>NC_092876.1:306435372-308835372 GCF_028372415.1 Notamacropus eugenii
GATCTGTGCAAGGAAAAGTCACTCTCTCTGTGCCACTCTCTCCCAGTCATCCCAGAACTCATTCAGGAAACAAAAGGATATCATGAAATGTAAGGACAAGGTCAACCATGAGAGTTTATGAGAGATCAATCTTTAACAGAACTCAGTCTTTAACAGAATTTTTTTTAAAAAAAGACTTGATTAGAAATCAATTCCAATCATACCTATTTGTGAAATAAGGGTAGGGTATACATACTTGCACACACACATGCAATCTGTGTATACGCTACTTGTGTGTGTGTATATGCATATGTATATAGTCATATTTACACATGTATATGTGGTCTCTCTCAGTAGAGTGTTCAACTGATGTGCCTGACCTGGGCTAGAGCACATGAAACTCATACACTAGGGGAAAATTACAAATTGCCAATAGGTGTATGGGACCATTCCCTTTAGATATCATATTGCTGGTAAACAGTCACAGCAAAAGAATTCCAGAATCAATTTATTTTTTAAAAATTTAATATTAAATGAAATTAATTTTTAGATTCAATTTCAAGACATGCATACAGATAACTTCAGCAAACGGAGAGAGTAAGATATGCAGAGGTGATAGCCAATAATAAAGAGGAAATATGCATCTCAAGTCACCTCTGAAAGTGAGATTTCTTAAACTTTAAATACCTTGGTTTATTCATCATATCTTATACATGTGTATGTATTTATACATAAATATGCATATGTGTATAAGTAATATGTATGTATACATATATATGTGCACATATATGTGCATATATATGTAATCTCCATGTTTCTCCTATGAGAACCATGCCAAGCCATCCCATATATAGAAAGAAAATATATAGATAAAATATAATTTTTTATATTTAATATACATATATACATAAAATAAATGAAATACGTACATATATATTACATTCTAATGGAATATATTTTCTTCAAACTGGGATGACTCAGATATAGTCCTGAAGGGAAGAACATAGATCCATTGACCTTTTTTAGTCATTCTTCCAATAGACATAATTTTGTAATATAATTTTATTTTTAAATGTCACATAAAATAAATCAATGAAACCTTTTTTTCTTTGCCTTGAAAATTGTGTTTTGTTTTGAAGAACAGCTTTTCAAGAGGTCACAGAAAAATGTCAATGAAATATGCAATATTCTTCCCAGCTGGAGGGTTTTAACCTTTGTACTCAGGAAGTTAAAAACATAGGACTAGGAACTAGGGATTTCCAGGTCCAAGTCTGGTCACCATATGGCCTTTATCAACACATTGGCTTTCTCTGGGAACTTAGCTTTATTCATCTTGGTATTCCCAACATCAGAAAGAAGTCAGAAAAAAGGGTTTGTTTGTTCTTTGTCTTATGTCCCTTAAACAAGAGTAAAATGGTCTGAACTACATTCAAAAACTACTGGAACCTCACCTCTTGACACCTGCATCTTCACCTCTCACCACATAGAGAGCTCCGTGTCCAACTATAAGCATTGTTCAGAAGGAACAAAGAACTCAGAAGAAAGTGCAAATGAACCAAAGAGAGTGAGTCCGGAGAGAGCCCGGCAGGTAGGTGGATCAGGGCACAAAAAAATCTATTTGATGTTTCTATTAGCTCTAAAGCCAAGGAAATGGAATTAGAAAGGAAACCATATGAGAGGATTCTTTGAAGAAGGTCATTTTGCTGATGCTAATAATACCTACCATGCACATTTAAGGGGCAAAAAATAGTCACAGAAATTGGAGATGGAGTAGACTATGGTCCCAAATAGGTTGGAAGATAGAGTAAAGACACCAGTCTAGGATGGCAGGACCATGGCCCGTGGCCATGCCCAACCCATCAACAGTGACTTGGGGTATTTAAAATGCCTCCCTGAAATAAAAGTCCATAGTCTGAAGGGAAGGAGTTGAAGTCTGAGAATGTACACAGGCTAAAGGAAAAGAATATAAATGGAGAAAATGGACACCCTTTCCCAAGGGTATTTCTAAGGGACTGGGAGAGGGGAAAGGAAGAGAGTTGTCAGAAGCCATAATCTGTGAAGTATCAGCAGCTACTAAAATTCTTCCCCAAATACCCATTTGCTGAAGTCTCTCTGTCAGCACCCCTGATCCTTCTCCCTTCTTTGACTTACACTTTATTACTTTATTATCCTATCAGTAAACATACAGAGACCCCCTCCCTTACTTCAAAGACCTCAGGTAGAGAACAAAAAATTGTCTCACCCGACAGACAGACAGACAGACAGACACACACACACACACACACACACACACACACACACACACACACACTGAATAGACAATCTATTCCCAAATTATTATGCATAGGATACCCAGATCCATATATCCAATCCTTGTATTCCTCTTGGTCCCCAAGGTTCTCATATAATAGTATCATAAACTCAGAGCTAGAAGGGGCCTCAGGTGTCATCTAGTCATCATCAATCCCCTTATTCTATAAAAGAGGAAGACTGAGGTTCAAGGAGGTTAAGTGAATAGTCCAAGTTCGTAAGTATAAAAGATAGGATTTGAACCTATACCTTTTGACTTCAGATTCAGTGCACTCTGTACTACACCACTGATGCCACCATTAACTGCCTGGGGAACATCTTTCTGAATTTCCTTTTAGATTCAATATGTTGCAATCATAATCATTTCAGCCCCTCACCCAAAACCTGATCCTTTCCTCCGAATTTCCCTATTTCTGTTGAGGCTACCACCTTCCTCCCACTCACCCAAGTTTTCAACCTGTGAATCATCCTTGATTTTTCTCCCTTACTGTCAATATCTAATCAATGGCTAATTTCTACAAGTTTGATCTATACAATAGCTCTTGTATCCATCCCTTCTTTCTTTCCTTACAGCTATCACCTCAGTTCAGCCGCTAATCACCTGTTGCCTGGATTATAGGAGTAGCATGCCTTTCATCCAGTCCCTTTCCTCTCCATTCCACTCTCCACACAGCTGCCAAAACCCATCTCCCTAAGGCACTGGTCTGAGCATGTTACTCCCAGCTTGGAAATATTCAATGGCTCCTCATAGCTCTAGAATAAAATAATAATTCCTCCACCAGCTATCTCAGGCTCTTCTGAATCTTAAATAAATAAACGTGTGCATGTAAGCATGTGTGTGTCTATATGTCTGTTTCTGTATATGTAAAATGTTCGTGTGTCTGTGTGTGCGCATTTAAAATGTCTGTGTGTCTGTATGTGTACATACATACATATAAACATACCTCCCCTCCAAATCATTCCTCAATACTCTCATGCTCTCATCTAATATTTCTAACCGGATGCACTGTCAGAACCTCTAGCTCAGCATAAAGAAAACTGAATTCATTTTCCCCAAAATACAAAAATGGCAACACTATCTTTTGAATTATCCAAGCTTAGAACCCTAGATTTATGTTTCACTATTTCTTCTCTCCCTCAACTTCTCTCTGATCTGTCTCCGCTGTCATAGGAGAGATAACTTTCTATGTGTGCTCATAACACTATTCCCTCCATTCTTCTGCAAGACCTTGTACTACAATCCAGCTTCCTTCTCTCAAGCATCATATTCTCTTCCTCTTCATTTCCTCCTACCCTTCTGCCTACCTGTATGCTTGAACTTCCTTAATACTAAAAAGTCAGCCTTCTACATGGCTATGGCATCCAGCTGTCATCCTATGTTATTTCTCTTCACTTCTTCCCTACTAAAATTCTTTTTTAAAATTGCCTATGCTTTATGGATGCCTCTATTTCCTCACTTCCCACTCTCCTCTCAACCCTTTTCAATTAGGTTTCCACTCATACCTCTCTACTAAGAGTCCTCTTAGGGTAATCAAGGGCATTATCATTGCCAAATCCAATGCCTTTTTTGTCAAATTCTGGTGTTTGGAATTGGGACATAATGAAGAAAAGGTAGCTGGGAAGTATAACAGAGTACTAAGTTTGGAGACTAGAAAATCAAAACTCTTAAGCATTATATAATTGGTAGCTATTTTTAGTCCCCATCTCTCTTGACCTATATGCAGCTCTTAACCATTTGTATCACCCTATTCCACTGAACACTTTCTAATTCTTTGACTTCAGAGAAATTCTACTTTCCCATTTCTGTTTTCTGCAGTCTGTCTGACTACTCTTCCTCTGTCTTGTTTACTTGCTCATTATCCTCTTTCTGGTCCCTTATCATGGGGTCTTCCTGAATGATCTATCCTGGTCCCTGTTGTCTTTTCCAGTTAGTTAACTAGCTCCTCTCCCTTGTCAATTTCCAGTCTAAACAGTTGACTTGAAAATATAGACTTTAATGCTGACCTCTCTTCTGATCTCCACATCTTCATTTCCCATGGCCTCCAGGACAGTGTTCTCCCAGACAAACACTACTGGTCTAAAATTTTGTTGTTATTGTTGTTGATTATGGAGATGATGTCTTTTTAATCTATTCATGTTTGAAATCTATATTCCTACTAGATTTCTAACTCTCTGAGGTAAGGGATTGTCTTATTTAAATTTTGTATCTTTCTCCCTTCCTCTACCTAGGAGAGTGATCAGTACATGATAAATGCTCAATAAATGTGTCAGGTTGTATTATTCTCCACTTTCACCTCTTATTTTGATGTCTCTATACCTTTGCTCAAGGTATCCTTCATGTTTACAATATACACTTCCCTTCTCCTGCTCTATATCTGTTGACAACCTCCCACTTCCTACAAAGTTCAACTCCAAAATCATTGCTCCATGAAGTCCTCCAGGAGTGTCCCATGCCCTTGCACCAGGAAAATGAGTCACCTTTTCTCAACATTTTCATATTACATTGATCCCCTTCCTTGCCCTTATCCCATTCTCATCCATTCCTTCCTTAGATGAAAAACATCTTGTAAGCGCAACTTGTATATGTGTGTGTGTGCAAGCATGTGCATGCATGCATGTTTGAAACCCTAGAGCCTAGCAAAGTGCATTGTGTGATAAAGCAACTTAATAAATGTTTCTTAAATTGAATTTTGCTGTCACAAACATTCCATTTTCCATCTGAGATACAAGAAAAGAAGCCTCATATGATGAGTAAAAAGTTTACAACATACCTCCAAGCTATTCATATGCTTTCAAGACATGACCATTTTGATGATACTATTTATTGGAGCTCAATCAAATCCACTCAGGTTTTTTTTTTGTTTATTTTAGGAAAAAATAAAACAATTCCTTAGTATCTTCCTTCTGAGGAATTTTTGGTTAAATTGCTTCCCCTGCACAAATATCCCCCTTGCTGATATTGAATATTAAAGTAGATGATAAGCTAAATTCACTCAATTACCACCATGGTATGAATTGGATGGAGGAGCTGAATGAACTAAAGGGCTTTAAAATTAGAAAGAAGAAAGCAAAGACAGAATTGGATAAAATTCGAGGATTTTTTTTAAATGAACAGGCTACCTAGATTACCTTAAAAGTTTGGTAAGTTCCACAACCAAATTGTACTAGCTTAAATTCTGTTTGGAAGGAGAAAAATCTACTTCAGTCCAACAAGTGACCCTTTTTGCTAGGTCATATCTAAAGAAAAAAAAACAAAATAAAATTGGAGTATACTGTCTTCATTTCCCACTAGCTCTTCTGTTTGGATTTTCAGCTCCAAGAACAGTATGCCAGCTGTGTACTCTCTGCCCTTGATAGCTCTGGAGAAGAGAATGAGCCTGGTGACTTTGCACAGCACTTCCTCACTTAAATCTAATTCACTTTCAAGTCATGGCATCACCTTCCTGATGTGATGGTCCTCTTTGAATATGAAGGACAAACAACAGGTCCACTCCATTACAGTCATTCATCCTAAAGTGGGAAACTGTATTCCATCATTCTTCTCAGAGAATGGTCAGTCAATGTTTTTTAAATAGTATTTTGTTTTCTCCCAATTACATGTAAAGACAATTTTTAACTTTTTTTCTTTATAATTTTGAGTTCTTTATTTTCTCCCTTACCTTTCTCCTCCCTAATATGGTAAGCAATTTGATATAGGTTACATATGTACAATTACGTAAAACATGTTTCCATATTAGTCATGTTGTGATAGCAGAAACAGACCAAATGAGAAAAAACACAGAAAAATAAAGTGAGAAATAGTATACTTTGATCTACATTTAGACTCCATAGGTTCTTTCTCCAGTATATCGATAGCATTTTTCATCACATGTCCTTTGGAATTGTCTTGAATCACTGTATTTCTGAGAATAGCTAAGTCATTCACAACTGATCATCCTACAACATTGCTATTACTGTATATAATGTTTTCCTGGTGCAGAATGGTTAGTCTTAACATAGTCACAGGACAAACTGAATATGAACTACTCAAACCTGAGAAAACCAATCTCCCCATGATAGATAGTACAGGACTTTGTCTACAGCAAATTGTCAGCATGTTGGTGATGCACTCATTATATCCCCAGTAGAATTATGATAGTTTTGAATTTGGACCAAATGCATTTCCCCAAAATTTTTAAATTTCCTTTAACTTTATGATATTCTACAGGATAGGGAATAGTTTATTTTCCATTTTTTGCTGGAAACAAAGGAAAATAAGCTGAGACAACAACTACATGGAATTTGGATTAAGTGCATAGGGAGATTTCCTGGTTGCTCAGATTTGAGACCTAGAACATCATACCCTACGTGATCCCCTAAACACAGTATAAATCATATAAATATTTGTTAAATTGAATACAGTCCTAAGGGAATGTATAGAAGCCTCCTTTAGGATATTTTTAGCAAACATGTTTGAGATTCTTTGGGGACAGGCAAATTAGATGAAGACATAGGCATCTACCATCACTGATGTTTTGATCAGTATAGCATCAGAAGCGTAGTGTCACAAGCCTGCTATACTTGCTTGATCACCACACTTTAATTTCACTGGGAATTTCTAAGTCTTGGCTCTAGATGCTTGCTCCTCAATTCTCAGTGTTATCACTCATCACTTAATCCCAGAGTCCTTGCCAGCAATAATGGGCTTCTTTCCCAGTGTGTTCTCTGAAGTCAGCATGCAACCCTTCTTTAGGTATTCCATTAATCACTACAAGGACCAATTCTAAGGATGAAAATAGAAAAGGAGGAACTTGAAAGATTATAGAAGCCTTGACATTTATCCGTGGTCTCCCATACAAATAAATGCTCAATGAACTTCTGCCCTTATTTGATTACATCATTTCTTCTAGATCGTATCCCTGAAATTGTCCAGGTCAGTTATAACTAGCTTGATAAGATATTGGGTTAGTTCAGGATTTGACTTTCCTACTCATTGTGCATTCAGTTTGCCAGGCCTTTCTCAGACCTTTTAGAGTCAGTTTTTCAGCCCTTACTACAAATGTGAATGGCCCAAGTACATGGGTGGCACTTCAAAATTTCAAAGAAACCCTGATCTCATCAATTTGATAGTAAAACACAACCCATTTATCTTACCACATGCCTCTTTTTCAAGTTTATGTTTCTAACCTATTAGAGGTCTTCTGTTGTTTTGTTTATTTCACTTGTTGCCAACGGAGCACTGTAGACCCAATGCAAAATTCATAGCACCTACAACAGCCATGAATATACCAGCGCAATTCTTAAGCACAAAATACAACAGACTGTCCACATGGAAGACAGAACCAAAACATTTATTCAGACACTAGAAAACCAAATCCATCATAGTAACAAAAATCTATAAACAATAACAATGCAGAGGACAACACCAGCCCTAAGCCTTCGCCTTGCTAGGTTTCCTACAAACCAGCTCTATTAGACAAATCACAAGCAAGCCCTTTTACTCACACTAGCCAGCAGCCTGCATCCTTCCTAGCTCTGACTAGACTCTGACCAATTTCCTCTCAGCTCTGCTCTAGCTCTGCCTCTTACTGTTCCAGCAGCTCTGTTCCACCCCCTCTACAAATTCTTCCCACCACAAGCTCTATGTGACTCAGGCTTCCATGTGACTTAAGCAGGTCACATGGGCTTATTAATGGATGGGAAAGATCTTCCCTTAAGCAAAAATACATTAATCCATTATGCAACAATACATTAACAATACAAGCACTAAGGCTTTTCATCTGTTATCCCTTAATCTCATCACTTAACCTGTCCATCTCTGTTTGCAATCATAATACCTATAACTTCTTTTTGATCACTCCTTGTATATGATAGCAATAGCACTTCTTCAGCCTAAACCCACACCACATTTTTCTATTCATCCTTGGGACACATGTAGTTTTGATTTGCCTGAAAGCATGGTGTTACTATATGACTATACATCTCTCACATAAAAGATTCCTAACACTGAAAGAATATTGACATTAAAAAAGAAAAAAAGCTGAGCTTTTGCTGCAGACATCTTGGGATAATTAAAAGTGTTTTGCAATTTTACAAATGCAATCCAACTTACTCTCTTCCTCCTATTTAATTCTCAGACTGATGTATTATCTACATTGTTCCTAAGATGTGTGTATTTCTATATGTGTGTGTCTGTGTGTGTGTGTGTGTAAAAACTAACACAATTAATTGCCTGCCATAATCTAGGTAATATGCATTTTCTATCCAGTTGGAGGTTTTTTCCTCTTTAAATGACTAATACAATCTTTTTTGAGTGACTTCAATATTGCTCTCATTGATGAGGCACTGCAATGTCCCCTGGTTCATTGACATCAACACAATGTCATATGAAAACAGGTGTTATCTGGAAACCTTCCAACCCAAATCTACTGTAGAATCACACAATGAGAAATTTAAAACTAAAAGTGATTTGCAGTCCATCTACTCTAACCCCTTCACTTCACAAATCAAGAAACTGAGGCCAAAGGAGATTAAATAACCAAATCATATAGGTAGTAAGTAGCAGAGAGAAGATTTTTTGAGACCAGATCCTCTGATGCCAAATCCAACATTCTTTCCCCTATATCACAGACATGGTTCCTGCAAGTTTTCATATAGCATGATCTCCAGGACTTTTACCATCCTACCTGTAGCCTTTCAAAACTAACACAATGCTCCCAATATACCCAGGCTAGCCTAGACAATAAGCAGGCTGCAAGCAATCTGATTATCTAGAGAGAACAGTTTTCAAACTTTGCAAAAGACATTCTTCATGACACTGCTGAATAGCTTGAGAGAGCTTGTCTCTGTGTTATATGATCACCCAGTGCTGATACTGTTGAACCAAGTTATCTCTGCTATTATACCTCTCAAGGAATTCTGTTCAATTTTAATATATTCATGGGAGACACCTTGTTAGAAGAGAGCCCCCAAGGCTTCACTTTGATTCCAGTGATTTTAATTATCCAAATTTAATCAGCTTAAGCACTCTTCTTCACATCTCTCAGGCTAAAAACTTGGAGTTTTCTTTGACTTTTCCCTGTCCTTCATGCTGCATAGCCAGTCAGTAACCAAGTCCTATAATTTCTTTCACTTAAATATCTCTCCAATTCACCCTTTCTTCTCCATTCTCAATGCTATCTCCTTATTAGAGATTCTTCCCCCAGATATCTGAATTACCACAACTTTCTAGCTTGTTTCTTAGATTTCAGTCTCTTACCTCTCTCATCCATTCTAAATACTGCCACAAAGTTAATCATTCTAAAACACTTATTTCATCATGTCACTCCTCTGCACAAGAACCTACAATTGTTCCCTACTGCCTACTCTATTTAGTGCAAATTTTCCTTATATTCGCTTTAAAGTGTACAAAGCCCTATCCTCTTGCTTAATGAGTTAGGTCACGCAAGTATTATTATACCCTTTTTGTTGTTTTATTAATGTTTCTTGTTGCCACATTAATTTCTCCTTAATCTTCCCATTGAACCTGTAAGGTTCTAGCTTACTATAAAGGGTTTGGACTTCTCTGTTTTCTATTGCCAATCTCTCAACCCCATACTGGCCATGTTCTCTCTATTGTTAGGCTCCAGGAATAAAGTTACAATTCTTGACATCAATTAACATTTACAAAGGAATATTTGCTTTAAAGACATAAGTACAAACATTCCTCCCCAACTTCTGGGAATATACTCTCCCCATGCCACTTCTGTCTAATTAATTCCACTCAGTTCCTATTTAGCACTGTTCCTGTCAAACAAGTCCATATTCAAATGCATCATCGCTGCTAGAAAAGTCCTTATCTCAGCTACTTCTGGACTGTGTCCTCAGTGGTCTCTTGTAAAGACCACAATTTGCTCCTTCAGGCATATATGCTATGCTGGCTGTAAACCCTGACTCCAGAATAGTGGGCTGTTGGGGAGTACCCTCTTGACCTTTAGAAATTCACTAGATTGGAGGTTCCACCTCCTTGATCCAAAACAGAAATAAACAAATGTGTAGACCAAGGACAAAGGCCCATTTCTTGGGACTATGTGGTTTCAGAGTAAAGAAAGGCCCACAGTCTCTAACTTTCTATATTATCTCTCACTGTGTAGCCATAATACTGAGGCAAAGCCAAATTGAAAATAGCCAGAAAAGCTGGCAAAAAACTGACTAAGGCCTTTTAAAAGACCTCCTCAACTAATCAAAGACCCTTTCATTTAGCATACGCTTAACCAACCAAAACAAATTAGAGAATATCTACACAGCTCTCCAAGACATTTCCATTACACATTATCATGACTCCTGGAGATAGGATCTTAGCCTTGTCCATGTGAAGAGACTTTATTCTTGTAACAAAAAACAATTAAGCAAAATCAATATAGCAACCATATTTGACAGCATATACTCAATTTTGCATCCACCAAAATGTTGAACTCACTTCTTCTACTAAGAGATGTTAAAGTTTTCATTTTTCAAGAGAGGTAACTGAGACACGGAGCAACCATAGGATCATAGATTTGGAATTAAATGGGTTCTTGGACACTGCTTAATCCAACCCCATCATAGAGATGGGGAAACTCAGGCTCCAGTTGATTAAATGACTTGTCCAAGTCCTACAGTTAATGAATCACAGATGTAGGTTTTAAATCAGGGTCCTCTGTCTCTAAATCTGACATTAGGATCCCATCATCACACAGGAGGTAAGAATCAAATTAAAAACCAACATGTCTGGACTCTGACTCAGATCTGGTATTCTTTCAATTGTATCTTGCTGCCTTTCTTACAAAAGGCATAAGGAATGGTTTGTTTACCTGCCCATCCCAGTCCATTTCACTCAGTAAGGACAGGGAAGGAAGTTCCATTGCAAGGTAGCTTTTTGTGAGCCACTTGCTGGGCCTGGAAACATTTAGAGACAGATTTTACTCACCCCTGCCAAGAACTCATCCATTATAACTCCAGGAGAAATCCTCAGGCCAGAGCAGCAGCCATAACTAAGAGGTTCTTTGTCCAGCTCTTGCTCCTCCAGGCTGTGGATTGTTGCTCTTTCCCCCCAAAAGATCAATGGGCATGTCACTGGGTCCAGACAAATAACTTGATTGCTTAGAAAACAAATTGCTTTGACTATTGTTCCTTCCTTCTCCTAGCTTGTATCCTTGTCACTCCTCCTGTTCCTTGCACCTGAGGGTACTTTTCTCTTTCTGTCATTAAGTTATTGTTGTTTTTTTCTGGTTTCTGAATATTTGTAGAAGATAATCAGTTTCTGTTATCCCCACGTTAATAGAAGCACTAGAACCAAATTCAGCTGCAAAGCAATCTATCAATAAGTCACTGTCACCTTGCCTAATATCTATAGGGTAACCTCTTGATACATGAAAATCTTTTATTCCCTTGGGTAAGGACCAAACTGGTCCTTTTGAGAGCGATCACAGTGGATCAAACACCATCCTCATTCTCATCTTCATCTTCATCCAAAGCATTCATTCAAAGTATGATCATAAGAGGATAGATGAAGTAAGTGGAATAGCCTGAAGCAACATAAGAAGTGATGAATGAAATTAATGAGACATCAAATTATGGATGATTTAGTGAAATAAGGACTGGTTTTAAAAGTCATGAGAACTCTGTTCTAATCTCAGCTGTACTACTAACTAGCTCATTTAACTTGCCTAGGACTCAGTTTTCTCATTTGTAAAATTGGGAGCTCAGACTAGGTCCCTTCCAATTCCTCATCCTACATTCCTATAAACTGTAAAACTGATATAATAATATCTGTCTTATAGAGATGTTGCACATAAAAAATTTAGAGTGAAAATACTAGAAGTTATCTATAAGTCACATATTACATGTAATGCATTATTGCCATAATTATATGATTAAATCTCAAGTGAATGCCACAGATTTTAAGTATTATAGGAGTCCATGCAATATACCTTAGCAGGAGAGTAGACAAAAATGTGTAAGGCACTTGGAAACTCCTCTTCTTTTCCAAGATGAGATACTAACCAGGGATGCAGAGCTATGGGCAAAAAGTGGGTGAGAAAGTGAGAGCAAATCTGTGACCTATGCCCATTGTATGGCCAAGGTATGATGCCTTTTGTGTAGCCTGGGGTTTCTATGCTAATTGACTAGAATCACTCACCATCCTCATTGTTTAAACTAGCCTATATTCCTTCAGAATGCTTATTTTTGGCCTGCATCCTCCTTGTCTATACCATCGCAGACCATTATGAAAGGAACAATCTTTACAATGTACAACACATAGCCCATATTAATCTATAGATAATTGGGGGTAGGAGAGGGAGGAATAATGGTGGTGTTTTAAAGACGTGAATTCAATACAGAGAGCGATTCTTATTTATTTTATAGAATCTATAAGGAAAAAAGGACCTCAAAGGCCAGTTAGTAGATACCAAGACAAGAATCTCTTCTCCGGTGTTTCTGACAGGCAGTCATCCTATCTCTGATTGAATGGTGCCAGAGGTGAGAAGCTAACTACTTTGCAAGGCAGCTGTTTCCATCATTGGACAGTTCATAATTGGCCCTAGTTCTGCCTTCTGAAACAGAATATATCTATACGTTCTTCCATATGATAGGCCTTCAAAAACAGAAAATGGTAATTGTATCTGTCATATCCTACTCTCCTCCGAATTCAACAATTCCAGTTCATTCCTCTTTATCACTCTTTATCAGAGTCCCCTTTCTCTGCACACACTTTGGTATCTAACGATTCACAGTATACGTAAGCAAAGGAGCAAGTTCATTTTGTTTGAGGGTCATCGCTAGCAAAACTCCTTTAAAAAAACTCTTTGCAAGCTTATACACCCTGGAAACAGGCTGCAATTTTACCCAGTCTGTAATTTATACCGTGAACAAAATGGCTGCCCCCTGGATCCTGTACTTGGCTATCCAGGATGAGAAAGATATTGCCTCAGAAATCATCCACACTGTCCTGATGCTGACTTTTATTCTCCATTGGGTGCTTTTTAGATTGTATTTTACTACCTGTGTCAGAGACCAATACTGGTCAAGACTTATTACTCACCAATGAGCTGTAAAGAGAGTGCTGAAAAGGGCATTGGAGGCTACTGCAAATATACATCACACTATGTGAGGCTCAGATGCCCATAGTCTGGGCGTTTATTAGCATTAGGCTTTCATTACTGCCCTTTCAGCTTTACTTCCAGACCTCCCATTTCAGCTCAGGCTCTGGAACATCAAGGTGCATGGAGGTTCAAGGATCCTGGGAATGCTGCTTATCTCATGTGTAAAGGCCCCAAAGACCAGAGTGAGGGTTTAGTGAATTCAATGTAAAGTCAGTTTATTAGTGCATTAGAGTATAGAGTATAACACTATGATTATATAGGGAGACTCCTATAAGCAAAAAATACCAAGTATCTAGTAGAGTTAAGAGAATGCTATGCATTTGGAAGGTGAAACTGGAATGGGAAAGGGATGCATCATAAGGACAACTCTCTTTTCTAGTCACTAAACTGTTCCTACTCATTGATCCATCAATACCATTTAGGCACTAATCACAAAGAAGCCAAAGATCCATATGCACAGAAGTATTTATAACACTTTCTGTTGTAGCAAACAACTGGAACAAAGTTGATATTCATCAGCTGGGGAATGACTGAACAGCTTGTAGCTATGAATGCAAGAGTATATTACCATGCTTTAAGAAATGCAGAATATGATGGGTTTGGGGAAACCTGGGTGATTTGGATAAGCTGATGCAGAGTGAAAGGACCAAAATAATTTATTTAATGACTGCAATCTTTTAAGAGGAAACAATTTTAAAAGAAAGAGTATAGAACTCTAATGAGTGCAAGGATCAATAGTGATGCCAGAAAACTGGTGATGCTCTTGGAAGAGCAGCTGACAACCATAGTTATACTGGCTCATGTGAAGAATTATTTTACTTGACTTTGTGACAAGAGAAAGCTGATGTCTGGGAGTTAGATGGAGATTGTTGAGTGAGTTAATGGGTAGTGATAAAGATTCAAAATTAAAAGAAAGGAAAGAACACTAATAGAAAATAAAAGTGTACAGAAAAGAACCAAAAAAGTTCAGATGGGGACATAAGCAAATGGGGCAATGCTTTGCTACTTCATTAAATTTAATATGTGCTTTAAAATGTAAGTAACTATAGTTCATGATTTTATACGAGCCACTTTTTAAAAAAAATATTAAATTTTAACTATTGATCATTAAGTTCATAGTAAAGAAATTTTAAAACATTTTTCTGTTTGGAGAGGTAGAGGACTATAGTTACTGAAAATTGCATATACCATAAGACTCAGTTGATTAGTTGGTTAACTTTCTTGAACTGCTTTTATTATCTTTCTTTCTTATTCTTTGTAAAAAAATAAGTAGATTTGGGAATGAAGGTGATGTAAGAACAAAAGACATCAATGATTATTATTAAATTCATCTTTTTAATACAAAGCACTTTCTTTATAACTACCTTGTCAGATAGGCAATATAAGTATAATTATCCTCATTTTATATAAATGGGAATTGAAGTTCAAAGACATCAAGTGACTTACTCAGGGTGGTCCAATTAGTATCAGAGACCTTAAATTCATTCCCCATAACTAATCCAATGGCTCCAAGATAAGTGTACTCTCATACACTCCAGGAGAATTAAATGGTCTCCAATTCCAATAAGTTTATAATCTAGGTGGGAGATAAGACAGGACAAGTGAATAAAAAGTTAAATAACAAGAAAACAAAGCATAGCTCAACAGCACAGACAAGTGATGTATTCATATTTATTAAGCATTTACTATATGCCAATGCTTACTGTGATGTCACTGGGCCATTTGTAATTATATCTAGTGAATGAAACAATAATATAGAAGTTCAAAAGAGAATGAGAATCACAAAATCATATAATGTTTGACGTGGAGGAGCCTTTATAGATCATTTAATTCAGAGGTTCTTAACCTGGATTCTATGAACTTTAAAAAAGCCATTTTTCAAAAAATAAGTGGCCAAAGGATACAAACAAATTCTTTTCAAAAAAAAATTACAAAACATTCACAACCACATGAAAGAATGCTCTAAATCATTAATAATAAGACAGATGAAAATCAAAACAATCCTACTTCATACTCTGCAAATTGACAAGTGTTAGAAGTGAGCCCATCTAACTAGCCCCCAACATCGAGAAACATGCTTATCTTCAATAAGGAACAATACCTGTTGTGAAATCAGGAAAGCTTTTATTAATCTTTACATCCATTCCCGAAGAATGGACAAGTAGCCTCCCCAGTAAGGTTACAGGAAGGGTACAACATGTGTAGAAAGATGGGGCTTCTTATACTGTTTTCCTAACTTTGGATCTCCTGGGATACCGTCCCCTGGCCATGTGACTCCATGTTCTCCTCTCTGATAGGCCCTTCCTCACACAGTTCCTTGGGCCTGCACATTAGTTTCTAACCTGTCCATGCTAGGTCACAACCCTTATCACCTAGGAATGTGGACAACAGAACTTTCTTACTTCTCACAACAAGGATGACCCAAAATGGCAATACTCAATGTTTAAGGGTTTGTGGGGGGATACACGCATTAATACACTATTGGTGGAGCTATGAAATTATGCAACGATTTTGGAAGGTTATTTAGAATTATGCAAATAAAGTGATGAAGATTTCATTACCTGTTGCACCAGAGACTCCATTATTGGGCTTATATCTCAATAAAGCTATTAATAATAATAAAATCCCCATATACACCAAAATATTTACAGAAGCTCTTTTTGTGATAGCAAAGAATTAGAAGAAAAGCAGATGCCCACTAATTAGGAAATGGCTAAAAATTCTGTGTACATGAACGTACTGGAATATTATTGTGTTGTAAGAAATTCTATCTATGTTTGTCCTTTGTTTTCAAAGAAGACCATAACATCAGAGAAATGATGCCATGGCTTGCACTTGACTTTGTTTTGAGTGAAGGAGGGCTGCACAAGGTCACCAGCCTCACTTTCCCCTCCTGAACCATCTGGATCTAGTGACCAGATCTTTATCAGGATGACTGGAGAAGGTCCAGGATGCAATGGGAGATGATGGCCTTTTCAGGTGCTCATTTAGAGGGAGGCAATGCCCATTGAGTGAACAGACCTCTTTAAAAAGTAATCAGGGAATGGCCCCTCTAATGAGCAAAAGGAAAAGACAAATAAATCAAGTTGGAAGGGGAAGGGCCCTCTTTCAATCTCAAAGCCTGACACTACTCACTAAGGAAATTTCTAATCAAGCAATGCTAGAACTTGCGCAGAAATATGGTGACTCCTTAGACCTCAGTTCAGTTTCTAGAAATAGGGGCAGGAGGGTATGTTTTAAAGAAAACTCCTGGAGACCAGTTCTTATAGAATTACAGAGACCACTGCCATAAGCTCACCAGCCCCACCCCTCAAAATAGCTACGTGACTTTCAAACAAGAGGCAACCGGCAAATCTGAAGTCTCCTTTAGCTGGAGAAAATAACTTCCCAATGACAACAGCTGAAAAAAAATGCTTCCTTACCTTTTCTTCTAGTGACTTCAAGACTTCAAAATTCCTTCTTTCTGTGTATGTGATGAATACAGAGAAACAAGGGAAACTTACATGAGCCAATGCAGAATGAAGTAAAACAATATGTTTTATACAATGTACAATATATTTATATACATATATATTTATATACAAGAAAGCAATATGTGCAATAACTACAACAATGTAAATGGAAAGAACAATTATATAACAAAAATTTTTAACGAGTATATGACAAAATAATTAATAACAAGCCTGATTCAAATGGGGAGATACGAGAAGACAGCCCAATCCATTTCTTGATGAATGTGGGAGGTTGACAGGTTTTGAACACTGAAAATATTTTCCAATTTTTTTCACTGATCAGTTGTGCTGATTTTTTTCTATATCAAAAATACTATTTGTTATATGAAATGGCTTTCCGTGAGGGAGGAAGAATACTGGAAAACTTATGATGCAAGGAACAGAAGAGATCAATAAAAAGTTATTTTAAAAATATTTTGCTAACAATATTTCAATACAATTGATTTTCTTTTAATCCTATGTACTTTTATGCATTTAAAACCATTATTCTGGCTTCATCAGACTGCCAAGGTGGTCCATGATATGAAACAAGGCTAGTCTACTCCTTACATTTGACAAAAGGTGACCATGAGGCCCAGAGAGATTGGGAGAAGATGTGGGACAATTGGAATACAAATTCATTATTGGTGGAGCTGTGAGCTGATACGACCATTCTGGAGAGCAATTTGGAACTATGCCCAAAGGGCTACAAATATGTGCATACCCTTTGACCCAGCAATATCAATGGTTGTATCCCAAAGAGATCATGAAAATGGGAAAAGGACCAACATGTACAAAAATATTTATAGCAACTCCTTTGATGGTGGCCAAGAACACGAAATTGAGGGGATGCCCATCAATTAGAAAATGGCTAAACAAATTGTGGTATATGAATGTAATGAAATACTATTGTACTGTAAGAAATGATGAACAAGTGGATGTCAGAAATACCTGAATAGACTTATATAAACTGATACTGAGTGAAGAGAGCAGAACCAGGAGATCATTATACACAGTAACAGCCACAGCACAGTGTGCAAGTACTGGTTTTGATAGACTTAGTGCTTCACAGCAATGCAAGGACTTAAAACATTTCCAAAAACTCATAATGCAAAATGCTACCCACGTCCACAGAAAGAACTAGGGAGTCAGAATGCAGAATGAAGCAGACTACTTTCTCTTTTGCTGTTTGGTTTTGTTTAGTTTTACTCATCCTTTCCCCCATTCAATTCTCCTATGCAACATGAGTAATGCAAAAATGTGTTTAGTAAAAATGTATGTGTAGAGCCCATATAAGACTGCATGATGTTCTGGGGAGGAGAAGGGGGGGAGGGTAGAAAATTTAAAACTCTGGAAGTGATTGAAAATTGAAAACAAATAACTAAATAAATTTGGAGGAAAATAAGAAATAGAAATAGAAGGGAGGGTAAAGAGGAATATGAGGGCAACAGGAGAGAGGGAAGAAGAAGAGAGGGAGGAAAGGTGAGAGGAAGAAGGAGAGGGAGAGACAAAAGAAAGAGAAGAGAGGGAGGAAAGAAGGAGACAAAGAGAAGTAGGAAGGAGGAGAAAGAGGAAGAAAATAAGGAGAGAGAATGAGAGGGGAGAGAGAGGGAAAGAGGAGGGGAGACTGTCGAATGCAGGAAACATTACTAATCAACAGTGAAATGACACCAGGACACAGGGAAAAATAGGGGTACAATTGGTCAAAGCTTGCCTCAGTTTTGCTTTGTTTGGTTGGTTTTGTTTATTTTGTATTTTTTAACATAATACTTTGTAATGATATAGATGCAGAAAGGCTCAAGTGATATTCATGGTAAAGTGAAAACAGTCGGACCATAGCAGAGAGCTTGTATGGGAGAGTCACAGATGATATACATTTCAAAAGTGAAGTAGGAGTCAGATTAAAGGTCTTAAATATCCAGCTAAGGAGCCTTATCTTTATTCCATCGGTGATGAGGATGTATTCAAGATTTTGAATGTGGGATAATAGTCCTAGAGTTGAAAGGGATCATAGAGGTCATTGAATCAAGTCCCAAAATTTTACTGAAGAAACTGAGGCACACAGAGGTTTGTTGTGCATTTAGTCATGTCTGACTCTCTGTGATCCCTTGAACTATACTGTCCATGGAGTCCTTTTGGCAAAGATACTGAATTAGTTTGCATTTCCCTCTCTAGCTGACTAAGACAAACACAGGGTAAGTGACTTGCCCAGGATCACACAGTTAATAAGTGTCTGAGGGCAGATTTGAACTCAGATCTTCCTGACTCCAGACCCAGTACTCTATTCACTGAGCCACCTAGCTGCCTCTGCTGAACAGAGAGGTTAACTCTCCACAACCTATTTCCAACCGATCTTTCCAATCTCATTGGGCATTACTCCCTCCATACTCTGCAATCCAACCAATTGGCTATCACTGTGTTCCTCACACTCCATTTTCCATCTCTTTCTTTTTTTATTTTTTTTATTTTTTTTTGCCCTGGTTCTCCACTATGCCTAGAATAGACTTCTATCATACCTCCACCTCAGAGAATCCCTCCTTTCCTTTAAGATGCAATTTAGGCACCATCTTCTGCATCAAATATTTCCTGATTCCTCAACCCTCAAGCCTCTCAAACTGCCTTGCATATACAGAGTGTTCCAAAAACCTTAGTGCGGTGTAAAGTCATTAAATCTTAAAACTGTACTGACTGTATTTATGTTTATTAGCTCTATATTTATTATATTTATATTTTTATATGTACTTGTTCTTTATGAGTAGGGATTACTACGCTCTTTGTTCTTATTATCTGTTCACTTACATTTCAATCACAATTTCAGGCACAATACCTGACACATAGTAGGCGTTTAATAAATACTTGCTGATCAACTTATTGCCCAGGGTAACGTAGCTGAGGCAGGATTTGAACTCAGTTCTTTCTGACGCCAAGTCTAGCAATCAGCTATAGCAGAGGCATCAAATACAGCTCCAGGAAGCATGTGGCCCACAACACTCTTAACTGTTGCCAAAACCAGATTAAAACGTAATTGGGAAATATTTAACGAAATAAATTAAAATACAATAAAATATCAATAATGCTATGGTTTAGCACTGGGTCACTATGCGCCCACAGGAATGCTCATGTACAGATTAATGGTCCTCTTTTCCATTTGAGTTTAACACCATTGAATTGTACCCTGCTGCCTCTCACAGGGAAATAATGTGATAAAAATACAACAGCAAAACTGGATGCAATTTTCCTGTATTTCTAGAGCATGCGCTACAGGTTAGGGTGTCTGTGTGTGAGAAGAAGTGCCAGTGAATAGCTGAGGAGGCAATCCTTAGAAGTCTGGAGATCAGCTCTTTCTCAGATAGCAAGATACCATATGTTCTTTCAGCCATTGGATCCTTTCAACACTCAGATACATTCATGGTGTCATAGATTTGGAGTTGGAAGGACATTAAAGACCATCGTTAAAGACCCCTTCGTTGTACGGAAGGGGCAAGAGACACAGAGTGGTTAGATGTCTCATCCAGGGCAACATAGCTAATGAGTGTCTGAGGCAAGATTTTTCCTCAGAGTAAAATATCAGCAAAATGATAACAGTACACATAGCTTTATTCTTGAAGGCTTCTACCTTCCAACCTAATACATACTCAGTTTTATTTATGACAAGGTAGAAGAGCTCAGGCACCAACCCAAATTGATAATGATTTCTTAAAAAATCTACTCCTTCGTAGAACTCATTTTATCAAAATTCTAGACTAATAAATTCTACTTGACTGAGTTGGATGGGGAAATGAGGTTAATCAGAGGAAATTGGAGGAAAATAAACACATAAAGATATTTGTCATTCTCAAATGCATTTTCCCTATCAAAACTTATATTCTATGTTGGCTTCCCAATCAAATATCCTTCAGGGCCTGGAGATACCCTTCTATATGACTGACAGTGGAATGGATTCATTCTTTGTTTTTGCACAAATACTTCCTTCAGGCACTGGCACATAACTCCCTTTGGCCTTTCTAATGTTGTAGAACAAATACATAATGACTAGAATTTTAACATCTGTTTACATCAAGGATACTATTAGATTCCATGTACTCCTTATTGGATTAAAAAAAATAAGCAAAGTATCTAGAACCAGTAAGATAAAGAAGATTTAATTTACTAATAAATAGCTATATTTCTTATGACCAAAGTTTGAAGAATCATTTCTAAAGAGATTTTTAATTACTCAGGATGATTATGGGAAAGTAGGAATAACTCAGATGATCACAAGAATGGGCTCATAGATCTGGAGATGAAAGAGACTTCCGTGACCATCTAGTCATAAGACCATAGACCTAAAAGTGAAAAGACTTAAAAGGTTGCCTACCCATCGGATTGTAATTCAAGAATGAATGGGTGTGGTATCTTATCTGGAACCCAAATGCCCATACCTCCATCTGTGGAGGTGTTTCTTGGTTGGCTGACACACTCCAACCTACATACCTGAACTCATGCAGGTAAGTCCAGGATAGGAGTATCCCAGAGGTAGGATACAGCCATGACCATGAAACAACTACATCTTACTCTTGGGCTTTGTATCTCTATATTCACAACTATAGCTTCTGAGAGCAGTGTGCTTTCCATTTACACATATCAGTTACCATTAACTCTTAAATATGAAACATTATTAAACAAGAAGGAAAAAAATCAAGAACAATCATAATATAACATTTATACAATAAAAGGCTAAACATAATAATCAACCCATAATACTGGACTTTCCCACCAATGCATACAGTATGGAAGAAAGGGGTAGAGAGAGGAGATTAAATACACATTTACAGAAATGGATTGGTAAGGAACATGAATAGGAGAGCCCAAGTGCACAGGACCACTCACAGCTATGGACTTCAAGATGCCTCCAGCCTCTTTAGTAATAAGCTGTGCCATGTCACCTATTCCTATGCCACATCACCTGCTCCTCTTCTGAGACTCTCTGCTCACAACCTGGATAAAGCTATTTTGTCTACTGCTCTCGGGCATCTAAAACAGGCTAACAGAAATCTTAAAAATGAGGTTTACATAAAATTCCAGGAGTGAGCATTTGACTAGGCACTAAGGCAAGGTGTCATTCTTTCAGTGAAAGCAGTTCTTTTCAGTAAAAGCAGTTCCCTTTAATCTTGGGATTGGCAATGCTGCCCAGGTCTGGCTTTCTATAAGGCATAAGGGATCTTCTTCTCTTCAGAAAAAGAACACAGTCAAAAGAAATGTTGAGAGATTTTCCCTCTCTCAAGCTTTAGATAGCTCTGGAGAGCAAGGCAGCCTTCCCCCAAGTCATTTCTTCACATGGAGCAGAGGATTCTCCTTTCCTCCAATCAATTCCTCCAAACAGCTGATCATTCCTCCCATCAGATCAGCACCTCTCATCAATTAGTCTCTAGTCAACTGGTCTCAGATTTTGCCAAGCTCTCAGCTTCTACTCCTTCCCACTTCTGTAGTCTTTTGTGTTCTGTCTTCTGATGCCTTGACTTCTGTAAGCAGCTTCTCTCATCAGCTCCTCTGATCTTTCTCCTATACTGAGTTTCTCTAGTTACTGACTCCTGTTTTTCTGATATTACTTCTGACCTCAAGTCACAGCCTCCTTATGTGTAGTGACTCATTTGTAACTTACTTTGAAAACAAGCCACATTTGCTTCAGGTGTAAGACAAAAAAGTCCATTTATCATAGTTTCATAGTTCCAAAAACAATTCTTTGATTTAGTTTCCTTACAGTTATCTTCAAAGTCCCCAAAACAGTCATATTCAAATTATCCGTATTAGAAATCATGCATTGCTGCTCTACCAGCAGCCATCACCTTTACCTTTGAGAAGCTGTTCTCTCCTGAGTTCTTTCAGAATTTTCATAGAGTTGCTTTTCTCAAAGATCTTCTCAACAGTCTGTTTTTCCTCTTCTTTGCTCTGTTTCATGCAAAATGCTTTTGCATGACCCATTTAAAAACTTGAATTTCTTCACTGGAAAGAAGGAGTATCTTCCAAAATCACAGATCTAGAATTGGAATTGGAAAGGACCTTGGGGACCAACTAAGTCCAACTCCATTTTAAAGTTTAAGTGACTTGTTAAAGATCACAGAAGAACTAAATGTCAGAGGGATTTGAAGCCAGGTACTCTGACTCCAGAGTCAATGTTATTGCATTTCTGCCTCCCATATGAGCGCCCCCAAATGTTTCCAGCTGTCTCTGAATCTATCTGGGTGAGCTCTTTATCTCCATGATAAGGATCTTCAAATTACTATAGTGCAGACTGACCATGCTACAAACAGAAATGTAATCCCAGGGTAGAATCAGAGTCATAGCCAAGGCTGAGTATCAGCAGAACAAAAAATAATCATCAATTGATCAACCTCTTTAAAAGGTTTATTAGGTAGCAAGCAGTGTGCTAAGGAGTGAGGATATAAAAACAAAAGTGAAATAGCCCCTTCCTTTAAAAAATGTATATTTAATGGAGAAGAAGGGAGACAAAGATAGAGACAGAGAGACAGAGACAAACAGAAAGATAGAAACAGATTGGGAACAGAAAGATTGAGACAGAGACAGAGAAACTGAAAGATAGGAGAGGGAAAGGGAAGAAGAGAAAAAATAGACAGTCAATATATGAGAGAGACCACAAACACAATGAATTAAGGGTGATTGATTACCAGAAGGAGGGAACTAGCAGCCATAGGAATCTCCAAAAGCTTCATGGAGAAGGTGTCACTTGAAGGGAGATTTGAAAATCAGGCTAAAGCAGTAAGTCAAAAATCTAGCTGACAGAAGTCAGATTCATCAGCAGAGAAGGTAGTCCAGGAAGGAGAAAGATCAGAAGTCAGGCTGTGCTGATGAGTATGAGATATCAAAGTGTTGTATAGGTCAAGAAAGGGGCAGGGTGGGTCATGTGATTTTTCTGTAAATCCACTGGGGGGATCAAATTCAGAGTCTCAGAGATCTACAAATGAAAGTCATGAAACAGGAAGTGGATTTGAAGTAGATAGTGCAGAATTTTTTTCTAAGAGTTCAGAAGGAACAATGTAATAACATAAGGAAGCTAATTGCTTCTAAGGAGACTAGGGATGGTGTCTGGGGTTCCAGTATAGATGACTGGTGTTATAGAACCTCAAAATCAGATTTATGAAACTTAATGGTATTTCCAGCCTATTCTTTGCTATGAAGTATGGCAAACAAAAGTGGGTGAGTATATCCATTTTTTTTGGATAATTTTGCCACTTTCATGGATGTGAAGGAAAATTCTGACTCATTTTTATTTGCATTCCTCTATTAGTGATTCTGAGCATTTTTTCCTATGCTTACTGATAATATGTATTTTTTCCCTTCAGAATTGCCTGTTTATATTCTTTGACCTTTTATGAATTAGAGAATGGCTTATTGTTATAAATTTGAATCAATTCCTTAAATAACTTGGAAATGAGACCTTTATCATATAAAACTGCAGGAAATATTTTTCCCAGTTAACTGTTTTTGTTCTGATTGTAGTTGAAGCCGTTGTTTACGTGTGTGTGTGTGTGTGCAAAACCTCTTTAATTGTATACAATCAAAATTGCCTAGTGTATTTTCTGTTAGCCTCTCTATTGTATGAACCTTATCCATAAACCCAAAAGGTTATTTCTTCCTCGCTCTTCTAATTTGTTTATGATGTGATGTTTTCTTTTTATAATGGTTGAATTTGGGGTGATGTGGAAACCCCAAAATACCAACATGCTGGGTCCTGCTCGAATAAATTTGACACAAACCTTCTTAAAGCCAAAGAAAAACAAAGATTATTAAAGATTTACCATACTGTATTGACTCTTAAGGAGCCTAAGCATTTGTAACACTTGTATTAACAAGTGAACCAGATGGAATCTCAGCTAGACAGAGTCTGAGCTGGATTGAATCTGAGCACCTTCATGGAGGAGAGATGGAACTTTAATACAGAAAAGACTGAGGAAAGAATCCTCGTGTCTCCAAGTAGTCTGGGGTCCCAGGGATGATCTTGATAGATTAAACCCAAGGAGAATCCTGATGGAACTGGCTGGTAATAGGATCAAAGGGAGGAATATCAAAAGAATGCGAAATGGAAGAAAGGAAATATCTGGGCTGGGAGAAACGGAAGGGGAATCCAAGGAGCCCCCCCTCCAAGGCCAGACTTTCTAGGGGCCCTTCAAACAAATGGGACAAAAGCCCTCCTGATCCAAGGGAAAAAGGTCTTGGCTTGGGTTTATACCTCTTCATGATGACATATTCCTTTCCAGAATGGTTGTTCTAATTCATGACTCCTTCAATGAAGAAATTCAGGCAAGTAGGCTAGAGATCAAAGTATAAATGGGAAACTCAAATAGTACAAAAAGAGTCTACTACTATACATCCCTTTTCTTCAACTCAGGAAGTTTTTTTCAGCTATACAGATAGGAACTAATTTCCAAACTTAGCTAGTCTGTCACAGGACACTTAAAAAAGAGGTAAAAGCTAGAGTGGGGAAGAAAAGGATTAGACTCTCTGGGTCCCAGTTTTCTCATCTATAAAATGATGGGGCAGGACTTGATGACCTTTAAAGCCTCTTCTAACTCAATCTATACCATTTAGAGAGGAACCAATTCTAGGGCACGACCAACCTTCCCTGTACTAATTCATTATATTTGTCAAATGGCAGTACCATGCCTCACCCACTACACTAACGAAGACCGCAATGTCATTTCCTTTTCATGCATCCTTCAAATGTACTTCTTACAAGAAGCTTCAGGAACTCCAGAAAAAAAAATCTAAAATTTTAAAAACTATTGATTATCACCCAAAAAACAATGCCAAGAACCAAGGGAACTCAACTCCTGAATTCCTTCAGTTGATGAATGAGATTCTGAAAGTGGAGAAAGCAGGTAGAGACTTGGACTTTAACATTGTTGTGGAATGAGTAAATACTGGGGATCAGTCTTACAGACATCACCATTTATGTCCCTCAAGAAAAGTAAATGGCAAAAAGTCTACAGAAGCAGTACTTATGCAGGGCCATAGCAGTTCTCCTTCCTTGCCTTCTCCATGGAAGAAAACAAACAAAACAAAACAAAGTTAAAACAAAAAACACCTTTTACCAATTTGTCCTCCTCACCCCCATTTCTGCTAATATTCCTGAGTAGCCACAATTACTGAAGACTAAGGAAGGAAAGTTCTTACCAAATTCCTGAATATCAGAAACAGATATGGATTTATCAATGGAAATGACATTAAAGAAGATATTATCCTCTGCTTTGTGACATTACTGTCAGCCCTAAAGAACCTAAGGCCTTCTGTCTGACTTGAATCTGGAGCCTCCTCTATGTGTTCCTTTCCCAATTAGAATTAGAATTTGAGTTCCGAGAAATCATTAGTTTGTCTGGCCTTTCTATTCATAGTAAGCATTTATTAAAATCCTTTTCATTCTTTCATTCCTAAGAAAATGTAAGATTATGCACTGATAAAGTTACAAAGGAAGCAAAGTTTGTCTTTGATCCTCCAGACTTTCTATTCTGTGCCTTTGCCACTCCACCCACCATTTTGAGTGCCACCTGCCTTTTACTGGCTTAGACATTCAAGGGCAAAGTCATATAATCTCATAGTTGGAATGAGTCAAGAAGGCTAATGAATCTAATTCATAACCAAACACATATCCTTTCATACCATTCTTGAGAAGTGGTCAGGGATCTCTTATCTCCTGAAGAAACTAATTCTACTTTTTGGTTAGCTCTAATTGTCCAAATGTTCTATTTTTTCCTATATTGACCCAAATTCTGCCTTTCTGCAACTTTTTCTCATCACTCCTGCTTCTGTCCTCTGGGGCCAACCAGAAAAAGTCCACTCTGTCTTCCATCTAACACCTCTTCCAATACTTGAAGACAGTTATCACGTTTTCATGTCCATAGGATCATTGGATTGAGAGCTCGACGAGAGCATAAGAGCATAGATTTAGGCAACAAGGCAATGACACAAGCATTTAACTACGTCAGGTACTACACTAAGCACTGGGAGTGCAAATGTAAGAAAAAAAGTGACTTCCTTTTCCCTCAAGAAGCTTACACTCTAATGGAAGAAGACAATAACCAAAAGGGAACTGAAAAATTATGGGACAGGGAATAGTGGGGATGAAGCACAGGCAGGAGGGCCCTTTTCCAAATGGAGACCTGAGAAATGCCGGTAGGAAAGATATACTGGGATAGCAGATTGATCATGCAGAGTGAGGAGGCTCTAGGCAATGAAGGAAGTTTTAGCTTGAAACTAGAGGAGAGGCATGATATTGAGGTCCAGAAAGTTGGAAGCATGGCTGGAAGGGAACTTAGAGAGTATCTAATCTAATCCCTCTTTTTATAAAAAAAAAAAAAAAAAGGAAATAAAGGTCCAGTAAAATTAGTTATTTGTTTTAGTCCCCATAGGTAGTAAAGAACACATCTAGAATTCAAAGCCAGGTTTTCTAAAACCGAATTTGTTGCCCATTCCTCCATAGTATATAACCATAACTTTTCCATCAGTAAAATGAATTATAGATTTATAGCTAGAAAGGAACTATAAGGTCACCAAGTCTAACTGTCTCATCTTACAGATAAGGCACCTGGGTACCAGGAAAGTTAAATAACTTTCCCAAGGTCAAGATTCAGGATTCAAACTCAAGTCCTACAATTTAAGTTTTCTTTCCACTTCCTCCTTAGTGGGAATAATCCTGGTTAAAACTATGAAGGTGAAATAAGATGAATTGATAGAAAGTTTTCTAACAAAAAGACCTAAGAAAATATAATAGGTATCATTTTAAATCATTTAACAGTTGATTTAGTGCACAACTGTACCTAACATATTATCATAGCTCTGTTTTCTTAAAAACAGATCTACAAAGAGGGTAGGAGAAGTAGCAGAGGAAAAAAAACATCCTTCCTGATCTAATAGGAGTGGATGATAATAGTGGACATAACACTGGGTATTTGCTGCTCCAAAGATGAGCAAAAAGTAGATATACCTTATTTTTCTCAGACCCAACTTTTCTCAAAAGAGCTTCTGTAAGTATTCAGTAAGGTAGCATTCACAAAAATCACAGGTCCAGGAGCTGGGAGCATTAAAAATAACCTATGGAAACTTGCTAAGCAAGCTTTGATCGTTAACCAGTCAATTGCTTGTGCTGTCCAAGCTGCAAAGGTGGGTATCCTTTTGTCCTCCTATTTCTAAGAACAAATTGTGACAGACTCTACCAGCAAAGCACAGTGTGAAACTTTCCTAACAAGCTTTCATGCTGTAGGCAAAAAGGGCAGAAATGACACTCTAATGCAGGGACTTTGCTTTATTATTTCCCACATTTCACATCTAAGATTGCTTTTAATTACCCCAGAATTAGACCTTCAGCTTTCCTGCTGAAGAGGTGGTTGGTCTTATTTTTAAATTGAATTGTGCTATTTGCATTGAAGTATACATCTGATCTTTTCATGTGTTTCAATAGAGATACATGGTCTGATGATAAGATGATAAGATTGTCTTGTTTCTTAACAAACACAGGAGTATTTATACACTCATATGGGATCAGTCCCCTTGGAAGGAGTCACTCTGGGCATCTATATGTATATTCTGTTGATCTTGTCATATGCAGATATCTGAAATTCCTCTTTGAGAGAAATACTCACAGCCACATTATATTAGAGAGAAAAACAGAGAGAGATAAAGAGACAGAGAGAGAGAGAGGAAAAGAGAGAGACAGGGACAGAGAGAGAGAGACAGAGACAGAGAGCGACAGGGTCCAAGAGACAGAGAGACTAAGAGAGAAAATGAATATTTTTTAGTTTCACTTCTACTTGGACCAAAAAGAGCAGTCCTCAGTTTGATCACCTACCTCATTTACCAGGCTTGTATCTAAACAACTCTTGGCCATTTTCATCAAATACATCTGCCCTTAAAGGACAAATGTTCAAGAGAATTTCCATGGGTTCTGGAGGCCATTCCCCAAGTGAAGTTTCACAAGTAGCTCATTCAATGACAATTAAGTTAGAATAAGTGCACAACCTCCATGAAGGATAATTCAGAAAGGAATAGCACTCATTTGGATAAATAATTTCTGGTATGGTTGTGGGGAAGAAAAGTCTCTCCACCCTAGGGCCATCCCTTCTTCTATATCCTTCTATATATTGTGCTGTCTGGTGATTAATTGTCAATTTCCAGCTCCAAGACAGCCATAAAAATAAGCATACATGCCCAGACTCCTCAGTTTGATTTTTCATTAGGCCCACAGCCTAATATCCTTAGGCCAAGCATATATTTATTTCTCTGGCTGTACTTGATACTTAAATGTTGCCCTGGGCACAATATTCATAAGGTTTCTCAGAGATAGCTGTGGAAAACTGGTGCCCAGGAAGGAACTAGAACAAGGTATTATCAGGGTATTAGATTTTTTTTAACAGAGTATCAAAAATGGAGCCTGAAAGTCAGAGATTTGGAGATAAAAGAAGACACCGCCAGATGTCTAACCCAGGAGTTCCTCCTTAGAGAAAAGACAACAAATAAAGAAGTATAAATAGCAAACAATTCTCTCCTCAGAGAGAGAAAACAGAAAGCCAAGGACCTATGCAGGGATTAGGGAGGAAAGAACAGGAACTGATCTGCAATTAGAGGAGGGAAATCGTGAGTGAAAGAATACCTGCACAGAATTACAAAATTTTTCCACAAAAAAAAAAAAAAAAAGATCTCAACGCTACACATAAATAGGAAGCAGTTAGTTTCTGTGACATAGTAGTCCAATTCAGGCAAATACAGCCTGGTTGACAACCCAACACCAGAATCAGGGAAGGCAGAGGGATAGGGTAGGTCTGACCTCAATAAATTCAGGATAGGGGTAAAATAAGCTCAGTAAATATTGGATAGGTCACCCATAAACAATAAAACTTCACTCAAAAGTGGCTCCCTATTACCTCCAGGGTCAAATATAAAGTTCCCTGGCTTTTAAAGACCTTCATAATATAGTTTTCTTTCTAACTTTTCAACCTCCTCACACTTTACTCCCCACCATGTATTATACAATCCAGTGACATTAGATCTCTTACTATTCCTTATACATGTTGATCCATCTCCTAATTCAGTGCATTTTCATTGGCTTCCCTCCACACCTGGAATTATCTCCCTTCTCATTCCCATCTCTTGGATTCCCCAACTTCAAGTATCAGCTAAAATCTCAATTCCTATAAAAAAAAGTTTTGGAGGGTGAAGCCAATATTCCAGAGAAAAGGTGGGAACTTGCCTGTGTCCTCCCAAATTCACTTCCAAACGACTTTAAATAATGTTTCAAAATGAATTCTAGAGGAGCAAAACCCCACAAAAGGATGGAGTGAAACAATTTTCCAGCCCAAGATAGCTTAGAAGGTTGGCAGTTAAGTGGATCTCACCAGTGAGAGTAAAATGCTGGCTGCACCGGCACAGATCATGCACCAGCAAAACAGTAGCCAGCCTTGTGAATAACTGAATCAAGACACACACCAACTTTCAACCTACAAACAGCAAGGTCATTAGGCCACTAGTCAGAAGATAACAGATCTCTTTGCTAGTACTAGGTGCAGGATTCTTGCATTGCCAATATTTGCATCCAAATTACAGTCCTGAGTTACAGTCTCAGGGCAGGGAGGAACATGAGTATACCAAAGCATGTGGCCCCAGGCAAGCCAGGACCCTGATGATAGTTCCAGGGCAGAAAATTGTGCTTATGGTTACCAACAGACCAGAGCACAGGCCAGGGCAGTAATAAACACACCTTTTCTTAGATCATACTATCTAGGAAGAACTAAAAACTTACAGGACCTCAAAACTAGGTGCACAAAATAATCTGATGCTTGGGACAGTGTACCCTCCATCCCAGGAACAGAACACAACTTTAATTAAAAAAAATAAAGGTTAACAAATAGAAAAAATGAGAAAATGACAACAACAACAAAAAAGATCCTTTCCATAGAAAGTTACTATGGTGAAAGAGAAAATCAAAATACAAATGCAGAAGAAGACCACAAAATCAAAACTGCTACATTCAGCTTCAAAAAAAATGGGTCTCAGTCCCAAAAAAATTACTGGAAGAACTCAAAAAGGATTTTTTTTTTGTTATTAATTTATTTAACTTTTAACCTTCATTTTCACAAAATTTTGGATTCCACATTTTCTCCCCTTTTGTCCCCTCCCCCCACCCCAGAACACCGAGGCCCCTGTCTGCCGATCTGCCCTCCCTCCCTCCCCACCCCTTCCCTTTGGAAGGCAAGCAATTCAATATAGGCCAGATCTGTGTAGTTTTGCAAATGACTTCCATAATAGTAGTGTTGTGTAAGAACTAATTATATTTCCCTCCATCCTATCCTGTCCCCCATTACTTCTGTTCTCTCTTTTGATCCTGTCCCTCCCCATGAGTGTTGACCTCAAATTGCTCCCTCCTCCCCGTGCCCTCCCTTCCATCATCCCCCCCATCCTGCTTATCCCCTTATCCCCCACTTTCCTGTATTGTAAGATAGGTTTTCATACCAAAATGACTATGCATTTTATTCCTTCCTTTAGTGGAATTTGATGAGAGTAAACTTCATGTTTTTCTCTCACCTCCCCTCTTTTTCCCTTCACTAAAAAGTCTTTTGCTTGCCTCTTTTATGAGAGATAATTTGCCCCATTCCATTTCTCCCTTTCTCCTCCCAATATATTTCTCTCTCACTGCTTGATTTCATTTTTTTTTAAGATATGATCCCCTCCTCTTCAGTTCATTCTGTGCACTCTGTCTCTATGTGTGTGTGCGTGTGCATATGCATGTGTGTGTGTGTTATCCCACCCTGTACCCAGATGCTGAATAGTTTCAAGAGTTACAAATATTGTCTTTCCATGTAGGAATGTAAACAGTTCACCTTTTTCAAAGTCCCTTATGACTTCTCTTTGCTATTTACTTTTTCATGCTTCTCTTCATTCTTGTGTTTGAAAGTCAAATTTTCTTTTCAGCTCTGGTCTTTTCATCAAGAATGCTTGAAAGTCCTCTATTTCATTGAAAGACCAATTTTTCCCCTGAAGTATTATATTCAGTTTTGCTGGGTAGGTGATTCTTGGTTTTAGTCCCAGTTCCTTTGACTTCTGGAATATCCTATTCCACGCCCTTAGATCCCTTAATGTGTTATCCTGATTGTATTTCCACAATACTTGAATTGTTTCTTTCTAGCTGCTTGCAATATTTTCTCCTTGACCAGGGAACTCTGGAATTTGGCCACAATGTTCCTAGGAGTTTCTCTTTTTGGATCTCTTTCAGGTGGTGATCTGTGGATTCCTTGAATACTTATTTTGCCCTCTGGTTCTAGAATCTCAGGGCAGTTTTCCTTGATAATTTCATGAAAGATGATGTCTAGGCTCTTTTTTTGATCCTGGCTTTCAGGTAGGCCCATAATTTTTAAATTGTCTCTCCTGGATCTATTCTCCAGGTCAGTTGTTTTTCCAATGAGATATTTCACATTATCTTCCATTTTTTCATTCTTTTGGCTTTGTTTTGTGATTTCTTGGTTTCTCATAAAGTTATTAGCCTCCATCTGTTCCATTCTAATTTTGAAAGAATTATTTTCTTCAGTGAGCTTTTGAATCTCCTTTTCCATTTGGCTAATTCTGCTTTTGAAAGCATTCTTCTCCTCCTTGGCTTCTTGAACCTCCTTTGCCAATTGAGTTAGCCTATTTTTCAGGGTGTTATTTTCTTCCGCATTTTTTTGAGTCTGCTTTAGCAGGGTGCTGATTTGTTGTTCAAACTTTGCTTGCAAGTCTTTTATTACTCTTCCCAGTTTTTCCTCCACCTCTCTATCATGATTTAGAAAATTGTTTGGGCTCTTTAAGACCTTTTCCCAGAACAGATCCCATTGAGTGGGCTGGGATTTAGAAGCACTGACTTCCATGTCTTCCCCTGATGGTGAGCACCGCTCTTCCTCATCAGAAGGGAGGGGAGAAGAAACCTGCTCACCAAGAAAGTAACCCTCAATAGTCTTGGTTTTTTTCCCTTTTCTGGGCATTTTCCAAGCCAGTGACTTGAGCTCTGAATATTCTCCTCACACCCACCTCGCCTCCAGATCCTCCCAGCCAGTGCTTGGGGTCTGAGAATCAAATGCTGCTCCCAGCCTTGGGGCTTCGGCAGGGGCAGGGCTGCTATTCAGTGTCAGATCAAGTTCAGCTGCTGGGTCGGGGCAGGGCCACCTCACGGGCTCAGTTCCCTCAGGGAGTTTATGCAGAGACCTTCAACAATGGATCCAGGCTCCTGCCTGCTTGGGGAGCCCTGGTATGCTCCCGCCTCCGCTGTTGCCTTCCGAGGGGGCCTGAGTATGGGGGCACCCCACTCCCCTCTTGACCCACCAAAGAGACCTTCTCACCGACCCCCGTCACCTGTGGGTGGAGGGACCCGCGTGGCCGCTGGAGATCCCGTCCCTGAAGCCTGCTCAGATCTTTTCCTCTGGGTGCTGTGGCCGTGGCAGGGCTGTACTCAGCTCCCAGTCCCAGCTCCCAGTCCCAGAGCCCAGTCCACGGCGCGAAGGACCTTTTGCGAGAGGTTTGCAGGTCTCTCTGGAACAGAAATCTCCCTCGCTCCAATGTTCTGTGGCCTCTGGGTGCAGAATTCGCCGTGAGTTACTTATTTGTAGCCGTTCTATGGGTTGTGGGTTTGGAGCTATGTGTATGTGCGTCTTTCTACTCCGCCATCTTGGCTCTGCCCTCAAAAAGGATTTTTAAAATCAAATAAGAGAAGCAGAGCAAAAAGTGGCAAAATAAATAATAGTAATGCAAGAAAATTATGACAAAAGAGTCAACAACTTGGTAAAGGAGTTACAGAAAAAAAAAACAACTAAAAAATAAATAGAACATTGCAAAGCAGAATAGGCCAAACAGTAAGAAAAAAAAGACGCACAAAAAAAAAAAATCCAATGAATAAAAGAACACCTTAAAAAGCACAATTGACTAAATTGGGGGGAAAGATATGAAAAAATTCACTTAAGAGGAAAACTCTTTAAAAGACAGAATTGGCCATATGAGAAAAGATTTGCAAAAATTCCCTGAAGAAAAGAACTCCTTAAAAAGCAGAATTGCCAAATGGAAAAGCAAGTGCAAAAGCTTTCTGAAGAAAATAATTCCACACAATTTGGAATTAGGCAAGTGGAAGCTAACAACTCCATGAGACATCAAGAAGCAATAAAACAAAATTTAAAAAGGATGAAAAAAAGTAGAAGAAAATGTGAAATATCTCATTAGAAAGACAACTAAACTGGAAAATAGATCAAGAAGAGATAATTTAGGAATTACTGGACCACCTGAAATACATGATCAAAAAAACTGAGCTAATATTCTAGAACCAGAGGATAAAATAGAAATTGAAAGAATCTACTGATCACCTCCTGAAGGAGATCCCAAAATGAAAATTCCATGGAATATTATAGTCAAATTCAGAACTCTCAGGTCAAAGAGAAAGCACTGCAAACAACCAGAAAGAAACAATTCAAATATCTTGGAACCACAGTGGGGATAACACAAGATTTAATAGCTTCTACATTAAAGGATTGGAGGGCTTGGACTATGATATTCTAGAGGGCAAAAAAGTTAGAATTACAACTAAGAATCACTTACCCAGCAAAACTAAGTATAATCCTTCCAGGGGGAAATGGATATTCATTGAACTAGAGGACCTTCAAGGATTCCTAACAAAAAGACCAGAGCTGAATTGAAAATTTTACTTTCAAATACAAGACTCAAGAGAAGCATAAAAAGATAAACAGGAAAGAGAAATTATAAGAGGTTTAATAAAGTTATTTACATTCTTATATGGGAAAATGATACTTGGAACTCCTCAGAACTTAACAATTATTAGAACAGTTAGAAGGAATGTATATATATAGAGAGGCCACAAGTGTGATCTGAGTACAATAGGATGTTTATCTAAAAAAATAAAATTAAGGAGTGAGAGAGAGGAATATACTGGGAGACGGGAAATGGGAGAGGTAGAATGGAATAAATCATCTCAAATGAAAGATATACAAAAAGCTTTTACAGTGGAAAGTAGGATGGGAAGGGGATGGAGGCACATGAACTTTATTCTAATTGTAATTGGTTCAAAGGAGTAACAGACAGTCAGTTGGATACTGAAATTTCTCACCCTACAGGAAAATAGGAGGGGAAAGGGATAAGAAATGGGACTGATAGAAGGGAGGACAAATTGGAGGAAGCAGTAATCAGAAACAAAACACTTTTTGAGGATTGACAGGGAGAAAAATGTGAAAAAATTGATAGTGTTTCTCTGAGAAAAACCTCATTTCTCAAATATACAGATAACTGACTCAAATTTATAAAAAATAAAATGAATTCTCCAATTTACAAAAGGTCAAAAGATATGAACAGGCAGTATTGAGACAAAGTAATCAAAACTAACTACACTCACAGGAAAAAAAATGCTTTATACCACAATTGATTAGAGAAATTGAAATTAAAATAACTCTGAGGTACCACCCCATATCTATCAGATTGGCTACTAGGACAGAAAAGGAAAATAACAAATGGAGGAGATGTGGGAAAACTGAGATGCTAATACACTATTGGTGAAGTTGCAAACTGATTCAACCATTCTGGAGAGCCATTTGAAACTATTTCCAAAAGGCCATAAAGCTATTCATATCTTTTGACTCAGCAAAATTACTACTATTTCTGTATCTCAAAGAAATAAAAATGGATGGAGGAAGGATCTTTATGTACATAAATATTTATAGTAGTTCTTTTAGTGGTGTCAAAGAATTGGAAGTTGAGATGGTGCTCATTAATTGGGGAATGGCTGAACAAATTGTGGTATATGATTGTGATGGGAAACTATTGTCCTATAAGAAATAGTGAGCAGGAGTCTCTCAGAAAAAAACCCAAAAGGACTTACATGAGCTGACGCAAAATGAAATGAGCAGTACCAGGAAAACAGTGTACACAGTAATAGTAATATCATACATTGATCAGCTGTGTATGACTTAGTTATTCTTGGCAATACCATGATCTAAGACAATTTCAAAGGATTATGAAAAATGCTATCGATTGCCAGAAAAAGAACTGATAGAGTTTGAATTCAGATTGAAATACTCCATGGGAAGGACTCATTGAAGTGACTCCATGGGCTCTGAGACTACTATGATAGCTTTCAAGGTCTGACAGGATGCCTGAAATGTCAGCCAGTTGGGTTCTAGTGATGCCACAAATTGAGTTAGTACACAGGCTAGTAGTGTTGTTTAACTGTTTCTATTCATATAAGAAATACCTGGAGTGGCATAGGGTTGCATGTTAACCCCACTCAAAACTTTCATGATCAGCTTGCTATGGCAGAGTAGAACAAGGGGAACTCTCATGTCAGGATACCAAAAGAAGGCAAGATATAGTGACTCAAATCATAAAAACCCATATTCTACTTCTGGAAATGCTTTGATATAAATTATGCTCACCACTCACGTAGGCAAAGCATGAGTATACATTAAATGGATCAAAGATAATAAAGCCTTAATTGTATAACAATTAGTGTATACTTTTTCAAAATTGAAAACAGATTTTATTTCTTGTTGAGTTGTGTCTGACTCTTTGTGATGCCATTTGGGGTTTTCTTGGTAAATATAATAAGTACTTTGCCACTTCCTTCACCAACTCATTTTACAGATGAGGAAAAGGAGGTAAAGAAGGTTAAGACTTGCCTGAGATCACACAGCTAGTCAATATCTGAGGTCAGATTTGAACTCAGGTTTTCCTGAGTCCATTCATTCTATTCGCTGCACCACCTAGCTACCCTATAGATCTTACTCATTTTCCTACAATCATAGGAAAGGGTTTCATTTTGTTTTTTGTTGATGATATCCTCAGCTCCAAGTTATGCAACAATTTATCACAGATCAATCACAGGAAATAAATAACATCATTACTAAGCTCAAATAGTTGAAATAAGGGTAGAAATTGTGACATTGTTTAAGTAGGAAGAAGGAAAACTGAAGAACCTAAAGGCTTTGAAAATCTACACTTAACATATATACCAGAAGTTCTACTTAACAATGAAATGGATGGCAAAAATAATGCCAGTGCCTCAAAAGGATTTAAAGATAAGATGAGAATACTTAGAATGGACCTTTTAAAAGCCCTTTTTGACTTTGGTGGCATGAATCCAATTAATAGGTCAACTATAAAAAATAGAGTAATTTTTAAAATCTGATATCAGCTATAATCATCATTAATGAATGCATTCTCTCATATATTTGACAAGAAGTGTAAAACATTTTAAGAACTGTGCACAACTGTATATGCTGCAGACTCTCATTACTCAGCCACACCCATATCTGATTTCTTACCAAATTCCATCATTTCTACTTTCATAATACTTCTCTTATGTGTTCTTTTTCTCCTCTGATACTGTCACCACTCTGGTGAAGATCTTCATCACTTTATATGTGCACTATTGCAATAACCTGCTATTTGGTCTCCTCAGCTCAAGATTTTCCCCCCTCTAGTCCATCCCTCACTCAGCTGTCATGCTGATCTTCCTAAAGCATAGGACCGATAATGTCACCTTCTTCCCATTCAATAAGTGTCAATGGCTCCTTATTACCTTCAGGTTCAACTATAAAGTTGTTTGTCATTCAGAGTCCTTTATAACCTCACCACTTCCTTCTTTTTCCAGTATTCTTACACCTTACCCACCAAGTACTCTAGAATCCAGTGACACTGGCCTCTTTGCTAGTATTCACACAGAACATTCTACATCTCCACTCCAGGCATGTTTACTGACCTTCCCCCATAACTGAAATTCCTTTTTTCTCTCATCTCCATTGTGTCACAGCTAAAATCCCACCTTCCACAGGAAGCCTTTGCTACTTCCTCTTAATGTTAGTGCCCTCCAATTTATCCTGTAAATGTGTAGTTTATGCAGAGATATTTACATTAGACTATGAGTTCCTTGAGATCAGGGACTGACTTCCCCCTTTTCTTTGTCTGTTTAATACTTAATACAGTGCTGGCACACAGTAGGTGCTTAATAAACTTTTGTTGACTGACAGACTAACTGTAGTTACAGCCATTATGAAGACCATAGGAGGAAAGGTAGAGCTATCTAGGAAAATTCCTAAAGATAGACATGAAATACCATCAAAGCAAAAAGTGACTTCAGAAAATTAGTGGAGGCTATGGAAAGGCATTGGAAAATTATATCACAATCTGGCCAATGTACACACGAGAAAATTTAAATATCCACTAATTAAAGACAACAAAAAGGTCACATGTAGATTGGATTTGGAAGACAAATTTATATCAGAAAATTCTTGATACACTTAATTAACAATTGAAAGACAAAGTCAAAACTTAAATCAATTCAAGGAATCAAATAGTTCAAGTCAATTAATATTTATTAAAGTACCCACTATGTGCCAGAGCTTTAGTTACTTCTTGGGACACAAAATTTCTTGTCATCTATATGGCCAAAAAACATACCTTCCAAGATATCATGGTAGGTGCTTAATAAATTTTTATTGACTGACAAAGAAAGGGGAAAGAACCTTGACTCTAGTGTCTGAGAACTGAGTTTATGTCCTACCTCTTATTGTTACCTGTGTGAATTTCAGCAATTCACTTAGCCTCTATGGGCCTCAGTCTATTGGGTAGAATGCTTCAATTAGATGGCTACTGAGGTCTGTTTTTTCCCAAGTTCTAAATTTCTATGAAAACACTGATTGTGCCAGATGTGAAAGAGTAATGTTATACACCAATTGTCTTGTGAAAATCAAAATTATTATATCAATGGAGGCCACCAACTCTAGTTTCATTGCAAAATTGGAAATTGTGGTTTCAGATATGATCCATAATTATTGATCCAGTGCTTCATGTTGGTGCATGAGTTACTAGCAAAGAACTTTACCGGCATTTTCTCTTTCTGATGCAAGCTTTATTCTATCTTAACTGAAGTTATCATATATTGCCAAAAAATGAGATTACCAATCATTTCCTTCTCTGGTGGATTAAGGCAAACAGAGGGTAAGTGACTTGTCTGGGGTCACACCGCAATAAGTTTCTGAAGCCAGATTTGAACTCATCTTCCTGCCTCCAGGCCCAGTGCTGTATCCACTGAACCATCTAGCTGCCTCAGACAAGAAGCCTACACTACTAGATTTGTCAAATGTAACTGAAATTAGTTTCTCTCCATGTAAGAGGTGTTATGTTCTGTGTTATCCAAGAAGTTGTATGTATCCACCTAGGTTTGTTTAGATGTGGTTCATAGGGAAACATGATACCTCTAAACTCATCTACCCAACCTTCCTAGAGGAAATTTCCCAGAAGGGGAAGCAGGAAGTTGGACTCATATGCTAGCCACTCTGCTCTCTTCAGAGAAAGAGCTTATCAGGATAGAATTACATCAGAAAATTCCTTGTAGGTTCCAGTTGAGCTTCTGATCAATATCCTTCAGTGGGGAAGGAGGAATGTCCCCAAATTCTATATGAAAAGCTTCCTTCTCTTCATACAAAATGCCAGTTTCATTAAGAATACAAATAGTAAATACCAAAAAAAATTAGTGTATCCAAGTTAATAAGAAACAGAAATCAGAGAAAGCAACTATACAAATAAGAATATATCGGACAATACAGAGAGTGAATGAACTCTCCCTTTGGGAGATAACTCCTCTCAAGTAAGAGAGAGTCCCATATCTTGCCCAAGACAAAAATTCTCCAGTCTTTGGTGCAATAAGCTATGGTTACAGGAATGATCAAGGTGCTGAATGTTGACTTTTTCCCACAGTCTTTCTCTTCCTCCTGGGACCTAAAGAGAGTCTGGAATCATATGTCTTCCTTCTTGAACCCAGAAACTAAAATCACTTTTCTCCCAAGTTCTTGACAACTCTACCCATCATGCATTCTCCGAGTACTAAGCAATCATTGCTACCAAGGAGAGAGTCTTATTCAAAACAGCTTTGTGCTGAGGTTTATATTATCACAGGGGCTATGGGAGGAAGAGGAAGAGACCATCCATGGGCAACATCCACACATACTTTTCCAACAATATAGCAACAAAGAAGCAAATAACTGACCAAGTCAGTGTATCTGCTTACAAAAAGAGTTAGGTTTAAGATGACAATGCAAGATCAAGTCATGGCTACCAGAAACTACAGAAAATTATGTCTTAAGATTAGACTTATTGATCAATTCAAGTTTTGTCAGGAAATAGAAGAAATGGTACAACCTACCACTTCAGGTTGAAAAATTTTAGCAACTACCAAGAAAGACATATCAAGTAGTCAGAGCAATAGACCAGATGATCTTTATTCTTCATAAGCTAACAGATAACAAATCCCCATACTACAAATACAAACCTCAAAACATCCTTGAGAATCTAGTAAATGAACTGTATTAGAACTGGAGCACTAACATATGAAACTAAAAATGCAAAGAACTAAAAGCAAATAACAGTGAATATCAAATAAACCAAAATTGCTCAGGTACAATATGACCCACAAAAAATTCAGAATGATGTTTTAATAGACTGAGACTTTCTGAACACTCATAACTTTCACAATACACGGAATGAAAAGGCATCAAAATAAGGTGACCTACTAGAAGAAATCAAAGCCATGGAAACAGGATGAAGTTCATATCTACAGTGCAAAAGGGAAGGCAGCTATTTCTGAACAGCAACATTACCACACAGGGATGACAGTTATAAGAAACAAATGCCAACGAGGAAAAGTAAAGGTATGTGGCTCCCCTGGACAGCATACACATAGTGGCTCAGATGTGCAGTGTGATATTCATTCCAATCCCAAGCTCTAAAGTCTCTTAGGAATTAAACCAACATAGAACTTTTAAACAAAGAGCTGACATGTCACTAGAATACTCTTCTATCATCCATGAGGCAAGGTAGTAGGGTACTTTGGACCACTGAAAAGAGAATATCCTCTAAACTGCTTAATAAGGAATAAGAAATGAGGAACAGGAAGCCAGGAAACTAAAATTATCATGCCACAATGTTAACATGGCTGTAACAAGGGAAATATCAGGTCTCCTGGATGAGTTAAGTTCTAGCTTTTATCTTAGGGGCTGAGGATGAAACAATCAGACAGAGTTTTACCATTTCAAAATATCACATCCATTATCCTCTTTACTACTCAAGCCTGTATCCCAATACTTTCATTCAACTGCAAAAACAAGCAATAGGTCACAGAACATTAAACACACAAGAAGAATAGCAGAATAGCCACTTGTCCCAGAAGCGTTTCTATATGGACTCCAAAAATACAAAATAATAATAACATAAACACATATCAAGAACTCTCACATACATTGTTTCATTGCATCCTTATAATACCTTTTTGAAGGTTAAGACTTAGGGTAAGTATTAATGTCTGCCCCCTAGATATTCCACTCTGATATACCATCAGTACATGGAGGTAATTTTAAATTCTTTTTCAGAGCACAAGTTCTGGTAGGTTCCTCTGAGTTAGAAAGATTTTACTTATACATGTAGTGAGATACTGGATATCAAAGGATAAGCCAAAAGAAGCTTGAAGGTCAGCTGCCAAGTAAGGAATATTTTTAGACACAACAAGTAATAAGGACTATCTCTAAAGCATGGAGGAGTTACAATCTGCTTTGGTCAGGACAGCATCTCCCACTAATTATTTAGAGATGGCCAGAATTATTCAAGCATTCATAAATAAGGTTCAGGATGGCCATCTGACTTGTTCAGGGTACCATGACTAAGTCAGTGGCAGTTCAGACCTAGAACCCAAACCTCCTGTCTCCTACAATGGTCTTTCTCCCATATTATATCTATCACTCATTGTGAGACATACATATAAGGTATTCTCTATTAGGCAGTTCTAGGTACAGTGCTATCAGAGGTTATCCATACTAGCATACTTGTGCTATCAACATGTTGTCTTCACCACACTTCTAAGCTTCCATGTTTCTAGAATTTCTTCTATGAGCTACATCATTCTAGTTGCTTTCTGAGCTAAACATATGTAAGTATTCTTTGAAATTGTTCAATGGAGACAGTATAATTCATTTGCATAAATTTGCTTCTTCAGAATAAGCCATTGCTTTAGCTTCCCTGATACAATTGCAATGTAGTTTGGGGCTATTTCTTCTATGCCTGCTTTTGATTATTCATCAGTGAGCCTTGCCACAATCTGATTGACAGCCTCACAAATCATGATTTCTAATTGTTGCAAAGGACATTCTGCTCTTCAATGACACTTACCCATATTTTTTTTTACTGTCACATAAGTCAGCCTCTCCATCAAGACATCCTCACTGGCCTGTGATGTGAGCAATGAGCTGTTTTCCACTTTGTCGAGTGCAGTCACAGGCATCTGATTCAAAGAACAATTTTGGCCCTGCAATTGGCAATAATTCTGAAGCCATTGGTGACATTTGTCTGCCTGACATCGTGTCCTGGAGATTTCCCATGCATCACAATAGTGGGTAGTAAGCGATGTGTCTTATGGTCCTCCAGGGAAAGTTTCAGCAAAGGCATGGCAGGCTGTGGTCACTGGGGGCTATGTAGTAGACTGTAGGCTAGAATAGCTCCTAATCATAAAATCCTGGGAGGCTTGCCTTGCATTACATGATGCTTGTGCAGATGTTCACGTATAAGCTGTCCTTCTCTTTCACATGGCTTGCCTTATAGCTCCCAACAGACAATCCTGGAAACCATATTTTATAATTATATTTCCTACAGCATCATAAATATTGACATCTTCTTTGCATCTCTGCTATTAGCATTCACTGTGACATGGCATTAACAAAGAACAACAAACACCACAGATTAAATACTCAGTACATTTGTTCTTCCAAATGGTTCTGGAAATATAAGTGAGGTCCCAAGCCATGGAGCTGAATTTTTTCCAGCTTCTCTCCGCCCATCAGATCCACTCTGAAATCATCATTCTAGATTTGTCAGAATGTAGAATTCTTTACTATTTAACAACAAGAAAGATAAATTACCCAAAATGGATTTTTTTTTAAAAAATAATTCAATTCCATCCCATGTTAGTACTATCTGTGAACACTTATAGAAAAACATACACCAAACTACTTCCAGCTGCATTATGGAGTCTAGTTCAAGCAAATTATGAGTTCACTTGGTCTTTTTAAAGAAATTATGTCTCTGGAAAGCCTGGTGTTTGCAGGAGAATGGTTCTGATACATCTGATACAACTCCCCATCTTCCTCCCAAATAACACAGGGGGCTTTCATGAGGGATGCCCATAATGAAGGGCCAAATTAAAATTTGACTGGATAAAGTGGTGTAACATTAATGCAATACACATAGGCAGGGTTTGTTCACAAAATAATAATAAACCCTTCTCCTCCAAGACAAAAACAAAGTATTTATTTGGAACATTGCTTTTGGGATACCAGAAGGCAAATTTAGTAAGGTACTCATCACCAATCCAGGAAGCATCAACATTGCAAGCAAGTTCCCTAGGCAAGTTCTTTCCTTAGCCTGTTTTGCTCTCTGCCTGCTTCCCTCTCTCTCCAAGAAATACAATATATACTGTTTCTAATCAAAGACTCTTGGCCCTTGATTGCCTTAGTGCCAAGCAGCTTGGAAATCAGCACTTAACTGGAAAGTTGTAGGGATCCCTGTGACTAACACTCTAATTGGCTCTGTACCAGGGCTCCATGTGAGGTCTATTAATGGTCGGGGAAGGTCTTATATCCCATTAACCTTACAAGTGGCAGAAACTATTTATTAAATAAAAATCCCTAGGTGTTTTACAGCTGGAAGAGATATTAGAGACCTAGTAGTCCAATGCCCTTATTTTCTAGATAAAGAAGCTAAAGAACTGAGCTGAGTTAAAAAGGCAAGTTCATGCTAGAGCCAGGACTGAAATCAGGTCTCCTGACTCCCAATCCAGAATTCTCTCTAGTACATCAAGAATCTATGGTTAATCTTGGTGATTTTCTTTGTCCTAGAAGACAGCAGTGGGATAACAGAAAATGCTAGATTTGGAGTTGAAAGACCTAGATTTGAGTCAAATCTTTGGAGTCTTTCGATTTCAAGTCTAGCATCATTGTTCACTATATTTGTCTTCTTATACACATAGCTCATTTCTTTGTTTTCCAATCTCCTCGCAAAATTTCAAATTATCTTATCAGATAATGCTATAGGATCATAGATTTAGAACTGAAAAAACATATATATGATAACACATATTGAAGATCAGAGAAGTTAAGAGACTTCCTTAAGGTAAGAGAGAGCAAAAGGCAGAAGGCAAATTCTAACCAGGTGTTCTAACTCTAAATCTATCCATGCTTCCACTCCTTGACATCTTAAATGGCTCCAATCCATATCCATCTCTCTTTTCTCTAAATTTCCATAACAAATATAATCTATCTCACACAATTCAACACTTAATCACATGACCATGCATTGCTCCTTTGTCTATTTTGCACATTTATCTTCCGTTTCTCCAGTTACCTCTATTCCTTCAGCTAAACTGAAAGATCCTTGAAAGCAGAAACTTTACCATATACTTCTTTGTATCTCTCACAGTAGTCACTCTGTGGTTGGAAGTGATATTTCCCCACTAGGACCACACAAAGAATTTTGCATTTCTTTTGGGCTGTTTTTGTTTGTTTTTACCATCTATTCTGTAGTATAGATATTCATGCATGTGTTGTATTTTCCCACAGGATTTAAAGTTCCATAGGGGCAGAAATGTCTTATTTACCTTCAAATCTCTCTATTGTCTTGTACAATGCTCTGAACACAATAGATCTTTTACATATATGCACCAGATTTAATTGCCTATTCAGGATAATTGTCATGTACCACAAATACTACGTAAGCAAATCAATACAAAAGTAATCAGAAATCCCAATCAACTAAAATTGGCAAGTACAGTTGTTGAAAAAATAGCACTGTAATAGTAGAAAAATGCTGAACTGCAGTTAGAAGACCTAGATTTGAGTCTCAGTTCTGTCTACATAGCAGTTGTGTGTCCATGAACAAGTCAGTTCCCACTCTGGAGAAATTAGACTAGATAGCACCTATCACCTTTTTGACTATAGTTATTCTAAATAGGACAGAGGAGGGTATGGTTTTACCTCTTGAAAAGATACCTATTAACCCTTTAAAAGCCTCCAGATAGTAAATCTATAATACTTAAGATTAATCACATATCTTGTGATTATCTGGTGCTATTGAAAGACAGAAATGATAAGAATAATAAATAATGGGATGAAAATCTGGAAAACCTTTCTCTTTGATTTTGGAATACAACCATTCACAAGTAAACAAATTTTCTTTTGTTCTCCCCACTCCATTCTTATCCATCTGGACCTGGCCCTGGACATGTCTTGAGTTGAGCTTATTGTTGGCCAGGAGGAAGAGGTATCAGTAAATGTACAAGATATTTATGAATAACTGAAAATTTACCCTAATGCCATCTTTGACTGTTTTAATAAAGAATTATCATTCTACAGGGCTCTAGAATGGTTCCTAAAGTCTTTGATGACAGTCAGCTAAAAAAAAAAAGTAATAGGTGCAATAAATGTTACAACAGAGTCAAATTAAAATGAAATCTTTGACATACAAACTCATTAAGGAAATTTCTTTTGTTGTTGCTGCTTTGTTTTGTTTTTCTACTGCTAACAATGTGACATGGATTTTACATCTCCAAATGCATTTTTGGAAAGTCACTCAAATTTTTATTATTAAATAAGATGCCAAAAAACAGTACCAGTGCAGAAAGTCAAACTTAGACAATAAAGATTATAACTCAAGAGATATAAGGTTGGCATCCTAACTTACTCCTTGAATATCTGAATATCCCTACTGAGTAATGATCTGAAATCTTGTACTGAAAAAAACTGCCCATAGTATCCCTGTTTCCCTGGGGCTTTGCAAAGTTTTGGAGCAAACTTTCCATTCCAGGTCCATCCCATAATGTACAATGAAAGCTTTCATTTCTCACTGAAAAAGTGAAGGGGGAGGGCAATAATAAATGACAAGCCTCTCTCTTCTTTCTGCTCTGCGCCAGTGGTAATAGCAGTGCCAGGCAAGAGCAAGCAAGTTTGGAGGCATATGCGGTAACTACAGAGACATCCTTTGATGCTTCTGAAGCCGTTTTAAATGGAACCATCCATTTTGGTCTCTCTGCACTCAACTTATGTAGAGTCTGGCACAGTTGTCTGTTATTGTAGCCCCGCTGATCACCTGTTCCTTCCATGATCTTTGTATTTGATCTCAGAAACATTAAGCAGTTTTGAGAGCAAAGGCATCATCAGGTATCCCCCGCCACTTGCCCTGTCAATCAACAGGACCAGTAGCAAGAGAATCTTTTCATTTGCCACTTACCCACTACCAGGGAGGGGTGTTGGGGTGAGTGGTTGACTTCTGAAGAGTTCAGCAGGGGACCCATCCTCCATGACTGCAAAAAGACAACAAAGTTAGAGCCCATGAAAATGGAATGCCTTTGACTGAGGGAATGATGCCAATCACTAGGCGACCCACTGAAAGAACCAAGTTCCACTAAAGCAGCTACAACAATTACTTTGTGGGATATTCTCCTCCCTTCCTTGAAGGGTCAAGTTGATAGGCAAACCACTCCCAATGGACTCAGTGGGTACCCTCAAGAACTCCCTAGTTGTTAAAGACCCTTTTTCCCCAGTGCCTGCTGCAGTGTTGAAGAAACTACAGTTAGAAAGGTCAGCAGGTGACAGCAGTATTATGTACCCACAAGGCTGAGGCTGAGCAAAACGAATCTACCACCTGGAATGGCAGACTCCAGATACTCATCAAGAGATGGAAAACAAAAGAGAAGCATGTCAGCTCTTGATTACAGCGCGGGATGACCAAATCCCATGGAGTGAACAGGGGCAAATGAAGTGCATGGGAAAAATGATGATAGCCCTTGATCCTCTCACAAAAGGGGCTCAATTCTCTGATAATAAGTGAAAGTTAGAAATGCTCTGTGTACTCTGGATATGAAGCCTGTGGGATATAGGTTCTGAGTTTTCAGTTTAAAGATCTTTCAAAATAATTTGCCTGAATTAAATTTGGTAGAACCAGGTAGCTTGATATTCGAGTGAGGCTCATTCAACTTCTAGCTTCTATGCGAAAATAAGCGAACACATTTTGAAACTAGGCTGTAGTTCATCCTGGTGGAACCAAACAAATCTTTCTGATCCCCCTACCTTTAGAATCCTATGTATTTAAGATGAAGTCAGTCATAACAGTCAAACAATAAAGGTGTAGAAATTTGGAACATTACTACATCATCAAATTAGAGCTTAAAGACTTTCAAGATTATCTAGACCAACTGCCTTATTTAAAAGATGAGGAGATTGAGGCCTAAAGAAGTTAAATGACTTGCTCAAGGACACAAAGGTAATGAGAAGGCAGGATTTGAACTCAGGTCTTGCTGCATCCAACTCTAGCATTCTTGGAAATATAAGTTTACCAAGAGCCTGAAGCTAGGTGTACATGTGAATACTCCTTGACTTTGTAGCTCATTCATTTTCTGTTTGCTCCTCTGCTTGCTTTTAATTCCATGGAACAAGATGCCCCTGCACAAGGTACTTTATTCTTTCTTTTTTCTCCCTTTATTCTTCCATGTGCCATCATACTTCATTAGATTGTAAACTCCTTGAGGGCAAGGACTATATTTTTCTTATTTGTATCTCCAGTGCTTAGCACAGCACCTAGCACATTGTAGACACTTAGTGTTTATTGAACTGAAGTCTAGCCTTCTTGGAAGCATAAGGATAACCTAGAACCTAAAGCTAGTGGTAGATGTGGATAGTCCTTGGTTTGCATGGTGAAAATTTATGGTTTTTCTAGCACACATTTGTCTAAAACTAATAGAATTTGAAAAATAGATGATTCCTTTTCTAGCACATCTTGGTCCAGCTCAGGTTTCTTCTTCCAAGTTAGGCTTACACTTCCAGTTAAGGATCACCACAGATTGTAGGAAGAGAATAGTTAGCTGTGCATACTTTCCTTTTATATCAAAGAGTCAATCATGACAAAAAAAACACATGCAAGAAAATGGACAAGTAAATGTTCTACCCAGTCACCACTTACTGTGACTTGATGCACTAGAATACTTTCATCATATGTATGTCACATGTCAGTCAATCAGCATCTCTTAAGTACTACAGTCTAGGCAATGTAGATGCCTATCAAAGTTCTGAGCTACTTACAAACTTAGCTGAAACTGTATTAATGTTTCCTTGAGAAAAATCAGGACTCAGTACTTGCATTTTATCAGAAGATGGAATATTTCTTACCTCTTAATGCTCCCTTATGATTTTTGGTATTTCTACTAAGAATTCTGAATATTATAGCACTAATTTTCTAACACAAGAGCTTCTACTAACCAGGGAGGTCTAAAAAAGTGAGAACCATTGTTATATAGGAAGGATTTAGAGAAAGAAGAGCCATCAGATGGAGAAATGATGATCAAGATTTGACAGAGGCAATATATGTTTCCATTTCTTCCTATTTAACCCATTTGCTCATTAAACACACACACATACACACATATGCATGCATGCACACACACACACACAAAGTATATAAAAAAAAGAGAACATTGTTTAGGGAGAGGGAGATCATTTTCTTTTCTAATACTTAAGGATGTTACCTTCTTATGCCATGTTAATTTAGCCTCCCTTCAGACCTTGTGCATCCAGGAAGATTGTACAGGAAGAAATATTAAATCCTGAGCACCATTTACTATCCTAACTAATAACAGTAATGCCTGATATTTATAGTTAACATAAATTAACCTATTTTGGGGGCGGAGCCAAGATGGCGGAGTAGAAACACGCACATACACATAGCTCCGAACCCACAACCCATAGAACAGCTACAGGGAAGTAACTCACGGCAAATTCTGCACCCAGAGGCCACAGAACATTGGAGCAAGGGAGATTTCTGTTCCAGAGAGACCTGCAAATCTCTCACGGGGGGTCCTTCACGCTGCGGACTGGGCACCGGGACTAGGAACTGAGTACAGCCCTGCCGCGGTCGCGGCACCAAGAGGAAAAGATCTGAGCGGGCTTCAGGGATGGGATCTCCAGCGGCCATGAGGGTCCCTCCACCCACAGAGGGACCTGCAAATCTCTCGCAAAAGGTCCATCGCGCTGCAGACGCGGAGCCCAGCCCAGACCTGCTGCGGCCATGGCACAAAGAGGTACAGATCCGAGCAGGCTTCAGGGACAGGATCTCCAGCGTCCACACAAGTCCCTCCACCCACAAGTGACGGGGGTCGGTGAGAGAGTCTCTTTGGCGGGTCGAGAAGGGAGTGGGGTGCCCCCATAACTCAGGCCCCCCCGGGAGGTAGAAGCTGAGAGGCGGCTGCAGACTGGGGCTCCCCAAGGGGGCAAGAGCCTGAATCCATTGTGGAAGGTCTGTGCATAAACCCCCTGAGGGAACTGAGCCTGAGAGGCGGCCCTGCCCCGACCTGACCATCTGAACTTAATCTCACACTGAATAGCAACCCTGCCCCCGCCAAAAGCCCTAAGGCTGGAAGCAGCATTTGAATCTCAGACCCCAAACGCTGGCTGGGAGGATCAGGAGGCAAGGTGGGTGTGAGGAAAATATTCAGAGGTCAAGTCACTGGCTGGGAAAATGCCCAGAAAAGGGAAAAGAAATAAGACTATAGAAGGTTACTTTCTTGGTGAACAGGCATCTCCTCCCTTCCTTTCTGATGAAGAAGACCAATGCTGACCATCAGACAAAGACACAGAAATCAAGGCTTCTGTGTCCCAGCCTACCCAATGGGCTCAGGCCATGGAAGAGCTCAAAAAGAATTTTGAAAATCAAGTTAGAGAGGTAGAGGAAAAGCTGGGAAGAGAAATGAGAGACATGAAGTCAAAGCATGAACAGCAGATCACCTCCCTGCTAAAGGAGACCCAAAAAAATGTTGAAGAAAGTAACACCTTGAAAACTAGCCTAGCTCAATTGGCAAAAGAGGTTCAAAAAGCCAATGAGGAGAAGAATGCTTTCAAAAGCAGAATTAGCCAAATGGAATAGGAGATTCAAAAGCTCACTGAAGAAAATAGTTCTTTCAAAATTAAAATGGCACAGATGGAGGCTAAGGACTTTATGAGAAAGCAAGAAATCACAGAACAAAGAGAGAAGAATGGAAAAATGGAAGATAATGTGAAATATCTCATTGGAAAAACAACTGACCTGGAAAATAGATCCAGGAGAGACAATTTAAAAATTATGGGACTACCTGAAAGCCATGATCAAAAGAAGAGCCTAGACATCATCTTTCATGAAATTATCAAGGAAAACTGCCCTGAGATTCTAGAACCAGAGGGCAAAATAAATATTCAAGGAATCCACAGAACACCGCCTGAAAGAGATACAAAAAGAGAAACTCCTAGGAACATTGTGGCCAAATTCCAGAGTTCCCTGGTCAAGGAGAAAATATTGCAAGCAGCTAGAAAGAAACAATCTGAGTATTGTGGAAATACAATCAGGATAACACAAGATCTAGCAGCCTCTACATTAAGGGATCGAAGGGCATGGAATAGGATATTCCAGAAGTCAAAGGAACTAGGACTAAAACCAAGAATCACCTACCCAGCTAAACTGAGTATAATACTTCAGGGGAAAAATTGGTCTTTCAATGAAATAGAGGATTTTCAAGCATTCTTGATGAAAAGACCAGAGCTGAAAAGAAAATTTGACTTTCAAACACAAGAATGAAGAGAAGCATGAAAAGGTGAACAGCAAAGAGAAGTCATAAGGGACTTACTAAAGTTGAACTGTTTACATTCCTACATGGAAAGACAATATTTGTAACTCTTGAAACATTTCAGTATCTGGGTACTGGGTGGGATTACACACACACACATACATAGAGACAGAGTGCACAGAGTGAACTGAAGAGGAGGGGATCATATCTAAAAAAAAAATGAAATCAAGCAGTGAGAGAGAAATATATTGGGAGGAAAAAGGGAGAAACTGAATGGGGCAAATTATCTCTCATAAAAGAGGCAAGCAAAAGACTCATTAGTAGAGGGATAAAGAGGGGAGGTGAGAGAAAAACATGAAGTCTACTCTCATCACATTCCACTAAAGGAAAGAATAAAATGCACACTCATTTTGGTATGAAAACCTATCTCACAATACAGGAAAGTGGGGGACAAGGGGACAAGCAGGGTGAGGGGGATGATAGAAGGGAGGGCTTGGGGAGGAGAGTGCAATTTGAGGTCGACACTCATGGGGAGGGATAGGACCAAAAGAGAATAGAAGTAATGGGGGACAGGTAGGATGGAGGGAAATATAGTTAGTCCTATACAACACAACTATTATGGAAGTCATTTGCAAAACTACACAGATTTGGCCTATATTGAACTGCTTGCCTTCCAAAGGGAAGGGGTGGAGAGGGAGGGAGGTAAAGAAGTTGGAACTCAAAGTGTTAGGATCAACTGTCGAGTAATGTTCTTGCCACTAGGAAATAAGAAATACAGGTAAAGGGGTATAGAAAGCTATCTGGCCCTACAGGACAAAAGAGAAGATGGAGACAAGGGCAGAGAGGGATGATAGAAGAGAGAGCAGATTGGTCATAGGGTCAATTAGAATGCTTGGTGTTTGGGGGGGAGGGGATAAAAGGGGAGAAAATTTGTAACCCAAAATTTTGTGAAAATGAATGTTAAAAGTTAAATAAATAAATTTAATTTAAAAAAATAATAAATTAACCTATTTTATCTTTACAACAACATCGGGAGATAGGCTGTGTAGGTATTATTTGGTTTTATAGTTGAGAAAAATGGAGGCTAAGTGGAATGCTGAAGGTTATTATATAGCTAGTGTGCAACAAAACCAAGCCCATAATCTAGGCATTCTGTCTCCTAATGCCGTGATCTTTCTGTTACATCCTGCTGCTTCTCTAGAGAAAGCATTGCTGTTCCCAACCTCTTGCTCTGAGTCTATTATACAGAAGAGTAGCAAAGATGCTCAGCAGTAAATTTGTACGAAGCTGTTTCTGCCTGAATACCTTTCAGTGACATAAGAAGAAGTCAGAAAGTCTCAAGATATTTTCTGGACATGTTTCAGACACTCACTTACACCCCTTCCTCCCCGTGCTACCTCCATACCCACCCCAGTGCAGCAGAGCAGCATGTGGCTCTGGCAGACAGGACAGGCTCAACTTCCCTGCTTTTTCCCAAGAACACTTCAATAGATGAAAGGGGAAGATTTAGAATTTTGGACAAGAAGTCTTTCTGTGAATACAACTAATGCAAACAAAGGCAGGTGAGGAATCTGCATTTTGACAGAAAAGTGATTGAAAAATGGAAACTATAGTTCACTATTATGCACTTTTTGGAAAATGAGACTGTGAACTAAAAGTGGAGACAGAGGAAACTAAATCAAAGCACTGACATGTCAATAGGTTTCAGAGAAATGCAGAAAAATTTTGACATAGTAAGAAAACAAAATAGCCACACATTTTTGCCTGGTTCTTTGCTCACATCATTCCCTAAACCTGGAAACATCTACATCATTATTTTGAAAATGAACTCACTTTTCAAAGCCCAGGCCAAATATAACCTTCTCCATGAGGGCTTCTTGATTACCATCAGTAATTATTTCCCTCCTTCACCCTCCCAAAATGTGCTATTTATGTCTGCCTCTCTCTCTCTCCCTCTCTCTCTGTCTCTCTCTCTCTCATGCTTATGTTCTATCTTGTCATATAGCTATCTAGGTATGTGTCATATTACCCTCCCACACACACATATAAACATACACACACATGCACACATGCATGCATGCACACATACATCCAGGATATCTTCAGTTTGGGCTAGAAGACAAGGAATTGGGGGTACCTGGGAACATTTATTTGAGGGATATCAGAGTGTCTAAGGTATGAGCATTCCTGTGGGATATTAAAGTAGACTGCAATCAGAGATAATGGTAGCTAAGGAAAGCAAGGAAACTGGAAGTCAGGAGTCAAGATGGTGAAGAAAAGCCAGGAAGTTGTCTGAGCTCTCCCTAGTTTCCATAGGAAACAACATAAAATCAAGCCATTAAACAAATTCTAGAGCAACAGAACTCACAGAAAGATGGAATGAAACAATTTTCCAGCCCAAGATAACTTAGAAGGACTGCAGGGAAGGTCTGCCCTCACTTGGGAGGACAGTTCAGTGCAGAAAGCACCCAGTCAAGCCAGAAGGAGGATCTTAGATACAGCAGAGATCAGGAACCTATGGTTCAGCCCTGTGGTCCTGACTTAGCGGGTAAGTAGCATAGTAGACCTGTTATGAAACCTCCATCCCCAGTGCAGTAAGGAAACTGTTAGCCCCAGAATTCTGGGCACCACAAGTGTCACTAGGATAGGCTACCCTAGAAAAGGTAGGCTGTCAAGCCACAAGCCCTGGAGGCTCCTACTGCAGAAAGTCAGTGACCAGATCCCTTGGGGACAGTGCCCCCTGTACCTTCAGAGCAGAGATTAACTTTAAAAGTCATGAAATAGGCTAGAATATGATAAAAAAAAAAATGAAAAGAGGCCTGATCAAAGAAGGCTACTATGGCAAGAAGGAAGATGAAAACACAAACTCAAAAGAGACAACAATGTCAAAATACCTATATGTGAAGCCTCAAAGAGGAATATAGATTGGTCTTAAACCCAAAAAGTCTTCTTGGAAGAGCTCAAAAAGGATTTTAAAAATCAAATAAGAGAGGTAGGAGAAAAATTGGGGGGAAATGAGTTATGCAAGAGAATGATGAAAAAAGAGTAAGCAGCTTGGAAATGGAAGCACAAAAATTAACTGAAGGTAACAATTCCTTAAAAATACAATGGGCCAAATTGTAGGAAAAAAATCACTGAACAAAACAATTCCTTATAAAGTGGAGCTGGTCAAATGGAAAAGGAGGTACAAGTTAACTGAAGGAAAATAACTCCTTAAAACCTAGAATTGGACAAGTTGAAGCTAACTAATGACTATGAGACATCAAGAATCAGTCAAACAAAATCAAAACAATGAAAAAACAGAAGAGAATATAAAATATGTCATTGGAAAAATACCTGACCTGGAAAACAGATGCAAGTGAGATGATAATTTAAAAATTATTAGACCACCTGAAAGCTATAATCAACAACAACAAAGTCCGGATAGCACCTTTCAAGAAATTCTCAAGGAAAACTGCCCTGAAATGCTAAAACTAGAGAGTAAAATAGTCATTGAAAGAATCCGCTTGGGAGTCTGATTGCTCTGAAGAAACCCATGAACTTTATGAACACAATTGCAAACACTTTTCACACAAATAAAGAGAGATTTAAGTAACTGGAAAAAAATTAATTGCTTATGGGTAGGCCAACCTAATATTATAAAAATGACAATTCTACTTAAATTAATTCACTTATTCAATGCCATCCTAATCAAACTACCATAAAAATTATTTTATAGAGTTAGAAAAATAATAACAAAATTCACCTGGAAGAACAAAAGGTCATGAATATCAAGGAAATTAATAAAAAAATGCATAAGAATGTAGTTTAGCCATACCAGACCTAAAACTATGTTACAAAGTGGCAATCACCAAAAATATTTGGTGCTGGCCAAGGCATAGACCAGTGGATCAGTGGAATATATAAGTACACAAGACAAAGTAGTAAATGAGTATTGTAATCTACAATTTGAAAAAACCAAAGACTCCAGTTTCTGATATAAGAACTCCCTATCTGACAAAAACTGGTGGGAAAACTGGAAAATAGTATGCCAAAAACTGAGCAAAGATGAATATTTCACAGTGTATACCAAGATAAGGTAAAAAAAAATAGTTTAGACATAAAGGGTGATAGCATAAGCAAATCAGGAGAGCAAGGAATAATTTATCTGTCAGTTCTATGGAGAAAGGAAGAATGTATAACCAAACAAGAGATAGACAACATTATGAAATGCAAAATAGATAATATTGGCTATATTAAATTAAAAAGGTTTTGCACTAACAAAACCAATGCAACCAAGATTAGAAGGAAAGCAGGAAACAATTTTTATAGTCAGTGTATCTAATAAAGGCCTCATTTCTCAAACATATAGACAACTGAGTCAAATTTATAAGAAAACAAGTCATTCCACAATTGATAGTCAAAGGATATGAAGTTAGTTTTCAGATGAAGAAATTAAAGCTACCCACAATCATATAAAAAAGACTCTAAATCACTATTCAAATTAAAACAACTCTGAGTTTCTACTTCATATCTATCAGATTGGCTAATATGACAAAACAGGAACATAATAAATATTGGAGATGTGGGAAAATTGGGACACTAATGCATTGTTACTAGAATTGTGCATTGATCCAACCATTCGGGAGAGTAATTTGGAATTATACCCAAAGAGTAACCAAATTGTGCGTACTCCATGATCCAACAATGCCACTACTATGTCTGTATCCCAAAGAGATCATTAAAAAGGGAGAAACATGTAGAAAAATATTTATAGCAGCTCTTTTTGTGATAGCAAAGAATTAGAAATTGAGGAGATGCTCATCAACTGGGGAATGACTAATTAAGTTGTGGTATGTGAATATAATGGAATACTATTGTTTTACAAGAAATAATGAACTGGCAGATTTTAGAAAAACCTGGAAAGACTCACATGAACTGATGCTGAGTAAAGTGAGAAAAATCAAGAGAACACTGTATACAGTAACATCAATGTTGTGCAATGATCAGCTACGATAGACTTAGCTCTTCCCAGCAATAAAATGATCTAAGACAATTCCAAAAGAGTCATGATGGAAAATACTATCCATATCCACAGAAATAACTATGGAACCTGAATGCAGATCATAGCATACTATTTTTACTTACTTTGTTGTTTTTTTCATGACTTTTCCCTTTTGTTCTGTTTCTTCTTTCACAACACGACTAATGTGGAAATATGTTTAACATGATTGCACATGTATACCCTATATCAAATTGCTGGCCATCTTGGGGAGTTGGGAGGCAAGTGAGGGGAGCTGAAAAATTTAGAACTCAAAATCTTATAAAATGAATATTAAAAACTGTCTCTTCATGTAATTGGAAGAAATAAAATACTATTTATATTTAAGAAGGAAACTGGAAGGCAAAGAAACTAAGTGTCCAAAGAGGGTAGGAGGAAGTGGTAGGAGTTGGTTTAGAGCAACAGACCTCAAACATTTTGGTATCAGGACTCCTTTACACTTTAAAAAAACTACAAATTTCTATGGGTTAATTCTATAGATGTTTATCATATTATAAACAAAAACTGATATTTTTCAAATATTCATTAATTTGTTTTAAGATAACAGTAATAAACACATTACATATTAACATAAGTTTTTATGAAAAATAACTATATCCCAAAACAAAAATGATGGGTGTAGCATTGTTTTAACATATTTTTGCAATGTTTGTTAATGAATGAATTCATGGAAGACAGTTACATTCTAAGTGATGCTACCTTCAGTCTGTTGCAATATGTTTTGTTTGAAGTATATTAAGAAAATCAAGCCTCATAGTGCATGTAATTTGAAAAGGTAGGCACATTTTAATAGGCAAATAATACCTTGAATTGTTATTTTTAAAAAACAGTTTCAACCTCAAGAACCTCCTGAAAGAGTCTCAGGAACCCCCAGGGATCAACAGATCACACTTTGAGAACCACTGGTCTAAGAGAAGGCTATGAATCATGGACTAAATTGATTGGGGAGTTTGGAGAGTGATCTGAAGCCCCAAGCTGATAGTAACAATCAAAATCAACAAGCATTTCTAATGCACCTACTATTTTGACAGCAGTGTGTAGGATGAACTGAAGTAGAAATCTGAAGCAGGAAGACCATGGTGGAATAATCTAAGTTAGGGATAATGAAGACTTGAAATTAGCTTCATAGCTATATAAATGAATGGAGAAAAGGACCTAGATGTGAGAGATGTTGTGAAAGGAGAACTGACAAGACTTATGATCTAATTGAATATGTGATATGAGGTCAATAAAGAGTCCAGGATAATTCTGAGATTAAGAACCTAAGACTCTGGAAGGATAGTGGAGTATTCCACATAAATACGGAATTTTAGAAAAGGAAGGGTTTAGGGAGAAAATGAGTTCAATTTTCATCATGTTTAGTTTACAATGTCTCCATGACATTCGTTTTGAAATGTCCAACTGGCAAATGGTGATCTACAAGTGAAGCTCAGGGAAGGGGGAAAAAAGGCTGGAATGAGAGCTAATGAGGTTACCAGGAAAGACAGAATATAGAGGGGGAAAATGATTAAAAAAAGAAAATGACTAAAACTGGTTCTAAAATATTTGTGATAAATGTATAATTTCAAAAGTATATAGGAAATTAATATAAAGATGCAACGTTAAAAGCCATCCCCCAATAAGCAAATCATCAAGATATATGAAGAGGTAGCTTTTAAAACAAGAAATACAAATTAGCAATGATTGTTGTCCTTTAATCTCAGAGAGGACCAAAATGATATCACTATGCTAGAGTCAAATTTCAGTGTATACAACTGTAACTGATCAGACCAATACAAGCTTGGAATGCTCTACTACAGATCAGGCACAATAGTCTGTGTGAACATTTGGGTGGATTCTCTAAATTTCTGCATTTGTGCTTCTTTTGAACTACATCAATTCTGTTTTGCTCATAAAGCATAGGATCTTCTCTGACATGGGCACATCATGTTGAGTGATCCTATGCCACTGTCTCCCATGTCACACAATCAATTCCAAAGTTCTTCAGAGAGACCTTGAAAGTGTCTTTGTATTTCTTCTTCTGACCACCATGTGAACACTTAACTTATGTGAGTTCTCCATAAAATAGTCATTCTGACAACCATACGTTTTGCATTTGAACAATATGACCAGCCCATTGGAGTTGAGCTCTCTGAAGCAGAGTTTGAATGCTTGGCAGTTTAGTTTCAGTGAGGACTTCAGTGTCTGGTATCTTTTCCTCCCTGGTGATCTTCAGAGTCTTCCTAAGACAATTCAAATGGAAGCAATTCAGTTTCCTGGCATAGTGCTGGAATCCAGAAAATGTTCAGGTTTCACAGACATACAACAATGAGGTCAGCACAACAACTCTATAGACTTTCAGTTTGGTAGTAAGTCTAAAACCTCTTCTCTCACATACTTTCCTTTGGAGTCTCCCAAACACTGAGTTAGCTCCAGTAATGCACGTTTCAACCTCATTATCAATGTTTACATCCCTGGAAAGTACACTACCAAGGTAAATGAACTTAACCACAGCACTCGGAATTTCTTCATTTTCTATAACTGATGGTTCTACATAAAGATGGTGTGGTGGTGGCTGATGGAGGACCTTTGTTTTCTGAGTGTTAGTCATTAGGCCAAAATTAGCACAAACAGCAGAGAAGTGATCCGTACTTTATTGCATCTCAGCTTCAGAGGTTGCATTAAGTGCAAATTATCGATAAGCATATGAAAGAATGCTTTAAATAACTTCTTAGAAAATGTAAATTAAAATAACTATGAGGTTGCACTTTTCAACCATCCAGTAAAAATGATAAAAGACAAGACAGTGGCAATTGTTGGAGGGATTCTGGGAAGGTAATCACAATGATACACTGTGAATTCATCCCACCATTCTGAAAAAGAATTTGGAACTATAACAGAAACCACTCATGGGCATATAGCCCAAACAACTCAAGGACTGCAGGAAAGACACATGTATGAATGTGTTTATACCAGCATTTTGATGGGAGTAGCAAAGAACTAGAAAAAAAAAAGCCTATCATCTAGAGAGTAGATGAACAAATTATGGTTTATGTAATTGTACCAAAAGAAATAATGAATATGAAGAATCTGGAGAGATGTCAGAAAGCAATATATATCTATAAAGGTAAAATAAGCAGAATCAAGAAAAAATACAGTAACTTCAATAATACAAAAAAATATTGAAAGACATCAGAACCCTAATCAATACAGTAGTCTAGCAGTAAAGCATCTGTCTTTCCTGTTGACAATTAGGGAGTGGATTGTAGGTGTGGAATGAACTGTTAGTCAATAAACTTTCTTAAGTGCCGTTTTAAGTGCTAGGCACTGTGATAAGCACTGGGAATACAAAAGAAGGCAAAAGATAATCACTGGTCTCAAAGAGCTCACAGTGTAATGGGTAAACAACATGTAATACTATGTACAAACAAGCTACATACATGATAAATTGGAGATAATCAGCAGAAGAGAGGCACAGGCCTTAAGGGGGATTAAGAAAGCTTTATTATAAAAGGCGGGGTTTTAACTGGGACTTAAAGGAAGCCAGAGAGGCCAAGAGATGGAAATTAGAAGGGAAAGAATTCCAGCCATGAGGGACAGTCAATAAAAATGCTTTGAGTCAGGAGATGAAACAAAAGCAAGAAGGTGAGTGTCGTTGGATCATCCTGGGCCGTTGCCTCAGTAGTCTTGGCTTTTGTCTTGCCACTGGAATTTGATGACTCTGGAGGAAAGAGTGAAGCTCACAACTTTACACATTCTCTGCCTCACTTAAATCTTATTCACACTCAAGTCAAGACATCACACTCATGATGTCACTGGTCCTCTTTGACAACAAAGGACCAACAACAGAGTACCTGGAAGGCTAAGTATAAATGTAAGAAGATGAAGCCAATATGGCAGAAGAGAAGAAAAACTGTAATGAGCTTTCCCCACTGCACACATTCACACACACACACACACACACACACACACACACACACACACACACACACACACACACACTGAATCTTGATCAGGAAATCCAGGAGAAAAACATTACAGTGAGTCATTTTTCCAGCCCATGTCAACACAGGAGAGAGATGAGAGATCTGTGTTCACTGGAACAGAGTCCAGCCAAGCATTGCTGGGCAGAGTATTTTAGCAGGGAGAGAAGCTGTGCACTAGGGCATAACACCATTTCCAGATAGAGTATAGTGCCCCAAATTTGTCTTAGGTGAAGAAAGGGGTGGAAACTGCAATCTTTGCTGCTCACTACCCAGTTTAAGTAATAGATCCAAGGCTTTCCTTAAAAAAGGACCAGTAACAAAGGATGGCATTCCAGGACCAGAAGCAGTTTTGAGTCCTAGGCTATGTACTAAGCAAGAAACAAGTTAAGAAGCAAACAGCAGCTGTATGACTCAGACCGAAGGGGCAAATTGGAATCTCAGCTGAGCTGCAGTTCAGACCAATTTGAAGCATGTGGCATAAAAACAAGGGCAGGAATCCCAGACCAAAGGGGAGCTTCAGCCAGCTGGATAGCGTCTGAGTCCAGAAGCGCTATTCAAGAACAGTAATATAAAAGCTCCTAGATGTGTGACTCAGATTGAGATCAAGTCAGGAACTTGAAGACAGAGCTCAAACCACAAGAAGAGCAATCAGGCTTTGCCTTAGAGAACTGAAAACTTGCAGAGCCCTAGCCTGAGTTGTACTTGAGATGACAAAATAAGATGACACTCAGTACCACAAGAAAGCAAGAACAGAACCTTCCTAGGTAGCCTAGACTTGAACAAAAGTTCAAGTAGAATTCCTGGAAGAGATAAAGAGTTTTTAAAAGAGTTATATTTTTATAAATGAAATAAGAACATGAGAGGAGAAACAAGGAAAGAAATGGAAAAAGGTAGAAGGGGAAATAAAGTGAACAATACAGATGGTAGATTAAGGGAGGAGGGGAGATTAGTCCTAAGCAAAACAAACTCTAACAGATGGTACGCAATAATAATAGTAATAGTATTTACATTGTACTTTAAGTTTTGCACAGTACTTTACAGATATTAACTTGATTGATCCTCAAAGCAACCTTGGGAGGTAAGGTCTATTATAGTCCACTTTTTACAGATAAGAAAACTGAAGGAGACATAGGTTTAAGTGATTTGCCCAGGGTTACACAGCTAGTATGTACCTGAGGCTGGATTTTAACTGGTATTCCTGACTCCTTGTCCAGTACTCTATCCACTGGACCACTTAGTAGTCCTTTTGCAGTGGCAAAGAATGGGAAACTAAGGGAGCTCCCATAAATTGGGGGATAGATGAACAAGTTATGGTATATAAACGTGATGGAATACTATTGTGCTGTAACGAATGATGAAGAGGATGGTTTCAGACAAACCTGGGAACACTTGGATGAAGTGATACAAAGTGAAGTGAGCAGAACCAGGGGAACAATTCATATGATGACAATATGACAAACTTTGAAAGACTTACTTGCACTCATCAATGTAGTAAGCAAACATAATTCCCAAGGACTCATGATGAAACATGCAATCCACTTTTTGATAGAGAGGTAAAGGACTAAGTGCAAATCATAAAATAGATGGTATTCTAAAAGTCAACTAAAACCTGTGCTAAAATTTTTGAGATATCCTACACTTTGGTGGGGTGGGAAGAAACAATACAGAAATTTTTTTGCTTGAATATATGTTTGTAATGGACTTTTTTCTTTCTTTCAATGTGGGAGGAGAGGAATGGAAGAGAGAAAAGGTGAAATTTTGTTGATTGAAAAAAATATTTTTTTAGGAAGAGGGAAAAGGTACAAGAAAATTGGAAAAATAGGAGATAGCCAGATTGAATCAAACTTTGAAAGTCCCCCTCAAAAAATATTTTATATTTGATCCTAGAGATAATAGAAGACCCACTGGAGTTTATTAAATGGAACAGTGGGGTGTGACATGGTGAAACTCGAACTTTAAGAAGATCAGTTTGACAGACTAGAAGGGAGAAAGACTTGAGGCAAGAAGACCAAACAGTATGCTGTTATAATAATCCAAATGTGGGGTGATGAGGACCTATACCAGACTGATGTCAGAGGAGACAAGGGGGCATATAATAGAGAATTCACAGAACTTGGAAAAACAGTTGGATAGAGGGGGGAGGGAAGACAAAGGGAATAAGCATTTATGTAATGTCTACTGTATTTCAGATATTATGCTAAGCATTCTATAAATATTATCTCATTTAATCTTCACAACCATTGTGTGAAGTAGGTATTGTTATGATCCTTCATTTTATATTTGAGGAAACTCAGGCAACCAGAGGTTAAGTGACTTACTCAAGATCACCCACCTATTAAGTGTCTGAGGCCAGATTTGAATTCAAATCTTCTTGACTCCATGCCCAGGGTTCTAACCAAGGCACCACAAAGCTCTATATAAAGGTGGCAGTAGCGAGTCAAAGGATGACATTGAAATGAAAAGCCTGAATAACTGGGAGGATTGTGATGCCCTTCATAAGAACAGAAAAATTCACAAATCAGTGGATGTGAGGAGAATGATAATGAGTTCAGTTTTGGACTTGTTTATGATACCTCTGGGATATCTAGTTGTAGTGTCTAATAGGCAGTTGGAAATTAGAGTACACAGGCTAGGAGAGGAGTTAGAACTGGATGAGTAAAAGTTGGAGTCATCAGGACAGAAATGGTCACTAAATCCATGGGACCTGACAAGATCAGCAAACAAAATAGTTTAGAAAAAGAAGAAAAGAGGACCCAGGACAGAGCCCTAGATAAACCTATCATTTGGTAGGCATAACCTTGATGAAGATGAAGCAAAAGGACATTGAAAAGGAAAGGTCAGGTAGGTAGAAGAAAAATCAAATTAGTGTCTGTCATCAAAACCTAGAGAAAAAAGACAAAGAGAAAAGGATGATTTACAATGTCAAAAGCTACAGAGAGAAGGCACGGAAGATGAGGACTGAAAAAAGTCATTAGATTTGGCAATTAAAAGATTATTCATAACTAATGTAATAAGGTCTACATTGTCAGATAAGACCAAAGTGTTCATTTGTTTTGCTTCAACAGGCCTCTTTGTTATAAGGAAGGTTTCTCTGAGAGTAGGAAAGAGAGTCATTGTGGAGTGACAGAAATGCAAAACACAAACAAAAAAACACACATTGTATTTATATTTTAAAAACAATTAAAGCTGTACAAAAGTAGAATGACATGGGAAGGGGAAAGAAGTAGGAGGAGGGTGGTATCAGATAACTGAAACTCTTCAGGTAGAGGTTATGTGGCCATTTATCTTGGATACCATGGAAGGAGGTCAAGGAGCAGCATGGTATAGCGAATATTATGTGGACCTAGGTGCAAGAGTATTCAAGAACCGGATTCACAGCCTACTTCAGATACTTACTAGCCTTGTGACCCTGGACAAGTCACTTTAATTCACCAAACATTTATTAAGCACCTCCTATGTGCCAGGCCCTCTGCTAATCACTGGAGATACAAAAAGAGACAAAAAAGAGTCCCTGCCCTTGGGGAGCTTGATGTGAATGAGCCTACTGTCCTCTTCTGTAAATGGGAATAATCCCAGCATCTACCTCATGTGGTTGTGAGGATAAAATGAAGTAATATAGTACAAACCTTGAAGTAGTATTCAACTATGAGTTATTATTGTATCTGTTCAAATATAGGTTGGACAGATCATTTCTGACTCCTGTTCTCAATGTAAAGCTCTGGATCTCTGTTAAAAACAAAGTCCTATAAGCATTTATCTTAGAAGAGACAATAAATGGGCTTGGGTCAAATTGCTCCTTTTGCTTTGATCTGAAAAACGGGCAAAGGGTTTCAGTCTGAGACATGCTTGTGACAGGATCATTTTGAGACAGCAACTGATTTCTCTCCTTCCTACCACTTTAAGTGCCACCTTTGTCATCCAGGTGAGTACTTGTGAATCCTTTTCAAGAATGTCTGTCTAATCTGAAAACTCCAGAGAGATGGATTTTCTTTTTTTCAAAACACTACTGTTCTATGCTGAAAAGCAAACTCTGGTACTGATGACTGGTGGACAATATAGTCAGGTTAGCCAGAAAGTTTGTCCTTTCTGAATTGGATTTGGATGGTAAAGGTCACACGGAAATCTTTCAAATTAGAAAAACCAACCTCAGGGCTGGGTCACCCTGGGCAAGTCATTTAACCTCTCTTAGGCTGAGTTTACTCATTATAAAATGAGCAAAATATTATAATAAATATAAGAAAAATTAGTCATAAACCTTAAAGTATAAAGTAAACAGAAAGCAATAAAGGCAACTTCTATCAGCACTGCAAAAATTATTTTAAAGTAGTCATGACTCAATAGAGTAGTATGTGTGCAATAGATGAATCTAGGTTTATAAATTTAGGGATAGGGAACTCCTGGGAAAGGAATATTCCTCAACCAATGCAGACTGGCACCCCCTCTGCAACCTGTATAGTTTTAGTTGGCTGGAGCACTAAGAAGTTAGCTTCTTGTCAAGAGTCACACATCCAGCCAGGGATGGGGGCCCAGAGGAATCCCATATCATCCTCTGTTCAAGATTTTTATCCACTACTCCATGCCATTACCACTATTATTATTCACAAACACTCAAAGGCAACAAATGTTCATTTTTCTTCCCACACTTCCTTTGCTTCTCACTTCCAACTATTCTTTCACCCCATCTTCAGTCATCTCATAATTAGCATTGTCGTTTTTGGTTGCTATTTCACACATACGGAGATTAAGAACATAAACTTCAGCCAAAACCTTTCATGTTCTACCATCCACAGAGCCCTGTGAAAACCAAACACTTGTCTTTGGTCTGTGACGTAGAGGCAGGAAGAGTTTCGTTCTCTGCTATTCCATCAGGAGAACTAGGATCTAGTTCAAGGATCTAGTAGGTGAAGATATTTAGAGATTTCAATGTAAGGTAAGCACTCAATCAATTATAAGTAACAGGAAAGGAGGAACTAGGTCTGCACAACTATTGTAGAAAAACTGTTCATATAATTTACATAAGACAATTATAGATTTAGAGTAGGAGAGTACCCCAGAGACTTTCTAATCTAGATACCATCTAGAGTAACTAATATAGAGACTATCTAGACATCTACTCCAACCCTCTGGTTTTAAAAATGAAGAAACTGAGGATCCCAAAGGATAAATGACTTGCCCAAGGTCATGTGAGCAATAAGAACCAGAACTGGATGTCAAGTCCAGTTCTTCTCCCTCCAAAGCTACCATTCTTGCTCCTGTAGCATACTGCCTCTCATAGAAAATTGTAAAAAATAGAAAGTGACACATGAAAACTCATATTCTATCATTAGTGATAAGATATGTACACATATATGAGTTGTCCTGTAATTTTTTTAATAATGCAACATACTCCTAAAAGCTGTATCAAAAGGCAAATTTTCACAAAAATAGTCTAATATGTTACTAGGGAGAAATCACAATAGCACTGAACCATGTACAATCAAAAAAATATGTTTGTAAATCTGAGGACCACAAAGGGAATAAAATGAGCACATGGCTACAGTCACCTCCCTCCACAAGCCTCACTATACAATACAATCATAAAAAAAATCCTTTTTCCAGCTGGAGCTGTCCAAAAATGAAATGGACTGCCATAAGAAGTAGTAAAATCTCCATCATCAGAAGAAAATGCTTGATAGTCCTCTACTAGAGGATCTTGGGAAGACTCTCAAATAAGAGGGAAGGAGATACTAGATGAACACTAAGTGTTATGATTCAAAAAATAAGAGGATTAAAAACCAAAAAATACAAAGTACTTTTTAAGACCATACCTGGTTTTCATTAGACTCACTGGTTGTTGTTGTTTTAACACTGTCTTACTTAGGCAGCTGGACTAAAAATGCCTTAGTTAAAAAAGCTGTGAGAAGTTAGAAGTTTCCCTAGAAATTAACTGTTAGTGTCCTGGCCACTATCTGTCCATTCAAACTCCAAACTGTCTTCTTACTACTCCATCCTCACTTCTTCTGGACTTGCTACTTACCCAAAAAAACCTTTCTCTATCTTAACAAGCAGTGCTCTCTCACAAACTGTTTTCAGAGACATTAAAGCTTAGCCACAATGAGTTGCCCTCAATCTTCACTTGGTTTTTTTCTCTGATTTTTGTCCCTTCACTAATTTTTAACATTACATGGAGCTTTTATTATGTATCACAAAGAAATCTAGAATTTTCCTGGAACTCTTAAGTGACTCCCCTTCCCTTGAAGAAAAAGATCTCACCTTCACAGAGGAGCATACATATCCATACTGTAAGAGTAATCATTTCCTCTTTATACATTCTGGTGAGCTGTGCTAACAGAACAAGGCTGTCTTCACCAGAGACAAGGAATTTCCTTATCTTTTCTAACCTTCATTTTCTTCATCTTTAAATAAGGAACTAGATGATTTCTAAAGTCTCTTTCAATTATATGATTCTCATATGCAAAGTTTATTCTCCTGCCTCCAGACAGGACTACATTTAAATCAGTACAGTGGGATGACAAGAATTTTCTTTGGGGAAAGGGGTTACATAAATGTCCAAATTCATGTTTTAAAACTGTACGTACACTAAAAAGTTTTCTTTTTTCCATTTATCTGGACCAAACTCCTTCATGCAACTCTTACAGCCAGTTTCTTCTAATATTCAGTAGAATTAGGGAACTATTAGTTAACATAATCTAAATAGACAGATAAAGATAGATAAAGCATTTACTAAGTACTTATTATGTTCCAGGCATGGTACTAAGTTCTAGAATACAGCAAAAATCAAGACAGTCCCTCCAAAAGATTGTTTTCTAATAGGAAAAATGTCATATGAAAGAAAAAGAAGAGAGAGACAAAGTCCAGAAACAATCTGGAGAGTCATGGGCTGAATTATGTTTGTAGTAAGCATGGTTGGCATAGGCACTGCCTCAAATGGAGAGTGAGGGAGAGACTTGGCATTCAGGGAAAGAGACTGTAGAGGTACAGCATTTTCAGAATGAAGATGGTCAATGGCACAGGCGTCCAGAAAGAATCTTAGATGTAATGAACTCTAACAAAGGCCAGACCATCAGATTTGTGCAGAACTATCTTTCCTTATTCTAGCCAACCATGTCAGGAGTTTTGCAGATTATTTCCTGCCATGGATTGTCCCAGTATTGCAAGGTCTTGGCTTTTCATTTGTTGTTGTCGTTTGGACATTTCAGTCATGTCTGATTCTTTATAACCCCATTTGAGGTTTTCTTGGCAGAGAATGGTTTGCCACATCATTCTTTAACTCATTTTATGGATGAGGAACTGAAGCAGTGTTAGGTGACTTGCCCAGGATCACATAGCTAGTTTATGTCAGAGGCCAAATCTAAACTCAGGTTTTCCTGACTTGAGGCCCAGTGATCTATTCACTGTACCACACAGCTGCCTTGGCTTTTCATTATGATGTAGCAAAACCCTGAGTTGTCTCTTTGTCTTTCTCCAACCCATAATAGTGGCAGAAGTAAGATGATGCATGAGATTAAAAAAAGTTTTATCTTGCGCTCTCTTCCTTCAACTTTCCATGTGGCATCTCATAATTTCCAGAATTCCAGTGAGTGGTGGGGAAGGGCTGGTTTTTATCCATGCCAGTATCATGACCAATATACCCTTCTGACAGATACCGTAGGGAAAAACAACTAGATGTAACGGGATCCCTATTCCACTCTTGCATGTTTTTTTACTAACTTTAGGTAAAGAAGCATTTATCCTGAATTGAATATATCTAGATTTATATGTGAACTTGTAAGTTCCAAAGGGTCAGAGCTCAATGGCAAAAGAAAGGGCTTTCTGCAGCGTTTTTAAAGAGGATAGCCACCAACAAGAGGACCGACCAAAACTGGCCATTTTACCAGGAGACATACTGGGAATTATTTGGAAAGCACAGAGTTGAGGTGAAAAGTAAAATGCCTAATCAGCAATCATACAAATTCTTTTATGTTCTTATGAGGCACAAGTTTAATCCTTCCAGCAGATTGTAATTGTAGTTAAAAATTACATTACTGAAATCCATTTTTAAGGCTTTCTATCAAAAATCCAATCCAAGTCTTTCTTGTTTAACATTTCTTCTGTATGTAGGAATAAAGAGGTGTCTTATGCCTGATTGATAATGCACATTGAGCATCTTTCTCCCTCATCCCATCTCTTTTGGGAAAACCCTTGACATGAACCATAACCTACTTTGCAAGGACTAAAACCTGTCCAAACAGCATGTCTGGGTATAGAAAGGGAAGTAAGCATTGTATTCCAGCTCCTATGGGCCCAATAGTGATTTTTCAGTATTACATATCCATGGACCTCATATACTTGAAAGCTATTCTTGCCTCTACCTTCTTTTTTTCCAAGTTAAATAACCCCAAGTCTTTTGAGGAAATAGGGGAAATTAACATTCTCAAGCCATAGTCACTAAAGCTATATAGCAGGATGGATAAAAATCATGAATTTTTTAGAAAGGATTTTGATTTAAATTACCATTTTTCTTATTAAAATACTTTTTCTAGGGGAAAAGCCTGCCTGAAAGTGGTTTAGTCAATGACATTATTATGACAGTCATAATTTCTAAAACACAGTCTTGAGACTACATTCATTAACATTTTTTTGAAAAGCTTTATAAATAGATCACATAACGTCTTTCAATATCCCCCTTCTCTTGACAATATTCTATTTCAGCTATTCATTGATTTCATAGGCAAATACCTACTGTGGGTAGGCATGATGCTGCGATACAAGAGAAGTATGAAATAACCCTGACTCTCAAGGAGCTTATAAGGACGTGTAAAATGGTACAAGAGGAAAACTCATGTATTAAGAAAACTGACTCTAACTGTGTGACCCTATATGTCCTTTCACTTCTCTAAGTCTTTGTTTCTTTATCCTTAAAATGGAAATAATAAGACTTACACTATCTTTTTCTTAGGTTTATTGTGAGGAAAGGTTTTTTTTTTTGTAATCCTGTCAGCGCTGTGCTATATAAGTATGACTGTTACTAAATAGTGACAGGTGTAATGTGAATACACACACAAAAAAAAGCATGCTTGCAGGGATTAATGAGAAAAATATTGCCTCTAACTGGGATAAGGGAGAAAAAGTAAAGTACTCAAGGAGGATGTGACATTTGTCCTGGACCATAATGCATGAGTAAGAATTAGATAGGTGAATGTGAGTAAAGGGTATTTTAAGTAGAGGAATGAAGGAGAATATTGATACAAAGCTAGGAAAGAATGTTGTATGTTTATAAAACAAGAAATCTAAGGTTGGATGAATGGTGAAATAAGTAAAATGGATTGTTGGACAATAAATCTGGAAAGATTATTTGGGTCCATAAAAAATTGAAATGAAGGAATTAGGAATGGTTCAATGACAGCTCAAATCGTTATAGCAATTTAAGTTTCCAAAATGCTATCCCTACCAAAAACAAAACAAAACTTCTAGAAGGTAGATAATGCAAGCGTTTTTATCTCCATATTTACAGATACAGAAACTGAAGCTCAGAGAGGTTGTGAGTAGTTTAGGGTCACCTTGAAAAGTGCAGGGACTCTGGTCACTCCACTCAACAAACACTTTAAAGTACCTATAATGTGAAGGGAACTGAGCTAGGGATGGGGAATTCAAAGACAATAAATAGTGAAACAGTCTTTGCCTTCATCTGGTTCAGTGGTGGAAAACAACATATACAGAGAGCAACCAGCACAAAAGCATGCAAAGTAAAGACAAAGTAACTTGTGGGCAGAGGGGAGACTCCTAAAAATCAAAGGGAAAACCAAGAAGGTTTCCTATGGGTGAGCCTTGAAAGTTGGTAATTTTGAGCAGCAGATTTGAGCATGCAGAGGTTATAGGTCGGTTATTTTTGAAAGGTAACAATTATCCTAATACCACATGGCAAAATTTTCATCCAGATATCAGCATACTCATTTCACTTGCCAATGACTTTCCTCCAAAGATTAGTTGTTGTACCATCACCAGAAAAAGGAAAGTTTTTATTGATTTCCTTGCTTTTTAATGTTCTCTTCTCTTCAAATCATCACGTATATACTTATCTGTTCACATATTATATTCCTTTAGTATAAGCTGCAGAGGGAAAAATACACTTCTCCTTTTCTTTGAATCCTCAGTGCCAAGCACAGTGCTTTATACAAAGTAGGTACTTGAGAAATACTTGTTAGATTGGATTCTATTCATTTTTAGAAATGATATTACCAAATCATTCTTTGATGTTCCTAGGCAGCTACAAAGTGAAGGTGAAAAATTGCAAAAACAAATCACTGCTTTCAGTTGTATTATTGCATCTCTTCTAAAAATGACACCAACATCTATCTGAATTTTGAATAATATATAGTAAGATTCTATTGAACAACTGCAATGAATTTTTTGGGGGGAAAATTATTACATCAAGTCTTTCCTGCTATTGGTTTCAATCAAATCCTAACACAGACCCTTAAATTTGTGAGGAATATATATTTTGCTCCCTACAATATGTTAACGCTTTTATATAAAAGTTTTCTTCCATCTCCAGCTCAGCTGACTCATTGTCAATCTACAATCTCTATCCATTCATGATGTAATGCAAGCAAACATCACTGTGGAATGAGGTCTCCTTAGTGAATATTCTAGAAAACTCCACCAAGTGGAAAAACCTAATAATAAGAAAAAAGAATCTTGATATTGTGTGGGTGGATATGAGTGTTCTCTCTACCAACTCAGATTGCAACCCTTTATAACTTTATCTATGTATTTCAAAGGTTGCTACGGCTGAAAAATTCATCCCAATGTGGCCAATTTAGTAATGAGAAACTAACTAAACTAGTCCTTACGCAGCAGATGCATAGTCTTCAGGTGCATCTTAATAGTCTTTCCTGTTTGACAGAATCTGCCAGAGACTGAACTCTGCTGATAGAACCAATAGCAAGGCATCAGAGTGGGATTTTAGTAAATGAATAATAACTTAATAAAATAACTACCATCATTATTTTAAAATACATCATTGAAATCTTTCTAGAACACATTACATAATTCCCTGTCTTGATAAATACTCCTTTACTCAAAAAACTCCCAGTGGCTTCCTATTTCCTCTACAATAAATATACACTCTTCTGTTGAGCATTTCAAGGCCTTCACAAACTCTTTTCAACCTACCCCTCCTTCTCCATTATATATTTATTATTTTTGTGTACTCTATAGGCCAGCCAAACTGTCGTTCTTGCTGCCCTTCAGCGCATTTTACAGATGAGGAAACTGAGGTAAACAAGGCTAAGTGATTTGCTCAGTATCACGAAGCTAGTAAGTGTCTGAGACTAAATTTGAACTTAGGAAGATAAGCATTCCTGATTCCAGACCTGGCACTCTATATACTGTATCACCTAGCTGACCTATAAAATATACTTATTAAATTATTAATATTATATTTGAAAACAAGAAAATATGCTACATATCTTAGATTCATTGTTTCACATATAATCCTTCCTTTCTATCTTTCTTTGCTGCTTACTGATATTTGTCAAGTCATAAAAATAATTACTCCCTAAAATACATATTACTGAGTTATAGATTGATAAGGATTCTGATTCCTAAAATCTGCAGTAAATAGCAATGACCTTAGAGTAAGGGGAGCTAAATGAGTTACCCTAAAATTACGCAATTATCAATAAACCCAAGTCTACTCATAGATAAATCCCTTTTTCTCAACACTAGATGATACAATCACAGATGTCATGTTAGAAAGGACATTAAAGATATCTAATCTAACTCCCTCAGTTTAAAGATGAGTAAGTTGAGATCCAAGGTCAGTGAGTGAATAAGTACCAAAGCTTGGATTCAAGCCTTGAATTTTGTCTTTAAGTCCATGGATGCTCTAGATAAATCTGTCTGAGGAAACTTTCTGAAAGAGAAGCAATCTAGGCCAACCTTTGACTGAAAAACAAACAAGAAATTCAATTCTCCCAAAAAAAAATTTCCCTAAGGCCAATTGGTAAAACAAGTGACTTAAAAATCTAAACAAAAGAATTGTGACCTTGATTCTTAAAAACAAACCAACAAAAAACCTGATTCTACTTGTAGAATCGAGATGGTGAGTAGTGTTTGTAACAAGCAGTGGGCTGATAAAAGTGGTGGGAATATAGTTAAAAGGTACCTGTGACCTTGGAGTAGAATTCATTTCCTTTAACTTATAATATACTGTAAGTCTCATTAAGTACAGTCTGTCCTTGAAGTATAATCAATGTCTAATTTGATATGATGAAGAAGCACCATTACAGGACTTCATTGAAGCAGGCATGTGGCCTGGTAGATACTGCTGCACCTTGAGTTAGGAAGACCTGAATTCAAATCAAGTTCCATGTGCCATCCTAGACAAGTCACTCAACCTTTAGTTACCTCAGTTTCCTCATTTGTAAAATAAAGATAATAATAGCACTTACTTTCCAGGGTTGATGTCAGAATATAATGAGACAATAAAGCCTTTGGCAACATTAAATTGGTATATAAAAGCTAACTATCTTTGTGAAATCTATACTGAAAGCTAGATACAATGCTCCCATTCACCATACCAGGTTGACTATTTAACTACATCCTGAGCTCCTTTCTTTCACAATTATCCCTTCTTTCTCCATTCACAGTCACCACCACCACCCTAGCTCATGCCCCCATCACTTCTTGGGTGGACTATTGTAGTAACCTCATAATCTGCTTGTCATTTTTCTCTAATCTCATCCACACAGCTACCAAAAGAATCATTCTAAAGAACAAGAACTTAGAATATTGCTTCCCTGCTGAAGAATCTTCAGTAGCTACCTGTTGCCTCTAGAATAAAATATAGACTCCTTAGATACACTTAGAACTTCAAGAAATATTCATTTAACATTTATTTAGGAATTATTGCACACTACATTCTTTACGTACTTTGATCCAAACAAATTAGCCTATTTGTTGCAACCCAAACTGAAGTAAGCATTTCACCTTCCACTATTCTGCCTTTGTATAAGCTGCTCTCTGGAATACATTCCCTTTTTACCTCTACTTCATGGAATCCTTAGCCTCAGCTGAGCTTAGGTACCTTGTCTTGTTGTCCTTCATGCTCAAAGAGGACCAGCATGACATCATGATATCAGGGTCAAAGTACTGTGCCCAGCTGTGGCTTATCAGACCAATACAAGCTTGGAAGGCTCTAGTATACATCAGGTACAAATATCCCATATGAATATTTGGAGTGGAGACTTCTCTAAATTTGCATATCTCATGTTTCTTTTGAGTTACAGGAATCCTGCTTTGCTCATAAAGCACAGTACCTTCTTTGATGTGGGCATGCCATTCTGGGTTGTCTTGTGCCAGTGTCTCCCATGTCTCACAGTCAATGTCAAAGTTCTTCAGAGAGACCTTGAGAGTGTCCTTATCCTCAAGTGTCACATTCTACCTAAACCCTTTCCACATCACACAGCTGTTAACAGTTTCTTCCTATATTTCCCAGTAGTATGTAAGGTACTTGAGGACAGGGTCTGTTTTTCATCTTGATTTTGTATTTCTAGCTCCTAGCCCAGTGTCTTACATGTTTTACAAGCAATAAGTCCTCTTTGAATTGGACTGAATTACATTCTCTACATGAAATATAAAAACAGAACAATCCACATTTTCTCTGCTCTCCACATTTCTACAACGTGCTGCTGCCTAGGTATACACTATTAGATGATTACAGAATGAATTTAGAGGAGGTTAGCTTCACTTTTTTTTCCAGCAAGACTTGGCCTGAGCTCCCTTTACAAGTAAGGTGTTACAAAGTGTTGTAGGCATGTCATGTATTTTTAATTTGATCAAATAAATTAAAATCTCTTGGAACTGAAGCCAAAAATGTGATCTACCATAACTTTAAAATATTGCATTTTGGCAATGTCTCCTGAACTCCAAATATTTATCTTAATGGCAATCTTTCATTTCTTAAATATTCAGGGCCAAGCTTTCAGTTTTTTGTTTTTTTTTTTTACCAGCAACTAAATTCTTTCATGCCCCTGAGTGGCCACATGGCTTTCAAAAGTACAAGTTTAAATGGAAAATGTGACTAAAATTTTATGCTCACATAGTGAAACTGTAGGAAGAAAGAACATCTAAATAAATATATGATCCACTCACAAGAGGATACTGTTTTGGATCCATTAAAATTGAAATATAATAATCCAGTTCCAATTTAACAAATACTAAGCACTTACAATGTATAAGATGTGATTCCATTCCATAAAGGATGGCAGTGTGGTGTTGTAGAATGAGTACTAGATTTGCAATCAGAGGTCACCTCTGCCATTGGTGACCTTTGTAACCTTGGGCAAATTATTTTACATCACTGGGCCAGGGTTTATTTTTAAAAAGAAAAGGACTGAACTAGACAATGCTAAAGAATCATTTGATATTAGGAAATGTGATCCAATTGTCTCAGCTTGTGTTACTAGCTAGGCAGTTTAATATAAGCTACAAATTAAAGAGACAAGAATATCATATCAGATCAGGAACTTTGATAAAAATCAGCAAATGTTTCTCACAGAGTTCCTGCTGGAATTGATGATCCTAAGGAGAGCAGCACAATGAAAAGAAAACTAGATTTTGAGTCAGAGGATATGAGTTCAAAGCCTGATTCTGATGCATACCTATGTTATCTTTAGCAAGTCAACTCATGTCTCTGGACTCCAGTTTCCCCTTCTGTATAAATGACTACATGACCTCTAAGATCTTTTCCAGTTATAAATCTATGATCCTATGTTCTGGCCCTATCCAACACTGTCTCTAAGACAAGTAGACATGGTAGCAACATAGCCCTCAGAGCGACCTCTGATCCCAAAGATGAACTTGAAGGAGCTTGGTTCATGAAGACACCAGAATAGTGAGTGATGGGCTCAAACGACTGCACAAAATTTAGAGGGAATTGACATATCTATGAGATTAAGAGCTATTCTCAACAAGTCAAAGTATCAATATAAACAGTTTTCAAAAGAACAAATACAATCTTCACCTGAAAAACCATTCACTTTCACCAGTAATAAGAAAAACGCAAAAGAAAGCAACCCTGACATGCTACCCCACGCCCATCAAATTGACAAAGATGGAAAAATGGGAAAACTCATTACTGGAGAGACTCAAGGAAGATGGATATGCAAATTTATTGCTGTTGAAGTTATGATTTGGTTTAATCATCTTGATTTTAAAAGTACTAATTATGTGGCAAAGGTCAATAAATTATATATACACTTTGAAATGGAAAACCAACTATTTGGACTATAGGCCAAGGTCATGACTGACAACAAAGAGAGTTCCTCGTATACCACAACCTTTGTATTTCATAACAACATTTTGGAAATATAATGTGTCCAATAAGGAAATGCCTGAACAAATTCTGCTATATGAATATAATGGAATGTTACTGTGCCATACAGAAGACTTTGAAGAATCAGGGAAACATAAGGAGACTTTTTCTGAAGTGATGCAAAGTTTAGAAGGCAGAACCAAAAGAACAATTTAGATGGTGATTGCAACAAGGAAAATAAAATTGACATTGAGAGGCAATAAAACTAGAATAAAATGAACAGAGAATATTAGTAATGTACCTAGTTATAAAAACATTCTTTCACATAAGAAGTGATTTCATTTGGAAGCTTTCATTGTGGAAATTCCTTATGCCAAAGCAGATTGGCAACTGCTCTGTAACTTTTTGTCTTAGAAAACAGAAGGTCAGTCTTCAGGACCTTCTCAGCTGTCCTTCTGACTTTCTGGACTTCAACACTTGTCTCAGCAGCACTCTCACCCTGGAAACTCCTTTGGGACTTGGAACCTCCTCCCCCTAGAACATTCATCTTGCCTTTTGCCTTCTCACCCTGGTATGTCCCTCTGCCACGGCAGTCCTCATTTCCTTTTGGTGAGTTCCTCCTGATGCCTTGATTTTGTGGAGTGATCTTAACTGAACAACCTTTATTCCACTTCAGGTTGTGCTTCTGACTTTACAGACTTCAATACCATGCCACCTTTACTGCACTCCCAATTTTTCAACTCTCTTTTGTGTGTCATCTTGCCCCAGTAGAATATAAGCTCTTTGAGGGCAGGAATTTTCCTTCTTTTTCTTTCTTGCATTCCTGGTACTTTGCACAGGAGTAGGCCCATAGTATGTACTTAATAGATGTTAATTGCCTGCTTGATGTCTCTCAAAACAGACTGGAAATTAATCCGTGATTTATTCTTTTAGAGAACTGACTGGAACATGCAGGGGTTATGTGACTTGCCTACGATGGCAGCCAGAATGCATCAGAGATGAATCTGAATCTAGATCTTTCTGATTCGAAGGTTGGTCCCCATTATAAACTCTCCCATTCTGCTTCTCTAGAAATCTAACAGCAGAAAAGTCTGTCTCCCAAAACTAAATACAGTAACAGAGGTATGCTCTGACCAAACTAGTATACAAGGGGATGATTACTTGTGTTATTCTGGGCTGTGTGTGTGTGTGTGTGTGTGTGTGTGTGTGTGTGTGTGTGTGTAATATAAAATAAGACTGCAGTGGGCTTTTTTTAAGCACCCATTTTACACTGCTGGACTCAGTCACCTGAAATGCTGAAGTCTCTTTCCCATCAATCGATGTTAAGTTAAATCTCCCATATCTTGTGCAGTTGGTATTTAATCTTAATGCAAATCTCATTTAAACGGAATCTTTTTTTAATTTGATAACATATTTAATAGAAATAACTAGCTCAGAACTGGCATTAATCAGGATGCTTATTGGCTAGATTATTATTAGATGAACTGTATAGCAATAAATACAAAATTTCATTTCTACATTAGAAAACTCCATTATACAAGTATAGGATAGAGAAAAATACAGCTTCCTAGTAGGTCAGGTGGAAAAGACTTTTGAAAATTGATCACAATTTCAATATAATCCCCCAAAATGTAACATAGTTGATAGCAAAGGAATGTGGATTTAGGCTTTATTAATAGAATGATGTCTGAAACAGGAAACAACAATCCCAGCCACAGCTGGCCAGACCACATCGAGAATATTGGTTCATTTCTGGGCATATCAGTTTAAGAGGAATCTTGACAAGATAAGAGCAACCTGAAAAAGAAGTGGGTTGGAAACCATATCATATGGTTATAGAAACAGGAGCTGTTTGAAAGAGATAACTAATGAGAGGCATTATCATTCTTTTCAAATACTTCAAGGGCTGGCATTTAAAAGAGGAAAAGGCATAGTCTTTCTTGGTATAGAGAAAAGAACTAAGAGAAGTCACAGGAACATAGACATTTAAGTCAATATAAGCTTCACAGAACAATTTGAATTCTTGTACAGAAATAGAATGAGATATGTGGCTAGGAAGTGATCTCTCCATTTAAGGATATATTAAAGCAGAGTATAGCTAACCATATGTCAGGTATGTTGTAGAGTCAGTTCCCACATTGGAAGGGAAATTAGACAAGAAACTTTCCAATTCTAATATTTTTACAATCCTCAATAAATTTATCCTCAATTTTGTCTTCCTCTTTCATCTAGAGCAGGGGTTCTTAATCTGGGATATGTGTGTATGGGTATTTGTGTGTGTAGATGTATATGTATGCATACAAACATATATGTAGATAACTATATTTCAATTAATTATTTTCCTTTGTAATACAATATAATTTATTTTCTGCATTAAAAAAATTCTGAGAATGGGATCTATAGGCTTTATCGGACTGCCATACATTTCTACAAAATGGAAAAGGTTAAGAATCCTTATCTAAGCTACAGAATCCTTTTTCATTTCTCAATTCACTGCAGAGCTCCAAAATTACAGTTTTTCCTCAAGTTTTATCACAATTTTTTTTAAAAAGGAGCATTTAAAATAAAGAACCCTTATGGTAATATCCAGCCTACCTTCCTGTCTACTTGTTTTTCCAACAAATGGTGAGCATAGATTGCAACTCCACAGCTCATCTGATACAGTAAGCCTTCTGTCCCTTAGAGCTGAAATGGGGAGCTATAGCATTATCCCCTGTGCCTGTTTTCCCACCTTTCATCTTCACAGATGAGTATCCCTCTTAGAATGCATTTGGGCTGCCTGAAGGGAGATGATTATGTGCCATCAAGGAGTTCTAGAATATCAAATTATGGGTCTCCAGAAATTCCTTTTACCTCTTTAAGGGTATAACCTACAGAATTGTTTTTTGAGGTGTGGTTGCTTGGCAAACTTTACTTTTCCCCCACTGTTCTCCCAGAAACCTAGAAGAAAGCAATAACTTTTCACTAGGCCCCCCATAGATTTTCTTCTGTTATCTATCACTTCACACTCTAGATGAAAATGTTTGCTTTCAGTGTCTTTAAGATAAATAAGCTGCCTGAACTGTTTGTACCTGTTCCAAAAACTGTTAATAATTCTTCACTCGTCTTCCTCCCCCCTTCAAGTAAGTGGCTGGGTGAAACCAAAGAACTCCAAATTCTATTTCTAAAGAGGGAGCAGGCTTCTCTTTGTGGAGATTTTATTACATACTGGCACCAAGAAAGGCTTTGGTTTATTGGCCCAGGATGATTTGCAGCAAAATTGTGTCAACATAATGACAGATGTAATTAAGTTCACCATCCTTCTTAATGTTGTGGGAGGGGAGAAAAAGTCCATAGAGAAATTTATTGAGGAAATGTCATGATGGGAGCTTAGGGTGCTGGAAGCATTTGCAAGATTGAGTGGCATCATTTCACATCCAAAGTGATTGCACTCTTACAGTGAGGGACAAAATTGAAAGGAAAAGATGTTGGGAGGTGATGTGTTATGTACTGACTCCAAAAGGGATCAAAGCAATAAGAAGGTACCATATTGGATCTTGATACTGGTCCTAGTTTATAGTAACCAGCCCTTCCTAGAACAATAAAGATTGCTGTGACCTTAGGCAAAATGCTTAATCACTATGAACCTTTTTTTCCTAAATCATAAGAAGGGGATAATAATAGCACCTAGCTCCCAGGGTACTGAGGATCAAATAAGATAATATTTGTAAATCACTTAGTATAGTGCCTGGAACATAGTAGGCGCTATATAAATGCTGCCTATGATTATCTATTATTATTGTTGTTTTTGTTATTTCTGGTAATCACAGAGACTGATTCTGAAAGTGGCAAAAAGGTTGGGGTCTATGACCATTCATACTCAGCTGGAGAAAGGAAGTTGATGCTGTTTACCAATATATACAAAACTCTCTATCCTTTAGGGAATCAAAACTCATGAGTAAGCCATATATGGATAAGCACATGAGTTAATAGAATACCTTTAAAGTCAGGGGCTGTACCATGGATTCATCAGTGATTCTGACCATCTCTGGTCATTTGCTACCCTTTCCCAAGTTCACTCAATAAATACACAAGTGCAAGATGGAAAAGGTATAGCTAGAAAGTATGGTATTTGAAAAAATATCTGTGGATAATAATAATTATTATATATTTTAATTAAAATACCTAATAAAATAAAGTTAATAATGCTATTATATGATATAATGACATAATATAATAATAATGACTTAATATATATAGTATAGTGACATTATATATCCTATAATGACATAATGCACATAATATAATGACAATGACATTATATAATATAATGACATAATATATATATATATATTATAATTATATGTATATATGTAATAATAATATGAATATTTTTTAGATAAGTGCTTTCCAACTAATTAGTAATAGCAATAGTAATAGCAAGTAATAGTAATAGTTGAGTTGTTTCAGTTGTGTCCAATTCTCCAGTTTTCTTGGCAAAGATATTGGAGTGGGTTGCCATTTCCTTCTCCAGATCTTTTTGCAAATGAGGAACTAAGGCAAACAAGGTTAATTGACTTGCCTGGGGTCACACAGTCTAGGAGGTTCTAGACCAGATTTGAACTCAGGTCCTCCTGACTCCAGGTCCAACATTCTATCCATTGAGCCACCTAGCTACATTTATGAAGTGTTTTATGATTTACAAAGCAATTTGTAAATCTTATCTCATTTGATACTTACAATAGCCCTGGAAAATATGTCCTATTATTATCCCCATTTTACAGCTGTGGGAACTAAAACAGAGAGAGAAATTTAAGGGCCACACCATCCAAGGTTGCATTTGAACTCGGGTCTTCCCGAGTCTAGGTCCAGGACTCTATCAATTTTATCTTTCTAATTTTAGTAGATTAGAAGCTCAGTTTGTCAATGATAAAATACAATTATCTCCAAAAACTAATGAGGTCACTTGGTTAGATTAAAAGAGGTATGCTTGAAACAGAGTCAAGATGGTAGAGTAACAGCATGGACTTTCTAGAGGGTTGCCCTTAAGCCCAGCCAAATATATGTAAAAAATGGTTCCAAACAAATTCTGGAGCTGCAGAACCGACAGAATGACAGAGTAAAGAAAAACTCCAGTCCAAGACAGCCTGGAAGGTCGATGGGAAATGTCTATCACACCATATTGGGAGCAGAGCGCAGTGTAGTGTGGGCCATGCTGGAACAGACAGGACCTGAGCAGGCCCTTGGGAGACTGAATCTCTCACACCTGTTGTGGTTTCCAGACTTCATGACCCCAAAATCAGTGGAAAAAGCCTGTGGGTCTAGTGCAGGAGAGTGGAATGGTCCAGCCCCAGCCCCAGGGTGGCTGAGGGGGAAGAGGATAGAGGAACCCAAGGCAGCCACAGCAGCAGTAGGGATAGCCACTATTTCTGGAGCTCTAGGCCCACAGATTGTTGGGGGATCAAGGGACTGACAATACACTCTTCATCCCACTGGAAGTAGAGAACTACCTTGACAAAGAGTTCAGAAGTCAAGTAAATGGCTGGGGAAATGAGGAAAAACTGGAAAAAAGAATCAGACTATAGATTCTTACTTTGGTGACAAGGAAGACCAAAACATGCAAACAGAAGAAAACAAAGTCAAAGCTCCTCCATCAAAAGTCTCCAAGAAAAATATGAATTGGTCTCAGGCCATGGAAGAGCTCAAAAAGGACTTTGAAAATCAAGTAAGAGAAGTAGGGGAAAAATTGAGAAGAGAAATGAGAGTGATGCAAGAAAATCATGAAAAAACAAGTCAACTGCTTGCTAAAGGAGACCACAAAAAATGCTGAAGAAAATAATACATTAAAAAATAGACTAACCCAAATGGCAAAAGAGATCCAAAAATCCAATGGGGAGAAGAATGCCCTAAAAAGCAGAATGAGTTAGATGGAAAAGGAAATCCAAAACTCACTGAAGAAAATAATTCCTTAAAGATTAGAATGGAGCAGATGGGAGCCAATGACTTTGTGAAAAATCAAGAAATTTATAAAACGAAATCAAAGGAATGAAATATAGCAGACAACATGAAATATCTCATTGGAAAAACAACTGACCTGGAAAATAGATCCAAGAGGCACAATCTAAAAATTATGGGACTACCTGAAACCATGATAAAAAAAAAAAGAGCCTAGTCATTATCTTTCATGAAATTATCAAGGAAAACTGCCCTGATATTCTAGAACCAGAGGGTAAAATAAATATTGAAAGAATCCACTGATGACCTCCTGAAAAAGACTCAAAAAGAAAAATTTCTAGGAATATTGGAGCCAAACTCCAGAGTTCCCAGGTCAAGTAGAAAATATGGAAAGCAGCCAAAAAGAAACAATTCGAGTATTTTGGAAATACAATCAGGATAACACAAGAGCTAGCAGCTTCTACATTAAGGGATCAAAGGGCTTGGAATATGATATTCCAGAAGTCAAAGGATCGAGGATTAAAACCAAGAATCACCTACCTATTTAGCAAAGCTGAATATAATAGTTAAGGGGGAAAAAATAGTCATTAAATGAAATAGAGAACTTTCAAGCATTCTTGATGAAAAGACCAGAGATGAATAGAAAATTTGACTTTCAAACACAAGAATCAAGAAAAGCATGAAAAGGTAAACAGGAAAGAGAAATCATAAGGGACTTATTAAAATTGAACTGTTTACATTCCTATATGGAAAAATAATATTTGTAACTCTTGAGACTTTTCTCAGTATTTGGGTTGTTGGAGGCATTGTATACATATAGACACAGGGCACAGGGTAAGTTGAATAGGAAGAAATCATATCTAAAAATATAAAATTAAGGGGTGAGAGAGGACTATATTGGGAGGAGAAAGGAAAAAATGGAATGGGGCAAATTATCTCTCACAAAAGAGGTAAGAAAAGCTTTTTCAATGGAGGGGAAAAGGGAGAAGGTGGGAGGGAAATAGGGAAGCTTATTCTCATCACATCTGATTTAAGAAGAGAATAAGATACACACTCAATTTTGTATGAAAATCTACCTTACACTACAGGAAAGTAGAGGAGAGGGGGATAAGCCAGGTGTGGGGGGGGTGGTGATAGAAGGGAGGGTAAATGGGAGGAGGAAGTAATTAGAAGTAAACACTTTAGGGGAGAGACGAGGTCGAAAGAGAGAATAGAAGAAATGGGAGGCAGGATAGGATGGAGGGAAATATAGTTAGTCTTATACAACATGACTTTTATGGAAGTCTTTTGCATAACTACACATGTATAACATATATTGAATTGCTTGCCTTCTCAGGGGGGATGGGTGGGGAGGGAGGAAGGAAGAGAAGTTGGAACTCAAAGTTTTAAAAATGAATGTCAAAAATTGTTTTTATATGCAACTGGGAAATAAGAAATACAAGTAGCAGAATATAGAAATCTATCTTACCCTACAAGAAAATAGAGGAGATGGGGAAGGGAGGGGTGTGATAGAAGGGAGGACAGATTGGGGGAAGGGATAATCAGAATGCACAGTGTCTTGGGGTGGGGGGAGGAGAGAGATGGGGAGAAAACTTGAAACTCAAAATCTTATGGAAATGAATGTTGAAAACTAAAAATAAATAATTAAAAAAAAAAAAAAAGTATGGTATCCAAGACTGGAATGAGGGTATAGGGAGGTGTGGGGAGGGGAGGTAATAGTACTGTTCTTTTTTGTCAGGACTATTGGGTTCAATTCTGATGTCAAATTTGTATGATTTGGGGTAGTATGTCTGCCTGTCTCTCTCTCTCTGTGTCTCTGTCTCTGTCTCTGTCTCTCTCTCTCTCTCTCTCTCTGTCTCTCTCTCTCTCTCTCTCTCTCTCTCTCTCATAAAACTGTCCAGGCTGGAAGTATATGAGCTACTTATTGTCCCACTTCTTGCTACTGATTGTTAACAAGAGTTTAACCTGCTCCATTTCCACCCTGGGTTGGTTTGTCATCCCTCCCTTCCTCCCTCCCTTAGACAATATACTGGTCTCCTGCTCTCAAGGCCTCACCATATTCATACAGAACTTAGTGCAGACACCTGAGCAGCCTAGACATCCGAAGCTCAGAACTCCAGAGCTCAGTTAATCTGCCAGCACCAGCCTCTCTGGCACCATGGACAACAGATATCCACCACTACAACAAACATAAAGAATCACTAAGGTCCCTTCCAGCTCTAACATCTATAATCCAGGGATGATACTGAGCCTCCAAGGGCTGATCCTCCTCCTATATCTGAAACTCCCTCTATTTCATTGATGATGAGAATATGCTGCCCTTTCAAAAAGTTTGGAGCCTTCTCTTTTCCTAGTAACTAACAGCATGCTGTACTTCATAGAAGAAGATGGATTCCTGACTCAGTTTAAGTGGGGCATAGACTTGAAACTGCTTTCCTAGCTGTGATAATTGAACTGCACTTAACCATCCATCTCTTTTTTTCTCCTGATGCCCCAAGTTGATTTGACTTCTGCTACCAAATATGTTACTGCTCAACTCCTTTTTTTCAAGAGTCAGGGCTATTTCAGTAGAAAGAAATATGAAGAGAAATATGGATATCTGATCAGTCTTCTTCATTTATTTTCCACAAACCTCAGGAGTAATCCTAAAACTTTTGGAAGAAGAAAAAGACAAGGCTGCTGGAAATTAGAGACGTTAGAGTTTACCAAGTTTGAATCTCTCATAAAACAAAGGAGGAAATCGAAGCCAAGAGAGGTAAAGTGACTTCATTAAAGTCACACAGTTAATTAGTAGGAGATATGGGACAAGGACATAAGTCTCCTTATCCCCAGTTCATAGTTTTTTCACTCTACAGTGCTGCCAATACATAGAAAACATGTTTAGGAACCACAATGAAATCTGATAGGTTATAAAATTGATTCATGTTGTTGATAGTCTCATTTAAGATTGTAATAATATCTAATGCTTAATATATAGTGCCTTAAGATTTATAAAGCAATATACATATCTATACAAACATATATGAGTATGTGTCTATATCCCTATACATACATATACACACTACCATTTGATCCTCACAGTGAGCCTGAAAGATAAGTGCTATCATTCTCCCCATTTTTTTCAGATGAGGAAACTAAGGCAGATAGAATTTAAGTGACTGAACTATAACTATTAAGTGCCTGAAACCAGATTCCAAATAAGACTTCCTGATTCCAAGTGCAGCACTCTATCCACCACATTACCTTACTGCCTTATACTTCTTTCATTCATAGCACCAACATCTCTTGAGTACTCAACATGTAATAGAAATTATAAAAAGTTCCATGGAAAAGGACACAAAAGAAAAAGGTTGTACACCTCTTCTAACACTTTAGTTTCACAGGTTTATGGGTTTATGCCTAAGGAAGTTTCACGTTTATTTTCTATCAACAATCTTTGGTCTCCTAGAGTTCTTTTTTTTTAATTATTGAATATGAGTTTCTATATAATCAAGTTGCTACACTCCAGATGTCGTTCACCATCCCAGATCAGACTCTTGGAATCTCTTACGTTGCAACATCACTTTAATTTATCTCTCTGCCTCAAGTCTATCCCCTCTCCAATATAGCTTCTATACAGCTATCTAAGTGTTTTCCTAAACACAGGTCTGACCTGATTACTCCCCTATTTAACGAATGAATCCCTATTGCTTCTAGGATCAAATTCAAACTTATGCTTGGCATTTGAAAGACCTTGGTGCAGTAAAAAGGACGTTGGACATGATATGAGGAAACCTAGTTTAAAATCCTCTGCAGCAAGTCACTGAACTGTCCTGTGCCTCAGTATCCTCATCTGAAAAAAAATGTTGGGGGTGTAGTAGATAGCCCTTCAGGTCCCTTCCAGCTCCAAATATTTGATCCTATAATGATTCCATGATCCTAAGTTTCCACACATTATACCCTCCATATCTTATGGTTCAACTAAACTGGCCTTCTTGTTCCTCTCACAGGACCCTCCATCTTCCATCTCCATGCTTTTGCCCTGGTACCCTTCATACCTGAAATACTGTGCTTCCTCACCTCCTTACCACATTTAGAATGGCTCGTTTCCTTTAAAATGTAGCTCAAGTGTCAAGACTTCTATATGAAGTCTTTCCTGGTCTATTCAGGTACTAATGTCTTTCTCAAAAAATAAAATAAAACTTGCATTTATTTTGCATATAATTGCACATGCCCATATCCCACTTAAATAGAAGCTCTTTGGAGGACAGACTCTTTTACTTTGTCATTGTTGGTGGTCACAGTTAAGTGCCTGGCAATTATGAGGTGCTAAGTAAATTCATCTTCGAACAGCTAGGTGGCACAGTGGATAGAGTGCAGGTCCTGGAGTCAGAAAGACTCATCTTCCTGAGTTGAAATCTGGCCTTGGACACTTACTAGCTCTGTGACTCTGAGCAAATTATTTAAGCCTATTTATCTCAGTTTCCTCATCTGTAAAATGAGCTGGAAAAGGAAATGGCAAACCACTCTAGTACCTTTGCCAAGAAAACCCCACATAGGGTCAGTGAGATTTGAACACGATAGAAAGAATTGAACAATGAGAATGAAAACAATTCTTCTTGACTGATTCCTACCTAGGCCTGTGTAAACTGAGAAGGAACCAGGAGTCTGACTCTGGACTTCACAGTACCTACTATATCACCAAACATATTTTGAGCTTCTGCTCAGTAACTGAATATGTAGGACATTCTGTTTGCTTCTGCAGATACAAAAAAGTCTAATATAAAATTCCTATTCTCTACTTAATATGAGGATATGCACATAAAAAATACATCATCATCATCATCATTGCTAACATTTAGATAATACTTACTATGTGCCAGGCACTGTGCTAAGCACTTTATCTCATCTGATTCTTCTAACAACCCTGGGAAGCAGGTACTATTATTGTCCTCGTTTTACAGATGAGGAAACCCAGGCAAACAGTGGTTAAGTGACTTGCCTGGCGTCACACAGCTAGGAAGTATCTGAGGATGGATTTGAATTCAGGTCTTCCTGACCCTAGACCTATCCACTGTACTACTTAGGGTAACCTGAACTATCTCAATTGTTTTTTATGTAGCAACATTCTCTAAAGCACTACCCTTCTGTAACCAAGATCACAAATGTACAAGACTAAAATAGGATAAATCTGCTCTGGACTTTCATTGCACCAAGTTCCAAGTAGCCAAGCTTACTCCACTCAGACTGTTTCATCAGTCGTCAGAAGAGGTTGCTGAATGACACAGGGAGGCAGGAAAATCAAAAGTAGATTATAATAATATAAAGGCATTTGAGGATATGAAGAACTAGAATTCACAAGGGGGGAAATCTCTGAGATTGGGGGGTGGGGCAGGAAAGAAAAGGGACTAAACCAGTGTTTTCATAAGTATCTCTACCAGTGGAAGGAAGCACTTTCTCTAAAGCTTATAACCTTAAGGCCATATCATGGCATCACACTGCAATTCGTTCAAGTAGATGGGTAAAAATAAAAAAGGTTATGTTTACTATTGGGTAGGAAGCTAGTCTCAGAAATGAGACTTGAGTTCAGGTTTCTGCTCTGATACCTACTGGCTGTGTGAGCCTGCAAGTCTTTTAACTTCTCAGTGCCTTAAGCAAAATTCCAAGACTAAGTTCTAAAGTAGACACCTACCCACACTGGATAAAGAGAATTTCCTCACGAGGAATTCTCTAGACCAATAAAATCACAGTTCTGCTTCCAAAACATGTGTCATTCCACTGCCTTATTCCTAGATTGGATGTGTGTGCTCTAGCTCCAGGACCTCTAGCATCGTTACTCCAGTAACCCATGCCCAGGTTTGTCCACTGTCCTATATGCCCAGACTCATTTCAGTCTTATGTGACCTGGGGCAAGTCATCATCTCTTGAACATTAGTTTCATCATCTACATAATGATCATCTCTATTGTCCTTTCCCATTTAAAATCTATAATGCTAGTGGTTGCTTCCTCCCATGATCCACTCCTACCCACAATCCCAGCCATCACAAGTATAAACAAAGTGAAAAGTCACTCTAATTAGACAGTGTCTAATGAGAGAAGCCCAGATGCTTCCTGGAAAGAACACTGGATTTAGAATCAGACCTGAGGTTCAAATCCTAGTTCTATATTGGAGCTAATTTAGTGACCTGGACAAAGTTTATCACCTCATCTCTAAAATATCAGTCTTACAGTGTTGTTTTGAGGAAAATGTTTCCTGTGACATTGCATTATATAAAGATTGAAGTATTATATAACGGTATCATCATTATTATTCCTCATCCTTCTTCCTGTTAATGTAGTGTTTCCCAAACCACAGACTGGCAGGATGAATAAAACGAGCTGCAGTCAACCCCTTCTATTTCTCCTTAGATTCGGAGTTCAAGGTGAAAATGCCTGAGGAAGGCGGAACAGAATAATGACTGAACTTAAAGGGATTAACTGGTTGATTCCACATAGTGTTCCTGCAAGCTACTCTGTAATTGAAAGACTCTTTACCATGCCTTCTGAACTTCCCAGCCATTCCACGTAAGGGGCCATCAGCATTTCAATTTCAACCAAATCTCCAACCATTTTTATTTTTAATTTTCACCGCAAGAATATTTTGCCATTCAGAAGCTTGATCTTTTTTTTTTTACCAAACTAACAGGGTTGCCCTCTTGATGTTCGATAGGAGCTGAAATTTCAAGTCTCAGTTCTGTCAATTTAAACAGGAAGAGGAGTTTATCCTGGCCAGAGATTTGATGGGTATGCTCCCGTTAAATCCATACCTACTTCAGAAGAGCTCTGAAGCAGAATTATGACTAGGGCAGGTTAATGAGCTCTGTCCCAAAACACCAAAATTTAAAGGGCACAAAAACTTAACACATGAAATATTTCAGCAGCTCTGGAACCACTGATAATAACTATTCCTCCCTCCCACTCAGTTGATTTGTCTTCAATATTTCTTGTATTATTTTCACATCATATATCACAAAATTAATTTGAAGGCACATGTCATGCTACTTATCTAGGAATGATTTGGACTTCTTGCTAGATACTGCTCTAAAGGGGGATTGCTGAGTCATTTTAAGGGCTAATTCACAGACATCTTTTTGCTCCATAAAGTATAAATTCTCTCTGGCTTCATCCTTACTCTTACACCAAGCACAAAGGAACAGAAACTGGTGTTTTCCTAAAAATTTTAGAATAATTCACTGGTCATTTCCACATCTGATTTTCTTGTCTCATAAAGATGATGCCAGTCTCTAGAACACTTATAGTTTGGTTTAACACCATGGGCAATTTCCCAACTGCTTGCTCTTTCTTTGGAGGTCTGTTGAGGGGGGTAAATGAGCTGGGAAATAATGAAAAAGTTTAGAGCATCCTACCAGCAATAACAGTTATAACGAAAGGGAAGAAAAAGAGAGAAAGAGATTGATTGACAGTTTCACCCCTAAATGTACCATATCTAAATAATATTATACAACCAGTGTCATATATAAAGGCCTCTGAAACTCCCTGACTACTATCTTCAGGGATGATAGCCCTCAAATGGGCTTGCTTTGCAACTCAGACAATTGACTGACTCGTGATTACCTCTTGTGCCATTTAGAAACAAATAAATTGGAATAAAAGCTTTTGCCTGTGGTATTTGAACAAACTTAGAGAAATGAAGTGACATTCCCCAAATCAGTTAGTGCCTGCCCTCAAGGAGGTCACAATCTGATGAGGAAGACAGCAAAACAAAACTGTGTACAAAATATATATTTTCTTTTTGTTGTTCAATCATGTTAAACTTTTTGGGGACCCCATTTAGAGTTTTCTTAGCAAAGATACTGGGGTGGTTTGCCATTTCCTTCTCTGGTAGATTAAGGCAAATAGAGGGTGACTTGCCCAGGGTCACACAGCTACTAAGCATTAGGCCATATTTGAACTCAGGTCTTTTTGATCACAGTTCTAGCACTCTATGTGCTATGCCATCTAGCTACATCTGACTAAAATAACCAAAGTCTCATCTCTTATCTGGACAAAATATTTTTTACTTTTTATTTTTTTCATCTGAACCTACTGAACCTCATCTCTCAGTTGAAGACTTATCTGGCAGGATTTTACCCAAGCTCTTATAGTCTGATTCCCAGTCCTGCTCCCTGTATGCATTTCCCATGCAAATGTATGCAAGGCTTTACTCACCTGCCTCATTTGTTTATGGGTATGCTACACTTTTTTTGTCTGCCCAAGTGAAAAATTAAAAATTTGGATTTTGGGACCTATTTTGCTTCCCATAATGGCTTCTGAGGAGCTAAATTCTCCACCACTTCACTGCTTAACTAATCAGTTTGGAGCGGGAGCAGCACTCCAGCCCACTTTCAGGCAAGGCCTGAATGCCTGCTTGTGGGGTGAAGGAGGCCTTCCAAGAGAAATAGGAAACAATCAAGAGAAAGAATACTAGAATTAAGAGAGATTGGAAAAGGCTTCCTATAGAAGGATTTTAACTGGGCCTTAAAGGAAGTCAGGGAAGGCAGAAGATGGAGACGAGGAGGAAGAGCATTCCAAGTATCAGAAACAGTCAATAAAATACTGAGAGAAAGGAGACTCTTCAAAGAAGAGCAAAGAGTTCAATGTCACTAGATCAGAGAGTACTTGGAGTGGGGGGGCAAGATAAAGTTTAAGAACAGAAAAGCATGGGAGTAGTATGTTATGAAGAGCTTTGAATGCCAAAGTCAGGATTCTATATTTGATCCTGGAGGTGATAGGGAGCCACTAGAGTTTATTGAGTAGAGAGGAGAGAAATGGTTAATTTGTCTTAACTATGGTTAAAATATCCTTAAAATGCTGATATGAGGAAGTGAGTTCTAGCTTGGAAGAGGAGACTAGAGTCTCATCACTGCTCTAAATAAAACTCCTGACAGTTTAATATTGATGTGATATTGCCATGATATTGAGATGATATTGAGATGATATTGCTGTGATTTTTGCATGACATTGGCATAAATTTGCTGTGATGTTTGTGTGATATTAACATTGGTTTTAATATTAATGTGATATTGATATGACATTGGCATGAGGTTTAATGTTGATGTGACATTGACATGATGTTTCTGTGACAGTAGCATGATATTGGTACAACATTGGCATCATGTTTGCATGAGATTGGTGTGGTGTTCATTATTGTCATGACATTGGTATGGAGCTTCTGAGACATTTGATCTGACATTGTTGTGGTGTTTACATGATACTGGCATGGCATCACTGTGGTATTTGTATGATAATGATATGATGTTTAATATTGGCATGGTATTGTCATAATTATTATATTGGGTGTGATGTTCGTGTGATAGTGTCCAGATTGTACTACATTGGTATGACATTTAATATTGTGTGATATTGGTATGATATTGCCATGACATTGGCATGGTGTTTGCATGATATTGGTGTGGTGTTGCCATGAAAAGAGGGGGTGAGAAATGGCAATCACTGCAGTATCTTGGCCAAGAAACCCCCAAATTGGGTGATAAAGAGTCAGACACAACTAAAAACAACTGAACAAGAAGAAGCAGAATATGGAGGCCACAACAAAAGCAAACACAATAAAGAAAGCCGTGGTCTAGGCAAAGACAAATTCACAATCTGCAACCCTTGGTTCTATCTTAGACTGGCTCTCTCTGGTAGAAATTCTGAATCAATCAATGTCTTTACGTAGCTCTTAATATGTAGTAGGCACTGTGGTAGGCATGGAGGTGAGTACAAATAAAACAGATGAAACAATCCCTGCTCACAAGGAGTTTACATTAAAGCAGTCAGAACATAGATAAGCATGCAAAGAGTAAGTGTAAAGAAAATCAGTGCATGGTAGTTAGAGAGGGAGGACAACAGCTGGCGAGGGGATCAGGAAAACTTTACTGTAGCCAGTGGCATTTTAAAGAATAGGAGGCTTCTGTGAGGCAGAGGGGAAATAAAATGCAAATCAGGCATGTGGAACAGAGGGTGCAACCAGGACCTGGGTGAGAAGCAAAGTATTCACCCTTCAGGGAGGGGAAGTCATGGAAAGATAAATTGGACAAGGTTTGAAGGGCATTAAAAGCTAAGCACAGGAGTTTTTAGTTTATCCTACAGACAATAGGGAGTCACTGGAGTCTATTACTGAGTAGAGGAGTGACACTGTAGTCAGCTCCAGGCTTAAGGAAAATCACTTTAGCTGTGTTTAGGATGGACTGGAATGAGGGAAAAACATGATGAGCACCTGAATGAAGGTACTGACTATGTAAGTAAGTATGTATGTAAGTAAGTAAAGAGAAGGGATTGGATGGAATCTTCCTTTATTTACCATGACCCTTAGAGATCACTGTCCTTCATTCTTCTCCAGTCTAGACTCCTGACTCTTCCAGACTTTCTCTATAATGTCCCAGAGATCTCATCACTGTGGAAGTTGAAATTGCCCTGCTCCCCTGCTGCTTTTCCCTCTGACTGCCTGGTTCATCCTAAAACATACATTTTTTAAGATGTATGGCATGGGCGTGATTCCTCTTCAGGCTGTACTCCTGATTCCTTAGACCTGACCTTCATCTTCCCCCCAACCCACCCCACCCCCAGCTCCTTTTACATATTATCTTCTTCCTTTGCAATGTAAGTTCCTTTAGGACAAGAGTTCTTCTCTTTCTACTTCTTTAGTGAAGTATCTAACATATAGTAAGTGCCTGTTGACTGGGCTTCATTTGGGGAACAGGGGAGGGGAAAGGGGAGTTGGCACTGATAAAAGTTCATTTCTCCTAAGCTTGGCAAAGTTAAACAAAGGTTCTATTACTGAAGGGTATGGTGAGTTTTAAAGAATCCAGCTCGTTAGATGGTGCCCAGTTTCCACAAACTCAGATTAATAAAAGGTAAATTGTAAGGCATATTTTACATGCTCCATTAAACCAGTGGGATTAAGTCTGCAGAAAATATAATTACTTTTTGATATGACTAAAGCACAAAAAGCCCAGTCAGATGAAGTACTGTCAGCTAATTTATGGGCATACCCAGGAATCTCTCAGCAATTAGCATCTTGACGTCAAAAAGCATAATATATGATAATGCTCAGAGGTACACAGCCCTGTAAATCACAGCAACCTCTGGTTTTACTGAGGATATAAACTTTCTTCAGAATGATCATGCCACATGGCTTTCTCCACAAGCCCTTCCGCCTAGACCATTTTTAAAGACATTATCCATTCATGATAGGATTTAAAACTCTCTTTGCTCTTCTTATCAGGAGACCTCAGTAATGGAAGCAGATGACTCTGGAGAGCTATTCTTGGGACCACCTTGCCAAAGGGGCATCTAGGTCTGCAGCTAAGTTATATGAAGAATGATATATGTGATAATTACCTGGAAATCACAATCAGGTGTGAAAAACAATCGACCCGCACCCCATGCCACCTTGCATCTTTTCACAGAAAGAAAGAGCTGGGCATATTTATCATGATCAAACTTGGACCTAAAAGAATGGAGAAAATGTACTGCACTGCCCTCCCTTCTCTGGGAACGTTGCATATTGTTGACACGGTTTTCCCCCTTTCCATTTTTGCTATAAAAGGTAGCTTTCTAGGGAAAGTAACATATTTAGAAGTGAAGATAATATAAAAATGAAGTATATACACACATGCACACACACACACATAGTTTTTAAAAAATAAATGCTATAAGAAACTGGAAAGAATCTCAGGAATCATCTTGGTCATTTGGCCTCATAAAAAGAGTGTTGGACTTGGAGTCAAAAAGGCCTGGATTTTAATCCTTCCTCAGTCACTTATAACAATATGCTTCTGGATAGGTCACTTAACCTCTCTGACTTTTCAATTTCTCATCTTTAAAATTTTAGTTGTAGAACCTGTCTCCCTGGATGAAGCTCACATATGATAACATGTATAGGGCTTTGCAAAACCTAGAAATCCAGCCCTTATTCCTCTTCATCCCCAATGGCTCCTGAGAGAACTTTTAAAGACATAAGAAATGGCACTAGCCCAGAGAAAGGTTGTCTTTTTTTTTTCAATTGTTAAGTCTTTAAAAGTCAAATCAGAAGAGAACGGATGACCAGGAATCCTCTGGAAAATCAGATTCTGAGAAACTGAATTTTCTGAATAGCTGTAAACTTTTCTTTTTTTTTTTTTATTTTAACGCCATTTGCTGAAAATCTATGTTATCTTTTATAAAACAATGGTTGAAGATGTTGGCCACTATTTCATTTAATAAGTTCCTGCCTGAGCTCAGTTCTAGGAAAAAATATTGTCCCCACAGATGAATGTGTCTGCTACCTGGTATCAAAAAACAAAAGTTATGTTAACTTTTTGGCTTAAATGATAGAAAACTAGGAGCTAGAGCTATTGCCTAAATGTTGCAATCTCAACTCTGAAAGCATCTGTTCCTTTCTTTTCTGTTAGATGTACTCTATTTCTTCCTGAAATGTCTTATCTTGAATTGTGTTTTCATCTATATATAAGTTGCTTCAACTTTTTAAGGAAGTAGGCAGGGTACAAATTCAATTCAATCACATGGACTATTTGTGCCTGACCTGTGGTAGAGCCTTCCAAGCTAGTGTTGGTCTGATCAGCCACAGCTCAACTGCACCTTGTCCCTGACGCAGTGATATCATTTTGGTACTCTTCCAGCATGGAAAACAGCTACTACTTAGTACCTACTAACAATAAGCATTGTGCTGAGAAAGATGTAAAAGGTCTAAGGACCTGAGTTAGAATAACCTTTCTGACTTTTGCTATCCATGTGACATTAGGCAAGTCACATAACCTCTTTGGGCCTCAGTTTCCTGATTTGTAATATAAGGAAATTAGACTACATGGCCACCGAGGTCTCTTTTACTGCTATATCTAAGGCCCTGTAGTACTGCTTACATGGAGTCTGCAGTCTACTTGGAGTACTAATATTTGCACATAACTAAGCACAAAGCAGAATATATAAGCACAATGCTATGAGGATACAATCAGTCAATAAACATTTATTAAATGCCTACTGTTTGCCAAGTACTGTGCTAAATGCTGAGGAGACCAAAGGAGTCAAAAGACACTCTCTGCCCTCAAAGAACTTATAACCTAAGGGGGTGACACAAAAAAAGAAATATGTACAACAAGTTTTATACAAAATAAATTGGAAATGAGGGGGAAGACACTAGAATTAATTAATTGGGAAAGGCTTCCTATAGAAGATGGGATTTTAGTTGGAACTTTAAGGAAGCTAGGGGGGCCAGTAAGTAGATAAGAAGAGAGAGAGCATTCCAGGCATGGGGGACAGTCAAAGAAAATGCCAACATTGGAACTCAAAGTTTTAAAAGTGAATGTTAAAAATTGTTTTTACATGCAACTGAGAAATAAGATATACAGGCAATGGGTATAGAAATCTGTCTTGCCCTACAGGAAAATAGAAGGGGAAGGGGATAACAGAAGACAGAAGCAGAGTGATAGAAGGGAGGGCAGATTGGGGAAAGGGGTAATTAGAATTTATGTCAACACAGGGTGGGAGGAAGAGAAAAATGGAGAGAAAATTTGGAACTCAAAATCTTGTAGAAATGAATGTTGAAAACTAAAAATTAATTATTTAATAAAAAGAAACAAAGAAACAAAAAAAAAGAAATAATAAAATAACAATATGTTATTTAAGGAACATCAAGGAGGCCAACATCACTAAATCAAAGATTATATGTTGGTGAGTAAGGTGTAAATAAGACTGTCAAAGTAGGAGGGGGCTAGGTTGTGAAGGGTTTTAAATTCCAAACACAGGATTTTGCAATTTATCCTGAGGCAACAGGAAACAACTAGAGTTTACTGAGTAGAAGAGTGATGTGGTCAGACCTGCATTTTACAAAAATCACTTTGGAAGTTGAATGAAGGATGGATTGGAAGTAGGGAGAGACTTGGAGCACGCAGACCCATTAGCGGGCCATTGCAATGGTCCAGGTATGAGGTGATGAGGGCCTACATAAGAGTGGTGGCAGTGTCACAGGAGAGAAGAAAAGGCACATTCAAGATATGTTACAAAAGTGAAAACAATAGGCCCTGGCAATAACTTGGACATGGGGGGAGAGAAATACTGAGAATGTGAGGATGACACACCAGTGTTATGAGTCTGAGGGAGTTAGAGGACTGCACTGCCATCTATGGCAACAGGAAAAGATAATGAGTTCAGATGTGGATATATTGAGTTTAAGATATATATTGGACATCCAATTTGAGATGTCAAAAAAGTGGTTAGAGATGTAAGATTGAAGGTTAGCAAAGTTATAATTAGATCTGAGAACTGTCCCCACAGAAATGGTAATCAAATCTATAGGAACTGATGAAATCACCAAATGATGTAGTAAAGATAAGAGGGCCCAGGATAGAATCCTGTTGGAGGACATGATCTGGGATGAGGATGCAGCAGAGAGAGAGAGAGAGAGAGAGAGAAAGAGACAGAGACAGAGACAGACAGAGAGACAGAGACAGCAAGAGACAGAGAGAGAAAGGGGAGAGAGAGAGAGAGAGAGAAGGAGATGGAGACAGAGACAAACAGAGAGACAGAGACAGCAAGAGACAAAGAGAGAAAGGAGAGAGAGAGAGAGAGAGAGAGAGAGAGAGAGAGAGAGAGAGAGAGAGAGAAGGAGATGGAGACAGAGACAGACAGAGAGACAGAAACAGCAAGAGACAGAGAGAGAAAGGAGAGAGAGAGAAAGAGAGAGAGAGAGAGAGAAACTTAGAAGGAGTAATCACATAGATAGGAAGAGAATCAGGAGAGAGTGATGCCTTTAAAACCTAAAGAGAATACTGAGGAGGAGAGAATGATCAATAGGGTCATAGACTCTAGAGAGGTAAAGGAGAATGGAGATTGGAAAAATGTCTTTGGATTTGGCAGCTAACAGACCACTGGTAACTTTGGTGAGAGTAGTTTCAGTGGAATGATAAGGTCAGAAACCAGACTGTAAGGAGTTAAGAAGAGAGAGGAGAGAAAAAGGAAGAAAATATTATAGATGACCTTTTCGAGGAGTTGAGCCACAAAAGGCAGGAAAGAAATTCAATTAAATAGAAATTCAATTCAAAATAAAAAGACTTAATTTTTTGCTGAAAATCTATAGTGAATGCCCATTTTGTTGCTCATGTACAATCAAATAAATGTATGGAATCATCTATTCCTGACATCTCTTGCTGGGTCTCAGGGTTGCCCTCCCAAATTTAGTCTTCACTGGACAGAAGTAATGATGTCCAAGTTGCTTGAGCTGACTGGCCCCAGATGTAGTCTAGATTTGTTTTGCTGATTTTCCTGACTAGATAAATCTCTCATATCAGCTTATTTTGTTCTAATTTTGATCTTCTTAAAAAAACTGAACATGATGGGGAATGGGGGGTAGCTAAGAGAATATTAGTTGATTAAGCTAATTAATTAAACTCTAATGAATTGAAATCTTACTATACTTTCTTCCCATTTTTGGACTGATATACTTTTTCCTCTACCAATGCAAATGAGAACCTGTTCTGTGCATCATATTTGTTTTTGTAGCTGTTCACTCATTTTAGTCATGCCTGGTTCTTCATGACCCCATTTGGGGTTTTCTTGGCAAGGATATTAGATTAATTTGCCATTTCCTTCTCCAGCTCACCTTACAAATGAGGAAACAGAGACAAACAGGGTTAAATGACTTTTCCAGGGTCACACAGATAGTATGTGCCTGAGGCCAGATTTAAACTCAGGTCTTCCTGACTCCAGGCCCCTCACTCTATCCACCTATGCCCTTCTTTTTACTCATAATCTAATAATAACATTCTCTATTTGTATAGAGGTGTTCAAAACACAGATGTTACTACATTTGAGTAAAGTCTGTATTATTTATCCCCATTTTACAGATACTGAGATTCATAGAAAGTGAGCATCTGGCTTGCTATCACACAGCTCTGTTAAGTAAAACTCTCAATACTTGAACCCAGGTCTTCTAACTCTAAATTCAATGTTATTTCTATTAAACCACCTTCTTATATCTAAGGGATGCTATGAGGATGGGAATGAGGATGGAGATGGGGATGAAGATTGGGCTGTGGAAACAGAAAAGCAAGGTGTTCCAGTCTCCCATGATAGACATAGGAAAATATGCCCTTACAAAATATTCCATTTCACAATGAAAGGAAAAGCAGGACTCCCTCTTTGGATTTTTAATAAGCACCCATTAAACCATTCACCTCCTGTGACTATAAATTTAAGGAACACATTATCAGGCAAAAGAGTAAGGAGGTGGAAATAATTTCCTCTGAAATAATTACCAGTATATAATTCAAAAAGAGTTATTCAATTAACAACAACTAATTATAATAAACTTACATATCATTTCACATTTACAAGATGAAAACTATTTACATCCTGCAGAAATGATGGAAGAAAGAGGAAGCAGAAAGGAGACTCATCAAGGTCACTGTTAACTCTGGTCGAAATGTGAATCAATGTATTTCCTGGACTTTAGCCCAGGGCTAATGTTCTTAGTTTAAGACTGAATGCAACTAAAAGCCAACCAAAGGAATAAACTGGGAACTCTACTCAGGAAATAAAGTCAGATTGTTTCTTCTACAATACAACGACTGTACTTGGACAAAAATGTGGAAAAATCCAGACCATGAGCAAACCACGTCAGCAAGTAAGTATCATGTTTAAGACAGCTCCCAATGAATCAATGTTTGACATTAAACTAGAAATTACTTATTAGGAAATTTAAGTATAAACTAGTTGGGAGCAGCATAAAATATAATGATAATCATAATTCCTTGACAGACAGTTGCATAGGGTATAGAGAGCCAGTCTCAAAGTCAGGATGACCTTGGTTCTACCCTTGTATCTGATACATACTGGCTGTGTGACCATAGTGACCATAGTTAAGTCATTTAACCCCTCACTGCATCAGCCAACTCTCTAAGACTATAAAGTGCAGACAAGTTGCTGATTTGTATCAATGGATGGAGCTTCCACACTGGGAGGTTCCCAGACCAAAGAAATCACAGGGCCCACCAAAACAATAATAATTATTGCAATAATGCTAATAATAACAATTTATTATACTGCATAACATCATATAGTGTCTAAAGCATGGTCATGTCATTTATTTTATCTGAGCCTCATAAATACAACTGTAAGGAGAATAGAAGTACTATCATTCCCACTTGACAAATGAGGAAAATGATCCCTGTGAGATCAACTGATTTTCACAAGTTAACAAGTTATTAATAGAGCCCAGACTCGAACCTGAATCTTAAGTCAGGTTTCTTTCCAGCATATCACACTGCTTCAAAAAGAAAAATGTGATGTGTAACCTATATCAAATTGCCTATCATTATAGGAAGAGGGAGAAAAATTTGGAACTCAAAATCGTGTAAAAAAAAAATCTAAAAATTGCCTTGACATGTAATTGGGAAAAGAATAAAATACTATTTAGAAAGGAAGAAAAATGTGAGGAACAAAGTGAAATGGTGAAAGAGCTCTGTGCTGGGCATATGGGACCTTGGACAAATCACGCCTGGGAGTTTCACTTTTTTCTGGAAAATAGGGATAATAATATTTATGCTACCTACCTCACTATGTTGCAAGAGAAAGCGCTGTGGAAACCTTCAAGCGATCTTACAGCTCAGCCTCTATTAGAGAGAATAATGTATGCCACAAAGTGGTCACACATACTTGATTTCACATAATTTGAAGCTAAAATTATATTTTCAAAAAATTGGTTCTGGTTCAACAGAAATATACAGTGTAAATTTAAATAAAGCCATACCTTCAGAGAATTCATTATTCCTACTAATCAGGACCTATCTTTAATATTATGAATTATTAGTGTTATTATTAACCTACATTTGCCCACAAATTGACCTTTTTCCAGTTTCCACGGTTACAAAGCCATTGCCAATAAAGTAATGAAGAATCCACTTCTTTCTGTCTCTGTGTCTGTGTCTCTCATTTGTTCATTTTTTTGTTTCTGAATCTTTCTCTGTTGCTCCTCTGTGTATGAATATGATTATGTCTTATTCAGTGACACTGTTATATGCATTTCTAGCTATTTCTGTCTGTGTGTGTGTGTCTGTCTGTCTTTCTGGATATTCTATTTTTGTTTTTCTGTTCAAGACATCCTCTCTCTCTCTCTCTCTCTCTCTCTCTCTCTCTCTCTCTCTCTCTCTCTCTCTCTCTCTCTCTCTTCTCTCCCTCCCCCATCTGTCTTTCTGTCTGTCTTTGGATTTAGCTTGCTAAATCTCTTTGTCTCTCGAAGTCTATCTCAGCTTCTTTATTTCTTTCTCTGTGCCTTTTTCTGTCTCTCTATCAGGTTACCTGCCTGTTGTTTCTCTATATGTATTCCTCTGTTTCTCTCCACTTTTCTTCAGGACTTTTGCTTTCTCTGCCTTTTCTTCTCTTTTCCCTTACCCTATACTGGACCACCACCACCCTTTTCCTTTCACCTAAAGCAGCAAGAAAGATAAAAATAAAGCACGCAGCCCAAATGGCAATGGCTTGAAAAAACTTAACTATACCAAGCCCAAGGATGCTGCAGAATAGAAATGAGTGATTGGGGGTGAATGCATAGGTATGTAGGAAACAATAAACAGGTTGGCTACTGGCAGACTTGATGTCAATTCATTGCTGAAATATTGATATTAGAACACAACTCTACAGGAATATTCCCACAAAAAGTTTTGGATTATTTATAAAGAACCTATATAAGATTCAAAATGTATTTTTCAAGCAAGCTGATAAATATTTAGTGTGCATGGGAGGCCAAAGGGTGCTTGACCAAAAAAATGGACCAACAGATGGAAATCATCTCTGTCTGATATTATTAGTAAGTATTTCATTAAATATACTTTCAGGGGAATCAGTCCCAAGGCCAATTATCATTTCTCTAGACTCACAGGCAGTCTAGTAACAGCCACACCAACTTAGATGTCGGTATCATGGAACTCTGACATATGACCACTTAGCAAAGTCACTTCTTTAAAAGAACAAGTCAATCACCAGTTTTAAAGTCTAGGAGTTCAGGATCACATTGTTTTCTACTGTATTGCTCTGTCTCCCTCTTGAGCCTCATCTCACCATTTCATTCAACTAGTTTTTAAGTTCCCTGAGGACAGGGATGATAACATAAGCTCTAACAGTTACTTTTCCTTTCCTTCCTTTATCAGTAGGACATGACTGACCATATAGTAGGTGCTGAGTAAAGATTGATCCTCTTCACAGAGAAATAAACTATGCTTTTTAGCATAGAGATATGTAAAATAATAACCTAAAATATTAGAATTAAGACATGTGAAGTACCATTAAAAACATCAAAAAAAAAAAAGATGCATGACATCAAGAAAGTCATGTATTAAGGTCATGCATTGAGATCAAGGTACTTGCTGTACTGGTGCCTTTACAATGTTAAGAGATCTAGAAGACACCCAGAACACTGAAGGACATCCCTATGGAGGATTTAAGGGAGAATATGGACAAAATTCATAGAGTGTGAGATGGCATGAATGAGTTGCCAACTGCATCTATAAAGGGTATACTCATGTTGGCTCATGGGGCCACTGAAGTATTGAATAAATATGAAGCCCCAGTGCAGAAGATAAACCTAGATCCTAGCCTAGCCTTTGTATGATTACATTATGTTGTTTTTAGGGAAGCATTTAACAAAAACTCTGCACCTAATGAAACTTTGTGGTAAGAGCGATATTCTAACTCACCCATCCCTCCTCCATGCAAGTTAAGCTGCTTTTTCCTTTAAAAGTATTGAGAAATTTTTGAGACTTGTTTGGTTCAGGGGACTCAACTGGTTGACTCAAACTCTTGATATCATTTTCTCATCATCTAAATACAAAACAGGGGACAGCCAGGAGATCTCTGATGCTTGACAGGCAGATCACAACAGAAGCTTGTCTCAGCTGAACCAACTAGAAAAATCTCAATGTCTATCTTTCTTTAATCTCCTTTTTTGTGCTATGGCTAAATAAATCTCCTTTTGTTAACTGCTGACTGACCTAGGAGTATCTCATTTTGTTCCAATATGGTACCTAAAATACCAAGGGATTGGGCTGGTTTTTATGAACAATTTGCTTTTGAAAGAAAATCTCTACCATTTGTGACATTGATGGAATTGGGGCCCAGCCTTAGCCCTCGTAAACATTCAGCGAGGGATGGTTGCTTATTTATAATTTTCTCTTCTATGGTGTTTTTCTGGCTCATATGATGCCAAACATTGGTCTTGAGGCCTCCCTCACTTGAGTGTCTTCCCACTTCAATCCATCATCCACAAAGCTCCCAAACTGATTTTCCTAAAGTTCAGATCTGATCATATAGCTCACTTACTCAGTAAAATCCAGAAGCTCCTATTACCTCCAAGATCTAATATAAATTTCTGTCTAGCATTTATGGCTCTTAACAACCTGAACCTTCCCTATATTTCTCTCTCCTTACATATTACTCCTATCCATGTATCCTGTGGTCTAGTGATATTGCATGGCCACTCTATTGGTCTACCCTCTCTCTCTGTCTCTGCCTCTCTGTCTATCTCTGTCTCTGTCTCTGTCTCTGTCTCTGTCTCTCACTCTCTCTCTCTCTCTGTCTCTCTCTCTGTCTCTCTCTCTCTCTCTCTCTGTGTGTGTGTGTGTGTGTGTGTGTGTGTGTGTGTGTGTGGCTCTCTCTGTCTCACTGTCTCTCTCTTTCTCTGTGTGTGTGTGTGTCTTTGTCTCTCTGTCTGTCTCTCTCTCAATAACACCTGCCATAGCTACTTCACAGTGTTATTATCAGGCTTAATGGAGATAATGTATGTAAAACTCTTTGCAAACCTTAGATGTCAGTTATTTTTTCCAGGTTGTCAAAGTATATGAACATGATCGCTCAATATCCCCATACATACAGTCACATATACCACTTCCCCTACATACCATGGCTACCCTTGACATTAAAAAAGGAGAAAGTGCTTTGGAAAAAACATGCAACCAGAAGTCAGGAGACCTGAGTTCTCATCTCAATCACACCTTACTAGCTATGTGACCTTGTTTAAGATACTTCCCCTCCCTGGTCTTTCTCATTTACAATAACAGGAATAATCTACCTTAACATTGCTTGCCTCATGGAATTGCTGGGAGAATTGAATGGGATAACAGATAAAGGAGCTTTGACAATTTCAGAGTCCTATAAAAATATAACCAAGTTCCAGTGAATGATTGGATTGAATTAATAGTAAGCATTTCCACAGCACTTTAAGTTTCATAAAACACTTTACACAAGGTATCTTATTTGAATCTCACAGACTGTGAGATAGGTGCTATTATTATCCCTATTTCACAGACAAGCAAATTGAGACTGAGAGAGGGTCAAGGACTTGCTAAGTTTCTGAGATAGGATTAGAACTCAAGGCTTCCTGACTCTAAGTCCAATGCTCTATCCCTTCAGCTAACCCAAATTATCTCTAGTATTAGTGGCTTGGGGACAGATGTAAAATATGGATGTTACTTAGATGGAGAATAAACGGATGAAACACCAAACATTCTCATTTTGCTCTATATAGGGTATAGTGACATAGAATGGAGGATTGGGAAGGGAGGATGGAGAGTAGATCTATCAGCAAAGATAAATGAGAGTTTATTTGCTTCAGGATATTCTGAGGTCTTCAGAGGCTTTTTACCATGTCAGCTAATCAGATACCACTGAATGTGGAAATAAACTTTATACAATGGAGGATCCTGGAGATATTAGAAAAAAATGAGAAAACAAATAAAGAATGTGTTCTGTTAAACATTACTGTAACACTTATACATTAAAATAAAGGAATTCATTTCAAAATTTACCATACAATATGAGACTTCCTAATAAAAAAGTAGGCCCCAATGTTGTCTTAGGAGGGTAATAATCATTCTAAATGGTCATCTACATCATTTTTAATGTATACAAGTGGTGCCTTCAATACAGGGATATCACAGCCAAAGACGGCATAATGAGAAAACACAGGCACATTACACCCACAATCTATTTCATTATTATGATTGCTTTGGAACTATTCCACACCTGGAGGGAACATCTCTCATCTTAATGTCCAATCCTGCTGTTTCAGGCCCAGATACTATATAGGTGGTGATGAAACAAAAATAGCAAAACACTAACATGTGGCTCTCAAATTTTCATGGATCACTTCAAATTCTGAGAGCCACAGGAAAAAAGAGTGGCTAATTCTAGCAGCCTTTGTTGGCTGTCAGGCGTTGGAAAGTTGAGTTTTCCTGTACATGCCCAGTGAGATTATGTTTAGCTCTGAGTCTAATTTTAGAAAGGATATGACTGAGCCAGATAGCATGAAATTGAGGATGATCAATATAGTGAACAGCCTTGCATTCATGAGGATCAGATGAATGTACTGGCAATATTTAACATAATGACAGCTAATATTTACGTAGCACTTTACAAATGTTATCTCACTGAATCCTCACAACAACTCTAGAAAGCAAATGCTATTATTATCACCTTTTACAGATGAAAAAGTTGAGGTATTCAGAGGTTAAGTGACTTCTCCAGAGTCACACAACTACTACGTGTCTAAATTAGGAATTGAACTCTCTAGATTATAAGTTCCTGTAAAGCAGGGTCTGTCTTTTGACTCTCTTTATATCCCCAGTGCACAGTACCTGGAATATAATAGGTACTTAATAAATATTTATTGATTCAGAACTCCATGACTACAAGTCCAGATTGGACTAGATTATTCTTAAGGCAGTGGCACAGTTCCAATAATGATTTGGGAACAATAACTGACATGGAAGATACCATTCAAGACATTTATGACTAGAACAGAAATTAGAGATTCTCATATAGCAAGACCCAAAGATCAAAAATGGGCAATACCTGTGCTGGTAATATTGGCATGCATGGAATGTCATGAAAGGTAGACCTCCATCATTTGGGGTTGACCTCCTATGATGATTTATGGACAAGAGTCCCATGGGGTAAGTTGTATGGATGGGTTGCAATCTGCATTATTAAAGGAAGGACAAACATTAGGAAAATCATAGACAGACCTATTTACTAAAGTATAGCGTACCATTTCTTCTATAGATTTGCTACTACTCTTCAATTGTCTGTAGATGCTATTGTGATGAATAAAACACACGTTCATTTCAAAGTGTTACTGGATCCAAAGTAAGTTTTTAGCTTACGTATTTTTAAACGAATGGATAATAATGATGACTTCTATCATATAGGAAACCATGAAATTTTTATCGTTAAAATGGATCCTCTTACAGCTAAAAGTTAGGTGCCAGCAAATGAGTCTTACCTGTTCATTTTACAGGAGAGGAAACAAAGATTTAGATAAGAAGACTGATTTGCCCAAAGCTACGCGGCTAATTAATGATCCATCTAGGACTTGAATTGAGTCATGCTGATTCCCAGTTCAATGCTCTCTATATTACGCCATGCTGCCTCCCATAGCTCTTCATTTATAAGACCATAGATTTTAAGGAATAAGGGACCTTCAAGATCATCTGGAGCAACTCATTTTATAGAAGAAGAAGCAAAGTCCCACAGAAATAAAGTTTCTTGTTCCAGGTCACACAGGTAGTCAATAGCGTATCTAGTATTTGAAATCAAGCAGTCTAATGCCAAAATCCATTGTGTTGGATTTTCATTATATCATGCTGGCTGACTTTCCACCAAAATATTTTTAAGGGTGGTTACATGAAATACACAAATTTCATGGAACTAATTTTGGCAAAATTATGCCTGCTCTCCACCCTCATACTTATCATTAGACTAGTTACCTTCATTGATCATCACTTGAAAGCCCTCTGGCAAGTCTTGCTCAACAGTGGTCTTAGGATGGACTTGATCCTTGGGATTTCTTACCAGAACAACACAAGGCAGGAGGGGGAGGGGCAAGGAACAGCAGGTAGCAGTATGGTAGATCTGCCCCTAGTGATGCCTCATCACTGAGCTCAGACTCACCCCACCCATTGTCTAGCCCTCTCTCCCAGTGTAATAGGCTGCTGAGGGTGGAACAAGACACTGTGTAGTTCACCAAAGTTGTTTCTTTTAATCTGATGCTTAGTACCTCTCCTCCTGCTTGTCTTGTCCTGCTCTCTCAGTTACCTAAAAAACTCCTGGTTCCTGGTGGTCTTCCTGTCTTTTGTTAACCTCTCTTATTGTTTTTTCAGCTCCAGGTTAATTACTAACTGTCCAGACTATGAATGTCTAGCCCTCTGCTCTCAGATTATCTGTATTTTCCTGATTCTTGTTTGCCTAGCTGGGCCCTCTGCTCCCCTAATTCTCCCCTACTTCTTGCATGTATTCCCTGCTTCTTTGGTTACAACTTCTTATTCAATTCCTTTGACTGATCAGCACTCATACCTTGGCATGACCATTTTGTTAGTTTACTTTGTTTGTTTGGTTTGGGACTGTACCTGTAATGTCATCAATAAAGGAAGGTCCAAATTAAAAAAAACTCATCTGTACTTGTTCTATAACTTGGGGCCAAAGAGGATTGCTGAGGAGTTAAATGACTCGCCCAGAGTCACACAGCCAAGATGTGTCTAAGGCAAAGAACTGAAAAAGTGATGCTATCAAACTACTTTTATTTGATACTGAAACCTGCCTTAGTAAAGGTAGGTCTCAGCTTCCTGACAAAGGCAAATGAGATTGAGGTGCAACAGAGCAGAACACTCCATTCTGTTTGCTTCTTATGTTGGCTTAATCAAGGCAATGTGCAAATTAGCAGGTGTCTGGTTGGTGAAGGGAGGAGCTGAGGAAGTTTCTCCACAAGAGCTGTTGCATGAAAAGGATTATAGATGGGCTTGAGTGAAATTGTTCATCTTTGTCATTGAAGGAGCAGACATCTTCTACAGGAACTGTGGAAACATGACTGGAAAGGGAAGAGGAAACCTTTTCCAGGAGGAATGATAAACATGAGGAACATTTAAAAGATGAACAGAAGATGAGATCTTCAGGCTAGAACTTGGTAGAGGTCCTTCCTTCGGTAGGGAAGGACAAAGAAAGGTCAATGAGTTTGTTGTCCTTGCCACTTCATGGGACCACAAAAAATAAAAGAGATAAGGGTAAGGTATTGAGTTCCAGACAGGATCTGTAAGAGACAGAGGGGAAAGTGACAGCCATCCTTCCTGATGTGGTCAAAAGACTCATGCACATTAGATTTTTGTCAATAGTCAATTCACTCTGGTCATTGTCATCCTAATAGGCTTTTCCCCTAGCTTCACTTTAATTAAATCAAATTTTTTTTTTGTTCAGTCTCAATGATTTTTCTCACACTTTAGACCCCCAGTTCTCCACTCCTGGAGTAACTGTCCATAAATGAATGGTTCATTTGCCTCCTTTCCCCCACCCCTGTTAAGCTAGACTGCCCAGCAAGAAAGAAATCCCATAATTATCCACCAACCCCACGTAGCTGCTGCCCCCAGCATAGTCCAGTCTTTTCTGGCCATTTCTGGTCTATGTATATGATGTGGGTCAAGATGCCTCAACATCTGCTATATTATATTGTTGTTATCACCAGCATTATTATTATTCCACTAAAGAAGGTCAATAAATCAAAAACTAGGTACCTTGTCTAGTGTTGCAGATATAATAAAAAGTGCTTGCCCCCAAGAAGCTTATATTCTAATAAGGGAAACAACATTACATAAATATACAAGATAGAACCAGAACAGGAAGAAGAAGCCTTCTGAAATAAGGACTACCACAGTCACAGAAACATCCATGTGCTTGACTGATGCAAATTTCCTATACGGGAGAGGTTAGAAAGTCTGCTTCCAAGAGAGCTGTGATGACAGAAAATGGAAATGCCTGTGGCGACATACATACATACTATAGACTGTAAGCTCCTTGAGGGCAGAGATTGCTTTTTGCTTCTTTATCTCCAGAACTTAGAATAGTGGTACATTATAGGTCTTATCTGATTGATTATAGATGGTTGCAGTCTGCTGATCCCATGGTTAGAAGAAGGCTTTTTTTAACTGAGGATATTAGTTGGCTTTGGGCAATTGTTTTTAACATTTGGTTTGGTTGTTCAACTTTGATGGATCTCCGATTCCTTCTACCACACTGTCCATAAGTCCAAGTCATGTGGCTCCAAGGCTTGTGTTCTTGACACCTTTGGCATTTTTTTTCTTTTCAGCAAAAAGAAAGTGGGCATCCTAACTGCTTAGTTTTACAGTGGTTCAACAACAATGCCCAAAGGGCCAAAGATATGAACTTGATGGAGACAATGTTATTTAGAAACAGCACAAGCCCAACTTTCTCAGAAACTGAAGTGGGATAGGGAAGAATGTGCCCTTAAAGTGTTGAGGGAAATGTTAAAACTTTTATTATTTCATGATCTTCAAAGTAAATATACCTTTGTATAAGCTAATGGATATTTAGTGGCTAAATGGAACTGGAATGTCAGTCACTGGCACATGTACAACAGTATATGGAGAGGGTGGGAGGAAGACAGCCAATGAGCATTCAAGCAGATGGCATTAGAGAAAAGACACCCCAGTCCCGCAGGGTACTTTAGAACCCAGGGGAGACATAATGTTCCTGGCTCTGGAAGAATGAGACCAGAGAGTACTCACTATATTTCCCCTTAGAGAAGAAGGCACTAGCAGTTGGTAGAACCAGAAGGGAAAATGCCTATGATTTTTCAAGTTCCATCTCCCCTTAAAATCCCTCCCTAACTAATTAGAAAGGGAAACCATAACCCCTCCTTGCCCTATACAAATAAGAACAATTCACTGTTATATAGTCCTGTATACCATAGTGGATTTGCTACAGTTCCAGAGTTTAATTTTCCCCTTTACATGATCAGCAATTCAATAAGTTCACCCAAGGGTGACCAAGCCCTGAAAGACAGATTCGAGCTAATCAAACTCCTAAAAGACTAAATTATCAGCCAAAAAACTAATTGTTTAATTAACACTGAGAAATATAATTGCCAAATAGATTAGAATATTTGTCAACTGGTCAACTTTTTCTTCAGCATAATAATAATTGTTCATATTCTTCTATCACCTTAAAGTTCACAAAGTACTGTTTTCAAAAACAGCCCTAAGTGGTAGGTAGTACATGTATTATCATCCCTCATTTTGCAGATGAGGAAACTGAGAGAGGAACAATGGTGTGTTCACAGCCTCTGCTAGTAAGCTGGTAAGTGATAGATCTTGGAGGTGAAGCCTGTCTTTTGTGCTTTAACTCCAGTGATCTTTTTACAATTCCATAGGTTCTATCCTCATCTAACATTTTGTTTGTTGGCTATGGGGTTAAGTGACTTGCTCAGGGTCACATAGCTTATAAGTGTCTGAGGATGGATTTGAACTCAGGTCTTCCTGACTCCAGGTTCAGTGCTCTATCCACTGCACCACCTCGCTGCCCCTCATCTAATGTATTATAGTAATTCATCAAGGTCTCCCTCAATTACCAGCCCCACCATTCTGATGCACACAATTTGCAGATGAGATAAATAGTCTATTTGTTTAAATGACCTCATTCATTAATTTCCTTTGCTTTTCTGTCAGCTATGTTTACTGTAGACATTACACAATGGTCCTAAGCAGAAAAGCTTTCTTTAGCAACCAGTGTGGGAGACTATACTGATAATGCCACAAGATTAAACAGAACATAAAATCATTTGGGATCTCAGGTCTTTGTGGAATCTGGTAAGATTTGAAAAGGGCATTTGGCCAGCACATTAATACCATTCATAGAATCTTATGGAATGGTAGAGTTAGAAAGGACCATAGCAATCATGTGCTATGGGCAGCTAAGTGGTAGAGTGGAAGTACTTCAGGCCTGAAGTCAGGAAGAATTTTCATGAGTTCAAATCTGGTCTCAGACACAGATTAACTGTGTGACCCTGGGCAAGTCACTTAACTGTTTGCCTCATTTTCTTCATCTGTAAAATGAACTGCATAGGAAATGGCAAACGACTTTGCCAAGTCTTTGCCAAGAAAATCTCAAATGAAATCACAAAGAGGCAAAGACACAACTGAAGGAAAAAAAAAAACAGCAATCATCTCATCTAACATCTTTGTTTTGCTTCACTCAAACCAGGAAACTAAGGCCCAGAAAGGGGAAATCCACAGCTACTTGGTTGCAGAGCCAGAACTAGGACCTAGATCTCATCCTCTACTTCATGCTGCTGCCTACTGAAGGAAGAAAATAATTGTTATTATGTTAGCATCCTCAAAGTTTTAAGGAAGGAAAGGTAACAATTAGAGAAATGTAACAAGTGATAATAATCATAACCTGAAGAAACCCCAGAAGTATTCTCTGGGGTTGTTAAGTGTTTGAATCGCCATGGGCTTTGATCTCTAACTCTCATTACCAGTGGATACCAGAGGATTTGCCAGTGAACTGAGGACTCTGTCTTCACTTCTCCTTCTTGAGCAACAAAAGATAATTAGGATTTGCCCATAAGTAATTTGCAATGTATTCCCTTTTCATCATCACACAGTGTGAAAAGGCCAGTTTTTTATGAAATTCCAATCAACATACAAAAACTCCTTGTGGGCATAATGGAAAAAGCCACTATTTATTCTACTTCAAAGAGAATTTGATTGTTAAAGGGAATTTTTTATAAGCAATTTTTTTAAGGAGCCTCTTTTTATAGGTAGAAAACAATACAAATCAGTCTTTTTCAAATTTCAGTGATTGTTATCAAACGTATTATTTATTGTCAACAATCAAACTTCATAGAAAGTGGACTGAGTTATTCAAATTCGATCTTATCTGCACATCAGAAATGAAGACACAATTTAAAATCCTTTTGAAGAGAAAAAAATTACTTAATCCAAAAGATTGTGTACATATACTTCAGTTGACTGCAAAATTAAAACAGCTGAGTTGTCCCCTTGCCTTGTGGGGCTGATAATGAAATGTCAACAGACCCCTAAGAATGGAAGTGCTCTGGAGGTGACATAACATATTGTCAGGAGGTGATCCTTGTCTATCTATCTAATTGTGCTTTTATATTCCCCTATATATTCTTTCAACCTTCTAAATATTTTCTTGGGTGTGTGAAAGACATGCAGTCTTTTCATCAAAGCAAAAGTGGGTTAGTGAAAAGTTTGTCTTAGTTTGCAGAAGGAAAAAAAAACAATCAGGGCCTTTGCAGATCCCTCCTCTCCTTCCTCACCCCAAAGAGTATCTAAATTATTTGCTAGGAGATAAAAGTAGTTCCATTTTGGTTGTACTTGAACATCTTACTCTCTGATCCCATTTGGATTCTTCTTGCAAAGATACTGGAGTGGTTTGCCATTTCCTCCTCCAGTACATTTTTAGAGATGAGGAAATGAAGGCAAGCAGGGCGCTCAGGGTCACAGAGCTAGGACGTGTTTGAGGCTAGATGTGAACTCAGGTCCTCCTGACTCCAGGGCCTGTGCTCTGTCCACTGCATCACCTAGCTGTCCTAAGTAGTACTCTAATAATATTAAAGGTTTAAGAAGTTGCTAACCCCATAAGTCTAAGGCAAGACTGATTTTGTATTAGTTTGAGCTCTGTAGGGATAATACAAATGGCCTCCGTACAAGGTTGGGACCCAGGTACATAGTTGGTGGTGGTCATGGTGGGATGGGGTACAAGCCCAAGCCAAGACCTTTTTCCCTTGGATGGGGAGGGCTTTTGTTCCATTTGTCTTAAGGGCCCGGGAAAACCTGGCCTTGGGGGCTCCTTAGATTCCCCTTCCTTGATTTAGCATTCTTTTGCTATTCCTCCCTTCCTGCCACTTCTTAGCATTCTATTGAGGTCCCAGTGGCCCAGCCAGGATTGTGGATTCTCTGGACGATCAGCCACTCCCATCAGGATCCTCCCTGGGTTTGATCTACATTCCAGGCTGACCTGCCCTATCTCCATCTCAGGGACCTCACACTACTTAGCCACACCGGGATTCTTCGCTTAGTCTTTTTCTGTATTTAAGTTCCGTGAAGGCGCTCAGATTCAATCCAGCTCAGACTCTGTCTAGCTGGGATTCTGTCTGGCCGGCTCGTTAGTACAAGAGTTACAAATGCTTAGGTTCCTTAAGAGTCAGCCCAATATGGAGAATCTTTAATAAACTTTGTTTTTCTTTGGCTTTAAGAAGACTTGTGTCAAATTCATTCGTGCAGGACCCAGCGTGTCGGTATTTTGGGGTCACCCAGCACCCCAAACCTCAGCAGTGATAGTGGTCCTTCATTCTCCAAGTGCATCAATAACGTCATGAGGGTGATGTCATGACTTGCCCGCAGATTACATGAGTGCAGCAGAACAGTGCCAAGCTATCATTCTGCTCTCTTCTCATCAAAGTCCAGGGGCAAGACCAAGTCAAGACCCCAGGAACAGGTAAAGATCAAGTGCATGGATTAGAAACCACAGGCTCCACAGTCTTTGAGCAATTTAACCAGTCTGCTAAGGATAATTAGCATGATCTGTGGCAGCTGGGGAGCGCAGGAGAGGGGTCACAACTAAATACAGTAGGTGGAGAAGCAACTGTAGTGCAGAAGTGGTGACAAGGAGAAAAAAAAAGATGTCAACTTTAGAAGGCATGTGGAGGAAGGAAAGTGAGGTAGGAGAATGGAGGTAAAGGTGAAAGGTAGAAAAATTAGAGGACAAGATGGGTACCTTACCCTGTATTTATTTTGTATATGGTTATGATGGGGTTGTGGGATTCGTGCTGGACCCCTAAAAGGAAAAGACCATGTCTTTGGGAACTGGACCCCTAAAAGCCCCTGAACTTTCCCACTCAAGTGATACTCAATCATCCTTTTAACTCTGGCTCTCAGACTGCTTATCTCCTTTCAAAGTCTGCACCTGGCCCACCCCAGGCTACTTGCCACTCCTTAATGATAAATCTCAAAAATTGCTAAGATGTTTTTCGCTGTTCTAACTTTTCACTATAGCCTTTGCCTGGTCAGAACCAGGACTACAGGGAGACAATTTTCTCGGTCCTCTACATTGTATTGAGGTCAGGTGCAAAGCTTTCCTGTTCAAGGTCTTTGAGACTGCTTTTTCAATTTTGTAAAAAATAACCTAGGAGCATATCTCAGGGAAGTACCACTGCGTCTGGCTGATGAGGCTGGGGATCTAGTGGCCATGAGGTCAAAAGAGAAGGGGGATCCAGCAGACAGGAGCATGGGGACTGGAAGTCCCTCTGTGAAGGAGGATCCTGGGGTGTAGTAGGAAACCAGAAAGTCACCTGGAGTTTCCGCAATTCTCTAGTATCCTAGAGAACTGAGAGAACTGGGAGAAGTAGGCATACACTTCTGGATAGGGCATCTGTCCCCTATGAAGCAGAAGGTGAGTCCAGGTCCATGACTTCAAACCAAGCCACTGAACCAAGAGCTTGAGAGCATGAGACTGAAAAACAGACAAGCCTTTCTAGGTGCTTGCAGGGCAATTCCACCTGCAGCATGAAAAAGGGATAGAGAAGAAGCTTAAAGTACATTCCAGTTTTGACTTGAGGTCTAGAGGAGGTCAGGAAATTCCCTGTGTAGGCCACCAATATATTGCAGTTTAGGGTGCTGGGAACCCCAAAATACAAAAGTACAGAGGGTTTGCCTCAAAAGAATTCAAACTTTCTTTCAGTGAAGGTAGTGAGGTTTTATTATAACACTAGTTAAGTGAGCAAGATTCCTAGTAAATCTCCTAATATTGTGTTGGCAATAGAAGCAGCTGAGATTCTAAGAATCTGTGCAATTAAATGGGGGTAAGATTGGTACCTTTATACAGAAAAAGACCGTGAGAAGATTTGAATGGGATTAAGGATTGGCAAGTAGTCTGAGGTGGGTCAGGTGAATGAAAAGAGTTAATTGATCAGAGAGCCACAGTCATAGTGCAGTTAAAAGGATTATTGAGTTATCTAGGTAGAAACCTGCGGTGAAAGTTCAGGGGCTTTTAGGGTTCTAGGTCTCAAAGGCATGGTCTCTTCCTTTTAGGGGTCTAGCACAAATCCCACAAAGTAGCATAACTTCATCATGACAACCCAGGGAAGAGGGAGGAGAACAGAGAAATGCTTCCTCCCTGCAATGATCATGGTAATAGGCAGGTAGAAGACAGCTGAAGGGAGAAAACACTGCCCCTCTCAAATGAAGAAAAGGCCTGGACTGGGCAAAAGGAAAGGAAATGCTTTGTTTCTCACCTGGTTCTAGATGCTGTAACTTAAGTGCCCCACTGTGTTTTCACACTTTTCCTAGGACCCACCTTCCACTACCATTGCACTGGCAAGACTATACTTGACTGCAACAGACTGTCTATGTGTCCTTTGTCATGGGGTCCCACACACTGAGGTCAAAAGTGATCATGCTCTCTGCCAACCTAAGGTTGTCTCAGTATAGTGACTTTTGTCCCACCTACTTTGGGCTGTCTTCCCCAGTAATTACAACGTCTAAGCTTTTTCATAAACCTACCTTTAGGACTGAATAATTAGGACTTATATCCCCTTATCTTCAACCAACAGTATCCCCAGAATCCTTGCATTGGTGAGGCATATTTGATATCAGACTCTGGCCATAAATAACTTCCTTGACTAAGGGTCAGAGAAAGAGGGGAGTACTCAAAAGCTATTCTAGACCCTATATAATCCACCAGTGTGCTCAAAAGTTCTGGTTCCAGTTTCCACCTGAGGATGATCCAACCACTTATTGTCATTCCCCCTGCCTGAGCTGTTTCTGGTCTTGAATATAGACTGAATAAAGATGCTCGCTAAATTGGCTTGCTTGAGCTGCTTCCTGCCTCCATAGTTCCTGCTGCTCTCTAAGTGACTCAGAATTCCCCTTATCTGACCTCCTCACTTGGTCAAGAGATCCCTTCCTGCCCCCCATTTCCTAAGAAGAGCCAGTGGAAAGTAAGACACTGAGGTCCTCTGCTCTCCCTCCTTCCCCCACCACTGAATTTTCCCTGGGTACAGAAGTTGTAGGTGCAGCTCTGATCCCCAGATAAAACCAGAGGATGACACTATCTTAGATTCTGTCACAGGATAGTGAACATGCATTTATGAAGTAGAGGAAAAGTATAATGAATACTTGTCTTAGAGTAATGGGGTCTGTGTTCTGATACCTATTCTATCATAAGCTTATAATGAGACCCTGGGCTCCTGTTTTCTCAACTATAAAATGAAGGTGTTGAAATAAATGATCTCTATGGCCAGCTATGTAGCCACAGTGGATAGGGCAACAATCCTAAAGTCAGGAAGACCTCAGTTCAAATTTGGCTGCTACTTGTAGTCATGCCATTCAATTGTTGTTAAGTTGTTGTTAAGTGCACAAGCCACTTAATTGTTGTTTGCCTCTGTTTTCTCACTTGTAAAATGGGAATAATAATAGCACCTACATCCCAGTGCTGCTATGAGGATTAAATGTGATTATAGTTGTAAAGCACTTAGTACAGCACTTGGCACTATATAATTGACAGCTACTATTAATATTATTTCAAGGTCTCTTCTAGCTATAGGTGTCAATGATTCTTATTTGTTACCTTTATCTCCAGCCAGCTTATACATGCACACAAATATATGTACATACATATACAACCAGTGTCACTCAGAAGAAAGACCTAACAATTCAGAAATAACTGATTATGCTTTAGCATATTAAATGTAATAGAATACCATTGAGCCATAAAGAACAACAAACGTGGTTAATTCAAAGATATATGGGAAGACTTGTTTTAAATTATTTCAGAGAATAAGAAAGCAGAGCATCTTGAACGTGGTAAGAACTTAATAAATGTTCTTTGACTCTTCGACCAAAAGAAATAGAAAGATAGAGAAAGATCTAGATATAGATAGACATAATTGTGACTACAACTATGTTAATAAGGACAACTTTAACATTAGAAAAATAAATCATATAAAAATATTAAAAGACCTTGATACTAACTTATTTTTGCAAACTATTCATTTCCCACTCTCCCTCCCTTATCTCTACCCTGAAGAACAATTCCTTCTAACAGAGATTTTTTAAAAAGACACAGAAAAAAAACAGTGTGACAAAACTAACCAGTAGATTAATCGAGTCTAACTGTATATACTCTGCGTTCCACCTCCACAGTCCCCTACTTCTACAAACAAACCAAAGAAAAAGTAGGATATTTTCATATTTCTTCAGCCAAACTTAATTAATTCAGTTTTCATTTTCATTGTTATCCTTTTGATTTACATTATTGTAGTCATTTTACATATTGCTTTCTTGGTTCTATTTACTTTGTATCAATTCACGTCTTCCCATGCTCCTCTGAATTCTCCACATTTATCTCTTCTTACAGTGCAGTAATATCCCATTACATTCATTTATCACACTTTGGCTAGCCACTCCCTAATCAAAGTACATCTACCTTGTTTTCATTTCTTTGCTACTGTAAAAAAAAAATGTTGCTATAAATATTTGGGAATCAATTTTCTTCCTCTCTTTAACCTTCTTGAAATATATTCCTGTCAAGGCTACTAAGTTCCTGATCAATATTTTAAAAATACTTTTAAAATTGTCCAATATGTATTTTTTTTCTCTCCCTTCCCAGTGAATTCACTGAGAGAGGGGAGGGAGGAGAAAAGAACAGAAAAACAAAACCAAATATGAACAGAAGCAAAAATTCCCATACTGGCCAAAATCCAAAAGTACATCTGTTTCTGCATATTTAATCCACCACCTCTCTTCATCACTGGTCCTCTGGAGTCAAGGTTAATCATTGTATATATCAAAATTGTTAAGTCTTTCAAAATTGTTTATTTTTACAACTTTGCCATTATATAAACTGTTCTCCTGGTTCTACTCACTTCATTCTGTATCAATTAATATGTCTTCCCAGGTTTCTCTGAAATCATTTTTTTCACTTTTTCTTATAGCACAAAATGGTTCCATTACTTCCTTATGCCAAAATTTTTCATTTGCCAATTAACTGGTATGCCTTAGTTACTAATCCTTTGCTATTATAAAAAAATTCTAAAAAAAATTTGCTATAAATATGTTGTACATATGGGTCTTTTTCCTCTTTGATTTCTTTAGGGGTCTAAATCTAGCAATGGGATTATTGGGTCAAAAGGCATGCACAGTTTAGTAACCTTGGTGAGGGGTGGGGGAATAGTTCCTAATTGTTTTCTAGAGCAGATTTACCACAACTCTATCAACAGTGATTCAATATGCCTTTTTTACCCGACAACCTCTCTTAATTTTTGTCATTTTCTTTTTGTCAATGTTGCCAGTTTGATGAGTATGAAGTAGAACCTCAGAAATGATTTGAAACATGTTTTTATATACCTATATATAGCTTGGATTTCTTACCTTGATAACTACCTATTCATGGCCTTTGACCATTTGTCAATTGACAAATAGCTAAATGGCAAGGTAGTAATTATGAAAAACAGTTTGGTACTGATTAAAAACCAGAGAAGATATGGAACAGATTAATGTTCAAAAAAACTAGACACTATCAATTGGTATAAAAAAATAATGGTGAAATTCATATGGAAACCAAAAAAGATTTAAGATCTCGAAAGAAATAATACAAAGAAATGAGAACAAAGTGGATCTCTAGTGCTGGATTTCAAACTATTCTACAAACCAGTAATTCTCAAAATAATTTGGTTTTAGATAAAAAATACAGTGATTTATCAATAGAACAGACTAAGTATACAGCATACAGAAGCATATGTATCTAGTACTCTGTTGTTCAGTTCATGATCCCATTTGGGGTTTTCTTGGCAAAGATACTGGAGTGGTTTGTGATTTCTTTCTTCAGTTAATTTTACAAATGAGGAAACTGAGGCCAACAGGGTTAAGTGACTTGCCCAGGGTCACACTGCTACTAAGCTTCTAAGACTAGATTTGAACTCAGGTCTTTCTGACTCCAGGCCCAGCATTTTATCTACCGTGACACCTAGTTCTGGTATATGATAAATATAAAGACCTTAGCTAGTGGGATAAGGTCTCACTATTTGACAAAAACTGTTGAAAAAACTGAACAGTTATCTGACAAAAATAGGGATTAGACCAATACTTTATACTATGTACCAAGAGAAACTAATGGGCGTGACCCAGATATAAAAGGTCACATTATAAACAGATTGAAGTAGTAAAAAAAGAAATTACTCTTCAGATCTGGGGATAGAGGAATAGGTCATGACTAAACAAGGGGCAGAGTGAATCACAGAAGATAATTTAGATAATTTTGATTATAAAAATTAAAAAGATTTTGCACAAAAAAATACAAAGCAATTAAGATTAAGCAGTTAACTAGAGAAAATATCTTTAAAGCAAGTTACTCAGATAAAGGTCTCATTACCAAGATATATAAGGGCTACAAACTTCTAAAACAATTTCTACCCATTCCTTTTAACATATAGAAACTATTTATAGTGTAAGATAACATTATTATCAGTACCCTTGGACCTTTTTTTGTTTGTTTGCTCTTAAGAGTTTTCAGAGATCTATCATTGTGGGAAATAAATGGGAACTTAAATGACGTTGAAAATTTATCATTTGTTTAAAGGAAGTATGACTATTAGCGTGAATCTTACCTCTAAGAATCAATTTGTATTTATGTTGAATGAATGAATGAAAATAATTCACTAAGGACTTATGCTATGTAAAGCACACTACTAAGTGTGAAGTACACACATAGAAAAGCAAAACAATCTGTTACAAATGAGCTTGTATTCTAATGGAGAAGACCAAACATATAGGAAATTTCACAGCTTCAAGTAGGATAGAAAGGCTCCATAGTTCTTAGGACAAAGCAGACTTTAATGCATCATCTTTATATTCATTTCTGATATTAAACCATTTGACAATGCCAATGTTTCATATTTGATCTGGGTCAAATTTGAACAATAGTTGCTATTGTTTGAGAAGGTGTAAGCAGCTTCAATTTATAGAAATTGAGTTAACCAAAGGTCTCGTTTGTACTCTCTTATTCATTTATGGGGATCCTCTGTCAGTTGTATGTGGTGATGGAAAGAGCACTTGCTCAAGAATCAAGAGATGTAGATTTGAATCTTCTCTTTGTTAATTTATTGAATGACTGGAGATGCGCAGGTCATGACCTCTTTGTGCAGGTTTTAAATAAAGGGCAACAGTCCTTGAAGTATCTAAATAAAAGGTTATGAATATTTTTGTAAAGCACTATTAAATATGTATCATTTCTAATCATAATTTACTTGTCCCTCCCACCCCCTTGTCATGAACCCAAAATTAATTGGACTTATGCAACAAGTAAGGTGAAATCACTTTAAATCTCTGATAAAACCATTTTAAATCTCTGTTTCGAAATCAGGTTGAATTTTCTGATTCTTTGTGGTTTAGTTCTTTGGTCACATCCAACTCTTTGTTGACCTCATTTGATGTTTTCTTGGCAAAGATATTGGAGTAGTTTGCCATTTCCTTCTCCAGATCATTTTAAGATTAGGAATTTGAGGCTAAAAGGGTTAAATGACTTGTCCAGGGCCACAAAACTGTGTGTTTGAGGCCAAATTTCTTCAGGAAGATGAATTTTCCTGTCTTCAGGCCTGCCACTCTATCCACTTCACCATGTAGTGGCCCATTTTTTCTGCTTTAACACATTATATTAAATGCAAAGATCTATGACAAAAGATGTACACTTTTGTGGCAGTCTGTATCCTAAGGCATCTTGTAAGGTTGGAGGTAATAAACCACTATTATCAGAGAGACCCTGAGAGATGAATTGGGTAGAAAGTTCAAAGAATACCAAGCAGCTGCTCATACCTAAATGCTGTCTTTAACAACAACAATGAAAATAAGATTATCTAACTGCTATCTCAGCAAGACTGACTGGGACCTGAGTAAAGGTTACTAAGGGGATTTCCAGTTCAGGAGCCAAGGTGGAAGATAGATTGGTAATTGCTATCTCCCTCTCCTTATTGACCTTGAAGAGCCCAGAGAATATCGCCCAGAAAAAATTCTGGAACAGTAGGGACAGCAGAAGGCTCTTAGACTGTGAGGCCAGGAAAATTGCTAAGGAGAGTCTCTTTTGTTGTGGCTGGAGGGGACCAGAGCAGGACTGGAGGTATCCCAGACAGCCCCACCTCAGGAAACTGGGAGAAGATCCTGAGCCCCAGGAGTGTGAAGCCAGAAACCAGCAACACCAGGAACCCAGGAGCGCCTCAGCATCCCAGGGGAAGCTGGAAGACACTAGCATAGACAGGATCACCAACCTCTGAGCTTGCCTATATGCTAGCTCAGCAGAGAAGATCTGTTGTAGCCAGACCACCACGCCCCCACACTTAATGCAGCTAGCTCCAGGGCAACTCTGGGGAAACTTAGAAAGACTTCACCTGTTCTCTGCTTTCTCATACCAGTCAGCTTACCAGGTAAGCTGCAGCATTTTAGCTTCTAGCTGAAAGAACCAGAGGCCACAATACACAAAGCCTCAAGTTCAAGGCACAAGAACTGTGGGACAGAGCCCCTTGTGCCCCAGAAACAGAGACCTACTTTAAAAGCCAGGAAAAGGGTGATCATCATGAGTAAGAAACAAAGCAGAAAAGAAAAGACCATAGAATCTTTCTATGGGGACAAGGACCAAAAACATGGACACCAAAGAGGTCAGTATTGAGACTATACTCCCATCTGAAACTTCAGAAGGGAATATGAACTGTTCTGAAGCCCAAAGAGCATTTTTGGAAGATCTGAAGAAGGATTGAAAAAGCCAGATTTGAGAAATAGAAGAAAAACTGGCCAATGATTTTAAAAATATGAAAAAAAGACATCACAGAAGAATTTAAAAGAAAAATTGGACAAATGGAAAAGGAAGCACAACTGGAGAAAATAACTACTTAAAAGGAACAATTGGACAGATGGAAAAGGAGATGCAAAAGTTAATGGAAGAAAACTGATAAAAATTGGAATCAGGCAAGTAGAAGTTAATGTCTCTATGAGACATCAAGAATTAGTCAAACAGAATCTAAAGAATAAAATCATAGAAGAAAATGTAAAATATCTAATTGGAAAAACAACTGACCTAGAAAATAGATCGAGAAGAGAAAAATCTAAGGATTATTGGTCTACCAGAAAGCCATGATGAAAAAAAGAGCCTGGACAATATCTTCCAAGAAATCATCGAGGAAAATTGCCCTGAAGTCCTAGATCCAGAGGACAAAATAGTCATCAAAAGAATCCACCGTTCACCTCCTGAAAGGGATCCCAAACTAAAAGCACCAAGAAAAATCATTCCCAAACTCCAGAAGTATCAAGGGAAGGTAGCCAGAAAGAAAAAAATTCAAATATGGAGGTGCTACAATCAGGATCACACAGGAACTTGCAGTTTCTACATTAAAAGATCAAAGGAATTGGAATACAATATTCCATAAGGCAAAGGAGCAGGGACTACAACCAAGGATCAATTACCCAGCAAAGCTGAACAAAATATTTCAGGCAAGGAGATGGACATTCAATGGAATAAAGGATTTCAAGACCACCCTGATGAAAAGGCCAGAGCTCAATAGAAAATTTGATCTTCAAACGAGATCTCAAGAGAGGCATAAAAAGGTAAACAAGGGAAAAAAATTGCTATTCAATATTGGTAAGCTGTTTACATCCCTACAAGGGATGATACTTGTCAATCTTGAGAATTGTATATTTATTATGATATATAAAAGGGATATACATAGAGGGAGCTGTATAAAGTAAATGATGTCATGATTAAAATGTGATTTAAGCATGCAAAGGGATTATAATGGGAGATATGAAAAGGAGGAGTCAGAAAAACGTAAATTACATCATTGGAAGAGGCACAAAAATATATTACAATAGAAGGAAATAGGGGAGGGAGATGAGCATTATTTGAGAGTTACTCTCATCTGATTGGGTTCAAGAAGGGAATATCAAACTCAGTTAAGTATAAGCAATAGTAGGAGAAGGGGAAAAGAAAAGGGAGGAGAGGTTAAAAGGAAGGGAAGAAGTAGTAGGGGAAAAGGGGATCAAAAGGGAGGGGGGCTGAAAGAAGGAAGGGAAGACTGAGGGAGGCAGCTGTCAAAAACTAAAGCTCTATTGTGGAGGGGAAGGGAGAAGGGAGAACTAATAGCATAAATGGGGGAAAAGGGGATTGAGGGAAAGACACAAATAGTAATCATAACTGTGAATGTGAATGGGATGAAATCTCCCATAAAATGGAGACAGATAGCAGAATGGATTAAAAACCATAATCCAACAACATGTTGCTTACAAGAAACACTTTTGAAATGGGAGCATTGTTGTTCACCCTTCGTTGCTGAAGAAGACCATGCCATCAGAGAAATAATGACATGACTTGTACTTGACTTTGTTTTGAGTGAGGGAGGGCTTTGCAGGTCAGCAACCTCACTTCTCCTCCAGAGCCATCTGAATCCAGTGACCAGACATTCATCAGGATGACTGGAGATGACCCCAATTGGGGTTCAGTGATTTGCCCAAGGTCACACAGCTAGTGAGTGTCAAGTATCTGAGGAGAAATTTGAACTCAGAGGCCCTCCTGACTCCTGCACTGGTGCTTTATCCACTTCACTACCTAGCTATTCCAGAAATGGAGGCATACACACAAGATAAAGGTGAAAGGTTGGAGCAGAATATATTGTGCTTCAGCTGGTGTAAAAAAAGCATGGGTAGCAATTCTAATCTCAGAAAAAGCAAAAGCAGAAACAGATCTAATCAAAAGAGATAAGGAAGGAAGCTATATCCTGCTAAAAGGCAGCATAGACAATGATGCAATTTCATTACTAAACATATATTCTTCAAGTAGTATAGCATCCAAATTCTTAGAGGAGAAGTTAAGGGAGTTACAGGAAGAAATACACAACAAAACTACACTAGTGGGGGACCTCAAACTCCCCCTCTCTGAACTTGATAAATCTAACCTCAAAATAAACAAGAAAGAAGTTAAGGAGGTAAATAAAATTCTGGAGAAAATTGAATGGGGATAGAAAGGATTATACCTTTTTCTCAGCAGCATATGGCACATGTACAAAAATTAACCATATGCTAGGCCATAAAAACCTCACAATCCAGTGCAGAAAGGTAGAGCTAGTCAATGCATCCTTCTCAGATCATAATAAAATAAAAATTATATGTAATCAAAGGCCATGGAAATATAAACCAAAAATTAATTGGCAACTAAGCAATCTAATCTTAAAGAATGAGTAGGTTAAACAATAATTATAGAAACAATCAATAACTTCACTCAAGAGAATGACAATAATGAGACAACCTACCAAATCTTATGGGATACTGCAAAAGCAGTTCTTAGGGGCAGTTTTAATCTTTGAATACCTACATGAATAAAATAAAGAAAGAAGAGATCAATGAATTGGGCATGCAGCTTAAAAAGCTAGAAAAAGAACAAATTGAAAATCCCCAAGTAAATACCAAATTAGAAATACTGAAAGCCAAAGGAGAGAGTAATAAAATTGAAATTAAGAAAACTATTGAACTAATAAATAAAACTAAGAGCTGGTTTTATGGAAAAAAAACAATAAAATTGATAAATCTTTAGTCAATTTGATTGAAAAAAAGAAAGAAAACCAAATTACCAATATTAAAAATGAAAAGGGTGAACTAACCTGCAATGAGGAAGAAATTAAAATAATAATTAGAAATTACTTTGCTCAACTGTATGCTCATAAATTCCACAATCTGAATGAGATGGATAACTATTTTTAAAAAATATAAATTGCCCAGATTAACAAAAGAAGAAGTTGAATACTTAAATAACCCTATCTCAAAAAAAGAAATTGAACAAGCCATCAATGAACTCCCTAGGAAAAAATTTCTAGAGCCAGATGGATTTACAACTGAATTCTATCAAACATTTAAACCACAGTTAATCCCAATTCTATGTAGACTATTTGGGGAAATTGCCAAAGGAGTCCTACCAAATTCTTTTTATGATACAAATGTGTTTCTGATACCTAAACTAGGAAGAGCCAAAACAGGGAAAGAAAATTAAAGACCAATTTCTCTAATAAATATATATGCAAAAATTTTAAATAAGGCTTTAGCGAAAAGAATAGAGCAACTTATCACAAGAGTAATACATTATGATCATGTAGGATTTATACCAGGAATGCAGGGCTGGTTCAATATTAGGAAAACTATTAGCATTATTGATCATAACAACAACAAAACTAAGAGAAACAACATGATTATTTCAATAGATGCAGAAAAAGCTATTGACAAAATACAACACCCATTTCTACTGAAAACACTGGAAAGCATATGAATAAATGGGACTTTCCATAAAATAATAACCAGTATCTACCTAAAACCATCAGCAAGCATTATATACAATGGGGACAAACTAGATGCATTTCCAATAAGATCAGGGGTGAAACAAGGATGTCTATTATCACCACTGTTATTAAATATGGTATTAGAAATGCCAGCTGTAGCAATAAGAGAAGAAAAAGAAACTGAAGGAATTAGAATAGGGCAAAGAAGAAACTGTTATCACTCTTTGCAGATGATATGATGATATACTTAGAGAATCCCAGAGAATCAAGTAAAAAAAAAAATACTTGAAATAATAAACAACTTTGGCAGTTGCAGGTTACAAAACAAACCCAGATAAATCATCTGCATTTCTATATATTACTAACAAAGTCCACCAGCAAGAGATAGAAAAAGAAATCCCATTTAAAGCTACAGTAGACACTATAAAATATCTGGGAGTCTACCTGCCAAAACAAACCCAGGGACAATATGAACACAATTATACAACTTTTCGTACAAATAAAGTCAGGTCTAAGTAAGAGGAAAAACATCAGTTCTTCGTTGTAGGCTGAGGTAATATAATAAATATGACTATCCTACCTGAATTAATTTACTTATTCAGTGCCATATCAATCAAACTACCAGATAATTATTTTCTAGAGCTAGAAAAAATAATATCAAAATTCATCTAGAAGAACAAAAGATCCAGAATATCAAGGGAACTGATGAAAAGAAATGTTAGGAAAGGTGGCCTAGCCCTCAAATTGTATTATAAAGCAGCAATTATCAAAGCCACTTGGTACTAGGTAAGAAATTGAGGGGTAGACCAGTGGAATAGGTTAGGTACTCAAGGCACAGTAGTCAATGAATATTGCAATCTAGTGTTTGATAAACCCAAGGACCCCAGCTTCAAGAATAAGAACTCACTCTTTGACAAAAATTGCTGGGAAAACTGAATAACAGTGTGGCAGAAACTGGGCATAGATCAATGCCTGACACCGTACACAAGAAGAAAGTCCAAATGGATACATGATCTAGCTATAAAGAATGATATTATAAACAAATTGGGGGAACAAAGAATAGTGTACTTGTCAGATTTATGGAGAATGGAGAAATTTATGACCAAATAAGAGATAGAGAACATTATGAAATGCAAACTGGATAATTTTGATTATATTAAATTGAAAAGTTTTTGCACAAATAAATCCAATGCAACCAAGATTGGGAGGGAAGCAGAAAACTGAGAAAGAATTTTTGCAGCTAGTGTCTGTGATAAGGGCCTCATTTCTAAAATATAGAGAGAACTGAGTCAAATGTATGAGAATACAAGTCATTCCCCAATTGAAAAGTGGTCAAAGGATATGAACAGGAAGTTTTCAGAGGAAGAAATTAAAGCTATCTATAATCATATGAAAAAATGCTCTTAATCGCTATTGATTAGAGAGATGCAAATCAAAATAACTTTGAGCTACCACATCACACATATCAGATTGGCTAACATGACAAGACAGGAAGATGATAAATGTTGGAGAAGATGTGGGAGAATTGGAACACTAATTCATTGTTAATGGAGCTGTGAGTTGATCCAACCATTCTGGAGAGCAATTTGGAACTATGCCCAAAGGTCTACAAAAATCTGCATACCCTTTGACAAAGAGATCATAGAAATGGGAAAGGGTCCCACATATACAAAAGTATTTATAGCAGCTCTCTTTGTGGTGGTCAAAGACTGGAAATCAAGGGGATGCCCATCAACTGGGGAATGGCTGAACAAGCTGTGTATATGAATGTAATGGAATACTATTGTGCTATGAGAAACAATGACCAGGAAGACTTCAGAGAAGCCTGGAAAGACTTATATGAACTGATGCTGAGTGAAAGGAGCAGAACCAGGAGAACTTTGTACACAACAACAACCACAGAGTACAAGGAATTTTTCTGGTAGACTTGGTACTTCATTACAATGCATGGACTTAAAAAATTTCCAATGGATTCTTGAGGCAAAACACCTTCCACATCTGGAGAAAGAACTATGGAATTAGATAGCAGCTAGAAACAGACCGTTTTCTTTTGAATTATGTTTTGTTTTGTTTTATGGTTTCTCCCATTTATTTTCATTCTTTTATGCTACATGTATTTAATAGGAATGTATGTGTACAACCTATGTAAGATTTTATGCTCTTAGGGAGGGAGTGAGGAGGGAGGGGGGAATGAGGGTGAGGGAGGTGAAAAAAATCTAAGATATATGGAAGTGATTGTCGAACACTGAAAACAAATAAAATAATTTAATTTTGAAAAACAAAAATGAATAGTATTATAAAAGCAAAAAAAAAAGATTATCTAACTGCATGTTTTTGTGTGTGTGTCTCCTTCAGTCCATAGTGGAGGAAGCAACAAAAGGCATAGAGACCATGCAACACAGAATCAGGGAAGTTGGGAGAGCAAATTCAAGACTTTTCCTCTAGTTAGGAAGTCTAGGCTGTAGAAGGATATTCTCACGAGACTAGAGGTGAAAAATCATCCAAAGGAGCTTTTAATACCAATTTACCAGATTTGCTCTGGGAAGGATGTCTGAATAAGTTAAAAGAAGAATTAACAAAGGAATATTTTAATTAACAAATTAATATATGAATTAGATTAAGCATAAGAATAAATTGGCAATGTAACCATAGAAATGTTACCAAAAAAGGGATGGAATTATACTTAAGTATTTGTCCCTTCCCTCTTCAATCCATATTTCATCTATATCAAAATAATGATTCTAACACATAGGTCTGACCCTATAATTCCCCTGTTCAAAACCCTTCAATGGCTCCCCATTGTCTATAAAATAAAATATCAGCTTCTCAGCTTTGTATTTAAGTCAAAACATGACCTACTTCCATCTTCCTTTCTAGTCTAGTGCTGCTTTTCATAATCTCTATGAGTCAGCCAAAATGTTCTAACAACTATTCTGCAGACTTTATACCCCATCTCCTACCTCCACACATGGGCATGAGCCAACATCCACATTGAAAAACTATTCCTTTTTCACTTTTTCCTCTAAAAATCATAGACTCCCTTAAAGGCTCATGGGAAAACCTCCATGAAACCTTCTATTAACCTCTACCTTGATGTTTTCTCTCTCAATTTACCTTTTAGTTTACTGACTTATATACAGGTTATACTTCCCACCTATCTGCCTAATAGAATACATGCTGTTTAAGGACAATTGCTCTTTTGTTTTTGTCTTTTTTCAGTGTGATGTAGTGGACAGAGAGACAGCCTTGGAGCATGCATTTCTGATCATATATTGTATGACCATAGACAAATCTCTTAACTGTTCAATAAGCACCCCTACCAACTCCCTAAGACTGTATCAGTAAAGGAAGCTTAAACTGAAGAATAAAGAATAAAGAGAACAGAGACACAGAGACAGAGAGTAGAATGGCCACATGGAATTGCAACTGAGAACTGCTGGGGAAAAAAATGATCTTAATGTCTTGTTTGCTGTGCCCAAGAGAATCATTAAAACTCCAAAAATATATCCCTGTTCCCATACTATGATCCTACTACCCAGCTGAGTGACTAAGATTTTTTTTTTTTTTTGGTCAGGAGACAGAAGGCTTATAAAAGCAGAGAATTTACTGATTTCCTCTCCTGTAGCTCTGGAGTGGCAAGAGAGAGAACAGAGACTGAACTTCACCTTTGGGGACTGAGGGGTCATAATCACTCTTACAGTGGTTGTGATTTATATTCATTGCGAAAGAGAAGAAAGAGCTCACAAGAAAGTAGCTGAACTATGTGCAGCTCCTTCCATGTCACCCATAACACTGAGAAAGTGATTGTGCCTACCTCTGCTTGCTATTGCTTGCTATCACTATGCTTTTCCTGAATAAAGTGGTGCACTTTACTGAGTGTGATAAGAAAACTAAGTGATTAGTTATCACCTGGATCTAAGAGATAGAAGTTTCAGGAAATAGGAGCTCCGCCAAGAGTTACACAAGACCTAGGGCAAATGAAAGGGAACATGTTCATGATGATGTTACATATAAATTATTACTGGTTTTACTCCTTTCACTCACAATCATTCTTGTGGGTTCCTCTTACTGAAGTACCTATTCAGAGTAGAAAGATTTTTGAAACAGGCAGGAGTCAAGACCTGGGTTCTAGTACCATTTCTACGAGACCCATTCCTTTGTCTGAGCTTTGGTTTCCATATCTAAAATTGAGTTCAGACCAGATGAGCTCTGAAGTCTCCTCTAGTTCTAACATTCTTTGAGCTACGATAGCTAGCTAGCTATGGAGAAGTTATCTTACAAGCAACAGAGTTTCTTTGAGGGAAGGGAAAACACAATCATTTCCATAAAAATTGGAGATAAATAGCTGACTCCGGGAGAGCTTTTTTCTTTACGCAAAAAGCCTGTTTTCAAAAGAAAAAAGAAGCTACTTTGGTAAGATTGGCAGGCAAGTTGCAGCTGAGTAGATAATACAGTCCATGAAGGCTAGCATGGTGGGTAGGCATAAGGGAGACAAAGATTTAGGCAAACATTTTCCCCAAAATTATTGAATAAAAGTTAATTAAAAGGACAGTGTAAATAAAATGTGTTATGGAAGAGAGAGGGAGAAAGAGGGATAGGAAAAGAGAGAGGGAAAGAAAGAAGATGAGAAGAGAGAGGGGGAAGAGAAGGAAAAGGGGGAAGAGAGACAGAGACAGAGAGACAGAGACAGACAGAGACAGACAGAGACAGAGACAGAGACAGAGACAAAGAGACAGAGAGAGACAGAGAGAGAGAGAGAGAGGGGAATCTTATTCAGAAGAAGCCAGAGCAGAAATTCAATAGCATGAATAGGAAATGCATTTTGGAGTGGGGAGAAGCACCACTTATTAGACTAGAGCAATGAGAGAAAAGAAAATCAAATATCAGAGATTAAAAAGGAAAAAGTAACAAAAGGCAAGAGAGGACCCCACTGCGATGCACTAGCAAAGGAGACAAAAAAGAAAATACCTTTTTGCACTCCTAGATACTAATAGCCAGAAAATAAGAAAGCAGTCTTCTAGTAAGGGGAAATGAGAAAGTCAAAGATTATATTCATGCTACAAGTTCGAATGACGGGCAAAAGCATCTTGCAAATAATCAGAACTGAGTGTACAAAAGATCATTCAAATTTTTGCTATGACTAGAATTAATGAACCTGTTGATCATCCATTCTCAATCTGAATGAATGTAGACAAGTGCAGGGGGGAAATATTAGGAAGCACATACTCAGATATCCAGTGATTACGTGAGCATGTTATTCAACCTTCTGTGCCTCAGTTTCTCCAACTTTAAAAATTGAGGTAGTAACATTGACTTCACAAGTAGATCACAAAGATCAGTGGGGAGTTAAGTAGGTGCTCTAGAGCAAGTTTCAAATATGTTTGAAATGCATGCCTATAATACTCCCAACTGCAGCTCAAATCAAATTAAAATGTAATTGGGAAATATTTAACAAAATAAATATTTAACAAAGTAAATAAAAATACAGTAAAAACATATTACATTTTAAAATCAATCAATATGCAACCCACAGGGATTTTTAAGTACTGTTTACTAGCCTTCATTTCTGGACATTTGACACTGTTCTATGGGCAGGAAGACATCTATCACCCAGAACGGACAAACTGCATTATTTTGGGATTTTAGGAAATCACTAACCCATTCCTTATCCTCTAATCCAGGAAAAGTGATAATTATTCCACAGATTTTCCAGATAATTGAAGCCTATCTTTAAGTGCCAAATCTCTTGACTATGTTTTAAACATCCTATATGAAGATGTGCATGACAGATTTCCTCGTCTTCTTAAACAGAACACACTTAACAAAAGTCAACCTTTTATCAGTGACTTTGGGTCTTAATAATGACAACTAATTGTCAAAGTCTGTCTCTAAGAGGTATTACCAAGATGACCCTGGGCAAATGACTTAACCTCTATGACCTTTAATTTCTTCATCAATAATACTGGCATAATAATCGTTCCTACCTCCTAAAGTTGTGAAGATCAAATCGGCTAATACACACAAAGTTCCTTGACAGCCTTAAAGTGTTATAAAAATTTGATTAAGTAATTATGCATAGCATTGTATTATTTAAATAATGTTAACTGTGCTTTTTCAGTTAAAAATGGGAATTATTCAATCAACCAGTATTTATTAAGCATCTATTTTGTGCCAAGCACCATGTTAACTGTAACTTAGTGAAACTCTTATAATGAAAGTATAAGCACTGCAAAATTTTAACATTCTAAGATAATTTTTTCCTATAATTAATGGGAAATTGCTTTAAAACAAATGAACAACTGTGAGTTGGTTATATTTACTTCAATAATTCAAGGATATTATTATCGTGATTTAATGAGTATTGTTTTGAGAATTTCCATGCCTGAAAAATTCATTACCCTATGATCAACGTAGTCCATCACCAAGTCTGTTCCCAAAGACTTTCCAGGCTGATAGGAGACAGCCAAGGCATAGAAAGAACACCAGATTTGTAATCAAAGGATTTGGGTTCAAATCCCAGATGTGCTATTTAATATGTTTGTGACCTTGAACAAGTCCCAATTTCTCTAGGTCTCATTTTCCACATCTATAAAATAAGGGAAAGAGAGCAAGAATTGATTATATTAGATGACCTCCAAGTTTAATCCCTGGTAGTTATAATTCTATTATACTATGACTTGCTAGACTAGAACTTGTGTTCCCCTGGTATAGTCTGTGAAACCAGTTACCTCCACACAACAATGACCCATTGGAGTAGGACTTCATAATAGAGAAAGCGCAATAGAAAAAATGTGATGGCCACAAAGGTGTAAAGTACTGAAATGTTAATGTCAAGTTAAAGATCTTCCCCACCCATTAATAGGTCTCAGGTGATCCCTCTAAGGGAAATTTGACTAGGGGAGATTTGTTTTGTTGGAAGGCCCACACCATTTGTTAATTTCTAATGAGTCACTGGTTCTCAAGGGTCAAGATGCTCTCCAGCTCTGAAAAGTGTATATATACTCTGAGGTGAGGTTTTGCTTTGGGGCTTTCTCATTGGAAGTGTTTCTTTGGTCAAATGAGACTCTGGGTAGCCACTAAGGAACTTCCCAGCTTTGAAAACCCAGATGTTGGTGCTTCTCTGTTTGGTAATTACATATGTAGATAATGGTCAGACAGTTGGATCTGTCTATAGATCTGTGATGTATATATCACTTACGGTCAGATAGTTGGAAGCCCTATCTGTTGGTCTTTATTTCTCTGCTTGTATTTTCTCTGTTGGCATGTAATTAAAGAAGATTGTTGATCCCTTAAAAGTTGTCTTTCTTTTTAGAAAAGCAGATCAAAGAACCTGTGATAGCAAGCCATCCTGGATGTGTCATGGAGCTTGCTTTTACAAGCACATAGATGCTTTTCAAATGTAAAGCAATAGATGAGTAATATTGTGGGCTAGATTTAGATTTATTATTCTAATAGGGGGCTAGCAATTGAGTTAGCAATTAGAAATTCTATAGCATATAGCACTAAGTCACTCTAAGTCACTTAGAACCAAAAGCTCTCCAATTGTAGTAGACTGATGTGATGGTTGGGAATATTGTGCTTGCTCTGTAAAACCCAGTAGGAAGATCATATCTGCACATGGTTAAGGACTGGACCCTCACTGGCCAGTGTGTCCAGTTGTTTTTCAGTCATATCCAACTCATGACTCCATTTGGGTTTTTCTTGGCAGAGATGATTTGTCATTTCCTACTCCAGTTTATTTTTATGAGGAAACTGAGACAGAGTTAAGTGACTTGCCCAGGGTCATATAGCTAGGGTGAGGTCTGATTTAAACTCAGGAAGATGGGTCTTCCTGAATCCAGGCCTAGCACTCTATCCTCTTTCACATAGCTGCCCCATTGACCAATATCCCATTACATTATCATATCCAAGAGCAGATGCTGTTAATATTTTAGGTGTTATGAACAGCTTTGGTGGTCTCATGAAGCTATGACTCCCTTTGGAGGATAATTTTTTTTCAAAGAATAAAACACACAAACACACACACATATATATATATACATGCATATATACTTTTTATGCACATATATGCATACATATGTGTGTACATATGCATATATGTATATCTATGATTACAAAGGAAAGCTATTATTTTGAAATAATTATCAAAATATGTTTAAAAACAAATTCATAGCCCCATCTAAAGCACTCCTGTCCTAAAGTATGAATTACTTATAAGATCACAGATTTATAGCTAGATGGGGTGTTAAAGATCATCAAGTCCAATGTCCTCATTTTACTGATGGGGAAGTGAGCCCCAGAAAAGCTAAATTACTTACTCAGGTTCATACAAATTGCCTGAGGCAAGATTATGAATCTAGCTAGGTCTTCCAGATTCCAAGTCTAGTGTTCAATCCACTATAGTATGAAGCCTATCCACTTAGTGTCCTTAAAGGCAAAAAATCCTTGAACATTGGGTGATTTCAAAAGCGTGATGTTTCATTGGCAAGATTTTCACCTGTTTCTTTCTTTGTTGACATCAGAGATGAATGGAAAGAAACCAAGAAGAATCCCTATCATATTTCTGAAAAGAACCATGGCTTAAATTTAAAAAAAAAAAAAAAAGCAAGGAGAATATATGAGTGGAAAAAGAGAGGGAAAAAATCTTCAAAGGTAATAATTTTGTATCACATCTGAGAAAATGAGGATGTTTCTGAGAAATTGTTAATGTTTGCATCAAGCATCTGCTAAGAGGCTACAAGAAAACCAAGACTGGGCCTGGAAACATTGTGGGTTGGGTTTAGCCTCTGGGGCTTACTATGAAAGGAAGACATTTATTCTGACTTTACTAGAGTGAGGTTAGAGAGGGACAGAAAGGCTGAATGATCCTTCCACAAAACTATGCTCAGTTTTAATAAGAATAGCTGTAGAAAACATGGAGTAAGAAGACTCAAAATGAGCCATTCAAGTGAATTGATACAACCTCAGGAAGAGAGTTCAAGATAAGTGCTAAGGGGAGGAGAGTCTGTGGAATAAATACTAATTTAGAGATTTTGTGCATTAGAAAAACATCCTTTGAAAAGTGAGGCAGAAAGTATCTTGGAAAGAACACAGATTCTAGTCCAAAAGCTTCCACTGATATGCTGTGTCCTTTGGGCTAGTTTCTTTGGGTCTCAATTTCCAGGAAAATGAGGGATTTAAATCACATAGTATTTGTATCCCTTCTAGATCTGCATTTTATGAATCTGTGTTGCCCAGTAGATGTTGGCAGGTGCCAAATAGGCCACTAAACTAAACAAAGTGCCCACTATGTGCTTCTGCCCTTTGTAGGACATACTAAACAATAAATATATACTGAGTTCTGCTAGGCACTGCTAAGTAACTTTGTTCAGTTTTCTGGAAAATAATACCTGAACTGGCCCATACCTTCAAGGAGTTTAGCTGGGGAGATAAAAACTAAACTATGTGGAAAGAATAGAGAAAGAAAAAAGAAAGAGAAAAGTGAATTATCCTAGGTGAAAACTTTGGGAGCCATGACACTAGGTCACATTTTTCAAACTGGCCAATTCTCCAGATGCTTTTTGACATTTTATTAATGATATACTTGAAGACTTTCTGGATTAAGGATTAGTTTGTCATGGTTTGCCATGTTGGCCTTTAAATATTTTCACACCATGAAAAAGAACATATCTCCCAAATAAGTGCAGCATCGACCAGGTGTGACCCCATGACATTCACTACAAATTAATGTTTTAATACCTCCATCAATCAACATAGCCTTCTTAAGATTCATTGTAGAGTCAAAGGTATTAAAATTGAGTCTGTAATACATGTAGACAATGTGGAATTGGGTGATACCCTCTAAAGCAAACACTTTGCAGAGCTCCTTAGAAATACCCAATTTTGGCCAACAATTTATGGTGAGGTCCTTGCTATTGATGGAGTTTTAGGCAGCACAGTGGATAGAACAGAGTGCCAGGCCTGAGATACATACTAGCTGTGTGACCCTGGGCAAGTCACTTAACCTCTGTCTGTCTTCATTTCTTCATCTACAAAAATGGGGATGATAATAATGATACCTACCTCCCAGGGTTATTGTTGCAAACCCTAAAGTTTGCAAACACATGTATAAATGCTAGCCATTATTACTTTTACTACCTGCAATCCAGGTCACAGCAGTGATGAAATACCTACAGGTTCAGTCTCAGAGCTCTGTAGTTGGTCTTTTGTGATTATACTGAATCCCTAATCATGATGGTAGAAACTATATCTTCTTGACAATAACAAAATTATTGAGAATTAGGGTAAGATCAGAGATAGGGAAATGTTGCCCTCATTTTCCAAAAGGTGAAGAAGGGAGATATTTCAATTTATAGGCCAATCAATTTGACATCAATTCTTGACAAAATTATAAAAATGGTTGTTAAAAAAATGACGTGATTGTTTAGAATAAGAAAAGATAATCACTAAGAGGAAGTATGGATTAAATAAGAAGAAAGCATGACAGGCTAGTCTAATTTCCTTTAGTGACAGGGCTATAACTAGACAAGTAAATCTAGATCAAAGGAATGCTATAGATATCCTATATTGGCATTGCAGAAAGACATTTGACCAAGTCTGCCATGACAATTTATTGAACAAAATGGATAGATGTGAACTGCATAGAAGTAGTTGAATGGGTTTAGTGCTGATTTATTGACTTACAGCTAAAATGTGTTGATAAGAGATCAATTCAAACTGGAAGGAGATACTCCACAGGGTTTTGTGGCCCAATTCAATCCAACATCTCTACCATTGACTTGGTTTAAATTATGGTCAACATGAATATCACATTTTTAGAAGACTGAAAATTGGTGGGGATAGTAATTGGATAGCAGAATCAAGATTGCTAAAGATTTCAATTGGCTATACAGGTAGGTGGAAATCAACCAGATGTAATCTCACAAAGACAAACTCTTGCACTTGAGTTACAAAAATTAATTACATATGTACAGGATAAATAATGTATAGTTTAAAAGTAGTTTATGTAAGAGAAGACTTAGGAATTATAGTAGGACTTAGATTCAATGAACCAGAAAAATGACACTGCAGCCAAAAGTGTGAATGTGATTTTAGGCCTTGTTAATAGAAGTATAGTACCTGAAAACAAAGAAGTAAAGAAAGAAGGTAATAGTCCCCCAGTACTCTACCCTAGTCAGAGCATATATAGAATACTATGTCCAAATCTGGGTGCCAAATTTTGGAAGGACCTCTGGGAGACTGATCCAAGGGAGTGAGCAGGTTGATGAGCAGACTATCATACTCCTTGAAATTGGTTGAAAGAACTAAGAATCATTAGCTTAGAAGAGAGAAGACAGGAATTCCATGACAAAGTGGAGATAATACTAATCATGACTACCTCCCAAGGTGGTTGTTGCAAAGTTTAAAGTTTCCAGCTGTTTATATGAAGGCTAGCTATTATTATTTTACTGACTATGAGGAGTAAAAGTAAGGTTTGTCATATGGAAGAATGATGCTCAGATGAGTCCCAGAAGTCAGAATTATGATCAAAGGTAAAAGTTACAAGGAGATAGATTTTGTCTCAAGCACAAAGAAAATCTTCCTAAAAACTGGAGCTATCTAAAAATGGAATAGGCCTCCTCAGGAGATAAATGAGTTCCCCATCACATGATATCTTTCAGTGGAAACTGGATATCTACTTCTAAGCAATATTAAGGAGGAGATGAGCCTAGCCCTCCTCTGAGCTCCCTCCTAAATACCATATAATTCTCCAGTTCTGTGAATCAGCACCCTTCCTAAAGGGACAAACCAAAGTTTTAGCCCATTTCCTCCAGGTTTGTCAAGAGACAGGAGTTAGGGAAACCCCTTAGTGCACTGAGTTATTAGCAGTTAAACTTATACAAATGTCCTGTTCCTTCATAACTTAAAAAAAAAAAAAACATACATGGGACTTCTGTCCTCTTAACTTACGCTGAAGCAAGTTATGTATTCTCCAAGTTACTCAATCTGACTAGGCATAGTACAGCAATTAGAAAACTACCATATGCTGTTATGGTTATACAAAACTTGAAAAAAATCAAGAAGGAATCAGATCCTTAAAGAGAAAGGGATACTGGGCTAAATGAGAGCATGTTTTTTTTCTGAATTCATTAGATTTTTCCTCAAAATGAAAATGTGTCACTAAACAAATGGATTTTATTTTTTTATTTGCTTATTTATTATTAATATTATTGTTTTGGCAAATCAGTGTCCATATTGGGAAAGGAAAAAAGAAAGGACCTACACACAGCACATATATAAAATGAGACTTATTTGAAGAATATACTTTACCATGGGCCAAGGCCTTGAGAGAGCTGGAAGTGGGGAATGCTACAAGTTCTCAGCTCTGCATTTCAACCAGGTAATCCAAGTATTAGATCAGCTCACAGGTGGGGAAGAAGAATAGGCTGCAACCCCTCATAAACAATGACTTCCCATATTCCTCTTTTAATACATAAAAGGTTTCATTTCTGATGTATATTAGTCTTTTCCTTACCTCTCAAGGATTGATTTTGGAGTACTGGCTGGTGGAGAAGTAAGGTGTCATTTGTTACCTCTGCTCCCAGCTCTATGTTTGGGAATCCTTAAGCACTGTAATTGTTTATCAGGATGAAAGAGGGAGAAAGAAGAGTTTGTTGTACCCCATCTCACTTTTCATAGAGACAGAGAAGTTGGTTCTCATGGCTTTGATTGGACTCAGCGAAGCATTATCAGAGCCTACTCCTCTGCACCAATCACTTTGAGTTCACAGGGAGATGGCCCAAAGAACAAGGTTTATTTTTGGCTTGAATTTCACATTTAATTCCGTTTTTATGATCTAGGCTCCATACCCTAAAACATATTATAGGTCTAGGAAATAAATTAATCTCTAATTAGGGCCTTTTGCTCCATAGTTCCTATATTGAGGTACTTTGCACATACAAGATGAGTCAACAGGTAGCTGCTGCTAATAACTGTATCTATATATGCATTTTCTAGGAGGCAGTTTCAATTCAATTAAACGCACAAAGGAAGCATACTTAGAGTCACAAAAAATCCTAAATAACAAACACATCCTTATAGAAAGATCATGGCATCCTCAAAGAAGGAAGGTGCCTAAGAAGCCTCTTGCATAGGTAGCCTAGAAAAACAGCTCTCATATGAGCAGCATCTAGAGCAGGGCTTCTTTACCTTTTTGTGCCATGGACCCCTTTGACAGTCTGGCAAACAGATATAATGGAAGGGAATGCTCATTTGTCCCATAATGCTCCATGTTCCTCATGCTACAAGTCCATCAGACTTGATGGATTGCAGCAGTCGGACATTAGGTAGTCCTAACACATAGACCTAAAGGAAAATAAAGGCATTCTTCATGCTCATCCTCTTTCTCTCTGTATTCCTGTTTCCATGGGAAGCAGAGATTTTTTCAGCAATGAGGCACGGAATAGAAAGGTAGAGGAAGGCAAGACAAGGCTTCAGTGTGCTTATGTTATGTAAGCCTATGTTACCAGAATGTGAAAAGCTGAAGAACGATACGTGGATTGGAATACTGGCCTGGGGAAAAGGGGTATAACAAGACATCTTAGGTAACTGAAACTTGAGTGGGATCAATAGAACTTTTGGAGATCAAATGAAATTTTGTCTTTGAAAACCAATTGCTTGGCTAAGTCATGTAACAATGATGATGGTGATGGTGGTGGTGATAATGCTAGCATTTGTAGATTTTTAAGGTTTTGCAAAGTATTTTACATGTATTGTCTCATTTTGATCTTCACAACTCTGACAAGAAGATTATGCCCATTTTATAGATGAGGAAACTAAAGCTTTGAGACATTAAGTGACTTGTCTAGGGCTACATAGTAATTATTTGGTTCAGATTCAAACTCGCATCTCCCTGACTCCAGGTTCAACACTCTATCCACTAATATCATCTAATTTCCTCAAGAATTTATTAAACGAATATGTTACAGAACACATTACTTATGGATAGGGGGATATTTTATGAATAGTCTAGGGACAGAGAACAAAGTAAAGTGTAAAATGGATAATTTCAATTGCATTCAATTAAAAAATTTTGTGCAAATTAAACAATTGTATGTGTGTGTTTGTCCTTCGCTGACAAAGAAGACCATGCCATCAGACGAATAATAACATGATTTACACTTGACTTTGTTTTGTGTGAAGGAGAGCTGTGCAGGTCACCAGCCTCACTTCTCCTCCAGAGCCATCTGAATCCAGTGACCAGATATTCATCAGGATGACTGGAGATGACCCAGGATGAGGCAATTGGGGTTAAGTGACTTGCCCAAAGTCACACAGCTAATGAATGTCAAGTGTCTGAGATGAGATTTGAACTCAGGTCCTCCTGACTCCTGCACTGGTGCTCTATCCACTGCACCACCTAGCTGCCCAGTCTAAACAAATGTAGCCAAGATTAAAAAGAAATCATAAAATTGAAAGGGAAAGTTTTATAGACAGTTTATCAGATAAGGTCTCATATCTAAAATCTATAAAGAACTTTGTCAAATCTATAATAATACAAGTCACTCCTGAGTTGATAAATGATCAAAGGATATGAACAGGCAATTGTCCAAAGGATGAATCAAAACAATTTATAGTCTTATGAAAAAATATTCCAAATCATTATTGATCAGAGAAATGCAAATTAAGAGAAGTTTGAGATATTTTGCACCTATGAGGTTGGCTAAAATGATAGAAGGGGGAAGTGATATGGAAAAATTGGGACACAAATTCATTGTTAGTAGAATTGTAAACTGATCCAACCATTTTGGAACACAATCTGAAATTATGCTCAAAGAGTTATTAAAATACCTATACTCTTTGACCCAGTAATAATGCTACTTGCTCTATTTCTAAAGATGAATAAGTAAGAAGGAAAAGAACCTGTATGTTATAAAATGTGTATAGTAGCTTGCTTTGTAGTGGCAAAGAACTGAAAATGGCAGAGATACCTATCAGTTGAGAAATGTCTGAACAAGTTACGGTAGATGATCATGATGGAATACTACTGTGCTATGAGAAATGATGAGCTCAATGATTTTAGAAAAAACATGGAAAGACCTGCATGAAATAATGAAGAGTGACACGATCAAAACCAAGAGAACACTGTATAAGGTAACAGCAACATTATTTTAAGAACAACTTTGAGTGAATGTTATTTTGACTATTATAAATTCCCAAATTAACCATAAAAGAAAGTTATGAAGAAAGATGACACTCACATCCAGAGAAAGAACTACTAAATAGAAGTATGTGTAGAATAATTTTACATATATACCTGTTTGTGTCTAATGGTAGCCATCTTTAGGGTGGGGGATGAGGGAAGGAGAAAAAGGAAATTACATAATTTTATTGTATTTTTGGAAGGAATCGCAAGTTGTGCATAGTAGACTTGTAGTTTCATACGTAATCAACTTCTTATTGTACTATGTTATGGAAATGTTTGTTCTATTCCATAAATAAAAAAAAAAATTTAAAAAGAACCTATTGAATGAAGGAATGATCTAGTCCTCCTCAGACCACATATATTTGAATCATCTGCTACCTAACTGCCTCCCTGTAGCAAAGTTCCCATATCTGTGAAAGTATTGCGGTTGTCTGCCTATTAAGAGCTGTGGGTAGACAGTGGGTCCTATGGATGAACACAGCAAATTCCTTAAAGATAAGATCTTAAAGACCACAGATGGTGATCTGATTTTGGCAGAGACAAAATTTAAGATTCTCCCCAGATGACACTGGCACTTATTCAGAGAAAGTTTAAGTAAATCCTACAAAATTATCTATGGGGCTTTCTGCTAGATACAATTATCCCAATGCCTTAGGAAGCAAACTAGGGAATAACAGTAAGTAAATCTTCTGAGGTATGTCTCATCCTCTTCTTCCATCAGAATGTCACCTGAATGCCTTGATTCAGCCAAGCTCCAAATTCATTAGGCCTGGAGAAATCCCACCAGCTCAGTAGAGACTAGGATGCTGCATATATAGATAACAAAAACAGCTGCTGCAGGCCCACCAGCCCACCACGAATCAAAAACCTGGCAGGTTTTCCCCACACAACGCAGAATAAATGAAAGCCAAAGGCTTCCCCTAACTTTATGTCAGACAGCCTTGCTTGGTTGCATACCAGTCACTGCTTCAGCCATTTCCAAAATGCTTCGCCCTAGTGTCTACATAGGTTGTAGTAACCTTGTGTCTGATGCCTGTGGGTGGGAGCAAAGATTCTCCCTGTTCTTGGACTCTCCCAACTCCCTTTCAGGACTCTCCCAACTCCCTTTCAGGAGCAGAATGCTTTCACTTTTCCCATTAGATTTTGGCTTTTGTGTACTTTCACTTTATTGGAACTGGCAACACGAAGCTATTTAAACACAGCTCCATCTGTCAGAGTCAGGTCCTGCAGGTAGAGTGTCATGTTTGATTTTAGATTATCATTTGTTGTGTAGTCAGGAAGGGTTTCTGAGGAAAAATGGGGAAAAGTCTGCTCTTAAAAAAAAAACTGTCTTTTATTTTTCAGTGCTTTGAGAACCAGTTCTGCTACCTAGATCACAAATCTGTTCCCCAAAGCTCCATGTTCCTTATGTTTTACAACAGGCCCAAATAACACTCAAGAAAACAAAAGGCTGTCAAAAGTTTATTCTCTACACTTTGGGGCATGACTTGACCCTGAGCTTTTGGGTCGCTTTCTATCCCTCTTTACCTACCAAGCAAAAAGAATAATAATTATTACTAACATTTATATGGTAATTATTATGTGCCAGGCACTGTGCTAAGTTTTTATAATTATTATCTCCTTTGAGCCTCGCAACAAACCTAGGAACTAGGTGCAATTATTATCCCCATTTTACAGATGAAGAAACAGTGGCAAACAAAGTTTAAGCATCTTCCCAAGGTCACAGAGCTTGTTCAATGTCTGAGGATGTATTTAAAATCAGGTCTTTGTGACTCCCAGTTCAGTATTCTATTCACTAAGCCAAGTAGTTGCCATTGTGGGCAAAAATGTAGGGAAGCAAGTAAAAGGTCAGTCTTCTTTGCTCTATCTCTAGTCCCAAGCACTAGGTGTTTAACAAACAAACAAAAAATTAATGGGACACAATTTAGAGCAGGAAGTAATCTAAGCGATCATCTTATCCTCTCCATTTTACAGATGAGAAAACTGAGGACTAAAAGAGTAAAAAAAAAAAAAAATCTGCCTGGACACATGTAAGAGAAGTACTCCTTGAATCCTGGTCCTCTGACTTCAAGTACAGTGCCCATTGTCACTGCTCCCACACGGAGTCTTTCTGCTAAACTCTTTGTGTCAGAAGCCTAGAAACACAGCATGCAAAGGAGGAACACCTAGAATAGGAATTCTTCACCCTTTTTGTCTAAGTTCTCCATTTGTCAGTTTGGTGAAGCCTGTGCACCCCTCCATATTAGTGCCATTCATAATGTAAGAAAGTGCTAAAATTCCAGTTAGAGAAGTCATAATAAAGAAGAATGTTCCCCTACTCAAATATTTAAACCACCAGAAATCTTGTTGGTGTTGGAGGACTCTATGACCTCAGGGAAGTGATGCTAGAAATCTATTCATGTTTAAGTACTTCTGGTCTAATTCAAAGTTTGGCAATTGTGCAATCTACAAAACAAATGCTACAGATAGAAAGCAAATAATTTTTCAAGGGTGCATGGTCTAATTTCCTCTGTCTCATGTTTCTAATCATTACCAGTAAGAATTACTATTGGCCATAGACTTAGTAACTCCTATATAAAACTATTGTAGTAACTACTACACCACTCTTGCTTAAAAGAATCTGTGTGGCATCTCCCCTTCTTCAAAAATCAGTATGAATCCATTAAATTTACTGCTCCCCAACCTCTCACTCTGCCCCTCTAGAACTCTAAAATGCAAGGAGAGTAAGAGGCTGAGGGTACTACAATATAAAGGTTTCCAGCCCTTGATCTAAAGTAATTAATCCATTCATGGATAATTGAGTTAATCAACGGGCTAGGATGGTGAGGGATGGCATCTCTCATATTTCATGGCAAGTCTTTGGAGTAGAATTTATGGAATGTCTTTAAGTGTCTTTTAAGTGATACTTTGAGTATATGACATATTATATATACAAATTTTACAAAACAGAGCCCAGTTGTGATTTCCCTAATCTAGCAGAGTTATTGTTGGCATCTCTGAAAATCTCTTAATGGGTGAAAGTATGTACTTATATGTTGTAATTTGGGAATTTCTGGGAAGGATCCCCTAATTAAAGTGTTTTTCCCTACCTATTAATCCTGATATCTGACATTCCACCATTAAAAAAGCATTCCTTTACCTTAATGCATTATGTCTCCAAGAATACCCTGTTAAGATGAAATATCCTTGGAGGAATAATTAATCCTTTATGAAACATTATTGTATTGGCATGGATTCATTTACAAGGGAACTAGTGACAAAAATGACCATTTTGGGAAGCATAGCATAAGGTCCTTATACACAAGACTAGCAAGATTTTTATGAGGGCAAGAAACACAGTAAAAGAAAAGCAGGAGAGAAGGTATGGAAAACAAATTCTCCCTACTCCATAATGCCAGCTAGTGGGTAGTGTATTACAGATGGTCAAATTTGCAATTAGTGCTGGAAACAGATTAACATATAATTGGGCAATATCTAATAAAATATACAAAATATAATACAACATAGATAATGCTATTTTATGACTTTCTAAGTCTTTATTAGACAGCAGGGATTGTCAAGCTCTTTAAGTCTGACACCACTGGTGGTGTAGTAGATATGGCACTAGACTTGGAGTAAGGAAGATAGGAGTTTGGATACTTACTAGCTATGTGACTCTTGACAAGTCACTTAACCTCTCTGTGTCAAGCTTCTTATCCTTAAGATGGTGGTAACAGTACCACCTGACAAAGTTGTTTTGAGGAGCAAATGAGATAAGTGAATAAAGTGCTCTTCAATTCTTGATTTGATATAAATAGTAGCTTTTATTATTATTCCTTCTGTGTCTATGATCTCATTTATGCCTACATCATAATGCCCACATCATAAAATACATTTATTACATCAGTATTTTAAGGGAATGCGATCTTAACTCTCCCATATCCAAATTTATGTAATAATGAGCTGTGCATTTGAGTTCTACCATACTTTAAATTTGGCTCTAGAGAGTACTTAGTGCCACATGCTTGTCCATATTCTTCTGTACCCTAATCTTGTGTTTAGACTTGTTCTTCTGCCTAATGTATGGACTCTTAGCATCTTGGGACACAGCTGAGCTAGAAATGAGAGGAGGCTGTGTGACATAAGGGAAAAAGCTGTGACCTGAAAGTTAGGACACTTGGGTTCTAATTTCAGCTCTACGACTAACTTGCTGTGTGGCCTAGGGCAGGAAATTTATGTCTGGCCTCAGTTTCTCCATCTATAAATAAATGGATTGAATCAGACAGTTGTTGAAATTCTATGAATCAAGTAAATTCTTCGTGAATCCCTGGGAAGAAATTTAAACATTAAGTTGACTTCCTTGACGCTAACACAGTTTAGGTTATTACTGAGACATTCTGGGTACAGATGAGGTTACAAAAGTTGGCAAAGGTCTGCTTCTGCAAGTTTAACTTGAGTTCATAAAACTATAATTTTTATCATAGCTTACATTTATAGTACTTTATATTTACATTTATTTATTATATTCATATTTTATACATGTCATAATTATATACAGAGATATTATATATATTTATTTATATATATATTTGTAGTACTTTCAGTGCTGTCTTGTTTGTCCCATAGCCCCCTGTGAGGTCAATATCCTATCTAATTCTTCACTTCTTTAGGTTAAACATTCCCAGTTCCTTCAGCTATTCCTTACGTGGCATGGTTTGAGGCCCTTTGGCATGCATGTCATCTTCCTCTAATGGAATGTGTGTCTAATGTCATGTGGTACTCAGAACTGAATAGAGTATTCTACCTATGGTCTTATCAGTGTAAAATGCAATGGAACTATAGATTTCTTTGTCCCATTAACTTAAGATCATCCACATTTTACTATTGACTCATTTTTACCATGTAGTTATTTTAAAACCCCACTTAAATAAAGTTAAATTCTGTCCATCTTATACTTGATTTGTACAACTGATTTTGGAAATGGATGTAGGGCTTAATGTTTACCCAGATGGTTAAAGTTTTTGGTTTCTTTATTTTCTTTTTGTGATAGGATATGCTCTTTGTGTCATATGAAAATAATTTATTCTATCTGTCTTTATCCAAGTTGCTGATAAAAATATTGAACAAGACATGACTAGGAACTGAACATGGTGGTACTTCACTAATGTTATTTCTATGAGATGAAAATTGATTAATCAAGACTTTGGGAATTGGTATTGAATCATTGGTATGAATCTGCTTACCTGTCCTATCAACCAACCCATATTTCTCCATCTTAAGCATGAAAAAATACAATGAAAGACTTGGAATTGTCTTACTGAAATCAAAATACACTATTGGCTATTGCATTTCCTAGCTAAACATTTTACAAAAGTGGTTTGGTTACTTCATCATAATATACCTTGTATGAAAGCATAAATGTGCCAATTGAATAATTTAATACATCCCTGTTCAGGCTGCAGTCAGACATTTTAAGAAAAAGGAAATATTAATTTAGCATAGGGAACCCATACTAACTTCCAGCATTATTGTTTTTCAATATAAATCGTCTATCTTAGAAGCTTCTCTCTTGTGGCTACCTATCCTCTTTAGTTCATGGGAAACCTAAAAACAAAGGGTTACATAGTCACATGTTTTACCAGTCATCAAAGCCTGTGTTGTGTCTGGCTAGTGGGACAGACCTAAAGGGGACACTATGACTCACTTGGAAAGCCTTCCTTTAGAGAGCAAAGTCACAGAAAGTTACAACAATATGGCAATGTGAATCATAATTAAGATCATAATAACGATTTTGCAAAGTCAACAAAGACATTTCTCTGAGCCCAAATGATTTCTTTTTTATAATGGTGAGGAAGGCAAGGCAGCTGAGCTATGAAGGTGGAAGAAGTGGTGATCAGTAGACCCCAGGATTACACCAGCCTCCTCCCATGTTGATGCTCTCTCCAGGCAACTCATAAAAATTAGGGAAGCAGGGCTTCATTTCTAGTCCTTCCACTCTGGTTGTAAAACTGATTAAACAACTTTGAGGTGGGTGCTGCTGTATGGCAGCACAGAAGAAAGGAAGAACAGAGTGGAAGAGAGGGGAAGAAAAAGGGAGTGAAGAGGGGAGGGAAGGGGAGAGAAGGTGAAGAAAAGAAGGAAGGAAAGAAGAAAGGGAGGGAGGAAGGAAGGAAGGAAGGAAGGAAGGAAGGAAGGAAGGAAGGAAGGAAGGAAGGAAGGAAGGAAGGAAGAAAGGGAAGGAGGGAGGGAGGGAGGGAGGGAGGAAGGAAGGAAGGAAGGAAGGAAGGAAGGAAGGAAGGAAGGAAGGAAGGGAGGAAGGAAGGGAGGAAGGAAGGAAGGAAGGAAGGAAGGAAGGAAGGAAGGAAGGAAGGAAGGAAGGAAGGAAGGAAGAAAGGGAGGGAGGAAGGGAGGAAGGAAGGAAGGAAGGAAGGAAGGAAGGAAGGAAGGAAGGAAGGAAGGAAGGAAGGAAGGAAGGAAGGAAGGAGGGAGGGAGGGAGGGAGGGAGGGAGGGAGGGAGGAAGGAAGGAAAGGAGGGAAGGAGAGCACAAGATAAGACTTCTTTGTGATGAAGCATTTGTAGCAAGGTAGTGTTAATTAGAGATTTTCCCTATGTACCTGTACTTTGCATGTGTCTCTGAGTAAGTCTTATGTGCCAATCCATGCTCTAAGGAGCCTGAAGCCTTAGTTACAGAGGAAACAGAAGAGTTTGTCAGCTGTGAATCTGTACCTCAAGGACAATAATAAATACCCACTTAATCTTAATGCCTTTGAGCTTTTCCCTTTTCCTTGAGGTGTGACTATGTCATAGGTCATGGAATCCTGACATTTTCTACAAATATCTATGCTTGTGTCTATACCCAACAGGTCCTCCAAAGAGAGGGAGGCAAATGTTTTCCATCCTACCATAGCCGGAGGGAATACTTATAAATTCAGTGGCTACTCAGCACAAAATCCCATAAATTAGTATACTTATGCATGGCAAGCTCTTTACTTTCTGATGTGAAAATGGTGGAGAGTGCAGACCAAATAACCTATTCAAGTGGTCCAGATGCCATCTGAGCAGAAGAGTAGAGACATTTGTTATCACTGACCACTAAATTGAATTCAGGACATATCTTTTTAAAGAATCATCAACTTGGTTTATCACTTTCTTCCTTAAAGGGACATAATACTATGCTACTTTCTCATAAAATAAATTTAAAAGCAACAAAGAAGGAAATGAAATTTTAAATGGTCAACATGATATTTTGACCTTTCATTACTAAGCAAGTAGTTTGACATTTGAACCCAAATACTATTCTACTCAAATTCCATTCTGTCTTTATTTTTTAAAAAAGAAATTTACCTCAGACTCTCAGCCCTATGGTAAAAGTCAATTTTGCTGTTGTTGTTGTTTCTCTACAAAAGTATAAAAAGCCCTGTAAGAGTAAGCAAGGTAGAATTTTTGTTTTCTTTTTAGAGTTCAGTTTCCCAGGCTCAGGCTAAATTTCCAAGATCTGAAGGATTGATCTCCTTTGATCATTTGTAGCTGTGGTGAGTCACATTAGGTTTTGTGCCTGAGCCAATCAGGGGCTGAGTCCTTGTTATATATACTGGGAGGTTGACATTTTGCTTTAGGGGCTCACTTATGAGAAGGACTTTTTGATTCCCTGGAGTAGCTGTTTGTTAAGAACCCTCCAACTACTCAGATGTTGGTGCTCTCCCAGTCTGACAGTGTATGTAGGTGGTTGTATTACGTTGTTCAGATAGTTGGAGCCCTGTCTGTTGAATCTCTGTGCTAATTTCTCTGCTTGTATTTTCTATACTCACTTCTTTCTGCTTATCTGTGATTAAAGTAAGATTGTTGACCCCTTTGAAGCTGTCTTTCCTTTAGAAAAGCAGATTAAAGAACCTGAGCTAGCAGCCCCTCCTGTGTGTTAATGTAGTTGCTAATACAACCCCATGGAAATATTTACAATTGAAAAGGTTCTCATTTAATATCACCCTACAATGAATTATTCTTGAAAATATAGGTTTTACCATATCTCCAATATAATATTTGCTCACTTTTTAAAGTATGAGCCCCAACCTACATTTCCAGTCTTTTTGGCCCTTGCAACTCCTGAACTCTTCGATCTAGATAGACTGGCTTTCTCTCTGCTTCTTGCACAAAATAACCACATCTGCTATCCCTGTGACTTTGCATAGGACATCCTCCATGCCTAGAATGTCTTCCTTCCTTGCCCATGCACATCATACAATTTCCTATCTTTCTTTAAGATTCAGCTGGGCAGGGGGGAGGGCAGGGAGAGAGAGAAAGAAAAAAGAAAGCTACATAACTTCATTACATATTTAAAATGAATAGCAAGTTGTACTAACAGATTTTAGTTTCATGTACAATCTTCTCTTATTCTATTCTACTATGTTATGGAAATGTTTGCTTTATTGCTTAAGCTCAGAATTAAATAAATAAAAAGATGTTATCTATATCCAGAGAAAGAACTGATAGATAGAAATATATATAGAGAAAGAGAATGGTTTTACATACATGCATACATACATACATATACAACCACACACACACACACACACACACACACACACACACACACACACACACACATTGTATCTAATGATAGCCATAGGGGGAGGAGAAAAAACATTACATGATAAATTTTTTAATATATTTAAAAGGAATAGCAAGTTGTATACAACAGAGTTGCATTTCATGCATAATCATCTTTTTTTTTCTTTTATTCTACTATGTTATGGAAATGAAATGATTGTTTTGAGTAATGGCCAGGGTGGGGCTGTGGTAAGGTGAATGTCGTTTTATTATATACTTTTAATATGTGCTTTTTTTCTCTTCCCCATTAGAACAGAAGCTCATTGGGAACAGAATGGTTTCATTCTTTTTAATATTATTCTCATCACCTAGTATATAGGTTCTGGTATATAGAAGATGCATAATAAATACTTGTTGATTGATGCACTTCTGACTGAAAGAACACCAGGTCAGAGACCAGGATTGTGAATTATGTGCTTACTAGAAAAGAAGATTGCTTCAAGGCTTGAGGTCAAAAAAAGGAGAAGAACCAGATTGGTTCCTTGCCACCAACACCTATAACAACTCAAATTCAATATCCAAATTCTCCCTGGCTTCTGCCATTTATGTTAGAATGAAAAGAAGAATACAAGGAGAAGGGAAAGTAAAAGGGTTGAGAACAGTACTATCCTAGTATAATGTGGAACTGCTCATAACTGGGGATGCCTAATTTCAACTAGCAAGAGAACTGGTATACCACATGCCCCAGCCTGAAATGATTGAGTAAGCCAAAGCAAAGGAAAAGTTGCAATTTTTTATATTGAAAAATGAGCTATTTAAAGTGAATATACTATAAGGAAATGTGTAGTACTTTGCTCATCCAGATTTCCAATGTCTAAGGTATGTGCACGTAAACCAAAGGAACTTAAAACAACAAATATCAGTCAACACACAGGACAATTTCTACACAAAGTCCCATAAATGATGAATGACTTCTGAAACTATTCATTCAATAAAATAATTAAAAATTCATCAGCAGTCCTTGATCCTTTTAACTTCTTTATGACCTCCAGCTCTTGCAGGATGCAGATAGGTTTCCCCCAGTCAAAGGTAATTGTTGATAGGTATCTTCAGTACCTAGTATAGTGATGGTACCTTACACATAGTAAGTAAAGATAACAAACTTTTATATATAACATTTGACATATATCATTTCATTTGATCCTTGCAATAATCCTATGAGATATGTACTACTAAATTCTTATTTTAGAGATGAGGAAGACTCAGAAGGCTTAAGCCACTTGCTCAGGGTCACACTAGCTAGTCCGATGTAGGATTTGAACTCGAGTCTTCTGACTCCATCCAGGTCCAGCATTCTATCCAACATGCCATCTAGCTGCCTCTATAGTTTGGTGAATAAATTCAGCAAACTGGATGGATGGATGGATGGATGATTGAATAGCTAACCACAATTCAATCCTCTTCAGGCCTCAAGCATCTGAGCTTACTTCCTTGGAGAGATCAGAACCAAAAAGAGATTAATAATAGAGGTGAAGCAACATGGGCCCATAGAAGGGAAATTCAATCTCCTCCAATCAAAACTGCTGGAGTTAAGAGATTAGGGAAGAGTACTTCAAGGATCAAACCAGTCTCTTTGGACTCCAATAGCCTATTCTGTAGCATAAATTGAATATCTTAATTCATCTCCCTCCCAATTCTTTTCCTACATTATTTCACAAGAGTCTTACACAGATAATACTAAAGTACACATTTTATGTCTTAGATAGTAATTTTAAATGAATAAAATGAAATCCTCCTGTTTGGCTGCTAACACTCCAGAATCTGTGCCAATGATAAAGAAGCTGAGCACAAATGGGCAAGATCCAAGGCAAGTCTCCCATTTACTTCAACCACCACACATTTTCAGCCTCTGGTAATAATAAATCTTGATTCCCTTCACTCATGGGGGAAAATTATCTATCCGTTCAATAAATAAGAAAGGAGACAATGGGCAGGAAGTAATGGGAAGAGAAATGTTCATCTCTATAATAAAAAGCCCAACTCTGGGAAACAGTTTCCTATACATGCCAGTTTGGAATCAGCCACTTTCCAGAAGTGAAAATATATTATGTTAATTAAAGAGTAAATAAAATCATTCCAATCTCCCTTTGGAGGAGAACAGTCTAGACTTAGAATCAGGAAGCCTTGGGTGCAAATCCTACCTCAGACACTTATTAGTTGTGCGATCCTGTGAATGTCATGTAAAATCTCTAAACTTCTATTTCTTGATTTTCAAAATGAGGGAGTTGGATTCAATGACTTCAAGTTCTAACTTTACTATACTATGACCAGCCAACACTAAAGAGACTAGAAACATGTTTCCTTACATGAATAACAAACATTTGCTAACAATAAAGATATCCATATGGGACACATTCAACAAATTGGAGAACATATTTATGAGGTGGTGAGAAGAATAAGATCACACCTGGATCCATGAAGACTTCTATAAGAATGAATTCAGAATGTAAACTCCTTGAGATTAGGGATTATTTATTCCAAGTTCCCAGAACACTTTCTAGAACCCAGTAAGTGTTTAATGAATGTTTGTTGATTGATTAGAGAATCCACTCTATTTCTGAGGAAATCAAGGCACAGATATACAAAGTGAATTTTCAAAGTCAGAAAGTTAGCAACTGGCAGAAAAGCCATCATAGGGCAAGATGACATCCTCTGGATGTTTATTTCTCCATACTCACAATGTCAAGTTGCAATCTGCCATCTCTTCCATACGTCATTACATTCTTTGTTTCCTTTGTGTGGTGCCAGCAGCAATTTCCGGCAGGCTATCTTCTCTCTGCCTGCCAGTTCCCTTCACATAGAATAACAAGGCAACTCTAAATAGCCCCTTGGTCAGCAGGCCTTCAAAATACCTGCCAAAAATGCCATTCCCCTTGGGTCCTCACCAGCCATCCCTGAAAACAGGCTCCTGCCAAGCCATCTGAATAAATAAGACTGAGAAACCATTTCAGAAGGAAAATTATCTCCTTTTCAATAGTCCAAAGACCCTCAAGCTCATTTTATTCAGGTGATTTCATCTGCAGCATCAACAATCAACGTATCCTGTTATTTATATATAAATATACTTATACTTTTGCTTACAGTACATAGAAAAAAGACCAATGGCTGATGTTCTAATTTAAAAAAAGATCATTAACCAGTGGCTAAACAACAATGCTTTGAGGAGGAAAGGTACAACTAGCAGGGAGGCCTGCCCTGAGGAGATAATGGACCTCAGTTCTGATTTTTTTTTTAGTGTTTTATGGGGCAGAAGAATTAGAGTTATCTTACACATACTTAGAATGACAATTTATATGAGTTTTAAACATTCTAATTGATCCTCCCAATATTCTTGTGAGGTAAATACTAAATCTTAACCATTCTCATTTTCAAAGGATGAAAATGAAGTTTAAACAGGGTTTAAAAAATTACTTGCCCAAGGACACATAGCTAATAAGTGACCCAGCAGGGACTCTTCCAAATCCATCAATCTCTTCACTAGACTACCCTTTCCTACTTGGAACATAGAGTGAAAAAGGGAAGCAAAAATCAGCGAACAGGGGAAAGGTGACTGGTAGCATCAAAAAAACAAAAATATATTAGTGTGATTTTATATCCTGGAACATGATATTAAAGAACAAACAAATTGAATGTCTGGGAACATGCAGTACCAATGAGAGGATACATATTCATACTAATTTGTTTCAGCTGCAGCTCCAGTCAGCACTAGACAATATCTCAAAGTTCACCCTTTGCATTCAGAGACATCAGTTAAGTAATGAACTTTCAGAACAAGCACAAATGTCATCAGGTTAACAGACACCTCTGCCATTTCCTCCTCCACATCCTAAATAAATCTATTTGGTATTGATCTCTTCACTAAGTTTCAACTTAAATGTAATTCTCCGTCAAAGAAAAGCAAATAGATAGACCCTGGAAAAGACTAAACTTGTTATTTTTTTCAGCTGTCAGATCAGCCCTATATAGATTCCTGGAATAACTGGGCCATTGGGTCTTTTATTACAAGTTACAAGGTTTAATACATCTCCCTGGAACTTAGCTGTAGGGGTTGAATGACAATGTTATTCAAAGAGGCCCCTATAGCTAAGGCAGCTAGGTGGCACAGTAGCTATATCTACTTGACCTGAAGTCCAGAAGACCTTAGTTCAAAGCTACCTGTGTGATGCTGGGCAAGTCACTTAACCTCTGTCCGCTTGTTTCCTCACCTATCACTTTCCAGGGTTATTGCAAGAATAAACTGGTTTGTACTTTTCAAACCTGAAAGTGATATATAAATAATAGCTGTTATTAGTAGTAACTGAGTCAAAAGAATGTAGCACTAAGAAGGAACCATAGCCTTGATCTAGTTAGCCTTTGACTAGCATACAAACATTTATACAGGTGAACTTCACTTTATGTAATTCATGTTCTCCTAGAAAACAGTGTAAATCAAATTTTTATAAAGCAAATCCTTTTAAATTCATTTGGGGATTTTATACCCTAAAGCCAATTTATTTCTAAAGTGAGTTGCACCTAATATGTTTGTGAATGTATCTAAATCTATCAATCTACTCTAGATGTGATATATTTGTATAGATAAACATATATAACCACCATATATAACTACCTACACATATATGGTTATATCCTATATGAGAATATATTATATTGAATTCTTTAGAATTAAGAACTACCTGCTAATAGATTATATGTGCCTATATAAGAATACACATAATAGATACAAATATATTAGCAAGTGAACCTTGGTGACCTTTCACAGCCCTCCCTCACTCAAAACAAAGTCAAGTTCAAGTCATGTCATCATTTCTCTGATATCATGGAACTCCTCGAAAAGGAAGGAGGAACACAGAAAGGGGGTAGATTCATTTACTCTACATTCTTAACAAATACAATCACGACTATTGACACCTAATTAAATAAAAATCAACCAAACAATCCATTTCTCTCAAAGCAAAATAAAGTATTTTTGTTGATAATTTAGACCAAAGGTTGTGTTATCCTGGATGAACTAGACAATTATGCTTAATGTTTTCTACTTCATGCAGAGCATAGAAAAGTGTTTGCAAAAAATAAGTTAAAATATTAATCTTTTGTTAAACATAATGTCCTCTCCACCTATGTGAATTGCTTTTAATTCTCGTAATGAACTTAAATATAAGTGTATCCCAAAGCTCCACCTTTGGTCATTTACTTATTTTGCATGCTTGCTTTCACTAAATGGTGCTCTAATTCCTATGAGTGACTTGCAAGTTTCTATCATCTCAACCTTTCTCCTATGTTTCATTGCATGTTTACATTTGTCTGCTGAATATTTCTACCTTGATATTTCATCAACATGTCAAACTCAACACTACAGTCATCATCTCTCCCCTAAAAAATGATCCCTCCCTATCCTTTTATTACTGCAGTCTCAAAATCTCAGAAGTCTTTATCTCCTCCATCGCCCTTATCCCCCTTCTCTAATCAGTTAAGTCCTGTTAATTCTACTTACAGAATGTCTTTTGCATCATTTTCCACCTTTCAATTCCCACTAAAACCTCATTCATGCCTTCATCACATCTTATCTGGATTACTGTATTAATAGACTTCTAACTTCTCTTCCTGTCTCCTGTCTCAATCTTCTCCAATTCATTCTGCTGGCCCAATAATTGTTCTACTGCACTATTCTTATTCTGTCATTCCTCTACACAAAATTCTTTAGAGGTTCCCTATTGTCCACCAAATAAAGTAGAAATCCTTGCCCTGCCATTGAAGATTGTCCACACTTTAGATCCAACCCACTCTTGGAGTCTTATCCCATATTCTGTCCTTTCATATGCCCAAATTCAAGCCAAACTAACATCTTTCTAAAGTTATAACATAATAATCAAGTGTTTCAGTGATGCCCTCTCCTTCCATGGCTTCCTGCTTCCATATCCTAGCTCTGTGCCTTTGCTCATGCTGACATGAGTGGTCTCCTTCTAGTTTTAGCCTTTTTAAGTCTCCAAATGTTTTGAGATTAACCTCAAGTAGCACTTTCTTCTGTAAAGCCTTTCCTGATATCCTCAGATGTAAGTGGCCTCTTAACCTTCTACTGAACCTTTCCTTTGTACTTTTCATATTCTATTTTATGGTACAGTTCTCTCTCATTCCCCTATTAGATTGCATGGTTCAGGAACCATGCCTTATTTTAACTTTATTCCCAGTGTGTAACACACCACCTTATTCATAATAGGTCCCTAATAAATATTTGTTAAATATAATCTATTTTCATTTATACATGTAAGTTCACATACATATACATGTATTGCAATATAGAACATATCTTTTTAAAGAAGTAAATGTTAATATTTCTTGAACTAGCTGAATTTGCAATATCAATAGCAGAAGAAGGAAATAAAAGAATTATATTCAGGAAATGTTTCCTACAATGAAGTTTATACAATCGTGGCTTTATCCTTTTACCATGTCAGACCTCCTTTTTGACAGAGAGAGAGAGAGAGAGAGAGAGAGAGAGAGAGAGAGAGTGTGTGTGTGTGTGTGTGTGTGTGTGTGTGTGTGTGTGTGTGTGTGTGTGTATGGAGAGAAAGAGACAGAGAGACGGAGAGAAAGAGACAGAGAGACAGAGAGACAGAGACAGAGAGAGAGAGAGAGGGAGGGAGGGAGGGAGAGAACATGGTTAAAGTTTAGCTTTGCATTGTTGAGAAGGATTCCAGACATTCATAGCTGGTTGAATGACTGCCCTCAAAGAATACTAACTAAAGGATAGATGTAAATTTGGAGGGTGTTCTCTAGCGAGGGGCTATAGTGTGATCTTATGAAAACCTGTTCCAATTAATATTTTTATTCATAATTTGGATGAAGACATAAATGAATGCTTACAAAATTAGCAAATGGTACAAATCTGGAAGCAATACTTAACACATGGGATGACAGAATCAAGGTCTGAAAAGGTATCAACAGGTTTGGCACATAGATCTACCATAAGAAAATCTGATCCAATGTAAAGTCCTACAATTGAGTTTAAAATAGAATTGCACAAGCACAGTAAGGGAGAGATGTGGATTCACAAGAAATTCATATTTGGGGGAAAAACTTGGTGACTTTCACAGACCTGAAGCTTAATAAGAATCAACAATGTGGTCAATTTGTCAGAATTGTTTATGTTATTGTAAACTGAATTAATAAATGCTTTATGACCAGAATAAGGAAAAGTATAGTATCGTGTTCCATTTTGATCACTAAATTTTAGGAAGGATATGGAAAAAGGTTACCAGGATAGTAAAGGTACTTCAAACCTTGTCACCAGAGGAACAGTTTAAAGAATGGTAATATCTATCTCATAAAAGAGAAAAGTTTAGCATATAGATGATGACTTTTTCAGATATTTAAAGGGTTTTCATGTTGAAGAGGGAATAGATTTATCCCCTGTTGCTCCTAAGGATAAAACTAGGGCCCATAGGTCAAAATTGTGTAGAGATAGATTAGATTTAAGTTCAACAAAAAGAAAAACTTTTCAAAACTTAGGGATGTAATGGATTAACCTAGAGGGCTGTTCATTCTCCATCACTGAAAGTATTTAAGCAGAAAATAGACATCCATGTGTCATAGAGTCTACAAAGATTTCGGCAAACGGCAAAAAGTTAATCTATAGTTATGGAATCATACATTTAGAGCTGGAGGGACCTTAGCTATCCTGTAGCCTAGTGGTTCTCAAACTTTTTGATCTCAGGATACTTTTATATTCTTAAAAATTGAGCACCTCCCCCAATGAGGTTTCATTTTTATGGGTTATAAAATTGGTATTTAACATACTAGAAATTAAAATGATCGTATTATTATTAAAGTAGTTTTGGCCTCTCAGCCTCCTAAAAGGATCTTAGGGACTCCCTGGAGTCCCAGATCTCACTTTGAGAAATGATGAGCTGGTCCAACTCCTTTATTTTACAAAAGAAGAAGCTAAGTTCCAGAGGGGTTATGTATCACCGAGGCAGTCAGGTAGTAGAGTATTGGAGACAGGAAGGCCTGAGTTTAAATCCTACTGAAGATGCTTCCTACTATATGACCTGGACATATTACTTTTCACCTCTCAGACACAATTTCCATATCTCCAAAATAGGGATAGCAATACTCAAAGGATCATGGTAAGGATTAAACAACACATGTAAAATGCTTCGTAGAACTTCAAGTGATAGTTGTTAATTGATTTGGCCAAAAACATACAGATAGTAAACAAGAGAGCCAAGATTTGATCCCAGCTTCTGTGACTCCATCCAATGCTCTTTTTGCTATGTCATGCTGCCTCTGCTAGATGACCTTTTGTCCTATACAAATCCAATATTCTAGGCATGTTGTTGTCATTTGTTGACTTGGCTTAATCTTCTTGGGCCAGGTAGATGGCTCAGTAGATAGAGTGGCAGGCATGGAGCCAGGAAAACTCATTTTCCTGAGTTCAAATTTGGCATCAAAAGTCTTATTAGTTGTGTGATCCTGGGCAAGTCACTTAACCCTACCGGCTTCATGTCAAGATTGGCTGGGTTAAGTCTCATTTCTCAGACTGCTAGGGAAACAGTTGACATGGATACTATCTCACAACTACAGCAGTGGGAGGAAAATCTGAATCTGACCTGGCTTAAGGCAACAAGAAAAATTAGAATAGTTCCAGTATCAACAAACTACCACGTATAGGGTAATAGAGATGGGAAGAGGTAGGACTAAGCAATGCAAAGGAACTTTTTTTTATAAAGTTGTACTGATATGGGAAATTATTTTAACATTTGCAGATTACCCCCACTCTGTGAGAGGTCTCTGGTAGTAAAGTAAAACAATCAAGTGAAATTAATATCTGTCTGAAAACACATGAGACATTCCCTATCTATCCCTTTCTATATTTTATAAAAAAATTATTAACAAAAATCTTATTTTCTCCCTTTCATCCCCTACTCCAATGGGGAAGAAGAATAAATTTGCTTATACTAATTAAGCACAGTCAAGCAAAACAAATTCCCTCATTGATTGTACATAAATATGTACATATATGTATATATACTTATATTTTATATATAAATATAAATATATATATACATATAATATATATATAATGATATATATAATATACATATAAATATACAAATAGACATAGATATAGCTCTAAATATCCATCACCTGTCTGTCAGAAGGTCAATAGAATGTTTCATCACTTGACTTCTGGAGTCATGAGTGATTATTGTATTGATCACAGTTTTTACAGCTTTCAAGGTTCTTTGTATTTCCAGTGTTATCACTATATAATTTGTTCTCCTGGCTCTGCTTATTTCATTCTTCAATAGTTTATAAAAATCTTCAAAACTGTTCATTTTTATAACATTGATGTTACAATATAAGTTGTTCTAGTTCTGCTTATTTTGTTCTGTATAAGTCTTTCCTATCTCTTTGAAGTCATTTATTTCCTCATTTCTCATAGTACAATAGTATTCCAACACATTCAAATACCACAACTTATTCAGTCCACTCCTCAGTTAATGTGTATCACTTTTGCTTCCAGTTTTTTTTGCCACCACAAAAAGAGTTGCTATAAAATATTTTTTCTACATATAGGACCTTTTCTTATTTCTTTGATCTCTTTGGGTAAAGGCATATCAGTGTTATCATTGGATCAAAGGGTATGTACCATTGAACAAGCTTTTGTGCATAATTCTAAATTGCTTTCCAAAATGGTTGTACCTATTCACAAAATCCACCCATAGAACATCAACAAGTCTGCGCTTTCACATATCCTCCAATGTTTATTTTCCATTTTTATCATCTTTGCCAATCTGAAAGGTATGACATAAAATTTCAGAATAGTTTTTATTTCCATTTCTTTAATGAGTAGTGATTTTGGAGCATCATATGATTATAAATAACCTAGATTTCTTCCATCAAGATCTGTCTGTTAATATCCTTATTCCATTTATCAGTTGAGGAATACCTTTTATTCCAAGTAATTTGCATCAGTTCCTTATATATCTTAGCCATGAAAATTTTATTAGAGAAATTTGTTGCAAAGTCTTTTCCCTCAGTTGTTTTCCTTTTAAACTTAGCATGGTTTGTACAAAAACTTTCTTTTTAATTTTATGCCATTGTAATTACTCATACTGTTTTCTACTACACTATTATTATAGTACTTCATACTATATTATTATTCATACCATCTTCTATTATTCATTTTATCCATTGTTTGGTGATGAATTTTCCTTCTATCCATATATATGATGGTATTTTTCCATGTTTCTAATTTCTTCATAGTATTGTTTAATTTTCCCAGTAGTTTCTGTCAAAAGTGAGTCCTTACCCCGGTAGCTGGGATTTTTATTTTTATTTAATACTATAAAATAACTCTTTGGTAATTTTATTTGTGTGACCTTGAATAAATAATTTAAGTAGAATTGTCATTTATTATATGGACCTGGCCTACTCTAAATAATTTTTCTAATGATTTCAGTCTGCTTTTATTTCTACAAACAACATATAACTGTGTGTTTATAGTTCTTATGTGTATCTTGGTAGATAGACTCCCAAGTATTTTATACATCCTATAGTTATTTCAAATGGAATTTCTCTTTATCTTCCTTTGAAATTTTATGGTATTATATAAAATGCAGGTGATTGTGTGCAATTATTTTATATCCTTCAAGTGTGCTAAATTTATTGTTTCAATCAATTTCAGTTGACTTTGGGGTTGATCGGGTATGTCATCATAACAAGTGGAAAAAAACCTTTCTTTTCTTTTTCATTACATATCTTTATTGCCTTGATTTATTTTTCTTGTCTTTTTGCTGTAGCTAGCATTTCTACATCAAATAGAAATGGTGGTAATGGACACCTTTATTTCACCCTTGTTTTTGGAAAAGATTCTAACTTGTCTACATTGTGTATAATGGTAAATCTTGGTTTTAGAATGTGTACTAAATTTTCACATTGAGGAAAAGTCTATTTATTCTCATGCTTTCTAGTATTTTTAACATAAGTAAGTTTTTTATTTAGCCAAAAGCTTTTTCTGCATCTATTCATATAGTCATATGATTTGTGGGTCTTTGTATTAATATGTTTTGTTAAATATGTAGTTTCCCTAACATTAAACCAACACATTCTTGGCAAAAATTCAACAGTGTATTATCTTTTGTGATGTGTTGTTCTAGTCTCTTTCCTAATACTTTATTTTATATCTTTGCATCTGTATTCATAGAGGTTGTTGGTTTATAGTTTTCTCTTGCTGTTTTGACTTTCCCTGGTTTAACAATCAAGACCATATTTGGGTAACAGAATAAATTTGGTAAGATCCTTTCTTTTGCTATTTTTACAAACAGTTCAAATAATATTGGACTTAATTGTTATTTGAACATAGAGTTCACTTAATCAATTTATCTGGTCCTGGAGCTTTTTTTTTTCCCCTCTGGAATTCCCTTAATGGCTTGTTCAATTTTTTCTCCTAAAATTGGGCTGTTTTCTACTTATTTTTCTGTTAATTTCAATATTTTATATTTTTGTAAATATGTGTGTGAGACAGAGACAAAGACAGAGAGACAGATAGAGGCAGAGACACAGAGACAAAATTGATAAAACAATTAACTACTTAATGATATGCTAAGCGCTATGTGAGTTGAAGCATGGTTGAGGTTCTTTCTAAAACGATGGTTCTAGCAACATCTATTTCACACCATATACCAAGAAAAGGTCAAAATGGATATATGATTTAGACATAAAGGATGTTAGCATAACAAAATTAGAGGAGCATGGAAAAATGTATCTGTTAGACATAGATAAGGGAATACTTTGTGACCAAACAAATGACACAGAGGGGCATGGGAGGTAAATTGGATGATTTTGATTATGTGAAATTTAAAAAGGTTTACAAAAACAAAACAAATGCAACTCAAATTAGAAGGAAGGTAAGAAATCAGAGTGAAAGGGTAGGGCTGACAACAAGTTTCTCTGATAAAAACCTCATTTCTGAAAAAGAGAATTGAGCCATTTTTTTTTTTTAAATAAGAGCCATTGCTTAATTGATAAATGATCCAAGGATATGAACAGACAGTTTTCAGATGAAGAGATCAAAACTATAAATAGTTATTTGAAAAATTTGAGACTATGACTAATAAGCTACAAAATCATGGATATCTTTTGACTCATCGATACCAGTAGTAGGTCTGTATCCCAAAGTGAAAACAAAAAGTAAAAGAATCTACATATATAAAGTTATTTATCACAATTTTTTTTACAGTGGCAAAGAATTGGAAATTGAAAGGATGGCCACCAATTAAGGAATTTCTGAATGAGTCATGATATATGACTGTAGTGGAATACTATTATGTCATAAGAAATGATGAGAGGGATGGTTTCAGAAGAAACCTAGGAAAACTGATATGCACTGATGCAAAGTGAAGTGAGTAGAACCAGGAGAACAGCAGCAGCAGTAATATTGCAACGATGATCAACTGTGAAAGACAGATCAATACAATGATCCAAATCAAGACAAATCCAAAGAACTCGTGATTCAAAATTCTCTCTACTCCAGACAAAACTGGTGACTTCTGAGTGTAGCTTGAAGCATACTTTTTTCACTTTATTTTTCTTCTTTTTTTGTTCTTTGCAACATAAATAATATAGAAATATGTTTTGTATGAGTTCACATGAATAATGAGTACCACATTGCCTGCCTTTTCAATGGGTGGAGGAAGTGCAGGAGAGAGAGAACTCAAAGAAGTTTTAAAGGACTGTTAAAAAATTGATTAAAATAAAACAGTGATCCTAGAGAAGTCACCAATCAGAAAAAAGAGCACCTCATGGAAGATATTTCTCCAGATCATCAATGTAGCAGGTAAGAGGAAGGACCTAGAGAGAAAGTCTAGGTGTAAGTGAGGTGAAGCATTACTGGAGTACTTCTTAAAATGCTATTGCTTAACCCATGGCAACAGAGAACCCTTAACACACAATCATCAAGAAGTGATGGATTAATTCAAGAGATGAGCACTCAGGACAGGGATTAGATTACATTTCAAGTGAGAGTTAAGCACATTACATACAACAAATTTCCCATGTGCTCCATATCTGGAGGGGCTTCAGATCATACCATGCCATTTGGAATAGAAATATTTTCAATAACAGTATCTTTTATTATTTTTGCAATATTTTGATGAATTTGTGATCTCATTGATTCAAAGCTGTAGGTACTCCTTTCACCAATATATCACAACCCATTTGTGTCATCTTTCATACATGTCCTTCTATAAATTTTTCATAAAGTAATAATTCAATGAACTGGAGATTATCTCATTTATTATTAAGATGGAATTAAACAAGATACTTCAAATGCTCCACTAATCCTCACTTTAAGTTATCCCTTGAAGCTTAGTGTATTACTTACTGTTGGTATATGTTAGCAATTAATAGCTTTTTAAGCTGCTGAGAGCCAATTGCTAGTATACCTGCAGCATGAGTTGATACCAATTTGGGGGAATATTTTCTTTTAAACCTTAAAGCTCACTGTATAATAAGGATTATCATCCTAATAGCTTACTAAGAATAGATTTTTTTATGTTACAAAATGCTTTGCATACGTTATTTGATTCAATCTTCACAACTGTGTGATATTGATAATATATTTGTATGTATACATATAAGGTGAGATTCAGCCAGATAGAAAGCTAGCCTTGGAGCCAGAAAGTCTTGGGTTCAAATCCCAAGTTGGACAAATACTGGCTATGTGATGCTAGGCAGACCAATTAAACTCTTAGTGCTCTAGACAACACTGTAGGACTATAAGTCGCAGAGAAGGTGCCAACCTGCACTGACAGGAGGAATTTCCTCATTCAAGAGTTCCCTATAGCAACAAAATCACAAGTCTAATCCCTAGGGATGTAATACCCTAATATATATAGATACACATATTCATATATGTGTGTATATATACTATTGTGTTCATCCTTCATTGCCAAAGAAGACCATGCCATCAGAGAAATGATGGTATGATTTGCACTTGATTTTTTGTTTTAAGAGAGAGAGGGCTGTGCAAGGTCACCAGCCTCACTTCTCCTCCAGAGCCATCTGAATCCTGGGTCATCTCTAGTCATCCTGATGAATATCTGGTACATATGTGTATATATAGATATAGATATAGATATAGATATAGATATGTGTGTGTGAGTCTGTGTCTGTGTCTGTGTGTGTCTGTGTGTGTCTGCATGTGTGTACAAACATGTATGCAAAAATTATAAAACTTAATATTACATTATTTATGTAGGTATGTATAACACAAAGTAAAGAGATCTGCTGATTTTAGCATACCTCTAAAGAGATACATGAGCTTTGCTATGCTGGTAGAAATACTGTAGTGACCACCAGCTTTTGGCCCTCCTCTTCCAGTATTTCTAGTGTCTTCTTGATGATTAAGAAAGCTTCAAGGCAATTTGTATGGCATAGGACTTGTTCTTGGGGGCAGCAGAGGGTGGGTGGTGGGTGTTGGGAGCATGACAGAAATTGGATAAGCAAAGAGAAAAGAATGAGGCTGCTTATTTATCCCCTTCCTGAAAACAAAGCAGGAAATGCTGATCATGTGGGTGACCCACTTTCTGCACATTGAGAGGAGAAGAGACTAATAGAATTTACTTTTCCTAACTCAGGTATGACTAAGAGCTGGGGATTAAGTTAGGTTAACCCAATTGAAATCACCTCTGGGGAGGTTCCAAAAAGTATAATAAAGGCTAAAGATGGCAAATAAGCCTTTCCAAGAATGCTTTTAGAAATGCAATGGGTGTATGGATTTGTAAAATGTTTACTGTAAAGGGAGCAAAAAACATTTGGATAATTCTGATGTGTTTATCTTTCCACATGTTTCATTACTTTAGAGTCATACTTTATATGTACATGTATGAATATCAATATACAGATAAAGATGTATCTTTACATATAAAACCAGACAAGCTGTTGTATGAGACAGACATGACTGCTAATCTGCTTATCTTGAATGGAGATGTATTGCAAATGAATTTATCAGCCTCATAATAGCTGCTTAGCAGCTTATTTTCATTTCAGGAATTAAGATAACAAAGACATTATTCTGTTACTCAGTCTAAAGTGAATTCACCCCATTAGTGTGACTGACCTCTAGAATTCATTTTCACATAATTCTTTCAAATCACTAATCAATCCAGTATTCATGAAGGATTTACTCTGTTACAGGCATTGTGCTTGGAATGGGGATACAAAGACAAAAGTGAGATCTTCCTCATATTAATAATCAGGTCCCATTATATGGAGCAAAAAGTAAACTTTCTTCTCTGCACAAGAAACATTCAAGCTTCTCCTGTTTCGGTACTAGGAAAATCCATTAGACCTGTGGAGAATATGTGACTTCCCTCCCCATACTTCACTCCCTAGGTGGTAGGAACTCTGTGAACAGTCTGAGTACATGGCACAAATTGGGAAGCAGAGTGATTGATAGAAATGTAAATATTAAACTTTAATGAGGATTACTCTTTCTAACCTAAAAGATAGTCAATATTTCATGTTTTGCTCAGTGGGATTCAAGAGCCTGGCACCATTAGTGAGATTCCTACTGATCTTTTCCAAAAGGCTAATTTCATCATATGCTGCTCTCATCTCCCCCCCAAAACCCATATATTAAGGGTTCATAAACCCCATCTATTGCAAGACAGGTGTATACATAAAGGGTGATTACAAAGCAAGGGATGATGTTTTGTTTTAGCAAATATAGAGTGGTGAATACATACAAATGATTGCTGTCCTTCATTGATCCTGTATTATATCACAATAAAAGCCAGACCTCAAGCAGCCAGATTATTTAGGGGATGTGAATAAATATTCCAGCAAATTGAATTTCAAGTTAACTGAGGATTTTTATATTAATTATTGTTATTAGAAAATCATTCTGGAACTCATTAGCCTGTCTCATGTATACTTGCCTCTATAAACCTAGTATAGAATGTATAGAATGAACATCATATAGGGCTAGTGCTAAGTAAAATTGTGAAGGATAGTTTTTGTTCGTTGTCCCTAGGATCCCCATTTCTCATCCTCTCCAGCTTACCAACCTTCCACCCAGAAATCAATTTTCAGTTGCCAGCTGTACTGATATGTTCTTTTCCATATCAAAGGGTGCTCTTCGGCCAGGTTTTGCCATCGGTGATTATATCAGTGATTGTGGATGTCAGTTACTATGTTCTTTTTCCCAGGGGATCTTACATAATCTTCATCTTTAATGGTGGAGTTAAAGATGTTGAAAGGAATCTCAGGCATGCCTCAAGGAAGATACAGAGGATACATTTGATAGAGAAGTTGAGGAACTCACCCAATGATCCCTGAAATTTTGCCACATAGGTGCTCAGCCCATGGAGATAAGGCTAACCACAGACTACTATACTAGAGGGAATAGAATCTTTTTTTAATACTTCAGGCTCATACTGGACATTTGGAACATCATTGTAAACATCAATGATCACAAGAGAACAGAATGAAGCTAAAGCAATTCCAAACCAATAATTGAAGTTACAAAAAAATTAATTCTTGTTATGAACTTGTGCATTTGTCATTTGCCTCTTTTTGCTAAAAGCTGACTGCATAAGAAGATCCCAGTTTAACAGAGAGCTCAGGTTAATCAAGATATTACTCTTTATAGCCCCTCCCTTCATTCTGGAATCTGAGCACGCTTCATCTGTTTCTTATTTATTTAACTCATTACCCAACCTACTGACTCTGGCACCCTGCACATGCTGACCTGACAAACTCACTGAATTAAATTCACAAAGAAAAGCCAACTTAATTAAACCCAACCATGGTGTCCCAAGCTGAGGTGATGGCTCACCAAGTGCCACGGCCCCCATCTGATGAAAATTACAAATGTCAACCACAGAAACCTTTCATGATGCTGCAATGGGAGCAACTATACTCCCTCTCACTGCCTTTCAATTAAGCAATGGCACAGCAGGTTTCCTGCTACTTGGGTGAGGGTTCTGTGAGGTTCCTCTGGTTAGTACAAAATGTAATTAATAAAGAATATCACTTAACAGATAGATATTCAGTACACAGCAAAGGAAATTAAAGATCACATCAGTCCTGCCTCACCACCACATCTCCTTTCCTCTCTTCTCTTACTTTCTCCTCTCCTTTCCTCTTCCTTCTTTCCCCTTCTGTTCCAGTGAACCAAAATATATACTTGCCCATTTTTATTTTATTTAAAAATCTCTCCAAATAGGAAGTCAATACACTAGAAAAATTGAAGACAGATGAAAATTAAGTAAATGAGTACAGAATCCTAAGAGTATACTTGATGGCAGGTTAAACTGACATGGATGACAGAATTTCACACATGTCTTAGCCTGGAGGCCACATATTATGGATTGAAAGAGTATCAAGTGCCCATGCAGTAAAAAGATTAGAATGCAATGAATGGCAAAATTGAAAGAATTTGAAGTAGGACCAATGGGGGAAAAAAGATGCTCCTGGAAGCTCATGTTCTCAACACTTGAGTGTCTACCTCACCAAATGTAGAGACTGTGAAACCTTTTCACGAAGTCAGACACTGTGAAAATTCACTCAGATCCAATGTTAAGAAAAGAGGCTATTGTTTATCATTGAAATCTGAGACTAATAGGCCCTCACCTAGCACCGTCAGTCCCAGAAATGGTAGTTTTGCAAGTCCTTCCTCTACAGAGTCAGTCAAGAAAGATGTGTTTTTAAAAAGAAAGAAAAAAAGTAAACAAGTATGATGGTGACAAGCCAAGAAAACGTATACCCTTCTGCACCTAATTGCAATTAGCACATTAACACAGCCCCAAATTATGATGTCTTTGTCACTGGAAATTAAATTCATTAATTATTGTGCACCCACTGCTGAATCTTGCACCAAGTCCATTCTCTGAATAAAGCAATTTAAAATTAACGACATACTGATTCTTGCTTATTAACAATTTAATAGTTATGTGTTTAGCATTGTCAATTAAGTAGGACAAAAAAAAAGGGAGGAGGAGGGTCAGTAAAAACTGGGCCAGCAGGCCAGCAGCACCCTCAGCTGGACATCCCTGGAATGGACAGCTTGGGAAAGAAATACTTGTAGTCAATGGAGTTTATCTTTGGCTCATCTGTGAGTGCCAGACAACAGAGCTCCTGCCATATCAGTGTAAGGAGCTGTAGGGAGGATTTAGCAATGGCCTTCTGAAGACTGTGTCCCCATCTTTTTGTCAGACCCAGTAGAAATTAGATTAGTAATTGCATCCCAGATAGGAAGGGAAGTGAAACACTGTGACAGACCAATGATGCAAAGGACTAAGGAAGCAAGAAGTTGGCAAGTAGATGGCTCAGTGGATAGAGGGCTGGACCTAGAGTCAGGAAGACCTAAGTTCAAATCTGGCTTCAGACACTTCCTAGTTGTATGTCCTTGGACAAATCACTTAACTCCTGCTTGCTTCAGTTTCCTCAACTACAAAACAAGGATAATAATAGCACCCACTTCCCAAGGCTGCTGTAAGGATCAAAAGAGATAATATTAGTTTAAAAAGCATTTAGCACAATCCCTGGTACACAGCAGGTGCTACATAAATATATTGGTTTTTTACAGTAATAGTAAAGGGCTTTGTGAAACCCCTCTCAGCACCCTGCATTTAAACTCTGAACACTACCATACCTCTTCCTTTTTCTTTTAATCTGCCTCCTCAATTAGTTAGAATTAAATATGGATAGCCCACCACATGCAGTACCCAGGACCAGGAAAAGCTGGTAAATAAAAAAGCTCAAGAAAGCCTGATCTCTGACCCTCAGGAAATTATCTAATGAGGAAAATGGGACAAGCACACCAAAGAGAGTCATAGCACCAAATTAATGAGGGCTCATAAGAAGCACAGCAAACCTCTCAATATGTGTGGTATGTCATGATAATTAACAGAATTTCACTACTGGAAGGGACCTAGGAGGCCATATGACTCAACTTGTAACTAAATATTGATTTTAAAATTCCATTTGTACCCAAACAAGTCTCCCCTAATAGGTACCCAACAAATGACCACCCAGTCTTCAATTGAAGAGTTCTCCTGATGGAAGAGGGAATTCCAAGACAACCTGCTCCACTTTCGGATCTCTATGCATTACAAGTTTTTTCTTTATATCTAGTCAAAGTCTGCCTCTCTGTATCTTCTACCAATTGCTCTGGGTTTACCCTCTGGAACCAAACAATCAGCAATCATTTATGAAGTACCCACTGTATGACAGGCTCTGTGCTTAGTCAGTGGTCAAACAAACACAAAATATAAACTAGGCAGATCAATAACAGTTCTCCAACAGTAGAGCCCTTTAAGGACTTGAAAACAATTAACATCTCCCAAACCCCACAAGTCTTCTCTCTTTCTAGGCTAAACATCCTCAGTTCCTTCAATGGATCCTTATACGGAAGAAAGTTGAGACCTTTCATCTTTCTGAATTCCCTTCCTTTAGCACCCAGAACAAAATACAGTACTCTAGATATGGTACGACCAGGGCAGAATCCAATGGAACTTTGATATACTGAGCAGTATAGAAAGCAGAATGGTATCTTTTTTAACTGCATCATGCTTAAACTGACTAGGTACATTTTCTTAGACAAGTCACTCCCATTCTCTGGGGCTCATTTTCCTCATCTGAACAACTAAGGAACTAGTCTGGGTTGTTTCTTTTGTTGTTGCTGTTCAGTCATCTTGGTCATATTTGACTCTTCATGACCCCCTTTGGGGTTTGGTTTGGCTTTTGTAAAGGTACCGAAATGGTTTGCCATTTCCTTCTTCAGCTCATTTTCCAGACAATGAAACTGAGACAAACAGAATTAAATGATTTGCCCAGGTGTCTGAGGCCAGATTTGAACTCAGGAAGATGTGTCTTGCTGAGTCCAGGCCCAGCACTCTATCCACTACACCATCTAGCTGCCTAGGATTTTTTCTAGTTTTCTTCCTATTCAATCAATCCAAGGTTCTGCTAAAATTCTACAATAAATGTCAGATGAGTGATACAAGACAATAACTGCCATAGGAGTTCAGAATTAAGAAAGAACTGTTGGGGCAAGGTAACAACATTTTTTTCTAGGTCTAATCAAGGTTCTGCCATGAATTCACTCCACGAACAGGGGCAAATCATTTTCTATCTCTAGGCATCAGCTTCCTCACTTCCAAAAAGAAACAGCTGGACTAAATGATCTCGAAGGTCCCTTCCAGTCTGGAAGTTCTAGACGATTACAAACAGCTATCTCAGTAGTCCCTGTAGAGTGTGAAGAATAACAAAGAGAAATGAGTCTTCAACTTTTCCTGGTCCTGGGAAGCAGCAAGATGGGGATTAGGAATTGTCAAGAATCATTGAAAAATGTGACTTGTGATGGAAGATTTGGAATCAAGATTTATTCAGGTATTGTATTTACTGCCAGCCATATCAAACTGCCATTGTTAAGAGGGGATAGCTTCCTTTTGGTTGACAGGGACTAGGAGCTACCTTTAGGGACGGTTTGCATCAGAAATATCAGTATAGGGCCATCTGAAAACTGAAGTATCTCCTCTGCTATGGCTAACATGGATCTGTATAACAATACTTATATTTGGTCACAGAGGCAATATTGTCTACGAGTTGAAGAGTCAGAACATCTGGGTCCAAGTCCCTTCTTTGTCATTGACAAGTATGTGAATTTAGGCAAATCACCTGATCTCAGTTTTTCCATCTGTAAAGTAGGGATCATAATACCTGTCCTTAATACATCAAATGTTACATCACAGAGGATACATCAAGGAAATAAAATGAAAGGAGTTAGTGGCAGTGGAAGCACGCTGAGAAGTGGAAAGCACTATATAAATTTCAGGCTTCATTAGTATCCTCACTGACTTGATCTGTGATGCTCTGAAGTCCTCTGCCCACAGCAAAGCAAATCATTTTAAATGGACAAACTACTTTAACAAAAGCTATATTCCTTGGCTTATCTCCAATGGAGTATTTCTGGTTCACTCAGAGCATTCCCAGTTCAAAGGGTCTTGTGTTCTGAAGCCTTCAGTCCAAATCAGCTTTTGCTCCCACATAGGGACACAATCTGGCCTCAATGCAGTTCTCAATGATTTCATATTCCTTAGAATTCCTAGAGCACTTTATAGTTATTGTACCATGTTCCAACCAAACTGGGCTACTTGCTGTTCCCTGAAATTAGCACTGTACCTCCCTCACATGTGCCTCTGTACAGCCTATCTATCCCACAAGCATGCAACAGAGTTCTAGAAAAATCTTTCTCTGTTCCTCGTCTCTCTATTCTCTCTCCTCATTCCCAGATCTCTTACAATGTGGCTTCTGGTCCCATCACTCGACTGAAATAGTTCTCTCCACATATGATGTCCTTTAATCAGTCTTCATCCTCTTTAGCCTCTTTGCAAGCATTTGATACTATTGGTCCCCTCTCCTCTACAGTCTCTCCTTTTGGGGTTTTCATAATAATGTTCTCTTGGTTCTTCTACCTGCCTTAGCACTCTTTTTCCTTCTCTTTTGCTAGATCATCACCCATATCACACTTCTAACCATGGATGTACTTTCCCAAGGTTTTGTCCTGATCTCTTTTCTCTTTTTGCTCTATACTCTTTCTTTTATAAGAAGTCTTTCTTGATCATGCTAGTTAGTATGCTCTCCCTCCTCCCAAGACCATTATATCCTTCTCTGAATATATATTGTATTCTGAATTCTCAATAGAATATAAGTTTCTTGAAGGGTTTGAGTGGTTTTTGTCTTTCTTTGTATCACCAACAACCAGCACATTGCCTTGCACACGGAAGGGAGCAAGCATGTACTAAGTGCCTACTATATCATACGCACTGTGCTAAGCACATTAAAAATATTATCTCATTTGATCCTCACAACAATCCTGTAAGGTAGGCATTATTATGATTCCTTATTTTTCTTTGGAGGAAACCATGACTAACAGAGATTAAGTGATTTATGCAGGATCACATAACTAGTAAGTGTCTGAAACCAAATTTCAACTCAGGTCTTGTTGACTCTAGGCCCAGTGCCCTACCTACTGTTCCACCTAGCTGCCTGTACCTTGAATTTCTGTGACCAAATTAGTCATTACCTGGTAACCAACATTCTAGTTTTTGCATCTCCAAACTCAGATAAGTGGATCCTCAGTCAGCAGAACAATAGAACATTACTGCACCTATACCTTTCCACTTTGATTGAACTTGGTAGAATTTTCATTATGCTGAATCCAATATCACTTATCGCATCATAGAAAGCTTTCAGTGGAGGGGATCTAAGAATAAGGAGAGTATAGCTCAAGATCTATCCACTATGTGACTTTGGTCTCGCAGCTTTACCTTTGGGGGGGATTCATTTTCTTCATCTGAAAAATGATTGTGTGTGATTTCTGGTATCCAGAAATATACATACTTATATAGAGAGACACACACATATATATATAGATGTAAATAGAAACATACTTTATAACTGCAATTCAAAATTCCTTTGTAGTACTATATATTTTAATTTAGGCATTTAAACCAATTGTTCTCAGAAAGGGTACACTAGCCTGCTGAAAGAGTGTAGGACACAAAAAGAGTTAAGTCCTGGGCTACAGTTCCCCTAAGGTCTCTCCAGCTCTAATGTTCCATGGTTCCATGGTTATCACAATGCAAAGTCAGTTATGCTAAGCCTCGGAGAGAAAGCTGGAATTGGACCCCACAATATCTCAACACAGCTCTCTTCCTTTCCATTAGGAATAACATTTCACTCCTCTCTCACTGTTTCCAGGAATTTGTCATCATCCTTCCTCTTAAATTGTAATAAAAGTTCTCTTATCTCAGTAAGTTCCAGTGTATCATGGGACCAGCTCCCTTGCCTGTACCTAAACTATAAGCAGCAGCATTTCTGTGTAAATAGGCTTGTTCCTCAGACCACTTTGTGAAATGCACCCCAGTTCTGTAGACAATGCTGTTGATTTCTCTGCACATTGTAGGTCTGTTATATGGTGTTTCTCATGAGGAGCACTGCAGTAATCTGATGTCCTTTCCTTTTCAATTTCAGATAGGCAGGAAAAGGGCTACATTTGTCAGAGAAATCTTCTCACTTGGGTTTGAAGAAGAAAGCAATTTATCCTTGGAAGAGATAGCCCCAGTGAAATTTATCCAGCTGTCCAAAGTCAGGGCTAGGTTTTTCATCCATCCTAATAGGAAGGATGTACATGATAAGAACCACCATGACAAGAAAACTCTGTGTGTGTGTGTGTGTGTGTGTGTGTGTGTGTCAGAGAGAGAGACAGACGGAGAGAGAGAGAGAGAGAGAGAGAGACAGAGAGACAGAGACAGAGAGACAGAGAGACAGAGAGAGTGAGAGAGACAGCTGGCTGAACACGAGTCACAATGTCAAAAAAACAATCTCTCTCTAACAACTTTCTTCTACTCTGCCCAAATGATAGACGTAGACTTTGTTAACTAATTCCCCATGCAGATACAAAAAGACACAAGTATTGCATTTGAGTTCCTCATGGTCTATAGTTCTGGAGAAATTTGACCCTTTCAGCACTACCTCAGGGATCAGTCCACAAAAGAATTGACTGATCTTGAGCTTTTGAGCAGAATGCAAAACATTTTATATTGATACACATTATTTTTAAAAAATCTAAACATAACACTAGACTTCAAGGCAGAAGACTGCTTCAAATTCTGGTTCTAACACTTCCTAAGCTGTGTGAGTTTGGGCTAGTCACTTCTTTTCAGTGAGCCTCATTCTATTCATCTGTATTAAGCTGTAGAAACAGCAGAAGAGTTGTACTACCCCCCTCACAGGATGTTCATAAAGAAAGCCCTTTGTAAAACTTAATATGCTACGTGCATGTGAGTTATCATGGATCAACACAAAGAAACAAAGGTTAGACTATTTTAAATGACAGTACAGATGTAAACAGGGCATGAACTCATTGTTCGTCCTTGTGTGGACACTAAGCAATACTTAGTTCTTTAATCATGATATTTACACCTTTCCTAGCTCGACCCTTAGAAGAAAATAAAACTGTGTCAAGTCTATCTCCTAAAACAGTCAATAAGTTTCCTTGGCAAGTTCTCTGAATTATGCATGTCTTTTTTTTGAATATAAACTTGGAGGAAATTTTCAGCACCAGTAGAGTAAAAAGATAGATCATCATTTAAAACAATGAACCTAGGAATATTTTCCAGATTGTAATTAATATTCTTCACTATCCACTCATCCCCTAACTGCCTATAATGTGGCTCCTGTGACCAGCATTTTACAGAAGCTGCTCTCTCCAGGGTCACCTCTGAACTGCTAAATCCCAAGGTCTCTCTTTTTTAAAATTATCATTCAGTAGAATATATACCCTTTGAGGAGATTGTTCTGTTTTCATCTCTATATCTTCAGAGCCTAGTATAGGGGCTTGCACATAATAGCTGCTTTGTGTTTCTTGAATTGTGTAATTAAATAATTCCCCTTGAGCTTTCTATATTATAAGGCATGACTGATTATCCCCTCCTAATTGACGCTCTCTCTTCCTTTAATTTTCCTTGACTTCCATGACAGTACTCTGTCTTGCTTCTCTTTCTACCTGACTGCTTCTTATTGGTCTCTTTCCTCTTCCCAACTTGTAAAAAAAAAAAGTTTTGCACTTGGATCTGTCTCTTCTCTTACCACTTTCTGTCCTCTGGCAGTATCATCCATTCCCCTGACTTCAGTTATCACTCCAATGCACATAACTCCCAAACCTTCATATATGCAGTCTCAATCTTTGCAAATATTCACTGAATATTTCCGTCTGGGTACCCTGCCTCCTCAAACAGAATATGTCCCAAAATGAGTTAATTATATTTCCCATAAATTCTGCCTCTTTCACCAAATTCTTTATTTCTTTGGCCCCTATTACTCTTTTCCTCGTCACTCCAGGTTAAAACAGTGGAGTCTTTGTTTCTCCCTGGAATTAATTATTAAATCATTTATTAGTAATATGTCTCATATTGGTACTATCCTTTCCACTCACACTACCATGATCCTAATTCAGCTCCTCATCACCTGGTCTATTTTAATGGTCTCCTGACTACTCTCCCTGAATCCTGACTTCCCCTCCACAATCTATCCTTCATACTACTGCCAAAATAATCTTCTAAATACACTTCTGACCATGTCACTTTTCTGCTTTAAAAAAAGTGTCCTCACCCTTCATCAATACAATTCAAATTTCATAGCTTTCTTTCTACACCCCACCCCAACTATTTGTACCCTATCTGTCCATGTTTATTCATTTATTTCACAGACCAGGAATAAGAAGAGACTTGAGCTTATACCACATTATTATCGATTGAATGAAATGAGGAGGGGCCTACCCTGGAAACAAGAACCAATACCAGCAATATAACTGCCTTCAAGTACTAAAAGGCTGTAATATGGAAGAGGGAATAGATTTGTTCTGTTTGGTTCCTAGTTAGAACCAAGAGCAATAGATAGTACTTACAAAAAGGTATATGTAGGTTGACGTTAGAAAAAACTTCTGATGATTAGAAATCTTCCTAAATAGAATGGACTACTCTGGGAGATGATAGGTTCCTCTTCCTCAAAGGTCTTCAGGATTAGGCTGGAATCAAGTCAACAAACATTTATTAAATGCCTGTTATATGTCAGGCACTATTGTAATAAGTGGAGGAAATGGAACTCAAGATTCCCAGTGCTAAAGACAAAACCATTCTACTGTTGCCTTAATTCCTCTTTTTCTTTCTCCGTTCCAATTCTTCAGTTTAATCTGTTAATCCAGGAACCTGGAATCTCTTAATGAATGATGAATGGAGGAAACTCATTTTTTTATATGCTTCATTTTCCCCCTGATTTGAGCAGCCTCTAGATTATCAAGGATCAAGTGTGATTTGCATTTGCAGAATAGGAAATTGGCTGCATGAGATGTTTTAGTGAACATTGGCAGCTTTCAAGGCAGAGACCAGGTGCAGCAAGACAGGAATTAAAGGGGTGTTTCATATGTGTTGTATATGTTAATTGGTGATGGTTGGGATAGAGTTAAGGAGGAGTATGCACATGCCCATTTAACTAATGTCTCCATTAACAGAAGAAAAAAGGTTCACCATACTTATTGGCTCAGCAAGGACTTCTATTCTTTCACATTTCAGGCATAAAGGCCCCAAGAGCTGAGTTTGCTTAAGAAAATCATGTGTGATGGGATAGTGGATGAATGATGAAGAATTAATGTTCTGGGATTATTATGGAGGACTGGTGCTGTATGAATGTTTGGAGGGTGTTTGTATATGTTCCCAAGGAGTATACTGTTTGGGGATGCATTCAGCATGCCTATATGTTGGGAAAGGTCATGGGTGGCAAAATGTATAGAATATCTTTTGTCATCATCCTCTCAAATAAACAAATATTCTAGACCAGTTAATTTTCTTAAGCTAGCTCAGATGTTAGTATCTGAAATGTGAGGAGAATAAAGGACCTAGCTGAAACAATAAGCATGTTGAACCTGTCCTGTCATGTTAAGGGGGATGCTAATTCATTTAATATTCTGGGTAACTGCTCTACTTCAAATTAACAACTTCCACAAGCAGCTAAATTCTCAGTCTCTTTTTTTTAACCACAAGGAGAGGAAGAAATATCCAAAGGCAACTTACTTGCCAAAAACTGACTAGCATATTAGTGACTTTTCCATTTACTGAATATATTTGAACTCTTTGTTTAAAAGCAGATACAGTAAACTCTGTTATTTGTCATGTTTGCAGAACAGCTAATCAAATATTCCGGTTAATGGAGAGGTGCCATGATGCTAAGCAAATAATTCCAGTTTTCAAAGAACTGCAATGGAACAAAACATACTTTACATCAAGATGATCATTAACACAATTAAATCTTTCTTTGATGAATGAGAATGTACTTCAGGATCTTGCAGTGGCCCAAGATCACTGTCACAAGTGGGAAATTTCATAATGCTCAGATGTCCAGGATTGCAGGCTTTGACAAATTTTTCTCCGGGATAGGATATCAATTAAGCCAGCTTTGGTTACATATAAAAATGCTAAGTTGTGGTTGCAGTCCTTTGATCATGGTGCTGACCTAACTGCATCACCACTGGTGCTGAGGGCTTCCACAGTGAGCTAACAATTCTAATTACACAAGCCATGGCACAAGCAAACTCCAGCCAAGACACCAGCTAGGGAACCCCACTGAGTTCTGATTATCTAAGCTAGCCTCTTTCATATGGTGAGGTTTATTATATTCCTAAGCATATTGATAGCAAGGAGTTGCTGGATTCACTTCTCTGAGAATATTACATGTGAATAATATATCCATTGCTGCTGTTATGGGTCCTATGTACCCCACTGACTGGGGCTATGACCACTACTAGTGTGTTGTGTATTCTGTGTACTTTGATTTTCAGAGTTGCCTCATGGGCCTTTGTGTGTGCTGTTTCAGACTGGAAGTGACTGTGATCCTTCTGAGTTAGTTGAGTCAATAGTAGGTTAGTTGCCAGATAACACTTGGCTTCCAGACAAATCAGTCCCTAGATATTGGTCTGAAATATAGCTTTCTGGGTCCTATTAATTCACTAAGAGAATGAGTAAACTTGAACAGGTTGAAATTCTGGTCATGAGAGGGTGAGGGGAGTGGAAAGAATGTTTGGAGGAGAAATGGAAGAGGGCTAGAGAAGGAAAGGAAAGGAATAAAGAATAAGAATTTATATGGTGCCTACTATGCGTCAGTCACTGTGCTAAGCGCTTTTTTACAAATATCATACCCTTTGGTCCTCGCAAAAACTCTGCAGAGTAGGTGCTATTATTATTCCCATTTTAGTAATACCAAGGCAAATAAGGGTTAAGTGACTTATCCAAGGCTACACAGCTAATAATTGTCTGAGTTTGGATTTGAACTCAGGTCTTCCTGCCTCAGGTCTAGCATTATATCCACTGCACCCCCAGCTATCATCTCTTGGGATATATGGCAAGCATTTAAACCCAAGAGATTTAGTGGTGTGTCTACTCAGCAAACTTTTTTAATGCTCTTTTCATGTTCTCTTTTGTGCTACAGATGTTTGTATAACCAGTTCATCACTCACACTTGAACCTAGATACTGGACCTGGTTAGTCTCTGTCATTCCATTTAAGGAAAGATATGGACAAGAGTGTCATGGTCTATCTAGGCCAGTATGAATTGAAGGCAAGTGGCATCACTGGAAGAAAAATTCCCCTCAATGAGGTCATAGCTCTGTTGAAATATTAAAATATCTCCCCGAAAACTTTGTACATAGTAGGTGTTCAATAAGTATTGAAGTACATTAAAAAGGTGAGGTCTGAGAAGTAGTTGGGTGGAAGCTGTGGAATCACAAGACTATCACCGCAGGCCCAATTAATCCCTAATTCCTATGACATCCTGTCCTACTTATTGCCTGTACCATTCATTTGACATCTATTGCATCTATTGATTTATAGTCTTAGTGATTTTTTAGAATGTGTGTATCTCATCTCACCCAATAGATTATAAGCTCTCCAACAACAGAGGTCATGTCCTGGGCAAGCCATCAAGAAGAATTAGCACTGATACAAGAGTTATCATTACCTAGACCTCTAGGCTGTGTGAACAATATCTTCAACGGCAGATCAGAGGAGGCTTGTTTATGAGTTCAGAATAGAAAGCTCTTAGCTATGCATTTGTATTATACCCTACGTGAAAGACAAAAGTGGAGAGGGAAGTATTTACAGGCAAGGCAATCTCCTTGAAATTCTCCAATCATGCCATGAAAACAGTTGCCTAACAGGGATATACATTGCACAAGCCTCAACAGCAGGCATGGTTTAATCAGTCATTCATTCAACTAATATTTGTGGAATAGCAATAAAAATGCACAAGGCTCTTCCCTTTAGGGTATAAAAACAAAATGAGATAAAAAAAATAAAAAGATAATAACAATAACAAGGCAGCATGTCACTGAATAAAATGATGAGGTAACTGAATAGTCTCAGGAAAGTCATTTAAGCTCTCTGTGCCTCGGTTTCCTCATCTGTCACACAAAATGGTTCAACTAGGAGATCCCTTAAGTTCTTCCAACTCATGCATTTCTTGATTCATTATAATTCTATGCTAGGAGCCACAGGAGTAGTCCTTACACTAGGTGCTATAGAAATTCATAGGAAAGAGAATACTGTGGACTGGTTTGGTCAAAGAAGGCTTCACAAACGAGACAGGCATTTAACTGCCCTTAAAGAACCTAAACGATTCACAGTAAACACTACTGCAGAAAAAGCACTGAGTTGAGAATCAAGAAACCTGGACTTTTTCTCCAATAGATAAGTGACCAAAGATATGAATATACAGTTCTCAAGAATCACTGCCATTAACTATTAACATCTTAATGAAAGAATGCTCCAGATTACTAATAATAACTGAAAAGTACATCAAAGAAGTCTCAAGGTTTCACCTCCCATCAGTAAACTGGCAAAGATGGCAAAAAATGGGAATAATCAGTGTTGAAGGGGTTGTGGAAAGACAGGCATACAAATGCATCATTGGGAGAACTGTGAATTAGTACAACATTCTATAATTATCATGCAAATAAAGTGACAAAAATATCCATACTCTTTAACCACAAGATTCTACCGTGAGGTACATACCCCAAGGTAGCCATAGATAAAATGAAAGGCCCTCTTGTGCACCAAAATATTTACAGTAGCACTTTTTGTGATGGCAAAAAAGTGAAAACAAAGTAGACACCAATCAGGGAATGCTAAACAAATTGTGGTACATTAATGTAATGGAATATTACTATGCTATAAGAAACAACAAATATCATGGATAAGGAGAAGAATCAAAAGATTTATTTCAACTGATGAAAAGTTAAGTAAGCAGAGTCAGGAAAATAACACACACAAGTACAGTGATGTAAGTGGAAGAAGCAATAATAAAATAACAGAAAATGAACGTTATGAAATTCAAAGAAAAGACTTGGCTCCAAACAAAAGATACAAGAAGACATCTTACCTTGCTCCTTTCTTTTTCAGAAATGAAGGTGAGGTGTCCATAGGTACAAATACATGTTATATTTTATTTTTTTGATGTGTTGATAACTTTGCTGGTTTTTCTTTATTATTTTTTTTAAATGTTATAAGGAATGACTAGGGGTCAGGATGAAGAGGATATAGATGGAGTAGAGGGGGATAGCTAGGCAGTACAAAAAAGTATCTAATTTTAGAAAAAGAAACCTTGGTTCTAACCACAGCTCTGTTCCTAATCTCCATGTGAACTTTAGCAAGTCATTTAACTTCTCTGGGCTTTACTCTTCTTAGCTGTAAAATAAGCAGGTTGGATTAAATGATCTCTGAAGTCCCTTCCAGTTCTAGTATAAATTTCTTTTTGCATTAACCTTTTTTGACAATCAAAGAACCAAAGGGAAGCTAACAGTGACATAAGTAAAGGGTGAGAATGTACAAGGCAAGTGTGGGAGAGGGGTGAGGAAAAGAGAGAAGCAGCAGCTAGGTATGCAGTAGATAGAGCATTTTGCCTGGAATCAGGAAGACCTAAGTTCGAAACTTGCCTCAGACATTTACTAGCTGTGTAATGCTGGTAAGTCACTTAACCTCTGTCTACCTCAGTTTCCCTATCTGAAAAATGGAGATAATAATAACAACTACTTTGCAGGATTGCTGTGAAAATAAAATGAGATACTATTTTCAAAGTATTTTGCAAACCATACAGAATTTTCTAAATTTTTTATTATTATCATCTGCCCTTCTTTATCTTTGATTTCTGTGTGCTTAGGTTAGTTTGTGAACACTATATTTCCTAGAAATCCATAGCAATCCATTTGATTGGGAGCTGGCCTTCAGGAGGTCCTTAAAATGTTTCTTCAGTTCTCCTTATTTGTGATAGCATGATTTCTACTCCCAGCACAGCAAGAGTAAAGCAATTTGGGATGTGTCCTGGGTCTTGAATTAGATATATGTCAATAATAGTAATACCATGGTCATCGAGGACAAGTAAATAAAAAGATTAAGGAACAACCATATTCCACTGGGCCCTACTGAAAAAATACCCTGGATTTCATTTTCGTTGGCACTCTGACAGAGAAGTCAGACTGCACCTGGATTTCCCACAGAAACCCATTTAATAAGACATTTGTTTACTTCCTTCCTTTTACCAGTGACAATATAATCATGTCTGATTCTTTTCATGATTTGGCTTCAAACCAAAAAGCCAAAAGTATGATCTTGCAGTTGGATGACCCTAAGCACACCATACCTCTGGTAATCCTCACAGTAAGGCAGTTACAGATCCACAGGGATGGAGAGAAAGCAGAAAATATGTTCCTGGTAAAAATAACCATCCCTCCCATCTGGGACATATTGCAGACCTTATGGAGATAGCTGCAGGAAGAAAATTTCTTCTTTGCTCATTTTTCTCTTGAAAGGAAATATCCAAAATGACCACGAGTATAAATGACAGTCTTCGTTCAGCTTAAGATAATATTTTTCTAAGAACCTTTTATGTTTTCAATTAACAAATACCTTTGAATCAGACTTAGATAAAAATTTAATGTATGTATTTAAAGCCATTCTAAACCATGGAAGGGGGGGGGATAGCAGGGGACGAATGAGCTATCATTTGAAAATAGGTGCAGCTTCTCCTTCTTTCCTCCTAGCTGCACACTTCTTAGGAACCACACCTGCTTTCCTTTCTGCCCTTGATTCTAGAGACATATGCTTTTTGTACACCTGAGTCTTGACTGTTTCAGGACATACACAGTGCTAGTTTTTAGGATGAAAGATGATCCCTTCCTTCAAATTTGGTGAAAAGACCTAAATCTATCCTGTCATTTTTTAGTCACCCCAAAGTATTGTGGAATGGTACTGCAATTCATCTTCCTCGCAATCCTCCATAATCTGCTCCCAACCTACTTTTTCAAACGTATCTTCTATTATACTTCAACACGAACCCTTCTTTTTTAGTCATAGTGTTCTACTTGCTGTCGTCTGAACACAGGTCCATGCTTATTCCTGACTCCATGCTTTTGCAGGCACTTGTGGTTTTCCATATTTAAATATCTCCTTTAGTTTCTACTTTTATAAGTGTATACAAGAATGCCTTCCCCCTCGTTTCTGCCTGTTTAGATTCTACATATCCATCAAATCTTACTTCCTCTGTGAAACATTTCCTGGCTCTTGGTCTCCCTTCACTCCATTAATCTGTAGTCATTCTGTGTTTGTGCAGCCTGTGGACATACTGAGTTTACGTCATGGGAACCCCGAGACAGAAAGAACCCCAATATAAAAGTGAAAATAACTTAGAGAATAGGGACAAACATGCTTCTAGCAGCAAGGGAAAGCCCTGATAAAGACTATACAGAATGATTATCTGTAGATAAAGAGATAGATAGGACAGACAGACAGGCAGGCAGGCAGGCAGGCAGACAGACAGATAGATAGATAGATGGATAGACAGACAGACAGACAGGCAGACAGATGATAGATAGATAGATAGATAGATAGATAGATAGATAGATAGATAGATAGATAGATAGATATTAGAGGGAAGAAAGAGACAGATGGGGAGGGCAGAGAGAGAGAGAGCATTTCTTAAGCATTTGCTATGTGCCAGGCACCGTACTAAGTAATGGTTAAATAAACACAGCAAGCATTTCAAGAAACTGATATTCTAATGAGGAAAAAGAAGCTATATAGCAGTGCTGAAAGGGGAGACACATGGTGTGTGACGTGGAGATATCCAGAAAGCTATTGCTTCAGTGAGTCTTAAAGAAACTAGGAAATCTCTGAGGCAGAGGTGAGAAGAATGTTTTCCAATCATGAGATCTAGCCAATATAAAGGCATAAGTGGCATAATGAGAAGGACAGCTTAGAAAGACAGAAGAATCTATGAAGGAGAGTAATGTATAATTAGGCTGGAAAGGTAAATTGAGGCCAGGTTGTAATTGGCTTTAAATTCCAAAAAGAATAGTTTGTATCTGATCCTAGAGTCCATAAGGAGATACTCTATTGAATAGGGGAGCAGCCTGGCTAGACTTGTGCTTTAAAAATAATTTGACAATTTTTTGGAGAATGAATTAGAGAGAAGATAGGGATGAGGCAGGAAGACTGATTAGGAGGTTCTTGTAATAGTAGTCTAAAAGGAAGGAGATGAAGATCTGTACTAGGGCTGTAGCATTGACCAGTATCCACTGGTGCTGGTTCTGGTGCTGGTGCTACCAACAATGAGTTGGCTGCTGAGCTGGTGTGGATCATGACTGGTTCCTCAGAGATCATTTCCCTCTCCCCTAATGCTGCATTGGAGAATGAAGCAACTACCAATAAGCGAGCAACATCTCTGGGCTTTTTGGCTCTACTCTCTTCCTCATGAGAGGGAATAAGCCTAAAGCAGGAAAGACCTATTTCTTCCATAGTTAGTGAGGCTCAGCTCTGTGTACATATATGTGTAAGTTTTACTACTTCTCTTGTGCTGTTTTTTCCTTTGCTTTCTTTTATCCTGCTATACATTAAAAAAAAAATCTAGCAGTCACTAATCCTAGTAGTGTGGTTAACAGTAGCAGCTTAGACAGAAGACTGGGGAGAGGTATAAAAGTCTGGGTAGAAAGGAGAGATAATCCCGCCTCAAGGGAGAAGGCAGATATAGAGATTTCCCTTGGGAAATCAAAAAACCCTTTGGAGCCATTTTACAACAGTATTCCCAGACCAGCTAAGCAAAAAAGGAGGTAAGCAGAGAGAGATTAATAGCTTAAAGTGACTCAAAAGTCCCTAGACATATTACCCATAAGCCCTTAAACATAATGGAATAAATCTGTAAGCTGAGGATCCCAGAACCTAAGATTGGAAGGGAGAAGAGGAAGGTCATCAATCTGTATAATGATAATAATCACAGATAGCATTTAAATATCAGTTTAAGATTTGCAAAGCTCTTTACATATGTAATCTCATTCAATCCTCACAACAATCCTATGCGGTGGATGTTATTATTATCCACATTTTACACATGGGGAAACTGAAGCTGAGAGGTTAAATGACTTGTCTGGAGTCATTTCTTAAGTGACTGAGGTAGGGTTTGAACTCAGGTCTTTCTGATCCTAGGTCCAGAATTCTATCTACTGTTTTAACTGTATTCCATTTTAAGTTCCCTTTTGGGATTCTTCATTGGTGTTTACATGAGAATATCCCCTTTTTTAATATACCTCAACTGATGATGCCCTATCTTTATTGGAGACTTGAGAGGACAACTTCTGTCACCTTGTAAATTTACCTGTGGGTTAGGATTTATACGCACTTCAACCGTTGCCTAGACCTTTGGGAGCTTTTTTTTATACCAAGCCCTATGGTCTCAACTGGGTGAGTCTTTCCAAGGAAGGATCCATCAGTATAATGACAAAAAAATAATGATTTTTAAAAATTAGCATTTATATAGCACTTAAAGGTTTGCAAGGTGCTTTAGATATGTTAACTCATTTGGTCCTCACAGCAACCTTAAGATCTAAGAGCTAATATTATCTCCATTTTTTTTACAGTTGAGAAAGCTGAAACACAGAGAAATTAAGTGACTTACTTAGGTACATAGCTAGGCCTTGAGACAGGATTTAAATTCAGATCTTCCTAATTTCTAGTCTTACACACTATCCCCTGCACCAACCAGTTGCCTGTGTTTATATGAGACAGGATTTGAACCTAGCTCCTCTGACTCCATAGTTAGACCTCTTTGCATGCCACCATAGTAGTACCCTCACCAAAAACAGGAAAATTTGGATGAGAAACATGTTTACTGATAAATAGGAGTCCCGCTGGATATGTGGAGTTTGAGATGCCCATAATACACCAAGATAAAATTGCCTCATGTAGAGTAACCCATTCTACTCTTGAAGAGTTTGAAATCAATCAGCCTCTCTAGATACTAGTTTCTACATATGAGAAAATGGAAAAAAATTTTCAAGATCCTTTCTAAATGTACGCTCTATGAGCTAAGTTCTTTTATTTCAAGTCTAATTCTGCTGCTCTGTATCTTCCCCTCTTTATCCCTATGGGGCCAAGCAGAACAAGCCCCTTCTGATGTCAGCCCTTCACATATTTGAAGATGGCTACCACATCACCCCTAAATCTCTTCTCTAGCCTAAATATCATCAGTTCTTTTCACCAGTCCTTGTGGGACATGACCATACCAACAACAATTACATATCTGCTGTATATAGGATGCCCTGCTAGGTACTGGGTAAAATTTAAAGTTTACATAAGATTCAATCCTTATCCTCATCAAGCCTTCAGTCTCTATTGGGGAGGGGGTGATAGGTGGGGGACTGGCCCCAAGCTTATTTGTACATAGTTGTTTCCATATTATCTCCCCCGCTAGACAGTAAGCTCTTTGAAAGCAGATTCAATCTTTTATCTTTCTTTGTATTCTGATGCTTAGTCCATAGAAAGTGCATAATAAATTCTATTGACTGACCAAAGAAAAGCGTTGTGATGGCACCTATTCTTCAAGTGAGACACTTTGAGTGTGGTCTCCTGTGTATGTCAAACTTATAAAATATGTTGGTTAGATTTTCCCCCCCTCTCTTTTTCATTCGTTGTTATAAGAAATGGCTCTCAAGGAGTAGAAGAGGTAATCTGGAGTTGAAAATATAGGTGAAACAAAACAAAAAATATAACTAAAATTTATTTTAAGAAATCTTATGAAGGAGAAGGGTAGAAGATTGTGAAGAAAAATACCTCATTGAACAAGAAAAAGCAGTGGAGGGAAAATAAGAGGTTAAAGAACTCTGACTAAGTAAAATCATTCTGGTGGTATTTAAATATGAAAGAGGAAGGACAATAAATGGATGAAATGTGGGAAAGGATGGCAAAGATTTTTATTATAAATTCTTTTCATCATCAAGGACAACGGCACTATCCCATTTGGTATCTCTCTAATATCACCATTCCAGGCATACTTCTTCATACTCAAGAAAACACAGGAAAATTTTCTGATTGAACTAGGTCTACTGAAAGGAGGCCATGTCAAAGGTAACAGTTTTGAGGATATTGAATGATCAATTTTCAAGGCATGAGGAGGAGGATGTACCACAAATGCAACCCATCCCCAAAAAAACCCAACAGCACCTAAGACCTTATTATCATGAAAAGGTTATTGAGAAAACATAAATTTTTAGATACCAAGAGATTCTTTAATGAGAATACTAGAAAGGGAAGGAAGGCTTTCAAAAACGATATTCCACAATTGATTAAAAGATGCAATAGCTTCAATGTCTCACTGTTTATTATTTCTGGATTATACAAGAGCTTTTGTTTGAGAGAACAAAACAAAGGCGTCTCCCATAGATATTCTACAATTACATAAGATTCCTTAAAATATGTAACAAAAGAAGTGACCTTTTTAATGGGTCTCTGCTCAGTAATATTAAGTGAATCATAAAACAGGGAAGGAAATATGTTCAGCTAATGTTATTATCATTGTCTAGGGTGAATCCAGGTCAATGTCCAAGTCAAAGAGGGGTTCCCTTTAGATTAAGAGGTCCTCTAGATGCTCCTGTTGCAGACCTATTTATTGAATTAAATCCCAGAACATTGCAGAGACTCCTACGTGAACTCTATAATCACTTAAAAGAATCTATCCTCACAGGGAAAACTAAGTGAATGAAAAATATCTATTGTGCAAACTATTACATATAGTTGGATAGTATAGAGCTTGTCCATCACTATACACTGTGTGTGTTTGTATGTATATATGTTTTGTGTGCACACACATATTTTAGGCAACAATTTGAGTAGAAAATGCATTGGATTTAGAGTTAAATAGGTGGAGGAGATTGGATTGGTTAGTTTTGGGAAATCGCAAAGTTCATTTAATAAACCAAAAGTTCTCCCTGAAACAAAAGTCCTTCTACTTAATGCCAATGAATGAATGATTGAGAAAGAATTTATTAAGTATTTACTGTGTGCCAAATGCTGGATACCCAAGAAGAAAAGCAATGATTCCTGACTTTATCCAGCTTGTATTTTTTTTGAGGCTATCAGGATTAAGTGGCTCGTCCAGGGGTCACACTGCTAGCAAGTGTCTGAGGCCAGATTTGACCTCAGTTTCTCCTGACTCCAGGGCCAGTGTTCCAGTGGAGTCTGCATTCTAATGGGAGAATCCCTTCTATGATCTTTGGGATGCTTGAAGAATTCCAACTGGGAGAACCCACTTTATACCAAAGCAGAGAGTGTCCAGTATGATAAAAAGGACTTAAGGTACCAGAAGCATTTAGTCTGATGAAGAAAGAACAAAGGAAGAAGGGACTGGCTTTCTTCAGGTGTTGGAAAGGCCATGATGCAGAAGCAACTTTAGGTTTATTCTGTTTCTCCCCAGAGAACAGAATCAGGAGCAATCAATGAAGGTTGTAGGAGGCAGGTATAGGTTGGATGTAAGGAAGAAACTTCCTCATAGTTAGAGCTATCCCAAAGTAGAATGAGCTACTTCAAGGGGCATCATGTTGCCTCTTGTTGGATCTTTAAGCAGATGCCAGGAGATACTGGAGAGGCAATTCTGATGCAGCTCTATGTTTGACTCTGGAAGATTCTGTGATTTTCTGCTTTTTAGCTGCGGACAGTAAGGATGCTCCTGACATGGCTGGTTGTGGTTTTCTTCCTTCTTTTTTTTCTCTTCCCCAAAGTGAAATAGATATCTTTCTGACTGACAGGGTGAACTCGCCACTCACAGCAGTTACAGTGACACTTGCAGTGTGCTCATTTATGGATAGAGGATTCTCTAAATTTAATAAGTGCCTCTTGGAGTTAGTCAAGGAAGTAATTAACGTAAGGGCACAAAGGGCATCCTTAGCCAAGGAAGTCTTGCATTTCAAGAATTGACTGCTAACTATTAGCACATGATTAAGAAGTTCATCATCAGAAGGCAGAGGCAGAGTCCCAGTACACTGATTTATTTGTTTAGTGACTGATTTGATGCTGCTGGGGAAAATGTTAGGAAGGAGATAATCTTTACAGACCCCAAGGGCATCTAAGCAGTGTGTTGTGAACAGGCTGGTCATATCACTTCCTTAAACAATAAACTCCAGTGGCTCCTTATTACCTCCAGAATCAAATACAAATTCCTCAGTTTGACATTTAAAAATCTTCACTGAACTACCTTTCCAACATATTCAACATGGTACCACACTATCTTTTCAATCAAATCAATCAGTCAACAATCACTGAGTACCTACTATTTGCCAAGCACTGTGCTAGATGCTAGGGATGCAAAGACAGAAGTGATATAGCCCCTGCCCTCAAGGAGATTACATTGTTTGAAAGGGAATAATAATATGTACACATATATGTATGTATATATAAGAATTCAGGTAACTTGGGGGAGAAGTGCTAGTAGCTAGAGGAAATCAAGAAAAAAACTCATGCGGAAGATAGTACTTGTGCTGAGTCTTGAAGAAAGTGTGTGTTTTGTCCTTTGTTGCCAAAGAAGACCATACCATCAGAGAAATAATGACATGGCTTGCACTTGACTTTGTTTTGAGTGAGGGAGGGCTGTGCAGGTCACCAGCCTCACTTCTCCTCCAGAGCCATCTGAATCCAGTGACCTGATATTCATCAGGATGACTGGAGATGACCTAGGATGAGGCAACTGGGATTAAGAAGTGTCTGAGGTGAGATTTGAACTCAGGTCCTTCTGACTCCTGCACTGGTGCTCTATCCACTGCACCACCTAGCTGCCCCTTGAAGAAAGTAAGAATTCTCAGAGATGAGGAGAAAGTGAATTCCACTGGAGAGAGCCTGTGCAAAAAGTATGGTATTAGGAAATGAATTACTATGTGTCTATGACAGAAAGGCATTTTTCCCCTGCCTGAACTCTCCAATCCCACTCTACTATTCCAAATTTGTGCTTCTTTTTCTCCTATCACCATGATTTTGGTGCTGCTGCTTACTGCTTTTGTACTCTTGGATAAGTCAGTTAACTTCCATCATCTTTCTTTCCTCTGAATTTTTATATCACTTATACTTTATACCACACAATTAATCAAAATCCATAATTAAAAGGGTGTTTATGCACTATTCACTGTGTTTGGCATTCGCTTGTGTAGGCCCTGTCCTTGGGAAGCTCATGACCTAGTTAAGGAGACATTTATCCACACCAAAAGCTATGTTAATTAGAGAAGAGGCTCTAGAATGCTTTTTATCTGGATTTGAAAGAAGTGGGCAAAGAAAGAATTCAGGATTTGTCAGAATAGTCAGTGAGTACCCTGACATTCCATAGTCAATTGTTCTTTGCTCTCTGGTGCTGCCCTAGCCTCCACATCATCTATGTGAGCTAGGGCAAATGCCCCTTGGTTGGAGACAATCAGAAGCATGGGATATTCAAGATACTGGGGCTTTTCCTTTGACATAGCTGTAAGAATTCAAAGAACCTTGAAAAAAACCCACTGAGCTTTAGATGGGATTATTATTATCATTTAGTAATCTGAAGTATTTTCCCATATGATTGCATTCTTTTGAATTTCTCCATCATGCACCAGGAACTTCAGCATCCTGCAAGATCACCTCGGCCCTAGAACATACATCAATCAGTATTTTATGCCCCTGGAGTCCCTCCCTCTTTCATTTTGGAAGATGGAACTCTCCTCACTTCCCTTCAAGGAGGGAGTTCAGGCCAGTCTTCTATTTCCCAACAGGCTGTATATCTCTGGACTTCTCCCACGGTAACCAATACATGAAAATTCACTTATTGTAGGAGATCTCTACAATCTGCTCCTCATGAATGGGAAGATCATCCTATATTTCTAATGTGAGGACAATTGATGCATGTGTCTTTGGTATGTACATGTCACCCTGTCCTTCATATTTAAAGATGCTACTACTGAGACGGATTACTTGGTAGTTATACTGAGAGTTGTGGATTGAGCGAGAGTAATTTAGTGATTACAAACATATAAATGAAAAGAACAGCAGCAGCACTCCCCTCCCCAAACTGAATGCTATGGAATTATAAATGCATCACCATGTTCCTAAAGAAGAAACAAGAAAATTCATCTCCTTCTTCTCTTGGCAGATGTGGGGGACTATGGCTGTGAAACAATGTATACACTCTCAGACTTGGTTGATATGTTAATGAATTATTTTAACAAAATCCTTGTTGCAAAGGATGGTTCTTTGGAAGAAGAGGAGATACTTATATTTAGAAATGAAGGTGATATAAAAAGAGATGAATAAATAAAAATATATTTTAAGTTGTTACCAATTTTCATAAATGAAAACAGGTCTATGTTTGTGCTCAGAGACTTATGTTGTGAGTGAGTGAGTGAGTGAGTGAGTGAGTGAGTGAGTGAGTGAGTGAGAAAGAGACAAGGTAGTCTATGGCAAGGAAGAAACAAGGAAATACCATAAATTTTATAGAGGCAAAGCTTTGGTGAGATATGTTGAGTCTGATGAATAATTATCTCCTTAGCACCTCCTGTATCTTGTCTCTAGATCTGGTATTGATGTCTTGACCTGAATCTCTCCTTCAATTGTCTTCTTGTCTTTTGATTTCAATGCACTGGAAAGATGCTGGTACTGACTTGGTCGGATCTTTTGATTTGCACTGGCCTCAGGTTCAATGGAGGGTGTGCTGAAATCAACTCTAATAGAAGCTGATTATGAAATGTTCAGTGTGAGCATTTCCACTTCATAAATCAGCAAATGCTACAAGTCAGGATTTTATTGTTTTGTTGATTGCCTAGACTTAAGAAAATGATGGAGAAAATGTTAATAATGAAGATTAAATTTAAATGTGTATCATCTATATAGTATATAGATTTTCTTTTCAGAGAGCCCATCACATTGTTGATCCTAACCCACTCTCCATGTATGTTCCCTAATGACTAGAGAATGATGATCTTCCCACCCCTTTCTTCTCTCCTGTTAGATATCAGAGTGCATTTAGAGCTTAAAACAGGGAGAAAGAGGAAAGAATGTTTTAGTGAAGAACTTTCCTTCTCCTCTCTACAATTTATCAAACCACCTTCCATTCTCTTCCACCCCAACCCCCATACACCAAAACCAATTATCCTTCAAAACCTTTGTGAGAATAGACAGGGGAAATGAATCACTCTAGCACATGGAAAATATTTCCTGAATACTTGAGTCCAGTACTAACTCAGCATCTATGAAGAATATAAAGAAACATGTGATTTCAAATATCACATGCTTTCTTCTTCTAATATACTTGTTTTATTTTATTTTGTTTTAAAATTATTTATAAATTTGTCTTTGCTTTGATGTATTTGTAGTCATTGAGCATGATGCTTTCCTGGTTCTACATCTATTAATATGTCTGCCTGTGATTCTCCATATTCATCATATTTATTTTCTTCTAGCACTCATTTTCATAAGTTTATTTTATAGCCTAATATTTTACTGAAACTATTGTCTCAATTAGGTTTGTTTATTTTTACTGATTCTCCAGTATTTTATAAATAATCATAATCTCCTTAAGATTCACAAACTAGGTTATTTTCGAAACTGGTATTTCCTTTTACTGCCATATATCTCTTCTTGGAAAGTAAGTCAATTACCTACTAACTAAGGCAGTTTTTTTTTAATTCTTTGGTCTCCACATTATAATGAGTAACTCATATTATAAATTAAAATGAGTGCAGACACCCTTTCCTCTATCCATTTCCATTTTTTCTGTCAATAGTTTATTTAAATAGGTTAGAGTAGAGTTTCTTTAAAATCTCAAATCATAACTTTTCTCATCTTTATATTTCTTCCAAATTTATATTAATTTTTACAATTTCTCTAGGAAATTGAAGATATTATCACATACAGATGATTGATTCATGAATTACTCCTAATCAATAGAGAATCATTTCTTCTTTAAAACATAATCAATTTCATTTCTTTGATGTTATTCAGTTCTTGTCATGTTTAGAATCTTTAGACTTTTTTTCTTGAAGGAAATGTTCAAGATACTTAAATATGAGGCTTCTATGAAGTCTTGGGTATTTCACTCCTTTCTCCTGAACCATATTTTCCAAAAATTTCATTTTTTTCCATCTTCACCTATGGCCACTTTTGCTTTGAAATCATCAAATATCAACATATATATATATGTATATATATATAAACAGATATAGCAACACATATATAGACATATATCTGTATTCATATGTATTGATACATTTAATTTGGAGAGTTTGAGTTATTTATAGAAATTATCACTCTCTTCATCTTCTGTAACAGATATTAGTACATAAGCTATAATTATTGCCATATGGTATTTTTCTAGGATTAAATGATAAACGATAAAAATATCTCATGAAATGAATGAAATTTTTGAATGCACAAAGAATCACAAGTTCAGTTACTCCCATATTCATCTCTTCAAGTAGAATTCATGATACATTTCTATTTAGCTACAACTTCCTTTTGTCTTCTCATTTCATTTACATGTCAAAAGTAATATTTTCCAAGAGTTTATACCCGTGATGGTGATTGGACAAGGATTAGACAAGAATCTCCCATTTGTTGTGAAGTATAACAGCTAAGTTAATGTTTATAGTTGTACCATCCCTCTAGATTACAGATCCAAGAAGATCATTGCAATAATTCAGATGTAAGGTGATGATGTTCCAGAGCAGGGGAAATCAATAAGACTAAAGGAGAGAGACATTACAAAAGAAGAATCAATAATACTTATTAAAGGATTGGAAATTGGTAGAAGCGGACAATGAAGTGACTAAACAATGATTCCCAGGTTTTAAATATGGCTGATTTGAAGAATGGTAATACTTACAGATTCTAAGAAATCAGTTACTGTCTCTGGGCAAGACTAAAATCTGTTCTCTTCTGATGTGATGAATGCTTGGGGCTTTAGCATATGCTCAGGTAAATGCTTTACTTAAGTAGCATCATAAAGAAAGATAGTGAGTTCCAGTAGAGAGAGAATGAATGGAGTTAGGACCTCCACTAGGTCTTCAAAACTCTTTGCAGAGATTTCTCCCTTCCAAATGGCTGCCCTCCGGAGGGTCCACACCTGAAGAGAAACTCCTTATCAGCACCATGTTCAACTCACCTCCATCATGCCTTGATCCTCCTGAGCTCTGGCCTGGGAGGCCACAGTCACCAGTCACTGTAAATGGCAGTGAGGTTCTGGGCATTTGTAGCCCCAGCTGGAATGAAAAATGTCAACTCTATGGCATAACAGTCTCCTCTTTGGCCTCCATTTTCATCAAAGCAAGTGTAGACCCAGCAGACCTCTTTACCCCATCATCCTTGAGACTTAAAATAATACATGTTCAATTATTTTTCCCACTTTCATACTTGGTCCAAAGAACTTTCTCTGGGCACAGGTGGCTTCATCAGTTGGTATTTGTAGGTTAAGTGGTAATTATAGGATTATCCAAAAACATCATCCTAACAACATCCTAACCATTATCCTAACAACACCAAAGTTTAAGAGCTACAAACATTATAAGTATAGGCTACAAACATTAACAGTGAACAAAGGGCTGCCCTGTTGCCGAGACAGGCACTGCTGCCCATGCCGTTATCTGCCCACAATGTAGAAAGCGGTCTCTTAAAGCTCTCTGTTTTTACTTCCCAGAAAAAATTTAGCTACATTCCTGGGCTTGTTAACATAACCTTCTCAGTTCCACTGAGAGACCTGGCCCCAAAAGACCTATGATTCTTGAATAACCAGATATTGCTTCCAGGCTTGTGTTGATAAATATTTAACAACAACAATAAAAACAACAAATGTACCCACAACAATTTAAGTTTAATCTACACATTATTAACACATTCTCCATCATTTTCTTAAGTCTAGACAATCAGCAAAACAATAAATCAAGCCCTAATATATAGTGATTTTGCTTTTTCCAAAGGGCAAATTCGTACATTGAATATATAGCAATCAGCTCTCCAACGCCCATTTGAACTGGCTCCAGCACACCCCTACCCATTGCCCATATTAATCCACTTCAGAATTTAAGGGGTCTTTTTCTTCTGACTTTCCTTTCTATACTACAGGGCCACTATTCCATATCCTACCAGATATGCCAATTGTCTCAGGCCATGACTGTAATCCATTCATTTCTGATGCAATGAAATATTCAGAGACTGAGTATGTGATCAAACAGGTGCTTCACTTAAGAAGCAGTACAAAGATAACCTAGTGAGTACAGATAGGAGGAGCTTACAAAGAGCCTGAGGTCTCTAAGTCTTTAAGTCAATAAGCTGTGGGTAGGGAGCTACTTGAATTTGACCCCACTATTATAGAGGGGTACTGATTATGTGAAAAAGGGCAGGTTTTGTTGACTTTCTCTAAGGTTTTAATAGTCAATTGTAAGCATTTATCACATGCTTACCAAGAACCAGGCACTATCCTGAGTCCTGAGGATACAAGGAAATGCAAAAATCGGACCTCTGCTCTCAAGGAGTTCACAGTCTAATGGGATGGGGGTGCAAAAAGAGTCAATATACAAATTACTGCTTTCATGAAAGATACACATTGTAAAAGGAATGTAATCTCAGTGGGAAGGGAGTAAGAAAGGTCTCCTTGTTCCATCTGGAAACTGAATGAGTTGAACTCTTCAGACAATACCAAATGTCACATTTTTTTAGGAGATTTCAATTTCCTTTTACATATAATTTCCAAATGAAACTTCCACTCTGAAAAAAAAAAAGAGCCTAAAGGACCCTAGAGATCTTACAACAGCTACTCCCATCTTGCCATCTACAAAGAGCCAAAGGACAGGACAAGCTAAGATTGTTGATGTTTTGGATTGACTCTCCACCATTAAGCTGTTAGTCAATTGGGGAGGCAAAGTAGGAGTTGGACAGCCTGACTAACTTTTACTGGCCCTAACCCACATATTTGTTTTCAAACAGCATTTTTATTCCTCATCTCACTAAACACTCCATTTGGTATTCAAAATTCAATCCAAAGAAAAGAATTATTATTACCTTTTTCAGGGAAAGGCATCACATGAATTTATGAGTTTAATACCATGGAAGAATTTGAAGTTTTACTATACACACATTGTTCATCAAAGTCCTATCAACAAAAGTGACACTGTCTGGCCAACACATATACCCCAGCGTAGAGTAGAGACTACATACTCTCGCCTTACCTACTAGTGAAGATTCAGGGAAATGAGGTAAATGTGCTTCAGCAGAGTAGGATCACTTCCCATTCTGACAATACATTACGTTTCTGGAAATCACATCAAAAACCAGATTGTTCTGTGATGAACATGCTGGAACTAGCTTGAACCTGCCGTTATGATTGGTATTTTTTGTTTGAACATTTACAACTAAGAAATCAGCAAATGTGTAAAGTCAGACCTTGATGTATTGTTTTTTTCATTGTCTAGACTTAAAGTTATAAAGAAAATATTAATGATGTAAATTACATTTAAAAGTTAGTCACACTTTTCAGGGATCTCATTGTTAAACATTTACTGACTAAGACAGTATATACATCAATGCATTTGCTTGTTTGATAATATTTGGTACTATTAGTGAAAATGTCTAATAAATTAGCAAATCTGGTAAGCAATTTTCATCCAAGGCAAATATCAAAACTATCTTCAGTTGTTAGGGAGGAGTGATAAAAAAAAAGCAGAGCAGGTCAAAGTCAGGGTGAAGCTACAGTTTGCCATACGCTAACTCCTTAAAGGAACTCATTGTTCCAGTTAACTAGGTGCTAAATAAGCCCCATGTTTCTATAGCCTCTCTAAATTCATTACTCCAGGATATAACTCCTTTACCACTCTAGTTATGTCTATTTACTAAGTAGTATCGAAAGAGCAGAGCTGTCAAATACCAGGAAAAGTAGGTGATAGGTTACACTAAGGATGATATACATAAGTATATTTCTAGTTGCCTCCTCTTCTCATACTCAGGTCAATATCATAACTATATATTAAGAAAAAAATCCAACCCTTTTCCATAATGAGCAAATCCTATATTTTTTTTCTCCAAACTTTCCCTTTCTTCTAGAACTGGATAATGCTAGTCTGTGTCATTCTGTTTTTCTTTGTTGTCTTCACTTTGCCATACTCAACAAACTTAATAAACTGTAGTTTGCAGTTTATTAGTTTAACAGTTAGTGATAAAAAGAGAAAAAAGCCAGATGGTATTGGTTGGTCTTTTCCTGCTTTGCTACTTGGAGGGAAGGGGGAGAACCTCTCTAATGAAAAGAACTGTTACTGAAAACTTCAGCCAGTCCCAAACAAAAGTTATCATTAACTCCTACCTTGATAACTTCTAGCTTAACCCCTAACCTGATACAGCTCCTACTCTGACCTCCTTCAAAGCTCTATTCAGACTTCTTGATGGCTGAAATCAGTCAAGGAAGACTTCTTGGAGGAAATGAATTTATGAATGGTTTGAGCTACATTATAAGACACCTGTTGAAAATATTCAGTTGCCTCTGCTGTTAGACACAGTTTTCCATGAAACAAAAAAAGCCATCCTCAGGCAAAAAGCTATGAAATTTGGTCAAAACTTTCATTGACATCTACTGATCTCCAGGAACTTCTTGCGTTCAGGACTTCTTCTGGAATCCCTCTCACCCCATATAAATTCAAATAGACAAATAGCTACTCATAAGAAATTTCTGATTTCCCAGAAACACAGAATAAGACTTGTTTCACCCGGATCTAGCATTCAAGCTGCCCTGAAAGAAACACAGAAATTCAGTGAAAGGAAAAGTATGGAGTTGTCCAGAAGACACTGCAAAGATGGGATTTCTTGCAGCTCACTATCACCATTTTATCCAGAGGCAAAATTACTCCAGTCACTCTTCAACAAGACTAGAGAAAAGTCGTTAGATTCAATAACCACTTCCTATAAAGCTGCTCCAAGAGAGCTGTGAGATAAGTACAGCCATGGGGCAGGACCCAGAGTGAGGTGGCCATGACCAAGCTCAGGCTTCTGAAGCTGAACAGAATGGTAATACAATTAATAGCTCTAACTTCTATCACCTACTGATAGATTATTTGAGAAGTTTTCTTAGTCATTTCACATACTTAGTCTCTACATAAATTTCAAATGCCTTACTAATCATCCTATTGTCTTTAACAACAAATATTTTTTAAGAATAGAATACATGCAAGCAGGGATGTGCTGGTAAAAATTTAACAACTTGTAGGGGTGGGGAGGGAAATGTATGTTCAACATACTTTTAAATTTAATCTGTATTATTAACATCAAAACAATCAACAAAAAATAAATCAAACCTTGATTATTAGAATTTGCCATTTCTGAGGAGAGAATTTTCATGCTGAAATTTGAACCATCATCTCAAAAGCCATTTTAAGCTGGCTTTAGAATACCCCTGTATATAAGGAGAATGAAAAGAAGTATGGTGCCTCTCCTGCAGAAAATGACAGTTTGAACTGAGAACTAGGACATGGATACAAATAGCTAAAATGTGAAACTTCTTAAAATAAGTTCTCTATGAATGCTAGAGACACTAAGGGCTCTAGGAGTTCAGAAGATTGAGAAATCTAGAATGGAGAGGGAAGACATTATATCTTGAGATACAGGAAGGGTTTCAGTAAACAAAGATGAAGGGAACCATATTCTAAGCCAAGGGGTTAGGGAGTTTAGGGGGAAATTACATGAGCAAAAGCCCTGAGGCAGGAGCACAGGTGGCATGTTCAGAGAGCTGTGAGAATAGTTTGGCTGTGATGTAGAGTTTTTATAGAGAAGTAATAAGGAATAAAACCAGATAAGTAGTGGTTGGAGTGCACCAGTAGAGGGCCTTGAATGCCAAGGATTAGGCTTTTAGACTTTGACTGCCTTCCTCACCTTACCATCTCATAATCATAGGATTCTGAAGCTGGAAGAGCCTTTAGGTTCAGATCTGTATCATTAGGCAAATGAAAGCCTTAAGACAAAAGGCAATCCAGCATCAAATCACAATTCATAGAGGGACTACTTGCTAATTGACTAAAGGACTGACCAACTCAGATTTAATATAATCAGGTTCAAAATCACTATCAAGGTTTTATATCATTAATTAGCTGGTTGGTATGCTGAAAGAAAAAGACATCTTAGGCATCTGCTCTACCCTCAGCTAGAGTGTTGTTAGCCACACGCGGGCAGTGCCAGATTTATCTGTCCCCAAATTATATTCCCAATTGTCTTTTCAGAGTAGTTGAAATTCCCACATTAGTCACTCCTGGAAATTAAGTCTTTTATTAAAGTGAAAATATTATCAAGGAGAGGTAGTACATGAATTCATTACCAACTTTTAATGCTTTTTCTCAAACAGCAAGCTCATCTCTAGTTCTTCCAATTCTCAAAGTCTCTGATTTTTCTCATAAAATCAGCATGCTTTGGATTGACTCTACGTAAATCAACTATTTCCAGATGGAACACTAAACAGAAGTTCACAGGTGGCTGAACTGGCTATCGAAAATTAATGAATCTCAGTCATGTGAGGCCATAACACACTAATTGCTAATATTGTACCGTGAAGCCACAGTCAGTTCAACCCCCAAACAGTCAAAACCAGGTTTTGTGGAGACTTCTGTTCAGGCATTCTACAACACACGATACTATGGGATCTAGTGAACTATTGTAGGCACTTGAGATGCAAAGCCAGACATTCCCTATCATCAAGCAACCTACAATCTACTTAAACAGTCATTTGTGATGTTTGAGAAAGCTGTTTCAATAAACTGGTATAGGTGGAGGCCAAAGCAAAAGGGCATAAGTGAGGAAATTAGAGAATTGAGAACTTTTTGGACAGCAAGTGGTTAACAACAGGGATTGAATGAACCACACTGACTCCATCTTGTGACTTAGTTCTCGAGCTCACTCCATTCACTTTTTATTCAATCATGTTTCTGGTTCGACTTCTGTCTTGTGAGAAAAGTTTATACAATTGTGGGAACTGGAAATAGTAAGAATGTATATGTAGAGCCTTTATCAGATTGCATGCCATCTTGGGGAGGAGAGAAGGGAGGGAAACAGAAAATTTAAAGCTCAAAAGCTTATGGAAGTGAATGTTGAATGTTGAAAACAAAAATCAAATAAATTAATTTAAAGAAATTTAAAGAAAAATTCAAAGAAAAAAGAGAAAAAAAGATCATAGGGTGGGGCTTCCTCAAGTCTGAGAATTGGCATTGTAGGAGCAAAAGAAGGACAAAAGTCAAAGGATTTAAGGATGGGGGAGGGGGAGGCAGAGATTTGTTGAAATGACTAACTGTAAGGTAAAGATAATGAAAGATGAAAAGGGAAGGCAGAACAAGGATAGTAGACTGGGAAAAATGGAAGGGGGTTAAAGGACTGGACCATCACAATGAAAATGAAAAGGATGTCCAGGAGGATAAAGCAGTGCAAGAGGTGAGAAAACAGAAGAATACAATGAGGGGGAAGAATTTTAAAGTTCAGTATCTGGAAGGTGATTATTTTCAGTGATATGATGTAATATCTTTGAGCAACTGAACTAGAGAACTGAAGATCTTGGTAACTGAAGTCAATAAATTGCAAAGCTCTGGTGTTAGAAGACCATAAATTTTAATAACAAAAAATAATGGCAGAGGTCATAATAGCAAGGAATACTATGATCTAGGTGCTGAGGAAAGGGAAAAAGTGGGAAAGTGACCTGGGAGTCAGGAGATGACCCTGACAAGGATATGGTTGTATTCAAATTGAGTGAACTTCTGAGTCATAGTGGATACTGAGTCTGTGTATAGTAATAATTAATGAATTACCTCAAAATGTCAGAGGTATTTGTGTTGTAAAGGGGACCCTAAAGGTTTGAAGCGTGCCAAGACTGGGGCTGTAATTAAAAACAAAACAAAACAGCTTATATTGACACCAGCTCTACTGCATACAGATCATTTTAGGTATACCATCTCATGTATTTGCTTTCCAGAAGGTTCTCAAGGTAGACAGTCCAAGTCACCATTTAGAGAAAAGAAAACTGAAATTCAGAGAAGCTAAGCAGTTTGTGCAAATAGCAGGAGCAGCACTAGACCCCAAGTTTTCCATTGCCTGTTTCAATCTCTCTTCACTCCACCATGATGCGTGCACAGAGATATGAGGACAGTAGGAGTACATTTTGCAATTTTTTTTGACTTGCAACAGTCTATTCAGACCACTGGTGAGACTTCAGAAAGACATTCCCGGGGTGATACGTTCTACTGAGCTACTCAACACATTTGAGGGTGAAGGTGATAGGGAAAAACCATTGGCACACCCTCCAAGAAGGAGAGCTACCACTGCCTCCCCTCTGAGTGAGTAAATTATGAACCCATGACACAATGCCCTAAGACTAGCTAGCTGATCCCTGGAATAATATACTTAGGCAGTTAAGAAGAGTAACTTATGTTTGCCTCAGTTTCCTTGTCTGTAAAAATGGGAATAATAGTAGTATCCACCACCCAGGGTTAGTGTGAGAACCAAATGAGATAATAATTGTAAAGTGTTTAGCACAATATCTGGGAAATCATATATAAATGGTTTTTCAGTCATATTGGAGTTTTATGACCCTTCTTGGGGTTTTCTGGCAAAGATATTGGAATGGTTTGCCATTTCCTTGTCCAGCTCACTTTATAGATGAGGAAACTGAGGAAAACAGGGTTAAGAACTTTGCCTAGAAGTTAGTGAGTATCTAAGGCTGGGTTTGAACTCAGAAAGACGAGTCTTCCTGACTCCAGGACCAGCACTCTATCCTCTATGCACCTGTTATCCCTATACATGTACTACTACTATTCAATTGTCTGTAGATGCTATTGTATTGAATAAAGTTAGGAAGTGTCTGAAGCCAGATTTGAATGCAGATCTTTCTGACTCCAGGGCCCAGCGCTCTATACAGTGTATCACCAAACTGTCCAAGGATAGCTGTTATTAGCTATCATTATAATGAGGAGGTGAACTGATTAATCAGGTCAACAATAGAATGGTACTCTTGAATTTTGGTTTTTCTCTGGGTGAAAAGAGAAAATATAAGTCATTAGATTATTTATTTTGATATAAGACATAGAAGTAATAATGATGATGATCGCCTTTAACGCTGACAAAACACTTTTGATATATTATCTGATTGGATCCTCACAACAACCTTCTGAAGTAGCTATTATTATTAACACAATTTTATAGATAAGAAAAGTAAGACTACAAGAAGTAAAGTGAAGTGACTTGCCCAGGGTTACATAGATAGTAACTATCCGAGGCAGGATTTGAATTCAGGTCTTCATGCTTCCAATCCCATATCTTACCCACTATAATACCTACCTGTCAAATAGCTAGGTCTTTTTTAAGCCAGAACCATTATCTACTAATAGTCATCAAGATGAATCATATTTACAAAGAATTTCATGGTTTTCAAAGCACTTTACTTGATACAACCTTGTGAGGTAGATATGATACCTATACTATAACAATATTTGTATTATTGTCCCATTTTACAAATGAAGAAACTTAAGTTCTGAGAGGAGCACATGCTAGAAAGGTCATACTGTTGAAAGCACTAAGGTGTTTAATATTCATACATAATAAAAATCAGTACTTTTCATAGATTAATGGATGTGGTCATTCTCTCCGGTAATCCTTGCTCTGACAGTGTATCTTCTAACAGGAGCAGCTGGTTGCCACAAAAAAGGTGATAAGCAGTAAGAATCTTATTGAATGCCACGGATCTTGACACACTCTTCAGCTTTCTAACATTCCTTGAAGGAAACATGGAGAAAAATATCCTAATGTCAGTATGGACATTGCCTTGAGAATATGTGCTAAATTAAAATTGAAATAGTCAGGAAAAAGGCCAGTGATGTGCAACACTTCAACATTTCAATATTTAAATCTGGTTAAATATTCTAAATCTGGCTGTTTGTGTTGTAAGCCCTTAGGACTGGAATGGTCTCTTCTTGATTTTATGGGGCTCCTAGGACACTAATAATACTCAATGAAAATGAAATGAAAGTAGTAATATTCATAGTTTTCTATGCATGCCTCATTGAACCTCTTGAGTGCACAACATCTGGCAGAGCATTCTCTTTAACAGATACTGAGGAACTCACTTCTAGTTTCCACTCTAAAGACCACAAAGAATTTTTTCAAGATCTATTTTCTTGGCTCTATCCCAAGTATTTAAGCAGTAACCAGAAATCTTACAAGTTCTAGCAAGTCTTCTTTAGATTGATCAGATAGGAACTGAGAGCTTCCCTGGCTCCATCCCATCTTGCATTGAATATGCCCATGTTTTCTTGTCCTGATCTCCATCTAATTATATATTTACATCTGACTGCTACACGCTTCCCTAACCACTTACCTTTGACCTGAATACAATCAACAGGCAGCAAGCTTTTATTAATCAATTACTACATGCCAGACATGGCACTAAGTGCTGGAAATATAAATACAAGCAAAAAACAAGACAATCCCTTCCCTCAAGGAGCTTGCATGGTAATAGAGGAAAGACAACACATAAAAGGGAGCTGAAATAGAGAGAGTGGAAGGGAAAACATGACAGTAAAGTCCATAAAATCAAAAGTACAGTTGAGTGGGAAATGAAGCATAGTATTTCTCCTCTTGTCCACAAAATGAAGGCCCTGGAAGGAACTCACTAGTGGAAGTAGAGGGCTGGTATAGCAAGAGGATGTCCGTAGGTGGAAAGGACCCAGGCATAGAAGGAAGATGCAGAGTGAGAAGTCAGCTGAGTCGTGATGGCAAAGTCTGGAGACATAGAAGCATAGCCAGGAGAGGAAATAGCAATAATGAACTGATTCAATTCATACTTCTTTTGCTTTTATTAATAAAAATCAGTAGTTGATTAGAAAGACCGTTGGAAACTAACCAACTAGTAGTCAGTGATGTAAATCAAATGCAGCAGATACTTTTTGGTCATCTCAATACCAGTCTTTCTCTAACCCTGTCAACTCCCTTGATGTTTGTTCACCTTTCACTGGGCTATATGTCTGGCTCTACTGTGTCTTATTTGAAGTATATGACCAGAACTTGAATGCATTTGCAAATGCAAACAACTACTTTGTAGATAAGGATGCTAATATTACTTTGAAGAACCTTTTTGGCAGTACCTTGAGTTTTGTGAGGCTTTTCTGGTCATAAACAGTGCCTTGAATTAGACATTCTTTTTTCATGCATATAAACTTTTTTTTTTACAGTTATGAGGTGCTTGAAAGCAAGGACTCTGTATTAAACTCTGTATCCCTTTCAACACCAAGCATTGTGTTGACCATAGACTAGATGCTCAGTAAATACTAGTTTTTTGGTTAATCTTGTAGGATGATAAGAAGCAAAAAAAGTGAGATGAAGATAATAAAGTATAAAATATCAAAAGATATCCATATGCTGATGGAATTTTGGGTGTAATGATCCATAACAGATAGAGAGCAGGCTTCAAAGGTAGAAACACAGTAGTTTAAGTCAGTTCTTGAATCTAGTTCCATCTCTTTCCCCTTTTGATAAATGAAGCACATAGAAATTCAAGAAATAGTTTAGAATGGTTCCCAACTCATTATGAAAAATCTTGAAGACAATCAATTTACTAATATATTTTAGACTTGATATTTTATATCCATTATCCACTCTCTACTTATCTTCCAAACCTCAAAACCTCATAATCAATCAGCAAGTATCTATTTGAGCATCTTACAAATGCTCAAGTAAGTTTTCAGTGTTAAGGGGAATACAAAGTCTCTGCCTTTAAGAAAAGCATCATATTATTGGAGAAGCCAAATTTATACGCATAAAAAACCCATGAACAATTCAAGACAATGTCTACTTAAGTGCTATGGTGCCATAAGAATTGAGAGAAAGAATATTGATAAGGAGATTGATAAGAGCTTCATGGAGGAGGGTATTCTTATCTGAGGGTGGATAGAATTTGGATGATGGAGAAGAAATGGCAGGTATATAACATGAGCAAATGATTGATGTGTTTATGGGACAGTGAAGAAACCAGACTAAAAAGAACAAAGGGAACGTATTAGGGAATGGTGAAGTTTGATGGGTAAAGTAGAGTCAGATTATAGAGAGTGATAAAAGATGGGCTGGGAATTTAATATTTGGTATGATAAGAAAGAGGGAGTCAGCAAAGGATTTTGAGTAGAAAGATTATAGTAGAAAATGGTATGAAGATTAATCGGGCAATGGTAAGTCAAATGGAGTAGAAGAGGAAAAAAGTGGAGAGGGGGAGTAGAACACTGTTCCAGTAAGGCAGATGATGAATTTAATAATAATTCATATTTTTATAGCTCCATTAGGTTTAAAAAGCACTTTACATTTTTAATTATTATTTGGTTCTCAAGATAACATATTGGGAAGAAGCTATTATTATTCCCAAATTACAGATGAGGAAACTGAGGCTGAGAGAATTATGTGACTTGCCCAGGGTCACACATAATGTCTGAGGCATGTGTCCTCCTGACATCAGTTAATGAACTAGGTATTCCTAACTTCAAGTACTATGCTATATCCACCTTAACACAAGGCAAACGAAAGGGCTTAGTGTCATTGGGGCAATTACAGATAATGCCATTATAGTAAGTATTTCATAAATCTTTCATTATATAGATAGATAGATTAAGCGCTTAAGTCCTTATTTTAGGCTAGTCACTGAGCATATGAAAACAAGAAATGGGGATATGGCATAGAGATGGTTTGGAAGTGATATGGAGGCCTGGTTCTAAGGTGAAAGATTACCTATCAGAGCTGGGGGAGAAAGATAATAGGGAAGGTGGCTGGAAGGGTAATTAGAACAATAAGTTGGAGAATCTTAGAAAATTCTAGATAGGAGGGAAAGGGCTCTTATCCTTCTTTGGCTTAAGAAAAGTACATTTGGAGGGAATATTAAAATGGAAAGAATTATTCAATCTCCAGGACACTCTCAATAAAGGTCAGTCAATTTTATCTTGAAGATTCTTAGTGACAGTGAACTCACTGCATAACAAGGCAGTAGGGTAATCCATTTTCCACCATCAATAATATTTATAATGATGATATCTACACAATGATTTAACATTTGCAAAGCTCCTTAATCAAGATTAATGAAATAATCCCTAAATATCACTATCTACAGTTTCAAGATCTTTTTTCCACCCCTGACCAGGATGATTTTTTTTACCCCTACAATAACAAATGAGTCACTTTGAGTCTGTTATTTTAACTATGCCAAGCAGTTAGACTGTAGAACACTCATCTACTCCCAAAAAAACAATGTGGGAAAAAAAAAAATCAGTTAAAAAAAAACGATATGCAAAATATATCCCAACAGTCCTTTGTCAGATTCACATCTGAATACTGTTCATTTCAGAAATGAATCACAACAGTGCCACCTATAGATAAAATAATGAATCTGTTAGGTTTCTTGTTCAGGAGAAGAGGTCCATTTCTATGTTGTTTTTCAATTCCAAGGTACCCACTATCATTTTGAAATGAATATGCTTATCATTTATTTTGCCCTTAAGTCCTTTCTTATAAATCATTTCCTGAAACAGGAGAATATAAAGTAGAAAGAAAAAGCAAAGAAAAACACAGTATTTACATTTCAGGCAATCTCATTTCCATAAAAAAATATGGTATAAAGTGAATCAATGTTTGTTCTTCTTAAGACTGTGAGGATGGAATGTCTGACCAAAGGTAATCTATTTCAAAATAAACATGGAAAAGTAAATTGGGGATGAAGCAAAATTAATCAGTCTGGTGACAATTTGAAGATGCTAATGAAAGCAGAAGAAGCATGGTATACATCCCCTTCTAAAGTCAAAAATTTGAATAAGGATAAAACAAAGATTATAATTTCAAACTATTTATGTTTTGTCATTTAAGCTAAGAATCGGCACATTTTGCTGATGGAATAGATAACATTATTTTTACAGTATTCCTATCCTCAAGGTCCACACTGAATAATTTGAAAAAGTATGACTCAGTACATTGTTCCTATTCAGAGATCATTTAGTGACCTAAAGTGAGTGCCACTTCTCAGGCCACATAAATTATCATCACATCTTACTCTGAACAAACCAAAGAGATGATCAGGCAGAAGGCACATTTTGTCTACATGATACCATAAGTATGAGTGGAAACAGAAAAGATTAAATCAGTTATTTTCCACATGGCACAAAAATATCAGTTTGACTGATTCCATTCTTCCTATACCCCCAGGACCTATTGAAGTTGTCGCTGCTTTGCATCAGCATAATGCTGAGTGTTGTGAGGGATGCACGTAAAAGTGTATTCCATTATTGTGCTATAAAAATGATGAGCAGAATGATTCCAGGAAAACCTGGACAAATTTACATGAACTGATGCAGAGTAAAGTGAACAGAAACATAAGAACATTGTACATAGTAATAGTAATACTGTATAATGAACAGTTCTGTGTGACTTACTCTTCTCAGCACTACAATGATCCAAGAGAGTCCCAAAGGACTCATGATGAAAGATGCTATCTACCTCCAGAGAAAGAATTGATGGCATCTGAATATAGCTCCAAGCATAGTTTTTCTGTCTTTCTTCCTTCCTTTCTTTCTTTCTTTCTGCTCTTTCTTCCACAAAAATAACTTCACATTGATATGATTACACATTTTTAACTCATATCAGATTACTTACCATCTTGGTGGAGGGGGGGGAAGGAAAGATAGAAGTTGGAACTCAATACTTTTTTTATGGGGGGTAGAGCCAAGATGGCAAAGTAAAAGCAGGGACTTCCCTGAGCTCTCCCCCAAAGCCCTCCAAATAACTGTAAAATTGACTCTAAACAATTTCTAAAGCTACAGAACTCACAAAACGATAGAATGAAACAGATCCCCAGACCAAGACAACCTGCAAAGTCAACAGAAAGGGTCTTTCACACAGGGCAGAGAGTGGAGTACTGTCTGGCATGGGTCACACCAGCACAAATGAGCCAGAGCAGACCTCAGGGAACTGAATCATTGGTAACTGTGGCAGTTCCCAGTAGTCTGGCTGGGTCTAGCCCCAGGTTGGTGGGGCAGAGGTGGCAATGGTGGTCAGCAGTAGCAGTAGCAGCTGCAGCAGCAGCAGCAGTGTCAAAGGCTGCTTCCAGAGCTCTGGGCCCACAGTAGGTGGGGGGGTCTAGCAACTGACACAAAATCCCTGAAGTCTGGGACAGTCCACCCACACCCATACCTACACCTACTGGAAGCAAAGTCCTACCTTGACAGAGAGTTGAAAAGTCAAGTATTTGGCTGGGAAGATGAGTACAAAGCATAAAAATACAGACTACAGAATCTTAACTTTGGTGACAAAGAAGATCAAAACTTACAACTAGAAGAAGACGATAAAGTCAAAGCTCCTACATCAAAAGCCTCCAAGAAAAATATGAATTGTTTGCAGGCCACAGAAGAGCTCAAAAAGGATTTTGAAAATCAAGTAAGAAAAGTAGAGGAAAAATTGGGAAAAGAAATGAGAGTGATTTAAGAAAATCATGAAAATCAAGTCAAGAACTTGCTAAAGGAGACCCAAAAAATTAATGCAGAAAATAATACCTTAAAAAATAGACTAACCCAAATTGCAAAAGAGGTCCAAAAAGTCAATGAGAAGAATGCCTTAAAAAGAAGAATTGACTAAATGGAAAAGGAGGTCCAAAAGCTCACTGAAGAAAACAATTCCTTCAAAATTAGAATAGAACAAATGGAAGCTAATGACTTTATAAGAAATCAAGAAATTATAAAACAGAACCAAAAGAATGAAAAAAATAGAAGAGAGTGTGAAATAGCTCTTTGGAAAAACCACTGATCTGGAAAATAGATCCAAGAGAGATCATTTAAAAATTATTGGACTACCTGAAAGCCAGGATCAAAAAAAGAGCCTGAGGTCTACATCATCTTTCAAGAAATTATCAAGGAAAACTGCCCTGATATTCTGGAACCAGAGGGTAAAATATAAATGGAGAATCTACCTACCACGTCCTGAAAGAGATTCTAAAAGGAAAACTCCTAGGAATGTTGTAGCCAAATTCCAGAACTCCCAGGTCAAGGAAAAAATATTGCAAGCAGCCAGAAAGAAACAATTTGAGTATTATGGAAATATAATCAGGATAACACAACATCTAGCAGCTCCTATATTAAGGGACTGAAGGACTTGGAATATGATATTCCTGAGGTCAGAGGAGCTAGAACTAAAACCAAGAATCACCTAACCAGCAAAACTGAGTATCATACTCCAAGGAGAAAAATGGACATTCAGCGAAATAGAGGGCTTTCAAGCATTCTTGATGAAAAGACCAGAGGTGAATAGAAAATCTGACTTTCAAATACAAGAATCAAGAGAGGCATGAAAATGTAAATGGGAAAGAGAAATCATAAGATACTTATTAAAGTTGAACTCTAACACTCCTACATGGAAAGATGATATTTGTAGCTCATTTCTCAGTATTAGGGTAGTTGGAGGAGATAGATAGGTAGGTAGGCAGATAGATAGACAGACAGACAGACAGACAGACAGACAGACAGACAGACAGACAGACAGACAGACAGATAGATAGATAGATAGATAGATAGATAGATAGATAGATAGATAGATAGATAGATAGATAGATAGATGGCTCAAGGTGAGTTGAATATGAAAGGATGACACCTAAAAATAAAATTAAGAGGTGATAGAGGAAGGTATTGAGAGGAGAAAGGGAAAGATAGAATGGGGTAAATTATCTCACATAAAAGAGACAAAAAAAGGATTTCACAATGGAGGGGAAGAGGGAGAAGGTGAGAAGGAATGAGCGAACCTTCCTCTCATTTGATTTGACTAAATTGGGTACCTTACCCTACAGGAAGGTAGGGGGGAAACAGATGGGGGGAATAATAGAAGGGAGGGAGATTAGGGGAGGGGGTAGTCAGAAGCAAACACTTTAGGAAAGGGACAGGGTCAAAGGAGAAAATAGAATAATTGAGGGGGACAGGATAGGATGAAGGGAAATATAGTTAGTCTTTCACAACATGACTATGATAGAGGTGTTTTGCATAACTATACATGTATGACCTATATTGAATTGCTTGCCTTCTCAATGAGGGTGGGTAGGGAGGAAGGAAGGAAGAGAATTTGGAACTCAAAGTTTTAAAAATAAATGTCAAAAATTATTTTTGCCTACAACTGTGAAATAAAATATACAGGCAATGGGGTATAGAAAACTATCTCGCCCTTCAAGAAAGTAAAGGGGAAAGGGATAAGAGGGAAGGATGTTAAAAGGGAGGGCAGACTAGGGGAAGGGGTAATCAGAATGCATGCCATCTCAGGGTTAGGGCAAGAGAAAGATAATTTGGAACTCAAAACCTTGTGGAATGTTGATAACTAAAAATAAATAAATCTAAATCTTAAAAATGCTAAAAAAAAAACCTGTTTTTACATGTAATTGGGAAAAAATAAAATATTATTTAAAATAAAAACACATTCATAATTAAAGGTAAACGTGGTATAAGGACAGAGATCATGTACTTTTAAAAATGTATATCTCCTCAGCTCTAAAAATAGTTCACTGAATAAAACAGTGCCTTAAAAAATGTTTGTGGAATGAATTGGAACAGAGTAGAAATTGCACAAGAAAAATCTTATACGATTTCCAAACTACACCAGTAGGTAAAGTGATTTGAATGGGGAATTCAAAGATTATAAACCCAGGCTTGTGCATGTGAACTTATTATTAAAAAAATAATAATTTCTGTACTGAGTAGCAGGAGGGGTAAACTCAAGTAGAAACATGAAAATTCACTGTGAAATGTATGGTGCGCAAAGGAAAAGAAAGCACTAAAATATTGGTATATTGACTAAGACTCAGAAGACGAGTTCTGGTTTCATGTCCTAGTTTTATGACCTTGGACATTCATTTTTACTTCGAACCTCAATTTCTTCCTCTATTAATAAACAAATTGCCTTTTCTGCACTTATTTTTAAAACTATATACACAAATTTATTATTGTCTTCTTAGAATATAAATTCAGAAAAAGTCTGATTTCAATAGCACTCTGGCTGTAAAAGAAGGAAGAAAACCTAAAATGTTACTTTTTGATTAACAGAGTCCCTTTCTGAAAAAGCAAAATGCCAGCTTCTAAAAAACTGTTTTCAAGGAGAGTTGGAATTATGGAAGAGGAAAATAGAATACTATTTTTCCAAAGTAGTCAACAAAGCTGCCGCAGCCTATAAAGGAATATAGACATTCATGCATTTAGCAAGAATACTTGAGATTTGTGATGAATTTAAAATATAGTTCACCTTTCTCTCTCTCTCTCTCTCTCTCTCTCTCTCTCTCTCTCTCTCTCTCTCTCTCTCTCTCTCTCTCTCTCTGTGTGTGTGTGTGTGTGTGTGTGTGTGTGTGTGTGTGTGTGTGTGTGTTCAAGCATACCTGCTTGAAATCCTATCCTTGCTTAGACCATCTCAATACCCTAAAGTTATAGTTGTCAAGTTAGGCATAGCTCCCTCACCATTGCCCCACATCTGAGTAGTGGACATAGCACCTTATGTAGTGGTTTCAAAATAAACAAAAATGCTTGATAATTTCATACTTTCTTTGCAAATGAAAGTATTATCTTGATTCTGAACTAATTAAAATGATCTCTGTTTTTTGTCCATTAAGAAAGACATGATCTTAAGCTATCTGAGTGTAATAAATGCAAAAGCACTTTTTATGCACATAAAAGATTTTTATTATCACATTTACCTACTTTTCAATGGAATTTAGCTAGAAACAACCCTTGGACAAGGCACTATTCTGCTATTACTCTTCAATATTCAATGTTTTACCGACTCTTTCACAGATGGATAAGATAGTTGCTTTTTGTATTTGAATAAAAGTATTGGTATGTAAGATCACGCTTTGTAAGCTCACTGAATGTATCTCTGAGATAATTCCAATAACAGAGAAGATATTTGAGATAATGTATGCCGTATTTTGTTCCCACATGATTTTGACTTCTTCAGCTAAGTCTTTATAATTTGAAAATTCTTCCTTCTAATACCTTGGACATTTTAGGTATTTGAGATGGCAACATATTAAAAATAGTTTTAATTTTTATTGTTCAAAGTTACACCTAGGTGAGTAAGGCAACAGCAATATCTGTGATAACTCTATTTCCATTATAGTTTATTTATTGAATTTTCAAGGATTCTTTGAGGAACATATTTGTAGTATGAGGATTTGTCATATGTTACTTGGTGAAATATAAACTTCTGAAGTAAAATTCTAGTCAATTGGTTGTATCTCAATAGATACTGCTAACCATTTACTTCTTGCAGTAATGTGTTGCAAACTGTCCATTCATTCTATGTATAATACACTTTAATCATTAAGTCATGGCTTCTTATGTATAAATCTTCTGTAATTTTTGGTGGAAATGACCTGAGCTTAAATTGCTGTCACAGATCCTTCTATTACTAAAAATAAATCCACATGACTAAGCTATTTATTGGATACTTCTTGGTTGACATATCATTAGTTGAGTTCATGGAGATGATGCTTGTGGAGCATCTTTCGACTGTACTCTTGGATCTTACCCATTTCATAGTCTTTATAGAGATATGACTTCTTTTGCTATATTTTGCAAATCAAACAGTGTATATCATTAGTCTTTCCTAATTTAAAGTGACATCTTTTTTATTTCAGAAGCATTTCTGTAAGTTATTATCATACTATCATGTGCTCCGAGAACAGTTATCAATGTTATTTCTCACTTTTAACAAGGGGGAGTTAAGCTTTCTCTAGCGGCCATATGAGCCCTATGTTAATTAAGGTAATATGAAGTTTTGCTAGAATACTTTCTGAAATCTGTTTTTGTCCATTTTATAATTCCAAAAGTACATGTTCAGACTGGTATTAGGTATGTGTTAATTTGATTTATTGCTATTATTATTATAGAAATAAACAAAATTAAAGAGTATGTACACATTTTTGTAATGTACTCAATTATGTATGACCAATACAATTCCAAAACATTACTTCTAACTTTCAAATACACTTGGGCTGAAAACATCTTTTGAATGAGTATGTTTTCTAGACCAAGGTCTAGAAATAAAAGTTCCAAAACTAAAACATCTAAATTTCAAAGGCAAAATATTTAAAGATAAAAGAAGTCCAAATTAACTAGTTTCAGTTCTATTTTATAAGCAATGTAAAAACAACATATATGGTATGGATGCATTTATATGCATGTTATTTATACTTTCAATTTACAATTTCAAGTGAAAGCACATTCTCATAGTTCTGACAATAAATCAATGAAAGCCTTGGTCTTCCAAATATCACATTGGTCTCAAACAGTATGGCATATTAATAAAGTGCAAGGGTAGGCTCAAAAGTTCACCATTACCACTATTCCTTCCCATTTTGGGATTAAGGATAATATAAATCAAAAGTAAGCAGCCTCTTATGTCTATAAAATGAGGAGTGTGAATAAGATGAACACTAAAGTCCCTTTCAGCTCTGTATCTTATGATTCTTTGATTATGCCCAGTATTATACTATCTATATGCATGATTCCCACTTAACAGTACAAGTATATTTAATACAGATTGACAGATGCTCTTGCAAGCAGTTAGAAATCCCCAGAGCATGAGTGGGTTGCTCTATCAGCTTTTCAAAGCTTTGACTTTCTGTCCTCTTTCTCCATGGGGATTGTCCACATTTTGCCTTCTCATGTCCCTCTAACTTCATTTACATTTTTTTTCCCTAAAGGTTCCTTCTTTGGGGTTGAAACATTTTGGTTGGAAGTAATGGGCCATGTATACTGACAGCATCCTGATGATGCAGAGAGGTCAAGGGGCAACTCCATTTCTCCATATTTCCTCAGGGCCCTTAGCACCCACCTCTGTTGATTTCTGTAAGCAGTTCTCCTCTCTTCATTCGGAACTTGCTACAAGGAGATGGGCTGGAGCGGAACTTTCTCTTTAATGGGATTTTAATGTGATAGTCAGCGAACTAATCTTGTTTAGATATCATATGAAGCCATGTAATCTCTTTCTGGGCACTTTCATTTCCTAAAGACTAGGCCCAAGTATGTAATTCATTTTCAGCAATGGAAAAGCTTTAATGAGATCACTACAAAAGGTCAAGTGAATGGACAGACAACTGCCCCTTCTCAACCTTAGATTTATCTCCAATGACTTTAATCAATGACAGCAAAGAACTAGCTAAGGAAAAAAGCTAGAATTGTATGTCTTTTTTTTTTTAATAAAGCTCTGATATGAGCTTCTTTTCTTGTTATTTGCCTCTTTTCATTTCTGTTTGGAAATAAAGCTCCAGTAGCAAACACGGATCACATTTTTCTTTTCAAATAGACTTTAATTCTCCTTTTCTCTTGATTTGATCAGATGCCACCAGGTAAGGATTTGCTAACCACCCAGTCAATATTAATATGCTGAGGTTGACTCCATCTCAGAGAATTCTACTACAATCCTTCTTCTTGTGGAACTTTAGTGATTTTTTTCCAATAATGAATATATTCCCCAAAATAAATCCAGCCAATAGAAAGACAGACTCATGCTGACACCTCCACAGTGCAATTTGAAGAGAGCTATAAAAATTTCACCCTCCTTAACAGCCTCCTCTTCCTTCCTCTCACATATGTTGCATACATACAAACACACATACGCACAGTATCTTCAATTCCTTTGGGTTAAGAAATCGGATGTTTCTATTAAAATGCAAGTATTATTCAAGGAATGGAAACACATTATGTCATTATCAGTGATAAATGCCTTTGCTCAAACTGATTTACCAGATGAGCCAGGCCCTAAGAAGACAAGATATAGGATAAATAAATTTGTATGGAAGAGAGAGGGAGTCAGGAAACTTTGAGAAAATGGAGAATTTCCTAGAGGTACTCACCACAGTTTGCTTGTGTTTGTCCATTGTTCTCAAAGTGAACCATGACATCAAGATGATGACATGACTTGCAGTTGACTTTGATTTGTGTGAGGGAGGGCCAAGCAAGGTCACCAACTTCACCTTCTTCTCCTGTGCCATCTGGATCTAGTGGCATGATATTCATCAGGATGACTAGAGATGACCCAGGATGCAATGTGAAATCCTGGCTCTTTCAGGCTTAGGACTTATCATAATCTTACTTTGAGTGAGATACACCCATTCAATGAATAGGCTTCTTTAAGTTACTCAAGGGGTGGCCCCTTGAATCAAAAAAAAAAAAAATCAAACCTCAGGGTTCCTGGGTAAAAGAGAAAAAATTACTATTTAGTTTTTACACTGCACTCACCACTGAGGAGAATGCTGAATAAACAAGGTCCATGGAATATGGTAGTGAATGGGAAGGGAGAGTAGGAGCAGAAAGTCTCACAGAAAGTTGGAATCTCTTTTTCAGAATGTATTATATGTCTTTATTCTTGATTTATTCCTATCTAAAAAAGAAATCGTAGCATATACCCAAAATATACAGATCATGGGAATTATATAAAAGAAGACAAAAGATTGGAAAACAATGTTACTACTTGTCAGTTCCAACTAGAGAAGAACCTAGCTCAAGAAAGGTGACTTATGAAGACAAGCACTCCTCTGTTGTCTTATATTTCTAAGTAACTACTTTTTTTTGTCTTTTTGGGGGGACGGGGGGAAAGCAAGGCAGTTGGGGTTAAGTGACTTGCCCAAGGTCACACAGCTAATACACAGCTAATGTAGAGTTTCTGAGGCTGGATCTGAACTCCAGTGCTCCTGAGTTCAGGCACCTTCTAGGTGCCCCTAGTGACTACTTTCAAATGTAGGTTCATTAAACCATCAAGCAATAGGTAACAAGACACAAGAAGAGTACTTAAGGTCCAGAAATACAAGTAGGCAATGTAGTTATGTAGATCCAAATGATGAAATAATCAAATATTGTCTAAGGTCAGGTGAGAATCCAAGCAAACAGATATCAAAATGAATTAGAGCACTTACAAACAGTATGTAGTTTTTTAATTTGACCAGCTTTATGTCTCTTCTTTTTAGCCCTGATTTTTGGGATTAACTTACAACCTCCTTAATATTCTAAAATTACTCTCTCCTAACATTACAGGTATGCCCACTCTTGGTTCCTAATAGTATTTCATTCACTGGAATCTCCTGGTCATGTATTAGTAGGGATGCCTGATACATTCTAGCTAGCCAAAGATTCAGGCTGATGAACCCAGAAGTCTTTCAACTGTCCTGGATTTCACGGGATCATAGGATTTAGAACTATCAGGAACCTTAGCAATAACATAATCCAGTACTCTAGTCTTCTAAAAGATAAGTAAACATAAGCCAAAGAAGCTAAAGAATATGTCCATGGTTGTAGGACATTTAAGTGACAGAGCCAGGATTATTAACTGACAGTATTCGCTGAATTGATCAACATTAGTAGATAACTTTATTACCTTGGTTTTGTTTTATAGACTGTCTTTCACCCATTCTAACAAGACATGGCAGTGTTTTCTTTTAAAGCTCTTCTCTATTTTTGTATTCCTTAATATTTGTCAAACAAAACAAAGCAAGGCTATCTGAACTTATTTTTAGCAATGTAATGACAGAGGATGATCCAGAATCTAAATTATAACATGGTTCAAACTTAAAAGGATCACTTCCTTGCTGGATTGTGATTACTGATAGCCATTTGCTTTTCCCACACATATATATCCCATCCCACCCCACTCAACCAAAAAAAAAATCCTTCTCATAGAAGAGTCTGTTGTTTCTAGCCAAAGGGATGATTGAATATCATGAGTATGTAAATCAATACATACAGATGTAAAAAGTATTGTGATACATGTTCTGGAGATAATTTGCAATTGAAAATCCATTAACAATGTGAAGGGGTATGAATAATGCTGGAATGGCTGGCCAGGTTTGCCAAAAATAAGAATGTGCAATACATTCTGAAAATGAGACAAAAGCCTTGCTGCAAAAGTGGCAGTTTTTTCCCTTCTTGTAAGAGAAGCTGGAGATTATTTCCAATGTTCAGTCCCCATCTGTTGACTCAGAAACGTAACAAGATGTATAAAAAGTGGAGAACCAAAGTGTTTGGCATAACAACAGCAACAAGGGGAGGAGAGGGGTGCAAATGTGCAGTCTACAAATAAACACTGGGTACATTTCAAAGGCAATTTCAACCAGAACTTGAGAGTGAGGGGAAACTTGAATAGAATTGCTAACCTTGCAAAACACGAGCTAGACAAATGAAATGGACAAGAATAATAGTGTCCCATTACTGAGATTAAAATTCATTCAGAAATATGTTGAGTTGAAATTTGTTTTCCATCCAAAATGCCTTGTATAATTAGATTGAGTGCATGTTTTCCACGTCTCTAAGCGTGATTATTCTCCAATGATTCTGTGCATAGAAACGAATAAAATGGCTAGAAAAGCAATGTCCTACCTTTGGGATGTAACATTAACATTGACCAACTCACGTGATGAATCTGACAACATTTTAAGCCTCTGATGTTGCATGTTTATTTGGCCAAAATTACCATATTATAACTATTCATCTTCTTACTTTCTACCTTAATAACTGTTTGTGGTTTGATTGATTTCTCCTCCGACTAGTAGGGATTTCTTATAAGTGATCATGTATGTATGCCTCAGATATTTTCACTGAAAACAATTTTGTAGTTGAAGTGATGTTTTTATTAAAGTAACCAAACAAAAATCTGAGTTAATAGGAAGAGAGTTTTTTCACCCTTTCACACATTAAAAACAGTTGCTCTAGTTTTTTCCAAACTTTGAACATTAATTCATTTGAAAACTAATAATGTTATAAAAAATAAATAAGTAATAATAATGAAGAGACACTTATTTAGGATCATAGAGCACATGAAAGTTCAAATTATAGAATGTTGTTATGAAAACTAAGGAAAAGATACCATATGTTTTTGAAGTCAGAGTTAAGTCCTCCATTTATTAACCAAAATGCTCAGTGAATGGGAATTTCTAATTCACTTAATTTTCTATGTGACAAAAAGTTACCCAGAAATTTCTGTTTTACCTTTTATTCCTGAACATCTTTCTATGACATAATAACCACTTTTCTCCACAGCAGCAGTGGAAGAACATAGCTGTGATCAGAAGATATGAGTACTGGAAACAGCTGCAAGACCTACTAGCAGTGTGACCATGGGAAAATTATTTAACCTCTCTTATTCTCAGTTTCCCTATCTGTAAAATGTGGCTAATACATTTATGGTAATCATTTTACCGAGCTGCTATGAGGAAAGCAATTTTAAAATACAAATTCTATATGCATTTCAGTTATCATCGTGATTTCCTGATAACACACATAGGATGCAGAAGATGATGTTCTTTTTCCTCAAAAATTGATTTCAAAATGCCTTAGGGTCATCATTCTGAATATCTCTTCTCAAAGTGCAGAGGCATAATTATAACATGAGACAGAGCTGAATTTGAGTAGACCGAAGGAAATTCTCAAAAATGATTTGGGATTTCTTTTCTGTGTGTATTTAATCAAATCAGTGTTGCAAAGTTAAAAGATTGTGTATCTAGAACATAAGGACCTTGATCCTACTCTCATCTCTGCTGCATCGATGTATAGTTATATGGCCAAATAAATAACTTTATCTCTCTTGGTCTCAGTTTCCTGTATAATGAAAGGGTTTAAATAGCTGTCTTTTGAGTTCCCTTTCATTTCTATGTGTGTGTTTTTAACATTTGGCCCCTGATTTTTTGTCATTTGCCTTCTGTTTAAAATGGAGCACAACTTTTTAAAAATCTAGTTGTGAGATGTGGTCACTTATATTTTGGTTAACTGATAAGTTCATACTAGGTTCATACATCTACCCTACAAAACATTGAGAGACTAAAATATTTACAATATAGTTTTACTATCTAGAATCATGACTAAATAAATAAAATAATTTCAATTTCCCAGTACAATTACCTCTTATTAGGTAGTGCTACATTACAATGCAAAAATTTCTGCTTCTAATACTAATGTAGTTATGAGTTAAAATACACACATACACACGCAAGATTTCTTTTTTAATCCCTTCAACCAGAGGCCCAAAATCATGAGCTTATAGATTTAGCCTGAAAGAAAAATGGATTGTTCTCCTGTAATGGAGGAATTGCTGGAGAAAAGCAAGAAAATGGAAGGAAGATGGGAGAAATTACATTACAAGTGCACCATATGATTTGAGCAGGATGAGTTTTGGATCGGACACCCGATAGTAGTTGAGCAGCTGAAGGCAGAAAAGACAGAGTGAAATAGACTGCCAAGAAGAAGTAGCCATCTCCTCTCAGCTGGCAGAGGTAGTTCCTGAAGGGAATGAAATTTCCACAAAATGCAACTTGGACTAAGCTGTTCATCAAGGTAAATTCAATCCTGAGGAGCTACTCAACACCTCTATTGGAATAGACTGACTCTTGCTGCTGCCCTTTTTTGGCAGGACTTCTGGATCATTTGAATGTAGAAGAATTCTGACTATAGACAGGAAGATGAAGCAAATTTCCATGCCACTTCATTTCAGAAGAGACCAGATCCATCTTGCTCCCTTCCAGTGCCTCTGCTGAGAAATCATGTCCCCTTATTCCTCAGCTCTGCTCATTTGCACTAGCATCCTTCATGACCCTCTTCTTCCATGAAGATTTTGCCAACTACGGTGGCCCAAAATGTTCTCTCCCTGCTCTAAACTGCTGCTATGTGGTTTAGAATGTAATTATTCTCTGATCATTTTGATTCTATTAATCTTATTGCTTGACCAGATTATAAGCTCTTTTTTTTCCTACAGTGTCTAGTACTGTAGTCCTAGTAGTCCTAGTAGTAGTAATCCTAGTAGTCCTAGTACAACTGGACAAATGTTGTTATCATTCAGTCATTTCAGTCATGTCCCCAGTTGGGGTTTACTTGGCAAAGATACTGGAGTCATTTGCCATTTCCTTCTTCAGTTAGTTCATTTTACAGATGAGGAACTGAGGCAAACAGAGTTAAGTGACTTACCCAGGGTCACATAGCTGGTAAGACTCTAAGGCCAGATTTGAACACATGAAAATGAGTCTTCCTGATTCCAAGCTCAGTGTTCTACCCATTGTACCACCTAGCTGCCCACATCATAGGTCCTTAACAGAATTTTCAGTTACTTGATTTCTCATTCTGCCTAAAGAAACAACATTTTTCTTCTCATTTGCTTTTTTTTCCTAACAGCAAACTTGGGTCACCAGTATTTGCTAATGGTTCAATCAATCCATTTCTGGGTGATCTATTTAGATAAAGATGTTATGGATGGAGAGAGGCAGCTAGGCGGCACAGTAGATAGAGCATCAAGTCTAGAATCAGGAAGACTAATCTTTCTGAATTCAAATATGGCCTCAGACACCAACTAGTTGTGTGATCCTGAACAAACCCTAGTTTCTTCATCTGTAAAAGGAGCTAGAGAAGGAAATGGCAAACCATTATAGTATCTGCCAAGAAAACTCCAAATGGGACTATGAAGGGTCGGTCAGACACTGGACACAACTGAAAACAACTAAACAACAACAGAAATCACTGATGGAGAAGGAATATGCCTCAACTTGAAGAAGAATGGCTTTGGAGTCAGAGGACTTGGATTCAAATCATATTTCTTTCGCTGTGTGACTTTGGGCAGGTCCCTACACCTCTCAGGACTCAGTTTCTTTATCCACAAAATGAGGGAGTTGGATTAGTTCAGTGGTATCAAACTCAAATAGAAATGGCCTCATATTGACTTAGACAACCACAAATTAATATTACTTGTATTGTATTTTTATTTATTTTGTTAAACATTTTTTAATTGCATTTTAGTCTGATTTCAGTCCTCACAAGAGAGTGTTGCTAGCAGTTTTTTGCAAATGGGCCTTGAGTTTGATGCCTCTGTACTAGATAACATTCTAAGTTCCTTTCCCATGTCTAAAGTTGTGATTGTATGACTGTTTCTTTACATTTGTGTGAGAACTTAGGGTAAAAACATGGTCTCAGTACTTTATAAAGAGATCTGTGTTTGTGACCCATGCCACAGCTTCCAGGATCACTGCTGTAGAGCAGATGAATAGAAAAGAGTTCCTAATACGCAAGCACACTTGAGCGCTATTTTCATTTTCAGAAGCAGAAACCCTCCTGATACGTTCATCATCTGAACCTGTGGCAAGTGATTTTCACAGCCTTTATCATATCACCTCCCAGCCATTCTCCAGCATATGGTCTATTATATACAAGTGATTAAATGTAATTCATGCCATGGGTAAAAATATATTTTCTAATAGATACTGAAAAGGTACTATCCCTTCTACTCTCTCCCCCCGAAAAGTTAACTGAAAATGCTAAATGGCCATGTGGGACTACCAAGAAATGTGGTCATTATATTGATATGTCTGAAAATTTAGCTTCCTTATTACAGGAAAACATGTTCTGTGGTGATGGTTTTCCTGGATAAAATGATGACCAAAGTACTAAAGTATACATTTCTCCCAGGTTTTTCTGATAGGAGATACAAGTGTAAACTTAAATTCACATATTCTACTTTTATGACACATCCAGTTATTTTCAACAACAATAAAAAATAATTTTTAAACTTTTCCCCCTATTCACCAAGGACATATTTAGTGGCTCACAATCAGTACAATATTTGCTTTAAGAAGTAGCATTAGGTCACCTGAAGGCCACCGAACACTGGAAACACAATCCCTTACTACTTTTTCTTGGTTCAATTCCATACTGTTTTGAGTAATTGATTTTATAAATTATGGCCCACTACAACACTCCCACTTCTCAAACAATGTAAGAGTCATAAATCTAATAGCTAAAGCATTTAAGTGATCTAAGAGTAAATAACAAGAGAGTAATAAACAACATTTTTGCAATAAAATCATTCTTTGATAACCATACCTAAGTGGATACAGCTTCTTTGTAAAATTTTTAAATTTATATAGTATTTTGTTTTTCCCCAGTTAAATGTAAAAACAATTTTTAACATTAATTTTTAAAACTTTGAGCTCCAAATTCTCTCCCTTCCTCCCTACCTACCCCCCCCCCATCATTGAGAAGGCAAGCAAATCAATATAGGTTATATATGTGTAGTTATGCAAAATATTTCCATTATAGTCATGTTGTGAAAGAAAACATAGACCAAAAAAATCCAGAAAAATAGAGTAAAAAAGTATACTTCAATCTGTATTCAGATATCATCAGTTCTTTCTCTGGGGATGGATAGCATTTGTCATCACAAGTTCTTCAGAGTTGTCGTGGATCATTGTATTGCTGACAATAGCTAAGGCATTCATAGCTGATCATCTTACAGTATGGCTGTTACATTGTACATAGTACATTTCACTTTGAATTAACTCATGTAAGTTTTTCCAGGTTTTTCTGAGAGGGATGCAACTCCTTAAAAGCTCGTGACAATATAATATAACTAATATAATCTAACATAATATGTTATATTATGTTTGTTATATTATATAATCCCCACCAATATTCTCAAACTATCAGGAAAGGAACATAAATTCCTCCAAATTAATATCCCAATTGTAAAGATAGATAGACAGACAGGCAGACAGACAGACAGACAGACAGATAGATGATAGATAGATAGATAGATAGATAGATAGACAGATAGACAGATAGATAGATGATAGATAGATGAATAAGATTCACTGTCCTCTCTTAATAGAGATCTGTGGAAGCTTCTTGAGACAGACTTAAGACCTGTAGAATCCTCTCAAGCCACACTGGTGATCTGCTAAAAACTATTGTCTCAGCTACAGGCTCATCAGGATTCTGGTGGACTCTGAAGTTCAAGTACACTATGTCAGGCTCCCTAGTACTACAATTTTGTACCATCTCTTCTTATGCTACCACTAACACTCCCACTTTTTAAACCTATCATTTTGCAAGAAATTTCTTATCAGTCATAGAAATTCAGCCTTCTAAGAAATTCTCACAGAAGTTCTTCAGGGAATTTCCTCAATTGTAATATTATGTGGTCCAAAAGGATCATGGAAAATTAAGTCCTAGGGACTTTATTTCTTGTCTACACTGCACATGAAATTTATGCTTCCAGTAGTAGCAATAGCATATTACTTAGCCATCTACACTCACCAAAGATGGTTGTAATTGGAGATGGAGTTTGTAGTCATGACATAGAGATTTTCTTTCTGTAGAGCTAACTGATTCATATTAACTGCACCTAGAATCTTGGGCTGATCATTACTTTCCCCCTTCCTTACCTCCTCAGTTCATTTCTTTTCCCTTATAATTTTCCTCCTTAACCTTCTGTAGAAAATATGAACCTTGGAGGCTGAGTCAAGATGGCAGAGTAGAAAGATGGACCTGCTCTAGCTCCACTCCCATAGCCCATAAAATACTTGTAAAAATGACTCTAAACAAATTTTAGAGCAGCAAAAGCCATAAAACAATAGAGTGAAAGAGATTTCCAACCCAAGACAGCCTAGAAGGCCGACAGGAAAGGTCTATCACACCAGGGTCTGAGCAGAGTGCAGCCCACAGAGTGCAGCACAGCCTTGGTCATGTAGCATGGACAGGACTAGAGCAGACTTCAGGGCACAGAATCATGGGAAACAGCTGTGGTTCCCAGATTTCTCAACCCACAAATGCCAAAGACAGCTTCAAAGGTCAGTGAGAAAACTCTTTCATCTAGGTGAGAGGGGAATGCAGTCTGGACCCAGCCCCAAGGTAGAGGAAGTCACTGTGGCACATTTTTGAAGCTCTCAGTCTAAAAACCCTGGGGGAATCAAGCAGCTGATCTGGGTCTCAACCCTGAGTGGTGGTTCTGGGATGAGGAGGGCACTGGCCTGGTGGAGCTGAAGGTGCTTGTGGAGAAGGAGCCCTACTTACAGATTCTGGGCAGAAAAACTTGTGGCTGCTTCCAGACAAGAATGCAGGCCAGGAGAGGAGTAAACTCCTCTCTCTTGATTGTGCCACCACGAAGGAACTGAGAACTTACAGGTCCCTAAAGTATACCCTCCACTTAACAAAGGACTCAAAAGACAAGTAACAGGCTAGGAAAGTGCCCAAAAAAGAGGGGAAAAAAGACTATAAAAGGTTATTTTCTTGGAGGACAGGTATTTTCTTCAATCCCTTTGGATAAGGAAGAACAAGGAATATCATCAGAGAAAGACATAAAAGTCAAAGCTTCTACATCCAAAACCTTCAAAAACAAATATGAAATGGTCTCAGGCCATGGAAGATCTTTAAAAAATTTTTTGAAATAAAAGAGCTGTGGAGGAAAAATTAGGAAGAGAAATGAGAGAGATGCAAGAAAATCAAGAAAAGCAAGTCAACAGCTTGCTAAAGGAGAGCCAAAAAAATACTGAAGAAAATAACACCTTTAAAGATAAACTTACATGTGTGCTTGTCCTTCATTGCCAAAAAAGACCATGACATCAGAGAAATGATGACATGACTTGCACTTGACTTTGTTTTGAGTGAGGGAGGGCTGTGCAGGTCACCAGCCTCACTTCTTCTCCAGAGCCATTTGAATCCAGTGACCAGATATTCATCAGAATGACTGCAGATGACCTAGACTGAGGCAATCAGGGTTAAGTGACTTGCCCAAGGTCACACAGCTAGTGAGTGTGAAGTGTTTGAGGTGAGATTTGAACTCAGGTCCTCCTGACTTCTGCACTGGTGCTCTATCCACTGTACCACCTAGCTGCCCCAAAGATAAACTTACCCAAATGGCAAAAGAAGTCCAAAAAGTCAGTGAGGAGAAGAATGCTTTAAAAAGCAGGATTAGCCAAATGGAAAAGGAGGTTCAAAAGCTCACTGAAGAAAATAGTTCTTTCAAAATTAGAATGGAGTAGTTGGGAACTAATGACTTTCTGAAAAACCAAGAAATCACAAAACAAAACCAAAAGAATAAAAAAATAGAAGACAATGTGAAATATATCATTGGAAAAACAATTGACCTGGAAAATAAATCCAAGAGAAACAAATTTATAATTATGGGACTATCTGAAAGTCATGATCAAAAAAGAGTCTAAACATCATCTTTCATGAAATTATCAAGAAAAACTGCCCTGATATTCTAGAAGCAAAGGGTAAAATAAATATTGAAAGAATCCACCAATCACCTCCTGAAAGAGATCCAAAAAGAAAAATTCCTATGAATATTGTAGCCAAATTCCAGAGTTCCCAGTTCTAGGAGAAAATATGGCAAGCAGCCAGAAAGAAACAATTCTAGTATTGTGGAAATACAATCAGGATAACACAAGATCTAGAAGTTTCTACAGTAAGGAATCTAAGGACTTGGAATATGATATTCCAGAAGTCAAAGGAACTAGGATTAAAACCAAGAATGACGTACCCAGCAAAACTGAGTATAATACTTCAGGGGAAAAAATGATCATTCAATGAAATAGAGAACTTTCAAGTATTATTGATGAAAAGAATGGAAAATTTGACTTTCAATCACAAAAATCAAGAGAAGCTTGAAAAAGTAAACAGGAAGGAGAAATCATAAGAGACTTACTAAAACTGAACTGTTTATATCCCTACATGGAAAGATAATATTTGTAACTCTTGAAACTTTTCTCAATATTTGGGTTATTGTAGGGATTATATACATATATATAAACAGGGTACAGGGTAAGTTGAATAGGAAGGGATGATATCTAAAAAAGTAAAATTAAGGGGCGAGAGAGGAATATATTGGGAGGAGAAAGGGAGAAATGGAGTGGGGAAAATTGTCCCTCATAAAAGAGACAAGAAAAACTTTTTCAATGGAGGGGAAAAGGAGGATGATGAGAGGGAGAAAGTGAAGCTTACTCTCATCACATTTGGCTTAAGGAGGGAATAACATGCACACTCAATTTGGTATGAAAAATCTATCTTACACTAAAGGAAAGTAAGGGAAGGGGATAACTGCAGTGGGGGGGGATGATAGAAGGGAGGGCAAATGGGAGGAGGGAGTTATTAGAGGTAAACACTTTCGGGGAGGGACAAAGTCAAAAGAGAGAACAAAATAAATGAGGGACAGGATAGGATGAAGAGAAATATAGTCTTTCACAACATGACTATTATGGAAGTCTTTTGTGCAGCTACACATGTATATAGCCTATATTGAATTGCCTGCCTTCTCAGTGGGGATATGTGGGGAGCCAGGAAGAGAGACAAATTGGACCTCAGAGTTTTAGGAATGAATATTGGGAATTGCTTTTGTATGTGACTGGGAAATAAGAAATACAAGTAATGGGGTATAGAAATCTATCTTGCCCTACAGGAAAAGAGAGAATGTGGGGATAAGGTAAGGGAGGGGTTTGATAGAAGACAGGGAATATTAGGGGAAGGGGTCATCAGAACACACAGTGTCTTAGGGTGGGAGGAGGGGAGAGATGGGAAGAAAATTTGGGAACTCAAAATCTTGTGGAAATGAATGTTAAAAACTAAAAATAAATAAATTTTAGAAAGAAAGAAAATATGAAACTCTCTACCTGGGATCCAGGAACTTTTTTAAAAATATTTTTAATATTTTGATAGCTGTATTTTAGTATAATTGGTTTCCTTTGTAATCCTGTGTGTTTTATTTTGAGCATTTAAAAATAGTATTCTTAGAATGGTTTCAGTAGACACTATGACACATTAAAAAAGTTAAGATATCTTGCTCTAAAACCACATAAATTATAATAATAATAATAATAGTAAAAATGATAAATGACACTTGCATAGTATTAACATTTCAGAGCACTATTAAAAGTTTTAATATTTCATTTGATTCCAAGGAAATATGCAAAATATATACCTCTTAAAGAGCATATTTCAGTGACTATTAGAGATATTTCAGTGGTGGTTGGTGTGGGGATGTCAAATGTTTAAGGAATCATGGAAACTTACAATGAAATAAGATCAGTAGTATCAAAGTACCAAATAAAGTGAAATCAAAAACAAGAAGCAATGCCAAGACTTCTTTCATTTACTTTATTCTTTTTTTTTAATCTTTTTTCACAACTATGACTAACACAGAAATAAGTTTTACATAATAGTGCATATGTAGCCTACATCAAATTGCTTACCATTTTAGGAAGAAAGGAGGGAGAAAAATCTGGAATTCAAAATCTTATAAAAATTAAAGCTAAAAATTGTTTTGACATGTAATTGGGGGGGGAAGGGGGAAATAAAGTACTATATTTTAAAAAAGAAAAGCAGTGCAATGAACTGACAAATTATTGTCATAATGTAGCTTAATTAATCCTTAGAAAACAAGAAAAGGTCAGTAGAAAGTCCAGGAAGTTGGAAGGGATATTATTGATTTCTCCAATGTGACAAGGCTTCTTGAAGATGGAATAGAGAGATCACATTTTTTAAGCTTTTAAGCATCTATTCAAAAAAAAATGTTTTGTATTGCCTTACCTATCATAGCCAAAGCAATACAAAAATTGGAAGAATGTGAAAAAGGTAATTTTTGCTGATGTTTTCTTTCATGCTTTTATTCAAGGTTATGCCAAAATAGTTGCCAAAGTACAGACAAACTTGAACATTTCCATTAAACTATAAAACATCTATCCCTCCAAAAAAATGATTTGGGCATTTTTTTTTTTATTTTTAGTGGGCCTAGAAATATTATCCCCATTAAGGGAATGGTGAACTCTGATAAATACAATGACATAGTGAGAAGCAGAATTGTCCTGGAAATAGATATATTCTCAAATTGACATGGAATGATCTTTTTCACATCCTTCCTTGCTCTAAGCCAAATCAAAAAAAGGTTAATAAATTTATTTGGTAATAATGATAAATAGGCATCAAAACCCTGGTAACTCAATTTATTTAGACCTCACTGCAAATCTACAGGCTATAATCAAGGCTAGAATTGGGGAAATGGACAGTTCATCAAAAATATAAGTAATATACAAAGTCATTTGTTTTAGGAAGAACCAAAGAATATATGTCAAAATCTTGTGACCTTAACATCAAATTGTGCAAATGAGTGACTAAAGCTAAAGGAAGACATACTGCTTGTTAAAAGTTTTTTTTAAAAATGTAAAAAGTTGTCAGATTTATAAATCATTAAAATTATTTTATTTTGTCCCAGTTTATTTGTACACTACTGCAATGAGAAAAACAACATGTGTATAACGAGGTACAGAAGGGAACGTTCCTTCTTTGCCATCCCTTGGGATGGGGATAAGGGTACTACGAGGTCCTATGCAAATGTTTAGAGGGTCATCCTTTACCTCTAGGTCAGACAGTAATACTACATAACTTAAGAGTGATGATAATTTTATAGTGAAAAGCCATTACATAAATGAGGATGGGGGCAGAGATAGACAGAGACAGAGTGAGAGGCAGAAATGGAGGAAAAACAAAGTATCAGAAAGACAGGGGGGAAGACAGAGAGAGAGAGAAACAGAAAGGGACAAAGAAATTTATTAGCAACTGATTCATATATCATGCTTTAAAGTTTGTACTGATACAAGGGAAAAATAGCATGTAGTCATAATTGTCCCAGAAAATTCTAGATTTCAGGCCCCTTAACCCTCCCAGAACAGCACAGAAACAAGGTCCCACAGTCTTCAGTGCAGCCAAGGATTGAGGTCCCATGTCCCCAATGCAAGAAGTTTGGGACAGCGCCCCTTCCATCCAGGTGCAGAATCCAACTTTAACATAAAATCAAAAGTCATAAAACAGACTAGAAAAATGAGCAAAACAACAAGGAAAGAATCTAACCATAGAAAGTTACTATGAAGGCATGGCACACAGACTCAGAAGAGAACAGCAGTGTCAAAATGGTTACATGCAAAGTCGTGAAGAAAAGTGTGAATTGGTCTCAGAACCAAAAAGAACACCTGGAAGAGCTCAAAAAAGATTTTTTAAATCAAATAAGAAAGGTAGATGAAAAAATGGGAAAAGAAATGAGAGTGATTCAAGAGTCAACAGCTTGGTAAAGGAAGAACCAAAAAATGAAAAGTTTTAGATTTCTACATTCCATCCATATATCTACCTAAATTACCTTGCCATCTGCCTTATCACTACCTACTTTTGCCCCTTGGAATTTGATCTTCAGGACCAGACCTTGAGAAATCACGTCCCTAGTACCTGAAGCAGTTAAACCATTCAGCTTTGAAACTTCTGCCCTAGGACTGAGTCAATTTTACTGGTAAATGAAAATTCATTGCATCTACCTTATAATTCAATTTGATATCCATTCATGCACTGGTGCCACCTTGACATCTTTCACCACACACTACACCATCATACACTCTATCTGCCTTGTGTACTGAGCACAGTAAACTCTTACCATTGCTTCTGGGAAAGAACTAAACTACCCTTTGAATCAATTCATCATCCCTGTGACATACCCGACCAAAATTCCCTTCCCTGGCTGCCATTACAGACAGATAGGAAGACAGATGGATACATCAATAGATACATACACATATTTATGTATATACACATACATGTATATGTGACTATGTATGTATGTATTTATATGGATGTGCATATATGAGATTACTTGAGGCAGGGACTGTCTCACTTTTGCATTTGGATTCCCAGTGCTTAGCACAGTTCCTAGATCATAGTAATTACTTAATAAATGTTTTTTCACTCATTCATTCATCCATTGCCCCAAACATATAGTGCAATATATTTAAACAATTGTAATTTGGAAGGTGTCTCTTTAAAAGAAATTAGTCTGTATCAGAGAGTTAGGGTGTCCATGGTGGTTACTAAAGAAATAATTGAATATGAATTTTATTTTTCATACACATATGTATACACACACACAAACACACATACACACACATTGATGATACTGAATAGGAAGGAAGGGAACCAGACTTCTACAAAGAGAGAAAAAAAAACAAAAAGTTTAAAATTTAGCTATCAAGAAAGCTGACTAGGGGCAAGGGGAATAGGTTTAAAAGTATTTTACACATAGCTATGCTTATATTGGAGTTTGATCACTCACCATTTAACTATGCCTTCTTCCTTGACTTTCCATGAGTCAAGGGTGGAAATGAGGGCTCCAAAGAGAATGCAGCTGGAGCCATCTAAGAGCTAAACAGAAATGCTAGGAAACCCAACTAATACTGTCCCTTTCCTTGGCTTTACTGGTCTAAAGAAAATGAGTAGACCATCTGTCGGAACTCTGAAGAGGAAAATCTAGGATCACTCAGCTCAGGCCAGATGTTCACCCTTTTAAGACATCTGCTTTGAAAGCAAATAAAACAAAGGTGACAGGCCCCTCTCTTTCAGACAATCAAAAATAAAATTACTAGGGATCAAAAAGACATGGGCTCTAATTGGTGGTCTGTCATTTACAAATTGCGTAAGCCTTGGAAAGTCACTTTCATCTCTCTGAGACTTCAGTTTGCTTATCAATTGAATGAGAAGATGGGAAAAATTCATGTCCAAGCTCTTTTTTAGTCTTCATGTCATACGATGCTATGAAAATTAAGCCAGTTTTATGAGGAAGGAGCCTATTATTTAGCCCCAGGACAAACACACCTGGTTATTTTGTTTCTCGCTTTCTCTAATGAGTCGTTTGAAGAAGAGTCTAGAGAAAATCCAGGCATGTGTAAAGTGAAGCTTTGCTGGAATATTTCCTGAAATGGTAGTCCCATGAAAAGAGTGACCAGTCAAGAGAGAAGGACCTGACACTTGGCTGGACTTTCTCCATAATAATCTTTCTCCTTGCCTGCTCTGGTGCCCCAACAGGGTATCCTGCCTCCTCTCCCAGGTTCTTTATATGTGTTTCCTTCTGTCATTAGAATGTAAGTTCCTTGAGAATAGGGAAGGTCTTGTTTGATTGCTTGTGTTTATATTCTTAGCTAGCTATGTGAAATCTATCATTATGTTTTCTCTTCTTTATTTAAGTTAAAAAAAACTGACTTCTTAAATTAGTTTTCTTAGGCTGCATTTTCCATCTCTTTCTAGTGAGGGAAAGGTGGCTTAGGCTCAGGAGGAATGAGGAAAAGCCATATCCTTAGCTTTTCAAATCACTATTACACAAAATATGAAAATTTTAATCATATCCTTTTGCCCTAGAAATAGTTAATGACTTTCTCTTTGGGGGTCACTATTATAATAAAAATTATCATATTGATAATAATAATAGTGAACATTTATATAGTGCTTACTATATACCTGGCACTATGCTAAACACTCTAAAAATATTATCTCATTTGATCCTCACAACAACCCCACAAGGCAGGTGTCATTAGCATCCCCAGTTTAGAGATGAGGAAACTGAGATAAACAGAGGTTCAATGACCTCCCCTGTGTCACAAAGCTAGTAAGTGTCTGAGGCCACATTTGAACTCAGATCTTCCTAACCCCATTACTACTATCCTCTGCATCAGGTAGCTGCTCTTATAGTTGCTACTGTTTTCAGTACCCAAATAACTTATAGTTGTCCGTGAAAATAAGCATGTTCTGAAGACGTACATTTCTAGATAAAACTAACACAGGAAATTATTTTGCATATTTGTTACAAGGGCTTTGTTTTTCCTGTCTCCTCACCCACCTCATGTAAGGAAGGGTAGGAGATAAGGGGTTGGAAAGAGGGAAGGAAAAAAGAAACTGAAGGTCAGACATCTTTTTTTATGCAAAGAAGATAAGAGAAATAAGAACAGAAAGGAGCACAGACAAGCAGGAGAGTTTTGAAAGCTAAAAGTTGAGCTTGTTATATACAGAAGAAGAAAGAAGAAGATGATGATGATGATAAAAAAGAAACACATATAGATATCTTCATTTTCATGTTCAATCCAATTTTTCAGTCCTGTGTATGGGGAAATGTCCATTTAATTTGTTAAACTGAGAACATTTTAAATGAGGGGGGAAAGGAAGCTACAGCTAAATGGTAGGCTGCAATATATTAACAGCAATATATTAACTGAAGGAAAACAGTAGTAAAGGATATCATCAAGGAACTGTATGACAGTAAGAGAAAACGAACTGTCATACAGAAAGAGCAAAATATAACAGGTAGACATCTGGAATGCTTTGCTGGTATTTTTCCTATGTCAGAAGAAATCAAGAAAGTTTTCTAGCACATTGAGTAGACTCCACTTTCAGGGGAACATGGACAAGAGTCACAGAGTACAGAAAATCATGGATGGGTTATAATCTGTATTGTCTTTCCACTCCAAACCCTTTTCTCTTCCTAACTTTCCTATTACCATCAAGGACACCACCATCCTCCCAAATCCCCAGCCTCTCAATTTAAGTTTCATCCCCAACTCCTCACTCTCTCTCTCTTCTCCCACATCTAATCTGTTGCCAAGGCCTATTGATTTTACCTTTGTAAAATCTCCCATGTGTTTCCCTTTCTCTTCTCTGCCACTGCCACCAGGTAGGTGCACATCCTCATCACCTCAAACGTGGCACATTTCAATAGCCTCCTGATTAGTTTCCCTGCCACATCTCTCCACACTATAATCCATCCTCTCCTCAGCTGCTAAAAGGAACTTCCTAAAGCACAGGTCTGAAATGTCACACATACCCACCTCTAACTCCCTATTACCTCCAGGATCAAATACAACAACCTTGGTTTGAGTTTTAAAGTCCTTCAAAACCTGGCCCATTCCTACACTTTAGTTTTCTTATACTTTATTCGCCTCCAGGTACTTTAAAATCCAACAACACTAACTGACTTGCTGCTATTCACATATAACATTCTGTCTTCCAGCTTTCTGTATTTTCCCTGGTCATGCTCCTGAAATTCTCTCCCTTCTCATCTTTGCCTCTGTTTCCTTCAAGTCCCACCTGTAACAGGAAGCCTTTCCCCATCCTCCCTTAATTTTAATGCCATCCCTCTTTTGATTGTCTCCAATTTATTCTGTATGTATATAGCTTGTTCATACATTGCTGTTTTCGTATTCTCTCCCCCATTGGACTGTGAACAACTTGTAAACAGGGACTATCTTCCACCTTTCTTTGCATCTTCAGTATGTAGCTTTCTGTCAGGCATAAAGTAGGTGCATAATAAATATTTATCGACTAGCTGGCTGCATTGTTAGCGGAAAACTCCCAAATCAATGAGATTACATATTCATTTGAGTATTTGAGATCATTAAACAAAAATGAAGCTATGACTTACTGCATTGGAGAAAGCTACAACTACCAAATGACACATTTGCTTTTACTCATGGCCAATAATCAGCCTCTGTGCTGCTAAGGGCTTGACAACAGTCCTACCACTGAAAAAAAGAAAACCAGACTCCTCAGAGACTCAACACTTGTACAACATTTGTCCTTTCCCTTGTTCTTGAACTTCTCAGTGTTTTCTCTCCAAAGTATGTTCCCTTTTGATGGCAGCCATGAGAGGGAGATTCTGATAGGGCTTTTAGTGCTCATGAGTAGCACCTTTTCTGGCTGGAAGGTTAGAATCTATTTGGGAGATGACAAATAGAGAAGCAAGTGGTAGTGGACAACTCTGAGCAAAACTGGGAAGTAAGCAAAATGTGTTTTCAGTGACATCTTACCTCCCCTTCATTCATCACCTGATCCAGTACTCCTCTCTGCCCCACCACCATCCCATCAATATTCACAAGACACCTAGGACCTTCTTGCTTCCCAGGACTCCTCAATTCAGGTCTCATTTTCCAGGCAGTACCTTGGTTTCTAGGACTATGTCTCCACATTTCCTCTTATCAAAAACTGCTTACTAGAATCTTAGAAAAAATTGAGTAATTCACATTGAGGCACTACTAATAACAGACAATGAATGAATTCAATGAATGAAAAAAGTTTTTCATTAACTGTTTACTGTGTGCAAATCACTGTGCTAAGTGTTAGGAATACAATATAGAAAAGGAAAAACAGTTCCTGCTCTCAAGAAGTCCACATTCTAATAGAGACAACATAGATGGGTTTGAACTGCAAGAGAGACAGAAAGTTCCCTTGGATTGCTCTTAAGGTGCATTAACAAGGCAGATAAGCGACTTCCTAGGAATATTTATATTATAAAAGGGGGTAGGATCTTAACCCAAGGGGTTAAGACAGTATTAAGCCAGGCCAGTGAAGAAATTATTTTTTTGTGGAAGTTAATGTTGAAATCCCTTCCCAGAATCTCTAAAATAATAGCATTGAGGCAACCATTTCTCCACCTGTAAGGTCCGTCCTCTTATTAGAGATGAAAAGCCAATCTTCTGCTATTTGAATGAGATTGCAGAGCAGAGATGGTCTGTGGGTTTCAATTCTATTTCCCATGCTAACTTGTCATTTCATTGGTTTAGGGAACTCCTGGTACAGAAACATCTCCACAGATGTGAAGCATCAACTCCTTTGTAAGTTATGGTTTTGAAGATTGCCTGGGGCACTAAGTGGTTCTGTGATTGGGCTGTAATCACAAAGCTAGTAGGTATCAGAGGCAAAACTGGAAGCAAATTCTTCCTAAGCTCTACACATTTTTTTTGACTAAACTCCATAAGATGACTAAAAACCTATCTACTTCTATAAAGATTTTTGTTTTAGTTGTTTCCCATTAGGAGTATCATAATTCTTCCCTTATGTTCATCCTTTACTCCACCCTAAATTTTCACAGACATTCATTTATTAAAGAAGTACATTTATTTGAGTACAAATAAATGCAAAGCATAGTACAGAGGTAGGGTTATCTTCAACTCTGAGGCCACATGTGCCAGGTTCCCCACCCTTGGCATAGTAACAGGTACTTGAGGTTAGGGTGGGTGAGCCATACGAAGAAGTGAAAGAATAGATCCTGCCCCCAGAGAATATACAGTCTGGTTGGAGATGTTAGAGCCACATTATAATCCCATGTGCCATCTACAGTCAAATGGTCACCATTTCCAATCAGTTTATCCTTCATAATGCCCCTCATTGCTATAGCCCTAGTCTGAAATGTAATCATCACAATGTAATCATCCTTCAAGATCGACTCAGATCCCAGCTCCTCCAGGAAACATGCCCCACCAGGTCCAGCCAATGGTGTTTTCTTCTTTCTCTAAATATCTATAGTGTTGATTGTCTGAAGCACTCAGCTGCCATTTTGTTTTTCCCTTTAATTCTACAGAAGCAACTTAGTGTAGTGAGGAGAACACTAGCCTTGGAATTTGAAGATTTGGGCTAGGACCCCAGCTGTGACACTTAATGGATATGTAATCTTGGGCATTCTCACTGGTTGTCCCTCAAGTCTGAAATTCTCTCCCTCCTCTGCTCTAACTCCTGACCTCCCTGGTTTCCTTACGTCCTAACTAAAATCCTACCTCTTACAGGAATCCTCCCCCAACCCTTCTTAATTCCAGTGCTTCACTGATAATTATTTACTATTTATCCTGAATATAGTTTCCTTTGTCTATGTCTGTTTGTATGTTGTTACCCCCAATGGATTACAAGTTTCTTGAGGGAAGGGGCTGCCTTTTGCCCCTTTTTGTATCTTCAGCAATTAATACAGTGCCTGGTATATAGTAGGTGCTTAATGAATTTTCTTAAAGTGAATTGAAAAGTTACTTCTTCATCTGCAAAATGGAGATAGTAATACTATTATTCCAGGAATTCAAGGAAACTGCTTTATAAACTGTACCAACTATTATTATTTTCATAGTAAATTCTTACTTTAATAGATAAGTTTTATATCTCCAACCAGAATGTAAACTCTCTGAGGGCAGGACCAAGTCTTTCACTTCTTTGTGTAGTTCACCCACTCCAACCCCAAGTACCTGGTACTATGTTTTTAATTTATTGGTACCCACTATGTGCTTCTTCAATAAATGAACACTAATGTAGATTTAGGGTGGAGTAAAGGATGAATATAATGATTGAAATGTTATTTTAACAGACTCAAAGCAATGGAAGGAGCCTTAGAAAGCATCTATTCTACTCTCCATATTTTATAGATGAAGAAATTGAGATCCAGAGGGATTGGATGACTTGCCCAAGTCACAAAGCTGTTAAACTTAATTCACTCAGATTTTTTTTAAGAACAGAGCCCCAACTAATGTATTTAATAAGAAATAATAGTATTTATGTAATGCATTGAGGTTTGCAAAGTACTTCACAAATATTACCTCTTTTATACTAAAACAACCTTGAAAGTTAGGTGTTATTATTATCTCCAATTATTATCCCCACCTAGCTGCCAATTTAGTATCTAGGCAACATGTCACCTTGAGGTTTGACATTCCTTTCTGTTCACTACCCACTACGGCATTATGGGAAAAGATCATAGATCTAAAGTGGAAAGAACCACAGAGACAATCTAGTCCAAGTCCATAACTATACAATTGAAGAAACCTTTATCCTGAAAATAAAATACAGTGAATTGAGAGGCCATTTCAGCCCCCCTACCTTGAGGGATATGGTTCTGGAAACTAGAGCTTCCTAGATGTGCTTTTATTTCTGGTGCTTTTTTTGGATTGTGTGTCTGGTGAATTTCTGAATGCATATACTGCTATTCTTAAATTATAATTACTCTAAGATACCAAGCATGGTGGGTATACATAAGCAATTTTCTCCCTTCTTTCATAATTTGGATTGAAAGCCCTTTTTTGCTGGATTTGCAAGATTCAAGGAAAATGAATTCTAATCAGCCTTTATTGGGAAACTCCATCTTTTGCCAGAAGCCTGTCATTCCTTTTTCTTGTTAAAGCCATGGTTCAGAAATCTAACCCTTGCTCTCAGATACTGTCTCCTTAACCAGCTGTTCACTTCTTAAATCTGCTTGTCCCTTAGGTTCTTATTTTCAATCTGCAGTAGTCATGAAATTCAATACCACAAGCAATTATTAAGCACTTCTTATGTGACAGGCATTTATCTTTGTATCCCCAGTACTTAGCATAGTCCCTGGTCCATTGTAAGTACTTTATAAATGTTTATTGATTGCTAGGTTGGTATAGTGAAAGGGGAATTAAATTTGGAATCACTTCAAAAGACTTGAATTCAAATTCAAATTCTTCACTTACTACCTGTGTGACCTATGGCAGGTCCTCCCATGGCCTTTGTTTTCTTACCCATAAAATGAGGGTTTAGAACTAGATGATCTTCAAAATCTCTTCCATATCTAAAAACTTTGATTTCATGAATTTATGAAAAGAAGGCAGGTGGGATGTGAAAACCTAATAGGGAGCTGGAAGAAGATGAAATTGCTCTGAATAAGTTAACATAAAATGCAAAAAAAAGAAATATATGCCCCTGAATGGTGTCCTGCTCTAACCACTCCCCAGGCCTCTCCTCAGTGTGGACGATGACTTGACAATTTGTTCTTCACAAAAGGGAGGTGTAGGTGTCTAGTTAAAGACAGAGGCAAGTGAATGGCCATATTTTAAGACAGGAAATAAACCAGTGCATAAGCCTAGCACCAGTTAAAAAATCACCAAATAGGAAAGGTTTGGCTCTAGCGACCCTATTCCCTTTTTTGTGGCACCAACACTTCCCCCCAGAGACCATAGAGAAGTGACACTTTATTGTCCTCTGGCTAGAGACCTTTCTCTCCAACAGTACTTCAGCCATGCCTGACCTCCACAGTGAGTACCCTACACTCTCATCTCTTCCTATTTCCTACCCATTGCCCCACATCAAAATTTACCTTTCCTAAATCCATTCACTTAGGACCTTCCTCTGCTTTTCACCACCTGATATACTTAATGTATGTAGATATTTTAATGAGCACTAATGTTTTTCCTTTCTAGGTAACAAATATGTATTTTTAAAGATTTCTGAAAAGAATTACTTAATACAAAGAACTGAATCTAAAAGTGAAAATTTCAGATCAGTAGACCAATGGTAGAGATACAACTGGATCACAAATTAATGTGAATTCAATAATGCAAAATTTAATCTAATGCAAATTATAAAATGACACAAGGTTGCACTCAATGAAACATCAGTCTTCATTAGCTTATGGTTGAATGTGAATATGATGTACTGCTATGTACCATGTTATTTTTTTTTAGAGTCTTTCATAAAGTGAACAAAAGGAAGGATACTTCAGATGGAAATATCGACAGTGTGAAAAATAAAAAAGAGGCATTAGAACAAAAACCAATGTAATTGGATGGCGTGAACATGAAGTTGGTCACAGTAACTCTAAAATAGGATGAGAGACTTTACCTAAATTTATGGTAACTGAATATTATAAAATATGCAGACAAAATAAAAGAAAAAGCTGCATCAGTTTTTTGTGGTTTGCAAACAACTGCAAGGAATAAAAGTGTTACAGTGATAAAAATTGAATATATATTTTAGCTGTACGGATTGAAGATTGCAATCAAAAATGCTTTCTTCTTAGCAGAGCAGCCATTCAAACAAAAGCTTCAGTTATTTAAGACCAGAAAAAAAAGGAAATGGAAATGGCATCAACTGAAGGAAGAAACTTTCACTGCAAGTGTTAGTTGGTTCAAAAGCTTTAAAAATCCCATTCAATGGCATAATATCAAAATTAGCAGAGACGTAGTCAGGTGCAGGTGAGGACTAGGCAGATAAATATCCTGAAAAGAAAGTGGATACACTGATCAACAAAGTTTTAATTTGCATGAAATAGCATTATTGTGGAAAAGGAGGCCTTTCAAAACGTACATTTCTAATTTAAAAAACAAAAAGAACCTAGATTTAAAGTGTCTAAGGATCACACAACTCTTTTATTGGGAGGAATTCACAAGAGAATTTTAAATTAAAACCAATATTTGTTTATTGAGCTTGAAATCTTTGTGCTCTGGAAGGATGCAACCATTGATTGCCTCCCGCTATTTGGTGAGCCAATAAGAAAGCCTAGGTGATCAAAACTGTTTACAAAGGCTGATTTTCAGGTTATTTTAAGCTAGGTGTTGAAAAATATCACAAGAATAACAGTTTAAATAACATTAAAGCATTACCAATTTTAAAGAATGTCCCAAATCAACCAGGTGCACTTAGTTCACAGTGTGAGAACATGCCAAGTTCATTCACTAAGCTGTGGGGTAAGTGTTCAGCACCAAACAACATAGTGTGAAATTTTACAGAAAGAAAAGACAGTTTAGTCTACGCTGCTAAAACAATAAAGGCATTTTCATCATATTGTCAGTGTGGATTTATCTCAAGTGAGTCAATAAGTATTTATTAAGTACTTACTATGGAGGCTAGGTTGTGCAGGAGATAGTGCACCAGACCTGGAGTAACAAAAAGTTGAGTTCAAATCCAGCCTCAGACATTTGCTAGCTTGTGTGACCCTGGGCAAGTTACTTATCCTTGTTTTCCTCAGTTTCTCATCTATAAAATGATCTGGAGAAGGAAATAACAAACAACTCCAGTGTCTTTGTCAAAAACAAAATGGGTTCACAAAGAGTCAGACATGACTAAAACAACTCAACAATAACCAAATACTTAATATACATGTCACGTACTATGCTAGGCTAAAGTATGATATTTAGCATTTTTTAATTTTTAAAATTTGTCTACTATAACTTCTCTGTTACTTTGTAATAAACTTGAATCAGAAGTATATTTTATGATTCTTTGTTGTTATACTAAATAATAAGCATAAAATGCATTTTAAAAAAATTTCACTGGGTCAGACCTGACTGCCATATTTTACATACAATTATTATTTTGAATATGCAATTTTAAATAATGTGACTACTCCACAGGGTTCATTAGCTATATTTGGGAGCAAGGGATCTCATTTCCCCAGATAACATATAAGTGGACACCAGCTCTACGCACAGAAATGACCATTCTTGACAAGTGCCTATTATAAAATCTATCCACAAAATTCACCCACCTTCCTAATCTCAATTTCCAAGGGCTACCTCCCATCAGAAGAAAGAAGCAGTGGCTGCCTACTGAGCACAAGGAAATCAGGTCAAATGCCCAGTACAGTATGTGGAAGAAAGAGTCTGAGATACTCAAGAATATTTCCTAACCATGCCCTACAGTGATGCAAAGACAGGGAATACAGAGAGATTATCCACAGATAACCCAATAATCATTTTCAATCTGTCTTTGAGGCATGTTTTTGTACTTAAATTTAACTTCATAATTTACTAGTTACCTTTTAATACAGATTCACCAGTTGTGTTCTAAGCGGAGAGATAGAGAGCATATTGGACTCGGGTCAGGAAAAGGCCCATTTCTGACACTGACTAGCTATGTGACAATGGCCAAGTCACTTGACCACTCTACACTACAGTTTCCTCAACTGTAAAATGGGAATATTAATGCCTATATTACCTCTTTCAAAAAGGGCTATCATGAAGATGAAATGAGTTAAGTTAGGAAGCATCTAGATGGCACAATGAATAGAGTACTCAGCAAGAAGTGAGTTCAGATCTGAACTCAGACACTTACTAGCTGTGTGACCCTGGACAGGACCACCTCAATTTCCTCATATGTAAAATGGGGATGACAGTAATAATTCCTAACTCCCAGAGTTGTTGTAAGAATAAAGTGAGTTACTATTTGTAATATTTGCACATTGTAAACCTTGAAGTGCTTTACAAATGTTAGCTATTGTTGCAATTAAAATACTTTTAGTACTTAAAGTAGGCAGCTAAGTGGTACAATGCACAGAGTGCTGTTCCTGGAGTCAGGAGGGATCCTCTTCCTAAATGCAAATCAGGCTTCAGACACTTAGCTGTGTGACCCTGGGCAAATTCTTTAACCCTCTTGGTCTCAGTTCCCTCATTTGTAAAATAAACTGGAGAAGAAAATAGCAAACAGTTCCAGTATCTTTGCTGAGAGAACCCCAAATAAGGTCATGAAAAGTGAGGCACAACTGAAAAAATGACTAAACAAAAGTACTTAAAGGATAGAAGTAGTTAAAATACTAAAATACTTACTATGTACTAGACATTATCCTAAGGAGCTATGGCTTTCCTTGAAGCAGACTGGTTAGCAGAGAGCCCATCTCCAAGTCAGTAAAACTTGGGCTCAAGTCTCTAATCCATACTAGCTGTGTGATCCTGGGTAAGTCCCCTATATTCCCAGTGCTTTCAGTTAACTCTCTAAGGCTATAAAGTGGCAAAGCAAAGCCTTGATCTGCTCTGGCAAAGGGGAAGTTCTTCAAGCATTCTTGGCAGGTCTGGGTGATGTAGACTGGAGACGGGGGGAGCCTACAAAGTGAAAAATGTGTCAATATAAGCGGTAGCTGTAATTGACCAATAGCACTTCCAACCAAACCAAGAAGCCAAATCATGAATAAATTGGAGAGCCATCCCACTGCAATGCTTACTTTGTCCCTATATTCTTGCCACACACACACACACACACACACACACACACACACACACACACACACACACACACACACACACACACACACACACACCATGCCACTTCCTCAAGCTTAAGTGACAACACAGCCTGGCTGCACCAGCCAGGAGAGAGCAAGGCAGAAAGCAGTGATTAGCTTTACAAAGGCAATTTCCAGTCTGCTTTTCTGACTCCAGGCAAGTGGGTGCTTGGCACAGTTTTCAGTTTTCACAGCAATAGCAGTTTCAAATATCTCTATAGTGATAGTGCCTTGGGAGATCCCTTTGTCAGAGTTCTCCAGTTAGGTTTTTTTTTAAATGTCTCTCTACACAGCTCTGGGTATAGGCAGCTTTCAGGATGGGTCATGGAGTAACCATGGCTTCTAATCTATGAATCAAGAATTCCAGATAAGACTGGGAGAACCCCAGAGAAAAGGCTCCTTTACCTGTAAACCAGTATTTGCACTGCCAGTATCTAAAATTTCACAGGGAATAGTGCGCCAGAAAAAAAAAAAGTCTTGTCACCTCCCTCTTTTAAGTTATATTTCTCTACTTCCCACCACCATATCAAGTAGTAGGAGTAGGAGTAGGAGTAGGAGTAATAGCAGCATTCATATAGCACTTTAACGTTTGCAAAGCACTATATATGTTCATTTATTTTGTTCTCACAGCTCTGTGACATAGGTGCTATTAATAGCCTCATTTTAAGGAAACTGAGTCTAAAGAAGATTAAGTGACTTGCCCAGTGTCACACAGTTAATAAGCATCTGAAGCTGAATTTGAACTCAGGTCTTCCTGACTGTCTAGCACTCTTCCCTACTGTGCCCCATAGCTGATTTTTACTGTTTTCATTTACGCTTGTTTTATTCTTCATATGACTGTTTAATTTTTATCTCATTTATGTATGTGGTATCTCTGTGCAGGTAAAGTAAGTAAATACCAATCTACCTGGTACAAGCAGGGAACTGCCAAAACATCTGTCCGCCCCTAAATATCATTTTTCCACTAGCTTACCAGGCTACCATTTCTCCCATTAAAGTCATTTCTTAAGGGCTTTTTGGTACGCAAGTGTTTTTACTGGCCTGAAGTGTTTTGACAGCCATATCCAAATATATGATATCATAAATTTAGAGCTAAAAGGAAACTTAGAGTTTACCAACTCGAAATCACCTCATTTTATAGATGAAACTAAGGCCTACAGAGATGACAAGGTCAGGCTTTGAACTCAGGTCCATTGAGTCCAAATTCAATGAAGTATCCATTGCATCACCCTATCTCTGTTACCTAAAGAGAAATAATGCATTTAAGAGCTACTACATTACTTGAAATGAGATTACCTGATTTACATATCACCTTCAAATATTCCCCAAAGTAACTTTGAGGGAAGGGAAGTAATCCCTTGCAGTGGGATAGCATGAAAAACACATTGGGGACATCAGAGGTAAATAAGGAGAACTTCCAAATTCTGTCTAAATCTGTCTTGTGCATGTGTCCTGACTTCCCTTAAGCCTCAGATATTTTGAAAATAGTTCTCCCCATTGGACTGAAAGCCTTGTTAAGAGGGGCTCTGTATGTTCCTCAACAGAACAGAAGCTCACTCAACAGCAGTGTCTTCTTTCCTCTTTAGCTCCCCCATAGCATTTAGCAACCAATCAGTGAGTCACTCAGCAAGAATTTATTAACCCAGTACTATGTGCTAAGTGCTGGGAACACAAAGAAAGGCAAAAATATATGTACAAACAACTACATACATACTACAAGGTAGATATACCACGTAAATGTGAGGTAATGTCAGAGGGAAGGTACTAGCAATGACAGGGACGGGGGAAACCTTATTGAAGGTAGGATTTGAACTGAATTTTGAAGGAAGCCAAGAGTTGGTAGTGAGAAGAGAGAGAATTCCAAGAATGCGAGACAGGCGGTAAAAAGGCATGGAGTTCAGATATGCATATTCCTAACTTCTTACTCATTGGGAAGACAGTATGCAATGTCAATTGACTGAGAACCCTGAAGCTTTTGGCCCTTTCACAGGGAGCTATTCACCTTCTTAGCAACCAAGAGCAAGCACTCTCTGCCTACTCCAGTCTCCCTATCTCTTTTATTTCCTCCTTCCTCAGTCCTTCCACTTACAGCAATGAATATAGGAAGAAAGTGCTTATACCAAAATGGATCAATATTGGGTAATGCAAGAAAGGAAATCTTATCCTTATTTCCAAATAATATAGGATGCTTATAGAATCCCTTCCACCTGAGTCCTGTGTACAGAGAAACCCCTGAGAGGATGATTCATTACAGTGCTATGAGTAGGAAAATCTGACCTCAGCAGTAGCAGAATTCTATAGAGTAAAATTCTTTGATGGACCTGAGATTTCATCAATGTAGATAATCCTTACAATAATACAAAACACAACACCAATGCCTTCCCATGCTATATAAATGTTGCCCATGCCCTCCCATAAAAACTCAGCAGTGAGCCCACCCAACATGCTGGAGCCTTATTCCAGACACCAAGACACCATCTGGTGCATCTATGATACCTCACTCTCACTAGAAGAGCATCTCTACTTCCAAGCACATATGTCCTAAATAGTAAACCTTACACTGAGTTTGATGGGCAATTCTTCTTTACTAATATGTTGCAGCGTATTCACACTCACCATGCATCTCCCCATTACCTCTGGTTGATTCACAACTCTAATTCTTCAGAGGCTGTAGTACTTTGTGATTCTAAACCATTCAGTGTTGCTCAAGGAATATTGGTGGTAAACAGTTTGACTTTTGGTTCTGGGTCAAGTTTGGGATCATCTCAATCATAATACAATTTCCCAAATTAAATCTGACCCACTTTCTTCCACCCATTCAATATTGACCAATCCATTGTTGTTTAATAATTATTTGGTGAAGCAAACTGAACTGAATTCATTGTTCATTTGCTATTTTTTCCAAGATATGTGTATAAGACATACACATATAAGATATATAAGATATGTTAGACCTATAGAATTTCAATGCAACTACAAATCACAATCTAGACATCCTCTTGCTTTTTCCTGTGTGGATAGCTATATCAAACTCTTTTGAGTGCTTAGAAATCTCAGTTGGATGCTCTTTAGTATAGTGGGTCTACATTACACTGCCAGCTAAAAAATAAAAATCATTTGAAGGATCTCACCACATAGGAATACTTCTTTGGTATGGAATCCCCCTGGACATTCTTGTTGACAATGACAAATAACTTTTGTAAACATACATCTCTGTGTTTTAGGCTTCATTTGATTTTAGTCATCAGGATGTCATCGACATTATTTCAGTCATTTCATGTTTCAAGGAACGATATGTAATTTTGACGCATGCCTGGGAGTCACTTTGAGCAGAGCTTGTAAAGCAGCATTTTGTTATGCTGACTTAAATGCTTTCTTATAGTCAATATATAATGTGTAGAGTAGAATCTTATAGTCTCTGAACCTTTCAGTCAATCGTAAAACTGTAAAGATGTGGTCTCCTCCAGAACACCCCTTTCAAAAGCCTGCTGATCCCTTTCTCATCTCATCAGGAATGTCCTCTAGGCATATTCACATTATAAACATTTTCTAGAGGTTAGAAAGTAGGCGTGTGGGCCTGCTGGAATGATTGATATTCTTCAACCCTCATTTTTTTTCCGGTAATAATAAAGTCTGTGCCTTTTTCGATGTGTTTAACATTCTCTATTCTTTCAGATACCTTGAGAATCAATCCCTCAATATCCTCAAAATTATGTTGATTCTCATCAAAGGCTTTTTCTAGGTATAACTGGGCTAGTCCAGCTGCTCTTTTAAGGTTTATTTTCTTTATTGTCATTTCCATTTCATTGTACAGCAAATCAGGGACTGTGCTGCTAGTCTGAATGCGTGACTCCACACTTCATTCAGGTGGCAGGGCTGGCAAAGAAGAACAAGACATAAAACAGAATAAGACCAGACAGTAATTCATAAACCTACCTTACCTGAGGTTCCCAGGGACTAATGAGGGTACATAGCAACCAAACCCATAATGCATGTTATTCACAAGTATTATTTGTCATACATAATATCATAATTATTCATTTTAAAAAAAGTATCAGGATTATAAATCTTTATTTACCTGAACCATGTTCCTTCTCCCTTTCTCTCTAGATGAGACGCAGACTCAGGTAATTTAAATTGCCTCATCAAAATATATAGGAAGAAAGGTAAGGAAAGCAGAGACCATTAGGGAAAAAGTAGAGTACTCTCCCAAAGCCTGTAAAGTAATTTGATGAGAGCAGGAGACTCACCACAGACTCTGAGGGGGATAAGAAGCAAATAGTAATATGCAATTTCCTCAACTCTGTTTGTAACAAGGGTTTTATTCTTTTCTTTCTCTAGATTAAATGAAGGGGAGGGACAGAGAAAGTTTGCAATAGTGATATTTTTAAAAAGAGGCTGATAGAAACATTTTTAAATACCAAAGAAAATAGAAAAAAGTTCAGAAAGAAACACAAATACAACTTAGAAAATAACATGCAAAATTTTTCATAAATCCAGGGTGTTTCAAAAATCTTGGTGAAATTTTTGAGACATGACATATACATGTATACATGCATGTATTCAGCTTCTTTTGTATGTTGTGAGAACATTTACATATACACACACACATATATGCCCACATACTACATATGTAATATGATATAGAGTAGTAAGAAATGGAGATTCATAGCTTCATAGAGAATCCTCTGCGTGTGTGTATGTGTGTGTGTGTGTGTTCCTATGACTACAGAAAAATGCTCTTTTTTTCTGATGTTTAAATTCAGGATAAACAAAGTTTAAGAAGTAAATAGTAACAAGTCACATGATCCTATCTGGAAATAGAGAGATTCACTTGTAAAGTACAAGGTAAGATTATTCCTTATAGGATATCTCTTAAATGCAGTTGAGGGAAGGGATGGGCAGTAGAGACAACTGTGCACAAAAAAAAGGATTCAGAAAACAGAAGCATTTTAGTCAGCTGGTCTATTCTGAGCTGGAATCATCCTTAGTCAACACAGAGACTACAAAATTTCCTTACCCTACGTGCCATGTGAGGGAAGGCTGGTTCCCTGGAAAGGGACAGGTGCCACCTCCTGGAGGTCAGAGAGAAATGCCTCCCAAAAAAGTGACAAACAAGATATCAGCAGCTGCCAAGAGCTGAAGAGAGTTACAGAAAGAGGAGTGGTAGAGGACAGAGACTAGAAGATGTGAAGCAGACAGGAAAGAGAAACTCTGAATGGACGGTAGAACCCTAGCAAGCTCCAGTAATGCAGGAGAGCTGACCCAGGGCATCCCCATTGCTCTGAGTGACTGAGCTTGCACAGGTCTTGGGGGAGAGGGAAGGATGGAAGAGTTGCTCACCTGTGGGTACCTTTATTTTCTATAGGATCTGATACAGGTACTATTTGTCTTCCCTTAGAAATATAGCACAGGTAACTAAGTGGTAGAATGGGTAGAATGTCAGGCCTGGAGTCAGGGAGACTCATCTTCCTGAGTTCAATCCTGGCCTCAGAGTAATTTGGATCTATGCTCAAAGAACTATAAAATTGCATGCCCTTTGATCCAGCAATACCACTGCTAGGTCTCTATCCCAAAGAGATCATAAGAAAGGCAAAAGGACCCACATGTATAAAAATATTTGTACCATCTTATTTTGTGGTGGCAAAGAATTTGAAATTAAGGGGGTGCTCATCAGTCAGAGAATGGCTGAAGAAGTTGTGGTATATGAATGTAATGGAATATTATTGGGCCATAAGAAATGATGAGTAGGCAGACTTCAGAAAAACCTGGGAAGATTTACATGAATTGATGCTGAGTCAAGTCAGCAGAACCAGGAGAACATTGTACACAGTAACAGCAACAATGCACAACGATCAACTCTGATAGACTTGGCTCTTCTCAGCAATATAATGATCCAAGACAATTCCAAGTGACTCATGATGTCAAATGCTATCTACATCCAGAGAAAAAACTATGGAATCTGAATGCAGATCAAAGCATGCTATTTTCTCTTTTTCTTGTCTTTTCTTTCTCGTGATCTTTCCCTTTTGTTCTGATTCTTCTTTCACAATATAACTAATACGGAAATATATTTAATATGATTGTACATATATAACCTATATCAGATTTCTTGTCATCTTTGGGAGGGGGGAGGTGAGGAAGGGAAGAAAAAATTTGGAACTCAAAATCTTATAAAAGTGAATGTTGAAAACTACTTTTTTGTATAATTGAAAAAATAGAATAGTAGTAAGTATAAATAAAATAAAATCATTCCAAAAAAATCTGACCTCGGACACTTAACTAGTTGGATGACCCTAAGTCACTTAACCCTGTTTGCCTCTGTTTCCTCATATGGAAAATGAACTGGAGAAGGAAATGGCAAATCACTCCATTATCTTTGCCAAGAAAATTCTAAATAGGGTCATGAAGAGTAGGACATAACTGAAGAACAAGAAATATAACAGATATATAATTCATATTCTTTACCACAAGTGGAATAGGAGAGAATAATCTGCAATACTAAAAAAGGCCAAAAAATATGCAGACCTACAGATCCCCAAATTCCTATATTCCCATTGTTCATAGGATGACTTCCTATTGGCTATTCCTTTAGGTCTGGGGAAAGAAAAGAAAGGATGCTATGATAGGCACAGTAACAGCATCGTAGCAGCCACAAAGGTCACAAAGAAGAAGAGGCTACAGTGCTCTGGCCAAAATTTCCACAAATGGCTATTGTTGCCTCATCCTGTGTGGAACAGGAGTAGTGTGGAACCAGCAGTGGGATACCAACATTGTATGAGACCAGCACATGGAGCAACTGGAAGCCTGGGGAAATCTCATAGTGGGTGAGATGGATTGATAATTGGAAAGTAACTCCTACTTCAGTCAAGACTGCTTCCCCTCATTTTCTCTTGGGTGCAGACATGTCTTTTATTAGAGGGTCCAGAAGTGAAAACTCCTCCTCTCAATCCTTCTATCTCTAGGCAATTAAGAGAAGTTAGAACTTATACCCAGACACCTAGGAAAAGTGAGGATGGTTGGAAGGACTACAGAATAATTCTTGATAAGCATTTTCATTGTATTATAAAATAGGTGAGAACACCTTGAAGATTACCTATGTGATACATGATGTCCCAAAAGTCAGACTTTGGGGACACCACATATAAATATAAGGGATTTATCCAATTGAAAGAAATCTTCCAGATTGGAGGTGGGAGAAAGAGAAGCCATATAGAGCTTTCAATATATCTCATAATTCAAAGTGATATTCCATCTTCTTTTTCTATCTCTAATTCAATATTAAATTGGGATCGGTGCTGCTGTACCACAGCTCTGAGGGAGAAGTAGTCAAAGAGCTTGCAGATGCATGCTGTCTTATGAGGACTGGGGATATTTCAGCCTTTTGGAAAGCCAGAGCATGAGTACAAAATTACAACAAATGAAATTTAGATATTGGCTTGAAGGTAATGCCACTTGGTGTCCAAATAATACTGCTATAATATAATGTACTGTAATAATAACAATAATAATATATAGTATATAATAATAATATAATACAATGCTCTCTTGCTGGGTTAACTAATTACAGATAAAGAAACTAAGCCTGAAAAAGGTTAAGAGCAGCTCCCCCCACTTCATAAGCATCTGAGGCTCCATTCTCAATGCAAAGGGTTCTCCAGGGTGTCAGGATAGAAATGCAGACAGTGAGCAGGAGAAAACCCACGTCTGAGTAGGGAAGAAGGAAAGAGATAGAAGTAAAAAATACCAAGAGGGTGAGCTGGTTAAGTGCTTATTTTATTCCTAAATGAAAACAAGTTGACATTAGTATGGTCTTTTCTAACTTATATGGCTTCCTCTGATTACAACAGTTACTTCTTTCCCTCTGTTTCTATCTCTTCTCTATGCTTCCAAAATGACCAAGGGCCATCTGCTTTCAACTCCTCTAAGAAGAAACAGGCTGGGGAATTGATTTAAAACAAACTGAACTTACTGGCTGGGGAAAATGTGAGAACCTTTCACTCCCTTGAAGATCCTTAAGACCTGGAGTAATTCCCTTATTAATTGACAAATCGCTGAATAAATGTCACCATTTTGGTCTCCCAAATGGAACAGCTGTTCCTCTGCATTTGCAAAGCTAGTAGCGACTCGAAAGAAAGCCCATTCTTTATTATCCGGTAAAAAGGATAGCCAAGGAAGAGACAAAAAAATATCATCCAGGTGGAAAACAAAGGTAATCTCAATCTAACTCAATACTGTGACTAATAAAGCCCTTTGAAGTGGCTTTTTATTCCTGTTTTCTCATCTCCCTTTTTAATCAGAAATACTCTTGCACTGGTGTTATCTCCTTGTTATTATTCAGACACTAGTTCCTTCATAGTGCTTAGGTCACTTTTAGATGGATCCAACGAACACTGCCCCCTCCCCAACATAGACATTTCCCAAGGCCTTTAATTCTCCTGTAGTAAACTCAACTACTCCAAGAGTGTTCTCAGAGGTTACAACGTTTGAAAACCTCATTGAAATATCAGGAATTCTTCACATACAGATAGCCAGGTGGCATGGTGGATAGAGTTCTAGACAGAGTACTGAAGACGTGAGATCAAATCATACCTCAGATACTAGCTGTGTGACAATGGGTAAGTCACTTTATCTCTTTCAGCTACCATTTCCTATCTGTGAAGTAGCAATAATAATAATAGCACTTTACTAACAGGGTTCTGTGAGGATGAAATGAAATCATGTATGAAAACTGATTTGTAAATCTTCAAGTGCTCGATAAATGTGAGCTGTCATTATCATCATCGTCATGATCCCCCTCTACTTCATCCCTACCTGTAACCTGGACCCAGATCCTTGAGCTCTGATAGGTCAGTTTTTGCATCATCTTGCTGGGAGCTCAATATCATGACATCTTCCCTCTTTCTGGCTCCCCTTTATATCATGTCTTCCCCCATTAAAATGTTAGCTCCTTAAGGGCTTTTATTGATATCCCCTGTATTTAGTACAGTACCTAGCATTTACTAAGTGCTTAACAAATGTTCCATCTTTCTATCTGTCTATTAATAAAAATTTGCAGGTTTCTGGGTATTGTGTGTTAACATATGAGAAGATAGTTCCATTTTTAGGGGATCCCTAGGGTTTTAACGAAGTGAAACTAAGGTGCCAACATGCAAAGTGACATAAGTAACAATACATGAGATGATTTTGTCACTTCTTTCTCTGGCTTCCTCTATCAATAACCAGGATTAACCTTGAAATAGGAAAAAGATGAATTTAGCGTAACCTTTCCATTTAGAGGTCTTAGTTTAAAAAAAAAACCTGTATCTTCTTGATATTCCATCTTTTCATATCCACCCTCACTACTGACCTCTCTCTGTACCTCAAATGGAGGTATACTAAAACTTCTGCTAAAGTCTTTATTTTCCTTGGTTTTACTATATAAAAAGGACTGTCTGTACTCCACATGACTAGCTTACTCCATGGGGCTGTAAATTGTAATGAGCTGGCTACATGATCCCTCCCCAAAACAAACCCAGTTCCCTTATCTGTTCACTTTCAGTAATGACTTACAATGTCCTTCCTCTTTCTCTTCCTGCTCAGGACTCTGCCAAGAGTACTTCTTAATGCAAACAGTAAAAAATGAATTACAAGCATGATCCAATTTTGTTCTGCATAATTAGCAGATTAGACATTAGAGAGAATCCACTTATTTTCCCAGCTCATCCACACCCTGTGCAAATGGAAATAAGGGTACCCAGAAGGTGGTAGCAGAAAGACCCTTATTCATGAAAGGCTGTCTACTAAAGAAAATGTGAAAGACCCCACCCCCTCCAATTGTGTCTGATCCCCATGGGGAATTTTTTTTAAATTAAATTTTACTGATGCCTTTTGTCTTCACATCATCGCCATTTTCCATGCTGTCTTCAGGTTGCACCCTTCTTTGTGGAAAGAAAAGCAGCTAAGCAAAAATATCTGATACAGATCACATCTGACAGTGTCTACAATCTGTCCTAATCCTTCACCGCCCTTCCATACAAGTCATCTGTTCTCCAGGACCTGAATTGATCGGCTTTGTTTTCTTTTTTTAGTTACTCAGTTCAGCTTCCATTTAGTGATATTTTTCATTTCATTACATTTTCATTCATTTCATTTTGTAGTCGTTATATATATTGTTCTCTTAGTTCTACTTATCCTTTCCCTTCAAATATAAACTCCCCCACTGAAATGGAAGCTCCTCACAGACAAAGACTTTTTCATTCTTTCTTCATGTCCTCAGCACCTAATAAAGTTATCTGGAACATAGTAGGCCTTCAATAAAGACTGGTTGACTGATTTCATTCTGCAACCATTTCTGCAAATCTTTCCATGTTTCTCTGAATTTCTCATATTCATTATTTCTTTCTGCATAATAATATTCCTTTACATTCACATACTCTAGTTTGCTTTCTTTTCAGTCATTTTCTGATCAATGGATTTCAATTTTTTTACTATTTTGCCATAAAACCTACTACTATGAATAGCTTGACATATACTGGGCTTTTATTTCTGTCTTCCACGCTTGGGGCACACATGCCCAGGAATAAGATCATTGAGTCAATGGGTATGGAGAGCTTCATCACTTTTCCTATCTAATTCCATATCAAAATCCAGTATGTTTTTTCTACTTTGGAGCTCCACCAACAGTGCTTCTCAATGTGCCTATCTTCTCACAGTTCCTCCAGTATTAACTGTTCTCATTTTTTGTCTCTGATGATTTGCATGGAGGGAGGTAAAATTCTAAGCTGATTTAATTTGCATTTCTCTTCATTTTATTGATTTGGAACATATTTTCATGTACTTGAAAGTTTGAAGTTCTTTTGAAAATTTTTTATATCCTTTCATCGATTATATATTGGGGGAATTTTTTTCCTGGGTAAATTAAGTCAAGACTCTAGATCAAAGGTATCAAACTCCTAGCCAGCAGGTCATAAGAGCACACAAAAGAGCATACAGTATGGCCTGAACCAGATTTAAAAGTAATTGGGTAATTTTTAACAAAATAAATACAAATAAATAAAACAGATCATGTTAATTTGTGCTTTTCAATGAGGATCAATTTCTATTCAAATTTGACACCACTGCTGTAGCCTATACCACTCAATTCAACACACCCACCTCACTGAAAGCTAGCAAGTTAGAGGTCTTCAGCCAGAATCCTACAAAGTCTTTGGCAGTTGAATAACACAGGATCCTTGAAGTATATCATATCATTCTGGAACTACAATCCAGATGGAGAAGACAGACACCATGCTTCTGGGCTTCCTTTTCTACCCTGTGCTGGGGACAAGGCTCAGAGATAAGCACTAGGGAGGGACCCAGCTGGTAGGGCTAATGAGCAGTTGGTCAGTCCACACATCACTGCCACATCAATGACTCTCCTGATGTTTGTGGAAAATGGGCACCATATGAAGTCCTGACTATCTCCCCAGCTGCTGACAACAGTGCAAAAAGATTATTCCATTAGGCTCAGGGAAGAGAAGGATGAAGGTTTGTCTTTACTGCTGTTGCTTATATAGAAAATGATTAGACAAATAGTACTGTTATTGCCCTCCTACAGTAAGAGCACTCAAACCATTTCATTCCATGATTTCCCATTGTGCCTGCCACCTTTCACATGTTCCTTCAATATACCTTTCACTAAAATAAGTGAAAATACCTATAATTCAACTCACTAGTAATACCTCCAAGATCTATTCTCTATATTGTCTTTGTATCACCAGCTGTCAGTGAGGAGTAATAGATAAGACCAGCAAGGGTACTAGGAAAGGCAGTAGGCTATTTTACCCCACTCACACTGTCCACAGAGTATGGCTACCACGATATGAACCTGTTGAGAGTCCTGCTCTAACATCCATAATGTCCTCAGAACTGTTCCTACATGAATAAGAATATCAACTAGAGTCTTTTTTTTTTCCTGTATGGATCTAGGATTTCTTGGGTGATAGGAACTCTCCAGTGAGGAAATTTTCTTCTGATGCAAGTCAGCCAACTGTTCCGTAATTTACATCTCTGCAGCTATATTACCTGCGTCAGTTTGAGGTGAAATCCCTTACCCAGAATGACACAGCCAGAGTGAGCAAAAGGTAGGACTTGAACCCAGGTCTTTCCAGCTTAAAGACTCTCTATCCATTACACTATGATGTCCCCCTCAATTAGATCCTCTCTTTTGGAATTTACAGTAAACTTGTAAGCAAAAGATAAGATTCTATGTCTCCTTCAGATCTTTAAAGTACACACTGACTCACTGGGGATAATTTAGGTGCCACAAAGCCTAGGAATATGGACTAGATACAAGGTGGCATAATGAAAGAGTTCTGCACTGGGATCAGAAGATCTGGATTCAACCCTTATCACTTGAATAACTTTGAATAAATATCTCCCCTTCTTTGGAATTCCATTTCCTCATCTATGAAATGAGTTCTATGATCTCTACTGTCCATGAATCCTACACTCTTGTCAGAAGAGCGTCCTTATGGTTAGCGTAATGATCCCTCACTACGTGGATGGAAGCTGTTATTACCAAATGCCATCTCCAGAAATCTCCACTTTTTAAAATGAATTGAAGGAGTGATGCTGTGGAAACAGCAATGCACTTGGAGACAGAAGACCTGTGTTCAAATTCAATTTCTAATACTATGACCTTGGGCAAATCACTGAACCACTTCCCTTCATCCCTAGTGAAATGAAAAGGGTGAGTGAGAACACCTCTCAAATCTTTTCCACAGAACTGAAATACTACGATTCTATCTTTAAAGACAAGTTGGTTATATGTAGCTGAGTGGGTAGGGAGTCTCACCAAAAATTTCATGGCAAGGTTATGTAACTATCACAATTTCTTGGCTTCTTGCTCTAGTTTTTTGGTACACAGCAATAATTTCATAGCTATAAAGAACTCCCAATGAAAAAAACTTCCTCCATTGATGCAGATTGTTAAATTTTAAGAGTCTATATTCTTAAAAGGTTATGTAAGACATTCTTGCTCTACAGGAGACCTAAAAAGCACCTGGCTGACTGTTAAAACTAAGCTAAATGGCTTATCACAGCATCATAATGCAAAGCATGGGAAGGGTTGAGTTAAAGATTTGAAGTAATGAACTGTGCTCCATGATTCTATGCTGAAACAACAGCCAAAACAGAATTTAGACCTCTCTACTTTATGTCTCCCCTCACACCAGTCTTAGTGGCAAAAGTCTGAAAAGTTTATATCTGAACCAAACCTTGGAAACAAAAAAATTGTTAAACAGTAATTTCACCTCTATATGAAACTACCAAATGGAATTCAAAGTTCAAAATGTAAAAGGAGATTTTCTTTATAAAAAAAAATTCTTCACATATTTTAATTCTTGTATTTCCCTTGAGGTTTGGATATTTCAGTCACATAGTTATCCAATTAAAATGAAAACTCGCTGCATTATCCTTTAGGCGAGGACAGCTGCCAGCTGCTAAGTTTTATAAAGTCTTTAATCTTGTCCATTAATATTTAACAAGAATTGGTTGGTACACAAGCTGAAGAGAAGTAAGAAATCAAAGGAAGAATCTTGGAAATAACCTCTCTATTGTATGAAAGCCATATAAAACCCAGCAAAATTACCACTTTCCTCCTTTTTATTTAAAGAATCATTTTAAAATGTTTGTTTTTTTATCACTTCTTCAGCATCCTCCTCATCCTCATAACTCCCCCCAAAAAGGTATATCATTTTTTTAAATATTTAAATAAGCATCCTACTCCTCTTTCCAGTGCCTTGTCATTTGTCTTTGAAATAGTCATTTCTGTTTCCATGGAAAACAGCACTTGAGGATCTCTAAGCATGTTAGCAGCATGCTGTAATGTAGCATCACAGACCTCTCTCCTCCACATCTTGCTCCTGCCTTCTCCTCTGCCTACCTCCCCCACCCCAGGTATATTTGTCACTGTCTCACTTCCCAAAAGGACTCAAGAGTTCTGTCTTATGCTCTCCATGCTGCAGACAGCTCCACAGGGAGGGAATGCTAGTATTCTTGCAATGGGCTTTGGCTTCCCCTCCCCTTCTACCCCTACTTCGATTTTGTCAAGCCTGCATTGTCAAACACAGGGGAGCAAAATGTTTTCCTGGCCAGCTAAACATAGCTGTAGTTAGAGGAAGAAATTGAGGAGTACCAGCAGGGGAAAAGTGAGTATATTTAATGTGTAAAGCACATACACAGTGCTTATTTCTGCCCAGGAGAGTCCAAGAGAACCTTTCCTGCATATAAAGAGACCAGAGGCCAAAATGTCACTTATATTGAAGAATAGAATCTCAGAGAAGAAGGGAACTTCAGAGGTAATCTAGTATACGGACATCCACAACAAGTGGCCATTCAGCTTCTGCTTGAAGATGTATGGAGATAAGCGATCATCTCCTGAGGCAACCGTTTTGAGATATGGCTCTAATTGCTGGAAGTTGTTCCTTGAATCAGGTCAAAATCTGCCTGTCTGCAACTTGCACTGATGGCACCAAGCTTTTCTCCTTACATCCAAATACACAAGTCCTACTCTCTATTCCACAGGACAGTTTTTCAAATATTTCCTGTCTCCTCTAAGTCTTCTTCACTGTAGATCAAACTTCTGAGTCTTATATAGTATCTAGTCCCTTTCCTATCATCTCTGACCTCCCCTGGACATGCTCCAGTATGGCAATGACTTTCCCCAAATATAACGTCCAGAACTATACACAGTACTTGAAATGTGAATTGATCAGAGCAGAGTACAGCAAGATCATCCTCTCATTTGTTCTATATGTCAGACTTCTCATGGCCATGTTAGCTGCTTTTTTTTTTTTTTTTTTGGTCATATCGCTCTGGTGATTCATATTGAGCTCTTATTCTGTGTCTTTTTTCATATGTACTGTTGTATTCATCTACTTCCTACCACCACCCTCACATCCTAAATTTCTGCAAATGCTTTCTAGAAATTGAGTGCAGGACACTACATTTATTCTGAAACCTAAAAGGATCTGTGAACAAATTGATGTGAATATTCCCTCCAAAAGCAGTTTAAAACCCATTTATGCATTCTCAACCTATACAACGTTCTTATCTATGCTTCCCTATAAATCTTCTACAGACAGGATATTCTCAGCATGAGGGCAAGACCACCTCCAAAATTCCTGACATTGTGTGTATATCAGTGGAATATATAAATTGTCTACTCAATTTTTTCTACATTTTTTTTTGACTCACCACCACCAATACCATTTTCAGGTCATACAGCTATCTGATGATATCCTCCATGCCACTTCTGTACAACTGACAGGTAATACATTGCAACCTACCCACTCCTACTATGTACTTCTCCATTATCCCCTGGATTACATTCATGCCCTTTAAGTTTCACCTTCTTATATTTACCCTGTTATTCTAGTCTATCAATACCCTTTGGGATCACTGTCATACAACACCTTACATAGCTTCAGCTAGATCAGCCTCCCAATTCTGTGTCAACTGTAAAGTTAATAGGCACACTTTATTCAAGTCATAGATTAAACACATTAAAGAGAATAGAACCAAGGATAGAGCCCTCAGCTTCCAACTGGAAAAATCTCCCCAGCTTGGAACTGATCCACCTAGCTCACTCATTTAGCCAGTTACTAATGCCACTAACCATGTGATCATCAAACCCACATTCCTTCAGCTTTTACCACAAGACAATTCTCAAATTTGACAGACTCTGTCAAAATCCAGACCAGACACAAATGCTGTTTCATATGGTCATGAGAAGCGACATATGGTGCTAAACTCATCCACAGACTTTGGATAGAATGGAAAGGCATTTATTAAGTTCTTACAATGTGCCAAATACTGTGCCATATAATTTAATACAAATTAAAGTCAGAGAGTTCTTGCTCTCAAAGAGGTCACATTCTAATTAGAGGAGACAATATACATATATTATATACGCATATTACATAATATGCATATATATATACATTCAGAGAGAGAGTTCAGTTGCAAGAAGAGAAAAAAGGCTTAGCAATCCTTAGTTAGGATGAGCCTTCTAGTATCACTGGTTTTCCATAGTAGCTCAGGGTAATAGGGACAAAGTTGGGATTTCCCCACCACCAACCAAGACAAGCGACAATCAGAGGGAATCATATCAATAATTAAAGTAAATATACTTTACTGAATCCATCACACTTTTCTAAGTCTTCTTCAACTACCCTAGTCTATAGAAATCTCTTCTTTCTATGAGCTCCAATAGCATTTATGTCTGTTTTACACAATTTAGTACTAATACACTATTCCATATCATTCCTATTCGTTGCCCCAACATGTAGTAACAACTGCTTTCTAAATGGTTTTACATTGTCTTCTAACACACTAAAGAAGAATAAAGACAGTTCATATACAAATATATACATCCTCATAAGATTTATTAAAGGATTTAGAGACAGCAGACCAGGTCTCAAGTAAAGAACAAGATCTAAAAATACTGCTGTTATAGTTCTTTCAGCTGCTTACTAGTGAGAGCTATATATTTACACCTGTAAATCAAATCTCATATCAATTATTGACAGCCACAAAAGTACCAGTGTCCAAAAATTCATTACGTGAGATGGCAGAAAAAGGGGGCTACTCTTTATTGCCCATTATATAGAGAAAAAGGTCCATCTTTGACATGTGTGGGTGATGTCTCATCACTTTCTCCAATTTTCAGGTGTCCTAAGGCAATTATTGGCTTTGACAGAGGCAATTTGAAACTGCCTGAAATATTTGAGCTTTCGGTCAGGGTTTATGAAACCTCTTTATATGTACATTCCCTGAGCTAAGGAACCTAAACCACTGTACAAATAGCTATTAGCAATATCTTAGGTAGACTTCTTGGGTGTTTGAACAAGGGATCACTAGATTTAGGAGTATAAAAGAACAGATAGGAAAAAAAAGTGACATTATTCATTGTCCTGACCTAAGTACATGATAGCTACCAACTCTCCAGAGTCAGTCATCAAACTTTAAAATATGCTCTAGAGGTATAATAAGCAGATTAACATTCATTCAGAGAATCTGCTCAGTATTTCATATATGAAAGTGTCTTGCATTTCTGAGGTAAGACAAAGCAGATATATGACAGAGGCTGGAGGGGATGCCTATTATACTATATTACCATATTCTAAGTTTTGCACAATCCATTGTTTTAAGAAGTTCTTCCCTGTTTCTAACCTAGTTCACTCCCTTATCATCTCTCACCATTACTATGGCAATAGATTCCCAACTGATTTCTATGTCTCAAGTCTCTTCCCTCTCCAGTTCATCTTTCAGCTACCAGGGTTTTTCTCAGATCTTACCATGTCATTTTCCTACCCAATAAACTCCCTATTGCTTCTAGAATTAAGTAGGAACTCCATTGTTGGGCATTTAAAGCCCTTTACAGCCTATTATTATTTCAGCCTTATTAATCATCAGTACCCTTCACATAATCCTTTGTCCAGTCAAAATTGCTTTCCTGTTGCTCATTGCACCTAGGTTTCCAGACAATGCAATGGAACAAGTGCTGGGCGTGGAATGAGGAAGAACCAAGTTCCACCTCTATAACCCTAGGCAAATATCTAAACCTGTCTGCCTCAGTTTCTTCAACTGCAAAAATGGGGATAGTATTGCCACTCACCTCCCAGGGTTGTTGCAAGGTTCAAATGAGATAATATTTGTTAAAGCCCTTAGCACAGTGTCTGGCACATTGTAGGCCCTTGACAAATGCTTATTTCCTTCCTCCCATGTCTAAACATTTGCATTTACTTTCTCTCATATGTACATTGCACTCCCACTTCCTCACCATTCTCTCTTCTTATTTCTTTGAAAGCTCAGTCCCAGTGTCACCCCCCACATACTAGAGCCATTCTCAAAAAAAAAAAAGTATATATTTTGTATATAATTGAACACTGTTATGTGTTGTCTTCCTGATAGAATAAAATATAAGGGTCAGCACCCTTAAATTCATGTCTTTGTATCTGTCATACCTTGTACAGTTCCTGGAACATAACGGATGCTTGATACATGTCTTGATTGACCGATAACCTAAATCCCTTATGCCAGGATTTAAACTCACTTCCTTTTGTTCTTGTTCTAACCTTGATAGAAACAGAGAAAATCTGTTTGTGATTTTCTGTAGAACCACCCCCCCCCCCGTATATATCTGAAGTTTATTCTTTAGCTCCTCAGCCTTCTCTTCCCAAAACTGATCCTTGCAGTTTCCTTAGTTATTCTTCTTAAGATTTATTTTCCAGCCTTTTCAGCATTGTGGCTTCATTCTTCCTCTCCACAAAGCTCTTACATGTTTGATCAATTGCAGGCCTCAGAGCTAGACTCAAGTCAGTTTCACCAAAGAGGATGGAGTACAGTGCTGGCTCTTAGCACTATGGTGCCACATTCCTGACTCATAGTTGATTGGTTTTCAACCATGACCTCCAGATCCTTTTGTGCCGTAATTGCGTTGAAGCCATTTTTTCTCGTCCATTATCTGTTTTGTTTGCTTTTTCCTCTCCTGCAGGCATCCTTATTTCACATCACTATGTTAGTTTCTAACCATGTCTCCAATTTACCAAGGTCACTTTGAATCAGGTTCTTCCCCTCCAAGGCTCCAACCACTTGGTGTCCATCATCTACACCACTGATGAAACTATTAAGTTAAATTGGACCTAGGACTTCACCCTGCAGACACTTGTTCCATCCCCCTCGGGCTGATAAAGAGGATGATACCTGGCATCTATTATGTCAAGCAGCAAATGACTCATACTCTGGAATGCACCCTGTGTCTCAGTTCTGCTGTTATAAAAGGTGTTTGGATTTTACGATCTCCTCCCATATGGCGTTTCATTATGTTGTCCACATGACATCCTCTATCCTTGACATGTCTCATCCCTCATGTAATGATGATTACTATCCCCAACCCTCCTTTTACTTCTCCAGGGCAGTTTCCTAAAGATCAAGATTTTGTTTTATTTATCATTTCTCCCTAACCTTTCTTGCCTTAATTAAACTCAGCCGCAGGACAGAGAAGACCAGAGAATCTGGTTTTTCCCCATCTGATGAGAGCAATGTCTCCCCTTCTCAACTCCCAAAGACAACAAATAGCCCCCCCACCCTCACCCCAGCACCAGCTCTGGCTGTCCTTTGTCCTAGGTTTTCCATTTCTGTATTGCAGGCTGTTTTCATGCTTGATTTACATTTTAATATTTCCTGATTTAAAGGGGTTCCTTCTGAGGAGGTGGAATGACTTTTCATTTTTTCTTCTTTTGCCTGTGGCTGCTGTCACATTTTCCATAGCACAGAGAAGCAGCTATTTTTTCATTCCCAAGATAGGTTTCCCATTCTTCTCCCAAATGCACAAGCAACTTTCTAGCTTAGTTATTTACATTAATGGAATATGATCATGGACTCTTGGCCCAAGAAAATGTATTAGAAGTCATCTAATACAACTCCCTACTCATGGCAATAGTAGTTTCTATAGAATCCCATCCAGGCAATGACCTAGCCTCTGCTTAAATACTTCTAGTAATAGGGAAATCACTACCTTGAAAATTCGCAGCCTATTTCACCTCAGGACACCTCAAATTGTTAGCAAATTCTTCCTTAGATTGAGCTGACATCTGCTTCCTTGTAACTTTCACACATTTGGTCCTGATTCTACCCTCTGATACAGAAAAAAATCTATCATTTATTCCACATACTTGCTCCCCAGATATTTGAAAAGAGCTAGTGAATCTATATTACTTACTCTCACCCAGGTTAAATATAAACAATTTCTTAAATTATTCTTCATCTGACATAATTTCAAATCCCTTCATCACCTGCCTGTTCATCCTCCTCTAGATGTACTCCAATATGTCAATGTCCTCCCTAAAATATAGTGCCCAGAAATGAATATGATTCTCTAGATGGGTCCAATTTTTTAAAAAGTATGGGATTATTTTTGACTTTGTTATGCACATAATTCTGCTATTAAAGAAGTTTAGATATAGATTACCTTTTGTGGAAACCAAATAACATAGTTGATGCCTATAATGAACTTCTTCTTGGATGAACTATCCAACCATCCAGGAAAGAGGCTCCTATGGAGAAGGCACCAACTATCCCCATAGTCAGTCAGGGAAGCCAGGCTAGCTGAAGCAGGAAGAAGGTACATAAAGGGGGTAAGTGAGGAGAGAGAAAGGAGTCACCACTACTCCCCTGACCACCTTGATGGAAAGAGCCTAGAGCCACAAGTCAAGAGTCTTGGGAGTAGCATTTCTTCCAACCCAATGCTTGTAGCCACCATCCTAGGAACCATTTCTGCAAGTGCGACCTAGTTACAGCTAGTGAAGATCCAGAAAACAAAATTCATGCTACCAAAGTTGTTAGTATTGTCCATAGTTCATCAGAAAATGATGATCTGATCAGTGAAAATGACATTTAAAAAGAGTCATTCTATCTGATTTGTCACTGTGGCCTAAGGACCATGGTGCTTTTCCATATGACTTTATAGTTAAACTCTTCCATTCTGTATTGTCTCCTCCAAGAGAGGGTGAATATCTTGAGAGCAGAAACTGCTTTGGTTTTCTATTTGTATCCCCAGCACTTAGCCCAACACTTCACCTATGGTAAGCACAAAATCATTCATTCATTCATTCATTCATTCATTACTGCAGAACCCGGTATTAAGGTTATATGACAGTACCTCATTGTGATATAAAGGTGACCTTGGCATTTAAAGGCCAGCAAAGTGCAAGCTCAGCCAATAGAGAAAAGTGTTAAGTAACAGACCTGGTGAAAGGATCTTGGGTCTGTTTTTGGAGGTGTAGCCTATTTAAATTCAGAGAAGCTCTTCAAAAGATGTTTGGACATCAAGTGAGCCAGAGCTGTTATTCTGCTTTTATTTAGCCACAGCAGTTCAGGAAGGCCTGGTAGAGATTGTGAACAGCCTCACTGACATCCAGCATCAATGAAGAACAGCCAATCAAACCTCAGATCCTTTTATTAATTCAAAAGTTCTGAGACACAGTCTCTTTTCCCTCAAGAAGCCACAGAAGACAAGGCTGAGAGATTCTACCCACAATTTCAATGTCAGGATTTCTTTAATAATAATAGCTAACTTTTATATAACTCTATGTGCCAGAAACTGTACTAAGTTCTCTACAAATATTTTCTCATTTTAGACCCCTTTTTTATCCTGATTCTAGAGCCATAATAATAATAATAATAATAGCATTTCTGTAGTGCTTTGAAGCTCACAAAGTGCTTCATTTGATCTCACAAAAATCCTGGGAGATTTGTGCCACCATTATCCCCATTTTACAGATAAGAAAACTAAGGTAGACAAAGGTGAAGTGATTTGACCAGGGGTCACATAGCTACTAAATATCTGAGGCAAGCTAGATTTTAATTCAGGTCAGATCGAGTAATGTCTCTAACTATAAAGCAAAGTGGAGTATGGTTAAGTACAGGAGAGAAGTACAGAATTTTATGAGTGCTGCCAGTTCTGTGATCATAAGAAGGGATTTTTGTATCATGGTACAGCAGAGAAAACATGGAACTAAGAGTCAGAAAACCTTATTAGCTATGAGACCCAAGCAATGACCTTAACCTCTCTGTTCCTCATTTACTTATCTTTTAAAACATTATTTCTACTTAACTTACATCATTATTGTGAAGAAAGGGCTTTGCAAACCTTTTCAAAAGATCATTTGATAGACAAAGTATTTATTAAGTACTTACCTTGTGCTGGGCACTCAGCTACCAAAGATTACATCATACATCACACATAAGTAGATATGATACAGCTACCTATGGAAAAGAACTCTCCTGTCCCAAAATAATCCCACAGACCTGTTACCAATATTAGAAATTTCAACATTAAAGGTACTTTTGTTGATACTAAACATCTATCTTTGCTCTTCTAAAATGAAATTATCCCTTGAAACAGTAACACATATGATCACTAATAACTGAGGGCAAGTTAATTTTTCAACTCAATCTTTTAGATATAAAAGCAGTTTGAGGGTACTACACACCAAAGATGGGGGAAAGGATCCTCTCTGAAAGGGAATGGAGGCAGGGGAGCACAAAAGATAAACTTCAGTGTATTATGTGAAGAACTAGCCGTGGTTCTCAGATGAGACCCTAGAATCTAGCCTCGGAGTTCTAAATAAATTTTGGACCTGACAAGCTGCCACTCCAGAGCAAATTTTCTACTTTACATCATCCCAGTTCCAAAGGGCAGGTCTCCAGCAGTTCACCAGAGGGACAAACTGTTCACTGCGTCCTTAATTGTCAGTGGCATCATGAGTCTCACTAACATCCATTAGAAAAAACAGCATGGTTCTCTAACAGGAATTTCTCCACCACAGCAGGAAACTGCAACTCTCATTGTATCAGCAGCATTCTCCTGATCAGCCCCCTGAAAATCCCACTTCCGACTCAGTTCCATTCACAGACATGAATGTGAAAATCTTAAATCTGTTTCAGGAGACTGAACTCCTCCAGAGCTAACTCTCAATCATCCATGGCCGCAGTGGAGGGAGCCTGAATAACTAAAATCGACAAAGAATCCAAAAAGAAAAAGAAAAACTTCATTTTATCCAATAGTTTCTTTTATTCCTTCTTCTTCATCATCATCAAAATGAGTTATTAGGAGCCTAGCTGTGTGATTTCTCCTGCGCTAGGAGAAATCCATCAAGAACTGTATAGCTATGGTCACTTAACTCTTGGTGTTTACCATCTAAGATGGATATACTGAGGCAGATGTAATTGAACACAAGGCATAATAAAAACATTCAGTTAATACAAGTGGAAAGTTAAATGTGTATGCCAAATATATTGAAAAAATAGACATACATCCAGAATAGAATATACAAGAAAAAAATAAGCTTGAGTTTTACTTCCCTTTTTATCTTCCATGACTACTTCTAAGAAAAAAAACCTAAAAGGAAAACACTCTGGCTTTGGGAGATTGAAGAAAGACAAAAGACCTGAATAGTCAAGGCAAATAGAGTTCATTATTTTATTTTGTGAACTTGGCATCAATGTGCATTGTGGGTAGAGTGGGTAGAGTATTGAATTTGGAGTCAGGAAGACCTGAGTTCAAATCCTGTGTCAGATACATACCAACTGTGAGTCCCTGAAGAAGTCACTTAGACTCAGTTTCCCCATATGAAAGAAGGGAGGTCTCTAACTCAAGTGAGGATCAAACAAAATAATATATGTAAAATATTTTTAAAACTTTAAAGTATTTTATATGTAAAGGTTTGCTAAAATCATTACCCTTTCCTAAAAACTTTTTCTTCTTCCTTCCATTTCCCCAATCCCCTTCATCATCCTTTCTGCAGACTTTATCAAGCTTGAAATAGAAAAAGGAAGAGATTTCATAAAATATTTACTGATAAAGGTGAGAACCCAACTCTTTTAACAGGCTTTTTCTTATGCCTCTGTTTGTTGATATCCTAAGGTTTACCTAAGATTAACCACTTTTCTGTTAGTTATTTTCATTCCTTTCAGTCTTTATACTCTTTGTGAAATCATTTTGGGGTTTTCTTGGCAAAGACACTAGAGTAGTTTGTCATTTCCTTTTCCAGCTCTTTTTACAGATGAGGAAATGGAGGCAATCAGGGTTAAGTGACTTGCCCCGGGTCACATAGCTAGTAAATGTCTAATGGATTTGAACTCTAGTCTTCCTCATTCCTGGGCCAGCACTCTATCTGCTGCACCACCCACCTGCCCAGTTAGTCGTATAGGTTAAAAAAAAAAAAAACCCAAAGAGACATAGTTACAAGCAATGCTAGAATGTGGAATTGCATGAAGAATCAAAAGACCAGCATTCCAATCTCAGCTCTGCCACTTATTAGGAACATAACCTTGAGCTAGTCATTTGAATAAGACAGTTGCATGGTATAATGAATAAAAGCCTGGGACTAGAGTCTAGCTCACCTGAGTTCAAATCTAGCCTCAAACATTTCTTATCTGGGTAACTCTAGGCAAGTCACTTAATTTCTATTTGCCTCAGTTTTCTCAACTATAAAATGGGGATAATAATAGCACTTACTTCCCAGGATTGTCATGATGATGAAATGAGATTTTACCTGCAAAGCACTTACCCTAGTGCCTTGAACACTTGTTTTCTTCCCTTCACCTCCAGGGCATTATTTTCTCAAACTGTAAAATGAAGGGACTAGACTAGTGGGTCCCTAAGGTCCCTCCCATCTCTCAATTCTATTAAATACCAATTATAGTAGAAAAACCAAGACCTAAATGATCTCAGTGTGCAAGACTGTTGACCTCGTGTTGGTCTTTCTAGTCTGAACCCCACTTTCCCCCCTCCCCTTCCTAAGAAAGCAGTCACCTCCTTTCAGTAACTTTATCTCTTTTTCTTTCCAGTCACAGGAATGTGGAAGCATGCCCATTCACAAAGAAGTAGACCTAATTGCAAATGGCCAGATAGATTCTGCTCAATTATAAAAACCATTCAGTCATTCATTCTCAATTTAAATTTCATCTGTCAAATGAAAAGTTTGGACTAGGTGACCTCTAAAGTGCTACCTAGTTCAGAATTCTATGATCTTGTCATTCTAAATGTCAATGTCCTTTGAAAACAGACCATTGTTGAGTGGTTTCTGACTCAACTAAGTCAAGTCAAAAAAAATCCGTGGATTTCTGATAAAGTACTTATACTTTGAAACTATGTGAATAGAGTGCCTGGCCTACAGTGAGAAAACTAATTTTCCTGAATTCAAATCTAGCCTCAATCACTTACTAGCTCTGTGACCCTGGCAAGTCACTTAACCCTGTTTACCTCAGTTCCTCATCTATAAAATGAGCTACAGAAGGAAATGGCAAACCACTCCAGTATCTTTGTCAAAAAAACCTCAAATGGGGTCATGGAGTATCAAACACAACTAACTGAAAAGGACTCAACAACAACAAATTACGTTCACATACTACTATTTGTTCAGCCAATCTGAGACTGATAGATACTCCTTTAGAATTCTGCAATAATCAAACACAATTTAAGAGAACCAATGATGAAGCATACTTCTGACACTGCGTAATGAACTCAAGGTGTTAAATGCCATATGTTTTTTGGACATAGCCAATGTGAGAATTTGTTTTTGCTTGACCATATATATTTGTTACAGGGTTTTATTGGGGTTTTTTTGGGAGGAAGACAAGAAAATAGAATTTTGTTCATTAAAATAAAGTTTAAATATTTTTAAGTACTTGTACTTAGGATTGCCATCCAACTGTGATCTGAATGATTAGATCAGTAATTTGTCATAAAAGTCAGTTGCTTCATAATCATGGATCATATTATAGCTGACTTTTATTTATTTTTGGCAGGGAGAAATTAAGTTTTTATATTGTACTTCTACTTTTGAGATGCTAGTTTTAGTGATTTTTAAGGATAGAACAACTATCATGATTGGTCATAGGTGGACAGAAGTTTATGATTTATTCTGTTTAGCTTAAATCAAAGCAATAGTACTAAAGGTTATAAATAACCTTAAAGCATTTCCTCTAAATTTGGGAGAAAGTAAATGTGGTCATTTGCAGATAGGTGTCTACCTTTAGAAAGATTTCTGCCCATACACATTCCCATTCTGTTCCCAACAGCGTATGTAGCCAGAAAAGGAACACACTGTGATCCTACGAAAATTCACCCTGAAAGAAATACAGCCCAAATTCATTCAACAGAATGGTCTGGAGTATAATGCTGCCCACTCGACACTGACCATGAAAACTTCTAGAATCTACAGTGATCATAATGATTAAGCTTATAGCCCTGGCTATTTTGTCCTCTTGAATCAGAACACTAGATAAGGGAACTCATTTTAGAGGCATATAAAATAGCACAACCATTAAAAAAAAAGCCATGAAGTACAATTGATAAAAATGTAATTACTTGTTTCCACGTGGAACATGCTTTGTAGAGCAAAACCCCTGGCTGCTGTTTTTATTGCTGCAGATAATAAAAAGGTACTTAGGAAAATTGTTACTAAAATTGTCTCAAAATTCTGCCATCGAGAAATTGTGCCTTAAAATTAATTCTTTTTTTTTCTTTTGCAAAACCAATTTAAATATACCACAGGTACACATAGGTATGTGCCTTTCAGTGAATGGTAATAGCTTTATTGATTTTTTTAATAAAAAAGGATATACTTTTCCATATTTTCTTGTTCTTTGAAACATTTAAATAAAACAAGTCTCCTCGCTACTTGAGATTTAGGTACTACAATAAATTCTAACCTTTTTCCATGGTTGGGGAATGGAACATTTAATTTAACCAAATATTCTGATTAACAGAGTTAGCAAATATGCTATATATAGAATAACGAGTTACAAAACAGGATATTGGAACAGTAATAGTATGTTTTTAAAAAATCAACCCTTTGGTTTGGGGGCTTTTCTAAAGTCAATGAAGTCTATGTGTCCTTGCTGCCTCTTCTTTAAGCATCCCCTCTTTCTTAGCATTACCCTCCCCTCTCCTGCCATACCTCATCCCCATCCCCCCTCTTTTTCTGGGAACCATTGCTAAAATGGAGATTGACCAAGGACATTACCTTCAAACAAGTTGATGATCTGAAAGGATTTCAGCCTTTGTCTTTGACATTTGAATGCTCCTGTCCCTAGAGAAGGTATATCTACCTACTCACACTTTAAGAAGTTAAAGTCAAATCTTAATTACCATTTGAAGACCAATGAGTCAGTTTAGAGCCACCCCTTGGTGCCTACTGTTTTTTGTTATTGTTCAGTCATTTCAGTCTTGTCCTACTCTTTATGAAACTATTTGGGGCTTTTCTTGGAAAAATACTGGAGTGGTTTGTCTTTCCTTCTCCAGATCATTTTACTAATGAGGAAACTAAAGCAAACAGGGTTAAATGACTTACCCAGGGTCAAAAAACTAGTCAATGTCTGAGGCCAGATTTGTACTCAGGTCTTCCTCACTCCAGGCCACAGCACTCTATCCACTGAGCCACCTACTAGAGAGTGGTTTTCAGTGCCCCTAAAATGATTTGCTTGGCTAGATGCTAGGACTCTACATGTTGAAGAAGTCATTCTTCTATCCTGAACTATAAAAGAGAGCTTTCAGTTTGCTGTCATCCTTTTTTTCCCTTTTCACCTTCTTTCAGTGCAGAAGTAAGGTCAGAAGGGATTTCCTCCCTCCTCCCTCACCTTGAGTTACCAATGAATGCTTTTCAGAAGAAGCACAAGGTAAGCTGTCTTTGTTTACCCAAGTGTCCTCAGAGGGAAATTGTGAACCTCAGATTCCTGGCTAAATTCTGCTTTTCTTTCCTTCCTTTTTGAGCACTGTACAAAGTCTGGATAATTGAGAGCAGACTTTCTCAGACCAAGGAGCAGCAGCTGCATCAGGTCAAGGGTGGAATATCAAGAGAACTTCTGAGTTCTGATATTTTGGAAATATCAAGAGAACTTCTGAAGAACCTAGTGGAAGTAGGCATTTGTTTGCACACATAGCCCAAGAGGGAAATTCACAAACAATATTCCTGAACTCCAGGCTGCTGTGCAAAGGAGGAGGCCATCTGAATTTCCCAGGCCATAGGATATTGGACTCTAGACAACTAGCACAGAAAGGAAATTTCTTGGGCAATAGCATCCTTGGAGCTTGCCTTGAGGGCAACTGCAAGTTCAATCATTTGGATTTGGTCCTTTGAAAGAACGAGGGGGAGTTCTAGCATCCCCATAGATAAAGAAGAAGCTTGCCCATGAAGTACCCCCATACCTAAAAGAATGGAGTCCTGAGGGTTGTACTTCTTGGAAAAAAGACAAAGTTCTCCCTCCTGGCTTCACATTTGGAGGATCAAAAGAGAATAAAAGCCACAAGATAGTGGAGCAAGAAACTGGAACCCTGCTGTCTCTGCTATTGTAGTGAGTTATTTGAATAATTCTATATCTGTTGGGAAAAGAGGTGTCATCTTAGTGGGTCCAAAGTATTTTTGCCTTCCTAGAGGAGTCAAAAACACAGGATGTCCCTTTGAGTCTTGGAGGGACTGTGTGGAGGATAGGGATTTCACCAAAATGACAGGGCTTTGACTTGATGGCAACCAAAAATTCAGTTCCCTTCAAGTGGAATTTTTAGGCTATAGCTTCCTGTTTTATGTGTTTTTTTATATCTATTAATAGGATCTTATCAGTACTTTAGGTCTGGGATTTTTCTTTTGTTTTTTTAAGAAGCTCCATTTTTTTTTGTTAGACTGAATTTAGACATCAAATAAAATGGACATTTCCATAAGCATAGTAAAGGGAATAATACATAAAACTGCACATCTCCATTATGTGCAATTTGCTTTTTAAGTATGTAAGTTCAACCTCCAACTTTTAAAGTTGTCCTGTTTATCTCGGCTTCTTTCTAGACTTCCTTCTGTTCTCTTTGTTATGAGTCATTTGTACAATTTGCATTCTTTGAATGGTAAAATAAAGGCAATGCCGTGGGTGCTCTGAACTTCTCTTCTCTGGGCACTAACAGTGTCCCTCGGTATCTCAATGCACCCAAGAAAGTACTGTTGACCTGGGTGACTTCAGCTTGAATTTGGAGTCTGCATGAACACTCATGCCCTTTAGCAATATGCTTCTATAAATCATGATAATCAGACATTTGTCAGGGCAGCCTGACATGCATGCTAATAACTATTTTCCATATATGACAACTAGATATGCCTGCTACAAGTTGGTGTGTGTATGTACATGTACATGTATATATGTATGTATGTACGTACACATATATAACAATCTGTGGTCATGATATCAACATGTTAGTATATTGTCACAAATACTTTTAGATGTTTATCAGATATTGATTAAATAATTCCTAAGTCAATTGGTTGGATTAACCATAGAACCAGGGCATTTCAGATCCAAGTCATCCTGTATAATCATGATAAACCGGTCCAATGTTGCAGTAGTGACTAAGGTCTCTAATTCACAGATAGTACCCAAATAGCTCACATTGGTACCAGCCTCATAAGTAGATGTAAAATTACACCACGAGCTTCCAACTTGCAGGGATTCCTCAAGGGGAATAAATGACTATTGTCTTACAGATTGGATCACACAGCATCCAGCACACAGCATCCACACACCTATCTAGAATGGTCATTCTGCAAACTGAGGGGTGATAAGATTGTGCCTTGGAGAGTATAATTGATGACTTGTCAAGAATCCTCACTTACTAACTTCAGAAGTATCAAGCTGTTCGTGCCTCATCACTTCTTACCTAGATTATTTTAACTGCTTCCTAATTAGATCTCTTCTCTCCGCACTCTAGTCCACACTATACACCACTGCCAAAGTAATTTTCCTTAAGCACAGATCTGACCATGTGACTCCCCTATTCAATCACTACCAGTGGCTTCCTATATTGCTAAAAGAATAAAATATAAATGTCTCTATTTAGCTTTCAAAGCCCTACACAACCTGGCCCTAGTTGATCTTTTCAGGCTCTTTGGACATTACTCTCTCTTCCCAAAAACTCTGCATTCCAGCAAAACTTGGACTTCATTCTGTTTCTCACACATTCCATTCTATCTCAGCTCAGTGGTATAATGGATAGAGTGTTGGACTTAGAGTCAGTAAGACCTGAAATTGAATCTATCTTCAGACACTGAATAGCTACACAGCCCTTAGAAAGTCACTTTAAGCCTAAATCAGTCTCAGTTTTCTTCATCTTAAAATGGGGATTGAGCTGTCAAGATCAATTGAGATAATATATATAAAGTGCTTTGGCATTCTTAAAACATTATATAAATATTTTCATTACTATTAATTTCCCATCTCCATGACTTTTGCACTGGCTATCCCCTAGGGTTTACAATGCATTCTCTCCTTACTTCTGACTCAACCACTCTTCCTTTAAGTTCCAGTTCAAGTACCACTTTCTCCATGAAGATTTTCTTGATCCCCATCCCCACCCCCAACTCATAGGTGCCCTTATTCCAAACTACTTCTTATTTATTCATTTATTTTAGTTTATTTTTATATGTATATTATATATACATATATGTGTGTATACCTACACACAGAGAGATATGTATGGATCTGTGTGTGTGTATGTGTGTACATAGAGAGAGATGTTTGTATTGATTTGCCTTATATCTATGTTGTATATATAATTACATGTATTTGTTGTCTCTCAAATTAGAATGGAAGCCTTCTGAGATTAAGGATTGTTTCATTTACTGTACTTCTAGCCCTAGCTCTGATTACAATCCATGGTAAATAATAGGTACTCAATAAATACTTGATTAATTGACTAATTAGATAATTTTCATTATATAGTATGAAAATCTGAGATCAGGCTTTTTCTGTCCAAGAAATTCTCAGTGAATAGTCATTTGATAGTACGTTACATGCATCAGTTGAATTTGAAGTAAATAAAGCATGTCAAGCAGCTTCATTCATAACATGGCCCATCTTTCTGTAGTAGACATGTGCTCAGTATTGGCTATTCTTATAATATAACCTCTTGGGTACCTGTGCTTGAGAACTCAATAAAAGAACCTGCGGCAATAGCCCCAAGTCTTTCCTTGGGTAAGATAAGATGTGTCTGTAATAAAGACCTACTGTTTTTAGAGTAACTGGATGATTTTGAAATCAAACAAAATGTCTTGAAATGTGCAACAAGAAAGATAGTTTTGTTCAGTGACCCTCTAATTATCATTGTCAAGTAAGGGATAAAGCAAAAGGTTTATATTCTCCTGTGAAAGTCTCTAAGTCCCAAAGTAGCTACAATGAATGGGGACAGCACTCAACACAAAAAACTATTAACACACTTCATTAACATTTTTGATGGTTCAGGAGGGTTTTCAGGATCTCATAGGACTTTACTCTCATGGTTAGAAGCAACTACAATTATACCAGCCCTATGCAAAAGTAGCATTTTCAAAGAAGTCCCAAGACAGAATGTTAGAAAGCAAAGTTTACTAGATGTATCTCGATCAGCTTCATTGCTTGACATGCATTCAGATCTTTCAAGAAGAGGAGCCTTCAAAAGTTATGAAAGAAATCATATCAACCATTCTCACTACTTCCCAGTCACATCTCACCTCCCAACCACACTTCATGCCCTCAGCCTTATCCACTAATACTTTTCTCCTAGCCTAGACCATGCTGGACAGACTAAAAACTTATGTTAGATGATAAGGGTCAAAAGAAAAAAAGGCTATGTTCACTACAATTTCCCATTTGGCTGCTACTGTACTTAGAGCTCTATCAGAATATGTTATTGCCACACAAAGTCCCTATACTTCTAGTAACAATAGATGACTTTAATATATTCCATCTCCAAATGCTGACGCTTCATACAACTTACAAAATATATTCATACTGCAAATTAAATAAATGTGTCATGCCAAGTATTTCACCCTTCCTCATCTTCTGGGAAATTGGTGTGAATTACCTATATGTAAGCTGGAGGAAATTTGACAAATTGCAATGAGGATACAATATGTTGAGTTGAAATGTGCAAAGCATAAAGGTATTCTCATGCCCATGGAGCATGCATCAATTCAGACAACAAGGAAACTGGCTAGAGGACAATGTCAATTTTGAATACTTGCTACCTATGGAAAAAATAGTTTTTCAAATAAATTTAGAGTCATTGAATCCTATAGTTACAGGAATCCTATGGGGGGAAGAAAATATGAAAATTTTAATAAAGAAAAGCCATGCTGCAGTAATGAAGTTTCATATCTCAATGGGATAGGTGACCTAGCATAGCACTTTGCATATCGTAGGTCTTTAATAAATATTTGTCTAATGGAATTGACTTTATCAAAGCAATCTGAGAAAAAAGCCATAAGATGCCAGAAGGCAGAGGCAGAGCAGAAGGCAGAGTTTGAGTCTAAAACCACTGAGACATTCTTCGACCTCATCTCCCAATAACAAGTAAATAGAGCAGGTAACTCCCAAAATTCATCATATTAATTCCCAATTGCTCTGAGGAGTCCCTGCCCTGACACTGAACTTCCTTACATGCAGAAAAGAGTGCTATTAATTAAACGACCAAGACTCAGGAAAGAGAGATAAATTTGGGGCATTACTGGGGAGAAGAAAGGAAAATAGAGCAACCCTAACAACAGCCATTGAGCTTGGTATGGGGGCGGGGAGGTGAGATGAGAGGGGTAACTAGGTTTGGAAGTGGAATATCCACCCAAACATATTGAATTTGCTCAAATGACATTCCTTAGAGTAACAGGGAAACCCTGATGCCATTTCCTTAAGGACACAAGACTGACATGTCAATGGCTTTGATTTTATGCACACATATGCTCACATACACACACATTAAAGAATGAGAAGCCACAAAATGTAAAAAGAGTTTAAATAAAGCTTGGCAAGGTATCCAACTAATCAAAGTCATTCCAGGTGAATTTAAGACTGAAATTGGAAGTACAATAGCAAGCTCATGAAAGGTAGAAAAGATATGTCATGATTTTTATAAAAAACATCAACTACAGTAAAGTCACCATATTCAGCTTCTAACATCACAGTCACAAACATGCCATAGAATTGGATGAAAGTGGTATGCTAGACCTAAGTCAGGACCCAGGTTCACAAGGATAGTAATCTGAGTTTCAAACAATGGAGGAGGAAGAGTCAGAAACTACAGGCATTATGACACGGAGAAAGAGGCCCTTTTAAAGTTTCCCTCTGATGCTCTTGCCATATTGCAAGGAACAGCTAAAACAAAAAAATGGTTGATTATACTGGTATTTCTCCAGAATATCTAAAAATGTCAGAAAGGAGGTAGAGAGCTAGTCTCTGGTGGCTTGGTTCTAGGAGGAATCCAAACCAAACTCAAGCATGAGAAAATGTGATGGTTGGAAAAATCATTTGGTGAATCAATGGTATGTACACAGGGGAGACGACAACTGAGACTCACAGGCTCAGGTCAAGGTACAGTTGTACCTGCAGTGCTTTGATTAGTGTCTCCTCATTTTTTTCTGTCATTGTGGTACATATAGTATTCATAAACATTTTGTTCGTATGGGTTCATAGCACATCCAGAGCCCTCACATAAGGTGCACCAGAACTGGAGAAGTAAGTGTTGGTAAGAAGTAAGTGGTCAGGTCAAACCTAATGCAATCCATTTGTATTGCCAAGGCTATGTTCACATAACCAACGGTGACCACAAATATGCTGGTGTAGTTCTGAATCACAAAGTATAACTCTCCATATGGAAGGCAGAAGAAAAACATTCATTCAGACACCAGAACGCCAAATCCATCACAGCAACAAAGAAACCTATAAGCAATAATAATGCACGGGGCACTACCATCCCCAAGCCTTCCCTCTGCTAGGTTTCCCACAAGCCAGTTCTCTTAAACAAAATCACAAACTCCCACTCAGGCTAGTTGCTGTCTGCTCTCTCCCAGCTCTGACTACTCTGACTTACTTCCTGTTCCACTCTTTCCTGCTCTACCCATTCAGCAAACTTCTCCCACCACAGGCTCCATGTAACTCAGACTTCCATGTGACCCAGGCAGGTCACATGGGCCTATTAATGGATGGGAAAGATCTTCCTATTTAAATTACCATTACACCATCTGAATTATGTGTGTCTAGCTAACTTCTTGTTTCCTCCTCCTAGAGGAAAATGCTGTGGGCAATGGCAGTTCTAGAAATATAAAAGAGACAAATTAGATGTACCATAGAGAACCAAAGGTGTACCATAGATGGACCAAAGCTCCCCTTTCCCTGGTCATATTATACAATTTTGGAGAGGGTAGAGCTATGAGTAGAGCTAAGATCAGAAGGATGATGTGCACAAGGAAGAATCTGTTGAGACTGGTTCAGTCATAGCATAAAAGTAGCCCCTGTGATGTTGTATCCTGGGTCTCCTCCCCTTGTGCTTCATTATTGTACTGGAAAAGGTTGTTCACAGGTGTTTTGGTGGTTCAGGTCTATGCTACTCCCATATCAACCTACAGAATACACTAGTGAGGGACATAAGTCACAATGAGAACTTTGGTCAGATACAACCCTTGGGCTGCCTATCTGATCTGTGCCAGATGTGGTTGCCCTGGTTTTCCTAAAGCAAGGGATCTTCCATAGCTATGGAAACAGAATCATAATATTTAGATATGGAAGGAACCTCAGAACTTAGAATACTTAGAATCATAAGATTTAGAAATGGAAGGAACCTCAGAGCTCAGCTAGTCTAGTGCTTCCTCCCTAACCGCCCCCCACCCCCCCGCATTGTTCAGATGATGAAACTGAAACCTAGAGGAAGAAGGGAGGAAACGAATTTATTAGGCATTTATCACAATCACTGTTCCAATTGATTTATAAATATTATCTCATTTGATCCTTTTACAATGGAGGAAACTGAGACAGCCAGAAATTAAGTGATTTGCCCAAGAGCATACAACTAGGAAGTGTATGAGGCCCGATTTGAACTCAAGTCTTCCTGAATCCAAGATCAATGCTCTATCTACTGAGCCACCTAGGTACCTGTAGAAGAGAAGGATATTTGCCCTACATTGTTGGGGGTGGAAGCTCAATTCCATGTGGACAGTCTCGGGCGGGTAAAGGTGGGAACTTCTAAATCTTAGAGTTCTCATGAGGCCCCCCAGAAAACAGCAGGGAATCGAGGAGTGAGACCGAGCAATCTCGTGTATTTCCGCCTCTTCCCGTGAGAAACGTGATGGGAGGAACATCCCCCTCGAGACTGTCCCGGATCTGGGCACACCTATTGTTATCTAACAGGCATGGTATTCAGGTGCAAACTATGTGGCCAGAGAGCTTAATTAGGGTCAGGAAAGCCTGAAGGCTCTCTTAGCTCGGGAGGGGCCCTGACAGGACAGAAGGCTCCGTTTTTCCTCTCTTCGCTCTCCCCTCCCCCTCTCTCCCCACTTACACTTCTGCTTCCAATCTCTTATCGTAAGATCTTTGCCTCCTTGGGAGATTTTCTCTCTCCCTCCTAAGGAAGAGCTTCCCCTTCACATGTAACCGAGACCCTGAATAAAGCCTAACCCTTGTTCGACTCCGGAAAGTCTCTTCTCTCATACGTTCATCCGGTTTGGCCAGCCGAAGACCTGCGATAGAGGTAAGGTAAGACTCGGGTAGCCCTCAGGCCTCTAGGCCTGGCACTACATCACACAGATACTGAGCAAGTAACAGAGGAGGAAATAAAGCAAGGTCCCCTGACTCCAAATCCAGTGCTTTTCTCTCTATACTGCCTCCTATGACACAAAAGAAAATTTAACACATCTTCCATACATCATCAGATATCATCACAGATTCCCAGAAAATCATTTCATAGGCTGCAGAAATTTATGAGGGATAATATTCTGCCAATTTGCCTTTTTACATTCTCAGAAGAATGGTACTCATGCTGAAACACCTCACAGATATGTCCCACCTATGAATAAAAATATCCAAGAGAATGCAAATCGACAGATTTGGGCTAATTGGTGATTGTGCCACCATGGGAAATGTCTGCATTTTCCAGAATCCAGAACACTTAACAGAAGACAAGACTGAAGAGCTGAATAATTTCTCTTGGCTGTCTACACTGCAGAAATTCACTGGGTAATTGTCAAACTTTCACTTTGCAGTGTGTTCTGCAGACCTTGCGTTTCTTAGCAAAATAAAGCTGTTTATCTCTGCATCTGCCAAGAACCAGCTTTCTCAGGAACTTCCCAAATCTTCCAAGAGTACAGCTGGAAACAGTAAATGAAAATAAATAAGGTAAATAAAAGAAATAAAAAAGATATAAAAATGACAGGTAGAAATGACCAGGACCTCGCCACACTCAAGGAGAAGTCAGTTAGGTCAGCAAGCAGAGATGTAAAAGTCCCTTGAAAATAGAAATGACATATGAAATGCAAACTACTATTATTACCACCATCATCCTCACTTCAGTCCTTGCTGCTCACTATCTTACCAGCCTTACTCAGCTCTAAACCTCAGGGCATTCTCTTCATTGTATCTTGCTTTCTAGCCTTTAAAGAGCCAGTTTCTTCCATATGAAATCAGTTACTGATTTATTGACAATTTTCTCCAAATCTCTCTATACCTCTCTGTCCCTAACACAAGAATCAAATTCAGCGAAATGGCAGGCAAAGAAACAACCAAATGGTGTGATCTGCTAAAATAATACCTTGAGAAAAGCAGGACTTTTCAGAAAGGTTGGGTACCAGGAGTGAGGGCGAGGGTTGATGATGGGAAAAGTGGAAGGCTGCCAAAAAAGAAACCTTACCTACTACACCATTTTTCCCATGTCAGTCTTGCTATGCAAACAAAGCCCTCATTCTACTCTTCATAACCTCACAAGTGATCACAAGTCTTAAAATAAATCAGAGCCATGAACAGAGGGGAAAATATCTTTAATTGAGATAACACGGTAACAAATCTGCCATCCTGGGAGATGTCCAGTACATTTTCCAACCAGAGTCCCATGAAAATATTTTTATAGTTTTAGAAGTAAAGGGAAGGAGATAAGTGAGATAACAAGGCCTGGTCATGAAATCTCATTGCCCCTTGACAATCTGGGCAAGGAAAACCATTTCATCCTGGCTGTTTTGTCCTTCATACCATGAATCCTTATGGAAGAGGGACAAGCACATCGGAAGCTGAGATCCAGCTCAAACTAGATTCCTTTACAAGTTAAAATCCCAGGGTAGAGGGACTTGGGGTGTGGTTCAGCTCAACCTAATAGTTAGATTGAACCACAATAGGTCCCCTGCCCAAGCTCCACTTAATGATTTTATTTTGGGTCCTTCTGGCTTAGTATGAATGTCAATGGTAACTGTTTCTCTTTGGAGCACCAACCCTGAAGATCTTCCCCTCCCAATTTGATTTGAATGAGCATTACTTCACTCAAAGTGAGAACCTGAAAAGACTAAGAAAAAAAAAAAAGACTAAAAGGGCCAGGGTCTCCCATTGCACCCTGGGCCATCTCTGGTCATCCTAATGAATATTTTGCTACTGGACCCAGATGGCTCTGGAGGAGAAAATGAAACTGGTGACTTTACACAGCCCTCCCTCACTCACATCAAAGTCAACTACAAGTCATGTCATCATTTCCCTGATGTCATGGGTCCTCTTGAAAAATGAAGGACACACACAAGTTTAAGGGTAGTAATGGAGGGCATTACTGAAATTCTGACATTACTAGGATCTAAGGGGATCCTAAGGGATTGGCAGTCCATATTACATTTGGTATTACCAATTTCTGTCATTATGTTAACAATTTTCTCTCAATCTACCATAGCAATATCTTTCCTTTTGGTTTTCCTGTGACTAGCTTTCTCTCTGCTCTGAAGCAGGGTAACAGGAAGGAAAAGGAGAGAGAGTACAATAGAGCTCTGAATAGAACCTTTGTCTCCATGAACAACTTGGTGTAGGAGGGGCTCTTGAGCTGGGGTCAGAGAACTTAATTTTTAAATATTTTGACAATTGTATCTCAATATAATTGATTTGCTTTACAATCCTTTTGTGCTTTTAAAAACATTATTCTAAAGAAGGGGACCAGACTGCTAAAGGGGACAGACACCAGAAAAAGGGTTAAGAACTCCAGGCATATTGGAAAGAACTTTGAACTTGAAGTCAGAAAGATCTGAGTCTGAATCTGACCTTAGTCACTTACTAACTGTGTGGTCCTTGAGTAAGTCACAGTCTGTCTGTCTCCTCAGCTATAAGAAATGGAAAAGTTAGGTGGCACAGTGGATAGAGAGCCAGTCCTGGAGTCAGATAAACCTAAATTCAAATCCAGCCTCACAAAATTACCAGCTGTGTGACCCTGGACAAGTTACTTAACTCTCTTGGCATCAGTTTCCTCATCTGTAAAATGAGCTAGAGAAGGAAATGGCAAACCATTCCAGTATTTTTGACAAGAAAACTCCACATGGGATCACAAAGATTCAGACCTGAGTGAAAACAATTGAACAACTTCACTGGGTGGTTGTGAGGATCAACTATGAAGCATTGTATAAATCAGTAATTCTTGCATAGTGGGTTTGGAAATAATCCCCCTCAAATAAAAATCTGATTAAAATAGTATTAGTTCAGATTTTATAGAGCTTTAAGGTTTATAACACATTTTTCTCAGAATATCAGGAGACAGGTATTGAAGTGTTATTATTCCCACTTTACAGATAAGGAAACTGAGATTGGGGAAGGTTAAAGGATTTCAGATCTAGTAAAAGTCAAAGCCAGAACTCAGCCCCAAATGTTCTTTCCTTTGCACTGCTTAGCACAGTGGCATTTGTTGACTGCGTATACCAGTATTCTTCTATCAATCAAAATACTTATGGATGGCCTACATTGTACTAATTATAATACCAAGCAATATGAATGCAGAGACAAAAATGAAACAGCTACACCCTCAATCCTCACAGAGCCTACGTAAATAAATGAGGAAAGAGCATGCTACAACAGAAAGAGTGCAGGATTTAAGGTCAAAGGACCTGGGTCTGAATCCCAGCTCCATTATTTCCTATTCGTGTGACGTGGGGCAAGTCTCTAGTCTTCAGCCTCCTTGTCTGTAAAATAAGAAGACCGGACAGGGTGCTTCCTAAGGTCTCTTCTAGCCCTACATCTAGGATCCTTCAATCCTAAGTATGTATAAGATATTGGAGGGAGATTCAAGGAAAGCTCCTCCCTCCAGATTAAAAGGTAGTTGGTTGGTTATTGTCCCTTATTCTCAAAGAGGACCAAAATGACTTCACAAAGTCAGAGTGAAGTTACAGTGTGTCTGACTATGGCTGATCAGACCAACATGAGTTTAGAATGCTCTACCACAGTTTGGGCACAAATAGTCCATGTGAACATATGGGGAGGCTTCTCTAAACATCTTGTGTTTCTTTTGAGTTACTTCAATTCTAATTCTGCTTTGCTCAAAGAGCACAGCACCTTCTCTGATGAGGGCACACCATACTGGATGGTCCTTTGCCAGCATCTTCTGTGTCACACAATCAATTCCAAAGTTTGTCAGAGAAATCTTGAGTGTCCTTGAATCACTTTTTCTGACTACCATGTGAGCCCTTGCCCTATGTGAGTTCTCCATAAAATAGTCTTTTAGGCAAGTGAACTTTTGGCATTCAAATAACATGACCAGTCCATCAGAGTTACACTCTCTGCAATAGATTTAGAAGGTAGAATTTGAGCAGTAGTAGACACAGACCACCTACATCAATCACAGCTCCAAAGCCTCCTCCAAAACTCCCCTCTTTACAAGATAGCAGATTGGGGGTGACTAAAGTTCTCCCTGAATTAACTATTTAGCTCCATGAAGGAGAAGGGGGAGGAAATAAGCATTTATTAAGTTCCTACTGTATGCCAGGCACTATATTTTAATAAATGCCTACAATGTACCAGCACCTGTGCCAGGTGCTCTACTCATTGCACCATCTAGCAGTCACTCAATGGTCTGCACCCTGTATGGTATCTCCTAATCATTTCATATTTCTCATTCCTAGCCTTGGTCTCTATCTCCTTACCTTCAAGCATCCTATTGATGACTAAACAATTGTGCCCTTGAATGCCCTTGAATGACCACGGACAAAGTACCTGGACTCAATCTTAAAAATCCAGATGAACTCTGAAAAATACAATCCCCTTCCCAAAGTTTTCAAAATCTAGGCAATTGTTACAATCCAGACAAAAAGTAAGGACTGATTTCTTTTGTTCCCTTTTCAGTGCCCATGATGGTATTATGTGCTTGCAGACCTGGCCTTCATGTTATCAACACTTTTCAGTGTAGATAGAACTAGAATAATAAGCTCAGGAACATGTACTTGACAAACAGACCTGAAGTCCCCTCTCAGGCTTCTTCAGAAGCTTTTGTGCTTCCTGTTGGGCTTTTGTGGCCCCTTCTCCCAAATCTCAGTCAAGATGTTGAGGAATTAGGCTGATGTCCTTGATCACTGGCTTGTATATTCGTTAAGCTGCCAAGGATTTAGTCTTTAATCACTTCTGTACAGAGACAGCTTTTCCATTGTGAAGTAGAGGTGACCTAAGCTAGTACCAGATATGGTCAAGGAGAAATGAAGGAAAAAATAACTAAATAAAAGAGATACCTCCCACTACCAGGACCATATATCTATACTAAAAATTAGCTTTATAATTTCCTGCACTCCCTTTTTCTGTTCTTTCTATCTATCATCTGTCTTCTTTCACTCTCTCAAATAGTAAAAGCAAACAGAAATGATGATTAATAGACCTATGTCATCCTTAACGGAGGTCTCTAATGTTATTCCACAGAGCTCTGTCCTTGACTTTGTCCCCCTGGTCATCATTTTTCTCAATGACTTTGATGGACACATAGAGATGAAATGGTTCTGGTAATTAAGTTTGGAGGTGATATTAAGCTAGGTGTAGCTAATAGAATGGATGACAAAACCTAACATTTCTGATTCATCCTGTACCAATTTTGGAAGCTCTGGTTGTTCAGAAGTTTGGGGTTTTTTCCTTATATTAACTTTAAATTTGCTTCTTTGAAATTTCTACCTTTTACTCCTGGTTCTCTCCTTTGGGACAAGCAAAATAAATACAAGTCTTCTTCCTTGTGATAGTCTTTCAAACATTTGAAAATATCTAACATGGTCCACCTTAGTCTTTTTTTCTCCAGACTAAATATCCTCATTTCCTTCAATCAATCCTCATTTGGCATGATTGCAAAGCCTTTTGCTATCCTAATAGTCCTACAACTGAAAACTGTCCTTCCTAAAATGTGGCAGCCAGGACCAAGCACAACATTCCAGATGTTGTCTGACCAGGACCAAGCACAACATTCCAGATGTGATCTGACCAGGACTGAGTACAACATTCCAGATATGGTCTGACCAGGACTATAACCACCCATGTGCTGGACACAGGGACACTATGTCCTCTCTTGAACCTAAGATCACATTAGGCTGCATGTTTTGGATCGTATGGAGCTTGAAGTCTACCAAAGGGACCAGGTGTCCTTTCAGAAAAGCTGCTATCTGGCCATGGCTCCCCCCTCTTATACTTACGAGGATAATTGTTTGAACACAAGTATATGTGACTTCAATGAAGCATTCTCAAAATCTATGATTCTAATATCATTGTTATTGTTGTCAGTCAATCAATAAGTATTTATCAAGTGCCTACTACTTGGCAGGGGCTGTACTAAGCACTAGAGATACAGAGGAAGGCAAAAGATAGTTTCTGACCACGAGGAATTCACAGTCTAATAGAGGAGAGAACATGCAAACAACTACATATAAATTGAAATGGACTTAATCAACGGAGAGAAGTACTAAAGTAGGCACCAATAATAACAAAAATAATAATAAGTAACATTTATATAGCATTTACTATGTGCCAGGGCTGTGCTAAGCACTTAACAATTATTATCTCATGTGAACCTCATATAACACAGGTTAAGTGACTTGTGCAGGGTCATACAACTAGTAAGTACCTAAGGCCCAGTGCCCTATCCATTGGGTCACTAGGGTTAAAGGGAATCACAAAAGGTTTCTTGTAGAAGATGGCATTTTATCTGAGACATTAAGGAAACCAGGACATAGACATGAGGAGGGAGAAAATTCGAAGTATGGGGTATAGCCAGAAAAAAAAGCTGCAGTGGAAAGATGAAGTATTTTATCAAAGGGACTGCAAGAAGGCCAGTGTTACTGGATTGCAGAGGTGAAGGGGAGGGGATTCTAGGAGTAAAAAAAAAAACTAAAAAAATAAGGGCAGGTGATAAAGGCCTTTGAATGCCAAACAGAGAATTTGATATTTGTTCCTGAAGGTAATAGGAAGTGTGTGAGGTCATGGTGTGAGGGGAAGTGACACTGTCAGATTTGTGCTTTATGAAGATCACTTTGATAGGAGGATGGCGGATGGACTGGTATGAGGAGAAACAACAGGGAAACCAAACCAACCAATTGTAATAGCGCAAATATGAGGCAATGAGAGCCTGCACCAGGGTGTCAAAATAAAGGACATAGTTCTAGGTGTTGCCTACAGTTGTTGTAGTAGCTGTCTGTACTTATCTTAAAGGTTAAGTGATTTTCCCATGGACACACAGTCAGTAAATGTCAGAAGCACTTGAACGTAATTATGTATTTCTTACTCCAGGACCAGTCAAGGTAAAGTGTCGCCACTCTTTGACTTTGTATTCTGCCCTATTAATTGTCATATTGGGTGGCAGTGCAGTAAAGAGTATAATGTTAGACTTGATGTGAGGAAGAATGGATTTAAATCCCTCATCTGACATTTAGCTATGTGAGCATGAATAAGTCAGTTTACTTCTCTGAGCCTTAGACAATTCCATAAGACTTTCCATAGATAGGTTGTGATCTGAATTGATGGAAGGAGAGCCCACAACAATCACAGTCTTCTAGACATATAAATTATAAATTTAATCTAATTAAATTTGGCCCAATTAGGTCTTTAGGATATTTGGGGGTCCTGGTTCTATCACCTCCAAATGTTAGCAATTCCTTCTATATTTGAGTCTTCTAACTTGGTAAGAAAATCATCTCAATCTTTATCCAAGCCAGTAATTAAAAAAAAAAATCTGAAACACCATAAGACCAAGGATAGATCCATGAGCAACTCCATTTAAGATTTTCTTCTTTTCATATTAAACATATTTCCACATTAATTATATTGTGAAAGAAGAATCAGAACAAAAGGGAAAACCATAAGAAAGAAAGAACAACAAAAGAAAGAGAAAAATAGTATGCTTCAAAAAAAAGAGCATGATTTAATCTACATTCAGACTCCATGGCTGAAATTTTCTTCTATAGTTGATATGGAACAATCCATTGCTACCCATTGAATCCTGTCATTTGACCAGCCCCAATTTCACCTAACTATACTATTGTCCAGCTCACCATCTTTCCCACAAGAATAACTTTAGAGTCTGCCATATGATCTATGTCACAGCAAGTCTTAGCAAATTATAACCATAACATTACACCAATCCATAAGTCTAATAACTCCATCCAAAAAAATGGAGCAGGGGGATAAAAATTAGTCGTATATAACCTATTTTTGCCAAAGCTATGTTGACTTTTTTGCCACTGACAAATAAGTGATTGGAGTTCTCAGGTGATCAGACAGCTCATGCAGCTTATGTAGAACTTCTCCACAAAGACATAATCAAAAGACAGAAACTATGAATCAGGTGAAATCCAGAATGCAGAATAGAGAGAAAAAATTAGCAACATAATCAAAGGAAACCAAGGAATACAAAACATTCATAGAACAACGCATAAGGTTGATCAGGGTTGATTAGAAGTCGAACCTTCTAATGTTATGAATAAAGAAAGAGAGACCCTTAAAATTTATAACTTTTTTAAACTAATCTCTTCCCTTCATCCTCCTCCTAATCCCAATTGGTTTGGCACCCACTCTCTATGGAGAGGAAACTGACTTCAGTAGCTAAGGCACAGATATGCGTTTCTTAGCAGAACATGGGGTACATCTCCATCACCCAGAATCCCTTTTCTGAGGTACTCTGTTTTGAAGTTCCAAAGAAACACAAGAAACAGTTCAGGATCCACAAAAAAATGCCCGAGAACACCAACACACCAAACCAGAGTTAAATTGCTGTAAGTGCCCCAAAGTTCTCTCACACATTACAAGCAAACACTACTCAGATCAGTCAATCTGATACCCATAAACTAGGTCTGCTTTCCCCAGTGATCTTGCTTAAATAATCTTCTCTCTAACCTACATCCAGGTGCAATTAATGAAATAATGTCCACTGCATAGTTTCAGCTGAATTTATCGACCCCTGCCATTTTGGCTAAAACTTACAACTTCTTTCACCCAGCTCTGGGACCCCACTCACCAAATCTCTGTCCTATGTCACTAGTGCTGATACTACAAAAGTTGAAGCAGCCCACACTAAAAGGATATTTTACTAATCCCTAGTATAGTTTGGGTTGAGAATCACTATTTGAACTGAACCTGCTGCCATGCTCATAACAAAAAAAATTTCTATTCATCTAAATACATGAAAATGAATATATTTAACTATATTAATATATTTAATATGCATGATTATATTATATTAATGTCTTACATATGTCATATTAATTATTTTACATATGCATATAATCTACATTTACATATAATATATACACCTATTATGTGTGTGTGTGTATCTTCAGAAAGAGTTCCTAATAATCCTGTGTAGCATATCTCAATATCGATCAATCAATCCTCACATATTAGTTTATTATCCATCAAGACCATATCTGTCATTGAATCAAACCAAATCAAAACAGAGAAATGTCTCAAGCTTCAAGATCCAGAGAACTGGCAGGAGGCAAACAAAACCATTAACCTTTTGATAAAGCTCCTTCTACCAAGTAAAAACAGTCAGCAAAGTTGGCTGTCACGCTGGGAAAGGCTGATCCTGGGGTGGGTGACAGAGAGACAAACAGAGATACACAGAGAGACAGAGAGACAGAGACAGCATCACAAAGGAAGACACAGAGTCAGAAACAGTAATAAAGATAAACAGAGACAGAAACAGACAACAAAGAAAAATACACAGATACAGAGAAAGAGACAGGCAGAGAGACACAGACAGAAACACAGAGGCAGAGAGCAGATGCTTAAGCAAAGCTAGATAGATGAGGTATATGGTCATGCACCATTATCTCCATTAACAATAGTAATATCTCACGTTTATATAGCACTTTACAATTTTACACAGCTTTGTCCTCACACAAGGTAGGACAAACATTTTTACCCTACTTTACAAACTAAGAATCCAAGCATCAGAGGGTTTAAGGGATTTCCCAAAGTCAGTCAGATAGTAAGCTATGGATCCTAGACCACAATCCAGCTTTTCAGTACAATTAATCTCTCTACCAGGCAACCTTAGCGTTTTAATTCTTTCCTTTGCCTGTCCAAGAATCTTCTACAGCCAGGTCATAACAGTAACTTACATTCTTAATCATTCTCTCTCTTCTCCCTTTTCAGTAACATTTATCCTGGAGCCCAGTGTGTAGGAGTAACTAGCAAACAGGCACTGCCCTCCTTAAGGGCAGGAATTAATTCACTTTTTGTCTTTGTAACCTCATTTCTGACATATAGTAGGCATTTGCTTATTAGCTGAGCAACCTATTCATACTAAGGTTGAAAACAATTAAATGTGTTGAAGTGTTAGTTAATACATTGTAATTTTAAGTGGGAATAAGTATGAGATAAAATATGAAATAAACCTAAAAATGTGACTAAGATATTCTAGGTACCCCTGCAGATCTGGGGTGAGAGGAAAGTAGATATTGGGGACTGGGAAGCTTTTAGCATCCCTCAGGTCCCACTCAATAGAATCCCCGGGTTCTTTCTGGAGCCCTAGGTTGGACTTCCTAAAACAACTCACAAACTTCTTAGTTCAAGGGTGTTAATGACTCCAGTAGTCTGGAGTTTCCTCAGATAACAACATTATTGATCACCTTACCTAAATCTTTGGAAAAGGCTAATCCTCTCAGGTGCAGCCTTAGCCAAGAGGCCAAGGCTTACTGTGTACATAAGCTGGCCATCAGAACTATAATATCCTTCCTCTGGGTATTAAAGAAAGAAAAAAATGATAACGTGAACAGGAGGAGTACAGTGGGCCAAGTCTCTCCTTCTCACTAAGCTGAGATCCAATTCCAATTTAGCCTTATCTCTCTAGAAAATCATTAACTGAAGATTTCTAAAAGATAGAGAAAGCCCTGGTGTTCATGTCTCCTCCTCAGATCCACAGAACAGTGGAAATTTGGCAGTCATCTGACATTTGATCTAGTCATACCCAGAAGTGGGGCAAATTAAATTAACCTAATCATTTCCATATATCTTTCCACTTTGTACTACATAATATTAACTCACTATATAATCAGAGACAGCCTTCAGCAGCGCATAGAGAGCTGGGCTTGGAGGGGAAAAGACCTGGTTTCAAATCTGACCTGTAAAACTTACTAGTAGTAACACGATTCTGGACAAGTCATTTAACCTCTGAGCCTTCAGTAACCGCCTAGGACTTGTCCACTAAGATTCAGTTGAGACTGCAGAGACTCTCTCACACTGGGAGTTCCTATTCTGACAAATAAGTAATACTTCCTGTATTCACATGTAGCATTGCAAGGTTTACATGCAGTATCCCTATAAAGTACATAACTTAAGTAGTATTATCACCATTTCAGAGATAAGGAAATAGAGTCTTGGATTAAGTGATTTGTCCATAACATCACAGTTAGTCAGTTCTGAAGCTGGAATTGGAACCCAGGCCTCCTACCTCTACCTTTCTTTCCATTACACCATGATGACTCATTGAAACGATAATAACAATTCACATTTACATAACACTTTATTACTTACTAAGTTATGTCCAGACACAAATCTGTGAGGTGGTCAATTGAAGCTAAGTCAACCTCCCTCATGGAAAGGTTAGAAGAGACAACAAATGAAAACCAGGGATTTTCAATGGCTGTCATTCTTTTGTGTTCTGATAAAATGGGAGGATAGAAGAAATGGAAAACGGGTGGGTGTGCTAGGTACTATATGAAGTGCTGGAAATACTAATACTAAGAATGAAATAATTCCTACTCACAAGAGGCTTGTATTCTAATGGATGAGACCGCTGAGATATATATATATATATATTCAAACATTTTTATCCCATTTTACAAACCCTATGAGATAGAGTTAAGGAAGGAAAACATTCTAGGGAACATTGGGAAAGCCAGTGCAAAGGCACTGAGCAAAAGATTAAGTCTCTGTCTCCCTCTTCTCCTCTCCTCTCTTTTCTCCTTTCTTCTTCTTCTTCTTTCTTCTCTCCTTTCTTCTTCTTCTTCTTCTTCTTCTTCTTCTTCTTCTTCTTCTTCTCTCTCTCTGCCTCTCTCTCTGTCTCTCTCTGTCTCTCTTTCTCTCTCTCTCCCTCTGCCTCTCTCTCTCTCTTTCTCTCCCCCCACCTTCCTTCTTCCCATTCTATCTCTCCCCTTCTCTCTTCCCTCTTTCTGATAACAAATCCTGCCAGTTGCAGGGGAAGTAAATATGTCCCCTGAAATTTTCCTTTTTCCCTCAGTTGATTCCCTTTTCCTCTAACCCTACTTCTCTTGTGAAGAATTTTATTTATCTATCCATAGTCACTACTGAATGCTGCCAATTGACTGTATACTCTAAGAAAAGTCTGAAAAGATGTTAAAAACAATATCTATAGCTCAAGAAGCTGAAATTTTTATCAACAAAAAGTCGTCCTTAGCATGCTAATAAACTTGTCTTTTTCAGTTTGACCAGTCAAGTTATTTATACCTGTTATCAGATCTTGCTAGTGAGTGAAACTCTCCCTGGACTCTTCAGAAATCCAGACTAAGAACTTCTCCAACAATATACTTTTAATATGTCTTTTGTATCTATACATATAATATGTGTATGTATATGTTAATATGCATATGTATACACATATTTATGAATTTAGTGAGGCAAGAATAAGTAAAAAAATGAATAAGAATAAAAGTGGATAATTTAAGGTTGCAAGTTATTGTGATTTATCAGGATTTGGATTCTGTCTCCTTGATAAGTGGGAATATTCTCATTGACACCTCCATTGAGATTCTGATAAACATCACCTTGATGGGGATAGGTAACACCCTTGGCCTGTACTTCTTTACCCAATCACACCTCAAGGATGACTAATTGTGTCCTGAATGATTTGAGGGGTCATAGATTACAATGATTACTGAAACACATTCTAGAATTTGGACCTTAAAAAAAGGAGCAGACAGATGTATAAGAGTTAGAAATTCAGGGAAAATGCTAAGTAAAGACCAGACACTGGAAAGCAGGATTTGAATCCTTGGGGGTGGGTAGTCTAGTTATCTCTGAGAGCAGTGTTATAGAGGAAAGGCAGTTAGGCCATACAACGGATAGAGCACCAGACCTGGAGTCAAAAAACTGAGTTCAAATCCAGCCTTGTACATCTACTACCTATATGACCCTGGGCAAGTCACTTAATCTTCTTTGCCTCAGTTTTCTCATCTGTAAAATGAGTTGGAGATGGAAATGGCCAACCACTCTAGTATTTTCACCAAGAAAACACTAAATAGTGTCACAAAGAGTGAGACACGACTGAACAACAACAACTTGCAACAGGAAAGAAAATTGCTGATAATTTGTTCTTTGTAGGAGTGAAAGTAAGTTTAAAAAAGAGGGAGATACTTGGGAAACAGAGGGCTAGGCACCCTGAGGTGAGTTGGACTGGAAATGTTTAAGAACTTCTAAAAGAAGCTATCGTTTCAAACTCTTCCAAAGAGAACTAATGTCATGTTTAGTTTCAAAATTCAGCCCAATTACAACAGGAACCAATGTTACGATAACATTTTGAGTCATGAGGAAGCTGATTCCCACATATTCACTAACAGCTTCTATTGGTTCTAGAAAGTCCTTGGTAAATAAAATGTTTGCATTTTTCTTCAAATTTCACACATTCATTTGCCAGTCTTACTAATCCCACACACATACTGCAGATACTCTATAATCATTGGTTTCATTCACTTCCGGTAACATTTGTATAAACAGAAGCTAAATATACATATGTATGTAGACATATGTATATACTTTATCACAATATTAGACACTCACATCTGTCTGCAGACCTTTCCAAATATTATACACTTATCACATCATCTTTGGTGCTGCATAACAGATTTCTAATCAAGTTTCTAATGGTATTCCAATTTACTGTGGCAGGATCTTACCATCACAGAATCCTGGATCTGAGAGATATCAGAGAAGTATGGTAAGTATAGCATAGTAAGAGCACTTAAAATCAGGATGGTCTGAGTTCAAATCCTACCTCAGATACTTCCTATATATGTGACCCTAAACAAATCATTTAACTTCTCTGAGCTTCTTTCCTCCTGCTATAATAGTTATTATTATTGCAATAGCTAATGTTTATATAGCACCTTCTATTGTCAGGAACTTTACAATTATCATTTAATTTCATCCTCAAAACAATCCTGGAAGGTCAGTGCTATCATTATCCCCATTTTATAGATAAGAAAACTGAGGCATAGAGAGGTTAAATGACTTGCCTTTGGTCAGACAGCTAGTAGTTGTCTGAGATAGGATTTGAACTCAGGTCTCCCTGACTCCAGGTCCCCCATTCTATCCACTACACAATCCTAATTGTCACCTAAGGAGACATAATAACATTTTTGTTACTGTTATTATTATTATAACTATTATTATTATTATGTAATGAACAGCATTTGAGAATAAGAAAATGTATATGCAGTACTTTGAAAATCTTAAAATAGTTTACGTCTGAGCCACTATGATTGGAATGTTCTCTATACCTCATTTTTCCAGTAAGACTAAGCCTCAATCATCCCAGATTAATCTTTTCAAAGATTTACAAAGAAATAAAGAAATTTGCATATATACCTATGAGAAAATGTAGATAGATAGAAATCTTAACCATAAATACACTAGTGGAGTTTTATATAACAGTGAATCCCTTTCTAATATAAATTGAAACCCTCTAGTTAATACATTGGGTGAATTTAAAATTCTACTTATGAAATTTTCTTAAAATGGGAATATAGCTATAGTATGTTCAATAATTCTTAAATTCTTCTGTTCAGGGCCACTGGAAACTAACTGGTGGACTTATTTTGACCAGGAAATCAGAAGTCATAAGTATTAATGGGGTCTGTCAACACAATTCTCTCAGTGATTATAGAATGGTCACTTTGCACCCCCATGCCTCAGAGTTTCTTCCATTATCACATAGGAATGGGGAGAAGAATGTCTGATATACCCAGGAAGATGCAATGAGTAAAAATAACATGTGAAGCATTTTGTAAACATTAAGGCACTATTTAGATGGTGGATACTATCACTTTTTATTATCATTATTATAATTAATGTACAACACTAGAACAATAACTTATAAGAAAACACATTTAATTTAGAATATCACAATAATGATACAGCTGACCAAACTAATGAAGTGGTTAATAACATAAAGCAAACCATATGGCACTTTTTCAAGTCCAATGGGACACAACTAACTGACAGCCTTACCATTAGGAAGAAATCTTATCAAAGAACTAAAATTTTGATTGCTCTGCAAGGAGCACAGAATTTTACAGAATTTACAGAACTGAAACAGTTCTTAGAAATTATGGAACCCAGGGATGGAACCAAGATGGCAGAGTAGAAAGACACATATACACCAGCTCTTTCCCCCCAGGCTATAAAATACCTGTAAAGAAAGACTGTCCACAAATTCTAGAGCAACAGAAACCACAGAACAACAGAGTAGAGGAGATTTCCAGGCCAACAGGAAAGGTCTGTCATATCTGACTCAGAACAGAGCCTGGCCCAGCCTAGGCCATGAAGTCCACCCCAGGGGAGGACCTGAGCAGGCCTCGGGGGCAGAATTCCCAGCAGGAGTAGCAGGGGTTTGCAGATCCTTCAACCCACAGACACCAAAGGTCAGTGAGAAGGTTTTTTCAGCTGGCTGGGAAGGGAGCAGCTCTGGCCTCAGGCAGTGGTGGCAGAGACCATATTGGGCTGCAGCAGCTCCCACAGCAGCCCACATCCATTGTTGGATCATAAAACCCCTGGGGGTACTGAGCATCCTTGCCTCAGTCCTGTGTGGCAGCCCTGCCCCCACCTGATGCTCCTGGAGGAATTGAGCAGCTGATTTTTATCTCACACTGAATGGTGGCCCTGCCCCCACCTAAAGTCCCTGGGGCAATTGAGCAACTTATCTGAATCTCAGCCCCCAGTGCTGTCTTGGTGGAACTGGAGGCTAGGTGGTTGTGGGGAGGAAACTAATACTCACAGATTCTAATACTCACAGACTCACTAATACTCACAAAAGTTTCTGGTTGCTCCCAGATCAGTGTACATGCTTGATTGTGCCACCTTGGAGGAACTGAGATCTTACAGATCCCCAGAGTATGCCTTACTCTTGACAAAGGACTCAAAAGTCAAGTAACTGGTTGGAAAAATGCCCAAAACAGGGGAAAAAAAATAAGACCATAGAAGGTTACTTTCTTGGTGAACAGATATCTTCTCCCATCTTTTTGGATGAGGAAAAATAATGCTTATCATCAGGGAAAGACATAAAAGTCAAGGCTTCTGTATCCCAAACATCTAAAATAAATATTCAATGGTCTCAGGCCATGGAAAAGCTCATAAATGATTTTGAAAATCAAATAAGAGAGGTGGAGGAAAAATTGGGAAGAGAAATGAGAGAGATACAAGAAAATCATGAAAAGTGAGTCCACAACTTGCTAAAGGAGATCCAAAAAAATACTGAAGAAAATAACACCTTTAAAAATAGGCAACTCAAATGGCAAAAGAGGTTCAAAAAGCCAATGAGGAGAAGAATGCTTTAAAAAGCAGAATTAGACAAATGGAAAAGGAGTTTCAAAAGCTCACTGAAGAAAATAGTTCTTTCAAAATTAGAATGGAACAGATAGAGGCTAATGACTTTATGAGAAACCAAAGAAATCACAAAACAAAACCAAAGGAATGAAAAATGGAAGATAATGTGAAATATATCATTGGAAAAACAACTGACCTGGAAAATAGATCCAGGAGAGACAATTTAAAAATTATGGGACTACCTGAAAGCTATGACCATAAAAAAGAACCTAGACATCATCTTTCATAAATTATCAAGGAAAACTGTCCTGATATTTTAGAACCAGAGGGCAAAATAAATATTGAAAGAATCCACTGATCACCCCCTGAAAGAGATCCAAAAAGAGAAACTCCTAGGAACATTGTAGCCAAATTCCAGAGTTCCCAGGTCAAGGAGAAAATATTGCAAGCAGCTAGAAAGAAACAATCTGAGTATTGTGGAAATACAATCAGGATAACACAAGATCTAGCAGCTTCTACATTAAGGTATCAAAGGACTTGGAATATGATATTCCAGAAGTCAAAGGAACTAGGACTAAAACCAAGAATCACTTACCCAGCAAAACTGAGTATAATACTTCAGGGGAAAAAATAGTCATTCAGTGAAATAGAGGACTTTCAAGTATTCTTGATGAAAAGGCCAGAGCTGAAAAGATAATTTGACTTTCAAACACAGAATCAACAGAAGCATGAAAAGGTAAACAAAAGAGAAATCATAAGGGACTTAATAAAGTTGAACTGTTTACATTCCTACATGGAAAGACAATATTTGTAACTCTTGAAACTTTTTTCAGTATCTGGGTAGTTGGTGGGATTACACACAGAGAGAGAGACAGAGACAGAGACACAGAGACAAAGAGACACAGAGAGCACAGGGCGAACTGAATAAGAAGGGATCATATCTAAAAAAGTAAAATTAAGGGGTGAGAGAGGAATATATTGGGAGGAGAAAGGGAGAAATGGAATGGGGCAAATTATCTCTCATAAAAGAGGCAAGAAAAAGACTTTGTAATGGAGGGGAAAAGGGAGGAGGTATGAGGGAAGATGTGAAGCTTACTCTCATCACATGTGACTCAAGGAAGGAATAAAATGCACACTCACTTTGGTATGAAAACCTATCTTACAATACAGGAAAGTGGGGGAGAAGGGGATAAGCAGGGTAGGAGGGGATAATGGAAGGGAGAGCAATGGGGGGAGGGAGCAATTAGAAGTAAACACTCTTGGGGAGGAACAAGATCAAAAGAGAGAACAGAAGAAATGGGGGGTAGGATAGGATGGAGGGAAATATAGTTAGTCTTATACAACATGACTATTATGGAAGTCATTTGCAAAACTACACATATATAGCCTATACTGAATTGCTTGCCTTCCCAATGGGGATGAGTGGGGAGGAAGGAAGGAAGAGAAGTTGGAACTCAAAGTTTTAGGAACAACTGTTGAGTATCGTTCTTGCATACAACTGGGAAATAAGAAATACAGGTAATAGGGTATAGAAATTTATCTTGCCCTACAGGACAGAAGAGAAGATGGGGATAGGGGAAGGGAGGGATGTTAGAAGGGAGGGCAGATTGGTGGTAGGGGTAATTAGAATGCTTGGTGCTTTGGGGTGGGGGAGAGATAGGGAGAAAATTTGGAACTCTAAATTTTGTGGAAACAAATGTTGAAAACTTAAAATAAATAAATAAATTTTAAAAAATTTTTAAATATTAAAAAAAAAGAAATTATGGAATCCACCCTCCTTATTTCACAGATGAGAAAAGAGGCAAAAGCAGTTGTCTTTATGATCTCTTACGGCATCCCTCCACCTCATGATCTTTTACCTCTGCCAGTTATGCCTACAGGATTTAGGTATGAGTACCACATTGCTTCCTAAGGTCCCTCACATCCTATATTTCTATGTAAAATGGATGAGCTATGAAAGATAATATACCAGTAAAACCAGGAGAGCAGGGATTCTTAATCTGGGATCTCTGAATTTGTTTTCTAAATATTTTGATAAGTGTATTTTAATGTAATTGGCTTCCTTCCTTTGATCCTTTGTATTTTGTTTTATGTATTATGAAATATTATTCTGAGAAGAGGTCCATAGACTTTACCTGACTGTGAAAAGGGTTTCACACACACACACACACAGTTAAAAAATCTCTGGGCTTCCTATTTACCATAATCACTCTTAATTTCTAAAATTCAGGACAGCCAAATTCTACGATAACCACCAACAGGCAGCCTTTTCAAGGCATATAGTTACTGCTGTTCTCCCCCACCTCCACCTACCTACCACCTCTGGAAAATTACAAAGGTAAAGTTCAGTATCTCCCCAGACCGCCAAATAATTTCCCTGACTGAACTCTGAAGTATTCCCATGAAGAGGAGGCTTAAATGCTCAAGAATGCATCTTATTTTCCCCTAAGGATATAGGCAAAGCTTTGAAGTCCTGAGAAGTATTTAGAATGCTTAAAAATATTTCTCTGCCGCTGTCCTTGGTACCTGGCTCCCTATCAGCCTACAATCTCTCAGCACAGCTGAGCCTGCTGCTGCTTGAGCAAGAAAAGCAGTCACTCTGGATCTACCTACCCTTTGTCTGGAGCAGTGTTCATTGTGCTTTTAAAATAAGGACTGTCAAAAAACTAGAAAAGTGAACGTAACCGTATACAGAAGGCATTCTTTCACATGAGGCCTTCTTGGGTATCACCCGCCCTGTCTAATGAAATACTTCATCCTAGGTGGATCTCACTGAAACAATAAAATATATGCTGGCCTGGATGTGGCTGCAATATTGTGAATGTGTCAGCCCAGATACACAACTTTGCTGCAGTCACACTGAATGAGAATGGGAAGTACTTGAGATTTTGACTATAATTTATCTGTTACCTGGGACATTATGTCTAAGAAACATGGAAGATTTATATCATTATCTTTTGGTTCTACCAATTTCTTATTTCTTTAATCCAGAATCCCTAACTTAAGTTTTCCCTACATCTATAATCAGAACAAGACCAACAGATCATGGGCGTCTGAGGAATGCAGCACCATTTTTTAAAATTTAAAAGGGAATACACGTATCATATAAATATAAAACCAGAGGGACCTGTTTTTATTTACAATCTGCTTGCAAAGATGGTTTCTATGGCAGCCATGAATTCAAGGATTTTCTTTCCCCCAAAAGAAGCTATTGAATTTAAGAAGATTCACTCACCCTATTAGAAGATTTTTTTTTCTTACTTGGTGATATACTAGAAGTGATGAGGCATGGGCAATTTATGCTTCTACACTTGTTTCACACTGTTCAAGAAGATACATAGAAGGAGATTTTACTTTGGTTCCTAGAACTCTGCTTCTTGTACGGGTTCCTGCCTATTGTATTTCAGACGGCTATGGGGAAGAGAAGGGACAAAAGTTAATTAAGTCTATAAAGAAGAGGGTGGGTATGGGTGTGAGTGAGAGATCTGGAAGGTAGGAGGATTAGCTGAAATTTGCCACTGACTTTGAAAAGACAGTCTGAGTCCCAGCCACCAAACCTGCTTTTAAAATCAATATCTGCATAGTTGATCATTATTTTTGTAATCAAAAGAGGAAAAATTTAATCTATTCTTTCATTATGTGGGATTGTAGTGGGGAAGAAGGAGAGGAGAGAGCAGGAGAGGGGAAAGTAACCATGGGAAGGCATCATGATCCAGTGGAAAGAACACTGACTCTGGAATCAGAGGATCCAGGTTCAAATCTCAACTCTTGATGCTTATTGCCTGTGTGATTTGAGACAAGCCACTTAACCTGCCTTTCATCTATAAAATGAGGGTTGGCCCAAACGACCTGCGGTTTCCACCTCTACGTCACAGATACATAAAATTCAAACAAGCTAGAAATACTTGATTATAAGCTCCTGGAGTTTGGAAGCTACACGTTTCATTTTATCAATACTGTTTAGTATTGTAAATAGTTATAGTGCAGAGTACCTACTGTATGCAGAGAATTGTACTAGGAATTTTTAGGGGGAATGGGTGAAAGTAAGGGCAGGTAACAACAATTAGGGGAGGGAGTTTGGACCTGTGATTTCATTGTTTTAGCTCCAAAACATTCAGACAGAAAACTCCCTCTATCAATTCAGATTAGAAACTGTACTGAAATTTAGATAGTGGCCCATAGATGACTAACTCACTTGTCCAGAGTCATACAACCAATATGTGCCAGAGTTAGGACTTGAACGCAGGTCTTCCTGACTGATTCCTAGTCTGATCCTCTATCTACTATGTGTCAATAGAAAGAATAATATTTGTAACTGGAGGGGACTGGGGCCCTTTTCATAGAACTGGGCATGAACCCTTATCCTGTTCTGTAGGACATATATCCTGCCCACTTGCTAAAGGAGGGAGCACAACATTGTAGCAAAATTTTAGCCCAGATCCTTGGGAAGTGCCCTGTCCAGGTCCTCCCCTTAATAACTGACACATATAGAGTTTAAAGTTTGCAAAGCATTTGACATACATTACCTCATTTGATCCTCCTAATAGCCCTGCTCAGTAGGAGCTGTTGTTCTCCTCATTTCACAGATGAGGAAACTGAGGATAAAAGAAGTAACATGACCGACCCAGGGTCATATAGACAAGGAAGAACTAAGTTCAATTCCTTCTTCAGATATTTAATAGCTGTATGACCTTGGTAAGTCACAATCTCTTTAGGCATCATTTTCTCCCAATCCCCTTCAACTATAAATCTTTGATTGTATGATTCTAAGTACTTGAAGCAGAAATACAATAATAATGCATACTTCTATAGGAGTCTAAAGTTTATAGAGATCTACATAAATGGAAAGTAGTCATAATAGTAAGAGTATTATTTTTCCTATTTTTATATAGGTGAAAACTGAGACTGGGAAAGATTGAATAATTGGCCTAAGGTTACACAATTAGTAAAGCATCAGAGCTGGGATTTGAATCTAGTTGACCTGACTCCAAGTGCAGCACTCTGTATCTCTACTACGTTGCCTAACTAAAGAAGTAAAAACATTGTTATATAGGTGATGCAGGACAGTCCCCCTCAAAAAAGGCAAAAGAACACTTAGACCTGCAAACAAAATAGTGGGGGCTTGGGAAGGGGAGAGGAGGGCCTACATCCCTAGAGAGGGATGTAGCCTTTGCCCTCTCTGGGATTCCAAGTCCATAAGGAATATGAGGTCATAAATTAAGAAAATGAGGCTTTGCTAATACAAACTTAACAGAATCTGTATTTGATTCTGAGAAGGAGGAAAGAAGGAAAGAAATAAGAAAGGAAAGAAATAAGGAAGGAAGGAAGGAAGGAAGGAAGGAAGGAAGGAAGGAAGGAAGGAAGGAAGGAAGGAAGGAAGGAAGGAAGGAAGGAAAGAAGGAAGGGAGAGAAGGAGGAAAGGAAGAAAGGAAAATGGGAAGGAGGGAGGAAGATATAGAGAAAGGAAGGGAGGAAAGAAAAGAAGGAGAAAGGAAGAAAAAAAGGATTCTCTCAAGAAAAATAAGGAAATTTGGAGGAGGGGAAGGTTTAAAGGGGAAAGTGAGGAATTTTATTTTGAGATACATTGAGTTTAAAATGTTTTAGATGCCTAAAAGGACTACCAGTAGGCAACCGACAATGTATGACTAGAGACTAAGAGAGATGAAGACTGAATATTCAAATTTTGGAGTCATGGATAATAGATTTAGAATTGGAAGGAACCTTACAGGTTATCTACTCTAATATTCTCATTTTACAGATAAGGAAACTGATATGCATAGAAGTAAAGTAACTTTCCCAGGGTCACAATGGTAGAAGTGGCAGAGCCAGCAATTTAAACCAAGTCCACCAACTCCAAAGCCAGCTCTCATTCCACTGCTTCATAACTCATCTGCAGGCTCAGATCCATGAACACTGATGAGCATGCAATAGAGTGCATGCTGAGAGGAAGGAGGGCTTGTGACAGAGCCTTGGGGAGCACCCATGCTAGGAAGACATGTGGTGGATGATAATCAGGTAACACTCAGCATGACACAGTGCAAAGAGCACTAGACTGGAAATCAGAGAACTTAGATTTAAATTCCTGGCATGGTGACCTTGGACAAGTCTCTTAAGGCTTCTCAAGCTTAAGTCCATAGTCCTATAATTCTATAAGAGATTAAAAATGAATATTCACATAGGTGGGAGGAAAACCAGAAGAGATCAGTGTCAGAGAAATCAAAGTGGAAGAGGGTGTTCAGAAAAAAAATATTGTCATCAGCATCAAAAGCTGCAGCAAGGACAAAGTGGAAAAGGACTGAGATAGTGCTGTCAGAATTAAAAGATTATTTGTAAGCTTGGGAAAACAGTTTCAGCTAAGTAATGTGATTTAAAGAAACGGATTGCATAGGACTTTTAAGTGAATAGTTAGTGAGAAAATAGAAACAGCATTTGTAGCAGAAGAAGGCATTAGGGGAAAAGGGAGAGAGAGAGAGACAGAGAGAGAAAGAGGGAGAGGGAGGTGGAGAGAGAGAGAGAGACAAAGACAGAGACAGAGAGACAGGGGGAGGGAGGGAGGGAGGGAGAAGAAATAGAATGATAGTTTGAGGACATGACAGGATCAAGACTGAGTTTTCTAAGAATGGGATAAACCTAAGCATATTTGTAGACAGTGGAGAAAGATCCAGTAAATAGGGAAAGAATGAAGGGGGGAGAGGAGGATTATGAATGAAGCAATCTCCTACAGAAAATGGACAGGGATGGGACAGAGGACACAGAAGTTGGCCTTGACAAGGAAAAGAGACAAGAGGACAAAAAGAACAGTACTGGTGAAGATGTACAAAATAGAGGAAGAGAGAGCTCATAGGGCACAACCTCTTTTTAAAGAAAAGGTTGGTGTTGAGGACAACTGCTGAGAGAGAAAGGAATGAAATAAGCATGAGCAGAGAAATATAAGCCCATAATAAATGCCAAGTAGAATGGAATAGAGAGTCAAAGAATGGATTATAAAAGTTTGGAAACAGTCAGGGAAGGATTGAGATGCAATAACATGAATTTGTAGTGAATTGTAGTAACTGATCAAGAATCAAGGATTGGCAGAGAGTGAAATCAATCAATCAATCAATAATCACTGATTAAGCTTTTATTATATTCCAGGCACGGTGCTAAGCACTGAGAAAACAAAGAAAAAGCAAAAGAGTTCTTACCTTCAAGCAGCTTACATTCTAATGACAGAGACAGACAGACAGAGGCAGCCAGACAGAGAGATGAGAGAGACAGATTGAGAGAGATACATATATATGTATATAGAGAAGCAGGTATCTAAATATATGTATATAGATACACATGTGTTTGTGTTTCTATGTATGTAAGAAATGGGAACATTCCTGAAGTCCCTTTGATGGCATCTTTCCATGTGGAGAGGCTTAGGAGCCTATTTCCAGAGTTTAATGACCTGCAGTGGAAGTACCTTGTATACATTCTGTAACCAGTTCAGGTCAGGTGAATAGTTCTCTGATTACCTGTGGAAGCATTCAAAAAAGACTAGTGAAGAGAGTCTCAGCTATTTTTCTTTTTTGGCTGATTTCTCTTTGTTTGACTCCTTTTCTTAGAGACAATGATGTAACCAGAAATATTTTGGGCCCTCCTCACCAGGGTCAACATATGTCCTCATGAAATGGGTCTCAGACCTTTGCTTTTGTGTTGGTTCTTTTCCATTTCGTGTGAAAGTATTGAAGACTATAATGTTGTGAATTTCAAACATTGGGAGAATGAGTTTCTGGGAAACCCATCCTCCCAGATGGGTCCCCTATATGTAAGACTCTCTTTCAAGGCTCATTCTCCCAAATCACACCATCATTGGAAGGTTTCCCAAAGGAGTAACTGACACTACTTCCAGCGTTCTAGGAGCAACACTACATAGATGGCCATCCTCCTAAACTCTAGCTCAAAAACCTCATCTATACCAATGCGCTATCCTTTAATGAAAAACAGATTCAGTTCTTCAGCCAAGAGCATTTACTGAAATGAAATAAGTAGTTATAAAGCATTTCATCCAAACATCAGGGGCATACCCTCCAACAAACATACCTAGAGACCAGGAGGGGGAAGAGTATAGTAATGCACAACTTTCATGTTCTTTCAATGTCCTTTGTCTCTTCAGAGTCCACAAGAAATTCCATCGTTAATGAATATAGATGCAAAAATTTTAAATAAGATTTTAGCATTTTAGAATAGAGCAACTTATCACGAGAATAGTACATACAGATCAGGTAAGATTCATACGAGGAATGCAGGGTTGGTTCAATATTAGGAAAACTATTAGTATTATTGATCATATCAACAACAAAACTTACAGATACCACATGATTATCTCAACAGATGCAGAAAAAGCTTTTGACAAAATACAACACCCATTCCTATTAAAAACACTGGACAGCACGGGAATAAAGGGAACTTTTCATAGATAAATAAGTAGTATCTACCTAAAACTTTCAGCAAGCATTATATGCAATGGAGATAAGCTAGATGCATTTCCAATAAGATCAGGGGTGAAACAAGGATGTCCATTATCACCACTATTATTCAATATGGTACTAGAAATGTTAGCTGTAACAATTAGGGAAGATAAAGAAATTGAAGAAATTAGAATACTGCTTCTAGGACTGTATCCCCAAGAGATCATAAAAATGGGAAAGGGTCTCACGTGAACAAAAATATTTATAGCAGCACTCTTTGTGGGGGCCAAAAACTGGAAATCAAGGGGATACCCATCAATTGGGAAATGACTGAGTAAATTATAGTATATGAATGTAATGGAATACTATTGTAATATAAGAAATGATGAACAAGAAGACTTCAGAGAGGCTTGGAAAGACTTATATGATCTGATGCTGAGAGAAAGGAGCAGAACTAGGAGAACTTGGTGCACAGCAACAACCACAGATTGCGAGAGTTTTTTCTGGGAGACTTGGAACTTCATTGCAATGCAATGACTTAAAAAAATTCCCAACGGTCTTTTAAGACAAAATGCCTTCCACAGTCAGAGAAAGAACTATGGAATTCAATCACAGAATGTAGCAGATCATTTTCTTTTGTATTACATTTTGGTTTGTTATATGATTTCTCCCATTCATTTTAATTCCTCTGCACAACAGGACTATAGTGAAAATGTATTTAATAGAAATGTATGTATAGAACCTATATAAAACTGTATGCCATCTCAGGGAGGGACAGGAAGGTAGAGGGGGAGTGAAAAAAATCTAAATTATATAATAGTGATTGTAGAACACTGAAAATAAATAAAAATTAATTACAAAAAAAAGATTTGGCATAAAAAATAAAAGAAAGAAATTCCATCATTGAGCTTAGATGGCTCTTCTATAGGGCTTGCTCTTGGCAGAGCACAGTGTCTCTGAGAGACCAACAGCTCAGATCCAGCAGCCAGACTGGGTGAAGCCACAGTGTTTTATGGTGTTGCTGGCTCCTTATCAGACTCCCCTGTTTCTGGCTGACCTGGGCAGGTTGCCCAACTGCTGAAGAATTTCTGTAGGATTGGTCAGTCTGATGGTTGCCTGACCTTGCTCTTCTACATAAAACTGCAGTCTTTTTTCTACCTTCAGCTCCTGGGTAGGCTGAAGGAAGGAAGGAGGACTGTTCTCTCTTTTCTCCCAGTCTTTAGTCCCTTCCCTGAATAAATCACTCCATGTTGCCTTAGGATTAGTTTCACTTCAGTCATTTTTTTCCTCCCATACTCCTTTTCTGCCGTTTGTTTGTTGTTGTTGCTACATTCAGTCATGTCCAACTCTTCATGACCCTATTTGTGGTTTTCTTGCCAAAAATACTAGAGTGGTTTGCCATTTCCTTCTCTTGCTATCTTAGATTTGAACTCAGATCTTAGTAACGCCAGCTCTAGCACTCTATCAACTGCACCACCTTGCTGAAGACTTCCCCTGGTGGAATGGGTGTATGAGAACAATTTTGAAGCAGGCTTTGTGGAGAGCATAGAGCTTCTTTAAGCCTCAAAGACGCCAAAGTCATCCATTTTTGTTTTGTCATTGGACTGGGATGACTCTGAGAAAGAGAGTGAGGCTGATAACTTTGTGTTATTCTATCATTCAAATCTATATCAAGCAGAGAACAAGCAATAATAACCATATTATTTTTTTCTAATCTAATGTAGATAAGGGACTAGGGACCAAGGTATGCAGTCTAGACCCATTCTCAAGGTGATGGTCTCTTCATTTGCAGTTAAGGCATTCAGACCTCGCAGCCTTCCTAAGGTAGGGGATATATATTTCATATTTGAAGGCTTTTCCTTTTACTTTTCAAGTCTGTCTTTTAGCCTCTTCAGACCTTCAGGATAACATGGTCAGAACTATACTTTGGTAACTGAATAAAGAATGGATTGGAGTAGGGAGACACTTAGGTCAAGAAGACCCACCAGCAGGCTATTGTTGGTATAGGTAAGAAGTGATGATGGCCCTAATTGGTGATGACTGTATGAGGATAAAGAAGAGGATATATGCAAGAGATGTTATAGAGAAAAGAATTACAATATTTGTCAACTGATGGGATATGCAGAGTGACAGAGAAGAGTTGGGGATGATACTGTGTTTGCAAACCCAGGTGACTGAAAGGTTGCTGGTCCCTTCAATATTAATAGTTAAGAAAAGGTGAGGACTGAGGAGAAAAGATAGTGAGTTCTGTTTTGGACGTGCTGAATTTGTGAAGGAAGGAAAAGACACTATTAGAGAGGAGAGTTCCTGGTCAAAATTATGGAAAAGAAACAATTGTAGGACATATTTCAAAAGTGATACTGAGATTATTTTTAATTATCACCTAACAGTCAGTCTTCTAGTAATAAGCCTCCCCAAGTGTAGCTAGGATGGTCCTTGGATAATAGATTTAGCCTATCAGTCTAGCACAACATCGCATATGTGTTCCTTTTGGCATAGGCTTTGAGAACTAGGATCACCTCACCATAATTAGGCATCAAAATGTGAACTTAACAGAGGGCCTCTCTACAACTACTTCTACTATTATCATCACCACCACCACCACCACCATTGCTACTACTACTACCACACCCCCAGAGTCAAACTGAGAACTGTTAAAGACCTTAGCTTGAAAAAGCCAAGGTCCCCCAATGCATCCTGGGCCGTCTCCAGTTGTCCTGCTCTATATCTGGCCACTGGACCTAAATGGCTCCAAAGGAGAAAGTAAGGCTGGTAACTTTACACAGTCCTCTATCACTTAAATCCAATTCACTTGCATGTCATGGAATCACCTGCCTGATGTCATGGCCCTCTTCGATAATGAAGAACAAACTACCACCATCACTATTACTGTTACTACTAAGAATATAATAACAATAGCAAACATTTGTGTAATATTTATAAATTTGCATAGTACTTTATATATGTATGTATATATATATATATATATATATATATATATATATAATCTCTTCTCATTCTCATAACCTTGTAAGATAGAAACTATTACCTCAATTTTAGTAAGGAAAGATGAGGAAAACAACAGTTATAAATAGAAATGATTAATATAGTAATAATGATAGAGTAAACTGGTATTCAGTTTTGATAAACATATGTGTATACTAGAACATTCAATATTCAGGTTTACAGAGACAAATACATTAGATTGCAGTAGATAGATGAGTAACTTTCAAAGCACTGGAATACAAACAAATAAACTTCTAGAGACAGTGTGGTGTGGTAGAAAAAGTAGTAAATTAAGGAGATGTTGCACTCCTGAGTTCTAATCTCAGCTCTGCCACTCTTGGCCTCAATTTTCTAAGTAGAGGGAGGACCTTGGAGTTGACTTCTCAAGTCTCTTCCTTCTTAAGTATTATGATCAATTAGTCAATTGCAATTAATCAATAAGCATTTAATAAACACTATTCTGAGCCAGACATGAAGAAAGGCAAAATCAGTCCCTTCCCTTTAAAGACTTAACATTTTAAGGGGGAGACAACATGTAAATAATTAGGAATGTACAAGATACAGACTGAATGGATAGAAGGTAATCTTAGAGGAAGGCACTGGGCATACTAGGAAAGGCCTTCTACAGAAGGTGGGATTTGAATTGGGTGGCTGTTATAGAGTTATAAATGCCAAACAAAAGATTTCTCCTAGAGGTAAAAGGGAGTCACTGCAGTTTATTGAATATAGACGAGACTGACATGTTCAGACCTACATTTTATGAAAAGCACTTTGGCAGTTGTGTGCAAGATGGATTAGAATAGGGATAGCTCTAAGCCAGAAAGATGGATTTAAAAGCTATTATAATAGTCCAGGCAATTCAACAAGCACTTTTAGGCACCCTGATGTACCAGGAATACAAAGAAAAAAAATGAAAGTCTGCCCAAAGACAAAGATGGAAAATCCCTGCCCTCAAGGAGCTTCTATTCTATTGCATGTAGAATATTAAAAAAAAACAAAATATATGCAAAGTAATTTCTGGGTTGGAGGGTGAGTGGTAATAACCAGGGGATCAGGAGAAGATTTCTGTACAACGTAGCTCTTGAGCTGAGCTTTAAGGAAAACTTGGGATTCTATGGGGCAAAGCTGAGCAAAGAGTACATTTCAGACATGGAGAAAAAAAGCTAAAAGAATATGAAGACAGAGAAAGGTAGAATGCAACTGTATTATGTTTCTGACCTTTGGCATTTTTCTCTGAACAGAACATCAGCTTCATGAATATAAACTGTCTATGTCTTCACTTAGAGACACAGATGGAAAGGAATGGGTAGTTGGCTCATAGCTTCCCTTAGGACTCCATGGGGACACTCATACAAAATAGGACATGGTACTCTTGGGTAATCCAAAGAAATAACACCTGCAGACACAAAAACCTCTGGAGAATTGGAAAGCGTGGAGATAGTCTGAAACAAAATGTGGTAGGATTAGTCTTAGGGAAAAAACTTGCAGGCACAAACCTATGGGCATAGGGAGGTCACAAGTATACTCTTTAGACCAGATTCCTTATCTGTAAAATGAGAAAGTTGAACTAGATGGCCTCTAAAGTCCCTTCCAAAGCTAAATCTTTGATCCTTCAGGGAGTTAGGATTGCAAGATCATGCTGCCAAAGTACAGTGAGAGAAAACAATCTTATGACAATACCAGGATGCTTTATCTGACAGTCTCCAGGAAAATGCCCTCCAAAACAGTTCAGTCCTGCCTACAGCATGCACAAAATAACTTGGAGGTTTGGAAAGAGGCAAGACTCTTTTTTATCATCTCCCCTTCCTGACCAGTGAACTTAGTGAGCTAATCCATGGAGAAAAGGCTAATATTAAATATCTATGAACCATCTCTCTATTTTTTTCATTATGCAACATTCTTTACATAGGTGCAAAAGTAGTGGCAGCCTAACAGTTACCTACGTAGAGTGAAGTGGGAGATGACTGTTGTGCCTCCTTCCACTCATCTATCATTAATGCCAATGATTTCAAGGGAAGTGATAATCATTTAATATCATTTCTGGACCTTAATAAGGACCAGAACCTGAACTAATCAACCAGAAGAAGAGCCTGGACCTAAAGAAATGCTTTGCTGAGTGACTGAATAAATTAATTTATTGGGTAATTTCCAAAATGACCAGGAGCTGAAAAGAGTTCCCTCCATAGAATGAGCTGTAGAAGAGTTTCTGAGTAAACTCGGAGAATACTTCTTCCTATGTCTACAAGGCCAAATGGGGCTGACTTAAGAGCATTTTTTCTCTTTTTAAGGATGAGATCCTTAACTCAAGACACTATCTTGAATAATGGGACTTTTTCTTATCTTAATATTTTGTGGACATATACTATGTTATGCCATAGTAAAGGTAAAGAAAACACAGATATCCTGGGTCATAATTTCAATTGATACTTTGTCAACTCTCTTATCTTATTGCATTTACCACCTATTCAATTAAAAAAATTCCTTTCTCATAGTATCATTAAATATATATAGATCATAAATTTCAGTGACATAGAGACCCTGATTGTTCTAAAATGTATTTAAGCCTGGTCATTCTTGTATCAGTCAGTCAGAACTTATGTTTTGTCTCCATGCAGCATATATCTGCTAGATTTAAGGGGATAAACAATATGAATTTACATATCACCTAGTCTGTTTGCCTCCTTGAACCAAACTTTCAGGTTGACAGAAGATACCTACCGGGCTGTAATTTACTAAGCTATGGACATGTTAACATGAATGTAGCTCCTTCTCATCTCTGCCTCTTAAAATAAGTAATTCTCTTCAAAACTTAGGTCTTACATGAAACCTTTCCTTATCCTCTACAAAAACCCCAGTAGCTTCCTAATCCAGCTAAATGAAGAAGACCCAAGAAAGTTCACAACATTGGAGTAAACCTGGCAAGGAGTTTAAATATCAACTAGTCATCAATTCCCCAAAAGTCTTCTCTCTCCTCACTAGAATAAATCAGCACCATTTTCCAGGTCCAGGTAACCTCACTCCCAGTGAGTCACTCACTGACTGATCTTGCTAGAAGCAGATGAGGACCCTATAAAAACCTACCAGTCTTTGGATGTTTGGAACTGTGACCCTTTGGAGCCCCTGAAGGGAGCTACAAGTTCCACCCGGTCTCAGTGGACCTGACCTATCTCTATCATATTACTTGATTGCTTTTCCTATTATAAGTATGTCCCTTGAATGGAGCTGATTTACTATACTGTCTTGTTATGTGCTCCAGGTTTCCTTGTACTGAACTATTGGTATTCTAAACCTTCCTAAGGCTGCATCAAAACATCCTTCCCAATGCTCGTGCCTCTTTACCCACAAAATTAACTTGATTTTCCTTTATATATTCTATAAGTTTATATGTATACCTTGAAGGCAGACACTTTTATTTTTGTCTTTATATCCCCAGTGCCTAATTAAGTCCCTGACACATAATATGTCTTTAAGAAATGCTTTGCTGAGTGACTGAATAAATTAATTTATTGGGTAATTTCCAAAATGACCAGGAGCTGAAAAGAGTTCCCTCCATAGAATGAGCTGTAGAAGAGCTGTCTACAGTGGGTTCACAGCCACATTGGGGCCCACAATGCTCCCTAGTGCAGCTGGAACCAGATTAAAATGTAATTGGGAAATCTTCAACAAAATAAATGCAGTGAATACTGTCCTTCACATAGAGCCTGGGGTGTTCTGTGACTCAGAGGCAGAATAGACATCTCTAGCTTCTCCTCTCTGCACCCTTCTCCAAGAAAGACTTTATTTCCTGCCAGGAGGTGAAGCACGAGGTTGGGACCAGAAGCTTTACTGCTTTATACTCTCCAGAGAGAAGGAGTGCCAGGTCTGCTGCCTTAAGTATAATTAGTCTAGCGGATGTAATTTTCAGGTTCAATCTAACTTCTGATATGGGGACATCAGGACCCCAAGCTTTATTTTCATTGTTTAATCATTTCAGTTGTGTCTGACTCTTCATTACCCCATTTGGGATATTCTTGGCAAAGATGCTGGAGTGGTTTGTCAGATGAGGAACTGAGGCAAACACGATTAAGTGACTTGCCCAGGGTCACACAGCTGGTAAGTGTCTGAGGTCACATTTGAACTCAGGTCTTCCTGACTCCAAGCCCAGTGCTCCATCTACTATGCCACCTAAGTGAAGGCTCCCTTCTCACCAAAGACCGGTTCTAAAATGAACACACAGAACAGGTAGCAAAGAAATGCATTTATCAAATTAAATAGGAACAAACAGAAATCAGGAAAAGGAAGGGGGAAGGAGGAGAAGGGAGAGAGAAAGGGGATGGGGAGAGGGAGAAAGACAGAGAGAGAGGAAGACAAGGAGAGAGAGAGAAAAGAGAGAGAAAGAGGGAGACAGACAGACAGACAGAGACAGAGAGACAGAATCCTGTATCTCACCAAACTCTCCTCTTTCCAGCTCTCACTCATCTCTACCGGTGAGGAAAGAGTCATATACCAATAATGGGCTTTGGGACTTGGTTACATTGGTGAAAATACAATTGAACATAGAAAATGTTAATATGTCGTTTGCCAAGTCAGTATGTAGCCCCAGGGATCCTTATGTACGATTTAGTAGACCCTGTTTCTATTTGAGTTTGCCAACACTAGATCTAATTATTTTCAAAGGCATTAAAAAAGTAGCCTCCTATGAGGAGATTTCCCTTATCCTGAGTCATACCTACTCTCTCCCACCTCCGATTATTAAACCACATTTATTTATGTGATACTTTGTCCACAGATTTCTGTGGTTCCTGCATTCCCACTCCCTGTCCCAGGAGAATATAAAGTCTTTAAAAACAGGAATTATTTTTTTTCCTTTGTATCCCCAGCACTTAGTAGAGTGGGTGCTTTATCAAGAGCTCATTTAATTGAAATGAATTGAGTAGAATTAAAAGAGGTTCAAAGTAGAAACACCCTAAGGAGGACAGTCTTAAGCAGGGCACTAAAATAAGGGAGGGAAGTAAACAATGAGAAAGCATATCATATAAGCATTAAATAACCACCAGGTGCCTTTGGTTTCAGAGAAGGGGAAAAGGTGAACAAGTAAGGAGAGAAGATTGTCAAAAGGGGACATGGAACAGCCCAGAAGACAAATTTCCACTATTTAATATTTTTTAATGTTAAATAGCTTGTAATAGTTCCTTTACTAATAGGGATCAACAATTATTCAGCTGGGGGGGAAAAGTATGCTTTCTGACCAGAAAGAAGAAACTATCTCCCTGATTTATTAATGTGATGAAAATATATGTCATATCTTCTCCCTCCTCATTTTTGTTGTTATTCCTTTTTCCTCTCTTATAATTTTCATCTCATCTCAGTTCTCATCCAAATCTTAAGAAACTAAATGATGTATTCTAATACTGCTGCAGGCGAAGTTTGACCTTTAAATATTACTATTCAAATATTAATGACATAGTAAGAGTATGCCAATTGACAGGTGTAATACAAGTCAGACCAAATAGAGCACTAAATCCGTAACCTGCTTTGAAACTCCCATTAGAGATAATGAGGTATAGACATGTAACTACACACACTGTCCAGCACTACTTCCCCTAAATATTCAGATGGCATAAATTAACCATAAATTGTGCTTGAGGGGAAAAAAATCCTCCTCCTCACTTCAGCAACGTTTTTAATCACTTCTACAGCTAAGCATGATGGCTGCATGGAAGGTCCTGTTTATTTCCCTGACTTTGAAAAAAATGTCATGTCTCTTATGTGGACTGAGTTTGGGCAGACAGGAATGGCAAGTCTGTCTAGAAATGAGGACACCTTCAAGGATATCTTCATCTCTGTCTGTCTCTTGCATGTGACTGGACTGTCAGCACTAGGTGCTGTCACTTATCAATGAGGCTTCTGTACTATATACTTGAATGCTTTGGCTACATTTTGGAAACAGAGATATCATGATCTGGAAGGGCAGATCATTATTTAAGACAGCCTCAGGGCCAATGTTAAGAAAAATTATAAAGTAGGCAAAGTGTCTTTGGTGCAACTCCATTTTTCTCTCAGTCCCTTTTTATCTCACTTTAATGACTTCCCAAGATCCTTATGGTGACCCCTGGCTCATCAGAATCACCCACTTCAGTGCCCCACAACCTTGGACATCTACCCTATGTACTAGAGGTGATCTTAACACATCAAAATTTGCCTTTCTTGAGAAGAACTTATATGTACAGAAATGTTTATAGCAACTTTTTTGTGGTAGAAAAAAATGGAAATCAAGGGGATGCTTGTCAATTGGGGAATGGCTGGACAAGTTGTGGCATGTGATTGTGATGGAGGAAAAGATGAGGGGGATGGCTTCAGAAAAACATGGCAAGATTAATATGAACTGATGCAAACTGAATCGAGAAGAATTGAGAGATCGTTGTGCACAATAACACAATGTAGTGATAGTGATCAATGTGAAAGAATTGGCTACTCTGATCAATATAATGATCCAAAACAATTCCAAAGGAATCATGATGAAAAAATTCTATTCACATCCAGAGAGAGAACTGATGAACTCTGAGTTCAAATCAAAGCATCATTTTCTTACTCTCTTGTTTTTTTTTTAAATGTGGCTGGTATGGAAATATGTTTTGCATGATTGTACATGTATTATTAATATCATAATTGCTTGCCTTTAAAATAGATGGGGAGGGGGTTGGAGGAAGGGACAGAATTTGGAACTCAAAATTTAAAAGGAAAAGAATGTTAAAAATAAATACATTTTTAAAAGATCAATATAAGCAAAACTTGTTTCTCATGTTTCATGCCTTCAGATCACTTTTCTCTGCGAGGGGACTTTTGGTGAAATATAAACTCCTTGATGACAGGAACTGCCTCATTTTTATAATTTTATCCTCAGTACTTAACACAATGAATGGCATATACTAAGGGCTTAATAAATGCTTGCTGATTGATTGATTGAATTGATGTTAATGGGTTAATCAAATAAACCAATTTCTGCAAATGTGTTAACTAATATTTTAATAATAATAACTGACATCTAGATAACGTTTCACATGCATCATCTCCTTTGAGCCTCACAAAAGCCCTGAAAGGAAGGTACTAGCAATATTGTAACCATCCTCATTTTCCAGCTGAGGAAACTGAAGTCAAGAGAAACTAAATAACTTGCCAGTGGTCACTGAGCTCGCATCAGAGGCAAGATTAGAACTTGGATTCACTCTATGATCTAGTCAAATTAGTCTTCTTGTTGTTCCTCACATAGGGTGCTCCATCACCTGCATCCAGACTCCTGTATAGCACCTACTCAAGGACTAAATTCCCCAACTTCCACTCATGTTGGCAGGATAGATCCCCAGAGTATGGCTGGAAATTTTTTCTCTCAGATTTCTAGCAATAAACCTGAGGGTCTAGGGTTTCTAGAACTTTCACTCATCTCTTCAGCTTCCCAATTATTATTAGCTTCAGTTCATTCATTTTAAGAAAAAGTATTTACCAAGCAGGTAGATGAAGAAAACTTGTCACAAAATATACCCTCAAATCAGGGTTGTACTCTCTCCTTGAACAAACCAGGCACTTGGAGAGCATGGATTCAAACTTAGAAAGTATGTAGCCAAAAAGAATTCAGCTCCTGGTTACTAGAAATCCTCTTCTCTCTTTGTGGAGTTGTCACAAGGTTCCCCTTAGCTTTCTGCTGGGCTCTGAAGTTCTGAAGCTGTACTCAACGTGTCTAGTTTGTCACTAACGTTTCTCTCAATTCTGATATAGATGCATTGTCTCTTACTGGTCCATCAATGTTACATTACTTGCATCGCTGCTATCTGGTAGAGACAGAAACACAAGATTCTGCTTCCTCACCTGAGCCTAGAAGTTACTAAAGCTTGGTTGTTTCACTGCTAAACTGACCAGTAACTGTTGAAATTCTTCTGCTATTTAAAGTTCCCGTAGTTATTTTCAGCTTGATTAACCGATCATACTAGTCTCTTCTTGTCCGAGGCAAAGAGAATTGTACCCCTTGAGGGATGAACAGGATAGAAAACATCCTGTTCACACATTCAAAACTTCATGCCCTTACAGTGACTACATTACATCAACTGAGATGAGGGCATGGAGCCCATCCCTTATACCTGGTCTGGTCTCCCTCCTCACCTGGAGCTTTGAGAATCCTTTACGTTCAAGACAGTTCAAACACTACCTTCTACATGAAGTCTGACCACCACCACACCAACTGCTAGTGCTCCCCATCTCTAAACTGCTTTTGTACTGATTTTGTATTTATTCTGTATTTCTTGTATTTATTCTTGCATCTATTGTATTTATTTATATATATACATATATGTGTATATACACACATATATTGTCTCACTTAATAGGAGTTCCTGCTCCTTGACAGGAAGAATTGTTTTATTTTTGTCTTTCTATGCCAAGACCTATCCAAATAGCTGGCACACATTGGGTATTAAAAGATTGCTTGTTGAGTAAATGATTGAACTAGAGCCCAGTAATTTGACAATAAGGCACAATTTGGTTTTCAGCCCATTAAAAACCACTCTTTTTCTAGATTACATAGTGGAGCAAGTGCTGGATTTAGAGCAAGAGGACATGTTCAGATCCCAGGTGTATGATTTAATATCTGTATGACCTTAGCAAGCCTCTTAAACTCTCGAGACTTCAATTTCCTCATCTGTAAATTGAAGAGCTAGAACTAGAAAATCTCTGAGATATCTCTTTTCCAACTACACATGCCAACCTAAACCCCTATGATTAAGCTAACTGTAAACAGCCAGTTCTGAGAGAATACGATATTTGTTTATCTATTGACTTTGCTCATTTCTTCTCACTGAAAGATGCCCCCTTCCCAAGTCTCCTTACTCATCACGGTTTAAGATCTTAACCTTTCCCCAGTACTAAAAGTACCATGTGTCTAACAGCTTCTCCTTTTAATCTTAACATAGAATCATCCTAGATCCCTAAAGCCCCTTCCAGCTTTAAATTCTATGGTCCTGTGATAGAATTATCTTTTTGCTTAATATTACTAGAATTATTGTTGTTGAAAAAACAGATTATGGATGGGTCTAAATAGACCAATGTATAACCAACAGACCCCTTCATTATTTTTCCAAGGCAAATGCTAAAACATGTAATATCTTTCACTGAGAATTACTACTTTTAAATTACACTAAGAATCTGGCTGACATCCACTAAATCTAAGAAATTCAGAATTAAAAGCATCTTGGCTCCCTTCAGTCTGTCCCTTACACATATCATTATTACAGAACATATGTTGTTTAATCAAAAGAAAACATTACACTGAGTAATGTGTGCTAGCACTGTCAAATGTGTCCCAAAGAAGCTGGCAGAGTTATTTATCTGGAAAAATATAAATACCCACAATGGACCAGATTTTTTTGGTCTTATCTCTGTATTCCTTGTGTAGCAAGTTTATCATAAACAACAAAAACCCGGGGAGCCTTCATCATTCACTCTGCTCCATGTTCCATAACAAATTTTATTCAACATAACAAGCCCCTATTAAGCATCTACTATGGGCAGGACACTATGTCAGGTACTAGAGGAGATGCCAAAAATAACACATTCCCTGTCTTCAAGTAGCTAATAATTTAGCAGAGAGTTAAGGCATATACATGCTCATGCACAATTTCAAACCAATTAAAAGGTAAGTACAAAGAAGAGATACAAGCAAAGTGATGGGATGCTTGGGTGCTTGTGCTTGGACCCCAATCCCAAAACCATATTTCTCTAGCCTCAAAACACTATTCCAAGATAGTCCAAGGACACTATGACTAGCAATTACTCATGAGTGGGCCCCAGCAAAACACTTCTCTCTCTCCCTTGTATAATAACAAACTGCACCTGTAGGAATTATTAATTTGAACTGGCTTTGTACTGGCTCATAAAGATATTCAGTACCCATTGGACTATCTATACTAACTCCTACCTCATTATATGCATTCTGGACTCCTCATTATGTATATTCTAGACATAAGACATATGTATACTCCCTACATCTATCTTGTCAAACTAGACATTGATTGGTGGCAGATCTCAGTGAGCCCTGACTGCTAGTTAACTTAGTGACATAGTACACCTAAAAACCACTCCTCTCTGTGACTACTCCTTGGGCTTTTCCTGGTGAACTCTAGGTAAAACTCCTGCACAGTAGATACAAAAAGTGCATATTCCTTTAAGAACTGACCACTCCCTAACCACACGTTAATCCCACCCCACATCACCCAGTTAGCATACTTGACAAATGTTTTATTACAGTTTATCCTACATAAACTGTAACTGTACCCCTCTTAGGTCACAGGTTCCTTGAGAACTTTTGCCCAGTGAAAAGTGTAAAAATAAAACTTTGCCAACTTGACTTAAAAAATGCTTGAGTTCATAAACTTTTTCCAGATGACCCTATACTTCACGCTGGTCCTTGAGGGGTCCTTGAACCCCTAAAACTACATCAAAAGCACTGCACAGATTACAGGAATGGAAGATCATTTCCAGGATACAGGACAGAGAAAAGAAAGGAGAATTTCTTTCTTCAATCAGAAGAAAGAAGTGACGAAAAAATGAGAAATAAGACTAAAGTGCAAAATTATACTATACAGAGAACACTTGGACATGTGCTGTGATTTAAGAGCAGAAGTAGAAACAGCAAAGCAGATTATAAAATCATAGAATGCTATATCTGGAAAGGACCTTGGAGATCTTCCAGCTCCATCTCTGAATTTGATAAATTAGCAAACTGAGACAGCTAGGTTCATAGTAAGTAGAATGCTGGGCCTGGAGTCAGGAAGACTTGAGTTTAAATTCAGCCTCAGACACTAGCTGTGTGTGTGTTCATAGGTAAGTCACTTAACTGTTATCTGCCTCAGTTTTCTCATAGCAAAATGATATGTTAGCATCTACTTCCCAGGGTTTTTATGAGGATGAAAATGAGACATTTATAAAGTGCTTTGCAAATTCTAAAATGTTATATAAATGCTTACTATTATGAAATGACCATAAGACTTCCTACAAGATGATGAGATAATTGAGTAATTAAACTCATCATCCCTATACCAGTTTGAAACAATAATAAATGCATCCTACTACAGTGGCAGCTAGGTATTACAGTAAATAAAGTACCAGGCCTGGAGTCAGGAAGACTCATCCTCCTGAGTGCAATCCTTAGTAGCTGTGTGACCTTGGTCAAGTCACTTAACCCTCTTTGCCTCAGTTTCCTCATCTGTGAAGTGAGCTGGAGAAGGAAATGGCAAACCACTCTAGCATCTTTGCCAAGAGAACCCCAAAAGGGGTCATGAAAGTCAGACCCAGCTGAAATGATTGAACAACAATTACAATGTAGTAATTATCAAAATGACTTCAAAAAGAGAGCTTGATGGGTGGAACAGAGTAAGTATGCAACATACAGAAGCACATGAGGACAGTAATCCAGTATTTCATGAACCCAAAGATCCTAGCTATTGGTATAAGGGATCATTATCTGACAAAAAACCTTTGGGAAAACTGGAAATTCGTACAACACCTCACGTCATATATCAAAATGAGTTCCAAATGAATACAAGAGTAGACACAAAGATGACATTATAAACAAACTAGAAGAGCAAAGAAGGGATTAACTTTCAAATGAATGCTGAAGAGTTCTTGACTAAACAAAAGATAGCGGGGATCACAGATGATAAAATGGGCAATTTTGATTATATAAAATCTAAAAAGTTTTGTACATATATGATACCAGTGACACTAGAAGAAAAGCAGATAATGGGGGGAAGAAAAATCTTTGTATATATATATGTGTGTGTGTGTGTGTGTGTGTGTGTGTGTGTGTGTGTGTGTGTGTGTGTGCGTATGCAGGTGTATTCCATTGGCAAGAACCCCTCAAGGACCAACATACCTACTATGGTATATTAAGTTGTCTTGAAAGATCCACATCTTTGGTTTAAGGCACTATGGCTCTAAGCCCCTGTTAAAACATATATTGTGTTGGCAGAGATAACACATCCAGCCAAAGCCATGAATATCCTCTCTCACTGTCACCTTGGAAATCAAAGAGCAGGACCATTCCAGAACAGGACATAAGGAAGGTAAATTTTGAAACACAAGATGTGCCTATGAAAAGGCAAGTTTAGGGTGGGGCACCAAATTGAGCGTCTGAAAGGAGTTGTCAAAGAAAGGATCAAAGCTTTGAAAACGGAGATGGGAATATTCCAAAGAAGTTCTTTATTTAGCAGTCATGGGGGTCTGACAAACACAAAATGACTCAGATAGAATCTAAACATGGAGAGTGCTAGGGAGCAGATGATGTCTCTTTGTAGAGACATCTTTGCACTAGAGAAGCTCTTCCAGGAGAATTGTGACAATGTATAAGGGTAATGCCTTGAAGGAACTTTGGGACATGAACCAGCATTATGTAACTGGTTCCAGTTGGCTTAACATGTAGTTAGGAGGAGCCTTGTCCACTGGCTGTAGAGCCAGAATTGATAGCATCTCCAAAAAGGCTTGAGTTAGTCCCAGTCATGTTTTTGCTACATTTGCATCTGTGGGAGTTCAGTAACCAGTAAGAGAACATAAGGTAAAAGCAAAGGTTTTCCCCCTCTGAAGTCATATGGCAAAAGAAGTGACCCTCCAGTGTTTTGCTTTGTTTTGCTTGTTAGTTTTATGATTCTCAGTGCAGGGAGTAGAGTCTCTGACCGTAGAAGAATGACCCATAGGAATATACGAGCTCTAATCCAGACTGGGTATTTCAGCCAGTCCAATATCAATGCCTGGAGGAAGTGATCTTCAGGAGACCCATGTCAGCAGAAGCTGAAACAAAGAGCAGTCATGATGCAACTGAACTTGATGAGATCGATGTTTTGTAGAAACTTTGAGCCTCCCAGAGCTTGACATGGTATAGGACAAAATACACCTGAGAGGTATTGGAGGGAATCTTCATACATTTGCTCTTACTATATCTTTGAAATAGCTTTGTATAAGCTACTTAGTGTTAAGTGGTTAAGAGGAACTAAAATGCTAATTAATAGCCCCCTAATAAATATCAGAAACATAATGGGTGGGGGCTTGAACAAAAGGCAGCAAAAAACAGCAGCACCACAACCCCATAAGCACCTCAGGGGGCTTGATCCCTGAGAGGAATTTGAGCCTGACAGAAAGAAGGGGCCAGAGGATTCATGCTATATGAGCCTCAGTCCAGTGCAGGAGATCATCAGCTAGGTCCCTAAAACCAGTCCTTGAAACAAAGAAGATCACATTGAGATTATTAGGATTTATACTTCTGTGGATTATCATCCATCCCTTTTAGTATCTCCAATTAATTAGCATAGCCATCTCTCAATTTCTTTTGTGACCTCTTTTCTCATTTCTTGTTATAGTAATGTGGATTTCCTTTTTCTTACACTTCCTAATTGTTTATCAGTTTTGCTATTTTTTTTTGAAGTTCTTGAATCTATTACTTTTTCAATTATTTTCTTCTTTTTGGTTTTATTTATCTCTGCCTGGCTACTGTTTATTTTCTTTTTGCTTTCAGTTATTTTGTTTCTTTGCCCCTTTTCTAAGTTTTTAAGGTATTGAATAAACTCATTAACATTATTTCTTTTTTTCTTATTGATATAAAAATCTTACAGTCTTGCACCCTGAGCCATAAATTTGCCTTTAAGGACTTAGACTATGTTCTATAGATCTTAAAATGTGAAATCTGTATGGCCATTATCTTTGATGTAATCTGCTTTATTTTTTTTTAAGTTTCCTCTTTCTCTGAGTCATAATTTCATTGTTTATTTTCAAGTTTCCATGGGGGAACCCTATTATTCATTATTTTATTATTTATTACTAGTCGTTGAATTAGGGTCTATAATCCATTCTATGCAATCTCTGATTTTCTGAACTTATCATTAACCTCTTTATGGCCCAGTATATGATCAATTTTTGCGTAAGTTCTGTGAAACTTCAGAAGACATATCCTTTGCTTGTCCCCATTATGTTCTCTCTAACATTTATTCGGTCCAGTTTGTTTAATAATCCGCCAAGCTCCATAATTTCTTTTTGTTTATCTTTTTTGCTAGATTTGTTATATGTTGATCATAAGGTGTTAAAATCTCCCAATATTTTAAAAACCATTTCTTTTTACAAGTCTGTTAGATTTTCTTTTATTAATCATGCTATAGAATTTAATTTCATATATATTTAATATTTATATGATCTTACTCTAAATAAAAATTCTTACCATATATAATGTTCTTTTTATCTCTTTTAATATTTTCTGGTTTGAGTTTAACTTTCTGCAGTAACATTAGTGATGCACACCAAGAAAATTTAGTAGTGCAAGCATTAGCGCTTTTGTAATTTAGAATAGCCTGATAAATTTTAGGGGAGTCTTACATTTGGAAAGTACTTCTCTTTCTGAATTAAATGTGCTTCCTGTTAAGTAGCAAATTTTTGGATTCTACTTTTTTAATCTACTCTGTAATACTTTTGCATTTTATTAGAAAGTATGGTTCATTTATATTTTACTCTGAAATTGTTGCATTTGTCTTTTCTTCACAGACATTTTCTCAGAAGGTAATATACATTTTCTCATTTTTACTATTTCTATTATTAGTCTAAATAATAGAACCATTCCATACAAGTTCCTCTGTCCTATTAATAAGTGTGTAAGCTGCTTGGTTTCCCTTCTATCAGTGACAAGAGCTTGTCTTGGGGATTATTCTGCCATCTACTCTTCTCACTCCTACATTGTTCTTCTGTTTTTTGGACAGAGGCTTCTGAAACCTTCAAACGATTTAGTCTATAGTGTGTACCAAAGAGTTCTCTCATTATGTTAGCAAATGGTTTTATCTTGCTTGCTTAAAATATTTATCTCTTTTGCTGGGAAACTTGATTGTTCTTCAAGAGTTCCTTGAAGTGGATCTGTCACTTTGTAGTTTTCAGAGTATATTTGCTTCTCAAATATACATTTCCTGTCTTTCAAAAGCATACTGAATTTTTCAGGGTAGACAATTCTGTATCAAAGCCTTATGCTCATTAATTCTGCAAATGTCATATTCTAAATTTTGCTGCATTCTTAAGTTCCTTGAAAGCAAGAACAGTAACATATTTGTTTTTGTATCTTCAGCACTAAATACAATATGTGGAACATAGGTGTTTGACAAATGCTTATTGATTGATTATTCAATTGAAAAGTCCTTTGTAACATCACTTAAAATGTTACTACTCCATCCGCCAATTATCTGAGGGAATGATCTATTACATTACAGAAGATTCCCATCCAAAGCAGACATATTCCATGGTTCAGGAATTCTGGGGACTAAGGGTTATTATAGGTTAGTGTACCCATCTTCCTTCCAAATATCCGTACCAAAAAAGTAAACTTGATCAGCCAAGTGGTAAATATGGCTTTCTTCCTTGGCTCAAATCCAAATTAGAATACTAGTTTTTCACAGATCAACACACTAGCTAAAATTAAATTTCAATAATATGAAAATGCATAAAGTCATCTTTCCCTAATGACTATTGGTTAAGGCCTGTTTTAAGAGTTTGGGGGATTTTGCAACTAGTGTCTGTGATAACTACTTCATTTCTAAAATATATGGAGAACTGAGTCAAATGTACATGAATACAAGTCATTCCCCAATTGATAAATGGTCAAAATATATGAACAGGGAGTTTTCAGAGGAAGAAATTAAAGCTATCTATAATCATATAAAAAATGCTCTAAATCGCTATTGGTTAGAGAGATGCAAATCAAAACAACTTTGAGGTACCACATCACACATATCAGATTGGCTAACATGACAAAACAGAAAGATGATAAATGTTGGAGAAGATGTGGGAGAGTTGGATATGATTCCATTGTCGATGGAGCTGTGAGCTGATCCAACCATTCTGGAGAGCAATTTGGAACTATGCCCAAAGGGCTACAAAAATATGCCTACCCTTTGACCCAGCAATATCGCTTCTGGGACTCTATTCCAAAGAGATCAGAAAAATGGGAAAGGTCTCACATGTACAAAAATGTTTATAACAGCTCTCTTTGTGGTGGCCAAAAACTGGAAATCAAGGGGATGCCCATCAATTGGGGAGTGATTGAACAAGTTGTGGTATATGAATGTAATGGAATACCATTGTGATATGAGAAATGATGAACAGGAGGACTTCAGAGAGGCCCGGAAAGACTTATGTGAACTGATGCTGAGTGAAAGGAGCAGAACCAGGAGAACTTTGTACACAGCAACAAGCACAGCATGCAAGGAATTTTTCTGGTAGACTTAGTACTTTATTGCAATGCAAGGACTTAAAAAACTTCCAAAGGACTCTTGAGGCAAAACATCTTCCACATCTAGGGAAAGAACTATGGAATTGGATCACAGATAGAAGCAGACCATTTTCTTTTGTATTATGTTTTGTTTTGTTTTATGGTATCTCCCATTCAGTTTAATTCTTCTATGCAACATGTATCTAATAGGAATGCACGTGTAGAACCTATATAAGATCATGTGCCATCTCAGGGAGGGAGTGAGGAGGGAGGGGGTGAAAGAGGCAGAGGGAGGGGGAAAAAGTCTAAGATACATGGAAGTGATTGTCAAACACTGAAGACAAATAAAATAATTTAATTTTTAAACAATAGTTTTGGGGGGATATAAAGGAAATAAAATACATGGCCCCTGTCCTCAGGGAGCTAAAATTCCATTTGGGGAGGAGACCTATGCACACATAAAATAAAAAAAGCCTACTTTTACAAAGCAGCATGTCAACAAATGCAAATTCACGTAATATAAATCAAATAAATACTTGTTGGGGGACCAGACTAAACAAAAAACTGGTTCAATAATGAAAAGCTTCTTTATTTAGAGCCTAATTATAAGCAGGGATTTTAAATCTAGGGTCTGTGAACTTTGTATTATTTTTTAATATTTTGGTAACTGTATTTTAGTATAATAAGTTTCTTTTTCAATTTTCTGCATTTTATTTCATGCATTATTCTGAGAACAGGGTCCATAGATTGCACCAGAAATGACTTTCCTCTTTAGACTGCAAGCTCCTCCAGAGTAAGAATTGTCCTTCTCTCTCATATTTGTATCCTCAGAGCTTACCACACTGCCTGATACATAGCCAGGCATTTAATAAAAGTTTATTGACATTTAATAAATCTTTATTGACTGATTAATTGACTGCCTTGTCAGATGATATACAAAGAGCACTAAAGGCAGAAGAAAATAGAGTATACAGATATCCCAAAAGTCTTAGTGCAGTTTGAAGCCATTAAAAATTGATTCCAAGACTTCTAGGAAACCCTGTGTGGAATACCTGTTACAAAGACTGAAATAATGAGATAGAAAGAATTATTATTTATTAGCAAATATTTATTGAGCACTCACTATGTAAAAGAATAATACAAAGCAATGAGGATGGGGAGAATGAAAATATGATCATTTCAACATCAATAAAAAGGAGTAAATTGGACAAAAACAAAGTGAAAAAAGTCAGCAAATGTTTGCAGTGAAAACTATCTCTATTAAATGAAATGTGTTCTACAATCAGAAACACTAGAAGACATGCCACACTACATGGGTGCAGGAGGTAGGGGGGATGGCAGTCAACCCTACCTTTCATGTGAATCACCTAACACCAGAGATCCTTATAGATTATCCACCAAACTCTGTGTTTCTCTTTTGGTTCTCCATGAGTCAGATGCCATTCTTCCCTTGGTTCCATCTCTTTTATGAATGATCACTTTTCATCTACAGAGGGGTTGATGTATATCATTCCATCAAATCATTGACTCATTGTCTCATTCTACTTTAGAAAGGTTCTTTCCTAATCCTGATATGATTCCATTAGTGATCTTATAAAAGAATTTTTTATAACTCTTTAATAAAAATATTAGAAATTAATCAAAGCATATTAGCATCAGCAGATACAATATGATCCTCCTATAATCCTCATATCAACCTTTCCCCAGGGAGGGGGAAGTCATAGTCCAGAAGTTTCATTCCCCTCCGTCACTGAGAGTGGGGAGCTTGTAAAAGTGTTTGCCCAATGATGTTTTTCTTTCATAGCAAACCTCCTTGTAGATCAGTCTCTAATATGTTGACATGATGTAGGAATAGAGTATGCTAGTCTCCTCCTTCAATGTGGAATGAGCTGCTATGAGAGCAGGAAAACATCTGGCATCAGCCTCCACTTCCACGTTCTTACAGCTCCTCTCCCAGATCTCCAGATCTCTAGGCTACGTGCATCTTTAATTTGTATTTCAGTCCTATAGTCAGCCAATCAATACACTTTCATTACACACTACTATGTACCCAGAACTGTGCTAAGCACTGGAGATAAAAAGAAAGGCTTTTAAAAGCTCACGATCTAATGGGGAAAACAACATACAAACAGCTATGTACAAACAAACTATATACAGGATCAACTGAAAATAATCAACAGAGGGAGGGCACTAGAATTAAGGAATATTGAGAAAGGCTTCCTGCAGATAGGATTTTCATTGGAACTGGGGAGTGTCCAAGGAAATTTCTCCAAGACATAAAAATTCCCTAACTCAATGCTACCAAGGCAGTTAGAGGGAGAAACCAGAAACTCCTTCCTGCAAGCAAATAGTTATGATCCTCTCTCTTCCTCAGAAGGGAAGTCAGGTTGTGCAGTGGATAGAGTGCTAGGTCTGGAGTCAGGAAAACCTGAATTCAAATTTGACCTTAGATACTTACTAGCTGTGTGACCCTGGGCAAGTCATTTAACCCACTATGTTTCAGTTTCTTCACCTGTAAAATGATCTAGAAAAGGAAATGGCAAACCATTCCAGTATCTTTGACAAGAAAACCCCTAAAGGGGTCACAAAGCATCAGCCACAATTGAAAAACAACTGAACTCCTCAGAATTCCTTGAGCTTCCACCGCTCCCCCTACACACACACACACACACACACACACACACACACACAAACACACGCATGCACGCACACACACACACATCATACCCCCTCCCTGAATCTTCTACATACCTCTGGGTGCAAACTGGGATGTGAAAATTTTACCATTCGTCAGGGGTGCTGGTAGGGCACTTACAGTAGGTATTCTTAACTTGAGGTCTATGAACTTGCAGAGTTTTTTCTATTTTTATAAGTACATTTTTATATACAACTGCTTCACAATTCTATGTATTTTATTTTGTGCATTTAATAAACATTATTCTAACAAAAGTTTCACAGCCTGGGAAAAGGTCCAGACTGCCGCGAGAGACTATGATATCAAAAAGATTAAGAACCTAAATTTACAGTAAGGTCTGACAGCCTATAACCAACTTGTCAACAGGTGCAAAATTCACCAGATTCATCCATTTCACATAGTTTTGGCTCAAGAGCTTTGTGAATTCAGTTATGTGGCTATCCAGGGACATGATGATAGATGTTAGGTAACCAACTCTCAGAAGAAAACAACAGCATGCTGAACACATTTTTAAGTTTAACTTGCATTATTAACATTTTCAATCACTTTCTTAGAAATCAGCAAACCAATAAATCAAGCCCTTATTTATAGTATTTGGTGATATCCAAGGTATAAATTCTAATACTGAAAATTTAACAATCAGCTCTCGGGAACCTATAGGAGCTGGCTCCAGCATACTTTGGATATATCCATCTCACACCAAGTCTCAAATCTCTCCCTGCTCACCTTCCCTTTTCAGTATCCCTGGCTTCCTTGAAGACTCACCTCAAACACCGCTTTCTGCAGAAGGTCTTTTCTGGTGCCCTCAGGTGTGTACCTAATTACATGTAGTCTTCCCCATTATAATACAGGTTCCTTGAGGACAGGGACAATGCTTTTGCCTTTCTTAGTATCTCCAGAACTAAGTACAGTGACTAGCACAGTCACTTTATTTATTTAAGCAAGTGCTTAATAAATGCTCGATTGATTGATTGAATGAAAAGCTGATGATAATGATCATAATTATGATAATAGATATTTATATGTCACTACAACGTGTGCAGAGCAATTTACATGTCTCATCTGACCTTGGCAACAATGCTATGAGGTAGGTACTATTATTACCTCCATTTTACAGATTAGAAAACTAAGGTTCATAGGTTGTGACTTGCCCAAGATCACAGAGCTAGTAAATATCTAAGGTAAAATTAGAACTGAACTTACCCTAAATGCAAGTCTAGCAATCCTTCCACTATCCCCTGGTACCTCTTTTAAGATAAGAGTATTAATTCACATGAAATAAGAAATTTGAAGGGAAACTATGTGAAGCAACATGTTAGAGTAAAAACTATTTGTCAGGAGACTGGGTTCTAGGCTTATTTCTGTCGCTATCTACTACTGTGTTTGTGGATAAGTCACACTCCCATTCTAAGTTTCCTCACATAAAATGAAGTGATAGAACTTAATTATATATAAGGGTACTTTCAGGTCTTCTTTTCTATGATTTTAACTGTTCTTTTTTTAACTGAGAAGGTACTTAAGAAATCAGGGAACACCGCTCTGTAAACTTTCCTTGAAACCTTGGAAATTGCAAGCAGTATATACTAGATAGTAATATGATATTATTTCAAACATAATAACTAGAGAAAGTAGATGTGGAGAATTAAAAACATATTAGTAGTGGCATACTAATATTTTAAATTCACAATTGCTTTCTTTTTTTAATGAGGTAATTTAGCAGGTCAACACAATGACTGTGGTTTGGGGCTTGGGTTGGTTTTTTTTTTGATACTGGAAATTTAATAACAATTCAGGAATAAAATTATTCAAGAGAATGTAATATTCTAGAGTGAATTTGTCTCCTTCAAACATTTCTTCCCAGAAAGAGCTCTTGCAGTTTGCCTGTTCAGCAACCTCTATGTACTTCAAGGGAGCTAAACACAGAAGTGGACGCTGAGCGGAACTGTGAACACAGCATAGCTGTTAAGAGCTAGACAAAAGAACAAGTGTATCAGATCCACCAGTTCCAATTAGTCTATTTCCAGCCACTCTGAACAATGGGCAATACATGACAAGTTTGTTCTTTAATTAACATATCCTCAAGGCAGTCCTATATGTCATGTATATGACTTACATGGCATAACATGGCAAGGTCATGGGCTCCACTGCCTCTATTTAAGAAAGGGGCCCAGTATAGCCTTTTCTCCATTTCTTATCACCTACGCTGCTTTTGGACTTCAGACTTCAACATACCCCTGCACCAGGTACCTTCATCCCCTTCCCCTCCCCTGATTTTCAACTTCCTTTTGTATTTTGTTTTTCCCCATTTGATTATAAGTTCCTCGAGGGCAGACAATCTTTTTTTTTTACTCCTATCTATATCTCCAAGGCTTAGCACAGTACCTGGCATATAGTAGACTCTTAACACATGGTTTGTGACTGACAGCCTGCCTAAATGTATATAGGCACTCCTCACAAGCCCAAGATATGTTTGTCCCTGGAACAAATAGTACCCTGCCCCCTTATAACAAGATTCATGCAGTACCCAGGGATTGCCTCACCTGTGGGCCCTCTGAAAACCACCCCAATGATCTAGTTATGTGATAAGACAGAATCTGCTCCAAAGAATATCTCACAATCACTCAATGAAGTATTTGCTTTTGCTAGTCAGTCGAAGGACACATAGTTCTAAGCAAAGGCATTTAAATATCACAATGACAAAATAATAACAGATTCCTTTCCCATAAACCTGGAGACCATCTTACCACAAATAGAAATGTTCTCTGTAAAAAGTGTGGATGTACAAAAAGATAGTATGTGGGGCAAATGGATGCATATGCTGGAACATTTGTCCAGAGCCTTGTCGAGAGGCAACTCACTCCTTCTACACTACAGAACTACTGATGTCAGGCATTTCCCTCACAATATTCTTCTCTCTGGGTCCCACTGACCATTATGTCTCCATTCCAGTTCATTATCAGCTATCTATAGTCACCTGCTGTTTTATCCATCATCCACTGAGGAATGCAGTAATGAATAATTATCACAGCTGCCAGAGATGGCAGTCACTTCCATCATCCAATAGGAGAACAGGTTGGGGTGAAAATAAGGATATGGTCATCAAGTTTCCCTCCCTGCAGGCAAGGTCTACAATACTTGCAGTTAGTTCTTTCACTGTCCCCTGAGCCTTACCTACAGTCTACAAATGATGTAGTATCTTCAAGGCTACATGCCACTCTGTCCCCTATCCATGAGGGGGTGGTCTGGGAAGGTGGGAGGAGAGAAATAAAGGGGATATTGCAGGTGATAAACCTCTATACTGCACAGGAAGGCCACAGATTTTTCACTCAATGACTATGAAGCTCTTCTCTTCAGTCAAGTCTATGTCTCAGAAGGTAGCAGGTGTTCAGTCTAAGATCACATCTACTATTTTCCCTCCTCTTTGCTCTGTCTCATCTAAATCTCTCAGTTCAACTCTCAGAAAGAACCCATTTTAGTTCTTATTTTAATAGGGGAAAGTATTCCCAGGGCTCTACCTTCTCAAATAGAAAAGGGACTGAGTTAAAGAGTAGGCAGGAAACTGCTTTCAAACTACCTGTGTCATGCTACTCTCTGTTCTACAAATCACAATGACTTGGTTGGTTGAAAAGGCTTGTGGTTTAATTCCCACTTCTCACAGCAGTAGATCACATCCTCTTTCTCATTTTGTTACTGCTCTTAGAGTTGTCCTGTCCTAAACTTCAAGAAATAGAAATACAAATCAACTTAAATTTAACACTACAAGGCTTACTGAGAATATACAAACTATCATCTGGTCAGATTGCATTAATGTTGAATCAATGCAAACACACAGAGGTCACAAACTTTAACTACAAGGGGCCAGAAGAAGGCAAGCTAGAGAGCTAGCACACATTGGAGTGTGCTGATAAATGTTTAACAACCAGGTCTCTAGTGGGATAAAATGTAGCAAGATCTGCTCTTCAATTTAATTTGCAGTTTTACTATCTTCTCCATCTCTTTCTTAAGTCTAGTAATCAGCAAAATAATAAATCAAGCTTAATTGTAGCATTTGTTGATTTCCAAAATCTAAGTGCTCACACTGAAAATCAGTCTACTCTCAAGAGCTAACTCTAGCACAACCTTAGCTCCACACCAAAGTTTTTCCTTCTCAGATATCTTAGGCAGCTCTTTCACATCCACTAGAGCTTGGGGGTCACTTCCAAGTTGTGACCATGCAACAGAGTAAAGGTACTGACTCTGGAATCAGATGACCTGGGTTCTAATCTTGCCACTGATACTACTACATATACAACCTTGAGGAAGTCACTTAATGTCTTTGGATATTAGTTTCTTCATATATAAAATGAGAGGGTTCACTCGATGGCCCCTTAGATCCCCTCCAACTCTAGATATATGACCATCCAAGAGAGAAAGTCTGGCTTTCTGAAAAGTCAGGCCAAATTATAACATTTTATTTCTTTACCTGTCCCAAATTTAAGAGTAAACATTGTTTAGTTTCCCTTATGAGAGGTCTTATGTCCAGGGACCCTATCCTTTTATGGGAAAGTATGATGGAATATTTATTGTAATCACCCAGTGTGGGTCAGGATATCTGGATAGGGGCTCTGCTGGTTTTAAGTGAAGGGTTCTCTGAGGAAGGACATTACCTAATTGAAGATAGCTAGTAAATAAAGAACAATTTCTAATGGTTGCTCTGCCCTGATTTACATGATTACTTTTATTCATCTTTCTCCTCTACCATAAAATTTATAAACAACACAAACACACATACATCTGTTTATTGGTCTCTGGTCTCCCATTGGCATTCATTAGGCAGCTGTGTGGAGGTGGTGGGAATTTCTGATTATCTTACTGATGTCCTAACGTATCACCTTATTACAAGTTCCCTGCTATACCTACTGGGTATCTTCCTGAGCTGTAGCTAAGAAGCAATTCCCTTTAGGAATTTCCAAATAATAATTACATAGAGCCCATTTGCTGATGGAATAAGTAAGGTGATGAGTGAGGAGCCATCAAATGATAGATTCATGGTGATGATATTGGGATGCCCAAAAGACATACTTCTTCCCCTCTCTAAGACTCAAATAAGGAAAGAGGCAGTAAGAAAGCTTCATATTAAGATTTTTGTGAAGAAGGGGGAAAAAAGGCAGGGTTGGTGACACACAATTATTGTCCTTGCTACAGAGAAGGATTGACTGGGTTTAGGAGTTTTGAGCTATACTGGGACTAAAGTCAGTTAGGTGTTTATACTAAGACAAGCACCAAAAGAGTGAGCTCCCAGGAAAGGGGGCCACAAGAAGGGGTGAACCATCCCAACTTAGAAGGGTCAAAGCCTCAGTGCATTTCAGCAATAGACTCAGGTCTATGAGTGGCTACTATACTTCTAACCCAGGTGACACAAAGAGACCCAGTCTCAGAAACAAAAGCACACAAAAAAGACTGCTGTGCTTGATAAAGATGGTGAGGCAAACAATAAGAATTTTATCACATAACAGGAGAAGAATGAAATAGAATCTGGCACATGTTTGCATAGGATATTTCCTCAGGTGGTTGATGACACTTGTTTTCATCATCAAACTTTCCAATACACTCTAGGGAGGGGGATACAGCAACACAATGCCTTTTCACTCAATCTTAGAGTAAAAGTATCCAAGTAGTAACAAGTCTGCATAATAACAGTCCTGGAACAGAATGAATGAGATGAAATTTTAACAGAAAAGACTTCGTCTGCACATGAAGGGAGGAAGGGAGGTCTGAAGTTTAAATAATAATCTCTATCACTAGTTAAACTTTACATTTTGTCTTTGCAAAATTTAAGGACAACTTTAAAGGGAGAGATTTACACGTTCACATTTCTACTCCCCTCATGATATAGGAATTTTGTATTAAAGCTGCCAGTGTCAAAAACAAAAGCAAACAGATCCTAAATATCTGGAAATCATTGGCTAGATCTCATCTTAGGTCCTTGATGCTCATGATTTGACCCACATCTGAACCTCTCATCAAGTGTAAAGCTGTGACTATATCTCCTCCTGTCTCCATGCCTTAGCACAGTGTGAGGGATTCCCTTGACTGAAATTCAGTCCCTCCTTAAAAATTACATCTTGAGAGTCAAGATGGCAGAGTAGAAGGATGAACCTGCTCTAGCTCTTCTCCCATAACCCATAAAATAGCTGTAAAAAATAACTCTAAATAAATTCTGGAGTAGCAGAAGTCACAAAGCAACAGAGTGAAAGACATTTCCAGCCTAAGGCAGTTTGGAAGGCCAACAGGAAAGATCTGTCACACTGGGCTCAGAGTGGAGCACAGCCTGGCCTTGGCCTCATGGTGCAGCAGGGAAAGGACCAGAGCAGGCTTCGGGGTGCAGAATCCTGGGTAGCAACCTCAGTTCCCAGATTCCTCAACCCACAAATATCAGACACAGCTTCAAAGGACAGTGAGAAAGCTCTTTCACCTGGGAGAGAATGGAGCAGGGTCCTGCCCTAGCCCCAGCTCCAGATGGCTGCAGCATCCATTTTTGGAGCCCTCAGTCTAAAGATCCTGGGGAATCAAGCAGCCAATCTGAATCTCAGACCTAAGTGGCAGTCCTGGGGTGAGAAGGAGCATTGGCATGGTGGAGTTACAGGCAGTTGTGGAGAGGGAACCCTAATCACAGATCCTGGGCAGAAAAGCTTGTGGTTGCTCCCAGACCAGAGTGTGGGCCCGGAGAGGAGTAAAATCCTCTCCCCTGATTGTGAGAGAAACTGAGAACTTACAGTTCCCAAGAGTATACCCTCCACTTGACAAAGGACTCAAAAGTCAAGTAACTGGCTACAAAAATGCCCTCAAAAATGGGGGAAAAAATAAGACTATAGAAGATTACTTTCTTGGTGAACAGGTATTTTCCTCCATCCTTTCAGATGAGGAAGAACAAAGCATACCATTACAGGAAAACAACAAAGTCAAAGATTCTGCATCCAAAGCCTTCAAAATAAATTTGCAATGGTCTCAGGCCATGGAAGAGCTCAAAAGAGATTTTGAAAATCAAGTAAGAGAGGTGGAGGAAAAATTGGGAAGAGAAATGAAAGCAATGCAAGAAAATCATGAAAAACAAGTCAACACTTTGCTAAATGAGATCCCAAAAAAATGCTGAAGAAAATAACACCTTTAAAAATAGAATAACCCAAATAGCAAAAGAGGTCCAAAAAGCCAATGAGGAGGAAAATGCTTTAAAAGCAGAATTAGTCAAATGGAAAAGAGGTTCAAAAGCTCACTGAAGAAAATAGTTCTTTCAAAATTAGAATGGAACAGATGGAAGCTAATGACTTCATAAGAAATCAAGAAATTACAAAACAAAACCAAAAGAATGAAAAAAATTGAAGAAAATGTGAAATATCTCATTGGGAAAACAACTGACCTGGAAAATAGATCCAGGAGAGACAATTTAAAAATTATGAGACTACCTGAAAGCCATGATGAAAAAAAAAAGAGCCTAGACATCATCTTTCATGAAATTATTAAGGAAAACTGCCCTGATAATCTAGAACCAGAGGGTAAAATAAATATTGAAAGAATACACCAATCACCTCCTGAAAGAGATCCTAAAACAAAAACTCCTAGGAATACTGTACCCAGATTCCAAAGTTTCCAGGTCAAGACAAAAATAGTGCAAGCAGCCAGAAAGAAACAATTTGAGTATTGTTCAAATACAATGAGGATAACACAAGATCTAGCAGCTTCTACATTAAGGGATCAAAGGACTTGGAATATGATATTCCAGAAGTCAAAGGAACTAGGATTAAAACCAAGAATCACCCACCCAGCAAAACTGAGTATAATACCTGAGGGGAAAAAATTGTCATTCAATGAAATACAAGACTTTCAAGCATTCTTGATGAAAAGACCAGAGCTGAATAGAAAATTTGACTTTCGGTCACAAGAATCAAGAGAAGCTTGAAAAGGTAAACAGGAAGGAAAAATCATAAGAGACTTACTAAAGTTGAACTGCTTACATTCCTACATGGAAAGATAATATTTGTAACTCTTGAGACTTTTCTCAGTATTTGGGTAGTTGGAGGATTAAATACATATATAGAGAGAGAAGACACAGGGCAAGTTGAATAGGAAGGGATGATATCTAAAAAAACAAAATTAAGGGGCGAAAGAGGAATATATGGGAGGAGAAAGGAAGAAATGGAATGGGGCAAATTATCTCTCATAAAAGAGGCAAGAAAAGTGTTTTCAATGGAAGGGAAAAGGGGGGAGGTGAGAAGCAAAAAGTGAGGCTTATTCTCATCACATTTGGCTTAAGGAGGGAATAACATGCACATTCAATTTGGTATGAAAAAGGAAAGTAAGGGAGAAGGGGATAAAAGGGGTATGGGGGAGATGATAGAATAAATGGCAAATGGGAGGATGGAGTCATTAGAAGTAAATACTTTGGGGGAGGGACAAGGACAAAAGAGATAATAGAATAAATGGGGGAGAGGATAGGGTGGAGGGAAATATAGTTAGTCTTTCACAACATGACTATTATGGAAGTCTTTTGCATAACTACAAATGTATAGCCTATATTGAATTACGTGCCTTCACAGTGGGGATGCATGGGGAGGGAGGAAGGGAGAGAAGTTGGAACTCAGAGATTTAGGGACAAACGTTGAGAATTGTTTTCTCATGCAACTGGGAAATAAGAAATACAGGGAATGGGGTATAGAAATCTATCTTGCCCTACAGGAAAAGAGAGAAGATAGGGATAAGGGAAGGGAGGGATGTGATAGAAGAGAGGGCAGATTGGGGAAGAGGTAATCAGAATGCATGGTGTCTTGAGATGGGGGGAGGAGAGAGATGAGGAGAAAATTTGGAACTCCAAATCTCATGGAAATGAATGTTGAAAACTGAAAGAAATAAGTAATTTTTTAAAAAATAATCAACTAAAAAAAATTACCTCTTAAAATCCCTGATTCTCTTTAAAACTCAGCTCAAAAACTATATCCTGCATAATTCTTTCCCTTATCTTCCTACCGTGGTTCCATAACTCCTCCAAAAATTGTGTTGTCTTTATTTTGTATATGCATGCTGTCTCTCCTAATAGCATACAAACATCATGAGTGCAAAAACTGCTTCATTTTCTTCTGTCTTTGTACTCCCAGAGTCTAGCACAGCGTTTGACATAAGGTTATTGTTTAGTCATTTTCATTTGTGCCTGACTAAGTCTTCATGACTCCATTTGGGGTGTTCTTGGAAAAGATGGTTTGCACTTCCTTCTCCAGCTCTTTGGCAGATCAGGAAAATGAGGCAAACACAGTTGAGTGACTTGCCCAGGATCACCCAACTAGTAAGTGTTTGATGCCAGATTTGAACTCAGAAAGATGAGTCTTCCTAACTCCAGACTTGGCACTCTATCCACTGAGCCACCTTGCTGCTCCAGGGAGTGATGACAAAGGTACAATAGTGGCTATGGGACAACCAGGAGTGAAGGAGAAAAAAGAAAAGAAAGAAGGGAACAGATTTGGAGGAACAGCTCACAGGATAATAGAACTAGTGCTAAAATGGGCCTCCGAGGTCATCTTGTTCTTTACAGTCTAGTAAACCAAGGCCCAAGGAAGCTAAGTGATTGGCTCAAGATCACACAAAGCAGCAAGTGTGAGAGGTATAATTTGAATCCATGTCTTCTGACTACAGAGTGAATGTTTTTTCCACTGAGGATAAAATATATTTCCTGAAGAACTAAGACTATTAAATTTGTTATTACATTTATTCCCAGTACTTAATACATTGCCTCGCATTTAACTAGATATTTGACAAACATCCACTTGATTGAACTCTGAGGTGACTGAACACTGATGAAGCTTTCTCTTCCTCACCCATTGTCCACCATGTATATTTCTAGAATGTTCTTGTCTATTTGTACTTAAAAATTAATTTGGAGAAATTTCTGCATGTAAATTATGATCAATTGTGTTTAAAACAGGGTATAAGCATACACTATGCCTGATTTTCTGCATCTTGAATACCCTTTTTTTTTTTATCATAGCTAACAATGAATGTTTTCACTAGCAAGAGTAATACACACCCTACCAGGCTGGCATAATACAGAGTCAGTTCCCAAAATTGAATTATGTATCAGATAGTCCTCCCATGAGATACGTTTATGCAGGATGTATAGTACAGTATTTCTAATAAGGATATGAACAAAAGCACCTCTTCTCTTAATCTTAAAAGGTAACTAGGTATAAGACCCAGGTAGGACAGAATACCTTAGAGGCTATTCATCAATATGCAATTCCAAGCTTTCCATTTGGAGCTGAAGCCGGAATCAGGCTGCCTTCATAGACCAGTGACAGGGAGCTACTTTAGCATGGTGAACTGAGCTAATCCTTCCAATGCAGATCATTTACAGAATATAAAAATGCCACCTACACACACTGTATTCTATTGTTGGCTGCATTCATTGCTTGTTCTTTGACAATGGGTTAAAGACCTGTGCTCTGCATAGTCAGATTACAAAGAGAAAATACCTACTTAAATGATGAGGGGAATGGGAGTGGAAAATCCAAATGCTCATTCTATATTACCTTACTACACTCATCTCCTGAATTAAAAAATAAAATAAAAAGGACTTCTAAAAAAATGTAATGCAATAAAAATTGGTTAAAAAAATGAAACCTAGAAGAAAAATATTTTGGTAAACAAGGCCACTGCTGTGACCTAAGCCTCAGGAGGCTTGCTTTGGAATTATACCCAATGTGCTGTTGTTGGTTAGTTTACCGCATGGGAAGAAAAGGGTGCTTTTGATGACTGAAAATATATAAGGTCAGCCTTTGGGGAGAAAAGTAAAGAGGCAAGGGAGAAGGGACAGGAAATGAAATTGAAAATAAGAAAAGTATCACACGGTGGCAAGACTACTGGATATGGAGTCTAAAGATTAGGATCCTTGGCTCTTAATGGATGACAATATTATATGTATATAAATAAATGTACATACATATGTGTGTATATATAATGTTTATTTGGTTAAATTATTAATGGATATCAATAATTTAAAGTATTAGCCCTTCCCAACTTACCTCTACAAAGAAGGACCAGTGGAGATAATTTGTGGGCAGAGGAACTTTTTGGCTCTCCCTAAATCAGACTGTATAAGCTGATACCTAGTCAACCTCTGTGGCCAGACCAATCAGCAACTATTCTTCCAAAGAGACTAGAAAGAAAAACTCCCCACACACACACAAAAAATTTTTACATTTTACATTATGTTATATAATTAACCATTTTGGAAATTATACATTTTTCTGATATTTTTCATTTCTTAAGGCATGTCAAAATTAATTATTTCAAAATTTTCACAATTCTTTTTTCTTTTCATTCTTTCATAGGAGTCAATAAAAAGTTCTTGTTAAAATTATTTATAGAAGCTACAAACAAAGAACTAACGTATTCTTTGTCCCTTTCTAGCCCTCTAGACACAGACCTGATCTGACTCAAGTTCTTATTACAACCATGTGAAAGCAAGCTGAACTATTGAATGGCACCCAAAGGCAGTACTCTTCAGCCATCTTGTCACAAAATAGCATGGCTTCTTTGTTCCATCTCTGTTTGAATCAGCAGCTACCGTGAGTCTTTCTCAGCTGCTTTCTCTCTCAGAAAACCCCCACTGTTTTAAAAATGTGAATGCTGTGCATGTAAAAGAAGAGCCTGGTCAAGGGATGGTGCAGTCGCCCAAATCAACCTACTTTGGAAAACATGCACAGTAATATGAATAGTGCTAACAGAAAGAATTCCTGACAAAAATAATCATTATAGCCCAAGTTATTAAAAAATGTATGAAGGTCCTAAGGCTGAGAACTGGGAGTGAAGATTAGGGTCTGGCTGACTAAAAATCCCCTTGATCCCATTTTCTAAAATATATCAAAACAAATTTAGCAGAACCAGGAAGCTCATTATTAAAGAGAGGGCCAATCTTATGTTTGGGAGAACTGTGGAAGTTAATGAATTTGTTCAATAGAATGGAGTACATTCTAAAACAAATTAAACATACTTTAATGGCTGAGAACATGGTGTAACCAAGGCACGAATACATTTGAAAAGGGAGAACAGGAGAGAAGTTTCTGTTACACAAACCAAATTAATAGGAGCTAAACCATAGGCAATTCTATTTGCTAGTAAAGACCAAGACAAAATATGATAATAAGGTTTTTGTTTGTTTGTTTGTTTATAATTCACATGTGAAATAGGAGGAAGGTAGTTGAAGAAATTCATGCTGTAGACACTGGCACAGGTGATCTCAAATAATCTACCATGTCAAAAACAAAGCAAACTGAGTATGATGATGCACTTTATAATCCCCTGTCTATTTAGGGGAGGGTGAGGCTTGTGGATCACTTGTGGTGCAGTTCTAAACAATGGTTGAACTAAAACCACAAGGGTATACACTCAAGTCTAGCACCAATATATAACGAACTCCTTCCAAGAGGGAGCCAACAGACTTCCCAAGGAGAAGGAAAATGACCTAATTTGGAAAACTAAGCAAATCTAAGCTTCCCAGGAAGATGAACAGTAGGGTCAGGCATGTGAGCGACTGTTGCATGTCCAGTGTGGGTGAGATATGGAGATCTAGTCACACATACACACACACACACACACACACACACACACACAGCAAAAAAAGGTCATATGCAATGTTATACGACTATGCAAATCATTTTCTCTTTTTAGGCTATTTCCTCTTTTGTAATATGAAAGCATTGGACTAGATGATCTCTAAGGTCCTTTCCATTTCTAAAAATACTACAACCCTATGATCCTATGAACTTTCCTACAAGAATTCTAAGGGAAAGGCTTACTCTTTGCCCAATTGATCACCTTTAACTTCAAAGAGAAAAACACTAGGGAGGAAAATCAGGGACAAAACTTAAAGCCAAATCATTGTTTTGTCTGTGACTTCTTCATGGAGTCAGTTCTAGGCTGTAGGGACAGAAAAAGCTCAAATGCCGCCTACTGTAGGTGGCCTCTCCTGGTACTTTTCATTGCTAGTAACTTCCCTCTGAAATTATCTTCCAGTTGGTTTGTGAATATTGTTGTGAAGCCTGAAAGAAAAACTCCAAGATATATTTCTTTTTTTTTTAATTTTTTTTATTAATTAAATTTATTTATTTAACTTTTAACATTCATTTTCACAAAATTTTGGGTTACAAATTTTCCCCCCTTTTATCTCCTTCCCCCCCCAACACCAAGCATTCTAATTGCCCCTATGACCAATCTGCTCTCTCTTCTATCATCCCTCTCTGCCCTTGTCTCCGTCTTCTCTTTTGTCCTGTAGGGCCAGATAGCTTTCTATACCCCTTTACCTGTATTTCTTATTTCCTAGTGGCAAGAACATTACAGTTGATCCTAACACTTTGAGTTCCAACTTCTTTACCTCCCTCCCTTTCCACCCCTTCCCTTTGGAAGGCAAGCAATTCAATATAGGCCAAATCTGTGTAGTTTTGCAAATGACTTCCATAATAGTTGTGTTGTATAGGACTAACTATATTTCCCTCCATCCTATCCTGTCCCCCATTACTTCTACTCTCTTTTGATACTATCCCTCCCCATGAGTGTCGACCTCAAATTGCACTCTCCTCCCCATGCCCTCCCTTCTATCATCCCCCCGACCCTGCTTGTCCCCTTATCCCCCACTTTCCTGTATTGTGAGATAGGTTTTCCTACCAAAATGAGTGTGCATTTATTCTTTCCTTTAGTGGAATGTGATGAAAGTAGACTTCATGTTTTTCTCTCACCTCCCCTCTTTATCCCTCCACTAATGAGTCTTTTGCTTGCCTCTTTTATGAGAGATAATTTGCCCCATTCAATTTCTCCCTTTCTCCTCCCAATATATTTCTCTCTCACTGCTTGATTTTTTTTTTTTAAGATATGATCCCATCCTCTTCAATTCACTCTGTGCACTCTGTCTCTATGTATGTGTGTGTGTGTGTGCATGTGTGTGTGTGTAATCCCACCCAGTACCCAGATACTGAAATGTTTCAAGAGTTACAAATATTGTCTTTCCATGTAGGAATGTAAACAGTTCAGCTTTAGTAAGTCCCTTATGACTTCTCTTTGCTGTTCACCCTTTCATGGTTCTCTTCATTCTTGTGTTTGAAAGTCAAATTTTCTTTTCAGCTCTGGTCTTTTCATCAAGAATGCTTGAAAATCCTCTATTTCATTGAAAGACCAATTATTCCCCTGAAGTATTATACTCAGTTTTGCTGGGTAGGTGATTCTTAGTTTTAGTCCTAGTTCCTTTGACTTCTGGAATATCCTATTCCATGCCCTTCGATCCCTTAATGTAGAGTCTGCTAGATCTTGTGTTATCCTGATTGTATTTCCACAATACTTGAATTGTTTCTTTCTAGCTGCTTGCAATATTTTCTCCTTGATCTGGGAACTCTGGAATTTGGCCACAATGTTCCTAGGAGTTTCTCTTTTTGGATCTCTTTCATGCGGTGTTCTGTGGATTCCTTGAATATTTATTTTGCCCTCTGGTTCTAGAATCTCAGGGCAGTTTTCCTTGATAATTTCATGAAAGATGATGTCTAGGCTCTTCTTTTGATCATGGCTTTCAGGTAGTCCCAGAATTTTTAAATTGTCTCTCCTGGATCTATTTTCCAGGTCAGTTGTTTTCCCAATGAGATATTTCACATTATCTTCCATTTTTCCATTCTTCTCTCTTTGTTCTGTGATTTCTTGCTTTCTCATAAAGTCCTTAGCCTCCATCTGTGCCATTCTAATTTTGAAAGAACTATTTTCTTCAGTGAGCTTTTGAATCTCCTTTTCCATTTGGCTAATTCTGCTTTTGAAAGCATTCTTCTCCTCATTGGCTTTTTGAACCTCTTTTGCCAATTGAGTTAGGCTAGTTTTCAAGGTGTTAATTTCTTCAACATTTTTTTGGTTCTCCTTTAGCAGGGAGCTGATCTGCTGTTCATGTTTTGACTTCATGTCTCTCATTTCTCTTCCCAGCTCTTCCTCTACCTCTCTAACTTGATTTTCAAAATTCTTTTTGAGCTCTTCCATGGCCTGAGCCCATTGGGTGGGCTGGGACACAGAAGCCTTGATTTCTGTGTCTTTGCCTGATGGTAAGCATTGGTCTTCCTCATCAGAAAGGAAGGGAGGAAATGCTTGTTCTCCAAGAAAGTAGCCTTCTATAGTCTTATTTCTTTTCCCTTTTCTGGGCATTTTCCCAGCCAGTGACTTGACCTCTGAATATTCTCCTCACACCCACCTCGCCTCCTGATCCTCCCAGCCAGCGTTTGGGGTCTGAGATTCAAATGCTGCTTCCAGCCTTAGGGCTTTTGGCGGGGGCAGGGTTGCTATTCAGTGTGAGATTAAGTTCAGATGGTCAGGTCGGGGCAGGGCCGCCTCTGAGGCTCAGTTCCCTCAGGGGGTTTATGCAGAGACCTTCCACAATGGATTCAGGCTCCTGCCCCCTTGGGGAGCCCCAGTCTGCAGCCTCCTCTCAGCTTCTACCTCCCGGGGGGGCCTGAGTTATGGGGGCACCCCACTCCCCTCTCAACCCACCAAAGAGACTCTCTCACCGACCCCCATCACCTGTGGGTGGAGGGACTTGTGTGGACGCTGGAGATCCCGTCCCTGAAGCCTGCTCGGATCTGTACCTCTTTGTGCTGTGGCCGCAGCAGGTCTGGGCTGGGCTCCACGTCTGCAGCGCGATGGACCTTTTGCGAGAGGTTTGCAGGTCCCTCTGTGGGTGGAGGGACCCGCGTGGCCGCTGGAGATGCCATCCCTGAAGCCCGCTCGTATCTTTTCCTCTCGGTGCCATGGCCATGGCAGGGCTGCACTTAGCTCCCAGTCCCGGCGCCCAGTCCACAGCGCGAAGGACCCCCCGTGAGAGGTTTGCAGGTCTCTCCGGAACAGAAATCTCCCTCGCTCCAATATTCCATGGCCTCTGGGTGCAGAATTCGCCGTGAGTTACTTCCCTGTAGCCGTTCTACGGGTTGTGGGTTCGGAGCTATGTGTATGTGCGTCTTTCTACTCCGCCATCTTGGCTCCACCCCCTCCAAGATATATTTCAATCAAAAAGATTTATTAAGCCCCTACAAAGTGTCAGGTACTGTGCAAAGTGCTGGAGATAGAGAAAGAGGCAGAAGACAGTCCTTACCCTCAAGTTACTTATAATCTAATGAAGACAACATGCAAATAAATATTTACAAAGTAAGCTATATATAAGATAAATAAGAGATCATTAACAGAGGGAAGGCACTGGAATTAAGAGGGGTTGAGGAAAGCTTCCTATAGAAAGTAGGATTTCAGTTGGGACCTAAAAGAAGCTAGGGAAGTCAGTAGTCAGAGTAAAGGAGGGAGAGAGTTCTAGGCATGGGGGACAGTTAAGAGATGGAACAGCCAGGAGGCCTGTGTCACTAGATCAAAGAGTATGTATTGGGGAATAAAGTGTAAGAAGACTGGAAAGGTAGGAAAGGTCACCTGGTTGTTTTTTTTATTTTATTTTCAATGAGAAAGAGGTGCCCAGAGAGATATGTCTGCAAGCAAACTCAACTGGATTTTTCTAGAGGGCTAAACACAAAACAAAATCAAAAGAAATGCTTACTATTTTCTAATTGTCTACAGAAATACATGGGAGTACAGGGGGGAAATAGTTGACCATCTCTTTAATAATACATAGATAAAATATGGTGCAAACAATAAAGGAGGATATAAGCGATGTAGATAGTTCAGGCAAGTAAATACAGAAGCATCTGTTCAAATAGGACGTTGGGAATGGAGAATTTTCCACAGATAAGCCTTAACATTCCCTTTGCTTTCCCAGAACACTATAGATATTCTGTGATTACTAAAAACCAAGGAGTGACTTAGGTTTAAAGTTAAACTCCCTTTCAATAGTTTGTATGTGCATTGTTGTTCACAGGTTGTTGCCCCCACCAGAATTTAAGCTAGATGAAGGTAAGGAAGTTTCTGTGGTATTTGTTTGGTTGCTTTCTATTTCCAGAGTTTGACACCCAAGCCTTGGGTCATAGTAAGTGCTTAATACTTAACTAAAACTTTGAGTTAAGTCTCTTGACCTCTCTGTGCCTCAGTTTCTCATTTGAAAAAAATGGGATTAATATTACCTACCCTATCAACATCACAGAGATTATATGAGGATTAGATGAGATTATGGTTGGGAAGGCTTTTTCAAAACCTCTATGCAATTACACTAAATTGTGCTAAATAAAAGTTCCCAATTATTCATGCTTAACTTCAGTATTGTGTTTTAAAGGAACAGATAACCCAAATATCAGAAATCCCAAGATGACAAAGAGTATTATTTGCATTTACCCTACAAAGGTAGAGAACTGCTCAAACTGTAGTCTTCCTACCCAAAAATGCTTACCTAGCAGAAAGCTGAGGTTGACTTTTTTCAGTCATTCATGGCCTCTGGTTGCTCTCAATTATTTTAGGAGGGAATATATGTGTTAAAGAAATCATATATGAGAGATAAAGGGGAATAATGTTGAAAGTCAAGGATGCAATTATTTCATGGCTATGGCTTTTATAAAATACATGTCTGCACTGCATTGCTTCCTGAACAAAATGACCTAAATGGACATGATATCTGCCCCTTAGGGGACTGCAAATTTAAATATAATCTTTTTTTTAAAAAAGAAGAGAAAATGGGAAAAAACTAAGCTGATTAAGAAGGGGCAGAAGGAAGTGTCTAGGTCCAAAGAGGTGGGGAACTTGCCACCTCAGGGCCACATGTGTTCCTCTAAATTCTCAAGTCAAAGGGCTGCACTTGAGGATCTGAGGGCTACATATGACCTTGAGGCCACAGGTTCCCTACCCCTGGTGTAGGATATTATCCTCTTCCTATTAAACTTTTACTTCAACATTTCACAAAAAGTATATTGCAAAAATTGGAATTCTCCCTTAGCAAATTGTTAAATGTGCATAGTTAGTTTTCTGGGGGGAAGAGTGGGTTATCCCTTTCAGGACCCTAATTCTCTATCAGGACAATGTACCTTTTGGCTTTCAGGACCCTCATGCTGTCTCCTGTCTGCCCAAGGTATCTCCTTCTCTACCTTCACTACTAGCAAAATGTCCCAATTTTATGTATATTAAATGTTGGAATGCATGATAAGCTGCAGTACGTGTAAATTAATCCACTCATCTCTGGAATCTCACAATTATTTGGGTTCAATGAAGGTGACAAAGATTTAGTTCATCATGTCATTAATCCTTTTTGAAAATGAAGGATAAACAGCAACAAAAACAACATTACCCCATCCAGTGCTTTCTCTGCCAACAGACTGGACAGGACCCATAAATCAAAAAGTAAATCCAGCAGTGCAATAACAAAGTAGATCAGAGGTGTCAAATGCCACACTATCACCCTCCCAATGGTGGCTGAACCAGATTAAAATAGAAGTGGGAAATACTTAACAAAATAAATAAAAACACAATAGGACATGGATAACGTTGATATATAGTTTTCTAAGTAAATGGACTTCTTCAGCTATCATCATTACGTGAGAATAGTATCGTCATTTCTATTTGAATTTAACACCACTGATGTAAATAGCCAGGAAAATCAAGCAATACAATCATTCTTAGTTTTTATGAACAAATGGGTGTAATACACACACACACACACACACACACACACACACACACACACACACACACACACACACACACACACCCCTTTTTCTCCAATATGTGCTTGATGGCCCTGAGAAGGAGAAGACGTCAACGTTTTACCTTCTTGCAGTTGGCTATTCCTTCCTTCTGTAACTCCACCTTCTTCAGAAACAGTATCATGTAGCAGACAGAGCTCTGAATTTCAAATTAGAAGACCTTAATTCAGAGCCCGGCTCTGCAGCTTTCTCTCCCGGTGTGACCTTGGGCATTTAACTCTTCTGGGTTTCATTTTCCTCATGCATAAAACAAGGCACTTAACTAGACTCTAGAGTTCCTCCCAGTTCCAGACTTATGGTCCTTTGAGTTCCCTTCAAGATCCTGGAATTCCACTTTTCATACAGTTTTCTCCATCTATATAGCCAGAGCTCTGTTCCCTGCTGCCTCAGCCTAAGCCACATGCCTGAGATTAATCAACACATCTTTATTTCTGTAGTTAAACAGCATCCCAATCCCTTTGGTCACAAAAGGTTGCTTATACGGTTGTGAGACTTCCTTAATTCTCTCATCTCACAGGTCTCTAGCCTTTGCTCCTAACAGAGTGAGGGGAACTGAGTTCCATTCACTCCTTCCCCACCCTGGAATGCAGGGAAGTTGGGATAAACACTCAAGCCCTTTCCCTGGTGTTTTGTGAAGGTTAATGGAACTTGAGATCCATTGACATAGCTGGCTGCTTGGGGAAAGGGAACCAGCTTAAGCATTTATTCCCAACCTCAGAGGTCACAAAGAGCTGTTGGCTGTGTAGAGAGAACGTGTAGCCTGCATCTTATGGCAAATAAGGACAAGGGTTAACCTTGGCCTAGTACTCGTGCAAAGTTCTCATCCTCTTTTCACACATAAGGAGTAGAATAAAATATATCATCCAGGAAATGCAAGATCAGAAAAGATAGGGTTGTCATGCATCAAGAAAAAATGAACAACCTAAAAATTTCACTGAAAGCCATGGTATACACACACATACACACACACACACACACACACACACACACCTGTGTGTGCATGTATATGTGTGTAAAAGAGAGAGAGGAGAGAGAGAGATAGAGAGAGCAAAGAAATGGATACAAAGTAAATGCCCATCAATTGGAGAATAGATGAACACCCTGTGGTACATGAGAGTGATGAAATATGAAAAATAATTGCACTGTAAGAAACTATGAATATAATGAATACAGAGAAATATGGGGAGACCTATGTAAATTGATGCAAAGTAAAGCAAGCAAAACAACATACACACTATAAATAAGAACAATAACAAAACAACCAAACTGAAGGCTGTGAGCTTGTAATGGCCAAACCTAGCTGTAGCAGCAAGTACCCTGACACACTCAGAATGGCCTGCTAGCCCAGTTTTCAAAACTGGGGGGCAAACTCTTTAGAAGAAGGTTTGTGTGTCAGATGACACTCTGGGTAGCCATTAAGGAGTCCCTCACCCCCCTTGGAAAATCCAGATGTTGGTGCTTCTCTCTCTGGTAACTAAGTATGTATATAATATTCAGACAGTTGGATCTGTCTATTGATCTATGGTTTATGTCTTGTTTATGGTCAGACAGTTGGAAGCCCTGTCTGTTGGTCTTTATTTCTCTTATTGTATATTCTCTGTTGGTATATGTGATTAAAGCAGATTGTTGACTCCTCAAAACTTTTAGAAAAGTAGATCTAAGAATCTGTGCCGGCAGACCATCCTGGATGCGTCAGGGTGCTTGCTGCTACAAATGACATAGTCAACAGGATTTACAAACTAAAAGGAAAGTGTGGAAGCTGGGATAATTGTTCACTGTTCCCCAGTTGTGGTGGATATGGTACTGTTGAGCCCCAGGAGCAGTAGCAGTCTGAGGGGAAACAGAGCCATGGAACAGCAGTGGAAAACTGTCTGTGTACTGACCCAGCAGAAGTGGAGAACTGCATATGTGCCAGCCTTGGTGAGGTGAGAGCAAAAGTGGAGAGCTGCCTGCATCCTGACTCAGGCAGGAACCAGGAACTGCAGCTCTTGGAGGAGAAGGAGGAACCCAGGAGCTTGGAATTCAGCCCTGGGGAAGTGCAGCAATGCACTGAGAATGCTTTTTTGCAGCGTTCTCCTGGGATGGCTTAGGACCCAGGGGGTGGAATTGTTTATGGTGAATGGGGGGAAATGCCATGGACCTCCGAGGACCCTACCCTGTTTGTTGACTTTGCTGCCCAGCGCCTCAGGACTTGGAAGCAGGGGCTGGAGCAATGGTAAGACTGGGACTTGGCTCATTAGAGCCTGTATCTGAGCATGCCAAGAGGAAGCCTACAATGGCAGTATGGGGAGAAGGACACACCCCCAAGAAGTACTTTATTTGGACACTTTTTTTTTGAATTGAGGAAGGAGGAGCTGGTTGTTCACTCTTCAGAGACTGACACACCCCTCAAGAAGGATGCTGTGTTATGTTATGTGTACATCTTTGTGTTTGCTTAAGGTCATGTGGCCACTCTAGTAATGAATTGTTATATTACATATTCTACAAATGTAAAGTTCATGATATGTTTATTTTGTGGGAATTATGCCGTATTTACTTAAGAAATGTTCATGTTTATTCAGACACAAGTTACCTGTGTTATGGGCATGAAAGATCTTGGGGTTGAATGTAATGCAAAGACCTTCCCCATTCATTAATGGTCCTCAGATGGAGTCCATTAAGGAAAGCTTGATTAGAGGAGGTTTGCTTACTTGAGACCTCCTCCCCACTCCCCTTTGAAAACCCAGATGTTGGCGCTTCTCTCTCTAGTAACTATGTATGTATGTAATGTCAGACAGCCGGACCTGTTTGTTGATCTGTGATGTATATATATATTGCTTATGGTCAGACAGTTAGAAGCCATGGCTGTTGGTCTTTATTTCTCTACTTATATTTTCTCTGTTGGTATATGTGATTAAAGAAGATTGACCCTCCTCAAAAGTTGCTTTCCTTTTAGAAAAACAGATCTAAGAACCTGTGCCAGCCGACCATCTTGCATGTATCAGGGTGCTTGCTGCTACACTAGCCCAGAAGAGCTGTAAGAAGCCACCTCCCCTGCTTCAGGGCAGAAGGCAATTCAACTATGAACATGGAACACAGCATATAATATCAAACTTTTTCTATGTGTTGCTTGGTTTTACTGAACTTTCCTTCTCTTTTTATCCTTTATTTATAAGGGATAACTCTCAGAATAGGGAGATAAGAAATTTGTATTGGGAAATATAAGTAATATGAAAACAAGCATCAATAAAATTTATTTTTTAAAAACTTAGAGAAAGGTCCCCTGTGAGTTGGGAAGATCCTCTCTGGAGGATTTTTGGGAGGACATGGATAAGAATTACACAGATAAGTAGGTTTCCAATGAGGTACAAGTTGAACAATAGGAGAAAGTTTCTTGCTTGTTTAAATGAAGAATTTCCTGAAGTGTTGAAGACTCAGCAGAGATGCTCTATATTTAGCTATCAGATTTTTAAAATCTGACAAATTTATTCACCATAAGAAGTTAATAGATTACAAGGATTAATTCTCCCAGAGCTACTTGCTTTCCAACAGGACAATTCAACAGTATTATAAAGGAGAAAATTGCTTTTGATGGAATTTCAGTCATCTATCTGAGGGAGAAAAAATTCTGGATGGTATCATTTGGATCACATCAGAGATGCAGCTCCTTCCTCTGTCTGTATGTAACTGGTCCTAAGTAAAAATAAATGGATATGTGAAAAATAAGAACATAGCCTTTTCCATTCCCACTTAAAGTTCATGTCTTCCTTCTATTGATTTTCCCCACTTTATCCTGTATGTAACTTGTTTGTATAGTTGTTCGCATGTTATCACTCTACATTAGACTGTAAGCCCTTTAAGAACCTTTTGCCTTTCTTTGTACCCCCAGTGCTAAGCACAGGTCCTGACACATAGTAGGCACTTAATAAATGTTTATTGAATTGAATTAAAAATTCAGATAATCTACATAAAGTGCTTTGTAAACCTTAAAGCTCTGTGTAAAAGAGTGGAACAAGTATGTTCTGGCCCTATGTCCTGGAGTCAGCCTTGCTATACTGCCCTTCAGTGATCCAGGAGGTAACTCTGTGGGTATCTTTTCTCTACTATTACCACAGGATCAAGCTCCCACCAGCCATTTTCCCAAAATTGTCAGGTACCAGTAAGTAATGACTCAGTTGCATTTAACCTTTTAACTTCAGGTAGTTTGTACAAAAAGGTGTTTACTTAGAAAATATGAAAAAAAGTGCAGATGTTTTCCTCCCAACACCTTATGAGCACAATCTCTTCTATACCTCTTTGGTCTCTGGGGTAAGTAGGTTCAAAATATCTCTCAGTTCTTATATAACATTAGTCCTAATAAGTTTATATGAAAAGGTTAATGGGTCTTTATTTTAATGACCACTGAACTGAGGTCCCAAAGGGTACTACTTGCTCCTTGAGGATGCTGCACTGGCTACAGATCCCAACTCTAGAACACCAAGAAGCCAAGATATCCTCCAGACTTCTCAAACTCATAAGCTCATAGGTTCCATTTTCTTCACTGGTTGCCATTAGTAAAGGAGTCACTCCCTCAAGAGCACTGAGGCAAAAAGGAAGTAACTGAAACTGAGAGATCTTTCCAAATGCCTTTATAGCCAAGCAAACTGCCTCTTCTTCAATATGTGATCAGCCAGCTAGAGTCAGTTCCATAGTGTCCACACATGCTCCACAGTCTCACCAAGGCACTTCTGTTATACATCATCACAACTCTCCCAGAAATAAGCACCCTAGCATGTTCAACATGAGACACTGTACACATGTACCAGACTAATCAACTGCTATCTATTATCACTAATAATTATGTTACTAATCATTAATAATTATTGACAATTATACTAAGAAGAAGAAGAAAGAATTAAGGCCAGTTTTCTGATATTTAAGGAACACCCTTCCATAGACAGTACTTAGGACACCAAATCTCTAAGTAGTATTGCCCCTTCCTACTCATTATAGAACTGGTAAAAATAGAACCCAACCCCTGATTGAATTGCAACTCACAGTAATTTTTATGGAATACTTTTCATGTATTTGAATTACTACATTACTAAATTTAAAGAAGAGACAGAGAAAATAACTGCATTCCTAAATCAAAGTAGGATGAATAAATTGTATATCATGAGCATAAGGCAGTGTTATAAAAACTCTATACATTGAGATCAGCTGACTTAGCTCACTATTCTCTATAGGAGAGTGATACTGCCAAATTTCTCACTGAGACTCCAGAGGTCTAAAAACAAAAGCCATGATTCAAAAACTCCTGTAGAGAGGAATGGAGCCATTGTTTCCATTTCCATCTAAGTGGAAATAGGAACATAAAGACGAATCACTGCTTTTCATTGTTGTTCCATTTAGATTTCTCTAGGAATTTTAACCCAAAAAATCTTTTCTTTACCCATCCTCTCTGCATTATCATCATCATATTGATCTTTTTGCATTTCATTCCCAACAATCTCCATATAATTCTGCCTGTATTCTGGTCATCACCTGCCTTTCAACAGAATCTTAGAAGCCCCTCCTTGGATGCTGAGCTCTGATAGGTCAAATTTTGCCTTATTTTGCATGGAAGCAGCCCTCTACACCTCTTCCCAACCATCATACTATGCTATCGCAAGTCATTCTCTCCCTTACTTTTCCATTCCAGTCCAGGTCTTTTGTTCCCCTTTAGAATACAAGTTCTTTGAGGTCAGAGACTATCTTACTTGCTTGCATATTTGTCCTCAACACTTAGCACAGTATCTGGAATACAGTAGGCATTTAATAAATGCTCTCTCTACCCAATGTTATTGTAATAATTATTATTTTTAAAAAACACATTAAGCATTAGTTAATGTGACTCAGGCAGATTAATACCTTCCACACTTTCAAAAGCTCCTTGATCTTATTGACTTAGATATTCCCTTCCTTACTCAGATCATAACCTGTGCATACTTCCTCATTCAAGGTGATTTTTGTACACAATATTCTATAAATCTTCTCTAAAGCAGCTACTCCACATACCAAAGACAGATATCTTTATAGGTCTTTTATCATAAAATGGGTCTTCCACCGTACACAAGAATAAAGTCCAAATGGGTACATGATTTAGGTATAAAGATTGATACCATGAATAAACTGGAGAAGCAAGGAATAGTGTATTTATCAGATCTATGGAGAAGGGAAGAATTCTTTACTAAAGGAGAGATAGAATGCATTATGAAATGCAAAATGGATAACTTTGATTACATTAAACTGAGAAGTTTTTGCACAACCAAACCCAATGCAACCAAAATTCGGAGGGATGTAGTAAATTGGGAAAGAATTTTTACAGCTAAGCTCGGGGATAAAGGCCTCATTTCTAGAATATATAGAGAACTGATCCAAATGTATAATCATACAAGTCATTCCCCAATTGATAAATGGTCAAAGGATATGAACAGGCAATTTTCAGAGGAAGAAATTAAAGCTATCTATAATCATATGAAAAAATGCTCTAAATCACTATTGGTTAGAGAGATGCAAATCAAAACAACTCTGAGGTACCACATCACACCTATAAGATTGGCAAACATGACAGAACAAGAAAATGATAAATGCTGGAGAGGATGTGGGAAAGTTGGAACACTAATTCATTGTTGGTGGAGCTGCGAGCGCATCCAACCATTCTGGAGAGCAATTTGGAACTATGCCCAAAGGGCTACAAAAATGTGCATACCCTTTGACCCAGCAATATCGCTACTAGGACTATATCCCCAAGAGATCATAAAAATGGGAAAGGGTCCCACATGTACAAAAATATTTATAGCAGCACTCTATGTAGTTGCCAAAAACTGGAAGTCAAGGGGATGTCCATCAATTGGGGAATGGCTGAATAAATTATGGTATATGAATGTAATGGAGTACTATTGTGCCATAAGAAATGATGAACAAGAAGACTTCAGAGAGGCCTGGAAGGACTTATATGACCTGATGCTGAGTGAAAGGAGCAGAACCAGGAGAACTTTATGCACAGCAACAACCACAGTGTGTGAGAGTTTTTTCTGGTAGACTTAGATTTTTGTAATAACACAAGAACTTCTTACCAAAAAAAAAAAAAAAAAAATCCCAATGGAGGATCTCAAGGCAAAATGCCTGCCACACTCAGAGAGAGAAATATGGAAGTCACTCACATATTGTAGCAGATCATATTTGTGTATGTGTATGTATTTGTGTATCATGTTCTGATTTGTTATACGATTTCTTTCATTTATCTTAGTCTGACTACATAGCATGACTATAGTGAAAATATACTCAATAGGAAAGTATATGTAGAATCTATACAGAATTGTATGCAGTCGTGGGGAGGGAGAGGGGTAGTGGGGAGTAGGTGGGGAGGGATAAAATCGCAATCGTATGGCAGTGATTGTTAAACATTACAAAATAAAAAAAAATTAAAAATTAAAAAAAATAAAATAAAATGGGTCTTCGTGCAGTATTTGGACTATCCCTCTTCATTCTGAAAACCTGACCACTGCCTTCTTGTCCCAGATGAAATAGGTCCTTTCGCCCCTTCTTAGAAGCAAGTCAATATTGGTAATGTGTGCTGCAGCATCCCTCCATCATGCAGCTCTCCATTACCTTTGGGATCACCTATGATTTTGATTCTTCATAAATTGTTCTATTTCATGATTTACAACCAAACAGCATCAGTGAAAAAAGATTAATGTTTAAAAAATAGAATTTCTTGTATCAGACGATAGCCTGGTACCATTATAGTCAATGCACATTCACCCAAATGTAATCCAGCCTGATCTCTTTCTCCCATTTAATTATGGGCCCTGCTTCTTATTCATCTGATGTTCCTGTTCAAGATATATGCCCTGATAAGATAGATCACTTTGCAACCATTTCCATGTCATGCTATTGCACGTGAATACTCTCTTCCTCTAGAATATATTGTTTTCTATATGCCAGGCACTCTGCTAAGCACTTGGAATAATACAAAGAAAGGCCGAAAAAAAACAGTCCCTCCCTGAGAAAACTGAGGTATGAAGAGATTAAGTGATTTGCCCAAGGTCACATATACAGTCAATGGCAAGGCAATTATTTGGTAGCCTCCAGAACTTAAGGCAAGTGAGTTTTAATGGTTCTTAGTCCAGAACCTAGTAGTACCTTAAGATAGCTTGCCTCTTTCCCTTCAAAGTACAGAACAAATTTCTTTCAAACTATTGTGGGGAGCATAGCCTCCTTTATACGTTGACAGAAAAGTCAATGTCTAAAAGTCAAACGTCTAAATGGTATGATGTGCCACCTCCCTCCCTTACAAAAAAAAATACCCTCTTGGACCTTCTACTGTGTCTAAATTTTTACTGTAATTCACACCTTTGTATGAGCACTGAAAGCAACTGTTAAAATGTAAAAGTTATCGGAGAGGGATAAAACTTTAGCTGGGTGTGTATTGGAACCAGCTTGAGCTATCTTGCAAGAGTCCATCGTTAAATTTTCAGTCTAAGCATTTATGATGCAGAAATTGGGAAACTCTACAAACAAGAGCTTGGTTTATTGTTTTGTTGATTTTGTGGACTTAAACAAGTGATAGAGAAAAAGGTTAATAATTCAGATTAAATTTTGAAGTGTGTCATGTATTCTTTTCATCCCCATACAGTTAATTGTTAAACATTTACCAGCACATCATTGACTTTAGGTCATTAATGTAAGAGGGTCACTTATAATGGAAAAGAAATGGAATTCAAGGGCAATAATAGGTCACATTTATACAGTGATCTATACTTGAGTTCATTTTTATACAACAACCTTATAGAATGGAAACCCTGTAGAAACTTTAGAGAGAAAACTGAGGTCCCAGAGAAATTAGGTGTTGGCCCAAATTACATTGTTAGTAAATGATAGATCCAGGATATGGACCTAATTCTTCTGCTTCTAATCAAGTGGTCTTTAAATATACCATAACACTTCTCTAAAATGAATTTTAATAGAAGTCAAAAAGGTCAAGGTTAGGGAGGATTCTCCCAATGGGGAGATCTCAATCAGGTATTTTAAAAAAGGTCCCCCAGGTAGCTATAGGACAGGAGGAGACACTGAACACCTGGAGGAAGATAAGTGTGACAGTGAAGCTATCTGTTATCCCAGGTATGTGGCAAATGAACACAAACATATGTGATGAAGAGTCATTCACCAATAGGTAAATAATAAAAGGAAATGAACAGTTTTCAAAAGAAAAATAGCAAACAATGACCAATCATAACTTCAAAAGAAGTCATGGTGAAGTATGATTCCTGCCCACAAGAGGTAACAAAGAATAGGGACAGAATGAGGCATAAATTTTTAAACATGCCCAATTGTCTTGATTTGTTTCTTTGAGTATATTTAATTGTTATAAGGAAGTGTTCCAGTACCTGGAGACAGCAGTCACTGGGAACTAACAATAATGTTTAAAAAAAAAAAAAGAGCACCAATAAAACTTTTAAATAAAAATTAGGAACAACCAACAGTCATAAAAAAAATTTCTCAAATCACTAACAATAACTGATGGTATAATGATATATATTTTATATAATATAGTTGTAGTAAGCATATAGTAAGCACTTGAGAAATGTTTGCCTGCTTGCTCTATTGATTGATTTATGGAAGAAAAGCCATTAAGACAACTCTGAGGTTTACCTCATACCCAGCAATTTGACAGGTAATAATGCTGCAAAGACCTTGGGAAGGCAGGTACACTATTATACTGCATGTAGAGTTGTGAATTTATCCAGCCAATCTGAAAAACAATTTCGAATCATGCAAGAAAAGTCAATAACTTCATATCTTTTGACCTAGAGATACCACTGGTAAGGATGTAGCCAAGGAGGTCAAATATAGAAAGATCTCATGTATACCAAAACATTCATTGTGGTTCTTTTTGTGGTAGGAAAGACCTGGAAGCAAAATGAGTACCCAATGATTAAGGAATGACTGAACATATTACGATAAATGAACATAATTGAACATTATTAAACTGTAATAAAATGATGAATATGAATAATTCAGAGAAACATGGGAAGCCTCTGTAAACTCCAGCAGAGTGATATAAACAGAATCAAGAAAACAAAATACATGATGGCCACAATAATGAAAATCAATACGGATTCCAGAAGAGAGCTGAATGAATGAATAAAAAGCTATTTGCTAAGCTCTGTGGATACAAAAACAAAAGTAAAGACAGCCCCTACCTTCAAGAAACTTATGTGTAATGGAGGGAAGCAATACATAAAAGAAACTTGTAGTGAGGAAAAAGAGTATTTTGATTTAGAAGGTTACCAGTTTGGTGAATGGAATCTTACAGCATTAATACTTTTCTGGAAGTGATACTAGCTTTGCTTTAATTATCATTCTATAATTGAAAGGAGGAAGAGGGGAGGATGCATAGGGTCAAGACAGGCAAGAAGATGGCTGAGGAGTAAATTAAGCATGTCTAGGACCAGATCAGTCAGAGCAAGAGTTCTGGAGATGAAACAAACAGTTAAATCCTCAACACATGGCTTCTGGACCTGAAAGCAAGATATCTGATAACAAGATACACAGGAAGCAGTTGAATACAATGTAGTTAAGGAGTAAGGGACCAACAATTGAGGGAAATCAGGTTCTTGACAAAAAAAAAAAATGAGTCACTTGAGCTTGAAGGATTTTGTGAGGTAAGGATGAGAGAGTGCATTCCCAGTATGAAAGATAGCATGCACAGAGAAGAAAGATGGAGTACCCTATATGAGAAACAGAGAGGGCATTTTGGCTGCATCATTGAGAATTAGAAGGGAAATAACATACAGTGAGGCTAGAAATAGAGGTTGAGGTTAGACTGTAAAAGACTTTAAAAGCAAAATAAAGAAGCTTATATTTGATCCTAGAGAAAAAATATTCAGACACTGGAGGTTGTCAAGTAGGAAAGTAATGTGGTCATATCTACGCTAAAGGAAAAATCACTTAGTGTACAGTCCTATTAAGACAAATGTAATTCACAAACTTATTCTGAAGGATCAGAATCACTATATTACATACTTGAGCAGCTAGGTGGGGCAGTGGATAGAGTGCCTGGCCTGAAGTCAGAAGATTTATCTTCCTGAGTTCAAATCTGACCTCATTCATTTACTAGTTATGTGACCCCGGACTAGTCACTTCCCCTTGTTTGCCTCAGTTCCTTATCTGTAAAGTGAACTGGAGAAGAAAATAGCAAACCACCCGAGTATCTTTATCAATAAAACCCCAAATGGGGCCAAGAAGAGTCATGACTGAAAAACAACCAATGACAGACTTAGAGCTGGAAGGGACTGTAGACATTTAGTTTAACCCATTCAATTTACCAAAGAGGAAACTGGGGCACAGAACAGTTAAGTGACTTGCCCAAGGTCAAATGTATACTAAGTGGCAGAATCAAGATTTGAACTCAAATCCTCTGCCTCTAAATCCAGCACTCTTTTCACTGAGTTGTGAAATTCCTAAAGACTAAAGCTATAAATTCCCCTGACTAACTGGGCTAAACACAAAGGGGAAAAAAATCTATGATGGATATAATTCAGTCCTATTTTGCAGGTGGCTCTAAAATGCCATTGCCCAACATTAAAAGCTTACACACAGAACATCTTTACAATAGAGAGTGCATGCATAGGAAAATGAAAACTAAAGCCCTGAAAAGTTCAGATTATACTTTTCATCCTCTGATCCATTCCAAATCAGAATCTGTATCTCCCTGAGCTGTAAAATTATACACATATTCACAAATAAAAGCCTTAAGCCAAGCATTCTGAATATGACTTATCTAACCTCAGAAAGCAAATAAGATCATTTCCTTTCACATCCTTTTACTTCTAGCAATTACTTGCCTGAGTTTTAACTTCACTGTAATGGGAAAAAAGAAAGAAAAAAAAAGACCATTTGCCCCGGCTGAATATCATTTCAATCAGTATTCATGTTTGCTCTCTTCCTAAGAATCTATTTTTTAATAAGGTTTTATTAATTTCTTTAAACATACTTTCTCTATCTGATTGCTGTTCTCACATCACAAATGACCTGCATCTTACTGGTTACTTGCCATTATGTAAGTAAGAGGGGAGCATCTTCCCTGTAAGATTCAATGATTTAATAATTATTAATGAGACATTATGCCTTTGTACATTTCTGACAGATGATTAAGTGCACTATAAATGTTTAACATAGCTCTCTGAGATCTGAAAATGTGATGCCAAACACCTACTCAAGCTTCACCTATTCAGAAAAGACAAATGAGATTTTGGCAATATGGCACCATTATTGATTTCTTGTAGTATTGACAAACTGCAGGTAAGATGTAAAATGAGAAAAAGCATAGGAGATGATGACAGGTCTATTTTACTTGAAAGTTTTTCCACTTATTGTCATTTTGCAGCAGTTTGTCTTATAGGTAAAGTGATGCTGAAACAACTCTAGGGTTAGCTGCTCCATAGGACTGTTATCTGACTCAACCTCATATGTGGCTGGCTTGTGGTCTGTATCTGCCCATCTTTAGTGTCGACTATTCTACTGCCTCATGAACATAACTACCAGAGGAGGGAGCAGTGTGTGTGTGTGTGTGTGTGTGTGTGTGTGTGTGTGTGTGTGTGTGTGTGTGTGTGTGTGTGTGTGTGTTGATGATGGCTTGCTTTGGGAAGATGCTAAATCACAGTTCCACTTTTGCTCCTAAATGTTACAGGTCATTTGTGTATTTCTATTAGCCTCCTTACACTTAGTTCTACATGAATTCATTCAACAAATATATTTATATATATATATGTATGTATGTATGTATGTTTATTATATATATACATATATATCTCAAACATTTACAAAGAGCAATTAAAGGGGAAAAATGATTAAGCACTCCCTAGATGGCATCGCCCACCCAATCATCTCCCATATCTCCTGCTGACTACCTTACCTGCCTTTTGGTAAGCCTAGGGAGAGGTCCTGAAGTACCCACATTTACAGATCTTAGAGAGAGGACAAGGAGGCTTCATGATAGCTGAGAGTTTTCAGGACTTGAAGTGAAGGGGGAGATCTCCTCAAGACTTTAGCTCTAGCATCTACTTCTGCTCTTGGTCCAGTTGCTTCTACAGCACTGAGTTCAGTACTGATCCCAAACACTGTAAATAGCAGCTCAATTCTGAAATCTAGGCTCAATTCTCCTGTTTCCAATGCTTATCACAGCAAGTATGTATGAGGACCAAGGCAGCTTGTTCCACAGATGTCAGATTCCAAAATTCCACTACCACCCACCCACATACAGGCATGTGTGTAAGGTGGCATGGATCTGTTTTGATACAACCAGTCAAGATCCATGGCCCATAAACATACTTCACTTGTTCTGTGCTGAAATATCCTTATATAACACAGATAATGTAAACTTAGGATCTTAGCCCATAAACACCAACACTGCACTTGTTCTGTGCTGACACAGCAATGTGCAACCATAGATAATGTAAACTTATGAGCTTATTGTTGGCATGTTGCCTTCTTTGTCTGTTGTCTTGGTGCAGATGTTGTACTGAAGGTGCATGTTTTTCTTTCCCCCGGTCTCCTCGCCTGCTTGTCTTGCCAGCCTCTTCAAGAATATCCTCAAGTATGAACACTCTATCAATTGCTCCACTGTCATTTTTCAGTCTGGCTTAATCTAGAGTGAGCCTGTCTGCAGTGGAGCTCCTGCATTACTGAACCTTTAATCTGACTGCCAAAGTTCTTCACTCTCTACACCCAGATTGGTCAAGCAGAAGTCTCTCTTTAAGACAAAAGAAGGAAACAGGGAACTCCAGATCTATGTGTCTTTCCATAAGTCTCACCATTTCTTGGTGCCTCAAAAATTTATTTTCCCTTCTAAGAATTCCCAGGGGCCCTTCAGCGTCTGACAAAGAAGCAGAAATTGTAAAAACCCGCTACTTTCAACAGGGTAATATTACATTCTGAGGGCCATGATGTATATCCAAAAATAACTATAATGGAAAAGCAAAAGCCATCAATAAAACTTTTGTTTTTTAAAGCAGTAATTTGGAGATCTGCTTAATTCATAACTCACATTTTCCAAGGACTTCAAGTTCTATTTGGAGGGTATTGGCTGAGTATACATACTACCAAGTTTCTTCCTACTTCTCAGAAGTGGGCCCCACAACCTTGTTCTGACATGGTTTTAGGCTAATTTTCAAGTGGAAAAGAAAAGTGCTGTAGCAGCAAGTGAGCTCTTCCCCTACTGAAAGCCCTGTTCTAGAATAGAATCCAGGTGTGATATGGGAGAAAAGATTTGAGAAGGCATATTGTGAGTTTCCAAAGGCAGAAATCAGAACTGAATAGACTGCACATGTCACGTAGGCTCATTGACCCCACTCAATAAATACCTAATAATAATAAAAATAAATTCTAGGACCCATGCTCAAGAAGGGAAGGTAGTCCTCTCTCCATGTGTCACATCAAACCAAACAAACCAGTTTATTTCTTAATGACACATCCTTTAATGTTTCTTTTCATCTCTTTCGCTTAGAGCCACTAACCAAATCCTGATTGTGCTCAGTCAACCTGAAACACAGAGTGTTACTGGACCCTCCTTATTTCTCACTTCAAATTTCATCTTAAAGCCTGAAACCATTTGAAGTACAAAAAACAATCTGTTTGTAAATTGATTGGGATGCAGCAAGAGTCCAGTAGGAATTTATGGCCATGGTTTGCCCTCAACACCCAATGCAGAGAGAGAGATTCTGCTTCTGGAATTGGACTGAATTTATTCTGAAATTGTTTCCAGAGGATAGAGAGTCTCAGATGTGCCTTTTGGGGATGATTTAAGCTGTGCCTAAAACTTTAGGCTGCTCTATAAAAAGGATCACAACTGCATAAGAAGAATGAGGATCTCCATCTGATGAACACCTTACTTCAACCATGGGGTCCCCAGCTCCATTCTAGCAGTCAAGGCCCTCCAGCCCTATGACCCTCTGTGATCCCCATCTAGCAAGCTTCATATCCACTCTAGTGTCTGAGCCACAGAAGGTCTTTTGTTTGTCATTTTGACTGACTAGGCTTCTCCCTGGCCTACACAAATGTCCTTTCAAAAATGTGGCATTATAGATGGCATCCCAAAATTCTACATTGTCATCTGTCAGAATTTTGAATGATTCTATGAGCTCCTGGAATTTTCTGAATTTGGTGTTTCTGGGGTTATTTTATTATCAGCGTTCTTTTTAAAAGCAAACTTCTTACATTTTTGAATTATTATTTTGTAATGAAATCATGCAGTTGTCTACAATAAAACATGTGGGAAAAAAAAAACTTAACCAGTATTAAGTGCACCACAAAGGTTTTTTGGAGAAAGAAGAAATGCAGAAAAAAAGACTATACTTCCAAGAGTTCGATTCCTAAAGTGCCATAGTTTATTGGACATTTATGGAACTGGCCATTCTATGAAGAAACCACTTGACATCTGTTTTTAAAACCTTGCTGTTTAGATGTGCCATAAAAGATATACTCTAATAAACTAAGGTTTATAATTCCACACTCTTTTCAAGAGACTTATCCTGTATGTGATTTTTGATAAAGGGAGGAAGGAGACAAATGGGATTACCTGTACAAAATCTCAGAAAAAAAGGGATAATGAGAAGACCTTAGTTAAAAAAGAGTAAAGAGGGAAAGGTGTCCTAGAGCAGAAATGCCTTTTCTGACGCAGAAAAACATAGAGTTTGCCAAACAAATCCCTCTCTCTTAGTAGCCTGGGATGAAAAAGTCAATCAATCACTCAACCAACCAACCTTTATGAAATGCCATTATGTACCAGAAACTGTACTATGCACCAGAGATACAAAAAAAGAAACTGCCTGTTCTCAAAGTTTACATTGTATAGGGGAAGAAAACATACATATGTGCCCTGTCCTTACATCTTCAGTGCATAGTATAGTTCCTATATATAGTGTTTTCTTCCTTAAACACAGATCTGTCCATATCATTCTCTTACTCAGTGGTTCCCTATCACCCCCTAGGATCAAATACAAACTCACTCTGTTGACCTTTTAAATCTCTGCACAACCTAGGACCAACTTATCTTTCCCAGCCTCTCTGGACATTATGCCCCATCCCATCCCCTGAGATATGGACAAATTGTCCTTCTCTCTGTTCCTCATCCATCTCCCCTCTCTGTTGCCTTTCTACTGGTCACCATGCCTGGGATGTACTCCCTCTTCACTTCTACCTCACAAAATTCCTCTCTTTTCAAGACAAAGTTCAATCACCACCTTCTACATAACCTCTCCGTATGCTCCCACGTATTAGTGACTGGCACCCTAAAACACCTTGCATCTAACAACTTTCATTTTTGTCTTCATATTTGTTCTGCAGCTACTTCATCGTGTACGTGTCTCCCCCATTAGATTGCAAGTTCTTTAAGAGCACATATTATTTCATTCATTATTCATTCATTCCCCAGTGCCTACCACAGGTCTTAGTATACAGCAGGCAGTTAACAAATGTTTGTTCATTAACTGATTGACAGAGAGTAAATATAAAATAAGCACAAAGCTGTTTAGAGAGGGAGGGCAATAGCAACTGGGGAGAACAGAAGAGGTTTCATATAGAACGTAGTGCTTGACTGGAGTCGTAAAGCTATGTACGTCAGCATCTTCAAGGCAGGAAACAATGCTGAGCACTGCAGGCTGAGAAAGCTGGCCATTGCAATCAAAACTCTCGCAGCAGGGGAGTTAATGGCATTAAAAGAAGAAATACTTCAGTGGTCTGTACACCTGGTAAAGCTGCTGAATGCTGGGAGACCTGGGGGAGTTTTTGAAAATAAACTGACATGAATTCCTACAGACATAAAAAGTCTACAGGAGGATCTAAATCCAAGTTAGCAAATTCAATGTAAAGGAGCTATATTAAAGAAAGAAAACCGAAGGTTAGAATAAACAGTAATTGTAAATAATTAGTGAAAAATAGGGAAAGGTATGGGATTATATCTAAGTACTTATATTTCTTTAAATCTTAACCTAATTGGGCATAATTGTTTAAAATACACATGTAGTAATTAATTAAGCTGAGTAGTGTTTGGGAGTATCTGTTTTAATAAAGAATTCAATTTCATATTTTAAAAATTATAATCGAATGAGTATGACTGCTATTCTTCCTTGAGCTTAACCACTTCTGTGGGATGCTTGACTATTACATGAAGAGGCCATAATTAAACACTACCCCAAACAGGTACCAACACATCCTAATTGCAAGCAAAATATATTAGAATACATTAATATGTATTTTTTGTTGCTTAATTGTTTGCAGTCCTGCCAGGCCCCTTTTTGGGGGGTTTTCTTGGCAAAGATACCGGAATGGTTTGCTATTTCCTTTTTCAGTTCATTTTACAGATAAGAAAACTGAGGCAAGCAAGGGTAAGTGACTTGCCCAGGATCACACTGCTAGCAAGTGTCTGAGGTCAGATCTGAACTCAGTCTTCCTAACTCCAGGCCCAGCGTTCTTTCTACTGTGCCAGGTAACTCTATGTGTGTGTGCACACACAAACACGAAGAATAAATATTTATTGCAAATGCAAACATTTAAGATGATAGTAAACACAGCACTTACCATTTCCTAAAATTTAATCAGTTTTACTAGTAGAGTCAAAGTTTTAAAAAGATATAATAACTTGTTAGGTAGAATCCAGATGGGGAATAGGAAAATGTAGGTTCCATATATTTTAAAGGCTCTTCTCTCAAAAACAAATCCAGCAACCCAGCCCCAGTACAGAGAACAGCCAGTGACAAATCAGGAGTAAGACTTATCTTCACCCAGGTACACAACAGCTGACACTAAGTTCCTTCTGTCAAGTGGGATATTTTTGTTTGTTTGTTTTGATGCTTAATTATGGCCTCTTTGGGAGGAGCAAAGCTTCCTTTCAATTAAACGTGCAATGACAATTTGTACAGGGTATTGAGGGAGGTTGTTCTCTCTACCATGTCCAGTTGAGATGCATTATTTGTGTCTTTCCATCAGCACTGTGAGTTACCAAGCTCTTCCCAGGGCAGGGTCCATTACTTTGAATTGGAATAATTAATTAAAATAGGGAAGTACTAAATGAAGATTTCTTCCAGTCTTGGTCATACCACAGGTGAGTTTCTCCCCAGTAGTGGATGATATTCAGATTTCAAAGAAAACTGATGTCTCAGAGTCTCTTTCCCTCACCAGTCACCCACCCCCACCTCCTTCAGTCCATGATGGGTAGCATCCTGGAGTCTCTCTTACCCTGGATTCTTGGTGTGCTGCCTGAAGTCTTTCCCCAAGATTTTCTCTGCCCAAATAAATTTGTCTTAAAAAAGTAATTTGAGAGTACCTATCTGCGGCTTGCCCCAAGCCCCTTTTGAGATATTTGCCCCAGGCACTAAACTTGCAAGTTGGAACTACTTTTCACATCAAAGGGAAAGGTTTTTGTTTTTGTTTTTTTCACTACGTCAATGATTTTAAAAAGGAAAACAAGCAGTCAGTTATACTGAGGGCACACAGCAGACACTTTCAGTTAGTCAGGATACTATTAGCCACCACGGTGTATTCACAGATGATCCTTTTTTGTTTTTTAAACCAGACATTCAAACCACAGGATATGCTGTCACTTAGTTTATCCAGGTTGGGGGGGGGGGGGGGGGGGGGGAGAAGACTCAATTAGGGAAATTACCCACCATAAATAGAGGAGGTTAGGAAAGCTTCTTCACTGACTTTAATTAAGTTCACCAAAAAAAAAAGTAAGTCCCAAGGGATCCTGTAGACATCCTGAACTTTTCATTTTTACATATACTATTTTAATTCTAGTTTTACCAGCTGAGTTGTTTTTCTCAAATTTATCCTTCTCGACTCAGGCTCCAGTTTTCTATCTATAAAGAAACAGTGCCATCTATTGGTGTGAAAAACTCTAGAATTTCCTCAGAGGCATACATAAGATAGCCTAACTGTCCACACTGGGACAACAAAGTACCATATCATGCCCATATGATGGCAAGCAGATAGTCAGGCAACCCATTGAAATGGTCTGTCAATATATATCTCATGGATAAGCACTGTTGGCTGACAATAAACTGAATTTAGAATTGCATAAGAATAGGAGAGAGGGCAGAATACCAATTAGGAAATAACACTTGTAATGATTCCACCCTGTCCACTGTTTTAAAGAGCCACCTTTTTAATAGCAATAGCTTTCCAGTGATGCCGAAACTATAAGTCAAGGTTATGAAAAAAAATTGCAAGTGACCAAGAAAGTCACTGTAAAGATGTGTGGAGGATATAAGTAGCTTGTAGCATATTATTACATGCAAAGTAGCATAGAATTGATTGTTAGAAGAATCAAAATTGCCAGTGATCAATCACCAAAGTGATGCAAATATGCCTGGGGACAAGCTGGGAGGTAGGAAAGTCACAAATACGAACAGGCTAAAGTGAAGTTGCAACAAAGAATTATTCATGAGAAGCTGCACAAAAGACATTATCAAGGGTAATAGCTAAACAAATTGTGGTATATCAATTTAATGGAATATTAGTATATTGTTACATATATGCTATTATATGTTATATATAATTATTATAATATAATTATTAATATATTATTATAAAATATATTAATGTATAGGAAGCTATGAATACACAGAAGCATGAAAAGACTTATGTGAACTGATGCAAAATTAAGTAAACAGAACAGGGAAACAACAAACACAATGACAACAATGCAAATGGATAAAACAACAATAAAATAATCAGAACTGGATGCTATGAAATAGAATGACTGAGTTTGGATCCACAAAAGACATATGAAAAAGCACTTCCCCCAACTGTTTGCGGAGGTGGGGGGTACGTGGCTATGGAACTCTGAATCTGATATTGGGCTTTTTTGATATATTGGTTCATTTTGCAGAACTTCTTTTTCTTAATCTTTTAAAAATTTTATAAGGAATACTTCTCCATGAAGAGCTCAGGAAAAGGATGCAATGGAAAATGTAGATGATTTAAAATTTTCTTAAATTAACAATTTTTAAAAGATATCATATAGGTTTGTAGAGCAAAGAAAAAATATGAGACAAAGGGAAGAATCACACTGGCAGCCTAAAGCCTGCACTGATATTCCTGTAATATTAAAAGCAAAGGAAGGCTTTCCATGTAGTGTGCAGATGCTCTAGAGAGGCTTTAAAAAAAGATATGAACAAGAATTATACCAGATGAGAAAACTGGAATGGGTTATGAGCTGAACTGACAAAGGAAATACACATTCTGATAAGATCACAGACCCACTGACATTGCGAAGGAGAGACGTAAAATGCTGCACTTGGGTTCAAAAAAGCAATTAGACATGCATATGAGGGAGGAAATATAACTAGAGAGTAATTCATGAGGAAGAGGACAAGGGATCCTAGTGGACTACAAGTTCAATGTGAATAAAAAGTGTCAAGCAGAAGTCCAAAAAATGCTATCTTAGTTTGAAATAATAAAATTACAATGCCCATAGCACAGGAAATGATCATCGTCCTGTCCTGGTTAAACCCCATCTGAAGTATTGTGTCCAGCTCTGGGCACCACATCTTGGATATTCACAAGCTGGAATGATTCCAGAGAAAAGCGATCAGGATGGTAAAGTAATTAAGTCACTCACAATTTTATAGCACATTATGGTTTGCAAAGCATTTTTCTCAGAAAACCATATGAAATAGGTGGTACAATTATCTCAATTTTACAAATGAAGAAATGGAAAAATAAAGTAATAATTACCTACTTTGAGCCCAGCACAAGCAGTATAAAGGGCACTCAGGGCAAAGAACATGCAAGTCCAACACAGAGGCACTGCCCAGCTGGTACTTACAGGGATTGGTGACCAGTCCCTATTCTGTATCCAAACATTTTGATTTGTTCTCCAACTGTTCCCATGAAAGCATGTCTTCTAATTAGGAGCATTCAGCTTCTCATCCTCACACTCACTGTTCCATTAAACCCCCACCCTGGTGTCTCCTATGTAATATTACTTTTAGGCACAGATCTAGGGCCTTCCCAAAAATAGCGGCGAGGAAAAAGAATCTCTCCATAGGAATCAGATCAAATATGGCTTCAGACCCTTACCAGCTATGTGACCTTAGGCAAGTCACTTAACTGGTGCTTTTCTCTGTTTCCTTTTCTGTAAAATGAGGATAATAATATCACCTACCTCCCAGGGTTGCTGTGAGGATCAAATAATTGTAAAGCACTTAACACAGTACACAGTGAGTGCCGTAGAAATGATGATGATGATGATGATGATGATGATGATGATGATGATGATGATGATGATGGGACAGTTTATTCCTACGCAGAATGCTAAATATAAAGGGACCACGGTGCACATTAACAGAATGATTAGAGCGGGATTCAACAGCTTAAAGCCATGGTTACCCTCCACTGGGACACTAATGCTTGAAGTCATATTAGAATCTAACACATATTGTGCATAATTGTAATTAGGTATTTCACTTTTTACCTCCTCCCTGGACACTGTCCAATCACTCCCAAGACTCATCTGCTGGTAAAAAAGGGATCTGGGACTTTCCGTCTAGCTGGCTGTGGCTATGGGAACATCATTGAACTCTCCATCACAGATGCTTCCCCTGCCATTCGCCACTACATTTCCTGATGGACTCCACTGCCACTGCTGTCACAGGGGCCTCCCAGGAATTTCTGACCTTTCAGAATTCACAAAGTCTTTGCCAGTCCTGGAAATGTCCACTCTGGGATACTTGTTTGCTTGCGATGGGGGGTGGGGGAGGCAGGGTTTCAGCGGGGAGGAACACAGATTAAAAGGATCTGGGAATCTTAACACAATCTTGCTTTATTAAATGTCTCTTTCTACTCCTCCCAGATACCATATGGGTAGCATTAGCGTTATACTGACATTGATTGAGAATGACCCCTGCTCCTCTCTACCCCTCACTGGAATTATATCTAGATGAAGCCAAGGAAACTGTCTTTTCTTTGAAAATGTGTATGGGGTCATCAGTTCCACTGATTCAGACTAGTTAGAGGACATTTTATTGTTACAGTGTAAATTTTGCCTTGAGCCCCTTCCTCACTCCAGTCTATCTTCCACTTAACCATCAAAATGATCTTAGTAAAGTGGAACTCAGACCATGTCATGCCCCAGTAAAGTTCACTGGTACCTTATTACCACATTAAGTCTAGCACCAGTATGGTAAACCCCCAGGAACAGAGCACCTCCAGGTTTCCTAATGTGGCGCAAATGTTGCACAAACACACCCAAGTTGAGAAATTGTGGGGGTCAAAATGTCCATACTAATTGGTGGAATCAGGCTATTGAGTGGCCACTGAACTTTCAGTTAGGGACAAGCTAGTAAATACACTCTCAAAAGAGAAAGGGAAGGTTGGTGAGGGATGGAGACCATGTACAAGAAATAGCAAGTAAGGTAGTTTGGCTAGACCATACCTGAGAGGTCTGTATGAGGGGTATGTGAATCAACTTAAAAAGATAGTCTAGAAACAGATTCTGAAGGTTTTATATGAAAAAAAGAAGAGTCTATATTATAACCTAAAACTTAACTTGTTGACTTGACTTCACACTCAAGAGAGTGACATAGTCCTACCTGTATTTTAGGAATATCATTTTGGCAGCTATGTATAAAACACGTTGAAAGAGGGAGAGATTGGATTTGTGGACACAATGTAGGAAGCTAATCATTAACATTAATATAGCAATGGCATGTTATTGTCCCCTACAGCTCTAAAATTCTATAGCTTTATGGTTCTAAGAATACAATTTATAAGAAAGAACCCAGGTGAGGCCATCATCACTCTGGAACATCTAGTGTTATCGTCCTATTTGAGGAAGCTTAGGCCCCACCTGGAAATTCCCCTTTACCTCTTAATTCTTACAATAAAGATAGGGAGACAATAAAGAATATAAATTTGTCAGAATGTATTGATATGCCCTTTTATTGACTAGCTGAGCTGTCATTCATTATCAGGCCAATCAATTAATGTCATCATGGGATGATCTGGTGTTGATAAGCAATTTGACCAGATAGCTAATTGATAGAGTGAGAGGGGCAAGGGAATGATCTTCTCCCCCTATATCTTTAGGTGCCCCCATTGTTATTTCTAGAGTCCCATTGGTAGAAACTTTTTGAAGGCAGTTTTAGACCCAGATATACATGATCACTCATAAAGAGCAAAAGAATCTCAATTTCCATTTTAATTGATCTATTATCATCACTAAATTTACATAAATGACTTTTCCAGGTAACCAAAATTTGCGATTGAGATGCCAAGTAAGTAATGTTCACCATTTTTATAGAAAACTATCTAAAATAATAAAATATATAAACATTTCCCTTTAACAATTCTTTTCCTAATGATTCAAAGCCATTATTATGAACATTAGTTGCTACACTCTATTGCACCATAGTAAAGTCCTCAGAAGGAAAAAGGCCTACATAAAATGACCCCAGACAATTATGCCTTATTTTTTAGTTCTTATGATTTTTAGTGGGGTTTTTTGGTTTGGTTTTGGGGTTTGTTTGGTTTTTTTCTCTCACTCATTGTCAGCTACATACCAGTCTGGGAATGATGCTTATCCTCATCTTCACCCTAACCCCTTTAATTTACTCTTTTAATCTTCCATGAACTAGTATACCAAATATGCAAACTTATAAGAACTATTTGTATGTGTAGAGTAAATAGGCTTTAGATGAGTCCATCCTAGGAGTGAAAGGACTTTAGTACATGGATTTTATGAGTTGTTCATTATTACTGCTGTAGTTCCAGCCTCAGCGGTGGTTAGGGGGTTTTCTGTTTGTTGGGGGCAGGGAAGATAGGGCATGCTAGTTTAGAAGTTTTCTAAGTTTCTGGTAGCTACGTTTGCCAGATAAGTGACATCTGGATGAATGAGGGGTTACTACACTACTGATGAGAGAATGCATTAGTAATGCAGGTTGTCTACTGTTCTCATTTCCTCAGTAGGAAAAATACATTTAAAATCTCTCAAAGTGCCATATCTTTTGGTAGCATCCAGCTTCACATATCCTCAAGACCCACTAGCAAAGATCCTCTAGCAAATCTACTTAAGCACAAAGGGAGGGAATAAGTTAATTTCTACAATATTTTACAAAGAGCGTGGACTCTTCTCACTTAGCCCAGCAGTCTCAGACTTCAATGGGTGAATAGTTCTCAATAGAAATAAGCTGTGGAATACTTTCAAACAGAATGTATTTGCCACTGGCATTATGAAACACCTGCCAACAGTATTCATCTGGGTGAAATGACATCCTTTTCAAAGGCTATGTTATGAGAGCCTTGGATAAAGGGGTGGGTCAAATACATTTACAGCCCTAGAATCCAAGACTAATACGAAACCAGTAAATGACAGTGACTCACTGCCACCATCAGATACAAGAACTATCTGTCTTAGTTAGAGAATCACAAGTGATCCAATAACCCATTCCTGAGTTATCTCCAGGGAACTTTGGAAGTGCTACATACTGAACTATTTCTGTTTTTACTAAACTTAAGCTTCAATCTAATAAGAAAAGTGTTTGGATTTGGAGTCAAAAGACCTTGACTTGAATCCTGACTGCTATAATGTATTTATTAATCCCTACTTCTGTGACCTTGAACAATAATAATATTGATAACAGTAATGAAGATGGTTATGATAACTAAATGTTACATAACTATAGTGTGTATAGTGGGCCACTATTCTATTCTCTGTCAGGTTATCAGAGCAGAAGGTGGTAAAGTCCCTTTAGCTCCACTCTCTCTACAGGTGATCCACCAATCTACATAGTCCATCTAGGGGTATGGTATCTGTCTATTGTTAATCACTCAGTTTTGGGGGATGTCTTCCCCACTTAGGCATTTCTATTTGGCCCTTCTCTTGCATTTGCTTCATTAAGTTACCATTATTAAAGTCAATGACTTAAAAACTAGTTAATTTAATTACAGAAAAGATAACAAAAGCAGAAACTTTACTCACATATAATGCAAGTTATATATTCCATTTAGTTCTTGATCCTAGTTTTTCACAAAGGCAAAAATCTTTTCTAGGCTGAAGTCTCATCTCCCAGATCAGAGATGAAAGCTAACAAAGAGATTCATTTACAGTTGCTTCCAGTCAGGAGCTAAGCAAAAACAAACCTTCCATCTTCTCCTAGTTCAAATATGGGGTGGGCTTGAATTAATCACAAATTCTATACTTCAATAAACTGGATGGTAGGTGACCCCAGTCCTGTCACCCAGCTTCTCCTAGCCTCAACTCTACCCTGATTTCTCAGGATCAGAAACTTCTTTGGGCTTTCATCTACTGTTAGACTCTCAGCCAAAAACAGGTTGCTGGTTTCAGGTAGGTTTCACCTACCCCAAGTACTTCTCTTCTTCCCTCCAAAAACTCATGACATTATGATATCTTGTATAAGTACATTCCACACCTGCCAGCTCTTAACTTGTAATCCCACTTTCAGTCATACACCCCTGTAGGTCAAGGATAGAAAAATCCCATGTATATATACCAAAATATTCATGACTGCACATTTGTGATAGCAAAGAACTGGGAATAAAGAGACTACCTATCACCTGGGGAAAAGGAAAAAAAAATTACACTATATAAATGTTATGGAATATTATTGTCCTTTTTAAAAAAGAGAGAGTATAAGAAATTCAGAGAAACAAGTAAAAATTTGTTGAACTGATGTAAAGTAATTTGAGCAAACCAGGAAAACATTACACAGGAGAACTTCAACAGTGTAAAGAAAATAGTAGTAAAATGAAACTAGAGATAAAAAAATGAATCTTCCTTTTTGTTGGAGTGCTAGAGTACTACAGGTGCGCAATGTTTCATGAGATTTCAGATGTAGTCAACGGGTCCATTGGCTTTAGCTGCTTTTTTTCCTTCGTAACAAAGCAAGGCTCACATTGTAAAAACTGGCAGAGATGCATATTAAGAAATGACTATTTGATATAAAAAGACAAACTTTTTAAATTGCCATGTAAACACAACAAACAATCCTTAATTCAAAAACAATTTGGTGTTCTTTCAAAGAAGGAATTAATAAAATAGCTCAAGAAGTAGCATTTAAAGTACTAACTGCTTAGAAAACTCTCCCTACAAACAGACTGATCTGGAAAAACCCATTCAGAGCAAGGCAAGACTAAAGACCCAAACTCACTTTTTTTCCCCTTCCCTTTCCCTTTAATTTAAAAAAGAACTACCTCTTTTTGGTTACCATGACAGATATTAAATTTACACAAAGCCTTAGCCCATCAAAAAGATGCCAACGCACAAAAGATTATTCTACTTTTTACAATGAAAATTTGATAACAACCAGGATATATTAAAACCATTTCAGAAGCAGCTGGTGCGTTCTGGAAGAAAATTTCTGTGGGAGAAAGCCAAACATTTAAATAGAGACCAATTTACTCCTCCTGTTTGCACTGTGAATCTTTTATCTGTAGTGTGAACAGAAGAGGAGAATTTGGTTTTTCAAGTTTTTTCATGCCACTCTTCCAGGGCCTCCTGGTAGTAATTTATTGATGTTCCCAGTCCTGTGTCAGATGAAAACCACTGAAAATCAAAGCAGCCAAGGTAACCAGGGTCTAAGACTTGGCTGGTTTTTACAGCCTGATATCATCTTCTGCATGTGATAGGCAGGTCTTTAATTTTATGTTATTTCTATTTCTACAACCAGGATGGACTCAATTACTTCATGCATAATCCCCTGCGACAAAATATTTGTATGTAATATGAATATTAAAACCTTATCTGCTAGAATTTTGTTATAAGAATTATTTTTTTCTATCTCCCTCCCAGAGACAAGATGATAACAGGTACACACACATACACACACACACACACACACACACACACAGGATTAGATAGGTAAAGAAATTAATCATACAAAATAATTTTCTCAGGGAAAGAATGTGTCATGTGCAATACTGTAGTTAGTTTTTTCCAGGACAAACTCATAAATCTTGTTATGAATTAGCAAGTATTTATTGAGCAACTACTATATGACCAATTGCTATTGAATTTGGACACTTTATTCCTAACGTGTCTCAGAAATGTTAAATAAGGGGATTAACAAATAGATGAAGTATATAATTGAGCCACAAGAAAAGCATAAAGCTACCTTGTTACCTGGTGAATTGGGAAGACACTATACAGCCAATCCAGCTAAATTTTGCAAAAAATCCACTCTAAATCTACCTAAAAGTTAAGTTATTGAGCTGAAACTTAACTGACCATGTTACATGACACCCAAAGCCTTTGGTGCAGTAGACAGCAGGCCTATAATACAAATATAGTAGGGGTAGAACTTGAGAGCATTTGGTTTAGCCCTCTGCCTTCAGGTTACTAATAAGCAATGTGGTTGGGCAGGTTTGTGATTTCAAATCATTCTCTTTAGAAACCTGATTGTTTAGATATCTTTGGCAATATCTTAATTACTGACACTGTTTTACCTTTCAGTATTTGGAATGAATAATAGACCATAAAAATACGTATCTTTTACCACATCACACCTGTCAGATTGGCTAACATGACAAAACAGGAAAATGATAAATATTAGAGAAAATTTGGGAAAATTAGAACACTAATTCATTGTTAATGGAATTGTGAACTGATCCAACCATTATGGAGAGCAATTTGGAACTATGCCCAAAGGGTCATAAAAATGTCCATACCCTTTTGCGCAGCAATACCACTTCTAGGGCTATATCCCAAAGAAGTCATATAGATGGGCAAAGGATCCATGCGTACAAACGTATTTATAGCAGCATTTTTGTGGTGGCCAAGAACTTCAAATCAAGGAGACGCCCTTCAATTGAGGAACTACTGAACAAGTTGTGGTGTTTGAATGTAATGGAATACTATTGTGCTATAAGAAGTGATGGACAGGCAGACTTCAGAAAAACCTGGAAAGACTTATATGAACTGATGCTGAGTGAAGTGAGCAGAACTAGGAGAACATAGTATACAGTAACAGTCACAGTATTGGATGACTGACTTTGATAGACTTAACCCTTCCCAGAAATGCAAGGACCTAAAACAATTCCAAAGGACTCATGATGAAAAATGTCATCCACATCCAGAGAAAGAACCATGGAGTCTGAATACAGAGAGAAGCAGACTAATTTCTTTTTGTTCTGTTTTGCTTTGTTTCTTTCTCATGGTTCTTCCCATTCATTCGAATTCTTCTATACAACATGACTATTGTGAAAATATGTTTAACAGCAATGTATAGGTAGAGCCTATATCAGATTGCATGCCATCTTGGGAAGGGAGGAGGGGAAAGAGGGGGAGAAAAATTAAAACTTATGGTAGTAAATGTTGAAAACTAAAAATAAATAAACATACACATAAATGTACATACATACATACATACAAAAACACACACACATACACACTAAAGTTCTAAGAAAGGTCCATCATCTGACCATATAATTGTAATGTAATCTGACCATGAATTGAAATAGTCTTCTGTCATTAACATGACAGTACAACCTTGATCCAGAACCAAACGTATCCCTTAAAATGGAATGTTATCTACAATGACCTTCCGATCTAGCACAGTGCTTATAACACAAAAATGCAGTTTGCCTCCAATTCCCAGAGGAGTCCCAAGGAACAAGCAAAAGGGACTATAACGAGGAGGAATGCACTAACACGTGACCTAACAAGATCTACAGTAGGGAGAAGGACATAAGAACCCAGAGGAACTTGATACTTCAGTCTGCTAAACAGAGGAGTTATACACAGATGTCTTTCATGCTTTTCTTCAGATCTTTTCTCCCTTCTGGGAGGCAGAAGCAGCACTTTTGTCCTCTCTCCTTTGGCTTTTAACTCCTTCTTCTCTGGCGACCAAATGAGAAGTCCCACTAGTACTAGCTAGTGCCAGTATTTATCGGGAATCTAATTCTATTTCTCATGTTGGTACGTTTGAGTGTCCAAGTTTTTAGAATTGCTATTTAGAAATATATTTTCAACTTCGGGAAATATTTCAATGGATGTGAATGTTTGCAATGAGCAGAAATTCAATTTTTCTTTCCTCCCAAAGTTCACAGGCTTACACATCCCTGTTTGATACTTCTTTCCCTCTCTTGAACAAATTGTCTCAGGAACGATTCAGGAGCTTGGTATGCCATCATCCACTGCTTAAATATGCTAAGAGTTTATGGAAAGAAAGGGGAGGTTAACTGTGCCCCCAATTTTTATCCCAAGTAATAATTTTTCCTAGATGGCAAAGGCAAGCCAAGCCATCACCACCACCACCTTAACCATCATCCCCCCATAGATACTGATTGAGACAGCCCAGGACCCTGAATCCAACATCCTTGGGAATACTAATGCTTCCAGCCCAGTGTCCTTAGCCATCATCCTGACAAGAGAAGAGCCAGAGAAGAAAGCTCTTGCTACCAATATCCTTGTCACTGTCAAATGGTTCAGCATCAGAAACTGATATGATTTTATCAGTGTAAATAACATTAAAGAAAAATAATTACCATCTACTTCCCTTCAGCACTCTAAGGATCATGAGACCTTTCTATCTACCTTGTGACTGAATTCTTCCATATCTGTGGTCACATTAGAATTCCTTGAAAGCTGGAATCATCTTAATTTCTATGACTATCCACATCATTTAGCATTGTACTTTGTATATAATAAGCACTTAATAAATATTTTTTTCATAGTAATTTCATCAGTGAATAAACAGAATAATAGAAAAGACAGATATTTTACCCTGGGGCAAAAAGTACCTGGTAGAGGAGAAAGAAAGCACTCTGGAATCATCACTAAGGTCATTCCTGTGCACTAACTATGAGCCCATTATTATTCTATCAAGTTTCATGCAATACAACTCAGTAGACTTTCAGGTTACTTATCAATAGTTTCTAAAAATTCCTCAGTTACTGGTTCTAGGATCATAATATTGCTCACTCACATTGTTGGAATAGGTGTCAGTAAAATGAAAAAGAATGAGTAAACCTTCAATGTAACAGTCTTCTATTGCTCAAAACAATACAGAAGCTAAATCCCACCCCCAAAAAAGAATATAGTCAGCTAGCGCCCTCCCCTGCCCCCAAGAGTCATGGTATTACACAACTATAAGAACTCAGAAGAAAAAAAACAACAACCTAGTAACAGGAATTAATAAGGAATAAAACATTTACCTTGATCACGGCATCCCCAGTATACACAATACATACTTTAATAATTATGTCAAAAGCACAAAAACTGAATGTTGAAAGAATTCTAAGTCATGGGCATGGATATGGCTATCAGAACACCATATACTCCTAAATATCTATAGTAGCACCTTTCTAGGGTAGCAAATAATTGAAAACAAGGTAAGTACTCGTCAATTGGGTAATTGTTAAAGAAATTATGGTATATAAATGTAACAGAATGTTACTATGCTACAGAAAAACATGGAAAGACTTATATGAAATGATGTAAAGCAAAGTAAGGAGCACCAGGGACACAATATACGTTAGTAAACAATGTCGAACATGGTAGTAAACTGAGTATTCAAGCCAATTGCTATCGGTGAACTGTAGAAGAAAAAGAGAATTTATTCTCTTGTATTCAACATTTGGATTCGTTTATGTGCAATTTCATACTTCAAAGTGTTTTTGTTTATTTTAGGGAAAATATCACTTGTATGGATTTGACAAATCTTAAAAAGAAACTATAACAGTACAAATGGATAAAATAACAGCAATCAAACAATCAAAACTGAATGCTGCAAAATTATAATTACCAATCCTAGGCCCAAAGAAGGGACTTGAGAAAATGTCTCCCTGCCCTTCTTTGCAGAGTTAGGGTTATGAGAACAGGCTGTCGGTGAGTATGGAACACTGCATATAACATTAGATTATTTTGATTTGTTGATTAGTTTTGTTGAAAGTTTTTCTTCCTTTTTTAATTCTTTATTATAACATATGGCTCTCTGGGAGGGAGAGGAATAAAGCAGAAAATATAGTAAAGTTTATATTTTTAAAAAAGACTGTCAGGGAGAATATAATTACTTGTTACAAAAAGGCAGAATAATTATAGCAGTTGCTTGAAAAAACCAATAATGTCCCCAAAATGCATCTTATTTACTATGTTCAGAAATGAGATAAGCAACGTTTGTGGAGTCCATTATGTACGTAGCTCTATTTGATATGGATTTGGAGACTTTGATAAAATGTATCTAATACTTAAAAGTTGGCAGCAAACAAAGACGAGTTGAATAATATAATAAAAGCTATGTATAAACTTATAACATGAAACATCTCCCAGGTTAAAGTTCTGATCATTTTTCTACTCATTTCTTTCCCTACTGTGCTATCGCCCAGCCACTTTCCTTTCAGACAAACAATTCCTATAACTGCTCTTCCTCACTCTCACTATTTAATCAGCCCACCTACTTTGCAATCAATTGATCAATTAACAAGCATTTTAACACTCATAATTAAGCACTTTTCATGTACTAGACACTATGTTAAACACTGAAGAGATAAAAAAAAAAAAAGAAAACAAAGACTCTTTGCCCTTAAAGAGCTTACATTTTAATGAAGAGACAACACGTTCATAAACAAATACAAGATATATCAAAAGAGGCACACCTGTGGGGACCAGGGATGTTCTCCCGTAAAAGGTGGCACTTAAGGTGAGTAATGAAAGAAGCCAAGGATTGTAAGAGATAGATGTGAGAAGAGTGTGCATTCTAGACGATGGGCAGACAGGGCAAAGGAAGAGACAGGAGATAGAATGTAGTGTATGAGGTATGGCAAGTAGACCAGCACAGATGAACTCTCAAGGGTGTGGAGGAGAGTGATATAGGAGAATGGAAAAATAGGAAAGGCTCAGATTGTGAAGAGCTTTCAATGCCAGAGGGATTTATATCTGATCCTAGAGGTAATAGGGAGCCATTGGATTTTATTGGATAGCAGCAGGGGACAACATGTTCTAACCTACACTTTAGGAAAATCACTGTAGCAGCTGTATGGAGAATGGAATGGAATAGAACAATACTTGATGCAGGGAAACTAATTAGAAAACTACTGAAACAATACATGCAAGAGGTAATGAGGGCCTGAGCTAGGGTGGTACCTTTGTAAGTAGAGAGAGGAGGATGTATGTGAGAGATGCTGTGGGGGAAAAAAAAATTACATGGGATTAATAAAAGTGGGAAGTCAAAGATGGTAACCGGATTGTGAGCCAGAGTGAGTAGGAGGATTCTGGTACTCTTGACATTAATGGGAAGTTTGGAAGGGGGAATAGCTTTTAGGGGGAAAATACAAGTTATCTTTTAGATATGATGAGTTTGAGATGCCTACTGGACATCCAGGTAGAAATATAAATATCCAATTCAGGAGGAAGATCTCAAAAAAGAGACTGAGTCGTATATATAGATCTAAAGGTCAAGTGCAAAGAAATAATCAGTGAACCCATGGAAGCTAATAAGATCACCAAGTAAAAGAACATGGAGATTAAAAAGAAGAGAGCCTAGGAAAAAACCTTGAAGGAATTCCAAATAATATTACAACAATATATAATATTATATAATTATGTAAAACATATACATTGTAATAAAATCATAATGATAATAATAGCATAACATAGATGAAAATCCAGAGGAGAGAATGGTCATAAGTGTCATATGCCTCAGAGAGGTCAAGAAGGATGAGGACTGAAAAAAAGCCATTATCTTTTGCAATTAAGAGATCATTGGTAACTTTATAAAGAGTAATTTCAGCTGAATGATGACACAATCCAGATTGCAGAACATTTAAAAGAAAGTGAGAGAAAAAGGAAGGAGAGACACTGATTACAGACAACTTTTTCTTTCTTTTTTTAAAATTTTATTCTAAACTTAAGGAAAAAAACAAGCATTTCCATGACATAGTAGAATAGAAAAAAAAGATGATTGCACATGAAACTGTAAATCTATTATATACAACTTGCTATTCCTTTTAAATATATAGTAAAATTATCATGGAACTGTCTTTTTTTCTTCCCTCTTCCTTCACTCTCACCTTGCCCTAGAGATGGCTACAATTACACACAAATATATGTATTTATACATATGTAAAATTATTCTATATATGCTTTTATTTATCAGTTCTTTCTCTGGATTCAGATAGCATCTTTCTCCATAGGTCCTTTGTAATTTTGGTATTTACGTTAGTCAAAATAACTTAGTGACTCAAAGTTGTTCTTAAAACAATATTGCTGTTACTATATACAATGTTCCCTTGGTTCTGTTCATTTCACTATTCATTTTTTAGTGCAAGTCTATCCATATTTTTCTAAAATCATTGAACTCACCATTTCTTATAGCAAAGTAGTATTCCATCACAATTATATCTCACATCTGGTTCAACCGCTCCCCAATTGACAGGTATCCCCCTCCCCCATAACTGACAGACATCCCTGCAATTTCCAGTTCTTTGCCACCACAAAGAGAACTGCTATAAGTATTTTCAAACACATAAGTTCTTTTCCTTCTTCTCTAATCATCTTTGGAAACAGATCTAACAAAGAGTTTAATCACTCTTTGGACATAATTCCAGATTGTTCTCCAAAATGGTTGAATCAGTTCACAGCTCCACCAGAAAGGGAGAAGAGATACAGGATGATAGCTAGTATATATGGTAGAATCCAGCAAGGATTTTTTAAAGATAGGGAGACTCAGACATATTTGTATGTAGCAAGGATGGATCCAGTAGCTACAGAGAGATTGAAAATTAGAGAGAGAATGGGATGAAGGAAGAGATGAGAGGGCTGGTATAAAGGGTACACTTGGTTTTGGCAAGGAGAATGGACACCTCTTCATCAAAGACTGCTGAAGGAAGACATCATAGAGAATAATGTCAGAGGCACATGAAATAAGTGGAGAAAAAAAGGAGCTATGACCTTAATTGTTTTGGTGAAGTATGATGGAAGGTTTTCAGCTGAGAGGGTTGGGGGAGGAAGTAGTCAAAGAGACTTGAAGATAGGAGAAAAAGTTTGGAACAACAGCTATAGTGAATAAGATAGGGAATCCATTGGAAAAGATCATCATGCTATAGTGAGTGCCTTGTTGAGATTAGGTACCATGAATCTGTAGTAGACCTAGTCAATATGGATTCAGGATTTTCTCCAGTTTTGATCAGAAGCATATGAGTAAAAGTGAAGGAAACTGACAGTAGAATCAATCCAGGAATGGAGTTTGGCAAGGCATGATCAGTAATAGAAAAATGGAACAAGGGATTCAATAATAGGATAATGTAGAGTTGAACTCACTCACCAAGAGATTTAGACTGAGAAGGAAGGAGAGGTTAACTAGGACAGGAGAGATGGTGGGAGAAAGTACTGAGGGATGGAGTAAATCAAGGTCTTGGCAAAGATGTTAAGTTTAAGAGGAGCAAAGCATAAGAAGGAAATATAGAAGACTATGATGAGATAAAGAAAAGAATTTGATAACAAGGTCAAGGCTATGACAGTATGATACCATTAGATATGTAAAGTCATGCAAAAGAAAAAATTTCTATATTAACTGTTTTACAAAAATAAAAGTAAAAAAAATAAAGTGAAAAATGATATGCTCCAGTTTGCACTCAGAATTTATCAGTTCTCTTTCTGGAGGTGGATAGAATTTTTTCATCATGAATCCTTTGGAATTGTCTATTCATTGTATTGATCAAGGTAACTATGTCTTTCACAGTTAATCATCATTACAATGTTGCTATTATTATATACAAATGTTTTCCTGATTCTGCTCACTTCACTTTGCATTAGTTCAGATAAACCTTTCCAAGTTTTTCTGAGACAATCACCCTCACCAAATTTGTATACCATTGTAATCATATACCACAACTTGTTCAGCCATTTCTCAATTGATGGTCATCTCAGTTTCCAATTCTTTGCCACCACCAAAAAAAAAGCCTGCTATAAACATTTTTTGTATGTATTGGTCATTTTTCTTTTTCTTTGATCTCTTTGAGATACAGTCCTACTAGTGGTAGCTCCTCTGATTCTTCAGTCAATGGTATTCCAGGTGAAATACTCATGCCCTGTCCACAAAACTTTGAGGCCAGTTAATGACAGAAAAATACAAGATCATGAATTGTTTAAAAAAGTCACCAGAAGTATAAGGGACAAAGATATTTTAGCAGTAGCCCCTAAAGAACCTTATCATATTGGGCATACGCAAAATAGAAAAAGATGAGCTTTTGATTGACAGCACCTGGTTCTCATTACTGAATTGTATCAGGCACTGGTCATGGTGCCCCTTACCTGTCACTTGAGCTGTGAACACTGAAAAGAAAAATTTATCAAGCACTCTAACACTCCAACAACTCCTCTGATTTCAGTCTAATAGGTCTTTTAAAGAGAGCTAGATGGCACAATAGATAGAGCACTGAACCTGGAGTCAAGAACTGAGTTCAAAAGGGTCAAGTCACTTAACCTGTCTTGCCTCAGTTTCCTCTGTAAAATGAGAAAAATAATAGCAGCTAAGTCCCAGGGTTGTTTGAGGATAAAGTGAGATAATATTAGCAAAACAATTTGCAGTCCTTAAAGTATCAAATAAGAGCCATCATCACCGTTGTTGTTATTATTTATTATTGTTATAATTATTTGCTTGCCACTTCTGTTCTGGTGGCCCAACCAATCCAGGATTCAAAAAGTTCCTCTCCAGATAGATATGACAATTATTTTAGAAAAGTTCAGATATTAGCATAGCAGACTCCTTGCATTGGCTTTATTCAGCTTGTTCTTCATTTCCAGATGTCAAATTCTTCCCAACATGCATGTCAAAGTATCTTTAAAAAAACAACCGACAAACAAAAAAATTTTATTTGTAGCAGGATCTTGTAGTATATTTCCATCTCTTCTTCAGTGGTTGAGGGGGAAAGATAATGACTAATCATCATTTTCAGGGATTTTATAAAATTTTTATGTAAGGATGTTAGAACATGACATTAATCTTCAAAATAGAAGACCACAGACATGATTCTGTAAGCCTTCTTGTATTTTTTAATAAATAAATTCACATATCCCTAATTATTTATCCTGTCATAAATAATACCCTCCATCTTTTTCCATAGTGCCAGGAGATTTTCCTAATACAAAAGGTATTTCAAAGAAGTCCAATTCTAAAGGTTCACAACGATGCTGTAAAGACTGAATATCTATTCTTATTGGAGTTTTAATTATCCTCACAATGCACACAGCCATGCTGTAACAAGCATTAAAAAGTAATTAGACTAATCCATAGCCTTTGAGCCACAAATTCCACTGCTAGCCATGTGACCAATGGAAGTCAAAGATAGAAAGGACCTATACACTAAAATATTCATAACTGCTCTATTTGTAATAACAAAAAACTGAAAACACAATAGATTCCCATTTTCTGGAAAATGGATAAACCAAGTATGGCTCATGAATTTAATGGAATATTTTTCTACCATAAAAAAGGATGAGTATGCAGTATACAGAGAAGCACAGAAAGACTTAAATAAACTGATCCAGGGTTAAGAAAGTTGGACCAAGAGGACAGCATACACAAAAGATACAATATTGTAAATGAAATGAACAACAACATGACAACGAACACTGAGCATTGTGTAATTACAATGACTAAGAACGTAGGCCTATGAAAATCAAGACAATGTGCCTTCTTCCCTTCTTTGTCAAAATAGAGGATGATAGATGTGGAATTAGGTTAAATGAGTATACTATCAAACTAGGTTGATGTGTTGGTTACTTTTGCTTAATTCTTGTTTTTTATCTTCTCTTTCTGGAAAGGGAAGGGAGAGGGATATATTTGGAAGTAAAGAGGGTATAAAAACAAAAGTTATCCAATTTTTTAAAAAAATATTTAAGATGTAATCATGCAAAGTAATAAGAAATTGTACAACTTCAGCATAAAATTGGAGGCATAAAGAAACAGCAGTTCTGTTCAAAAGATTAACTCCCAGCAGGAATAATAAAAGCAAAATAAAACAAAAAACTTCTTCCCCCCAATAAACCAAGATCTGAAAGAAATCCAAAGGCTACACTAAGCGGATTTAGCAACCACACTTCCTTAAAAAAGCTCTCTGATAATGTACTGACATCACCAAGTAGTGGAGGATATGACCAATGCCAGACCTTATTCAGTAGTACGGACCAAATGTTAATCAAACATTCATACCCATCTATGATATCTATCAACTAACACCAAGACACTCTAAAGTAACTATTAAGTTCTTTGGGGCTTCCAAAGAACTACATCTTTCCCAATGGTTCAATCTCTCTTTGAAATTGCCTCCTACCTTCAACAATTTCTGTCATTACTCCAGCTTTGTCAGTCAATTAGCATGTAATAAGCACCTACTGTGTGAAAAGCACTGTTCTAAGTGCTGGTGATATAAAAAAAGGCAAAAAAAAAAAAGTGTCCTAGCTCTCAAAGAGCTCAAAGCCTAGCAAAGAAGATAACGTGCAAACAATACATACAAACAAGGTATATACTGGATACACTGAAGATCATCTCAGAGGGATGGCTGTAAGATTAAGAAGCACTGGGAAAGGGCTCTTGCAGAAGATGAGACATTAGCTGAGACTTGAAGAAAGCCAGAGTTAATTGTGAGAGATGAGGAGGGACAGAGACAGCATTGCAGGCACATGGGGCAGGTAATGAGATTACTCAGAGTTGAGAAACAGACCGTCCTGTTCATGTAACAGTCAGAAGATCAGTTTCACTGGATCACAGAATGTGTGGAGGAAAATTAGGATAAGAAGACTGGAAAGCTAGAAAGGCAAAAAGATTACGAAGTTTTGGAAGCCAAAGAGACTTTTGTTTGATCTTGGAGGTAACTGCAGAGCCATTAAAGTCTATTGAATGGTCAGGGAGGAGTGAATTGATTAGACCTGCATTTGAAAATCAATTTGACGGCTGGATGAAGGATGAACAAGAGTGGGGAGAGACTTGAGGCAGAGAAACCAACCATCAAGCAATAATCCAGAAGTGAAGTGATGATGGTCTATACCAGGGTGGTGGAAATGTCGGAGAAGAGAATGCAGCATAGGCAAGTGTATTGCTAATCTATTTTTGCTTAATTTGAAGATCTTTCCCACCTGCTTAAATCACATGAAAGCCTAAGTCACATGTGGTAAGAGGAGCTTGCTGAACGGGTGGAACAGGAAGGAACAGAGCTGGAAGTTGGTAAGAGCATCAGGGCAGAGGAAAGAGAGGATACAGGCAGGCATAGCTAGGGTTGAGTGTTTGCTTGTGGGAAGGGGTGGGGAGGGGAAGAAGGCTTAGAAATTGCATTGTCCGCTGCAGTGCTAATGTGTATTGTCCTCTTGGTTACTGTAATGGATTTGACTTTCTGGTGTCTGAATAAATGTTTTTCTTCTGCCTTCTATATGGAGAGTCTATTATACTTTGTGATTCAAAACTACTCCAGCATATTCATAGTCCCTGTTGGTGCTGTGTATATTGCCTTGATGATACAGTGGGGCATGGACATTGCAAAAGATTTGTTGTAACATCCAGCAATTTCTATAACTGTCCAGCAAATCTGCCTAATGACATAGCCTATGTGTTGCATTGGTACCCACAAAATGTAAAAAGATTTAGAGCAGGAATTGTTAATATCTGGTTCACCAACCATAAATTTCAGGAGATCTGTGAAACTAGATGAGAAAAAAAGTCATTATTTTCATTAACCTTTGGTTGAAATTTAAAATTTCCTTCAATTACTTTAAAAACACACACACATTTTTCAGAGAAAAGATCCATATGCTTCACTAGATTGCCAAAAGTCTCTGTCTCACACACACACACACACACACACACACACACACACACACACACACACACACACACACACACAAAATAAGAACTCCTAGCCTAGAGAAAAGCATCCGTGCTATTGGGTATATCTTCTGTGGAAGATCTATGAAAGAGTATAGGCTAGAATAACATCCAATGAGAATGCATAGATGGGGTGCAACATACACCACAGAGATGACATCAGGTCCACATTGAAATATTGAAAGAATAAAGAAAGAAAGAAATACATGAAAAATTAGTCAAATACTTTTCTTGGGATTTAACTGACTCTGTTCTTTGAATAAATCTCTCCTAAAACTCTGCTAACCTCTTTTATGTGTGTTGTCTCCTTCAATTAGCATGTGTTTCTTGAGAACTGAAACTTTCCTTTTTCTTATTTGTATCCCCAACACTCATTGCAGTGCTTAGAACACAGTAAGTGCTTAATAAACTATCTTTTCTTCATTCTTTTTTTCTTTCCATATCATTTCTTATCATTTAGGAAGAGATGAATAACCAGTCACATAAATCTGCATTAGCTCATGAAAACCTCAACAGCTGGTTAAACAATTTTGTGACTTGATATATACATACATACATATAGATACATACATACATACATACATATACATGTATGCATGTATATGTGTGTATGTGTGTACATATATGTGTATATATATATACATATATATATTCTGTTTTATTTCATTTTTAGGTCTGTCCTGTTACAAACCTGTATATAAACAGGGAAATGGCTTTCCATGAAACAGAAGTCGTATAATAAAATCACCTTCTATTATTGACAATAACTGGACCCCAACTGCATCACAAAGGACAACCCATATATTCTACACCATTTGTTTTTAAACTAGTGGAAGTGTTGGCTATACATTCCTATGCTAAGGTTAATAAAATCTTTAAAAAATATTGTTGAGTAATAACTTTGACTGATTACAAATGATTAACGATGAATTTGTGGTGGATTTAAATATAATTTTTCAGAGAGAAAATCATGGGCATCTTAACTGTAAATAGTTCACAAATACAGGTAACACTCATCTCCTCTACTAGACTTTTATCATCTTGAGGATAAGAACTGTTTTGTACAACAATCCTGCCTAGCATAATGCCTTTCAAATAAACATTTGTTTAGTGACTGAAAAGATTTTTAGGATTGTAAATCATAAAGCCAGATTAAAGCTAAAAATGTCTCCAGGAAGATGTGAAGCCAGGCACCCATAAGGCTAAGGGTCACTTTTTCTAGAGAGTAATTGCCCATTCACCCCTTCACTCCCATCATATGTAATACATAAAGCACGGCCATATAAGTAAAAAATTGTTTATGGCTTCAAAAAAACAAAAACAGGGAAAATAAATTTATTGAACTATTGGGTACCTATGAGTGGAAATTTTCCTTTCTTGATTGGGGCATCTCAAGCTGGGAATATGTCCTTGAGTTCTGGTGAAGCCACACTTTCTGATGCAGGGCCAACTTCATAGTCAAGCAGGTATGACTGCTACATATTCATTTATCTCATGAGTTGTTTGAAGGTAATAATCAACCATAATTGCAGAACGATGATAAATCATATTACCCACCTCCTAATGGAGCAGTGATAAAATCAAGGTGGTAAAAGGAACATACAAAGACACAGCCAATGTGGGAATTTGCTTTGTTTGATGAGCAGCTAGGTGGCACAATGGAGAGGATGCTGGGCCTGGAGTCAGGAAGACCTAATTCCAGATCTAGCCTCTAACATTTACTAGGTGTGTGACCCTGGGCAAATTACTTGACCTCTCTTTGTCTCAGTTTCTTTATCTGTAAAATGCAGATAAGAATAGCATCTGTTTCATAAGGTGGTGTAAGGGCAAGCAAAGTAGGATCTTTTGCTGTTTTTGTTTTACTAAAGTGTGATTAAGGAGGATCTTTCCTACCCATTGATAGGCCTGGGAAGATTTGTAAGAAGGTCCACACCTTTTGTTAATGAGGCTTTGGTTCACACCTTTTGTTAATGAGGGTTCTCATGGGATGTGATGCCCTCCGGCTCTAAAAAGCGTATAAAGACTCTGAGGGTGAGGTTTTACTTTGGGGCTTAGTTTTTTAGAAGAAGGTTTGTGTGCCAGATGAGACTCTGGGAAGCCAGTAAGCAGACCCTGGCTTTGATATCTACATACATACATAAAAATAGATAGATACACACATACACACATATGCATGTGTGTATGTGTGTATCTGTATATATGCATGTATATACATATATATGAAATGAAATGAAACAGTATATATATATACATACATATATACTGTTTTATTTCATTTTTAGGTCTGTCCTGTTACAAAGCTGTATATAAACAGGGAAATGGCTTTCCATGAAACAGAAGTCATATAATAAAATCAATGTCTATTACTGACAATAATGTTGGTGCTTCCCTTTCTGTTAACTATGTATACATGGTCAGGCAGTTTGGAAGCACTATCTGTTGATTTTTATTTCTCTGTATTTTCTGAAGTTTAGGGTGCTGATTTTTTTCCCCTGAACTAAATAAATGATACATGTGCTTGATTAAAGTGATTGTTCATCCCTTTCCTTTTAGAAAAGCAATTCAAAGAACCTGTGATAGCAGGCCCCCCTGTGTATGTTGGGGTTGGGAGAATCAAAGGAGATAGTAACTGTAAAGCGCTCAGCACAAAAATTCCTGGTACCCAGTTAAATGCTATTTAAATATGAGCTATTATTTTGGTAGCTAGGTGGCTCAATGGATAGAGCAATGAGCCTGGAGTCAAGAAAACCCAAGTTCACATCCAACACTTACCTAGCTGTGCAAACCTGAGCAAATCACCTAAACTTCTGTCTGCCTCAGTTTCCTCAACTGTAAAATAAGGCTAATAACAGTACTTCCAGGGTTATTGTGAGGATCTAGTGAAGCCACAATCGTAATGGCCTTAGCACACAGTATATGGTAAATATTAGGTGCTTAATAACACACTAGTTATTAACAGACTAAGGATGTTTTTCACAAAGGTTTTATCTTTTTTTTTATGGGAAAAGAAGTTTAGAGAGTGGAGAGAGAAAAAGTATGATAGGATTATGAAAAGGGAAAAAGAAAACAAATGAAGCATTTTTTAAAATACACAGAAGCGACTAGAAGAAAAATCAGAAAGAAACAGACAAGCTTTGAAAGTTTTATATTGAATTTATTATATACTTATAAGCAAAAGCAAGATACACAAAATAGAAATTCACATTTTCATATACAATCAATCCTCTTTGTATGTGCCACTTTATATGTGGAAATGTTCATTTATTTGGTTTTTAAGTTCAGAATAAAATATTTTCTTAAAAAGAGTCAGGGTTAGAAGCAAAGCCTCAAATCTTGTTATAAATAATACTCTTTTGTGAAATAAAATAGACAACTCTCAAGGGTCTTTTTAAAAGTAAGATTGACAGGGGTTTTTTTAATATTTAAGTACCTAGAAGAACAGCTATTCTTGAAATCCTCTTTCCTAATTTTCATAGAGAAAAATAAACAAATGTTCTAGTTTAGGAAATGTGGAGTATTTCATCTCAGAACAGAATTTTCTTGGTGTAGACTAAAAGTAATTACCAGAATTACAAAGAAAGGTATATATGAGATGTGATCTTTAAAGTAAGTTATTTTTAAAACTAAATATAAAACAATTAAGACAGCATAGTGATGAATTGGCCTAATAATTCCAATAATGAAATCAACTCTAAGTGTTGTATCTCCTTAAATTCAAAACTATCAACTTTACAGAGAATGGATTACTTTAATGCAATAATATCCCCATCTTGTGGCCTGTTAGAATATTGCCCCCAAAGAATTTTAAAGTCATATTTGTGCTTTTTGTTGTATTTTCACAATAGCAGGCATAAATGGAGTCATCTATTGGCCTATGCCACTTTGCCTGGATGAAATTAAGGTAAAGACCAGACCCAGACTAGGGACTGGGAGCTCTACCTCTACTCTATATTAACACTTCTCTGTTAATTTGATTACATTAAATTCCTTACAAATATTATACAATGATTATTTCTTTACTCCTTGTTCCTACAATAAGGGTAGCTCTTTCTGAGCTATTTGCTTGATAGTCAGTGAAGGACAGTCTAAGTGAGTTATGATGTAAATTTTTTAGAGTTTTCTTATTCTGTTGCAGAACATATATTAGCCTTCAATTTCCAAAACTCAAATACGCTATTCATCAATCAAAACAAAATTTCAGTACCAAAATATATCTAAAAAAGAAAGGGGTCTGAGCCAGGGTATGATGAAAAGGGAAGGCAAAGAGTGGTTTGTGGGCACAAGATACCTCCCACTTTTCTTTATTGAGTTCAAAACACTTATTTTCCCTAGCTAATACACTGTAGACAGGCTAGACAGTATCTCTGCTTCATCTGTAGGTCCTGAAGATTGACAATCACTTTTAGCAATGTCATCATTGTAACAATTAGACATTATAACATTTTAGAATAAAGTTTTGTTAATGATTCAATTATAAGCCATTGCAACCTCTTTTTTCCCTACCCTTCTTTCCTGAACAATGTACATGACATGAAAAAAAACACCATTCTAATTACATGAACCAGCCCACTATTTCTGGTATTCAAATGAAGTCACAATTCAACATTAGAACTTTCAATTTTTTCTATCTATTCTCATGAGTTCCTTGTATGAGCATATGACAAGATTTCACATAATCACAAATTTTCTTTTCTTACCTACTTCATATGCTATCCTTACCAGAATTTTCCAATTTGATCTAAAAATCAGTTATATAGTAATCTAATTAATTTAAGGATTTTTCAGATCTTACAAGTCTTTAAATTAACTAGATTATTGTGGTTAATCAGTATAATTTAGTATTTTTATTTTAATTTAGGTCAAGTTGCCTCAGACACTAGCTATGTGACCCTATGCAAGTCACTTAATCCCATTTGCCTGAGTTTCCTCATCTGTAAAATGAGCTGAAGAAGGAAATGGCATACCACTCCAGTATTTCTGCCACAAACAAAGACACAAACACACACACACACACACACACACATACACACACACACACACACACACAAAATGGGATCAAGAATAGTTAGACACAATTGAAACAACTAAACAACAATATCTTATAACTACAACACCAGGAGTGTGCGTGTGTGTGTATGTGTGTGTGTATGTGTGTGTGTGTGTATGTGTGTGAACAAACCTAATGAACTTTTTACATATGGACTTTTTCAATTTCATATGTTATTTAAAAAAACAATGAATGAGAAGACCCTGGGGAAAATGAGACATGCCTAGGTAAGAAGGTTAGATAAGATTTGGTTGAATAAAAAATAAATAACAAAGATATCCTTGATAGGGAAATAAACCAAGCAGAGTTGAGAACAAGAATAAATTTCAAATAATAAATGGGTCAAAAAAAAAACAAAAACCAAACCATAGAAACAATTAATAATCACGAAAAAGGAAATGATAATAATGAAACAACATACCAAATTTTCCTGGAAAGCACCCAGTGAGAATCCTTTTATGAAATAGAGCCTAATATCTAAACCAGAAAAGAATAAAGCATAGAAAAAGAACTTTAGACTTTCATTCATTGAATATCAATTCAAATTTTTTAAATAAAATCCTGTCAAACAGACTACAGCATTTCATTTGAAGAAATGATTTGCCATAACCTGATTGGATTTATACCAGGGATACAAGGATGGTTCAACATGAGGAAAACAATTATTGTAATTAATTGTTATAAGAAATAAAATATCCAAAACCATGTGATTATCACAAAAACTACATAAAAAGCTTTTAACAAAGTACAACACTTATTTATACTAAAATCCCTATTAGTATCACAAAAAGCACCTAACACCAAAAGTAGGCATAAGGTGCAACAGTAATACACTAGAAATGTTTCCAGTAAATACAGGAGCAAAGTAAAGGTTGTACTTTCTCCACTATTACTCGCTATAGCTCTGGAAATGTTAGCAATAGCAATAAAATAAGAGAAAGGAGAAAAAAATTAAAGGAATAAAAATAAGTAGGAGGAGATAAAAACTCTCCCTATGTGGTAATAACTTGATAGTTTATTTTTAAAATCCTATGGAAAGAAAGAAATTACTTATTGAGATAATTAATAGATTCAACAAAGTCATAGTCTAAAAAATAACCTGGCAAAGATCAAAAGTATTTCCATATAACAATAACAAAATACAAGAGGCAATAATAGAAAAGGAATTTCTATTCCAAATAACTAAAAATTTATAAGATAAGTAGGGGTCAACCTACATATTTTATATTATATATTTATATTATATATTTTATTTATTTATATTCCTCAATCAAGGAAGGGCTTTTACAGTGAAAGAGAAAATTATTGTCAAGGGGTTCTTCCTGATGTAATGGCAAGCAAAGTAGGATTTTTTGCTGTTTTTCTGGATTGAGTTTTAGCCAATCAAGTTCCTTTGATTGAGTCTTGCCTTTGATTGAGAGCCTGTGTTTGAATCAAGAGCCTTTGACTGGAAATAGTATATATATTGTATTGCTTGGAGAGAGAAAGAAGCAGAGCTGAGAGAGAGAGAGGTGAGCATGGGGCTAGGGGAACTTGCTTGTGGGGAGCCCTAAAGGAAAGAATGTTTGTGGTTTTGGTGCTCCTTCTATTGATCTGCAGTGATTTCTCAGACAGAAATCCTTGTCTGTTGATCTGTGTTGATTTCTCAGACAGAAGTCCTGTCTTGATGGTACTGGTAAGGTATATAAATAATGTTATAACCCTGTTAAGTTTTATTTTCCTAGAAAGAAAAACCCACACAAATCTTCTGCATTCCTATATATTAGCAACAAAGTCCAACAGCAAGAGATAGAAAGAGAAATCCCATTGAAAGCTAGGGTAGACACTACAAAATACTTAGGAGTTTACCTGCCAAAACAAACCCAGGGATTATATGAACACAATTACAAGACACTTTTTGCACAAATAAAGTCAGATTTAAGTAAGTGGAAAAACATCAGTTGTTCATGGGTAGGCCGAGCTAATATAATAAAAATGACAATTCTACCTAAATTAATTTACTTATTTAGTGCCATACCAATTAAACTATCAGATAATTATTTTCTAGAGCTGGATAAAATAATATCAAAATTCATTTAGAAGAACAAAAGGTCCAGAATATCAAAGGAACTAATGAAAAGAAATGCTTGGGAAGGTGGCCTAGCACTACCAGACTTCAAATTGTACTATAAAGCAGCAATTATCAAAACCACTTGGTATTGTCTAAGAAACAGAGGGGTAGACAAGTGCAATAGATTTGGCACCCAAGACACAGTAGGCAAGGAATATAGCAACCTCCTGTTTGATAAACCCAAGGACCCCAGCTTCTGGGATAAGAACTCACTGTTTGACAAAAATTGCTGGGAAAACTGGATAACAGTGTGGTGGAAATTAAGCATAGACCCATGCCTGACACCGTACACAAGAATAAAGTCCAAATGGGTGCATGATTTAGGTATAAAGATTGATATCATGAATAAACTGAAGGAGCAAGGAATAGTGTATTTATCAGATTTATGGAGAAGGGAAGAATTTTTTTACTAAAGAAGAGATAGAAAGCATTATGAAATGCAAGATGGATAATTCTGATTACATTAAACTGAAAAGTTTTTGCACAACCAAACCCAATGCAACCAAAATTCGGAGGGATGTAGTAAATTGGGAAAGAATTTTTACGGCTAAGCTCAGGGATAAAGGCCTCATTTCTAGAATATATAGAGAACTGACTCAAATGTATATAACTACACAAGTCATTTCCCAATTGATAAATGGTCAAAGGATATGAACAGGCAATTTTCAGAGGAAGAAATTAAAGATATCTATAATCATATGAAAAAATGCTCTAAATCACTATTGATTAGAGAGATGCAAATCAAAACAACTCTGAGGTACCACATCACACCTATAAGATTGGCAAACATGACAGAACAAGAAAATGATAAATGCTGGAGAGGATGTGGGAGAGTTGGAACACTAATTCATTGTTGGTGGAGCTGTGAGCTCATCCAACCATTCTGGAGAGCAATTTGGAACTATGCCCAAAGGGCTACAAAAATGTGCATACCCTTTGACCCAGCAATATTGTTACTAGGACTGTATCCCTAAGAGATCATGAAAATGGGAAAGGGTCCCACATGTACAAAAATACTTATAGCAGCACTCTTTGTAGTTGCCAAAAACTGGAAATCAAGGGGATGCCCATCAATCGGAGAATGGCTGAATAAATTATGGTATATGAATGTAATGGAGTACTATTGTGCCATAAGAAATGATGAACAAGACTTCAGGAAGGCCTGGAAGGACTTATATGATCTGATGCTGAGCTAAAGGAGCAGAACCAGGAGAATTTTGTACATAGCAATGACCACAGTGTGCGAGAGTTTTTTCTGGTAGACTTGGAACTTCATAATAACATAAGAACTTATTAAAAAAAAAAAATACCAAAGGTGGTTTTCTAAGGCAAAATGCCTTCCACACTCAGAGAAAGAAATATGGAAGTCATTCGCAGAATGTAGCAGATTATGTTTGTGTGTGTGTGTGTGTGTGTGTATTATGTTTTGATTTGTTATATGATTTCTTCCATTTATTTTAGTTCGACTATATAGCATGACTATAGTGAAAACATACTCAATAGGAAAGTACATGTAGAACCTATACAGAATTGTATGCTGTTGTGGGGAGCAAGCGGGGTAGTGGGAGGTAGGTGTGGGGGGGATAAAATTTTAATTTTATGGTAGTGATTGTAGAACATTAAAAAAATAATAATAAAATTAAATTAAATTTAAAAAAAAAGAAACAAAAGCTGTGGGCAGGAGCCAGTGGAGCCTGCTGTCAGACAGACACAGGAAGAGTTTGGAGTGGAACAGTCCCTGGGAGCTAAGACAAGGAGCAGGGAATGAGAGTGGCCTGCATGTGAACTCAGGCAAGAGCTGGGAGCAGCTGACCCATGGAAGAGGAGCCATGGGGTATGGAAGTCAGACTCGAGTCAAGATGAGAGAGGACTTTACTTAGACTCTGTGTATTGATAAAAGAGATTGTTCTTATAGTGACCTAGGGGTAGATAGTGTGGTGTTTTCTGCTGCCCCTTAAGGATGTGTTGTGCTAGGAAAGATCCTAGTCTGGGACCCCTGACTTTGGGGATGCAATGATATATGCTATGCACATAACCCTAACCCTCAATGTGGGGCCGGAGGCAGGAGCTCATGCACGTGCAAGCATTTAGGGTTAGGGTTAGGGTTATGACCTACTGAGTGTTATGAGATACATAAATGTATTAGATGATATGTTCTGCTTAAAGATGTTGCTATGAGTGTTATGCTTTACTCTACTGAACAACGTTTATTGCTGAATAGAGAGTTCATTTTACTATGCGATTAGACCCTTAAAATTATTCCTAGCAACAGTCTTCAGATGTGCTGCCATGATTGGAGTTACACCTGAAGACCTCCAAGGAGGAGAGATTCCCATGTCTCTATGAAGTCCATTCCACTTTTGCAGGCCTCTGATTTGGGGTAGGTTCTTTCCTTATCTCAGCTTCATGTTGACCTGGTCCCAAACAGAATGTCCTATTCTTCTTCCACACAACAGCCCTTCAAATCTTTGAAAATAGTTTTCATGCTGTCCTTCCTCCAGCCCCAGTCTCATTTTCCCTAGACTAAACATTTTCAGTTTCTTCAAACAATCCTCATATGTCAAGGACTCAAGGCCTTTCACTATCCTGATTGCCCTCTTCTGGACATTAGCCAGCTTGTCAATGTCCTTCTTAAGTTCTGGTACCCAGAAAAAGGGAATGAAAACTGTGGTTGAGAAGTGATCTACTAAGGTGAAAAAAGTGATCACTTCAAAATCCTAAATCTATGAAACTTATCCAAGTAAGATTTTAAAAAGCCATTTAGGTGGAAAGTCTGAATTAATACATAATAATTGTTATGTCATAATATTAGATTCTGCTCCAGTCCTTTACTTTAACTCTGTGTTCGTGTTTCTATTTCAAATGTGTCTTTTATAAACGACGTATTGTTGGATTCTGGTTTCTAATGCATTCTATCTGCTTTCTTTTTATGCATGAGCTCATCCCATACACATTCACAGTTATGATTACTGTTTTCCTCCATCCCATCTTCTCCTCCTCCTCCTCCTCTTCCTCCTCCTCCTCCTCCACCTTCTCCTCCTCCTCCTCCTCTTCCTCCTCCTTCTTCTTCTTCTTCTTCTTCTTCTTCTCTTTCTTCTTCTTCTTCTTCTCTTTCTTCTTCTTCTTCTTCTTCTTCTTCTTCTTCTCCTTCTTCTTCTTCTTCTCCTTCTTCTCCTTCTCCTTCTTCTTCTTCTTTTCTGTCTCTCCATCTGTCTGTTTCTGTATCTCTGTCTCTCTTCATCTCTCCATCTGTCTCTCTGTCTCTCTCTGTCTCACCTTTTATCCTATCCCTCCTCTATTTTGCCTCTAACTACTGGCTCCTTTAATATGTCCTCCCTTTCATCATCCCCTTCCCCTTTTTCTTATTCTTTTCCTTTCCTATTTTCACATTGAGTAAGTTGCACTTCTATATATGACTGAATTTGCATGTGTACATGTATGTGTGTCTGTATGTGTGTATGTGTGTGTATTTATTTTTCCCTCTTTGATACAATTCCAATGAGAATAAGGTTCAAACATTGACTGACACTCCTCCTCACCCCTGCCAATTTTCCTCTCCATTGTAAAAGCCCTTCCTTCCATGCTCTTTCATGTGAGAAAATTTTTCCCATTCTACCTCTCCCTTCCTTCCTTCTCCCAGTATATCCCTCATTCTCACCCCTTTAATTTTTTTGAAGATCATTCTAACATAATCAGCTCACATCCATGCCCTCCATCCATATAAACTCCTTTTAACTGCTCTAATAATGAAAAAGTTCTTAGGAGTTACATGTATCTTCTCGTGTAGGAATGTAAACACTTTAACTCTGAGTCCCTTATGATTTCTCTTTCACGTTTACCTTTTTATGATTCTCTTTGAGTCTTATTGTTGAGTATCAAATTTTCAATTCAGCTCTGGCCTTTTCACTAGGAATGACTGAAAGACCTCTATTTCATTAAATATCTATTTTTCCCCTGAAGGATTATACTTAGTTTTTCTGGGCAGGCTATTCTTGATTGTAATCCTAGCTCCTTTGCTCTACAGAATATCCTATTCTAAGCTCTTCACTCTTTTAATGTGAAACCTACTAAATCTAATTTGATGCTGAGTATGGGTTCCAGGATATTTAAATTGTTTCTTTCTGGCTACTTAAAGTATTTTCTCTTTGATCTGGAAGCTCTGAAATTTGGTTATAATACTCTTAAGGATTTTGTATTTTGGTATCTCTTTCAGGAGGTGATGGGTAGATTCTTTCCATTTCTATTTTACCCTCTAGTTCTATAATATTGGAGCAGTCTTCCTGAATAATTTCTTGAAATATGATGTCTAGGCTCTTTCTTTGATCATGATTTTCAGATAATCCAATAATTCTTAGGTTATCTCTACTTGATCTATTTTCCAGGTCAGTTGTTCTTTCCAGTGAGATAGTTCACATTTTTCTTCTATTTTTTCATTCTTTTGACTTTGTTTCTTGATACCTCTTAGAGTCATTAATTTGCACTTGTCCAATTCCAATTTTTAAGTAATTGTTTTTTTAGTGAGATTTTATACTTTTTTTTCCAATTTGACCAATTCTGCTTTTTCAGTTCATTTCTCCAGTGAATTTTTGTATTTCCTCTTCCAATTAACCAATTCTGCTTTTTAAGGAATTCTCTTCAGTGAATTTTTTGTGTTTCTTTTAACATTTGGCCAATTTTGTTTTTTTAAGGTGTTTTATTTTCTTCAGCATTTTTTATGCCTGTTTTACCAAGCTGTTAATTCTCTTTTCATAATTTTCTTCCTCATTTCTTTTCCCAACTTTTCCTCCACTACTCTTATCTCTAACTCTTCCAGGAGCTCTTGCTGGGCTTGGACCCAATTAGCATTTTCTTTTGAGATTTGTTTGGTACCTGTTCTCACATTTGTGTCTACTTCTGAGTTTGTCTTGGTCTTTTCTGCCAATATAGTAGCATTTTATAGTCAAATTCTTTTGTTGTTGTTATTGTTTATTCATTTTTCCAGCCTATTTTTCACTTTGAATTTTATGTTAAAGTTGAGTTCTGCTCACCTTGGTGAGGGAAGCACCATCAAGCTGCAGGCTTTTTGTGCTATATTCAGGGCTATTTCTGCAAATTTTGGGTGATTCCAAAGTGGTAGGATCCTGAGAGAGGTATGATCTCTGCTCTCCTGATCTGTGCTCTTGCCTTTACCCTTATTTGGCCCCAGTCCCTCGCAACCCTAAATACTAGTGCTCTCTTTGCTTTCATACTATAACTAGGGTCTCCGTTCCTTTAAGATCAACCAACAGCCCTCCTCTCTTCTACAGAACTGAGACCCAGAACTGTATATGGGCAATAGATTTGCCAATCAACACCAGCTGTACCCAGTGCGAGCAAAGGGTCCTCTGTAATCTTTTTCTGATCAGTTGTTTGACCCCCTCACCATCGCTGAGCTCAGAGATCCCAGAGCTGCTGCTATGGAATCTGTTGCTGCCACCATGGGTATGTGGGCTCAGGACATTATTTTAAAGTTGTTTCAAGGGGAATGTTGGCAGAGTTCAGTTGGCTAGCTGCCCCTAATCTGCTGTACTCCATCATAACATTTAATAACATCTATTTCTTTTCCATTCACTGTGATCTTTCATCTTTCATATTTGGGTTGAAGTTCGTTTTACAAAAAGCATATTAATTAGAAGTTTTCATTCTCTTCATTCTTGTCAACTAGGTGGCACAGTGAATAGATCACTGAGCATGGGCTCAGGAAGATTTGAATTCAAATCCAGCCTCAGAGACTTCCTAGCTGTGTGACCCTGGCAAGTCTTCCTCAATTTCCTTAACTGTAAAATGGGAGTGATAATAACATCTACCTCCCAGGACTATTATTAACATCAAATGAGATATTTGTAAAGGGAATACATAGCACAGCAGGGGCATAGGCTAGGTGGTGCAGTAGATAGAGCACCAGTGCAGGAGGACCTGAGTTCAAATCTCACCTCAGACACTTGACACTCACTAGCTGTGTGAACTTGAGCAAGTCACTTAACCCCAATTGCCTCATCCTGAGTCATCTCCAGTCATCCTGATGAATATCAGGTCACTGGATTCAGATGGTTCTGGAGGAGAAGTGAGGCTGGTGACCTGTACAGCCCTCCCTCACTCAAAACAAAGTCAAGTGCAAGTCATGTCATTATTTCTCTGAAGACATGATCTTCTTTGGCAACGAAGGACGAACACACACACTCATAGCACAGCAACTGGAACACAGTAGGTGCTATACAAATGCTACTCTATTATTAGCATAATTATTATTATCATTATCATCATCATCTTGGCATCAAATGTTCTTCTGTGATGTGTGATCTGACAGTTTTGTTGTTGCTTTTTTGTCTTACTATAGGATTTCTATTATTGATTCTCAGAAGGATAAAATCTACAAGCTGAAAGAGTCCTTGGCAATCATACAGTCCAGCCTCCATCTGACTGAGAATCCTGTCTACAGAATCAACAAATGGTCACCTAGTCTATTCTTGAAGCCCTCAAGTGAAGGGGAACATATTAGCTCCCAAGACAAACCATTCAACTTTGGACAGGTTGGATGATTGAAAGTTTTTCTTTATATCAAGCCTAAATTCATATTTTTTTTTGGCACTTGCATTCAATTCTTATAATTCTGCCCTCTAAAGCCAAGAAGAACCTATCTAATTGGTCTTCTATATGACAGACCTTCTTGAAGACAGCCATCACTCCCTGTCTCCCAATAATACTTCTCTTCTAAAGACTAAATATTTCTAGTTCCTTCAGGCATTCCTCATATGATATGGTCTCCAGTCATCACATATGGGATCATTTTCTTCTCTATATACTCCTGCTTGTGGAGTGGCCTTCCTAAAATGTCACAACACAATACATCCAATATAATGTGACCAGAGAGGAAGAGGACAGAACTCTGACTCCTTGTACATTATGGATAATGTGTCTCTTAATATAGCCTAGAACAGCATTAGCTTTTTGCAGGCCCCATTCACATTTTTGACTTGCAAATCACTAAAAAGGCATCAATCTTTTTTTTTATAAGAATTGTTGACTGGTCGTGTTTCTCCAATCCTGTGACTTGTGAAGCTGATGTTTTTAACTTAGATATAAAGTTTTATGCTTATTTCTATTAGATTTCATCTTTGTTTCATAGGTGGAAACACCGAAGTATATATTTTATTTCAGAGGTAGCCTGCTGGCATGGTGGGTAAAGCACTAAACCTAGAGTCAAAAATACTTGAGTTCAAATCTAGTTCAAATCTGAGTTCAAATCTCAGATACCTTCTAGCTGTGTGACTTTCTAGCTGAGTAAATGACCTAACTTCTGTCTACCCCAGTTTCCTTATCTGTAATATAGAGATATTACACCTCCCAGGCGTTTTGAGAATAAAATGAGATAATATTTATAAAGTTCTTTGCAAACCACAATGTGCTATTATCATTATTATTGTTACTATCTTATAAGGTCTGACCCACAGAAGGGCTAAATTCTTTTCAGATCCCAACTTTTGCAATTCTTATCATATGTGTATTATCTACAAATTTAATTAGTGTGCCACTTATGATTTCCCTGTTAAAAACATCCAATACCACATGGTGAAGAACAGATCCTTAAGGTAGTTCACTAGAAATCTTCCTCCAAGTTTACTTCTACACATTAATAACCACTCTTCAGGTCTAGCCATTCAACCAGTCCTAAATTTGTCTAATTATACTATCATCTCACTCATATCTTTCTATCTAGTCCATAAGAATAGCATGAAAGGTCTACAGGTAAAGGATTCACTGAAATCTAAGTACACTTTTCTACAGCATTCCTCTGATCTGAAAGTCTAATATCTGATGAGATTATTCTGACATGTTCTACTCTTTCATTCAATTTTATATTATTTTCAGATTTGCATTCTCACTTTCCCCTATGCCCATTGAGAAAGAAAACAAAAACATATAAAACCACTGCAAACATGTATAATCAAACAAAGCAAATTCCTCCATTGACTGTGACATTCTCTAATCTTGATGAATTCATGTTGGTCATTTGCATTTACTTATTTCCTTTTTCAAATGTTCACAGAGTATCTGCATAGTAATGTGCTCTACAGCAGGGGTGGTGAACCTGCAGCCTCAATGCCACATGTGACCCTCTAGGTCCTCAAGTACAGCCCTTGATTCAGTCAAAGGGCCATACTTTAGGACCTTGAGAGCCACATGTGACCTCTAGCCTGCAGGTTCACCACCCCTGCTTCAGAATTTTGCTAAGAGCAGAAGTCATGCTCAATGAAACAGTTTGCTGATTCTGACCTTTTGCCATTTTGGAAATAATATTTGTCATTCTCTGGGTCATGCAGAACCCTTCTTCCTATTCTCCAAGAGCTTCCAAATATTACCAACAGTGGTTTAGTAATCACATTTGCCAGTTTCCTCAGTGTGCTCAAGAATGTTCATCTGCAACAAATGTGAACTTCTTGAGAAAAGCCATCACTCTCTTACTACTTATCTTCATTTTCAACTGCTTGTTAACAAATTTATTTCTATCCTATTCCAAAGATCATCCTCCTTGGAAAAAATATAAAAGAAGAAAAATTAATAGCTAAACAGTTCAAAATTTTAACCATTGCCTATTATTAATATCCCATCTACCTGCAAGCAGCAGTCCAGTCTTATCCCTTCTTTGATTCTTCTCATTTGAAAGAAACAAAGAAAGAAGGAAAGAAAGAAAGGAAATAATTCATTGCAAGCTTCAGCTCATTTGGAGATTTAGCACTCAGACTCCATACAAGAAAAGCAATCCAACAATAAGACCCATTTTTTTTCTTCTATACTAGCTAAAATTGATTAGAAAACTTTGATTAAAACCTTGATTTAAATGCATATCCCTGTTTCTTACTGAAGAATTGGACCCAGTATTCTTTTAGCTTCATGTTTGATTTACTTCTGGTGAAATAGCTGGTTGAGGGTATCTGTGTGTGTGTATGTAATATAGATATAGATGTGTATGTATGTATATGTATATGTGTGTGTATAGCCTGAAAAGGAAAACAAATTTAAATTGCATTTGACATTCCTTCAGGCTGTGCACTAGAAATAAGGTACAGAAAACAAGCACAAAAGTAGCTGGCTAATTTTGCTTGCACATCATCCATTCAGAATCCTATAAACATTTACAAGGTAACGGTTTTATGACTATGCCATTAAAAGGCCAAAGGAGATTATGAGCCTCTGAGTTTTAGGTCAAATGTGTATCTGTGCAAAAAAAAATGTTAAGTAACAACTCAAAGACTCAGCTCCCTGATTTTATTCTGATTAGTCAACTCTGAAATGCAAGTTTTCTCATCTCCAAAAACTTTCTCATGTAGCATTTCAGTGAGATTGAAGAGAGAAGATAAGCACACATTAAACAGATAAAAATCAAATAAATGGCATTTCCTTTAAGTTACAGAAAAATTTAACTTCATTGAAATACTATTTGATTATGATTTTGCCATTTAACTCCCTCTAGGCCTCATTTCCTTCATCCGCAAAAATGATGAGGTTGGACTAGATAATCCCTAAGGTTCATTTATATGCTAAATGTGTGTGTGTGTGTGTGTGTGTGTGTGTGTGTGTGACTCTATGAACAGAAAGGAATAATCTGCAATGGTTTTGTCCAGATAAACCTCCTTTAACAAGAACAGATTTCCACCTCTACTTATTCTTCTCTTTCTCCTTGTTCCTCCAAAAAAAAAAATCACAATATGAACCTTTAGGAACATGTCAATTCACAGAAGATTTAATTTTTCACATTGTTACAACATTAAAATTTGAGTATTTTCCAGACAAGATCAAATTTCATGACCTCAAATGTAGTATGTTCTTAGAGCAATTACATATATGATTTCTGAAGCTTAGATATAATGTATAAACAACTAGAAAAATCAGAATTGTAATTCTTTTTTAAAAAAAAATTTCTACCTTCAAGTAGTTTTCTAATGTTCTTAGAACAAAATACTTAAGATCTCCATTCTGTTTCTGAACCAAAAATAATAAACAAAATAGCCTCAGGACCTTCCCCAGAAAATTCAGGATACTTTCTCTCGAGGTTCCAACAGAAAGACAATCTTTACTTAAGATCTGTAGCAATTCAGTCAGTCTTGATATTTCAGGAGAACGACATTTCAGCTATAAATTACTTCAATGCATTAACAAAAATAGCTAAGTCCAAAGTGTCAGCCCAGATCTTTCAATTTTTGAATCAAACCCTTATCATTACCTCTTAAACATACTTTTTAGTAGTTGAATAGTTATAAAGGATTGAGGTGCACTCAGTTGGAGGAAACGAGATCATAATCCTTTTATTAGGAATCATGTTTAAAAAGAGTAGCTTATTATGGAAAATTCTTCTACCCCAGGGAAAATTATGCTTCTAAGGCTCATGAACCTGTCAGTCCATAAGTTAGGAGTGAGTTGCTGCATCTGCAGTTTTGATTAATCTATTCATTACTCCGTTGACCCTACTTTCTAGCCTAGAAAGGTTGTAGAAAAATATTCATTGAGGATCTGACTTCAAGTGGGAAAAAATGGGAGCATGTTCTTGACTAAAAGAAAGTACATTATACTTTCAAGTCTTGGACAATGAAACCTGGTGACAGGAGGCATATAAAATTAGGCTTTTAGTGGTTTGTTATTTAAAATACATGCTCAGAAATTTTAGTCCTTTAGTCCTGTGTCCTTCCAATAGAGGAAGTCTTCTAGAGAGGTTTCACTATATTGATGCTGATTATTCTTTAATGCTTTAAAGGAAAAAAAATAAAAGCTCCTTAGAAAGAGCAGTGAAAAAATCAGAGTACCTGTGCCATGCCCCCGAGATGTATGATCCAAAGGAAGCATGCTGGGGGCTAGTACTGGAGTCCTGCTAATTATTCACTCTTTGGTTTACACTCTAACTGCCCCTACCCATGTACAGTCCTTTCTCTATGAAAACAAAATGACAGTGATGGAAACTTGCCATGTAGCTTGAAGTATAACTCTTGAGGACCACAAGTTCATTCTCCTCTTTGTGCAAATGGAAGTCTAGTTGAAGAAGCAGGTAAAAGAGGAAAGTGGAGATTCATTTTTTCATTTTATGCCCTCAAAAATGTGTGTTTCCTTAGAACAAAGGGAAGATTCAAGACCAATAAGATCTATCTAGTCTTTCACTCAGCTACATTACCATGATTGTATTTATAATCAAAGACTTTTCCAGTTCTACTTAAACCCTCATTCGGGTGTCTGCTATGAAATCAGCTCAAGGATGAAAAATACATCCATGCTTCTTTCAAAGGAAGCTCAGGTGTGCATGTAATTTGATGACTTCATTGTGATACCATAGAAAACTATGAATGAATTTTGATCAGCTAATTATGATGATTGAAGAAGCAAACTGGATTTGCAACCTAATTTGTTAAGATTAAAATGGATGTATAAGTGATAAATAATGGAAAGTAATCCATCATATGATACCTTCAACTCATATCTAATGTTTTATCTAAGAAACATGGAATAAGAACCAATGCCTAATGACAGACTGATTTATAATTTGAGAATAAGATGCCCTTAATTAATATAAAAATATTCTCAATATATATTTGAAACTGCGCTCCTCCAAAATATAGACCCTCTTTTAAGATTGTGGGAAACAAGGAAGTTCTGTTTCCACAGTCACATGTCCTAGTACAATCAGGGGAAGGTCAGAAACTACTGCACAAGCCTGATGAGCTGTTTGAGGGAAAGCCTATCAGAGAGGAGAACATAAAGTCACATGGCCAGGGGACAGTGGCCAGCGAGATGCAAAGTTCAGAATTCTATGAGAAGCCTGCTTTATTCCGACTTTGTTGTAATCTCCAGTAGTCATGCTGGAGATCACCCATTCCTTCAAGGGAAGGAAGACAGAATACCTTCCCTCCTCTGATATCCATTTAAATAAATTTTCCTTGATACTTTTTTGTGTGTCAAGTGTGTCTCTAATAAGATCTTGGGTAGAAGATTCAAGCTAGTTTCATAATAATTCAATAGTTAATTGAGAACATCCTATTATCTGTAATAATTACCTAGTAAAAGACAAGCAATTAGTTGAGTACCTAGCAGACAGAAATGAGCAATTAATGCCTGGAGGACTATCCTGTAGGATATCTAACAAATATTCCATTTTCCAAAAGAAAAAAAATTACATTTGGATTAGTGCCTGAAGCAAAGGTCTGAACTTGCCACCAAGGAATTACCAGTATTTCCTGTAGAATATTCCATATCATATTTTACATAGTCTTAAAAGGCATAAGAAGTAAAATTTATGTTAAATTTTTAATAAAATACAAAATAGGATCCAGACACCACCCCTTCCCCAAAAAAAGGTGTTTTCTTAATTCTTTACATCCAGGAAGAAATATTTTAACCCAAAGATGGGCGAACTTGATAAAGGCTCACTCGAGTAAGAATAGAGAAACTCATTAATACTGCCTGGGCTTTTCCTCCTGCTAACACCATAGGGCACACAGTACCCCTTGGAGCTGTGGAGTTAAGAAGAGCCTCCCTATGTCCCTTCTCAGATCTTTTACGCAGCTGGGTTTATGTTATACCACCCACAGATAATCACTCAGCTACTGCCACAGCTGTATAGAGGCAGTATCCAGAGAAGCTAACTCTGGGAAGCAAAGCCAGGACAAGGCATTAATGTGCTCTGGGTAAGGTTTGAAAATTACATACACACAGCCAGCTCAAAAATTACATTCCTAGTGTGTTACTTACTATCCACCAAAAGCTTTGTGCCTTCAGTGACTAAAAATGTAACAAAATAAATATGTATATACCATGGAGAGAGGAATTGTCTGGCATTAAAAAAAAAGTGCATTTATAAAAAGTATAACGGGGGGATTGACTAAAGGAAACTTCATACACAGTTACAAATATAATATTTAAAAGTATCCAGCATTGAATACAGACCCTCAGTCCAAAATAGTCAGCTTCACATCTAGCCCTGCTCTTCCAGGGGAGGATTTAAATGGAGAGAAGGGGAGGTATTGGTCTCACTACAAGTCTACTATTTAGTGCTCTGTCTCTCTCTCTCTCTCTCTCTCTCTCTCTCTCTCTCTCTCTCTCTCTTTGTCTCTCTCTCTCTCTCTCTCTCTCTCTGTCTCTCTGTCTGTCTCTGTCTCTCTCTCTGTCTCTCTCTGTCTCTCTCTGTCTCTCTCTCTCTCTCTCTCTCTCTCTCTCTCTCTCTCTCTCATCATTTCCAGATTTACCTGCATAGTCTAGAAATACACAAAAGGCCCATGGGCAGGAATTCTCATGTAGTGTTTTGTTAAGCAGTAGAAATATTCTCTTCATGACACCTATGTAAATCTAATGAGAAACCCCTTATTGAGGTTTTTTGCAATCAGTTCTTAGCCCATTGGTTAGAGGATCAAACCAATTATTTCTACATTTATTAACTTCTGTGTTATATTCAAATTTGAAATTTCTAGTTGAAGACTATAACCTCAACACTATCCTAATAAGGTACTGTTTTCAGCATAGAAGAACTGTGTTTTTGGTACCTTAAACACTGATATACAGCATCAGATTTCAGTGTGATACTTCAATAAAACCTCTTCTCAGAAATCATAACCCTAGATGGCTGACTAATGCATTCTCTTTCCTCTGATGCAGAAAGCTGACAGCAAGTATAACCCTTGCCCATCTTCATCTTTCTAGATTATGCTTTTTGAGTATGGTTGGGTTTTTTAACCCCTACTTTCCTTGATGAAAATATAGAAATTCTTCTATCAGCAATTTACATAGATGCTATTTAGTACAATTTACTCAATACTGTTCAGATGAAATTACTAAACAACTTCCTTGTTCTTAACTCTCACCTAGATGACAATTCCAATATTCAACCCACAGACCCTTTCCCCAGTGACTAGTATAACGTGGTTGTCTCCACCCCTACTCTCTACAGATTTTCCTCCAACTATGTTGCCTCCATTTTAGGGCCCCAGTGACTAGCCCACAGTTCCATTTAACAATTTGACACAGGATAGCTTTTAAACAGCAAATTTACTTCAAATATATGACAAGAACAAAGTGCAATCATTTCTCTCAGCACCTCAGGGACATAATCTCCCCTATACCACCTCAGACTCTGGGGGGATGGGGGTGGGGAGGGTATGGAGTAGCTCACAACTTAGATCATTTCCTTCATAGCATGATCTCTTCAAGTTCCAATCCAAAGTTACATTGCTGCCAAATTCTACTGGGCCTGGAGTCCTGGATCTTTACTCCTACTAGCAATTCTGACCTGGCTACAGCACCCAGCCAAGATACCTGAACTCCTAGATCCTTATGGTTCATGCTCCTGGTGAAGATATTCACTCAAAGGCCCAGGCTTTCTGGAGCAATATGTCCGGGGGAGGAGAGGGAGAGATCTCAAAGCTTTCACCCTACAATACTCTCTCACGGGAAACTCAAATGCAGCTAATGCTATAGGCAGTGGCTGTTTTAAAATAATGGATAGTGCCAGCTAGTTAGCCAGTGGAAAAAGGCTCCTCCTAATTGAATGGTAAGCCCACTCAGAAGATCCATGCATGCTCTAATCTTCATGAATTTTCATAGAAGCAATTCCAGTCCTCTCCATCTGAGGAAACTCCATCTCAGGTGGTCTGGGCATGCACCAACCCCCATTACACTAGTATTGCCTAGCTCTCCATCAGATGACAGGTAAGTCCTTCCTTAGTTTCGGAGGAACCCACTAGCATTTCATTCTGGTATTATTAGATTTGTTGCACCATTTGGGGGTGCTAAATTTTTTCTAAGGAAAACAAGAATTCTGCCATATTGAAAACTGAATTTATAATCTCTTCACCTAAATTGGCTTCCTGACAATTTTGCTATTCCTGTTGATAGCAAAATCATTCTTCCCAGCTTCTCACCCTTGAAACTTCTCTTTAATTTTTTCCTTATAATTAATCACAAAATCCTATCAATTCTTCTTTTCCCATAGCATCTCTGACTATCCCTTCCTCTTCATCTCACATGTACACTGGCAAAACTCTTTACCACTTCATAAACAGATTACCCCAAAAGCTTTCTAATTGGTCTTTCTAACTTTCCAAATTGTTTTATAGCCTTACTTCACTTTCTTAAAGGCCAGACTGCTTTTCCTAACGCATCACTTTCCTCATTTCACTTTCTTGCTTTGAGAACCTCCTTACAGATTGGATTAAGCCTTAATTCTACTGCCTCATACTTAAGGCACTGCAAGAAGTGATCCCACTTTACTTAAACAACTTTTTCTTGCATTATTCTGAAACGGGAATCTTCTCCAATTATTCTAATCTCCTTAACATTCTCTCAAGATGTTCATGGGGTAGGGGAAGCTACCCTTTGCTCTGTGCCCACCCAAGTTACTACTCATCCTTCAAGTTCCAGTTCATATACTGACTCTTTCATAAAGCCATCCTTATATGCTCCAAGTCACACTGAGTTTTTTTTTCCTCTAAATACCCATAACACCTACTGTCTCTAACATACTTACTATTTGGCACCTAGAATCACAGTCACAATAGGCAAGGAAGTTTATCTGGGCCAATTTCTTCTTTTATAGATAAGGAAACATAGAGATAGAGTCTCTCGCTTGTGGTCACACAGCTAGTCATTCCTCCTATAAATGTTTATTGAAAATCTAATATATTCAGGGAATTGTGGAGAATAACAAGATAATTGAAAAGTTTTCCCTGGTCAGAAGGAGTTTATAAATCTAACAGAATATAAGATTTACATACCAAGAACCACAATACAGTCAAACAATCAACAAGCATTTATTAAGGACTTACTATTTGTTGAATACTGCGCTAAGTAAGCACTATGAATGAGGAAAGACAATATATGGTAAATATAGTAAAAAAAAAAAAAAAAATAGTGGCAGAGCCAGAACTAGAAGCTACCTGTCCTAATTCTAAGTCCATGATTCTTTCCATTGCCATTCTAATTATATTGTCTTATATTGGTCTTTAGTTCATATGGTGTCTAATCTCCCCAAGAGAATAGGGACTGCCATATTCTTATGTATCACCTCCAGCACTTAGGACATAATGATCAATAAATACTTTGTGAATTAAGTTGAATTGTAGCCATGATTTCTCGTATCCTGCTTTCTTACTTCTAGGAATCAGAGAACTCAAGCTTGCCATAAATGAGATGAATCAAATTGAAGAGAATGACTCACTCCATGTTTATTTATAGTGATATAGCACTTGTGAAAATACTTAGAGTGGGGGATGTTGATCTTTATGAGAGTTTAAAAGTTATTGGTAAAAAAAAATTTCAAATATTCTATAGAAGTGCTTGGAGAAGGTGGAGGAAAGAGAGGGAGCATGTTTGACTCCAGCTGTACCTAACTCACATCTCTATATTGTCGATAAAAATAAAAACCCATTTCTATCCCCCACCTGCTACCCCAGTGAAGTGTAACTTTTGTGTCTAAATAAAAAGCATATATATATGTATACATATATATGTATGTATGTATGTATACACAGATCAGATTTTATTTTACTAACACTTCTATAAGATTGGAAGGCTACAAATTAAAATCAAAAGAATATCAAACAAAAGTATGCCAATTAATATTTAAATATTTTTGTATAGGAAACTGGAAAGATGTTGGTTTTTGTTCCTCTCCTACCTACGTGTAGCACAATGTCTTGCATAAAGTAGACTTACATAAGGAAGGATATTTTTATTCCCTGACACCCTCTTCATGGAAGATGACTCATTCTCCCACTTCTCCTAAGTCAGGAGGTACAGTGGACATACCACTTATGTACAGATCATTTCCCCACCCTAACTGACCTTTTTTTCTTTCAAGGGCCATTCAATTCACTTATGCCACCTTCTCCCTATTCTCACTACTTTAATCTATCAACAACCAGTCATTCTTCCTATTTTCTCAATAACCTTAATATCTGGTTCATGGCCTTCCTCTTCACTGGCCACATCCCTTCCCATGAAATGCAAAGGAAGGAAGGAAAGAAGGAAGGAAGGAGAGAAGGAAGGAAGGAAGGAAAAAACATAGAAAACATTTATTATGTACTTACTATATGCCAGGCACTTTACAAACAAAACAAAATTTCCTGAATTCTCATGTTAGCAGTCAGCTATCACTCTGCAGCTTTCACTGGTACATGTAAGTTTACAGAACCTCAGCTTTTTTGGGGGGGTGGGGTCAAGAGAGGCTAAAAGCTATAGATGAATCATCTCCAACCAGATTAGAACTGGAATGTACAATATGATCCTAATAATTCACATTGCTTTAAATTTTTATTCTGAACTTAAAACACCAAAAAAGAGTATTTCCATATACACAGAACACAAAGAAACTGTCTCTATTTTGTACCACTTAGGGTTTCTTTTAGGTGTATATTAAATTCTGCTTGTTTCTTTTAAAACCTTCTTGCCTGTCTGTGCTTCTGTTCTGTTGTCTTCTATATATTTATTCTGGAAAATATTATGCTGGCTCTTTCTTTGGAACAATTCACATTTATATGGCAACAAAAGCAGCTTCTATTGCTAGAGATTTAAAGTTCACGATGAACTTTCCTCCCAACAACCTTGTAGGGTGGACTGTAAAAGTAATATTATATTGATATTTTGTATTCGGGGGAGGTACTTACAATTTTACTGCTGGATGATGTGAATCTTTAATATAAAAATGAAGGATATAGGAAGTGGGGTGTTCACTGACAAAATTCCTTGTTACCACTAAGCTACCATGACAAAAATATGTTGCTGTAATAAATTCTCTCTCTCTCTCTCTCTCTCTCTCTCTCTCTCTCTCTCTCTCTCTCTCTCTCTCTCTGTCTCTCTGTCTCCCATCTCCATTCTATTCCCATTTCATGAAACCTTCTCTTTAGTTATGATCCTATGTAACTACTTCAAAATTCTTTTAAAAGTTTTACTCATTTTGGACCATGAACCATAGACTGAACATATCTACTTTAATTGGATAGCAGAGCAGGAGGGGATATGGGGTTTGCACCTTTCATTTGACTTTATCATTTCTTTCAAATATGAAACTTTAACAGGGTAGCATAATATAACAGTATCAAACTCAAATAGAAACCAATCCCTGTGAGCCCTATATTGACTTAGAAAATCACATATTAACATTATATATGTTTTATTGCATTTTATTTTTTTCAAATGTTTCCCAGTGACATTTTAATCTGGTTTGGCAGCTCCAGGGGAACTTTGCAATCCTGTGGTCTGACTGCTATATATGTGACTCTCTGGGGGTTTGATCAATTCAATCAGATGTCTAAAAGGGGTGTTTTTCATGTGTGTTTTCCCTTTAGAAAGTCAGCTTAGAGCAGGAAAGAGATTGACACCTCTGGCATAGTGGAGAGAGAGGCTAGCTTGGAGTTGAGAGGGCAAAACTACAAGACTACCTCTGTTTCAAGGTGGATATCTGACTCTGGGATCATAGGGTCATAGACAGGACTTGAAAGATCCTCAGAGTCCATCTAGTACAACCTTTGCACTTTATTGATGAGAAACTGAGGACCAAAGAAGTTAACTTGCCTGAGATCACACAGGTAGTGGGTGACAGAGTCAGAAATGAATGGCAAGTCTCTAATTCTAATAACTCTTTAGTACAGATAATAAGGCCTTGGAATTTTTCAACATCAATGAAATCATAGGCCTAGTTTCTACTTTGTGCTGCTAAATAGTTCTATCCCTCCATTTCCTCCCAACTAGATTCAATCTTTATTCCTTTATAAAATGGCTTCCATTTTCACTGGTAAGGAGGCTTCAAGAGGGAAGGGAGGGAATAATTACTTATATATGGCCTACTATATGTCAGGAATTGTATTAAATGCTTCACAAATACTATTTCATTTGAACCCCCAACAACCCTGAGAGGCAGGTGCTATTATTATCTTCATTTTGAAGTTGAGGAAACTGAGGCAGATTATGGTGAAATTTCTTGCCCAGGTACCCAGTTAATAAGTATCTGAGGCTAAATCTGAATTCTGATCTTCCTAACTCCTGGCCCAGCACTCTATCCACTGGACCACCTGGCTGCTTCAAGCTTGGGTTCTAAACTAGTGACTTGTGTCTAGATACATTTGCATACCCTGAAAGGTAGGGGTTTAAAATAAAATATTTAAGAAGGTGGATTTTAAAAAAACCCTGGACAGTATCTTTCAAGAAATTATAAAGGAAAACTGCCCTGATATCTAGAACCAGAGGGTAAAAGTAGTCATTGAAAGAATCCACTGTCACCACCTGAAAGATATCCCAAAATGAAAATCTCAAGGAATATTGCAGCCAAATTCCAGAATTATCAGGTCAAGGAGAAAACACTACAAGTAGCCAGAAAGAAACAATTTTAATATCATGGAACAACAGTCAAGACAATGGAATCTTAGGAGCTTCTATAGTAAAGTATCAGAGGACATCAAATATGATATTCCAGAAAGCAAAGGAACTTGGATTACAACCAAGAATCAACAACCCAGCAAAACTGAGCATAATCTTTCAGAGGAAAAGATGGACATTCAATGAAACAGGAGAATTTCTATCATTCCTGATGAGAAGGCCAGAGCTCCACAGAAAATTAGATCTTCACATACAAGACTCAAGAGAAGCATAAAAAGGTAAACAGGAAAGGGGGGAACCATGTTATTCTATAAGGTTAAACTGTTTACATTCCTACATGGGAAGATGATACTTGTAACTCTTGAGAACTGTATCTCTTATTACAACATTTAGAAGGAGTATACATAGACAGATAGTGTGGATATAAGTTGACTTTGATGTGATGGTAAAAAAAAAATATATAGGGTAAAAAAAGGATTGTAGTGGGAGAAGAGGAAAGGAGAAGGTAAAAAAGGGTAAATTACATCACATGAAGAGATGCAAAGACTTATTACAGTAGAGAGAAAGGAGGAAGGTAAGCATTGTTTTACTCTTTCTCTCATTAGATTTGGCTTAAAGAGGAAATAAGACACACACTCAGTTGGGTACAGAAATCTATCTACCCTATAGGAAGTAGGAGGATAAAGGAGAAAGAAAAAGGAGGTGGGTGGATAGAAAGGAGGGCAAAAGAGAGAGAAGAAGCAGTAGAAGAAAGGGGAAAGAAAAGTGAGGGGGGCTGATAGAAGAGAGGGCAGACTGAGGGAAGCAGTGATCAGAAGCAAAATACTGGTGAGGAGGAAAAGGATGAAAGGTGAGAGAATAGTATAAACAGGATAGAAATAGAATGGAGAGAAAGACAATAGTAATCATAACTGTAAGTGTGAACGGGATGAACTCTCCCATAAAATGGAAATGGAAAGCAGAGTGTATTTAAAACCATAATCCTACAATATGCTGTTTATAAGAAACACATTTGAAGCAAAGAGATACACACAAAGTAAAGGTAAAAGACTGAACAGAATATATTATGCTTCAGCTGAAGTAAAAAAGAAAAACAGGTAGAAATCCTGATCTCAGATAAAATAAAGACAAAAATAAATCTAATTAAAAGAGATAAGGAAGGAAATGACATCCTGCTAAAAGATACCATAGACAATGAAATAATATCAGTACTAAATATATATGCATAAAGTGATACAGCATCCAAATTCTTGGGTAAAGTTAAGTGAGTTGCAGGAAGAAATAAACAGCAAAACTATACTAATGGGGGACCTCAACCTCCCCCTAGATAAATCTTACCATAGAAGTAAGGAGGTAAATACAATTTTAGAAATTTAGATATGTTAGACCTCTGGAGAAAACTGAATGGTGATAGAACAGAATATACCTTTTTCTCAGTGGTATATGGCACCTACATAAAAATTTTAAAATGTACTATGGCCTAAAAACCTCACAATCCAATGCACAAAGCAGAAATATTAAATGCATCCTTTTCAGATCATAATGCAATAAAATTACATGTAATAAAGGGCCAGAAATATATAGAATAAAAATTAATTGGAAACTAAATAATCTACTTCTAAAGTGGGTCAAACAACAAACCCTAGAAACAATCAATAACTTCATTAAAGAGAATAATAATAATGAGACAACACACCAGTACTTATAGGATGCAGACAGAGAAGTTCTTAGGGGAAATTTTTTATACCTTTAAATGCCTACATGAATAAAATAGAGAAAGAGGAGATCAATTAATTGGGCATGCAAAAAAAAAAAAGCTTGAATAAGAACAAATTAAAAATTCCCAATTAAATATCAAATTGGAAATTCTAAAAATCAAAAGAGAGATTAATAAGACTGAAATTAAGAAAACTACTGAATTAATACATAAAATGAAGAGCTGGTTTTATGAAAAAAACAACAAAGTAAACATCTGGTTAATTTGATTTTAAAAATAAGAAAGAAGAAAACCAAATTACTAGTATCAAAAATGAAAAGGGTGAATTCACCAGCAATGAAGAGAAAATTAAAACAATAAGTGGGAGCTATTTTGCCCAATTGTATACCAATAAATCTGACAACGTAAGTGAAATGGAAGAATATTTACAAAAATATAAATCACCCACATTAACAGAAGAGCAAATAAAATACTTAACCCCAATTAAGAAAAAGAAATTGAACAAGTCATCAATGAACTCCCTAGGAAAAAATGGCAGGACCAGGTGGATTTACAAGTGAATTCTACCAAGAATTTAATTAAATTTGCTTAAAGAACAATTCATTCCAATACTATATAAACTATTTGGAAAAACAGGCAAAAAAGGAGTCCTATCAAATTCTTTTTTACAATACAAATATGGAGCTGATACCTAAGCCAGGAAAAGCCAAAACAGGGAAAGAAAATGGACTAATTTCCCTAATGAATATTGATGTAAATTTTTAAATAAAAGATTATCAAAGAGATTACATCAACTTATCATGAGGATAATGGGTGGGATTTATATAAAGAATACATGGCTGGTTCAATATTAGGAAAAACCATCAGCATAACTGACCATATCAATAACAAATTAACAAATATCATATGATTATCTCAATAGATCCAGAAAATGTTTTTGACAAAATATAGCACCCAATTCCTATTACAAACACTAGAGAACATATGAATAAATGGAGTTTTCCTTAAAATGATAAGTAGCATCTATTTACAGTTACGATTAAGGTTAGGGCACATTTAGGGTTATATGTAATGAGGATAAGCTAGAAGCATTTCCAATAAAATCAAAGGTGAAACAAGGATGTCCATTATCATACTATTACTCAATATCATATTACAAATGTTATAAAGAGAAGAAAAAGAAATTGAAGTAATGAGTAGGCAATGAAGAAACAAAGCTATTGTTCTTTACAGATGACATGATGGTATAGTTAGAGAATTCTAGAGAATCGACTAAAATATTACTTGAAATAATCAACAACTTCAGCAAAGTTGCAGGATATAAAATAAACCCACATAAATCATCAGTATTTCTTTATATTCTTAACAAATTCCAGCAGCAAAAAATTGAAAAAGAAATTCCATTTAAAGTAACTGTAGACGATATAAAATATTTGCCAGTCTATCTGCCAAGCTAAACCCAGGAACTATATGAACCCAATTACAAAACACTTTTCGCTCAAATAAAGTCATATCTAAATAAGTGGAAAAACATCAGTGCTCATTGGTAGGCTGAGATAATATGATAAAAATGACGATTCTAACTAAATTAATTGATTTATTCAGTACCATACCAATCAAACTTACCAAAAATTATTTTATAGAGCTAGAAAAAAATAATATCAAAATCCATCTGGAAGAACAAAAGGTCATATATATAAAGAGAATTAATGAAAAGAAATGGAAGGGAAGATGACCTAGCCATACCAGACCTAACATTGTATTATAAAGCAACAATCATCAAAACTACTTGGTACTGGCTAAGAAACAGAGTGGTGGATTAGTGAAATGAATTAAATACACAAGACATAGTAGCCAATGACTATAGAAATCTACTATTTGACAAACTCCAAAATTCCAGCTCCTGGGATAAGAACTCACTATTTGACAAAAACTGCTGGGAAAACAGAAAAATAGTATGATAGAAACTAGGCATAGGCCAACATCTTACACCATATATCAAAATAAGGTGAAAATGGGTACATGATTTAGCCATTAAGAGTGATACTACAAGCAAATTGGGAGAGCAAGGAATAGTTTTCCAGTCAGATCTATATAAAACAGAAGAATCTATGACCAAACAAGAGATAGGGAACACTGTGAATTCCAAAATGGATAATTTTGATTAGATTAAATTAAAAAGTCTTTGCACAAACAAAGCCAATGCAACCAAGATTATAAGGGAAATGGAAACCTGGGAAATAATTTATTCAGCCAGTGTCTCTGATAAAGGCCTCATTTCTAAACTATATAGAGAACTGAGTCAAATTTATAAGAATACAAGTCCTTCCCCAATTGAAAAATGGTCAAAGGATATTAACAGGCAGTTTTCATATGAAGAACTTATAGCTACCACTAGTCACATGAAAAAATGCTCTAAATCATTATTGATTAGAGAAATGCAAACCAAAACAACTCTGAGGTCCCCCATCACACCTATTTATGGACTGATTCAACCATTCCAGAGAGCAACTGTGCATACCCTTTGATGTAGAAATATCACTACTAGGTCTATATCCCAAAGAGATCATAAAAAAAGGGACATGTACACAAATATTTGTTGCAGCTTTTTGTGGTGGCAAAGAATTGGAAATTGAGGGGACATCCATCAACTGGGAAATGGCTGAACAAGTTGTGGTATATAAATGTAATGGAATACTATTGTTCTATAAGAAATGATGAGCAGGCTGATTTCAGAAAAACCTGGAAAGACTGACATGAACTGGTGCTGAGTGACCTGAGCAGAACCAGAAGAACACTGCACACAGTAACAGCAACATTGTGCAATGACCAGTGCTGACAGACTTATCTCTTCTCAGCAATGCAATGATCTAAATCAATTCTAAAAGTCTCATGATGGAAAATGCTAATCACATCCAGAGAAAGAACTATGGAGTATAAATTAAGATTGAAGCATACTATTTTCTCTTTTTTTTTGCTGTTGTTTCTTTCTCGTGCTTTTTCCCTTCAGTTCTCATTCTTCTTTCACAGCATTACTGGTGTGAAACTATGTTTAATATGATTGTACATGTATAGCCTATATACAATTTCATGACATCTTGGGGAGGGGGCAAAGGAGGGGGAAAAAATTTAGAACTCAAAATCTTATAAAAGTGAATGCTGAAAACTAAAAATTAATTTAAAAAAAAAGAAAGGCCAAACTATGGTTCCTGCATATTCTAAAGGAGGAGATAACAAGCAAAAGAATTATATATACAAGATATATGAACCACGTAAATGGAAAGTTGATTGGTTGGTTGTTCTTCGTTTTTGACAAAGACTAAAATGCCATCACCATGATAAAGTCAAGTTTCAATGTGTACGACTGGTTGATCCGACCAATAAGAGCTTGGAATGCTGTACCACAGATTGGGCACAGATAGTCCATGTGAACATTTGGGGTAGATACTCCTAATCTGCACATCCTACAGTTTCCTTTGAGTTGTTTCAATTCTACTTTGCTCATAGAACACAGGACCTTTTCTGATGTAGGCATGCCATGCTGAGCAATCCTGTGTCAGTGTCTCCCATGCTGCACAGTCAAATCCAAAGTTCTTGAGAGAGATCTTGAGAGTGTCCTTGATTTGTTTCTTCTGAGATCACCTACCCCATGTGAGTTTTCCATAAAATAGTCTTTTTGGCAAGCGTACATTTTGCATTCAAGCAGCGTGGTCAGCCCATCAGAGTTGCGCTCTCTGAAGCATAGTTTGAATGCTTGGCAGTTTTGTTCGAACAAGGACCTCAGTGTCTGGTACCTTATCCTGCCAGGTGATGTTCAGAATCTTCCTAAGACAGTTCAAATGCAAGTGATTCAGTTTCCTGGCATTATGCTGGTAGACTATCTATGTTTCACAGGCATACAACAAATGGAAAATAAGTAATCTCAGAAGTAAGGCACTGGTATTGGGACAGGAAACACTGGAAAACTCCTGGAGAAAGTAATATTTGACCTGAGTCCTTTAGGAAGCTAGTGGAGCCAAGAGGCAGAGATAAGGAAGAAGAGCCTTCCAGACATGGTGGACAATCAGTGAAAAAGCACAGTCAGGAAATGGACAATCTTATGCTAGGAGCTTACAGAAGAAAATCTGCTTTTCCCTAGTCTGACATATGGATATGTGAGGGCTTTCCTTTCCCTCTAAAAAGAACCCAAGTTTAGCTTCTGGAATACAGGTTAAAAAGAGATAGTGGAGCTAATTCCTAATCTCATGTGGAAGACTACAGCTGAGACCCAGAAAGTGGCAAGAGTAAGAAGAGCCAGGCAAAGGGAGAAAATCAGAGATGCAGCATTTACTGGGGGGCAGCTAAGTTAAGCGCTCAAGGAAAAACAAGTGAAAAGGAGTCATGTAATAACATCAGCAAAAGACATCAGTGATCCTGAAGCATCAGAAAGGTGAGTATCCCTTCTCTGGGCTGGCTATTCATGCTCCTTGTGTGTGCCACACCCTTCATATGAGTTCCCATTGATAGTGTATTTCTATGAACTTTATTACATCTCTTACTATGCAAATTCATTAAACCCTTTACTTTGTTCTAGCTACATCCTTTGACCAACAAAAAGAAACACATCGGTGGGAATTTATGAGCTATGGTTTCAGCTGTAATGTCAAAATCTTATACCTTGAACTTAGGGTCACTTTTCAGGGGGAAAAGGAAAAGGAAGGGGGAAGGGACTACAACAGGTCCAGTTGCTACAAATCTGACTTGCATTCTTGCATTCTCTGAGGTTTTCACTGACCTCATCCCACTCAAATTTAACAGCTTTCTTTCTTTTTCTAAGAAAGTGTGTATCCAATAAAAATAAGATGGTGAATTTAGGCACAGCTCCCTCAATCCTCACTCAAGGCAGAAGTCAAGAGATTCAAAATCTGGGTCTGAAAATGTAAATGATGCAGCTTTAGTATTTTTAAAGACTGTCTGCCTAGATCTGTCCTCTTCCTTTCACTTTCATTCAAACCACTCTAGTTCAGGCATTTATTATTTATTGCCTCTTTCTAAGGATGACTCCTTCCTTACTAGTTTTCCTGGCTCTATTCTTTGCATTCTCCAGTCCATACTTTTCAGACAGATCTGGTTCCCTGTTTGAAACAGAAACAATAATGCAAGAAGAAATTTTAAAAAATTTCATATAAGATAACTTCAGAATGTATAAAATATTTAAGTCTGTCTGCTAAGACGCATGCAGAAACTATATTACTACAACTTTAAAACAAGTTTTCATAAAAATAAACAAACAAACAACTAGAAAAATATTAATTGCTAATGGTTACACCAAGTTAATGTAATAAATTGATTTATTTCATTCTACTTAAATTGATTTATTTATTCAGTGCTATAATTTTTGGGTCAAACTACCAAAGAATTGCTTTGTAGAGCTAGAAAAAAATAATAACAAAATTCAGCTGGAACAAACTGTCAAACTCCCCCAGGAACATACAGCTTGCAAAATGTCCTACTGTTGCTGAACCAGATTAAAATGCAATTGGGAAATGTTTAACAAAATAAAAAAATAATAATGTTACAACATAATGTTAATTTTTGGTTTTTAAATTAATATGTGGCCCAAATGGGGTCTATTTTCATATGAATTTGACACCACTGATCTAGAGAAATAACAAATCAAGAATGTCAAGAGAAAAAATGAAAAAAAGTGGGGAGTCTAGTAGCACTAGGTCTCAAACAATACTTCAAAGAAGTAATCTTCAAAACAATTTAGTACTAAAAAATAAAGAGGATGATAAATGGTAGAGTAAGCAATATTCACATCTGACTTGCATTCAGTGTTTAAACCTAAAGACTTGAGTTACTAGGGTTAAGAACCTCCTCTTTGACAAAGCTGCTGGAAAAACTGGAAAGCAATCTGGCAGAGCCTAGATATAAATCCATGTTTATTACTGTTGTTCAATCATTTCAATCTTGTCTGACTCTTTGTGAGCCCATTGGGGGTTTTCTTGGCAAAGATGCTGGAGTGGTCTGCCGTTTCCTTCTCCAACTCATTATACAGATAAGGAAACTGAGACAAACAGGGTTAAGTGACTTAGCCAAGGTCATACAGCTAGCTAGTATCTGAAGCTAGATTTTAACTCAGGAAGATGAGTTTTCCTCACTCCACACCTGGCACTCTATCCATTGTGCCACCTTATAGCACAATTAAAACATCTTACAACACAAGAAAAATTCCAAATGGATACAGAACTTAGACAGAAAGGGTGACATGAAAAATCATGTCTAAAGAAGAAATTACCTTACAGATGTAGGGATAGGAGAATAGTTCATAACCAAACAAGGATAGAAAGTATCATAGAACTTAAAATGAGTCATTTTGATTATGTAAAAGTTTAAAAGATATGCACAAATAAAGCCAATATAATTAAAGTTAGAAGAGAAGCAGATAAATAGGAAAAAAATCTTTGCAGCAAGTTTCTCTGTTAATAATGGTGTCATATATACATATACACATTTATAAAAATAAAGACCACTCTCCAATTAATAAAGGTACAAAGTATACAAAGAAGAAATTTATAAGAAATCTAAACTATTAACATCCACATGAAAAATGTTCATATAAGAGAAATGCAAATTAAAGCAACCCTGACGTTTCCCCTCACCCCTATAAGATTTAGCAAAGTTGACAAAAAGAGAATATGACAAATGTCAGAGTTACTATAGGAAAACTGGCACAAGAAAATACTGGTAGTGGAACTGTGAACTGATCCAATCATTCTAGAAAGCATTTTGGAATTTTGCTCATAAAGTCAATAAACTGTGCATACCCTTTGACCCAATATTATCACTATTGACCTATATACCAGACAGATGAAGTTAAAAAGAAAATGATCTGAGTGTAGAAAAACATTTATAGCTGTTCTTTTTGTGGTGGGAAAGACATGGAAATTAAGGGAGTGCCCATCAACTAGGGAATGGCTGACCTAATGTTATATGAATGTAGTAGAATACTATTGTGCTAAAAGAAATGATAAAAGGTATGGTTTCCGAGAAACTTGTCAAAACTGATGCACACTGATTGGTGAGTGAAGTAAGCAGAATCAGAACAATTTATACAATGACAACATTGTAAAGGACAAACAACTTTGAAGGACTAAAAACTCTGATCAACACAATGATCAGCCAGGATTCCAAAGGATCAGTGATACAGCCTGTTGCCTTCTGAGAGAGAGGGGATCTACTATGGGTGCCTAATTAGACAAATATTTTTGGCTATTCCAATGCTGGAATTTGTTTCACTTGACTTTTCCTATTTGTTAGAAGATTTTTTGTTTTTTAATAGTGGAGAGGAACGGAGAAAAAAATATATATTTCAAGCGAAAGAAATGAAATGTAAAAGGATGTGGCCTCAAAGAAGATAGATGAGAAAACATCTCCCTCCATTCCTTTTCAGGTACAGGGGACCACTTTGTGAAAAATTGCTACTGAAACTTAAAAGTGCACTCAGATTTTTGGGAGAGTGTGTGTGTGTGTGTGTGTGTGTCTGTCTGTCTGTGTGTGTCTGTCTGTCTGTGTGTGTCTGTTTGTCTGTCTGTCTGTGTGTCTGTCTGTGTGTCTGTCTGTGTGTGTCTGTGTGTGTGTATCTGTGTTGTCTGTGTGTGTGTGTCTGTCTGTGTATGTGTCTGTGTGTGTGTCTGTGTGTATGTGTCTGTGTGTGTGTCTGTCTGTGTGTGTCTGTCTGTGTGTGTGACAAATGCTTATTGATTGACAGACTGATTTTCTGGAAGAAACAAGGATAAAATCATTCCATCGCTGTCCTCCCGATGTCATTCCATGAATGACAAAGTCCATGCCCTCCAGGGCAGAGATATCATGGGGACTTTCATTATTTCAATCCTCCGCGCTCAGCACTTAGTATTTTAATTATTTTAAAACTCTTCGTTATAGTATTTCTGTGCTAAATGACTAATACGGAAATGTTTCACATGACTGCGCATGTAGAACCTAAATCGGACTGCTTACCGTCTCAGGGAGGGGGGAGGGGAGGAAGGGATAGAATTTGAAACTCAGATTGTTTTTTAAAAAAGTTTAAAAATTGTTTTATCGTGTAATTGGGGGAGGGGGGGATGAAATATAATTTTAAAGTCTATATTTGTTGGATTAAAAGGGAAAGGGGGATCATATCTCCTCTCCCCTTCCTTCCCACCCCTTTTCTTACTCTGACTTCCAGTTCACTATATTAATTAATTTCCGGGCATAGGACCGGGCCAGAATGACTGGAGTCAAGAGCTTTTACGGTCCCGTCCGTACCATCTCCCGATTCCCAGGTCCAGGATTCTTGGTGTTAAAACCCCCAGGTCTGTGGAGGGGTAAATATCAGCAGAAGCAACGTGACCTCCTCTCCCGCAGGGGGCGCACGTCGGAGCCTGGTTGCCAGAGGTTCTCTATAGTCTCACCGCGGGCCTTCTCCACATGCCCCGGAAGCATTTGTACGGTGTGCAAAGAGGTTTGATGCGTAACTTCCGGCTTCCGACGCGCTCACACGTGTGGGCCAAAAAAGAAAAGACCGTGGAAGCGGCGGAAGAGAGGTCTTCCCAGAGAGCGATCGGGGAGGAGAACGAGGCCGGCCGGCAAAATGTCGCACCTTCCGATGAAGCTGCTGCGCAAGAAGATCGAGAAGCGCAATGAGAAGCTGCGTCAGAGGAACCAGCGGCTGAAGCAGAAAGGTGAGGTCTGCCGAGCCGGCGGCCCGCTCCTCGGGGCCGCTACGGTGGCCGGCCGGGCTCTGGCCGGGCTTCCAGGCGCCCCGGCGGTGCCCTGGGGAGGCACCGGGGCCAGAAAAGCCCGACCCCTCCCTTCTTAAGGTGTTCCCAAACTGGTGGCGGACGCTGCCCGGGCTCTGAGGGCCCGCCAAGGGGTCCCGGCCTGGGCTGCAGGGGATGATGACCCGGCGGCCGCCTCAGCCTGAGGCAAGGCCCTGCGTCTGGAGTCTCCCGCACCAGTAGACCCGGCCAGAACTCTCCCAGGGTTAGAACAGCTTCCCCCTTCAGGCGGTCTGCAAGGGTTTACTTGGGTAAAAAAGCCTCTTAGGGATAGACCAAGCTGTAAGACAACGAAGGAAGGCCGAGAGGGCTTCTCACTGTCTTAACTGTGAAAACCAAAGGCTGGTTTTGTTGTTTATACTTTTGTAATTGAGGTTCATTTTGATCCTGGACCAAAATCCACCTGTAATCCTGTTTATGGGTAACCAGATAATCCCTGCCGGATCCAGAGCCAGGGACTGACGCGTCTCACTTCTACCTTGTTAGTGTGCTGCGGAATTCCCTGCTAAAAGATTGGCCAGCCTGTCCAGTTTGACATCTCCCTCCTCGGAATAACCCGTTAACATTGTCGCTTTTCTGTGCTACATTGTATCTCTGTATTCTCACCTTGTTTTGTACGTTTTGATCTTGTCTCCCTAACTCAGGGTTTGGCCTTTTTTCTTTCTTGGATCTCTTAGGTGGTCTGGTGAAACCTTCTTGGAATGTTTTTAAATGTTTAAAATTACAAATGAAACTAATTATATTGAAATAACCACGTTTTGTTTTGTTTTATCATCTAAGGGCACAGACCTTCCTGAAGTGTATCCGGGGATCCCCCCAGTTCTGTGGCCCCTAAATTAAGAACCTTTGCCATTAGATTGAAGTTTCTGTAGGACAGGGACTTAAAATTTAAAAAAAAAAAACTTTTATGCTTTCTTTAATTTCTACATATATCCTGCATCCTCAGTACTTAATAGTGTTGGATATATGTAATACAATGTAGCACCAAGTCCTTATTATTCACATACAGAGTATAAGCTTTTTTTAGTATATTCTTACAGGCTATATAAGTATGGTTTAATAGAAAAGATTCTGAAATAAAAATCAAGAGATAGTTCTCATCTCAGTGCTGCCATTAAGTAGCTTTGAAACCTTGGACCAGTTATTTCCTCACATGAGAGATCTGACTAATTGAACTTTATTACAAATTCTTCCTAACTTTACATCTCTTCCTTCTCCATCTTATTCATCCCACGTACCACTGCCAAGTTATACTTAATAATGGTACATAGTTATGGCTATTAATAGTTATTTCAAACCTTTGCTCAAAAATCTTCAGTGACTCTCTATTACCTATTAAATACAATCACTACCTCTTACCTTTCCTTTAATAGCTTCCACATTCTAGTTCTAAACTACTTTTCCAATCCCTCCTATTACTCCAATGTAAGCACTCTATATATCCTAGCGGGACCATTAATAATTACTTCCCCAAACATGATTTTTACTAGCCTCTGTGTTTATTCTCATGCTGTTATTTCCAGCTAGAATATCCTCTCCATTTTCTCAACCTCTCAAAATCCTACTTATCTTCGAAGGCCCAATTCAGCTTTATGAAACCTTGTGCATATACTATAAGTTCAAAGTGATTATTGGTACTTAACATGGACTTAAGCAGATGCTGTGTAAATATGTTAACCTTCTTTCTGCCCTATTCTGCAGAATCCTTGAATTTATTGTTTTGTAGGAGCTCAGTAAATATTGGTTGTGTAAATGAATTGCTGCATGTGTTGAAATAGGCATCACTTGCAGCAAGCATATCCCTGCTTTCTTCATTTTTGGTTGTAATCCAGAGTATGGAAAAGCTGCTTGAAATACCAGCTTTTGCCTTCTTCCATAGCTTGTTCCTGACTTCATAGAGCAAAGCTAGACAAGACCTAACCCTTTGTAATCTCAGTCAAGGTAATCTTTGAACAACTGAAGAACAAATCTGTTAGAATTATACCTTGAAGATAATATGTGGTCAGTAAATGTCGATTAAGAGATGTCCTGGGAAACAGTATGGGGTTCCCAGAAATAATGCATTGAATGCCTTGCCTGTTTTTCTTACCACAAAAGAGTCATTATGTAAAAAAGTTCATGGATGTAGTGTTTAAAGGGATGTTTGTCTACTTCTGCTCTTTCATTTTTACAGATGGGGAAACTGAGGCACAGAAAGGTTAAATAACTTTCACAAGGGCCAATGGGAAGTAAGTTTCAGAGGCAGAGTATAGTATACAAATTGTGATTTGAATTACGTAATGGTAGTAATTGTATATAAAGGTAATAATGGCTTAACTATGACTTTAGGAGGATTAGAACATAATTTGATGAATGAACAACCACATTCAACCTATCAGTCAGATATTTATTTTGTTGTTGTTCACTCGTTTCAGTCATATCTGATGCTTCATGACCCCCTTTGGAGTTTTCTTGGCAAAGATACTGGAGTGGTTTGCACTTTCTTCTCCAGTTCATTTAAGTGAACTTGCCCAGGGTCACATACCTAGTAAGTGTCTGAGACTGAATTTGAACTCAGGTCTTCCTGACTCTAGAACCAGCATTCTGTCTACTATACCACCTGGCTACAGTTAATATTTATTGATCCCCTACAATTTCTATATTATTTTGGTCTGGCATGATTGTATTCTTTTACCTGTTAACTACCATAATCATAGCTCTTTTAGAATATCAGTGGCAAGGACATACTTTAACTAGTTCTTTGTGGTGCCTACTAAAAGGCTATAAATAAGTTTTTATTAAAATGCCACTTAGTAATGTGTCTGGTGGTAGAATCAGTGAGAGTTTCACTATTTTCTGAAGAAAAGAAATCTTTCCAAGCTTTCAGATTATTGAGCCACACAAAATATCAATATGGTAAAAATGTGTTAGAGTAATGTGAATGCAACATAAAGTACACATGAAAAAATTAAAGTATTTTAATTTTGGATAGCACTCATAGGCTAATTTTTTAGTAGCCAAATGACTTAAACTATTGATTTGCAGAGTTTTAGAGCCATTCAACTTTATTTTTTTGACAGAGGCCTTGAGGGCCAGTATACCAGAAGCCCAAGATGAGCATGTATTAGAAGAAACAGTAGAAGAAGCAAAAGTGGAAAAATCTTCTAAGAAATCTACAGTATTGGCAGCCAGCGAAGAGTCAACCGCACAGCTTCCTAATTCTGAATTAAAAAAGAAAAAGAAGAAGAAGAAGAGGAAAATAACAGCTGATACAGAACCTGGTAGGTCCCCTCTTTTTTCCCTGGGTCTTTAGAGGCCATCTTTTTGTCATTGGAACAATTCATTTGCCCAAATGACTAAAACCCTCTAGATTCACTGGGGAGGACAGTGCATTTCCCAACCCAGCAGAGGTCTAGCAGTTCATGAGGTCCTTAGTACTGTTTCGTTCTGTACATTTTGCCTCCAGGTATACCCGTTCCTGTCTTCACAGAAATATCTTCTTAGCACCATCTGCTATATTCTCTCTCTTCTCAGGGGGAAATCATTTAGTGGGTGACAGCCCCTGAACTATCTGCACTGGCCATTGTAGAGCTATTTGCTTTTGTATAATTATGTGTAACCTTTTTTAAAAAATTAAGCTGTATATTGAGTTAAATAGACTTAATAACCTTGAAGGTAAAATTCACAATAAAAGGAGAGTCATGTTTGACTTTTAGGATTAATCTTTTCTTTATCCCTGATTGGACTTTTTTTCTGTCAAACTAAATATCAGAAAAATTGTCCTGTCAAAGTAAAGCCTTCCCAAGCTGTTCCCTGAGCACTCTAGTTCACGATGATTTCTTCCCTCACTAAACTTCAGTAGCATTTATTGTCTTTGGCACTTAATGTCAGGTACTATCCTATTTTGTTATTTAAATTTCCATCTGTTTGTTTCCCCCAGCCAATTCTAAGTTACTTCTGGGCAGGGAACGTGTCTTGTTGCTTATCTTTATCCCTAGAATCATATTGCGTGTAGAATGACTATTTCTATTTCTATTGAGTTACTGTTTTGAAACAGGCATGGATGATGGCCTTTGAGGCTAAGAGTGGTTATGTATGAAGTGACCTTTAATGGGTCATATCAGTTGTCTGAGCCTCAGTTTTCTCATCTGCAAAATGAAGTAATTACACTTGATGGTCTCTTAGATCTGTACCAGCATTATAGATTCAGTGGTAGAGGGAAGATGGTTGGGATGGCATAGCAAGCAATAAGGACTCTGACCAAACATTAGAGACATTTGTATCTGTGCTGGGCAGGAAAGTATCCCAGTAAGTATTCTGGGTTGTAAGGTCCCTTGTACTTCTAACTTCAAAAGAGTTATGGTGGCATTGTCAGCACTAAAGACACTTGAAATCCCAGGAGAGCTAACTTCCAACCATTTGTGGACCAGAAACATTGAGCTAGTATCTTGGGGTGGTTTGGTTTTTTTTTTAATTCATCCCCAAACTGGCACATTTAAATTTTTTTAGGTTTTGATTTATGTTTTGAGTTCTTAAAGATTCTTCCAGTAAAACATAAGCTATGGCATGTACTCCTGAACCAGAAAACCTTAAAGCATGGACCCATAGGTGTCACCCGAGGACTAGCTAAGTTTGGACTAATCACCAGAACACTTTTACATTTTTTTTTTAGCCACAGTGGCTCAAGAAACCATGTGCTAAGGCATGGAAGACTTGGGTACTACATCATTGGACTGAGGGAGTAACTGTAGTTGTGAGATTGCAGATCTTTTGAAGTAGTGCCATAGAACTTAAAAGAAAACCTTAGAGGTTATCTGGTCCATACTTCTGTATCTTGAGGAAATGAGCCAGTTCATGACTATTTTTTTTTCAATTGAGCATTACACATGTTCAGAGTGGAGAGATGACTAGGCAGCGAGTGGTCTGTAAAAGGATATTGAAGTGTGTCTATTTAATCTGACTCTTACATTGGGGGTGACAGGCAGCATGAGCAAAACTTCAGGGAGCCAAGGTTTGACCTGATCCTTGCAAGAAAAGTAGGAATTTTTTCCTCTTTCTCCCAAAGTGGTATGGTCCTATTTAGAAAATAAACTGAACTTAGTCAAAATTCCATTGATTTTTTTTCTGTACTTTTTGCCAGTTTATATATAAGTAGTTGTGTCTCAGAAATGCACAAGGAGCAGAAAATGAGTAATCTGTTTTAGTTTTCTGAATACAAAGACACTTAATACTTAAAAGTTTATTGTAAGAAATTCACCTAGGTAATCACTTTGTTGAAGGTAGATTGTGATTTCCAAGACTGTTTTCCCTAACGAATAAAACCTATTATTTGTGTATGTTTAAAAAGGAATTGCTTGAATAATAAACACAAATTCATGTGAGAGAGGAGTAGAATTGGGCCTTCCAGTTTTAGTATAATCTGTGACCTTGTTTTTCTGGCATTGAAGTGAATATAGCAAAGTTTTGTGTTCAGAGTATATTTTCAGATGCTGAATCATTGGCCTGAGAGGGTTAGTCCTCTTGTTTGAGAGCTTTTCTGGAGAAAATGAGAGGTCAGGCAAAGAAAACATACAGATAAATAAGCCCATGTTTCTGTGGTCTTGAGATGATTTTGTTGGCTCAGCCTATGGCCAAAGTGACGAACTCAGGGTAAACAGGGATGTGAAGATGAAAAAGCCCTGAACTCTTGAGATGGGACCACAAGTTTCTTGTCCCCACTGTCATTATTACTTTCTTGACTGTGGACAAGTCATTCTCAGCGATTCCCATTTCCTCACCTTTAAAATGAGAGGGGTTAAACTAGATGATCTGTAAGAGTCCCATTAAATGCATTTAGTTCAATGTCATTTGTTTTTAAACCAGTTAGCATAGACTGGGGAAAATCAGAAGTTGGAGATAATCAGAAATGAAGCTTGAGGCCAGGCAGTAAAGGGGAAGGGGAACTTAAAAAAACATAGCAATTTTTGTACTTGATGCCGCTCAAAAGGCTTTTTTTGGGAGGTTCTTAAAGTACTTTTCATTTACATTTTTTTATTTATTTTAAAAGATCTATCATCTCTTCCCTGACTGTTAGGTTTTTCCTCTCATTTTGCCAAAAAGACTTTATGGAAATTTTCAGATTTCAATTGTATAGAGGGTGAAATCTGAGTTTATAATGAGCATGGAAAAGTAAATGCAGCACGTTCTTTAACACATACTAGCAAAATTCAGCATGACATGGAGGATTCTTAAAACCACACATAATTGATTTCCTCACCTTGCTTTGGTCTTAATAATGTATGGAGAGACAAAATAAATTTTAAAGTAAATCGAATTAGGGCTTTTCATTTGATTGTATTACATAAATGAGTACATAAGAATAATTTTCTGTATACTGAGCAAGATACCAGGATGCCTGGTACATAGTACATGCTTAACAGCTTCCTTCCTTGATTGAAAGGCAGATAACTTTATTCCCATTGGTATCCTTCTCATAGCTTAGTATATAGAGAGCATTTAATACATTTTAGCTTAGTAGAGTAGAGATGAAGGTGAGAAAGTTGTGAGGTAGAAACAAAAAGATTTGGTAACTGAGTAGACATGTGGGGTCAAGAAGACAGGTGTCCAGTATAATCCTGTGGGTATGAACTTGGGATAGTGGAAGGATGGTAGTGCCCTCACAAATCATAAGTGGTTTTGCAAATGCGTTTGGGTTAGAGGGAGGGAGATGATGAGTTCAGCTTGGATCATGTTGAGTTTGAAATGTCTCTGAAACATACCATTTGAAATATTTTATAGACAATTGGTGATGAGCAAAACTAAAGCTTAAGGGAGAAGAGGAATCTACTGCTGGGGGATAAGATGTGAACTCAAATGTAAGACAAAGTTGAATATAAAAATACATGAAAAGTAGAAAGGCAGTGTTGTGAAAATTCAAAGAAGAGAAAAAGCAGTCAACTTAATGACGGAGATGGGATTTGAATCAGACCTTCAGGCATGGGTGGGATTTTAAAACTTTCCTGTAAAGTTACCTTATAAATTACTCTGATTGAAACTTGATCTAGAGAATGATTCAGAGAATTGAAAATAATTAGCAAATTCAAATCATTTTTTTGAATTTTTGAAAATTATTTCCTATGTTTGTTACGTCTTCTTCCTATGAGTCCTAAGGGAATATCTCATTAGTTTTGTGAATTTTGAGAAAACTTCTTATTGGAGTTGGGGTGGTGTGCTGTTTTTCTTTAACTAGAAAACAAAAAAGCAAAAACTGAAGACCAAGACGAGTCTGATGAGGAAGGTGAAAAAAATCCCAAAATAAAAGAAAACACTGTGGAGGATCAGAAAGAGGATGCTGAAATGCCCAGCCTCCCTCTTGGACTAACAGGTAATTTTCAGTATGCTTTCTGAATGTAAGCCTCCTCTCCTTTGCCCTCTCTTCCTCCCTTCCACGTTCTATGTCTTTCTCTAGTGTGAGCTACTTTGATATATCTAATTGGAGCCAGGTTGGTGGCATAGTAGATAGAATACTGGACTTGGGAGACCTGGTTTTAAATCTTGACTGAAGCATTTAATAGCTTGTTACCCTGGGCAATTCACTTAGCCCCTCTCAGCTTCACTTTCCTTATCCTTTCCTTCACTTTCCTATTCCATTCCTAAAATGGAATGGAATATATCTCATATCAGATGAGATAATATATGTAAAGCACTTTTAAAAGACTTTATAAATACTAGCTATTATTTTTACAGTCTAAGGACCTCTAAATTCTTGGGTTTTTCTTCTAATTTTTTTCTACTTCTTATGTAATATTGAATGAATGTCCCTCTTTTGTGTGTTTTTGGTTTCTTAAGCATCCAAAATCCCTTTGATATGAATCAGTCCAAAACATTTCTTTTCATTTTTTTTCAATTCTCAAGCTTTTTTTTCTCTCTTCCTTCCCTCTGAGGGGAGAAAAAGAACACATACACACACACAAAAAAAAACCTTGTAACAGATATGCACAGTCAAGCAAAATTAATTACTATAGGGGCCACATACTAAATAATGTGCCCCATGGTGCATATTTAGTCATCACTTGGAGGTGGGTAGCATGCTACATAATTTGTCCTCAAATCACGGTTGACCGTTGCTTTGATTGTTGATTTTTGCAGTGTTGTTTTGCAGTTGTTCACAATGTTTACAAAGTATTATTTTCCTGGTTCTGCTCTGTTCATAGACGTCTTCCCATATAACTAAGGCCAACACCTTCGTTGTTTCTTATATCACAATAGTATTCCATATGTTCATATAACTGTTCAGCCATTCTGCGTTGATGGGTGCCTTCTGATTTCCAGCTCTTTGCCACTACAAAAAGAGGTGCTATACATGTTTAGCATTTTCCCCTATTTGGTATCACTGGGCCAAGGAGAAACACAATTCCAAACTGCTTTCCAGAATATTTATAACACTTCCCACCTCCACCAAATGGTATATCAATAAGTCTGTTCCACTCCAATATTTGTCTTTTTCCTTTTTTGTCAACTTTGTCACTCTGGAACCTCAGATCCACCAGCATTTTTCAGAATCCCTTTTGTTCTCTTGTCAATTTCCAGTTCCTACAGTCCTTCACCCTGGTGTCCTCTGATCTGAGCAGCAGGACCACATAGTAAAAAAGGACTGAACTTGGAGTCAAAAGCCTTGGGCATATGTTGGAACTCTACTGCTTGTTAATCATGTGACCAGTGAAAACGCCTGTAACTTCTGAACATTTCTCATTGGCAAAATGGAAATGTTGTAAGGAAGGCATTTACCTTTAGTCATCCTTTTTTCATCTTGATAGCAGAATCTCTCTTGATTCCCAGCTCCTAACTTCACAACTTCCAGCTGCCACCATGCAGAAATAATGACTAAATTATGACTTTATTTTAAAACATTTTCCTAAGTTAGTGTCCTACTTTAATAAAACTAAAATTATCAGCATGAAGGATTTAGTTAACTGGTAATGTTAATTTTAAAAACTAAAACTTACTTATATTTGTTTCTGTTAGGATCCTTTGAGGATACTTCATTCACTTCGCTTAGTAATATCGTCAACGAAAACACTCTGAAGGCAATAGCAGAAATGGGTTTTACTCACATGACTGAGATTCAGCATAAAAGTATCAGACCACTTCTAGAAGGCAGGTAAAGTGAACGTTGGTATGGATTATGAGGTGGTACAGTAGGAGTAGACCAGGAATCAGGAAAACCTGAGTGCAGCTGTGACCTACACTTACTAACTATGTGGTCATGTCATTTTTCCTCTCTCTGCCTCATTTTCCTCATCCTGTAATATGGGGATAATGATAGCACCTACCTTCCAGGGTGGTCGTAAGGATAAAAATGAAATAATAGCTTTAAAATGCTATGCAAAATATAAAGTGTTGTTTAATTTCTAGCTATTGTTATTGTCATTAGAGCAGTATTTGTTACAAATTGATTTAAAGTACCTATCTACTTTGATAAATATTTACGTGGTATTTTAATTTGTTTTTACGTGAAGTACCAAAAATTATTGAGAATTAACCAGTATCAACTACTTAGGGGAAAAAAAGAGTAATAGATATGTTACCTACATTTTTGGTTTTGTTTTGTTTTTTTCTAGAATAAAACAAATTTTTTTCATTCCAGCATTGTTAGCATACTAGTCTAAATATGTTCTTTTGTTTTTAAAATAATAGGGATATTCTAGCAGCTGCAAAAACAGGCAGTGGCAAAACCCTAGCATTTCTCATCCCTTCAATAGAACTTATTGTCAAGTTAAAGTTCATGCCTAGGAATGGTAAGCTCTCAGTTTCTTATTTATGTCTCTTTTAAAATATAACTTATTTTGACTCTTGTGGCTTAAGACTGTTTGATTCTGTCATGATTTTCTAAGTAAGGGATTGGGTTTGGGGTTTGTTTGTTGTGTTTTTTTTAGGAACAGGGGTCCTTATCCTCTCACCTACTCGGGAGCTGGCTATGCAGACCTTTGGTGTGCTTAAAGAACTAATGTCTCACCATGTACATACCTATGGTTTGATCATGGGAGGCAGTAACAGATCTGCAGAGGCACAGAAACTTGCAAATGGGATCAACATTATTGTGGCAACACCTGGCCGACTTCTGGACCATATGCAGGTAAATATTGTGCAACTTGTCCTTTTTTTTGCCCCTTCCCCCTAAAAAATAAACATGTAGATAACAAGCTTCTTTTTTGCTTCTTTATTTTATAGAACACCCCAGGATTTATGTTTAAAAACCTGCAGTGTCTTGTTATTGACGAGGCTGACAGAATTCTTGAGGTTGGGTTTGAGGAAGAGATGAAGCAGATCATCAAACTTCTGCCAAGTGAGTGGAATCTGCATGTGACTTTAGCACACTCATTGTGTTTGGTGCTATGTGTGCTGCTAGTTAGAGGTGTCAAATGGTGTTTCCATTAAGAAAATCTTGTGGTAATAATAATGCAATTCTGAGTGGGGTCAAATCCTGAAGTTAATTTGTCATTGTGGATTTTCTTTTTTCAAAAAATCATTGAAAGCACTAATAAAAGAAGAAAATTCCCCCTTTCTCTTTTTTCTGGTCTGTGTAAAACATTAAGCCATTTATTTAGATGTGATACATAGGAAATACTGTATAAAGCTGTTTCACAGACATCCAAGGAGGTTGATATCTAAAATAAAAAGCACAAATTATCTCATCCCCTCCTCCATCCAAGTTATCTCCTCTTCCACGTAGTACTTCCCATAGATTCAATTTATAAAATAGACAGTTATGTCTACTTTCCCAAAACAAAGACAAAAAAATGCCACTAAAATTCTGCTCTTCTTATTTCTTTTATAAAGGCAACAATCCCATTTATGAATTTAGAATATTTCATTTTGAAGTGGGAATTTATTTTGCTAATTTGACATTTAGAATTTTCGATTGAAGATATATATTTGTGAATCGAGCTATTTCTAAAATACAGCAGTTGCTTAAAAGTAGTGTTTAGGGACAGCTAGGTAGCAGAGTGAAGAGAACACTGACCTTAGTGTCAGGAGTACCTGAATTCAAATCCAGCCTCAGACACTCCATATGACCCTGGTCAAGTTACTTAACCCTGATTACCTCCTAAAAATAAATAAAAGTAATGTTTGCCTCTTTTAGCAAATTACTTTGACATTATGATTGTTTTGGATAATATATTTTAGGACTATAAGGGACCTCATAGACCATGTAATCCAGATTCTCATTTTATACATGAGGAAGCAGGCTTAGAAAACTTAAGTCACCTATCATTAGCAGAGAAGGGGTTCAAAACCAGATCTTCTGACTCCAAATCTAGGACCTTTTGCACTGTATCCCACAAACACTCAGTTAAGGTTACCTATATTTGGGAAAAATGAAATTAAGTGACTTTGTCCCAAGGTCAAATCCTTTCAGCTCTGCTCAGTGCTGTGCTGAACTGTACTTTCTGCTTCTTTGAGGCTTGTACATTGAAAGATGTTAACTTTGACAGCTGGGTCAAAAAACAAAACTATTGACAAATGTCCAGGTCACCAAAATGTAAAGGAAAGAAAATGAAATAAGGCTGTAGACATGAAGGGTAATAAAGGGTTTCATTTAGATGACATGCCATGCATTGACTTTTTGTTCAAGGGTTGGTTTTTTGCATGTTGAAAGAAAAAATGAATGGATTTAGAAAGTATATAAGTTTTATGAGATAGTCATTAAAGTGTTCTTTAAGTTTCATCCTCTATCTAGTTGCAGATGTTGAGTAGTTGGAATTCTCTGAAAGGCTTAACATTTTTATAACATCTTTGTTTCAGAACGCAGACAAACAATGCTCTTTTCTGCCACACAAACTCGTAAGGTAGAAGATTTGGCAAAGATTTCCCTTAAGAAGGAACCGTTGTATGTTGGTGTTGATGATGATAAAGATACTGCAACAGTAGATGGTCTTGAACAGGTAATTTCTGACAATATATTGGGAACATATATGCAGAGAGACAATCCCTGACCTCAAGAGGCTTTCATTTTTTCAAGGAAAAACTACACTGCATAAGGGCATGGTGGTCTGGGAAGTGCATTTTGGTCTGGGGACCAAGGGATGGATCATTGCATGGTAGGGCTAATACTAGAAGAGATGGAACTTAGAGTGCTTCAGTCCAGTCTTTACAGATAAAGAAACTGAGACAGAAGGTCAAGCAGCAGGTGCTAAGTATCAAAAGTAGGATTCCATCCCACATCTTTTGACTCCACAGTGAGTATCCTTTCCATTGTACCGTGGTGGGTTGATGCATAGTACAATCATTTGACAAACTCTTCATATAGGAGCAATTACTTATGTACTATTACTTTTACTAGTACTCTTACTTATGATTTGATTAGTGTGCCCAGAGCAAGAGATGGGAAGGGCAGAGGGAAAGGGCTACAGTTGGGGCTGGGGCCAGGACCAGCTAGCCCATATAGTGGGCTAATTGGAACTTAACTCAGTCATCAGTAGCTGGACCCTCTGGAAGAGGTGTCAAAGACCAGTGGATTAACTTCCCTAGGATTCTGGGGATGTTTTATTTAGAGGGGCCAGGATAATTATATCTGTGATATATATATATATATATGGATATATATATGTCACTGGGTTGTTGTGAGACCCAAAGGAGAAAATGGCATGAAGTATTTTGCAAGCTTTAAAACAAAAATGTAAATATTTATCCCCTGACACAGTATTTTGCTTATACTAATATTTAAAAGTTGTGGTTAAATTTTTTTTCCTGCTTGTCATAAAATTTACTTGAATTAGTTGAGTTTTTTTGTATTTACTTAATATCTCCGTATTAACATGTGTTGGCAGTTTTCATCCAGTAGTTGTGATTCTCTGGTTCTTGATTCTTAAATTCATGGGGATTAACATAGGATTTAAAGCAGGAAGGAACCTTTGAGATAATCTAATCCAACCCCTCATTGTACAAATGAGGGAACTAGAGCCCATAAGTTAAGTGGCATGTCCTTGGTCACATAGATGTAAGCCTTCAGTTGGGATGTGCAATTTGAATTCAAGGACATCAACGAACAGATATTTCAGTGGGCTCACATTCCTCTTGGAGAAACATGTGTACGACGTATAAGATGCTTGAAACAACTAGAATTTAGTTAAATACAGTATATAAATAAATAGGCTGAGGTGTATATTAGATATTACAGAATAACATCTAGAAGAGTTCAGAGAAAGGTTACCTCAGTGTGGTCTGGAATACTTTGAAAAGGCTACATGTGGAGGGGTGGGGCCACATTGATCATTGACCTCTTAGTGTCATCTCCCTTAGCAGTCTGTGAAAACACAGCCTGTGAAAACACTTGTAAGAGTAATGATAATGTTTTCAGGTGCCTAAAATAAAACATAGGATTACAAAGAAAACTAATTATATTGAAATAACACTTGTCAAAAATATTAAATATTTTCAGGAACCCACATTTAAGAATCTGAGCTAATCCTTGAAGTATAGAGAAGCATTTACATACATAGAAAGAAGACTGAGGTTATTCTGAACAAGGCAGAAAAGTTTGGCTAAGCAAGTGTAAGGATGGTGTGAGTGGAGAAAGTGTAGGTGTATCGGTATTGATGAGTAGTGATAATAAACTTAGGTAAGTAGAATGGGATCAGGTTTTGAATGCTAAGAAGTGTTAAATTTTAAGAATAAAAACATAAAGAACTACAGTGATAGATTCTTGAATAGTAGATGTGATGAAAGCTATAATTTTGGAAGGGTTAGTTAGAAAAGAATTCAAGGTGGAAAGTCAGAAATAAATGGAACCAACTATATGGATATTGTAACCTAGGCATAACGTGATAGGGACCTAGGTTAAATTGTGTTCTGGTTAATTAAGTTTCCTGGTGAACTAACTTTAGACTGAAAAACACTTTTCTCAAGTTTGTTTTCTTGTGTTTTGCCTTTTTCTTCTAAAAATGGAATATAGTAATAAAAATCCATGTAAGTTGAGGTTTTTATGTATTACAGTTTCTTCATTCCATCTAGAATTGGAACCAAACCATGGATGAGTAATCCTTTTAAAAATATCAAGGGCATAAAATATCTAGTGATTACAAAGGGAAATTATTTGTACTTAGAGATTACTTAAAATTATAACTAAAATGAAAAGGTCATTTAGATTATTTTGGGAAATCGTTGTTATTATCAATGCAATATTTTTCTCTAAATGTAGGGTGTAAAAATGAGTACGGAAGTATGTGTTACTTATGCTCTCATTCCAATGGTTGGAATATATAAATGTGGAAATAGGTGTCTGAAAATTGCCCTTACCTTTGAATAGTTTTGTTCTTATTGTGATCACCATTTTCTTAATCAAATCCATAGAATTAATGCTAGAAGTACCAGAATTTAAGAATACTTCAGAGAACCAAGCTGTGTCAATTGATTCAGTGCAGTTTTTTTATCCATAATAAAGCAAAAAAAAAATGGGGTGAAAATTTTTTAAAGTATAATTGTAATAAAATTTTTTTGTCAGTTCATGCACCTGGTTCATCTAGTGTTCTTTTGGAGGTATGTAACTGCTCATTTGAATTCTTTTTAGGGATATGTTGTTTGTCCATCTGAGAAAAGGTTTCTTCTACTCTTTACATTCCTCAAGAAGAACCGTAAGAAGAAGCTGATGGTATTTTTTTCTTCATGTATGTCAGTAAAATACCATTATGAGCTTCTGAACTACATTGATTTACCTGTCATGGCCATTCATGTAAGTGTTCTCTTTGGGACTTTTTTACCCTTTTTAAGAAAAAAAATCTTAAATTTATGATGTTACAGACTAACAGTTCAATCTGATACTCACAACCTAATGTGTTAACTCATCATTATGGTCAATCTGCAAACATTTAGTTATCAGCTCTTGTGTTCAAAGACTGTGCTGTTTGTTTCTGGAAATATAAAGAGATATGAGACTTAGTCCCTACCCTTATACGGAGAGCATAACTGGCAATACAGCACATCATGTAGATGTCAAATTAACGTAACAAATCAGTAGGCTTGTGTAATCTCTGAGGGGGAGAGAGATCACTGGGGACTAAGGAAGATTTCACTAAAGATGTGGGACTTGAGCTGAATCTTTAAGAGATGAGAATTCACATTGTGTGTTTGGGAAACTGAGTCTATAGAAGTGACTTATAGACACAGTTTACCTAGGGTAGTAAGTAATACACTAGAAAGGGAGACTCGGGCCAGATTGTGGAGAGCTTTGGATTCTACGTTAAAAGAATTAATTTGGAAGGAGAAAAATCACTGAAGGATCCCATGAAATGCTGTAGCACCACTGCGATATTCACAGTGCCTATGGAGGCTATGAATATGCAAGTTCAATTCTGAATCATGAAATACAACAGACTCTTCACATAGAAGACAGAACCAAAACATTTATTCAGCCACCAGAAAGCCAAATCTATCATAGTAACAAAGAAATCTATATACAATAACAATGCAGAAGGCCCCAAACCTTCCTCCTCTTAGGCTGCCTACAAATCAGCTCTCTTAAAGAAAATCACAAACAAGCTGTCTCACTCACGCTAGCCAGCTGGCCACTTTTTCTCTCCCTCAGTTCTGACTGCTCTGACCAATTTCTTCTCAGCTCTGCTCCATCCTTCCTTCTCTACTCTTCCTGTTCCACCAGTTCAGCAAACTACTTCCACCTCCATGTGATTCAGATTTCCATGTGACTCAGGCAGATCACATGGTCCTATTAATGGATAGGAAAGATCTTCCCATTTAAATTGCCATTACACAGATACATAGGACCCCAAGCCACTGAAGGAGACAGGACCTCACCGCCCTTTACTTAAACCTTGAGTGTTTTCATACTACATGCTTTGGTTTTGAGTTACTGCTTCTATAACCTGACTGAAAAAGTAAGTCTTAAAGACTCAGATCCTTGAAGGGTTGAGTGTTATATGGTGATTTGTCCAATTATTGTCCATCTCTATGTAATCTGGTGCCTTTTGCCATGTCTTTGGGTTTTGTTTGAATATTATAAAACAATCCTAATTTTTTTTTAGATTTGAGTCCTCAGTAGGTAAGTACCCACCTTCAGAAGTGATTGCAATATATTTAACTGCTTATAATGTGGCTCAGTAGTGTATTTCTTTTTCAATCTAGGGCAAACAGAAGCAAAATAAACGGACAACTACGTTCTTTCAGTTCTGCAATGCAGATTCTGGAATTTTGCTGTGTACAGATGTGGCTGCCAGAGGGCTAGATATCCCAGAAGTAGATTGGATTGTCCAGTATGACCCACCAGATGATCCAAAGGTAACTCTCACCTCTTCTCTTCCAGATATTATCTTATCACAGTCAGTGTACTGATTTGCTTTCTGAATTGTTTATTTTTCTTCTTTGTAAGATTTCTTTTTAACAAACAATATCCTAACAAATATTATAGTGTCCAGTACAGCTAGAAATGACTTTGACTGCATTTCATAACCAATAGCTTTTCCTTGGGTTTTTTGATCAATATTAAATCGTGAAGTAAATCCAGTTTTATATTTGTATTAATATATATTCTCATTTCTGGAAGACACAAAAGAGAATATAAACTGGCTTTTAATTTCATTGCTCACAGAGAGGCATTGGAAGGTACATTAGGAGCAAACAAAAGCTTTATTAAGAGAGTACATGAAACTTTGCACCAACATGATATACTTCATGTAAATGCTGTATATTTGATGGATTGTAAAATAGTATATATCCTAAACATGAAAAATTGGTATCAAGCAAGTTTGCAGACACAGCATGATGCAGTGGATGGAGAAGTGGCCTCAGAACCAAGGAGAAGTACATTCAGGTTCTCTCTTTGACATATCTTGGCTCAGTAATACAGGGCAAGGCCTTTAGTCTCCTAGTGCTCCAAACATCTCTACTAGACTAGAAGTTGCAGAACAGTCACCAGTCAGCATTGATGGAGGGAATTTTTTCACCAGAGCCATTCCTACCCATAAGAAGTCACAGACTACAGCTTTAGGAAAAGTCACAGTGCTTTCATTTTTCTAGGCCATCATGTCCTTTGAACTTCGTTAGGCTTGTGTTCTCTTCTCCTTTGTTTTGGTATTGGCATTATGTTCTTTTGACATACACAGGACATTGAAAGAAGGTAGCTATTACTGATTTCTTTTGCTGAAAATAGTTATTCTCATAATCTTATTTCATACAAAAAAATGAAACTGAGGACAAATGTGCCATCCATCCAGATAGAGTGCAGATGATATGCCACCCTTAACAGATTCGTGGAAATGCAGATATATTGCCAGCATGTCTCTCCATGGGGCCACATTTTAAATCACACTTCTTTTTCCATTTAAGGAATATATTCATCGTGTAGGTAGAACAGCCAGAGGCATAAATGGAAGAGGTCATGCTCTACTTATTTTACGACCAGAAGAGTTGGGTTTTCTTCGTTACCTGAAGCAAGCCAAGGTAAGGAAACAGTTTAAACCTGGAGGGGGCCTGAGAGATTATCAATCATCTCTTCTAACTTATTCTCACACATGAAGAAGCTGAGGCCCAAGAGGAGTCAAAGAGTACGTAGACTGTGGGTCCATGAAGAATCCAACATGTCCATATAGGTATGAGAGGTGATGGAAAGTGCTGAAGTGGGACGCGGTGTCCTGCATTCTGGTCATAGATGCAGCACTTACAGGCAATGTGGTCTTGGAGCTACTGCTGTGAGCTACTTTCTTTGCCCATAAATTGGATGATAATACTTGGAAAGGTGTTAGGAGAAAATGCTTTACAAACCAGAAAGTACTATATAAAAATGAGTTGTTATTAAAGCAGCATAGCATGTCAAAAAACATTTTTTAATTTTTCAGACAAATCCGTAACATTGTAATTTTCTTGAATCTCACAGAGTTTATCAAAATATTTCACATCATAAAAAGTTCTCAAGCAATCATTTAACTAGTGCCAATTGTTTATACAAAACTACTGAATACTACTGGAGAGGAAAAGTAAATGGCCTTGTATCTGCTCTCCAGCTTATCTAAATAAGCTCATCCAGTTCATTCATGTGAAGCATCTACTCTGCTAGGTGCTAGAGATGTAGAAACCAGATAACCCCCGTCCTCAGAGCTTACGTTCCACTTGTCACAAATATAATACAAGTTAATTTGTGAAAGAACAGAAAAGATTTAGGGGGATTCAGAAAGGTATCAAGGAGGTGACACCTAAGCCTTGAAGGAAAGTAAATACTGAGAAATAGAAATGAGACAGTAATGCATCCCACTTATTAATTACGCAGATGTCTAGTAGCTGGAATGCTATGTGGAGGAGACAGCTTGTAATCCAGTTTGGTTGGAACATAGAGGGAGAAGGGGAATAGTGTGAAATAAAGTTAGAAAGATAGGTTGCATGCAGATAGTCAAAGGCCTTAGATGCCAGGCCAAGTGGTTTGTATCATATCCTAGAGTCACTGAAGGACTTTGAGCAAAGGGTTAACATGGTCAGACCTTTACCTTTCGAAGATTATTTTGGCAGCTGTGTGTGGAATAAGATTGAAGAGGATGGAGAAGATAGAGGCAGGGAGATGTATTAGGAGGCTTTTGGAATAGTCTAGCAAGCCGTAATGAGGGTCTGAACTAGGGTTGTTCCCTTATGAAATAAATAAAAGTGATAAATACAAGAGATTTCATGGAGGTAGAAGTGCCAAGAGTTGGCAGGTAATGTGATTGTACTGGGATAGAAAAAGACAAGATTGAACATTGACACCAAAGTTACAAACCTAATAAAGTAGTGGATGAGCAGTATCTTCAGAAACTGTTTAGAGTGGGATTGAGGAGTGAGGGAGGAGATGAGTGATCACTTGCAGGCTCATCAGTTGTGCTTGCATTCAAGGTGTGAACAAGGCATCCTGATGGAGATGGTCAGCAAGTAATTGGTAATGTCGAATTAGTTAGAGAGCAAAACTGAGGGCAAGATATATAGAATTCAGTGTCATTTTTACAAAGATTATAATTGAACCTACAATGATAAATGAGAACACAAAAAAAAAAAATATAGAGAAGGGAAACAGGCCCAAGACACAGCTGCCAAGGTCAAAGGTAGGAAGTGATCAGGCACTAGGGAAGGAGCTAATAGATCAAAAGAGGCTGACAATTAAGAGGGGTAAGCTCCTTGAAGAGACAAGGGGATCAAATTAAAAATAGAAGTAAAGGCTTTGGAAAAGAGAAAGTCCAACTCTTCTTTGGAGTTTAGAGCAAAGAAAGATAAAAGTAGAATGTGAGGTGTGGAGTAGGGAAAATGTAAGGGAATTTATGACAGATGACCTTGATTTTCTCACTGGGGCAAAGTGGCATTGGAACAGCTGGTGGGGGGAGGATTTTAGCCAGTGGAGGATTTAAAGGATTGCCATGTAGCATGGGCCCTGCAGTCGGTCTATGTGATTGTTTACTTCTTCCGGCAACATTCAGCATTTCAGAAGTGAGCAGTGGAAAGCGTGGATGGAGGGGAAGTAACAAAGGGTTGATGACTGGCTGGGAACAAACAGTGAAAAGGCAAGGGAGCAGACGAATCAAGAATGAAGTGAATACGTTGTTAACCATATAGGAAATCATGATTGAGGAGGTAGTAAAATGAGACCAGAGCAGATGTGATGGACTGGAAAGAACAGGAAACAGTTGAAAGACTAGAGATAATGGTGAAAAACAGTAGATTTAGGAAGCTTTAATTAGGAGAAAAGTTGGTAGGACATTAAAGGACACAGTAGCACAAAATAAGGCATTTCAGAATTCAAGATAGTAGAGCTATGCAGTTTCGAGTCTTGGTGAAGTAAGAGATGTGACTCATCCCAGTGATTGACTAGAATAGAGAGATTTGGGTCATAAGAATTGAGGTTGATGAATTTGGGAGGCCTTGGTGTTCAAGATGACATCAACCTGAATGTTGAAGTTTCTAAGAATAAGCTCAGGAATTGGGATGGATGGGAAAAATATAAGCCAGGTATTGAATTACTTTAAGTAATTCAAGTCATGGTAGACTGATAGTGAGCCCTGTAGATGAAAGCTAGAAAATTCTAGAAGGTGTGCTGAACATGATCAGAATAAATCACAAAAGAGTAATTTTTGAGTGGTATCAACAGTAGAGGATTTGGAAGTAGTAACAGGGGAGTAAGAAAGATGGTTCTCCCAGGGATAAATGTTAGGGCAGCGATGGAATGAGCAGTCCTGGAAAGGGGAGCCAGAGATGAGGTCTTTTCCAGGGAATTCCATGTTTCCATTAGCATAAGATGAAAGAAGTATGAGAAAACTAGGTCAAATTCATTCATTCAACAAGCATTTTTATTAAGCACCTACTATGTGCTGGGGACTGATAGGCACTGTGGAGAGAGCCCAAAAAGATACAAAAAAAAACCAAACAGACTTTCTCTCCAAGAGAGCTTACCTTCTATTGGTTAAAATAACATATATACATAAAAGTAAATATAAAATCTACACAAATGAGGATGAAAGGGAGTTTGTTAAAAGTAGAACAAGGGCCCCAGAGGGTGTAGTGAAAGGGAGCAATGACATTGCTGAGTGGAATGAGATAAAAGTACAAAAAAATATAGTAGGGAAAGGGGGTGTGGGGATAGACATTTAATCTCTGAATCACAGGGATTAAGAGAACGGGAGGTAGGAATTTGCAAGCCATAGATCAGAATTAGCAGTTGACCTAGGCCCTCAGGAGAAAGGGGATAGGACATTCTAGCATAATGTGATCGATAACAAGGCTGGAAGGGTCATATGGAGAAAGTGGCCACAATAACGGTCTACACCCGTGGTGATGGTGGCCCTTACCTGCCTGGGCCTTTGGTGATGACAGAGTTGGGGCTCATTTTCCTGTAGGTAGTGACAGGCTCCAGGAGGATCAAGCAGGCTGTATATTTGCAGGTGGCAGTGGCAGCTAGCAGAACCCTGTTGAAAGAACAGCCCCTCAGAGGGAGCCATGGCTACCCCATCCCTAACCCACTTAGATTTGTGGTGGTGACAGATGTTTTTATGCTTAGAAATCAAGACAGATCTTTGGAGAGGGCCATGTAAACCCTTTTAAACTCAAGCTGGTATTTTGATGTATGTCATATTTTCATCTCTGAACATTTAAAAAATTGTCCAGTCCTCTGTAGTTTGCTGAAGTGTCCCTATTTTTCCAGAATCTGTGTCATCTTTAAAACAACTTTCTACCACATTCCATTTGGCAGACGTGACCTAAAGCATACACAGAGTGTGGAGAGAGCAATATTTCAAGAGTAGAGGTGGGGAAACTCGGGTTTCTAATAAGAGGAGTTATTAAGCATTAAATTATGCATAGGATTGTGCCATAACTTCACAAAGTGGTTATCCAGTGACAAAACCTACCCTCCAGGCATGAGTATATTATCACCACCATAAGTTAGAATTGGTGCTGACTGCCACTCCTCATCAAACCTGGCACAGAAATCTATATTAGAATAGCCTGGGTCTTTGGCATTAAAGAGTGATACTGACCTCTTTTATTGAAATGTTAGCATTATTAATAAAGTGGCTAATTACCCAGAACTACGTCTTTCTAACTTATTAAATGTCACAGGCATTCCTCAAAAATAGCACTTTATCTCTTTGTCTTTGTACTGGCTGTTCTTTGTAACTAGAATGCTCTTTCTTCCTACCTCCAACTCTTAGAATTTCTCACTTGTTTCAGTATTCAGCTTTGCATAGGACCTGGCAAATAGTGTTTAATAAATTCTTGTTCCTTTTGTCCAGTGCCACCTTCCTAGTCTACTCAGCTGCTAGGCCTTCCCTTTTAAGCCTATCTTCCATCTAGTCTGTGTACATCTCATATATATTTATCTGTAGATTGTCTCCTCTATTAGTAAGTCAGCTATGACCTATTTCTACCTTTCTTTGCATCCATAGTGCTTATCACAGTACCTAGCACATAGTAAATAGTTAATAAATGATTGCTGAACTACTGACTGGTTATGGTACAGTGTGGTTCAATAAAACAAACATTTCTTTGGCATTTGCAGTGTCTAAGCACTGTACTTGGTACTAGAGGAAAGCCTAAATTTAGATGACAGGGTTTCTGCCCTCAATCAATCCACAGGAATTAAAAAAAAGAAAAAGAATAGTCTGTGAGTTATCGTGGATATTTATTAAGGATGGGCTTTATCTTCTTTCATCATTAGAGTGAACTATAGGAAGCTCCCTGTGGCTCAGAGCAGCTATTTTCCCTCCCTAAAGTATGGAAGACACTATGACTTACGTCCCCCAGAAAGAATTCGGCTAGGTTCTGGCCAAGACTGAAGTGATGTCAGCTTACAGTAAATGTTTTAGTGTAGTTTGGAACACTAGTTACAGAAAAGTTTTTTTATGTTTCCCAAGGAGAATGTAGTTATAGACCAGACTTCCTATTACAAAAATTGGCAGAGTTGATCCTATAAAGCTTATATACAGTCTCCATATTCCTATCTTTCTCTGCTCCTTTCCTTTCCTTGGCCTTCATAGCAGCACTTCAGAACAAGTGATCTTCTCCTGGAAGTCAGCAGAGTGTAATTTAAAGAGCGGTTGATCAGGCATCAGAATATCTGGGTTCTAATCCCAGTTCTTCCCTTTGCTAGCTAGATGGCTTTGAGTCAGTTACTTTCTTTCTCCATGCTTCATTGTCCTCAAATAGGAAATGTAAGAGGACAGATGGAATCAACTCTTTAAGGCCTTTCTAAGGTTAAGATTTTGGGATCTAATCCAAAACACCCAAAAACCCATGGGGTTTGCAACCCCACTGGAACATAACCAAAGTAACATTCACCATAACTTAAACTTAACCTTTGATTAATTCTGTTTCACTGATGTTGGCTTTTTTTCTCCTTCTAGGTACCATTAAGTGAATTTGAATTTTCCTGGTCAAAAATTTCCGACATTCAGTCTCAGGTATTTAATTTTTAAATGTTAAATGTTGATAACTATTTTTTAAATGTCCAGTTCCGCATATCCCCAGCATATCCATTTTCTGCTTTGAACTTGTCATAAAAAAACTTTGTTCTTCTGTGATAATATGTTTTAAAGTCTCTTTGGATTTTTGGAGTTATTTGGGAAATTGGAGTGGACAAGAGTTAGGCAAGATAGTATTACTGCATACATGTTGAAATTTGTGTGTTTGAGAAAAGTAGCATCCTGGGATATTACAAAATGTTTTGCTTCTTAAAATTTCAGTTGGAAAAACTAATTGAGAAGAACTACTTCCTTCATAAATCAGCACAGGAGGCATATAAATCCTACGTTCGAGCATATGATTCCCATTCTCTGAAGCAAATCTACAATGTTAACAACTTAAATTTACCTCAAGTTGCTTTATCATTTGGTTTCAAAGTACCTCCATTTGTTGACCTAAGTATCCTTTGCTGTATTCTTATATCAGCACCCTGAAATTTTGGGAGAGTATTTGCGTGAAACTCTCCCAGACTCAACTGGCAGGTTCATATGTTTGGTCCTAGTAGTTGGGCTTGGGTACTTTCTGGGTAAGTATTAAATCACCAGTCTTTTTCTGCTTGGGGTATTTATACTTCTGAGTAGAGAAGCCGTTCATGTGACCTGTCATGTCCTGTGTACATTCGTGGGAAACATAACTTATAGAAGATTATATAATATCAGAGGTTTCAGGCACAAGATAAAGGACAGAGTAAATTCTTCCAGCTGCTTTCTTAAGGGGATCGTTATGTTTGCAGAAAGAGAATTTGTAACTTCAAGTGAGCCTAGATCATGATAGGGAAAGGAGGTCTTTATGTCACTATCACAGTTGATAAGTGAAATGAATTTCATTGCACCAGCCTACTTAGATTGTCATCTCAGCCAGCTCAGATGAGGACACCATCTAACTAACTTTTGGTGCAACTAGGGGGGAAATGATACATGGAAAAGAACTGCTTCTTTCTGTAAGTATCCTGAATTAATTCCCCCCCATGAGAAGTGGAAACAACTACCCACTTGCAAATTGAGGCTATTTGAATATATGCCAGCATACTTTATCCCAGGACGAGTCACTAGTTACCATTAGTATGCTATTATACATAGTCTTGTGTGTATGTCTCATGATTTTCTGTAAAAAAAAAAAAAATCGGATTTATTCACTTTGTCATATTTGGAGCAAGAGAAGTAGCATGGTTTTGTTAAATAAGTAATGGTCTTGAAGATAAAAAACTGTTAATAATATGGGTTCTGCTATTTACCTCCTGTGAAACCATGGACAGGTAGAGATCCCTTATCCTGTTTGCACCAGTTTCAGAGACTACGTTAAATGATTCATAAGATCACTTCTTATGAAAAACCACAAAATTGTGGTTTGGAACAATTGGTTATTGCTGTTACCTAGTAAATGTTAGATGGAAAGTCATGTGCTTCTCTGTTGTCTACTTTCCTTAACATTCGCTTTTCAGATCTGAACAGCAGCCAGGGGAAGAGATTGCAAAAAAGAGGTGGCGGTGGTGGTTTTGGCTACCAGAAGCCCAAAAATGTCCACAAGTCCAAAATCTTCAAGCACATTAGCAAGAAGAAATCTGATGGCAGGCAGTTCTCTCACTAAGGCAGTAATTTTTCTAATCTTCAGTAATTTTATCCTCAGATAAAGACTTATCTTCATTGCTCTAACCATGGAAAATTTAGTCTTCAGGATTTGGATCATAGTCTGATTTACCACACTTAAGTGCAGTGGCTTCAACCAATTTTTCTTAATACAAAAGTGAGATGAAGCTAAGTTTATCTTGGCTTCTCTAAAAGATAAATTTCCTTTTCAGTGGACTTTGACAAATATAGAATTTTAACTAAAGTATATTTTTTCAAAGAATTTATATTTTCAAATTTCTTTTGAGAGCATTTGTCTTGGTCTTATATCCAATCATTCCTTACTATAATTGTTTTTTTGATAACTCTTTGGCTGGGATTGTAATATTAATGACTTTATAATGTAATCAGGGACATCATGCGGGTCTTTTTGGCTAGCTGTACAAATAAAGGCCACAGTCTGTTCCGCTTATTTCTTAGATAATACAAATTATCTTTGATGCATTCTAAATATTGTCTGCAAAAGCAGAGAACCTCATAACCTTTTTGCTTTGGATTTGTAGTCAGAGGACCAAGATTCAAATCCAGACTACTTCTCTGTAACCTGTGTCCTTTAACCTCTCTTGGCCTTGGTTTCTTTATCTAAAAAATGGAGGGATTGCACTAGATGACCTTCCAGATCCCTGCTAGCCCAAAACATGATCCTGTACAAACTTAATAAACCTCATAAATTTAAGATTGTTTGCACTTATTACCAAAGTAATAAGTTACATGAAGAAGATATTTTCAGTTTCTTTACTTTTGACCTGTTTCATTAGAAGCATCAGTGATGTAGCCATTCCTTTCTGTTGCTATACAAATCAGTGGTATTCTGTAAAAATAAAATATGGCCCACAAACAAGTCATCAAGTTTATTCCAAGGCTTAAACTAGGGTGCTGTCTGAGCAGTTATTGCACATCCCTAGATACGGAAACCTGGGCTCAGTTTGCACTCACATTTTTGTTGAACCCCGAGCAAGTCACATAACGTCTGTGAACCCCTTTCTTCTGTGTGAGCATCAAATGAAATAATGTAGGTAAAGCACTTGCAAGTCTTAAGATTCTTTATAAATGTCAGTTACTGATATTGTGCTTCTGTTTAACAAAACATCGTAAAAAGCCTCCAGTGTTTGCCTCAGTCAGTCGTAAATGTTAATCACAAATCTTTTGAATTTGGGTAAGATCACTTGAACTCTGGGTTCCTTGAAGAGCAAGGTCCAAGAGAACCGGAAGCAAAATTAAATGTTCATCACTTGGGAAACAGCTAAACAAATCTTATTAAATGGATGCAATAAATATTAACTGCACTATAAGAAATGGCGAATATGAAGACCTCAGAGAAGCACGGGAAGTTTTATATGAACTGATCCTAATAAGCAGAACAAGGAAAGCAAAATATACGACCACAACATGGAAAGGTGAATGCTGGAATTATAGTGACTTGCAGAGGTGGAGACCCTTGGGGAGGGTGGGGGGGATTGCTGAACTACATTATATCTTTTTTAAAAATCTTTTGTTACAAGGGTAGCTCAGTGGTAGAGATTGGGAGGGATAGATTTAGAAATACAGGAGATGTAAAAACAAGATTTCAATAAAAATGAATTTTTTTAAAACAGAGTCATGGGCTCAAAACCATAAAACACTGAATTCCAAGTATTACCAATTGCTGGAAGAAAATTACCTGTCACAGATCCATAAAGTTGAAAGGAGTTTGGGGGTGAAAATGAGAGAAATTAATGTCAAGCATAAAGAACTTAATAGGAAAAGCAGAGGTCAGAAATTAATTCAGTTTAATAGGCTTTTTCGCTAAATGGTTTTTTGTGTGTCAGACAATGTGGTATTTTCTGTCAATTTGGCACCCTCCTTGAATAGAATGTAAACAGTCTTGCCTTTGCATCAGTTAATAATAACTTGAGTGCCCACAAGGCCTTGGCATTGTACTGTCAATGTGGGAACACAAGGGAGGCAAACTTTCCTCTTCATAATTCAGTAATTCTATATATCATGGTTATAGATATTAGTGCTGTGATAGGGGATAGGCCTCAGAAACTACATCACCCTCTAAGTGCCTATCTCGATCCACTGAGCAATAACAGAAGATAAAATTGGATGGGGAGGAGTCCCTTGCATAGTTTCCGAGGAAACATGCAGCAATGTAACATGTGAAAGAGAAGACTGCTTGCTGTCTGTTCTCTGCTGCCTCTTACGGAGGCCAACAGGGATTGAAACGAGATCATCTCAAATTAACCAGGTTAGACACTGCCTTATTCATTTAAAAAAAATACTTGCAACCCTTGATGAGTTAGGGTGTTGTCTAGCTTAAGCAAGGAATTTAAGGAGGCAAAAAGACTTCATTTTTAATCATGTAAGGGACTTCCCCACCACCACTACATCTCACCTTCCCCCATGATCTGCATAAAGAAGTGGTACTTGGTCAAAGTCACATGGAAGCCCTGAGAAGTCACAAATTGAAATTTCTAAGGTGAAAAATTGCATTTATGTCATTTTAATGTTTGCAAAGCTTTTGGGGGAACCTACATTGGTCTATCAAGACCAGTTGGTTAAGAAACATTAAATCCCTACCAACCGAAAGGGACTATGCTAAGCACTGGGGATACAAAGGAAAACAAAATAGAACCTGCCCTCAAGGATCTTACACTCTACAGGAGGGAAACACCGCACAAAAGGAAGCTGACAAAGGGGGTGGGAAGGTAACCATGAGGCTTCTTGGAGAAGTCCAGCCGAGTGCAGAAATTAATAGAAGGTTGGCCTGGATACTCTCCTTAAATGGAGGCTTTGGAAGAAGCTTCTCACCCTGCAGTCAGAGGATGGAGCCCCAGAAGCAAGGGGTACTGATGAGATGTGAGTTCCAGGGATGAAGTCATTTGGCAGGATAAAGAGGTTCCTGGAACATGAAATCCCTCTCACTGGAGTAACTTGGGTTCCACAAAGTAAGGAACAAGTAGTAGGGGGAACTACAGGACCTCTCTAAACAAAAATCTTTCCAAGTAGGCAATATCATGGGAAGGAATTAGTCCCTTACTCTTTATTAATTGGTCCTGTGACACTGCAAGGCATTTCCCTTCTCTGGGTTTGGGTCTCTGAGGTTCCAAGGAGCCTAAGTGTTTCCAGTATTTTTCTAAAGCAGCAACTAAAATGACTGCTATTCACTCTCTTCCCCACCAGAGGACCTTTCAAATGGGGGTTCTAGAAAGAAATAGATCATTTTCTGAATTCAGAAGTACTAAATATAAATTAGTGGCCATCATGATCCGGTCAGCAACCTTGCAGGAAATGAGGCAATGAGGTGGGCAAAAACTCATCTCCATACCCACTCCCATCCAGAGAAAAGCCTGAATAAACTGATAGGTTTGAAGACTAGAAAAAGTGGTTTTCCTAGCTTTGACAGAGAAGAAATACAGATATATGCAGAACCTCAGCATAATGCTGTTACTCACAGGCTTATGTGTTTGGTCAGTTAGTTGTGTCCAACTCTTCATGACCTTGTCATTTCCTTCTCCAGTTCATTTTACAGATGAGGAAACTGAGACAAAGGGTTACATGATTTGCCCAAGGTCACATGGCTACTAAGCATCTGAGGTCGGATATGAACTCAGGTCCTCCTGACTTCAGGGATACCACTGTCCACTGTTTCACCTAGCTGCCCACAAGCTCACATAAATAAGACTTACTTTGTTTGGTACTTGAGCGACCATCAGAATTATTGAAAGGGTAAACCTGCTTTTCGGGGGGGGTGGGGCAGGGTAAGGGGGAAGAAGAAGAGGTAGAGGAGGAATGTTCTGCTGCTGATGATATGACATAAGGTTAGGGATTGGGCCTGTGGATTCATTAGTGTAGGGAAGGCTTAGATGAGAAAACTCCTTATATCGAAACAAGTAGGAGCCTTTCCTACAATTTAAAGTCTTAGGGAGTTGCCTAAAGCAGAGGGGATGTCAAACTCTGAACAACACTTCTGAAATGAACCAAATTAAAATGTAACTAGGAAATATTTAATAAACAAAAATGCAATAGAGCATAGATAATAGCTTTCTAAGTCAATATGCAGCTACAGTGATCCTTAAGTACAGTTATATTTGAGCTTAACACCAAGGGGTCCAAAGCACTTAAAGGGTAATTGACTTTCTCCATATCATACAACTAATGTATCAGGCAAGACTTGGAGTAGAACTCCTGGCTTTGAAACCAGCTGACTTATCCTCTAACTCAGGTGTTCTTAAGTTTTCTTTGTGTCATGGACTCTTTTGGCAGTGCTCTGGAGACTCTGGACCCCTTTTCAGAATAACAGTTTGACATAGTTGAAGGAAATAATTTTTTTTTCTATCCAAGTTCATGAACCTCCTGAAATCTCTTTGTGGATAAGTTAAAAATTCTTGCTCTAAACTGTGCAGCCAAGACTTGTGGCATGACATAGAATAAAGAATATATAATTTCCATTTGCTTCTATTTTCTTTTTTAAGAATAAGATTAATGCTAGAAAAAGAACAAAATGTCAGAGATAACTGAAACTTTAAGTAATGAGTGAGTTGAGAAAGCACCTAGTTGCCCTCAGTGAGTTCAGATCACCTGTCCCAGTTTCATTACACCCCTGGGTGCTAAAAAGAACCTGCAGATGTGATTAATGAATTGCTATCAGCCATCTAATGGAAGCTATGTCATGAACTAGGAAACAAGTAAATATCACTGATCAATAAAACTTGACAAAGAAAAGTCCTAGAGGACCAAGAGATGTAGGAGATTGGAGTCAGGTAAATGTCTCAGTTAAAAATTTTTTTTAATTTTCAAAAAACTTTTTAGAAAATGAATCTGCAAATAATGGGCAAATAATTTTATTTGAGACGAAATAAACTAAGAGGAAGGAACAAGTTCCAGCATAAGGAGCCTCCAGTGAAAACAGGAGATGGAATGTGAAGCTCAAAGAACAGAAAAGAGGCCAGTGTCTCTGGTAAGTAAAGTGTAAGAAAACTAGAAAGGGAGGAGAGCAGCTCTGTAGGGCTTTAGATGTAGAACACAGGATTTTTTTATTTTATCTTATATGTGCAAGGGAGTCACTGGAGTTTAATGAGTGGGTGGGGTGGGTAACATGGTAAAGCTTGAACTTTAAAGAAAATTAATTTGACAGCTGAGTGAAGGACAGCCTGCCCTGGGAGAAGGCTTTGACTCAGGGACACTAGTAGTCCAGACTAGCACAGTAGTCCAGTTATGAGGTACTGAGGACCTGTACCTGGGAAGAGAGATTGGATTTATTCTGCTTTAGCTCAGAGGGTAGAAAAAAGAACCAGTGAGTATAAATTAACAGTAAGACATTTCATCTCATCGTGAAGAAGAATCTGCTAACAATTAGAGCTAGCCCAAAATGATTGGGTGGCTTAAGGGGGAAATGAGTTTTGCTATCACTAGATCTTCAACTGGGAAAGTTAATTATGTAAAAGATTCTTGACTCAAGTAGGGGTTGGATTGTATCAACTCCTGGATCAGTTCCAATTCAAAGATTCTAAAATAACCTCCACTGAATGAGGGCAATATATCAACAAGTATCAATGAGCCCCTAGGTCAGATTGCTAGCCCAGAAGAAACATCTACCCAGATACTGATTTCTTAAAAAACACTGGAAACCACATGCTTGATACTCTGAGCGTCTGTGCTACAAGAAAACCAGTGTTTGTGAGGATCATTTGTTATTCAACAAGTCAATGGGAAGATGAATCATCTCAGATTAATTGACTGGTGCTTCTAGCCTTAGATGTGGCTGTTTAAATATGGGACATGCAACTTGTGCCACCTTAAAATTCCAAAGGTATTGAAATCAACTGGGTGAATGTAGGTTTATGTTCTCTAGTTCATATAGTTTCTAGACAGGGCCACTTAAGTGCCTTCACAACCATAAGTAAGAGAAACTCCACTAGTGGTTTCTTGCCCACCAAGGTCTTAGAGCTCATGTTCCCTGAATAACTCAGAGTGTTCAAAGTTGAAGTCTTCATATAAATTAATGGATCAGAAATTTGGATGTGGAAAGGACCTTAGAGGTCACAAGATCCTAGATTCAGAGTGGGAGCTGCCATATTTAGTTCCAATGGCCACCTCATACCTGAAACTCATGTTCCCGCAGTGGGAACCTGAGCTTCATTCACCATAGTGAGCCCAGACCAAGGCCTTACTAGGCTACTTTCTTTCTCCCCTCCCCACCCCTCACTCCCAGCTCTAAAAATAGTAATCAAATGAGTGCTACCATTCCTTAGAAGGATGTGTCAATCCAATGCCCTATGACTTGAATCATTGTCCCTTCAACTTTCCCATCCAAAATACACCTTCCTGACTGCCCCCCACCTATATAAATTGGCTTCCCTTTTTAGAATGTAAGCTCCTTGAAGACAGGAACTGTCTCACTTGCTTATATTTGTATTCCTAGGGCATTTGGGTGGCACAGTAGTGCTAGGCCTGGAATTACGAAGAACTAGATTCAAATCCAGCCTCAGAAACTTCTTAGTATTGTGACCCTGGGTGTCACAACCTCTATTTGCTTCAGTTTCCTCATCTGTAAAATGGGGATGATAATAATAGGATAAAATGAGATAATATTTGTTCAGCACTGCAACAGCAAGGACCCCAACATATACATGAGGGCCTGGTGTATAGATTCTTAGATCTGTTTTTCTAAAAGGAAAGCAACTTTTGAGGGGTCACTAACCCACTTTAATCAAGCACATATATCATTCACTTAGTTCAGGGGGGAAAGTCAGCACCCTGAATGTAAGGGAAAATACAAACAGAAATAAAAACCAACAGACAGGGCTTCCAGCTGTCTGACCATAAGCAATGCATACATCACAAATCAACAGACAGATCCAGCTGTCTGACCATTATATACATACATAGTTACCAGAGAGAGAAGCACCAACATCTGTGTTTTCAAAGTTGGGGGGCTCCTAAGTGGCTGCCTGGAGTCTTGTCTGGCCAAACAAACATTTCCATTGAGTAAGCTCCAAAACAAAACCTCACCTCGGAGTATATATACACCTTTCAGAGCCAGACAACATCACAACCCTTGAGAACCAGAGTCTCATTAGAAATTAACAAAAGGTGTGAGCCTTCTTATAAAGCAAATCTCTCCTAATCAAACTTCCCTTACTGGGCAGGCCCATTAATGAGTGGGGGAAATCTTTAACTCTCATTAACATTACAAGCACTTAACAATGCCTGGTACATAGCGGGAACTATGTAAATGTTTATTATTATTAATATCACAATGTCTGACACAGACTTAATATTGTTTAATAATGTTTCTTATTCATTCCTTAGAATTCACCACGTAAAACTTTATTTTACAGATGAAGAAACTGAGGGCCAGAAATGTCAAGTGACTAGCCTAAGGTCACACTGGTAGTAAGACACAGAGTCAGAATTCAATTCCTGATCTGTCTCATTTCTAATGCACCATCTTATAAATGTCATGGTCTTTATCATCTAGAACATCTTACACATTATAAAGGTGGGGAAACAGATGCTCCAAGAGGTGATGAGTTACCCAAGTGACACAGAAAGTTAGAATCCTAACCGGGACTAGAACTCCAGTCTTTGGATTCCTAGCCTATGAAGACCTAGCATTGAGAAATATGTTTTTCCCACTCCTCTCTTTGTGGCCATCATTACAGTCATGGGCCTCTCCAAATTTAACTAAATTTATTTAAATTTAAATTTATTTCACCTAGGGATGACATATACACAAATCCATTGTAGAATTCATGCTCAAAACCATTCAAGTTTGGCAGGCCTGATAGAACCTGTTTTCCATGAACATGACCTTCGAGAACCAAGGGTCACCTTCATGCCATGATGAGGTATAGGAGTAAGACTTCAGTAGAAAGGGATAAACATGCATGTGCCAGATAGTCCAAACCACCAGACTACCACATCAATCAGCACCTCCCCTCAGCCATTGATGGAGGCATTCCAGGATCTTGCACCCAAGAACTCTAGGAATAACTACGTTCTCTAGGCCATCAGTCCTGCTTCCAGCCTGGCTCTGGTAGCCAGCAGCCACAGCAGCAACCCTTAAGGAGATATGACTTGGAAACTTCCTCTGGTGATATAACCCCAGCCTCCTCAAGCAGCCACAGCTAATAAACCCAGAAAAGAATGTTCTTGCCTTCCATTTCCTTGACAGTGCCAAACTGTTCAACATCAGAAAGGGATATGGGTCTTATCAGTGGAAATGACACTAAAGATGATCATGACAGATTACTATCTGACTTACTGCTGAACCCTAATGACTATATGGGCCTTTCCTTTTGCTTTGGTGAATCATCCTCTAAGTAAGGAGTTCCCAACCTATGCTATATAAACCCCAAGGGAATATGCAAAGCTTGGCAGATGGGTACAAGAAACCTTTAGTAAATTACCATATTTACTATTCCAAATATTTCAAAAGTATAGTATTAGTGAAAAATATTGTATACCAAATAAAGATTTCTTTGTGAAAAATTATTCCCATTTTTTGTGTATATGTATGTATATATATAGTACACTCCAGAATTTACTTCTTTTCATGTTGAATAGGGGGTTTGGGAAGACTTGCTGAAAGATAAGGGAAGGGTACTATAAAAGGCTGGGAACCCTTGTTCTGTGTATTGTCACCCTAATTAGAATTCAAACTCCTTGGGAGCAAGGACCTCTCACTTTTCTATATGTATCACCACCACTTAGATCAGTGCTTGGCACATAGTAAACAATGCTTACTCATTCATTCTGGAAACCTTTTCTGATAAATAAATAAAAGCAGCAATAATTCTCACATTTGTGGATATTTTGGTTGTCTTTTAGCTATGTATGGTGATTAAATGTCTTGATGTCCTCCAAACTTTTCTCTCGACTGTAAGAGGTTTCTTTAAATACCATGATTAGTTACCATAGAAATCTTCCTTGAGCAAGAGGCCAATTGTATACTTCACTGATGTAGCTTGGAGAAAAATTATTGATAACATACAGGGAAGGTCCTGCCACTCCAATCATTCTGTAAAGCTGGGCAGGGTATGCAGTAAGCAAGAACAGACAACTTTACTATGACAGAGAAAAGTACACCAGTTCTTGAGTATTAGTACAACAGAAATGTCAACAAAGGTATGGATAACTGAAATACACCAATATCCCCAAACTTCTTGTACCCTATTTATTGAGAGGAACTAATTGGAGTTTCTCTTCCTTATCCTATATAGTACATAGTAATCAACTAGGGAACTGGCCAACTAAGGACAACAATCAGAAAAAAAAAATCTGAAGCTTAGAATGCATAATCCCCAGACTAGTGTTAATCATTTAATATCATTTTCAGATTTTGATAAGGGCCAGAGCCTGAATTAATCAGAAAAAGAACCTGGACTTAAAAGCCTCTTTGTTCTCTGAGTAAGCTCAGAAAATACCTCTTGCTATGTCAACAAGGCCAGATGGGACTGGCTTAGGAGTATTTTTCCTCTGTTTAAGGATATGACATTTAACATGAGACACTATCTTAAATAATGGGACTTTTTGCATATCTCAATATTTTGTGGACATATACTATGTTATGGCATGTTAATGGTAAAAAAAACCCAGATACCCTGAGTTGTAATTTCAATTGACACTTTGTCAGCTCTCTTATTTTATTGTATTTATAACTTATTCAATTAAGAAAATTCCTTTCTCATGGTATAGTTAAATACATATAGAGACCATAAATCTAAGGGACACAAACATCCTAGGATTGTCCTAAAACAGATTTAATCCTCGTCATCCTTGTATCAGACAGTCAGAACTTAGGTTTTGGCTGCTGTACAAGTTCTCTAGCTTAGACTAGCTCAAAGGGAATAAACAATATACATTAACATATCATCCAGCCTGTTTGCAACCTTTAACCAAATTTCCAGGTCAATACTAGATAACCAACTCCTGAATTACTGAGAGTCAGCTGTATCTCACAAAGCTCCAGGTGCAGAGGGCACAATTGAGAGGACAAGAATCTGACATGTAGCAGTTGGGTGAAGGCAAGGAAGCCTGACTAGCAGTTCAACACATTTAGGCATTGCCTTTTTAAAACTTCCCTTTGAGTTTCTGACCCTACCTCCCTTGCCTTCAGGGTATTTCACAATGCAAAGTAAACCCCTGTCATACTTATGAATTTTTATCCCAATCACGTAACTCAGTGTGGTAGATAGACGGCACAATGGACAGAGTGCTGGACTTGGAGTCAGGAAGACCTAAGTTTAAATCCTGCCTCAGATATTTACTAGCTTTGAGATCCTGGGCAAGTCACTTTACCCTGTTTACCTCAGTTTCCTTATCTGGAAAATGAGTTGGAAAAGAAAATAGCAAACCATTCCAGTAGTTCTGCCAGGAAAACTCCAAAAAAGGTTGACAGAGTCAAACACAACTGAAAATGACACTTGGCTCAGAAAAAGTGCTTAATAAATGCTTTTGTCATTCATTCATTCATCCATCCATTCATTCATTCAAGTATCCTGTTCAAATCAACAAGAATGTAGTAAGCACCTGCTTGATATAAGCCAGGCAGTGGGCTAGATGCTGACAAAAATAAAAGACCGCTGCTCTCAAGAAACTTACATTCTTTCCTCATAAAAGGCATTGTGGGGGGGCGGAGCCAAGATGGCGGAGTAGAAAGACGCACATACACATAGCTCTGAACCCACAACCCATAGAATGGCTACAGGGAAGTAACTCACGGCGAATTCCGCACCCAGAGGCCACGGAACATTGGAGCGAGGGAGATTTCTGTTCCAGAGAGACCTGCAAACCTCTCGCGGGGGGGTCCTTCGCGCTGCGGACTGGGCGCTGGGACTGGGAGCTGAGTGCAGCCTGATCCGAGCAGGCTTCACAGACAGGATCTCCAGCGGCCACGCGGGTCCCTCCACCCACAGAGGGATCTGCAAACCTCTCGCAAAAGGTCCGTCGCGCTGCAGACACAAAGCCCAGCCCAGACCTGCTGCGGCCACGGCTGCGGCACCGAGAGAAACAGATCTGAGCAGGCTTCAGGGACGGGATCTCCAGCGGCCGCACAAGTCCCTCCACCCACAGGTGACAGGGGTGGGTGAGAGAGTCTCTTTGGCGGGTCGAGAGGGGAGTGGGGTGCCCCCATAATACAGGCCCCCCCCGGGAGGTAGAAGCTGAGAGGCGGCTGCAGACAGAGGCTCCCCAAGCGGGCGGGAGCCTGAATCCATTGCGGAAGGTCTGTGCATAAACCCCCTGAGGGAACTGAGCCTGAGAGGTGGCCCTGCCCCGATCTCAGCACCAGAACATAATCTCATACTGAATAGCAGCCCTGCCCCCGCCAAAAGCCCTGAGGCTGGAAGCAGCATTTGAATCTCAGACAACAAACACGGGCTGGGAGGATCAGGAGGTGAGGTGGGTGTGAGGAAAATATTCAGAGGTCAAGTCACTGGCTGGGAAAATGCCCAGAAAAGGGAAAAGAAATAAGACTATAGAAGGTTACTTTCTTGGCGAACAGGCATTTCCTCCCTTCCTTTCTGATGAGGAAGAACAATGCTTACCATCAGGCAAAGACACAGAAATCAAGGCTTCTGTGTCCCAGCCCACCCAATGGGCTCAGGCCATGGAAGAGCTCAAAAAGAATTTTGAAAATCAAGTTAGAGAGGTGGAGGAAAAGCTGGGAAGAGAAATGAGAGACATGAAGTCAAAGCATGAACAGCAGATCAGCTCCCTGCTAAGGGAGACCCAAAAAAATGTTGAAGAAATTAACACCTTGAAAACTAGCCTAACTCAATTGGCAAAAGAGGTTCAAAAAGCCAATGAGGAGAAGAATACTTTCAAAAGCAGAATTAGCCAAATGGAAAAGGAGATTCAAAAGCTCACTGAAGAAAATAGTTCTTTCAAAATTAGAATGGCACAGATGGAGGCTAATGACTTTATGCAAAACCAAGAAATCACAGAACAAAGAGAGAAGAATGGAAAAATGGAAGATAATGTGAAATATCTCATTGGAAAAACAACAGACCTGGAAAATAGATCCAGGAGAGACAATTTAAAAATTATGGGACTACCTGAAAGCCATGATCAAAAGAAGAGCCTAGACATCATCTTTCATGAAATTATCAAGGAAAACTGCCCTGAGATTCTAGAACCAGAGGGCAAAATAAATATTCAAGGAATCCACAGAACACCGCCTGAAAGAGATCCAAAAAGAGAAACTCCTAGGAACATTGTGGCCAAATTCCAGAGTTCCCAGGTCAAGGAGAAAATACTGCAGGCAGCTAGAAAGAAACAATTCAAGTATTGTGGAAATACAATCAGGATAACACAAGATCTAGCAGCCTCTACATTAAGGGATCGAAGGGCATGGAACAGTATATTCCAGAAGTCAAAGGAACTAGGACTAAAACCAAGAATCACCTACCCAGCAAAACTGACTATAATACTTCAGGGGAAAAAATGGTCTTTCAATGAAATAGAGGATTTTCAAGTATTCTTGATGAAAAGACCAGAGCTGAAAAGAAAATTTGACTTTCAAACACAAGAATGAAGAGAACCATGAAAAGGTGAACAGCAAAGTGAAGTCATAAGGGACTTACTGAAGCTGAACTGTTTACATTCCTACATGGAAAGACAATATTTGTAACTCTTGAAACATTTCAGTATCTGGGTACTGGGTGGGATTACACATGCACACACGCTCACATACATAGAGACAGAGTGCACAGAGTGAATTGAATAGGATGGGATCATATCTTTAAAACAAAATGAAATCAAGCAGTGAGAGAGAAATATATTGGGAGGAGAAAGGGAGAAATTGAATGGGGCAGGTTATCTCTCATAAAAGAGGCAATCAAAAGACTCATTAGTGGAGGGACAAAGAGGGGAGGTGAGAGAAAAACATGAAGTCTACTCTCATCACATTCCACTAAAGAAAAGAATAAAGTGCACACTCATTTTGGTAGGAAAACCTATCTCACAATACAGGAAAGTGGGGGATAAGGGGACAAGTAGGGTGGGGGGGATGATAGAAGGGAGGGCATGAGGAGGAGAGTGCAATTCGAGGTCGACACTCACGGGGAGGGATAGGATCAAAAGAGAATAGAAGTAATGGGGGACAGGATAGGATGGAGGGAAATATAGTTAGTCCTATACAACACAACTATTATGGAAGTCATTTGCAAAACTACACAGATATGGCCTATATTGAATTGCTTGCCTTCCAAAGGGAAGGGGTGGGGAGGGAGGGAGGAAGAGAAGTTGGAACTCAAAGTGTTAGGATCAACTGTCGAGTAATGTTCTTGCCACTAGGAAATAAGAAAAACAGGTAAAGGGGTATAGAAAGCTATCTGCCCCTACAGGACAAAAGAGAAGATGGAGACAAGGGCAGTGAGGGATGATAGAAGAGAGAGCAAATTGGTCATAGGGGCAATTAGAATGCTTGGTGTTTGGGGGGGGAGGGGATAAAAGGGGAGAAAATTTGTAACCCAAAATTTTGTGAAAATGAATGTTAAAAGTTAAATAAATAAATTTAATAATAAAGAAAAAAAATAAATAAAAAAATAAAATAAAATAAAAGGCATTGTGGCCTAGAGGGAAAAACATGGGACTCGGGAACAAGAGATGTGTTCATTAAGAGGAAGGAAACCTGGCTACTAACTTGCTGTTTGACTTTGTGAGTTATTTTTACTCTTCAGTCTGTTTCCTGTAAAATGAGGGAAAAGAACTGAATCATGAGTTCTCTTTGTATTTCAATATAACTGGTTTCCTTTGTAATCATGTATAAGGATCTGTGGGTTTCACCAGACTTTGAGAAGGGTCATGACACAAAGGTTAAGAATCCCTGGACTAAATAATCTCTAGCATCTCCAGCAGACTAGCATAGTGCCTAAGACACAGTAGGTGCTTCATAAATACTTGTTGATTTATCCTAAGCCCAAGGTAGAATGAAATTTTCCAGACTCCCTTCATAATCATTTGATAATAGTGGAGAAAGAGTAGGCAACAACAAATAAAAATAATTAGATTATGGAATGTGAGAGGAATCATCCAGAATCAATCATCCAGATTGATGTGTCACAAAGCAAAATTCACAGCTTCCAACAGTCTCTGCAAGGCACTCTTCTGAGCTCAAAAAATATGTATCTTTGATAGTGAAAAAGCAGAGGACAGTTGGATGATTCTGTAAAAATATCTATTGCCATTTGTTGGCATTAAGTATAACCTCGTGCTTCCACTGCTGGACTCAGCACATTTAAGTACTGGAATCTGTGTCTGCTGTGAAACTCAAAGACTGAAAGATTCAAATAAATTTGGAAAATCAAACACACTCTCATTTACTCATGTTCCTACTGATAAATAGCCTTAATTAGTTAAAGAAGTAAGATTGATCAGGTCTAAGAACGTTCTCAACAACAAAAGTATTACCATTATTCGTTAATTTGCTCTTCATCCTTCCCTGTCTGGGTCATTTTGTTGATGTTTGCTCAGTATTTCTTTTACTCAACTAATTAACCTGAGTGCTTACCCACTACTGTCTCAACTGGCTATGTCTTCCATTAGCTATGTGTGTCCCTAGCAGAGATCTTCCAACAGCATGTACAATCTGACAGTTGAAACCATCTAGTCAGAAAACGCAAGGAGACCCTGCTGTCCTTCCTGAGTGACATTTCTGTCCTGTTGAGGAAGATAAGGAGCAGCTCCTATCCTTGTCTCCTTTCACATTTAACTTAATTAAGGATGAGATGTTGCCAACTGCTGACAGTCGCCCTCCCTCTCCCACTCTATATGGCTTCTGTGAGGAATGCCTCTCTATTTCCAAGAATTATCCCCTGAAATCTCTGCTACCACTAGGGCCTAGGGGAAGTAGGAGACTTCAGTGTAACAGCAGCCAAGCAAATATGAAAAAGAATTAGCTCTACGGACTGGGTTGGTGACAATCCTGCCTTGAGGTAGGGAGATGGCTTAGATGAGTTCTTAGAATTTTTTCGAGTTCCTATGGAAATATAACTCAGCAGTGTCTGGTACACAGTAAGATATTCAACAAACATTTGTTGAATGTTAATCCAACATTCATTCACCTGACACCTAAACATCAATCCCTTCAATAATATCTGACAGGTTAAGCCTCAACTTGAAGACCTCCAGTGACGAAGGATCCATCTGATTTTGGATTCATCTGATCCTTAGACAGTTTTCCCATACATCAATCTGGAATCTACTTTCTACAACTTCTGTTCATTTCTCATCTGCCTTTTTGGTCCAAGCAAAACAAGTCTTGTCCCTCTGCCAAAGTCAAATCAAGTCAAGTCAAGAAGCATTTATTAAGTGTTTACTTAATGTTTTCTAGTCAGTGTGCTATGAGCTGGAGATACAAAGAAAGGTAAAAGACCTCAAAGACCTTGAATTTGAATAGGAGAGACAACATATAAAGAAATGTGTACCAACAAGATATATACAGGACAGCTCTCCAAATACTTAAAGACAGCCAGCACACTCTCCCCATAAATCTCTACTATACATTAAATCTCCTTAAATCTTTCAACAGATCTTCATAAGGCATGGCCTCCAGACTACCATTCATACTCCTCTGAATGCCCTCGGTTTTGCCACTGTGGTGTTCAGAAGTAAATATAATCATTTATTATAACATTTTTTTTCCTATTGTGAGAGACAGTGTAATGGTTTTGGTGTCAAGGAGACCTGAGTTCAAAGCCCCTTACTGACATATGCCATCACTAAAGTGTTAAGTCACTTAACCTCTCTGTGTCCAGAGCACTTCTCTAAGGCTGTAAGTTACAGAGAAGGGGCCAGTCCTCACCAGAAGCTCCCACACTACTCAAGTCCCAAGTCCAAGTCAAAAACAAAATGTTGTGAACTCACAATCATCCAGCAAGCACAAAGACGTCAGTACAGCCCTGACCTCCCAGGGTAATTGTAAGGATCTCCATTTTCTCACCCAGCTGAGCTTCTCCTGATTTTTCTATTGTGCCCTGGGCATCACTTCAGCCCAAAAACCCAAGTCAGGACCCTTTGCCCCTGGAGCCCCTTCCTCCTTCCCTCTAACTGGTTCACAGAAAGCTCCTCCCAGAGCTTCTATGTAAGCTCTGCTACAATGCCCACAGGTCTTCATTTTCCATCTGGCTTCAGTCCTCCAGATTTTTTCATCCTGCCCCAGCACTGGGTACCTATTCCTTCTCTCAGCTTTTTAGCTTTCTTTTATGCGTTTCCTTTCCCCATTAGATTATAAGCTCTTATAAGGCAAGTAACATATTTTACTTATCTTTGTATCCCTAGCATTTAGCACATGCCTCACAAACACTTCCTCAATATTTATTAACTAACAGATAACACAGAGAGAGCTTTGCAAACCCTAAAATCCCACATACGTGCTAGATATGCACGAAGTAGAGGACAGAACTGTGAACTGTTACATAGTTTTCAAAAGCTATATTCTATATGGTTTAACAAGGTAGCAATAAAATTCCTGCCCCCTTCTGGACTTTTTGTTTTCTTCTATAGATTAAAAAAATGTTTCATTGATTCTTCTTGACATATCTATTACTATCCATGACCTTGCTTCTCAAAGAGTTGTCCCTTGGAGCAGTTACATACAGTCAAGCAAAATAAATCAACATATTGGCCATGAACTGAACAGAATTTTTCAAATGTGGTCTGACCAAGGCAGAGCATGGAATAACCATCACTTCCCTCTTTCAGGATGATGCCTTTCTTAATGCAGTCTAGGATAGCAAGGATTTTTTGGACTGCTTAGTCACACTGCTGACACATTTTGAATCTGCAGTTCACTAAAACTTCAGCAGTGCTGGGCCTGAAGTCAGGAAAAATAATCTTCCTGAGTTCAAATCCAGACTCTGATACTTAATAGCAAGGTGGCCCCAAGTAAGTTATTTAACCTTGTGTGCCTCAGTTTCCTCATCTGTAAAATGAGCTGGAAAAGGAAATGGCAAACCACTCCAATATCTCTGCCAAGTACTGCAAATGAGGTCACAAAGAGTCTGACAGGACTGAAAAACAACTCAAAACTCCCCAGATCTCTTTTTTTCCACACTAGCTCTTGTCCAGCCATGCCTCTCCTCATCCCTCTAATCCTTCCCTCATGATGTTTGATCATTTCCTACCTGGCTGCATTCCTCTAGACTCTCCTCTACTCTCCAGAATCTCATCATCCTGGAAGATCACATCACTAGTGTTATTAAGTTATTAAGTCTTCTCCAAGGCTTAGTTTCCACACCTCTAAATATAGGCAATAGTATAATTAGGAAATCTGGACATTTAATGACTAGATGCAAGTAGTGCAAGTTAATGGGTAGATGTGAAGGTTGGAAGGAAGTTTCTAAAAGAGTCCCCTAGATATCAGTCCTTGATCTTGGCCTGTTCTGTATTTGCATCAACAACTTGGAAGAAGGCAAAAAAGTCATTGCAATTTGTCAAATTTGCATAAGCTGGAAAGGCTAGTTAATGTGTTGGATGACAAAGCTAGGATTCAAACTCACATTGTCAGTATGCCCCACCCGCTGCCCCCTCCCCACATGGGGCCTTCCCTCCCTCTGATTAGAGAGAGTGGAAAAGTCCTCTAGATTCTCCATTTAAGGAAGGTGCCCAGGGTAGTCATCTCTTCATTTCCTACCCAGTCGCATTCTTACCCTTCCTTTTTTCCCTTTTCTGCTCTTTTAATGTGTTGTCTTCTCCATTCCTTGAGGGCAGGAACTATCTTTTCCCTTTCTTTGTACTTCCAGAACTTAGTACAGTGCCTAGCACATAACGAGTGCTTAATAAATATTGACAGATTGACTGAATGATTTGAACATGCTTAGAACTTCATAATGATCCTGTTTAAATTTCATCTCAGATTCATCTCCTCCATTCTAGACTATCAAGATCAAAGCTACATCACTATAGAAGTGAAAGGGACATTAGAGGTCATTGCATTTATCACCATCATTTCACAGATCTTTGGGGATGTTAGCTCTGTCATCCAACATATTAACTAGCCTTCCCAGCTTATGCAAATTTGACAGGTATCAATGACATCTCTGACTTCATCCAACTTATTGGTGCAAACGTTGAACAGTCCAGAGTCAAGGACAGATTTCTATAGGTCTCTTCTAGAAACCTCCCTCTAAGCTTACATTTATCTATTACTGTGAATTACTTGGCTCTAGTCCTTAAATGACGTCCAAGTCTCTACCTAATTATACTATTGTCTTTATCTAGAGGAGTGGAAACTAAGCCTTGGAGAGATTAATTATAAGTAGCACTAGTGATGTGATTTGACCAAAATTTCTTAACCTTTTTGAGTCTCAGTTGTCCCACCTATAAAATGATTATAACAATACTGGCTAGCTAGAGAAGGTACAGGAACATCTGATGTCTTGAGATTCCTTCCAGCTCTAAGAAGTACAGAACTAGAGTTGTAAACTTTATTAGGGAAAAGCTACAGAGAGAAGAGAGGAAAACAAGTAATTTTTTTAAAAGAAGAGAGCAATAGAATTACTGTATCACTTTGGCTGTAAATGTGGTAAACAGTCCTTCCCTCCAGGGATTCAAGAGCCAGGCTGCCATATTCAGGAAGGAAATAAACAAGGTATGTGGTGTTCTGCTGTTATTGATCTGATTAGTCTTTGTCTTTTTGGTCTCTTTCCAAATCTTACCTGTTTTTAAATGGCCCTCAAAATTGTTTTCGCATACAACTGGAAAATAAGAAATACAGGTAAAGGGGTATAGAAATTTATCTTGCCCTATAGGACAAGACAGAAGACAGGGACAAGGGAAGGGAGGGGTGTTAGAAGGGTGGGCACGTTGGTGGAAGGGGCAATCAGAATGCAAGGCGTTTTGGGATGGGGGAGGGGAGAGATGGGGAGAAAATTTGGAACTGAAAATTTTGTGGAAATGAATGTTGCAAACTTAAAATAAATAAATAAATTCAAATGGCCCTCAGTCTAACACCAAGAAAGGGAAAAGATTGAAATATATTTCTCTAAAGAAGAGTCTCAAATATCTCATGCAGCAGGAAGTGCATAGGTTTGGGAGTCATGATACCTGAGCTGTGATCTTGGCTTTACCACTAGCCACCTCTATGACTTTGGTCAAACCACTTAATTTATCTGATCCTCAGTTTCTTCATATGTAAAATGGGGTTGACAGTGCAGGCCAAGTCCAACACACAAGGATGTTAGAAGCATCAAATAAGCTCATACATATAAATGCAATCTGGAAAGTTGAAAGTATTTTTTAAAGGCAGAAAAAGAGGCATGCAAAGTTTGGAATGAGAATGGCATACGACAATATCTGAACCTCTTCAAAATGACTTAACCCTAATCCTCTAGCAAGTTAGTGATGAGGCCAAGATTTCTGTCCCACTTCTCAACCCAAAATGAACAAACAAACCCTAAGTATAGCTCAGTTAACTTTAAATTAAAGGAACCCCTGATCCAAAGCCTCAGACTGTACCTCAGTCTTTTTATTGTTTAGTCATTTTTCAGTCACGTGACCCTGTTTGGGATTGCTTGTCATAGATACGCGAGTAATTTCCCATTTTTTTATAGATGAGGAAACTAAGGCAAATAGGATTAAGTGACTTGCCCAGGGTCACCTAGCTAGTAAGTGGATTTGAACTCAGGAAGATGAGTCTTCCTGACTTCAGGCCCAGCACTCTAAGGACTAAGCCACCTAGCTGTCCATACTTCAGTCGGAGGGACAGGCTATAAAATTCTAGTTCCAAGGATCATCTCAAGGGAGCCTAGAGTAAAGTTTATGAACAGCTTTATGGCAACCCTTCAAAAGTTCTGTTCTGTTTATTCTACTGATTCCTTTGCAAGGGACAGTGCATTTAATTCCAAAGAGACTTTTCAGGCACCAAGACAAATATCAGTATCAGTATCAGTAAAGGCCATATAGACACATGGTTCCAAATCACAGCACTGGCTTGGAATCAGAAAACCTGGGTTGGTGTAGAATGTCAGAACAGTGGAATTTCCAACTGTGGTAACATATCTCCCTCAAATACCCTCCTTGACAGCCAGGAAGTGGAAAAAAGAAGCACATTCATTAAAATAAGCATTTATTGAATGTCTGCTATGTCTTTATCTCTAATGGTCTACTAGTCTAATCAAAGGTTCATAGATTTAGAGTTGGGAGAATGAAAGAGGTTATTTGGGCCAACCCTCCCCTTTTAAAGACAAGGAAACTGAGGTCCAGGAGGCTTACATGATTTTTCCAAGATGGAAAATGTTAAAATAAGTGACAGGACCAGGATTTGGACCTAAATCCTCTGACCCCAGATCCCAAGGACCTTGGTTCAAATCTTCACTCAGATAAAATTTTACATTTTAGGCAACTCACTACATCTCCCTGGGCCTGACTGTTCTCACTTGTAAGATGGGGGTGGCATGGGGGGGGGGGGGCTCCTAGATTATCTCTAAAGCCTCCTAAAGCTCTAAGCACTAAGGGCATTTAAAAATGTTTTTAATGAATAACCTATATATCTCTATGTTCATCAACAACCAGCAAATTAGTAGAATGTGCCCATTTAGAAACTTTAGATTTTAAAATAATATTCTGTCCTTTCTAGGTTTGCTTCCTTTAGCATATCAAAAGTAATGGTTGTAAAGCCTCTGACATTTATTTGGTCTTGGGGACAACAGCACAATTTCTCATTTGGTCAAACTGTAGACTACTGATTTGCTAGAAGTCTCTAATGGAGACAGCCTGGGTTAAGTTAAACCATTAAGTGGGGGAAGTGTCTATTAATTTTCTTATGAGTGATGCATATTAGCAGGGTAAAGAATGTAAGCAGTGATCGGGAAGGAGGGTTCTGTTTAAAGAACATTTATAGTGTGTGTGTGTGTGTGTGTGTGTGTGTGTGTGTGTGTGTGTGTGTGTGGAGTGCTACTGCTTCTCCACTGTGAGGCTAAAAAAAACCCCACAGTCACTCCCACTTTGTCTAAATTGAGCCTAAATTGAGACTTTGTTTTTGCAGTTGCATTTTCATTTGTATAGTCTTTCTGGTTCCAAATATTCTTGCCTGAGTGTGTATATGCATTCATTTTACTTGGAATGCCCTCCCCAACCTTCTCCCTCCATCTAGTGAAATCTTTTTAGTCCTTTAGCAGGGCATCTCCAGTCACTCTGATCAGTATCTGGCCACTGGATCTAGATGACTGGAGACAAAAGTGGGGTTGGCAACCTTGCACAGCCCTGCCTCACTTAAATCCATTTCAATTGCATGTCACAGCATCACCTTGATGATGTCATGGCTCTCTTAGAGAATTAAGGACAAACAACAGTAGTCCTTTAAGAATCTATTCAAATGTCACTTCTTTCATGAAGCCTTCCATAATTCCATCAGCCAGATATGATCTTTCCTCCTCTTCCTTCTTTCCATAGCAATTTTCTTGGACTTCTCTTATGGTATATCACAGAGCAGAGGAGAAGGTGGAGCTAGAAGGAACCTTAGACATCATCTAGTCTGACCTCCTCATTGTTCCCCTCAGGAAACTGAGGCCCAAGAGATATTAAGTGGCTCATCCAAAATTACACAGTATGTTAGCAGCCTAATCCGGAATCCCATAGGATCAGGACATCATACAACTAGTTATGGATCCTTGGACACCATCTAGTCCAGCTCCCCTCCTTCTATAGATGAGGAAACTAAGGCCCAGAAAAATTAAATGACTTATGGAGGGTTACACAGGAAATGAGCACTAGGAGAGATCTGAATGCAGTACCACTGACTCTCAAGAGGGAATCTTGCCACCAGGTAACTTTATCAAAATCTACCTCATTCAATTTCTAGCTTATTCATGCCATCTCTTCTATTTCATTTTTTTGCTTCTGGAGGTGGTATTTTTTTATTTTTAAAATCTTTCTTGGTAGATAGTAAGCATTTCACATTTGTTGACTACATATTTATCTATCATGGCCCATCATGAAATAAATGCCTATACTCCATTTTCCAGCATTAAAAATTAAAAAACAAAACATTGGAAAACACCTGTCATTGAGGTGCTATGCTTACCCATCACTCTGGTCTGAGTAAATGGCTTTCTTTGTGTACTCCTAGTCCCACTGGCCATACAAATTCACCTTGGCTTTTTACCTCCTTGACAAACCTTCGTTGTGTTCGGTAGGCTAAGCTGAGGCAGAATGATTTTGTTCACTTCCCTCATATCTTCTTTTCTTTTTTCCTTTGACCATGTAGGGGACCAATCAGTAATAAAATGGCCCAAATGGAAAGGAAAGTGAGAGGAGAGAAGCCTAAGGCCATAAGAAATCCCAAAGAACTAACCTACCTTCTCCTACTCTCCTGAACCAAAGAATGAAATGCTTTGCATTGAGTAGGAGATTCAGTGGCTGGTGAGAGGAGAGGTAATATTTTATTCACTATGATTTTTTTTTTCTTATTTTACTGTGGGGATTGGAAAGGGTGAGATTTTGTAGCTCTGGACAGTCTGTACCACCCAGAGGTAAGCAAGTAGAATATTTTTGGTGTGATGGATGGAGCATGTGCAAATGAAAAACCATTCACTCTCTCTTTGACTACATAAAGGAAATCAGCTATGAAATACTGCAGCACGCCTGCCTCATTAAGACACCAAGAACAGCAGGAGGAAGGGCAAGAGATTCTTAGTTCCCAATTACTCTAATTCATGCCACTCGAAAGTTCCCCACCCCATTCCTTCCTACAAATAAATTAGCTTCAAATTTCTCCATATTTAAAAACTAAATGCCAATTACCCTTCGATGTTTTCCTGCGCACATTCTGTTTCTCCTTGCCATCACCATCTGATCATTAATGTTGCTTTGATTTTGATGTGGAAACATGCCAGTTGCTTATTTTGAGAAAATGACTCTCATGACTGTGACTGAGGGAAGGTCACCAACCCTTTAGTCTCAGCAGACAATGGCTGCAACTCCAGATTAAAGATTAGCTTTCACATGTTGGCAGAGCAGAAAGGAAGTGGATGGGCACAGCTACAGCATCAGAAGTGAGAGAGCTCTAGTTAGGCCCCTTGATACCAACTTGGGATGGGAGAGGAAAAAGAGAGAGCAGGACTTTAAACACACCTGCAAATTCAATTTTGAAATGTCAGTTTAATAAATACAAATCTGGAGAAGACATAGATTACTATTCAATTCAACACATTTATTAAGCTCCTAGCACATGTCAGGCACTGTGCTAAGTATTGAGGGTACAAAGACAAAAAAACATAACTTTTTGCCTTGAAAGACTTTAAATTCTACTGGGGACAAGAACACAAAATAAGAGATGAGGGATTAGTGGGACATGGGAAAGAGCAAAGGTACTGTAGGATCATAGATTTAGAGTTAGGCCAGAACCTCCAAGATTATCTAAGTAAATATCTAAGTAAATCTTCACTTCACAGATGAGAAAACTAGATCTTGTTTGTACATTCTTGTTACTAAGTTTTCTTCTTCCCCATTAGATTGTGAGAGCTCCTTGAAGCAGGAAATGTGTTTTGCCTTCCTTTTCATCCATAGCACTGAGCACAGTGCCTGGCACATAGTAGGACCCTAATAAATTCTAGTAGACTGATTGACTAAGGCCCAGACAGGTAAAGGATATAAGTATATCTGCTTTTATATATGTACAAAAGTATATATTTATATGTAATATATGTATATTATATATGTATATACTTATACGTATAAATATATACTTATATATGTAGTGGCTGTGTGAGAATACAGAGTGGGGCAGATGCAAGAGATGATATAGGAACACAACTGATTTTGATGTTATAAACTTAGGTAACTGGAAGGATGGCAGTGCTCTCAGCAGAAATGCAGATGTCCTTATTTGATGAAAATTGCTGGGAAAATTAGAAAGCAGTCTGGCAGAAAGTAGACTTAGATCAACTCCTTATACCACATACCACAATTAATTGCATATTAAAGATCATACTATAAGAAATCACAAGAAAAATAGATCATATACTTCTCAGAGCTATGGGTAAGAGCTGTATTCCTAACCCAGCAAGAGATAGAGGGAATTACAAAAGAATAAAATAGATAACTTTGATTACTTGAAACTGAAAAGCTTCTGCCCAGACAACATTAATGCATATAGGATTAAAAGGGAAGCAGTTGAATGGGAAAAAATCTTTGTATCACATTTCTCTGATAATGGCTTAGTATCTAAGATATAGAAATGTTAAATAAATAAATGTATGACTAATAGTCCTTCCCCAATGAGTAAATGTTTAAAGGATATGAACAGTATTCACAAGCACATGAAAAAGTGCTCCAGATGCCTAATAATAAGAGAAATGCAAATCAGAACAACCCTCAGTGTTCACCTCACATCCAACCAAATGGCAAAAATGACAAAAAATAGCAATAATCAGTGTTGGAGGGACTATGGGAAGATTAATGTATTGTGGAGCTGTGAAGTGGTACAAGTGGTGTGGAATTGGAAAGTGATGTGGAATTATGCAAATAAAGTGACTAAAATGTTCGTACCCTTTGAACCAGAGACTATTACCGGGCTTATCCCCCAAGGAAATCATCCATAAGAAAAAGGCCCCATATACTCCACAGTATTTACAGCAGCATTTTTTGTGACATATTAGAATTTGGAAGCAAATCAAATGTCCATCAATTGGGAAACAGCTAAACAAACTGGTACATAAATGTAATATGCTCTGAGAAATGATTTGTGCAGTGACTGCAGAGAAGTGTACCTCCTATATGAACTAATGCAGAGTGAAATAAGCAGAGACAAGAAAACAATATATACAGGAACTACAACAATAAAAATGGAGAGGATAATCACACACACAGATCAAAAGTAAGTGTATTAACATTAGAAAGGTCAAGTGGAATTTGAATAACAAAAGATGAGAAGACTGCCAAACTACCCTTTGTGGAGGTAGGAGGTCCACAGGTGTTAGACATTACACATGCTTTCTGACTTCCATGTATTGATCAATTGTGCTTTTTCACTTTCTAAAAAAAATTATTTGTCCCATTAGATGACCTAAGAGGAGTGGGATACATGGGATATTGTAGTGATGCAAGAAAGAAAATATCAATAAAAACTTATATTAATAAAACAAATATAGGGAAATCTGGAAGTATCCCAAGGTTAAAGAGAAGATAATAGTTGCAACTGGTTTACAGGTTCTCCCTGGAGAAGTAAACAAAAGTTGGTAGAATTGGTTTGTTGTGTGCCAAAGATATTAAGAAATTCTCTTATGAGCCACTCGATTATCTCACGTTGTCATGTTCATGATGAGTAGTAACAAAAGATCACCATGAATGTAATTGTAGCTTATGTGCCAGTATCTGTCACAAAAGATGAAGTATGAAATTCTACAGAGAACTTGATAAACTCCTTCAGACCAAGTTAGAATTACTATGATACTCATTGATGCAAAGGTTGACAGAGGAGATGTCAGAAAATTTTTGAAGGTTCTGATTATGGTTTATCATATGAATGAGGACAAATGTTCATAGGCTACTTAGAAACCTCATGTCATTTTATCATAAACATTTTCATTTCAAGGCATTGGACATGGCCAACACCAACACCACACACTAATGAAATTGGTTGCCATTTGGGTAGCTGGGAAAATAAAATGAATCTACCCTAAAAAGATACTAATGGTTATGAAAGGGTCTGACAACTGATAGAAAGTGAAAGGGAGAGACAGACAGAGAAGAGAGAGAAAAGAGAAAGAGAGAGAGAAGCAAGGAAAGGAGAGGAGAGAGAGAGAAAGATAAAAACACAGGAGGGACTAAGACAGTGACTGTCCTAGTCCATAGATTTATTTAGACACTTCTGGAATCAAAAGTTGCTCATTTATGGATTTGGGGTTTTTTTCCTTCCTTCTTTTAATACAACTTCCTCCTGCAAAATTATGAACTCTCTCCTTAAAGTGGGGATTGGACTCGGTGCTGGAGGTAGAGGGTGAGGAGGGCAGAGCCATAAATACTACCCTCAAAGTTTTTAGAATTTGGGCTGCAAGAAAAGAGAACGATAAATCTCCCTTCATTGTACTCAGACCCTTATAAGAAATCCCTTCAAATGTCTTCAGGCCCCTCATGGGTTGGATTAGATTCTCTCAAAAATATCCATTATTTATAGCTGTGTGAAATCAGCTACATATACAGTTACTTATTTATTTAGATGGTCTGCAGCATGTACTGCTCTTTATTGAGATGCTTGAGGCGGCTGCAACATACACTGTCTCTTTTCTTATGTAAAAAATAGGCAGGGCTTTAATTAATTTCTTGGTGACAGCCACTGGGACCTGAATTCAAAGCTTTTAGGAATAATATAGCATTATGTATTTTATTGTCTGTATGGTCGATGTGTTTTTTTAATTTTAAAGTTTTCTTTGTTCATGGATAGGTACGTCTAAGTACTGTAGCATGTACAATACAGTTAAGAACACAGGTAAGTCCAGCAACCAGTGTATAGTGGAGAAGAACGAAGACTGCTCCCTAGAGCAGTGCTGCCCACAGGCCCAGTGGGAAGGCAGTGATAAAGACCGTTTTTTTAATTCTTGAGGGAGATGCAAGACTGTGCAGACTAAGGACTTTTAACAAAATTTGTAACAAAATTCAAAATGAAATTTGGAGTGATTTAAATAATTGAATTGGGTTGTATTGTGTTTTTGTTTGTTTGTGTTGCTTGCGTACTATAACCCAGTGTACAATGCCTGACATTCGGTAAGCATTCGGTAAGGGCTGAATAATGCTTGTTGATTTATCAATCATAAAGATGGTTCGTATAATAATATTCATAAAGTACTCAGCACAGCACTTTGTACATAGTAGATAATATATAAATACTTCTCCTCACTTTCTTTACATTTCAAGAAAGAGAATAATATATTCAAGAGCTTGATCAGACATCAAAAACACCAAAGTCATCCACTACATCCTGGGCCATTACCAGTCATCCTGACTTGTCTTGCCACTGGACTTCCCTGACTCTGGAACAGTCATCATCATCTGGCTGATGACTTTTCATAACTCCGCCTCACTTAAATCCAATCCATTCACAAGTCAAGATATCACCTAGTGATGACATTGCTTCTCTTTGAAAATGAAAGAGAAATAACAACAAACAACAGTACAATCAAGTTTAATATTTTGGCCTTTTTTTTTTCATTTCCCATGCACTATGTCTTAGTGGATGGGGTGCTGGACTTGGAGTCAGGAAGACCTGGTTTCAAAATCTGCCTTTCTAGCAATGTGGTCCTAGACAGTACGGTTACCATCTATACATATCTCAAATAATTACCTGTGAGTTATCAACTAAGTATGACATAGTGGAAGGAGCACTGTCAAAAGAACTGAGTTCAAATCCAGTCTCTTAATGAATGAGTTTAGAGGTGTTTTGCCTTTAACATCTGAGTTATTCAACATTGATTCTTCACTGAACAGGAAATCCAAACATCTGGGTTCTAGTTCCAACTTGGATACTATCTGTGTGACTTTGGGTAAGTCTTGAACTTTCAGTATCTGTTTCCACATCTTAAAAATGAGCTAGCTGGATGAGATGTCAAAGAACATTGCATTTGCAGCATGGAAAGTGTGCTGGATATGAAATCAGAGGCACCAGGTTTGAATCTGCCTCTGCCATTTCCCTATCAATGAGACTTTGGGCAAGTCACTTAAACTCTCTGGATTTCAAATTTCTCACATGTAGAATGAGAGGGATTGGAGTCAGTGACCTCTAAAGCCCCTTTTGGGTGGAAAGCGCTAATCCTACTATTCCTCCTTCTCAAACTCTATACCTAAAAATTGGAAACTGGGAATGGAGGTGAAGAGATGGGGAAACAGGCAATGTGCATTTCATTCAACAGTCATGTCGACAAGTATATTAACCAAACACTTTCAATGTGCTTGGGAATTTTTTAAAAGGGCAAAAATAAACAACAACAAAAATAACCCAGTCTTTACATTTAAAAAGCTCACATTCTAATGGGAGAGAAGACATGCAAAAAACTATGTACACACAAGATGTATAGATTTAAGCTCAGAAGGGTAGGATAGTGTCTTCATGGGGCGGGGAAGAGAGGAAAACACGTGCTCCTGCTTTCAGGTGTGGGGGGGTGTTGGAGGGGATAGGGATGTGAATGATCAGATTTCTCAAGACCCATCAGGCAAGCCCAATTTATTCGATCTAATTTTTCGTCTCACAGAGCAAGGGTGCTTGGGGGTAAAGGAGTAAGGGAATTATCAGGGTTTTTCATTTGAATTCCAAAATGCACCTGAACCCTTCCTTCTCCCACTTCATCCAGAGCTGAGAGGCATCAGCTGGGTCTCCAAGAGAGACCTGGGGCGAGGCAATAAATAAATAAAAAGTACCTGTTCCTCCAACTTCCAAATATACAGCCAAAAGTCACGACCCATTTACAGGATCCGCAAAGGTGACGGGTTCAGAATTAGCCCACGGTAACACCTCCTTCAAACAGAACACCGGCAGACTTGATGAGACACACGGAGAGGGACTACGCTTGGAAACCAGCTGAGGAAGGGGAGTGTGCTGGACTGCCATTGGTTGGTGCGCCACATTACCCCCTCCCCGCCGCCCTGACCCCTAGGCAAAGAGGGAAGGCTCCCATCCATGCTGGCTGCGGCTCCAGCTGCTTCAGCCAGCCCACAGACCTCGCTGCGCTCCGGCAGCCTCCCGTCTCTCTTGCTGCCCGACCGTCTCCGGGATGGAGAGAAGGCTTGGAGGGAGGATCGAGAAGCATTTGTGGAGGAAGCCCGAATCTGCCATTCTCCCTGTCTGCCTCTTCCCCCGCCACAATCTCCGGGGTCGAGTTTAGCCACGAGCGAACGGCTCCATTCTCCAGCCCAGTGGGGGCGAGCCATCTCGGTAGCGCTGCTCCAGCTCAGTAGGCTGGGCGGTTTCTACCTTTCTCGTTTCCCTCTTCCCCCGCATACTCCTCCTGCCCATTCCCACCATTCTACTCGCCCCGTCGGCTTTGTGCCTATGCAAGTGAAAGCCTGAGTTTGGGTACCCAGAGTCTGGGAGGCAGAGGAAGGCGAGGAGCTCACGATGGAGAGCAGCAACGTATCCACGCCTCCAGCCCTCACCTTCACGTCGGGGCCTGAGGATTACAACAGTAGCCCCAGCACCCCGGGAGCTGCTGGAGATCAGGGCGCCGTCGGGAGAAGTGCGGGCATCTTGCACAGCAAGGAGCCCCCCTTCTCCATTTTCACTGTGTTAATCTTGACGCTCTTAGTGCTCCTCATTGTGGCCACCTTCCTCTGGAACTTGCTGGTCTTGGCCACCATCCTAAGGGTGCGCGCCTTCCACCGTGTCCCGCACAATTTAGTGGCTTCAACCGCTGTATCCGACGTGCTTGTGGCGGCTCTGGTCATGCCCCTGAGCCTGGTGAGCGAGGTATCTACCGGGAGGCGGTGGCGGCTGGGGCGCGCCCTGTGCCATGTCTGGATCTCCTTCGACGTGCTCTGCTGCACCGCCAGCATCTGGAACGTGGCGGCCATTGCCCTGGACCGCTACTGGACCATCACCCGCCACATCCAATACACCCTGCGCACCCGCAGCCGCGCCTCCAACCTCATGATTGTCCTCACCTGGGCCCTGTCTGCTCTTATAGCCTTTGCTCCCTTGGTATTCGGCTGGGGTGAGGTGTATAGTGCAGAGCTCCAGCGCTGCCAGGTGAGCCAGGAACCCTCCTACGCTGTTTTCTCCACCTGTGGCGCCTTCTATGTCCCCCTCGGAGTAGTCCTTTTCGTCTACTGGAAGATATACAAGGCGGCCAAATTTCGTATCGGGAGACGTCGAGTTGCAGTCTTGCCTCTGCCTGAGACAGTACAGGTAAAGAGAAGGAAAAAGACGTTCGAGTCACCAGGGACTTTTGGAAGGTGTGGGATGGGAAGGCAATTGGCTTTTGGGAAGTGGGAGAAACTGGGAAGGGGGTTGGGAGAAAGAGGGAGCAAAAGGAGATTTGCACCCTGTTGTGTACCGGATGAGAGAACACTGGCCTGCACATCTGGGGTGCATACATACAGAGGTGAAAGAGAAAGGATTAAGCTATTTCTAGGCTGGGATGAATCTAGCTGTTTGCCGGGAGGCCAGGTGGTATTTGGGGTCTCAGACGTGTAGGTGCTTTATTTTTCACTTTTCCCTCATTTTCTCTCTACTTCTTCCATCTCCACTCTGCAACTGGCCTCACTTTTTAGACTGAGTTTTGCTTCAGTCCCTTCTCAGTTGCTCTTTTCCTTTAAATCATCTATTCCTGTTGGGCAGGGGAGGTAGAGGTGTATGCCAATGCCCTTGGCTAGCCACTTTTATCTCCACATGAGGCAGTTCTTTCCTTTCTTCCCAGAAACCAGAAGGGTAGAGCCAGGAAATGGTGTTCAGCACTCATCTATACTCTCTTTGCTTTCAGCTTTAAGGGGTATTCCCCCCCCCCCCTTTTAAACCACAGTCATCTCCAAACTGTAACTCAAAGCAGTCCTCTTGGGGAGATTCAAAGTTTCTTACTGACAAGCCCCAACCTGAGTTTAAAATAATATAGGCCAATGAAGATGATTCTTAACACACCCCTGAAACATGCTAGAGAAAACTGTGTTATAAGGTAGAAGAGAAGAATTGGTTTAAAAGTTTTTATTTAGGAGTTTGAGGACCAGCATATTATTGTCTCAGCCTATGACTGTAATGGAGGAGCAGAGAAGAACTCCAATGGAATGGGAATGCTCCAAGTTTTTATTCAGTTGCAGAGGATGTGGACCATAGAGGAAGCCTAGTAGTTTTATTGCTAAATGTTTGGAGGGGTGCCTTGTTCAGAATTAATCACACTCTTTGAAAAGTCTCTTGGTTGCTTGGGGCAGATACAGTTTTCCAGGGAGATAGTTTAAGAAGCAGAGCTCCCATCCATCACCCAAAGAAAATGCTGAGAAGTAAACCCTCAGAGCAGAGACTTGCTAAGGATTTGTATAGATTTTTATTTTTCTGGACTCCAGCCTGGTAGGCAGAAGAGTAATGTTGGTGAACCTGTACAGAGAAAACTGATTATTAGAGACAGAGCTGTTTTTATTTTTAACTGGACCTTGACCAAAACAGAACCAAATCCAAAGTAGCAATGTGGTCTGAGGGAAAGAGTAGTCTCCACTCCGAACTAGTGAGCCATTTGAAATTCAGCAGAGCACTAGAACTTTCTGAGCCTTATTTTTCTCAGTTGCAAAATGGGTTTGGACCAGATAATTTTTCTTAAATATTCAGAGAATATGTAATTTATGTCAAGAGATACCTGAATTGTGTTCTCTCCTCCACTCTCCCCACCCTAACTTATTCTTCTAACATTTTATACTTAGCCTAAATATGTATCCAACAGCCTTGGAAATATACATTATAGGACAATCCCCAATTGCAGCTGCAGCAGTTGTATACTGAACTATAGTATGATGGATAGAATACCAAATTTGAAATGGAAAGACCTGAGTTCTGGGCTTACTCAGACTGTGTGACCCTCTGTTGAGCTTATCTTTAAGCCTTGTGAGAAAACTCCCTTAAATGTAGGGTGGTATAGTTCAGAGCACCTGGGTTTGATCTCTGGCTATACTCCTTAGTAGCTAGGTGACCTTGAGCAAGTCACTTAATTTCTCGGAGCCTCCATTTCCTAGTCTGCAAAATGGACTGCCAATATGAGCTTACCCAACTCACAGAATTCTCAGTGAGGATCAAATGAGAAAACGTGTCAAATAGTTTTATAAACTTTCAAAGGCTATAAACATATGCGTTGTTACAAGAAACAAACTTTTAGCAAATAGGTAACATTATCTAACATAGACAGCTAGGTGAAGCAGTAGATAGAGTGGTGGCCTTAGAGTTAAGAGAACCTGAGTTCAAATCTGACCTCAGATACTAATGATATGACTTTAGACAAGTCACTTAACCCTGTGTGCCTCAGTTTCCTCATCTGTAAAAAGAGATGGAGAAGGAAATGGGAAACCACTCCAGTATCTTTGCCAGGAAAACCCCAAATAGGGTCATGAAGAGTCAGATATGACAAACAGACTAAACAACAACATAAATCAACATCCACAATTACAAACATAACTTACCTATGTGATCTTAGGCAATTGACTTAGGCTCTCTAGGCCTCAGCCTCCTCACTGTCCGTAAGAATGGTAGCATGGCTTACTGGATGGCATACTAGGCTGGGAGTTCTCCCTCCATGCGTTATTTTCCTCATCTGCCACAAAGATCCCTTTCCAGATCCATGATCCTCTGGTGTTTGTGTGTCACTTTGCAGTTCCAATAGATAGCACTTTCACATTATCTCACTTAATTTCATCACTGAGGAAGAGATGGAGAATAGATATTGTTTTCACTTTACCGTGAGGAAGCTGAAGCTCTAAATGGTTGAGACTTGACCAAAGCCACATACCTTGAGGAGTGGCTCAGCTGGGAACTAGAGCCCAGGTCTCCCTATTTGCAATTCCAATGTTCTTTCCACTATGTTATGCTGTGGAAGTCCTCTGATCCTGTCCCTGTTTTCAGGTAACATAGGGGTCACTTGTGATGCATGGGAAAATTAGGGAGAGCTAGCACCTCTTGTGTGAGCTCTTTTCAGGGCTGCTCATCCACTTTTGGTGTCCACCTGATTCACTCAATCCTCACCTGTGACTCCAAGAAGCTGTAGCATGTACAACCACCACACCCTAGTAAACTGTTTCAGCAGAAAGGTTACACTAGGTTGAGGGTAACCGACAGGGCTCAAAACTATAGGTGAGATAGGGAGATGTTTACCCCAGGCACGTGAAGACTCCCTCTTGCCGAATGGGCAGACAGAACAATTTATTCCAACTTCCATGAAGGCAGCTAAGAACAGGCATTGTAGAGTGCTTCGAGCCTGGTCAGGCACTGAAGATGCAAAGGTCATCCACCGCATCCTGGGCCATTCTAGTCATCTTGATTTTTATCTTGCCACTGGACTTTGAAGACTCTGGAAGACAGTGAGGTTGCCGACTTTGTACAACTCTGCCTCACTTAAATCCTATTCATAATCAAGTCAAGAAAGATATCACCATCATGATGTCATTGATCCTCTTTGAAAATGAAGGACAGACAACAGTTCTAGACTCAACTCTTCTGTTCATGCAGTGGTGCAAGCCTCTGTTAGCTAGCTGTCCTTAAGGGGTCTGCTACTTTGCCTTCTCTGGTTTAAAGCTCTCTGAGGCAGTCTGCTGTTGTGATTTCAAGGGCAGCAGTATGTTGACTTGGGTGTCTTCTTGTACTTCTCATGTTTTGAGTATTACCAAAAGGGAGTCTGGAATTTCTCTCTGATTTAACCAATCACTAATGCTCAGAATAAACAAGTCAATTCTAGCTAGGAAAGAATGAGATTATCACTTCCTTTGAGGTTTTCTTTCAAATCTGAAGCCTGTAATATCAATCATTTCTGTAGGGTTATGGTCAACTCTGACATGACAAAGGGAATGACAGGAAATGTGTCTTTCCCACTCATTTAGAGCTTCATTCTGGCTTTATTTTTGATGGAGGAATTGGGAGAGGGGCAGGAGGTGCAGCAGCAGTAAATATCACTGAATTCAATTTGGAAAATATTTCTAATATAGGGTATCCTTCTTAAATGACAACTCTATGGGGTTATAATTGTTTTAAGGGCTTACTTCAGAAATGCTTCCTATGATCTTGCAACTTTTATTATTTAGAGAGAAAACAATGACTCAATAAAAGCAATTTTATATGCTTTTTACAAAGACTAACACCACTGAGATTGCCTTAGGTGCATAGATTTAGAGCTGGAAGAGACCTTAGAAAGCATCTAGCCCTATTCAGTCATTGCATAGATAAGAAAACTGAAACCCAGAAAGTCAGAATGATTTGCTTGAGGTCAGTTAGTAGCTGGCCAGCTGAGATTCAAAGCCAGCTCTTCTGACATCAAATTTCCCTCTCTTTCCATTGTACTCAGCTGTTTCTAGTCCTGAGAGAATTCAGGAGAGTGGAGATGGAAACTCCAGCAGCTTGATGAGGGAGGAATATCATCCAGCCAGGATATCATGGAGACAGAAAGAGAAACTGTGATCTACAGGGTCAGGGCAGAAAGACTGACTTGCAGCTTCCCTGACTCTGAGGAAGAAATCTAAAGGCATTGCACTATCACCATTTCAGTGAGGGGTGGGGGAAATGACCTTAAGAGGCAGAAGGAAAAGGAGGCAAGAGTGGACAAAGGGAAAAAGAAAGGGGAATTATGTTACATGGATCATTTTCCTCTAAGCTGACTTCTTGGTTTTTGGTGAGCCCCCCAGACACTACAGATAATTGATAATCAGGGTCCATGCGGAACCATTGGAATATTCCTCTGGAAGCTCTCTCCTGTTGTTCCTTTTATTTTTCTAGTCCTAGATGTCAGCTTATAGGGAAGATTTTTAAATCTTTCACTTATAATCCATGTCTTTCAAAGAAAGTTTGTGTAAACACAACAAAACAAAGTAGAAAGGAAGAATGGTAATTGTCTTCAAAATTCAGGTCTAAAACTCGTGTTTCATCTTAGTTACAGGGTCTGGATGTCTTGCTTAACTCATCCAGATAAGTCCTTCCATAGGCATGTTATTTTATGTCTACATAATAACCAAACTGATTCAGGTGGAGTCAGGGGAAAGACTCAGTGGGGGTAATCTTGACAAAACAATGATGCACATAAAACTAAAGTTTACTGAATTTTTCACTTCTTTGCCCATTGTGCTGTTATGGAGAAACAGCCAGTCTGTGTCTGTATGTGTACGTATACCTTTTTGTCTTTATACCTTAATAAGGGTCAAAGTTTGAATTATTAGCCTTTCTTCTGGTACTTGCTTTTGACTTTGGACTTCACAGGGAACCTTGTGGAAAGTGCTCAATCCTTTCATCTCCTCCCCTTCTAGAAGGGAAGAGAGAAGATACTCCCTCCCAGGTTGTCCTCACTTAGACCTTACCAGTCTTCATAGTACCTCCCTTCCCTGAAGCTGGAGATTAGCTCACTGGTTAGCCTCAGAACAATATATGGTACTCAGGTTCATGCAATCGCCTCTGCTATTTTATGGAGTTTATTTAAGAGATAGGTTTTGTTGACCTGAAAACTTGGTTAGAGAAAAGGCAACAGGCTAAATGCATACATTTTATGATTTAATTAATTAATCAGTTCTCCATAAAGATAACAGTTACATAGTGCTATGGAGTCAGGATCAGAACTGGCTAACTCAGTACAGAAATTGACTATCTTAAGTACTTTTTGCCATGAGAAAGGAGTTCTCTTAGATAAACACATTGTAAACAAAGTAGCGTCAGTTGGGTTTTATGATCCCAAGCTATGGGCATCTTCTTTCCATGGGGTATCTCTGTGATTTAAGATAAGGAAAAAGTCCCATCACCCAGATGACAGATATCCTGTCCTAAACAGGCCTTTGAAGTTGTGGTATCTTAACAGAGTTGACAAAGCTGAACTTACAACTCAGGGTATCTGTGTTTTTCCTTATTACTAAGATGTCAGAAGAAGGGTCTGGTAAGGAGGTCCCTTTTGTTTGCCTCACATCAAAAGGTGTTCTCTAAGTTAAGCAAAGGGGACTATTAGGTCCAGGCTCTTCTTAATTCAAACTTTGACCCTGATTAAAGTCTAAAATTTATATTAAATATTATCAGTTTTTAGTATAGTCACAATAGCTCAGCGTCTCCAGTAAGGAAAATTCCTAATATTCAGAGAAATTTTAACACTATGCCCCAGTTTAAATGTTTGGGTATCTCCAGCTACAACCTGCCAACCCCCCACCTTAGCCTCTGTTTTAGAGGCAAGATCAGGATACAAGAAATGTTTAAGGTTAAAATAACCAATATACATTATAGTGTCTCTTAGTAGGCAGGGCCAGAAAGAGGAAGTTCAAAGAAAGAATAGACATTTTTTTTTACCTTCCCTTAGTTTTTTAGAAGTGAGTATAGCCCAACAGCTTCAATCAGAGTTCTTGGTTCTGAGTTGCCACCTCAAGTTTTCTATGGTGCCACCAATTATTCTGATTTCTATTTCAGGTGTTTCTGTCAGGGGTTACCCCTTAGTCATTAATGCTTTCCATCTCAACTCATTAAGTCCATGTGGAACTAGGGATGCCATCTCCAAGATCCTTCTTTACAAACGGGGTACGTGTGTGTGTCTGTGTGTCTGTCTGTGTCTGCCTCTGTCCTTTCTCAAAATTCCTGGCCATGACTCCCAGTCCTCCTTCTTGCTCAAAGAAAAAAATAGCCCAAAATGCTCATAGAGAGGGAATTTTCATCCATCTGAACCACACATTCCAAAATTCCATTAAGTTTTTAAATCTCTCTCTCTCTCTCTCTCTCTCTCTCTCTCTCTCTCTCTCTCTCTCTCTCTCTCTCTCTCACACACACACACACACACACACACACACACACACACACACACTCACTTGTATATGTGTATAGGCATGTATATATAAACTTGTATGTATATGTATATGTATATGTGTGTGACCAAACAGAAGCTAATGGCTTATTAGAAAGAAGAACTAGGTTTATAATATCTACTTCAATGGGACTCCTTTCTGTATTATACTATATAATTAGGTTTCTGCACGCAATAATTGCTTAATAAGCACTTATTTAATTAAGGTCTCTAGGATTAGTCTGAGACAAAATGCCACAATAATCTTTGCCCTTTTCTATCTTCCTGAGGTTATATGTTGGCTTGATCCTTGCTTCCTCTCTTTTTCTTTCCCTACATGTAAATTCTTTACTAAATTTTATCCTTTTTATCCTGTCTCCCAACACCTAGCAGAGCCTTTGGGACTTAACAACACTTGTTGGATTCTCCTCAATCTGTCTTCCCTTCTTCCCTCTTATTTTAAGGGGATACATTTCTAAAAAATCTTATGGATTCATAGAATTTTAGAGTTGGCAGGAACCACAGAGGTCATCCACTCCTACCTCATCATTTACAAATAAGGAAACTAAGGATGGAGGAAATGAGATGACGTGTACAAAGTCACACTGGTGCAAGAGTGGAAGCCAGGCCCTTTGGCTTCATAATGAGAATCTAATTTTGTGTATTTTAATTTTCTGGAGGCATATGGCAATAGTCCCATACATAGCTCAATACCTGTGTCTTCTTTCTTCATTTTATTATATCTTCTTTCTCCTTTCCTTTTACCTTTTCTGTGTTCTGCCCTTTCCTTTCTTTCTTTCATCTCCTCCTGTCCTCCTGCCTTTCTTTGTATCTTCACCTTATCCTTTTCTCAGTCTCCTTTTGTCTTCTTAATTTCGGGAAGAAAGGATCATTTATCAGGCATTATGTCCGAGGCATTGGAGATTCAAACCCAAATATTGTCCCTGCCCTCAAGGCTTCCAGTTTTTTGGATGGAAATACAATAAACCCAGATAAATAAAAACAAAAGTAAGGAATGTTCCCCTTCGAGAGGAAGCAGTTCTACTTTTAGTATATGATGGAGTCCCCTACAGCTAAGAGGTGGCATGGAACTCCAATCCTAATAAAGAAAAAGAGAGGGTATATGCATGGAGGGCGACTCTTGCACCCAGTGGGCTGGTACTACACTTGTGTGGGCCACTGGTGAACTACTGCTAATGTCTGCTGTGTCCATGACAACTCTCTACAGGTGGAGGCAGGGTGAGGAGAGAAGGTATTAAAGGGCCAGGTAAACAAGGTACTAAACCAACTTAAAATGTATTTTAAGTGAATCAGGAATGAAGCACAGGCAATAGGATAAAGAAGGATAGACCATGATTCCAGGCAACTTTTTTTGTAACAATAAATTTTCATTTCAAGAAAGCCTGTATAATAACTATATTGTGTTGAGAATTATCCATCTTTTCTTGGCTTCCTTGTGAGTTTTCTTTTGTTCTCTGCTGTGTACTTTTTTACTTTGTTCTTTTATCTCCTCCCTGACCCCACCCCCAAGGCTGCAATAAAGTTTAGATGTGCTTCTCTATAGCTATAGATATAAACATAGACATATACATACATATGTAGACATGTACTTTTTCAAACACCTTTGTTTTTATGTTTATGCATATCTCTTGTTTCCTATCCCTCCTGTCTTCTCTACTTTACTTCTACCCACTACCTTGCCCTCCTATTACTTGGCTACACCTGTCCAAGGATCCCTACTCTATACTCCCATTCCCATAAAAGTAAACACCTTTCTATACCCTTTTTACCTATTCCTTCATTCTCCCCCCTAAAGATCCCTTCCTATGCCCCTACTGTTTTATTTCTTCTGAATTTAGAAGACTTTTATACTCTTCTAAATATATATGTATTGTTCCCTCTTAAACTCATTCCCGATGAAAGTAGGTTACCAGAATACCATCCCTCCCCCATCTAATTCTTCTGTATCAATTCTTCCTTTTGCACCTCATTTGTATAAAATAATTACTCTTTTTAACTGTTTCCAGATGACTTTTAAAAAGTCAATTCACTGAGTCTAAGCAGCAGACTTAAGAAGGAGGACCTAGTTCCTCATAGCATAAGTAGATGTCTGGTGCTGGAGAATGGAAAGCTGGGAAAAGCTACAAGGAGATGGGAGAGGTAGAGACAACCATCACAAAGAAAGGGGCCATGATTCTAAGAGGAACATGAGAAGGAAGCTATATTGCTGAAACCTTGCTGTTCTGGACACTAAGGCAGTAATCCTCTATCTCCTTTCTCCTAAAGCCTTTGCCTCTGGGCATGGGAAAAGCCTGTTTACATTTCTTTATTTTTCCATGTTTTCTTTGTCTTCTTAAACTGTGGAAACCAATAGCATTTTCTGATCAGATTGTACTTATTGAGAATATTGTTGAGAGAAGACTACTGAGGAGAAATATCCCCAGAGAAGAGATTCTGAGAGATAGATAGGTCTCAGACTGAGATTCTGTCAGAAGTGCTCTATCTCTGGTGAAAGATTCAGAGCTAACAAAGATAAGGAGAATGAAAGATCTTTTGATACCATTTCTCATAGTGGAGATGATGCATTTACAAATGAGCACGAGGTGAAAAAATGTATGTATAATCAGCCTTAAAACATAGGTGGGCACCAGATTTAAGGAACCTTAAATGTGAAACAAGGGAGTTTGTATTCCTGAGCAAGGGAGTGACATGATCATTCTATGACTTGTGCTTTAAGAATATCAGTTTGGCAGCTGAACAGAAGAGAGGAGAAAGATTGAAGTCAAAAGAACCATTAGCTTGTTGCAGTATTCCAAACAACAGATGACAGGGCATCCATGTGAGGAGAGAAAAGGGATGCTTGTGGGAGATGATGAGGAATTAGAACTGATGAGTCTTGACAATTGATTAGATATAGGAGAGTGATTGAAATAAGAATTAAGGATGATTATGAATTTGTGAACCTGGGTGAGTTGAAGGATGGTAGAATCCTTATCAGAGAGAAGTTAGGAAGAGTGAAGAGTTTGGCAACAATTATGATGAATTCTGTTTTGGACATACTGGGTTTAAGATGCCCATAGGACAACCAGTTGGAAATGGCTAATAGGCAGTTGGTGGTATGCACTCAGAAAAGGGTCTAGCTGGATATAAAGATTTGTGAGTGATCTACATAGAGATGATTCTTAAATCCATGGGAACTGATGAAATAATCAAGAAGCAGAGAAAGAGAGAGAAAAGAGAATCTAAGACAAAGACCAGGGATGGACCAACACATGGGGGTGAATTATGGATAATGGGACATTGAATCATAAATGACCTTATTCTGGGTATATTATAATACCTAGATAACAGGGAATTATTTTGAGTTAGGTGAGAACTAAAAACAGCACATTTCAAATTATAGTGTATAGATACTTCTCAAGTCATGCCCAGAAAGCCTTAGAAGACTGTTCTCAGTGGAAAAATGGAAAGTGTTGAAAAATGTGGGCTTGGGGCAGAGCCAAGATGGCAGAGAAAAGGCAGCTACATGCCTGAGCTCTCCCCTAATCCCTTTAAATAATGCCACAAAACAATTCCTGGAGCAGCAGAACCCACAAAAAGATGGAGTGAAATATTTTCCCAGACAAAGACAACTTAGAAGGTCATTTGGAAAGATCTATTGCACCTGGGTGAAAGTGGAGCACAGTCCAGCATATGCTACACCAGCACAGACCTAGCCCCAGCAAACCAGGAGCAGACCTTGGGAGCCACTGAATCAATACTGGTAGTAATTGCTTTCAGAGCTCTTAGCCCACAGTTAGTATGGGAGTTGAACAACTAGTCAGAAGGAGATTACAGGGATCTTTATGCCAACACTGAGGCAGTACTCTGTTGCCTTGCCCATACTTGGATCCAGGTTACAGTCCTGGGTGGCAGTCCCATGGCAAGGAGGAGCACTGGCACACCAGAGCTTGCAGCTTCAGTGGAGTGGGGACCCCCCCTCACAGTTCCAAGGCAGAAAAGAGTACTTATGGTTGCTCATTGACCAGGGCACAGGCCAGGAGTGTAGCAAACACCTGTCCTTAGATCACACCACCTTGGAAGAACTGAAAACTTGCAGGTCCCTAGAAGTATCTCAGCACAGGGTAGAGTCAAGACAGTGGAGTAATGGCAGGGACTCGCTTGAGCTCTCCTCCAAACCCTTCCAAATACTTGTAAAAAATGATTAAACAAATTCTAGAATAGTAGAACCCACAAAAGACAGAGTGAAACAAATTTCCAGCCCAAGACAACCTAGAAGGTCGACAGGAAAGGTCTGTTGCACCAGGCTAAAAGAGGAGTGCAGTCCAATCCTGACCATGCCAGCACAGACCAGGCCCCAAAAAAGTAGGAGCAGACTTGAGAGGACTGAATCACTGGCAGCTATGGTGGTTTCCAGGCTTCTCAGCCCACAAATGCCAAAGACATCTTAGAAAGTCAGAAGGAAAGTTCTGTTGGACCTGGATGAGAGAGGCATGCAAAGTCAAAGTTGCTACATCCAAAGCCTCCAAGAAAAATATGAACTGATCTCAGGCCACAGAAGAGCTCAGAAAGGATTTTAAAAATCAAGGAAGGGAGATAGAGGAAAAATTGGGAAAGGAAATGAGAGTAATGCAAGGAAAGCATGAAAAATTAACAACTAGCTAAAGGAGACCCAAAAAAATGCTGAAGAAAATAACACCTTAAAAAATAGTTAAGACTAGACCAAATGGCAAAAGAGGTCCAAAAAGCCAATAAGGAGAAGAATGCTTTAAAAAGCAGAATGGACTGACTGGAAAAGGAAGTATAAAAGTTCAGTGAAGAAAAAAATTCCTTGAAAATTAGAATGGAGCAAATGAAAGCTAATGACTTTATGAAAAATCAAGAAACAATAAAACAAAACCAAAAAAATGAAAAAATAGAAGAAAATGTGAAACATCTCAATGGAAAAAACAACTGCTCTGGAAAATAGATCCAGGAGAGATAATGTTAAAATTATTGGACTATCTGAAAGCCATGATCAAAAAAAGAGCCTAGACATCACCTTTCAAGAAATTATCAAGGAAAACTGCCCTGATATTCTAGAATCAGAGGGTAAAATAGGATTTGAAAGAATCCACTGATCACCTCCTGAAAGAGATCCCAAAATGAAAACTGCCAAGAATATTATAGCCAGATTCTAGAGCTCCTGGGTCAAGGAGAAATTATTGCAAGCATCCAGAAAGAAACAATTCAAGTATCATGGAACCACGGTCAGGATAACACAAGATTTAGGAGCTTCTATATTAAAGGACTGGAGGATTTGAATGTGATATTCTGGAGGGCAAAGGAGCTAGGATTACAACTAAGAATCACCTATGCAGAAAAACTGAGTATAATCCTTCAGGGGCAAAAATGGACATTCAACAAAACAGGGGACTTTCAAGCATTCCTGATGAAAAGACCAGAGAAAAACAGAAAATTTGACTTTTAAATATGAGACTCAAGCAAAGCATGAAAAAGTAAATAGTAAAGGGAAATCATAAGGGACTTTAGGTTAAACTGTTTGCATTCCTACATGGGAAGATGCTTGTAACTCAGAAGAACTTTCTCATTATTAGGGCAGTTAGGAGGAGTATATACAGACAGAGGGCACAGGTGTGAGTTGAATATGATGAGATGATACATAAAATAATAACATTAAGGGGTGAGAGGAGTGTAGGAGAAAGGGAAAGGGACAGGTAGAATGAGGTAAATTATCTCACATGAAAGAGGAAAGAAAAAGCTATTACAGTGGAAGGGAAGGGGGGGAAAGTTGAGGGGGAGTGATTGAACCTTACTCTCATCAGAATTGGCTCAAAGGGGGAATGACACACAAAAAACTTAAACAAGAAGTGTTCTGTAACTTGTTTCATTTGACTTTCAGATCCTGCACTATTTGAGCGATTAAAAGAAGCTGAGTATAGAGTCATGTTTCAGCTTTCAAAAATGAATTGAGTATAGAAATCTATCTTACCCTATAAGAAAGTAGAAGGGGAAGGAGATAAGAGAAGGGGGGAGGGGATAAAAGGGAAGCCATATTAGGGGAAGGGGTGGTCAGAAGCAAAACACTTTTGAGGAGGGAGGGGGTGAAAGGAAAAAAAGAATAGAATAAATGGAAGTAGGGGGAATAGGATGGAGGGAAATACACTTAGCAGTAGTAACTGTGAAAAATTTTTTTTTAAATTTATTTAACTTTTAACATTCATTTTCACAGAATTTTGGGTTCCAAATTTTCTCCCCATTTGTCCCCTACCCCTACCCCAAAACACCAAGCATTCTGATTGCCCCTATCACTAATTTGCCCTCTCTTCTATCATCCCTCCCTTCCCTTGTCCCCATCTTCTCTTTTGTTCTGTAGGGCCAGATAACTTTCTATACTCCATTACCTGTATTTCTTATTTCTAGTGGCAAGAACAGTACTTGAGAGTTGTTCCTAAAACTTTGAGTTCCAACTTCTCTTCATCCCTCCCTCCCCACCCATTCCCTTTGGGAAGGCAAGCAATTCAATATAGTCCATCTCTGTGTAGTTTTGCAAATGACTTCCATAATAGTCGTGTTGTGTAAGACTAACTGTAATTCCTTCCATCCTATCCTGCCCCCCATTGCTTCTATTCTCTCGTTTCATCTTGTCCCTCCCCAAGAGTGTTGACTTCAAATTGCTCTCTCCTCCCATTGCCCTCCCTTCCATCATCCCCCCCACCTTGCTTCTTCCCTTATCCCCCACTTTCTTGTATTGTAAGATAGGTTTTCATACCAAAATGAGTGTGCATTTTATTTCTTCCTTTAGTTGAATGTGATGAGAGTAGACTTCATGTTTTTCTTTCACCTCCCCTCTTTGTCCCTCCACTAAAAAGTCTTTTGCTTGCCTGTTTTATGAGAGATAATTTGCCCCAATCCATTTCTCCCTTTCTCCTCCCAATATATTTCTCTTTCACCACTTAATTTCATTTTTTAAAGATATGATCCCATCCTATTCAATTCACCCTGTGCTGTGTGTGTGTGTGTGTGTGTGTGTGTGTGTGTGTGTGTGTGTGTGTGTGTGTGTGTGTAATCCCACCAACTACCCAGATACTGAGAAAAGTTTCAAGAGTTACAAATATTGTCTTTCCATGTAGGAATGTAAAGAGTTCAACTTTAGTAAGTCCTTTATGACTTCTCTTTGCTGTTTACCTTTTCATGGTTCTCTTCATTCTTGTGTTTGAAAGTCAAATTTTCTTTTCAGCTCTGGTCTTTTCATCAAGAATGCTTGAAAGTCCTCTATTTCACTGAAAGACCATTTTTTCCCCTGAAGTATTATACTGAGTTTTGCTGGCTAGGTGATTCTTGGTTTTAGTCCTAGTTCCTTTGACTTCTGGAATATCATATTCCACGCCCTTCAATCCCTTAATGTAGAAGCTGCTAGATCTTGTGTTATCCTGATTGTATTTCCACAATACTTGAATTGTTTCTTTCTAGCTGCTTGCAATATTTTCTCCTTGAGCAGGGAACTCTGGAATTTAGTCACAATGTTCCTAGGAGTTTCTGTTTTTGGATCTCTTTCAGGTGATGATCAGTGGATTCCTTGAATGCTTATTTTGCCCTCTGGTTCTAGAATCTCAGGGCAGTTTTCCTTGATAATTTCATGAAAGATGATGTCTAGGCTCTTCTTTTGTTCATGGCTTTCAGGTAGTCCCATAATTTTTAAATTGTCTCTCCTGGATCTATTTTCCAGGTCAGTTGTTTTTCCAATGAGATATTTCACATTATCTTCCATTTTTTCATTCTTTTGGTTTTGTTTTGTGATTTCTTGGTTTCTCATAAAGTCATTAGCCTCTGTGTGTTCCATTCTAATTTTGAAAGAACTATTTTCTTCAGTGAGCTTTTGAACCTCCTTTTCCATTTGGCTAATTCTGCTTTTGAAAGCATTCTTCTCCTCATTGGCTTTTTGAACCTCTTTTGCCAATTGAGTTAGTCTATTTTTTAAGGTGTTATTTTCTTCAGCATTTTTTTGGGTCTCCTTTAGCAAGGTGTTAACCTGCTTTTCATGCTTTTCTTGCATCTCTCTCATTGCTCTTCCCAGTTTTCCTCCACCTCTCTAATTTGATTTTCAAAATCCTTTTTGAGCTCTTCCATGGCCTGAGCCCATGGAATATTTATTTTGGATGTTTGGGATACATAAGCCTTGATTTCTATGTCTTTTCCTGATGGTAAGCCTTGTTCTTCCTCATTAGAAAGGGAGGAGGTATCTGCTCACCAAGAAAGTAACCTTTTATGGTCTTATTATTTTTCCCTTTTCTGGGCATTTTCCCAGCCAGTGACTTGACTTCTGAGTATCCTTTCCACACCCACCTCGCCCCCAGATCCGCCCAGCCAGCAAATGGGGTCTGAGATTCAAATGCTGCTTCACAGCCTCAGGGCTTTGGGTGGGGGCAGGGCTGCTATTCAGTGTGAGATTAAGTTCAGCTGCTCAGGTGGGGGCAGGGCCACCTCATGGGGCTCAGTTCCCTCCAGGAGTTTGTGTGGAGACCTTCAACAATGGATCTGGGCTCCTGCCTGCTTTGGGAGCCCCTGTCCTCTGCCACCCCCACTGCTGCCTCCCGAGGGGGCCCGAGCCATGGAGACACTCCACTCCCCTCTTGGCCACCCAAAAAGACTCTCTCACCAACCCTTGTCACCTGTGGGTGGAGGGACCTGTGCAGTTGCTGGAGATTCTGTCCCTAAAGCCTGCTCAGATTTGTTCCTCTCAGTGCCGCATGGCCAAAGCAGGGCTGGGCTCTGCTCTGGGTCCGGAGTGCGATGGACCTTTTGTGTCAGTTTTTCAGGGCTTTCTGGAACAGAAATCTCCTCCGCTCTGTTGTTCTGTGGCTTCTGCTGCTCCCGAATTTGTTGGCAGTTCTACTTTACAGGTATTTTATGGGCTGTGGATTTGGAGCTAGCATATGTATGTCTTTCTACTCTGCCATCTTGGCTCCTCCCCCTGTGAAAAAATTTTTAAAGCAAGTTTCTCTGATGAAGATCTCATTTCTTAAACATATAGAGAACTGAATCAAATTTATAAAAATAAGAGCCATTTCCCAATTGATAAATGATCAAAAGATATGAACAGTTTTCAGATGAAGTAATTAAAGTTATCTATAGCCATACAAAAAAATGCTGTAACTCACTATTGATTGGAGAAATGCAAATTAAAACAGTTCTGAAGTACTTCCTCATACCTATTGGATTAGCTGATAGGGGGAGCCAAAATGGCAGAATAGAAGGATGAACCTGTAGAAGCTCTCCTCCATAGCCCATAAAATACCTGTAAAAATGACTCTAAACAAATTCTAGAGCAGCAGAAGCCACAAAGCAACAGTGAAAGAGATTTTTCAGCCTAAGACTGACAGGAAAGGTCTATTGTATTAGGTGCTGAATGGAGCACAACCAGGCCTTGGCTGCAACATAGCAGGGACAGGACCAGAACAGACTTCAGGGTATGGAATTCCTGGCAACAATTGCAGTTCCCAGATTGCCCAACCCACAAATGCCAAAGACAGCTTCAAAGGTCAATGAGAAAGCTCTTTCACCTGGGTAGGAAGGGAATGGGGCCTGGCCCTGCCAGCCCAGCAAGTCCATTTTTGGAGCCCTTGGCATAAAACCCCTAGGTGAATTAAGTGGCTGATCTGGATCTCAGCCCTGAGTGGCTCTCCTGGGTTGAGGAAGAATGTTGGCATGGTGGAGCTGGAGGCAGTTGTGGAGAGGGAATTGTACTCGCAGATACTGGACAGAACAGAGTGCTTGTGGTTGCTCACAGACAAGAATACAGACCAGGAGAGGAGTAAACTCCTCTCCCTTGATTGTGCCACTTTGGAGGAACTGAGAACTTACAGGTCCCCAGAGTATACCCTCTTCTTGAAAAAGGATTCAAAAGTCAAGTAATTGGCTGGGAAAATGCCCAAAAAAGGGGAAAAAAATAGGACTATAGAAGACTACTTTCTTGATGAACAGGTATTTTCTTCCATTCTTTCAGAAGAGGAATAGCAATGCATACCATCAGAAGAAGACCTAAAAGTGAAGGCTTCTGCATCCAAAGCCTCCAAAATAAATATGCAATGGTCTTAGGTCATGGAAGAGCTCAAAAAGGATTTTGAAAATCAAGTAAGAGTTGGAGGAAAAAATGGAAAGAGATATGAGAATGATGCAAGAAAATCATGAAAAGCAATTCAGCAGCATGCTAAAGGAGACCCACAACAATGCTGAAGAAAATAACACCTTTAAAAATAGGCAAACTCAATTGGCAAAAGAAGTCCAAAAAGTCAATGAGGAGAAGAATGCTTTAAAAAACAGAATTAGCCAAATGGAAAAGAAGGTTCAAAAGCTCACTAAAGAAAATAGTTCTTGAAAAATTAGAATGGAGCAAATGGAAGCTAACGACTATGAGAAACCAAGAAATTACAAAACAAAACCAAAAGAATGAAAAAATAGAAGACAAGTGAAATATCTCATTGGAAAAAAACCAACTGACCTGGAAAATAGATTCAGGAGAGATAATTTAAAACTTATGGGACTACCTGAAAGCCATAATCCAAAAAAGAGTCTAGACATCATCTTTCATGAAATTATTAAGGAAAACTGCCCTGATATTCTAGAACCAGAGGGCAAAATAAATATTGGAAGAATCTACTTCTTGAAAGAGATCCAAAAAGAGAAACTCCTAGGAATATTGTAGCCAAATTCCAGAGTTCCCAGGTCAAGGAGAAAATATTGTAAGCAGCTAGAAAGAAACAATTTGAGTATTGTATATATTCAATGAGGATAACACAGGATCTGGCAGCTTCTACATTAAAGGATTGAGGGGCTTGGAATATGATATTCCAGAAGTCAAAGGAACTAGGATTAAAACCAAGAATCACCTACCCAGCAAAACTAAGTATAATACTTCAAGGGGAAAAAATGATCATTCAGTGAAAGAGAGGACTTTCAAGCATTCTTGATGAAAAGACCAGAGCTGAAAAGAAAATTTGACTTTCAAACACAAGAATCAAGAGAAGCATGAAAAGGTAAACAGGAAAGAGAAATCATAATTACTAAAGTTGAATTGTTTACATTCCTACATGGAAAGGTAATATTTGTAACTCTTGAAACTTTTCTCAGTATTTGGGTAGTTGGAGGGATCACACACACACACACACACACACACACACACACAGAGAGAGAGAGAGAGAGGGAGAGGGAGCACAGGGTGAGTTGAATAGGAAGGGATGATATCTAAAAAAATAAAATCAAGGTGTGAGAGAGGAATATATTGGGAGGAGAAAGGGAGAAATGGAATGGGCCTGTTTCTCATGAAACAGGCAAGAGAAAGCTTTTTCAATGGAGGGGAAAAGGGGGAAGGTGAGAGGGAAAAAGTGAAACTTACTCTCATCACATTTGGCTTAAGGAGGGAATAACATGCACACTCAATTTGATACGAAAATCTCTTACACTACAGGAAAGTAGGGGAGAAGGGGACAAGTGAGGTAGGGGGATGATAGAAGGGAGGGTAAATGAGAGGAGGGAGTAATTAGAAGTAAACACTTTTGAGGAGGGACAAAGTCATAAGAGAGAATAGAATAAATAGGAGGCAGGATAAGATGGAGGGAAATGTAGTTAGTCTTACACTACATGACTATTATGGAAGTCTTTTGCAAAACTACACATATATAGTCTATACTGAATTGCTTGCCCTCTCAGTGTGGATGGGGTGGGAGGAAGGGAGGAAAAGGGAGAGAAGTTGGAACTCAAAGTTTTAGGAATGAAGGTTGAGAATTGTTTTTGCATGCAATCTGGAAATAAAAAATACAGGCAATGGGGTATAGAAATCTATCTTGCCCTCCAAAAAAAGAGAGAAGATGAGGATAAGGGAAGGGAGGCGTGTGATAGAAGGGAGGATGGATTGAGGGAAGGGGTAATCAGAATACACAGCTTTTTGGGGTGGGGGGAGGGGAGGGATGGGGAGAAAATTTGGAACTCATAATTTTGTGGAAATGAATGTTGAAAACTAAAAATAAATAAACATAAAAAAAGATCAGCTGATACACAGAAAAGGAAAATGACAAATGTTGGAGGACATGTGGGGGAAAATGAGACATTAATACACTGTTGGTGGAATTGTGAACTGATTCAACTATTCTGAAGAACAATTTGTAATTATGCCCAAAGGGCCAATAAACCATGTATATCCTTTGACACCAATGCCACTACTAGGTCTGTATCCCAAAAGAGGAAAACAAAAAAGGTCCTATATGCACAAATGTGTAGCAGTTCTTTTCTGGGGGCAATGAATTGGAAATTAAGGGGATGTCAGTCAACTGAGGAATGGCTGAATCAACTGTGGTATGTAATTGTACTGGAATACTATTATGCTATTAGAAGTGAGGAGCAGGATGCTCTCAGAAAAACCTGGAAAGGCTTACAAGCTGATGCAAAGTGAAATGTACTGTGGACAAAGTAATGGCAGTAGTGTAAGATCAACTGTGAATGACTTAGCTGTTCTCAGCCACACAATGATCCAAGACAACTCTGAAGGACTTATCATGAAAAATGCTATCTATCCCCAGAGAAAGAACTGATGGAGTCTGAATGCAGACTGAATCACACAATTTTTACTTTATTTTTGTTGAAGTTCTTTTTTTTTTCTGTCTGTGTTTTGTTTCAAACATGACTGATATGGGAATGTTTTGCATGACTACACATGTATAATCTGTATCAAACTACTTGCCTTCTCAATGAAGGGTCATGGGGAGGGAGGGAGGAAAAGAAGTTGGAATTCAAAGTTTTAAAGATGAATGTTAAAAATCATCTTTACATGTAACTGGGGGAAAATATAACACTAGATAATTTTTTTTTAAAAAAGAATGTGAAATGTTAGCGTACATTAGTAACCACTAATAACCTCATGAAACCCTAAAAAGACTTGAGGTCAAACAAATTATTCCATGTGAAAATAGAAATCTAGACAAGACCCTCATGGGTTTCATTATAAGACTTTCCATTCTTAACCTCAATACAGTTGATTTTTAGCCTCTCTAGTCCAACTGAATTGCCTGAGAAACTGTGTGCTCCAAATAGAATTAGAACAATTATGTGTTGCGGTTCATGGAGTCTTTTCATGTGGAAGGAGAGCTTTATAAAGCGACACTGTCTTATTGTTTACATAATTAGACCAATGGAAAGAATTGTTTTTTCCTACCAGATGCAAAACCAGTAGCACTTAGATTTTTTTTTAAACAAATGTTCTGTAAGTTGCTTCATTTGGCTCTCTGATCCTGCAGTATTTGAGCTATTACAAGAAATTGAGTATAGAGGCATGCTTCAGCTTTCAAAAATAAGGCCGACAGCTTGTTTTCACTTTGATGTGTTCTTTACAGTTCTGAAGATTCTTTTAAATGCTTTAGAAAAGAAATCAAGAGATTTGTAGCTTAGTAACTTTGACCATGTGGTTGTGAAACATAGAGAAAAAGGATATGGTTTTTGGAGTTGTACCCTTCGACTATACAGCACAAAATGTCTGGATGACAACTGGAAAGGTCGCTTATCTAGATATTTCCCAGTACAATGGTAGTCCATTATAATGCAATTAGTCTCAAATCTTTTTAGTAACAATCTGTAGGGAGGCCCAGAAGTGAATTCCAAGAAAGCAGCCATCAAAACTTATGGCCCCAGATTTCTGTACACAAAGTGTATGGGTTACAGGCACAGGAAATTAAAGATCCTAATGCAAGGAGAGAAATTTCAGATCTTAGTAATCATTGACGCTGATGCTGTGAGACTCTGGAATATGGCTTTGGAAGGGTATTGCTTTTTCAAAGGGAATAGAATAGGTAGTGTGTGTGTGGAGGGGAGGAGATATGGTATAATAAGATGATCTCTTTATAGTTAGGCAACTAGGCAGTACATTGGACCACCTTGTCAGAAAGTTCTGAGCTCAAGTCTAGCTTCAGATACTGTGTGACTCTGGGCAAGTCACTTAACCCTTGTCTGCCTCAGTTTCCTCATCTGCAAAATGAGATGACAACAATAGTACCTACTTCACAAAACTGTTGTGAGGATAAAATGAAATAATATTTGTAAAGCACTTTGCAAACCTTAAAGTGCAATGTAAAACTATTATTGTCATTATTAGAAGAAGAAACCGGAAATGAAAGTAGGGACTCATGGTGAGCAGCACTTAGATTTTCATCAGAGGTCATGGTATCCCATAATTGGCAGCCATGAGGTATTACATGGATTATACTGGCAGGGAGGTGGGGGTGGGTGGAGGTTAATGGTTTTGTGATTTCATTGGCATATGGTCCTCCAGGGAAAACACTCTTTCTACCAATGCAGATCAGCACCTGATATGTGTCACTGAGAGATTTACCTATATTAAAATATCCAGTGTGTATCAGGGGCAAAATTTAGTCCAAGTCTTTTAAACTCTGAGCTGTCTATCCACTCCAGCTCTCTATCTACTACAACATGGCACCATCTCACCAGAATAATAATGCTAAAAAAATTAAAGAGGAGTCCCACCAATTTAAGATTAATTTGAGTTAGTAAGAAAACTCAGTCCAGGGAGGGATTTAGCTAGGTGGTACAGAGAGCTCATGTGTGGGTCTTGAAATTAGAAAGACCTGAATTCAATTTCTACCTCAGACACTGAACTAGCTGGTTTCCTCATCAATAAAATGAGGGAGGAAATAGTACCTACCTCAGTGTTGTTCTGAGGACCAAATGAGATGTGAAGTGCTTCGCAAATCTCAAAGCTTAGTTGCTGTTTTTTTAAGAGTATTTGGGACATATGATACCTAGGCTTTTTTTTTTCTTTTTATCATGGCTTTCAGGCAGTCCAATAATTCTTAAATGATCTCTCCTAGGTCTATTTTTCCAATGAGATATTTCACATTTTCTTCTATTTTTTTCATTCTTTTGATTTTGTTTTATTATTTCTTGATGTCTCATGAAGTCATTAGTTTCCACTTGACTAATTCTAATTTTTAAGGAATTTTTCTCTTCAGTGATTTTTTTGTACATCTTTTCCCATTTTTGTGCTTCCTTTACCTAGCTGCTGACTCTTTTTCCATGGTTCTCTTGCATCACTCTCATTTCTTGTCTTGACTTTTCCTCTACCTCTCTTATTTTACTTTTTAAATCCCCTTTGAGCTCTTCCAGGAATTCTTTTGGGACTTGAAACCAATTCACATTTTTCTTTGAGGCTCTGCATGTAGCCATTTTTATATTGTTGTCATCTTCTAAGTTTGTGCTTTGATGTTCACTGTCACCATAGCAACTTTCTATGGTCAGTTTCTTGTTTTTGTTGTATGCTCATCTTTCCAGCCTATATCTTGAGTTTTAACATTACTTTTAAAGTTTGGCTTTGGTGTGAAAGGGGTACTGTCCCAAGCTTTAGGTTTTTCATGCTGCTATTTTCACAGCTAATTCTGGAGACCTATAAGTTTTCAGCTTTTTTAAGATAGTATGATCTAAGGAAATGTATGGTCACTGCTCTCTTATTCTGTGAGCAACCACAAGCACTCTTTTCAATCCTGAAACTAAGACCAGGGTCCCTGTTCCCCTGTAGCTGTAAGGTCTAATGTATTAGTGCTCCTACTTACCCTGGGACTGCAACCCAGGTTTGCAAATCAGATCCCAATGCAACATAGTCATGCACTCAGTACCAGCAAAGCATCCCTAGTAACTTTCTGATCAGTTGTCAGACCCCCTTACCGTCTGTGGGGTCAGAACTCCAGAAGCCAACCTCTGATTCAGTCTCCCTAAAGGCCTGAACTGCTTCCTGGGTCCAACCTGCTGCTGGCTTGCCAGGGAGCTGATTGTGCTAGACTGTGCTCTACTCTCACCCCAATAAGACATATCTTTCCCATCAACCTTCTAAGTTGTCTTGGGCTAGAAAATTGTTTTAACCTGTCCTTTTGTTAGTTCTGCTGCTCCAGAATTTGTTCTGAGGCATTATTTTTTAATTGTTTGGAGGAGAATTTGGGAGAGCTTTGTCACGTCCCTGCTTTTACTCTATCATCTTGGCTCCCTGGTTGCTGGTTTGGAAATGATTGGACTCTTAGTGGGAAATAACCACTTTATCTTAGAATTTGTGATAGAAAAGAGGAAAGTCTGGCACAGTGGGAAGTACAGTGAAACATACTAGATTTTTGGAAAAGTGATTTCACAGAACTCAGAGGAAAGAGAGAAGGAACATCTTGGCCTACAAGTCTGTAGAAGTCAACCCAGGAGGCATGGGAAGTTCCCAAGAACAGAAATTTGAAATCTGATGAATGGAACTCCAATGAAAAAAAGGGGAGATTCTCTAAGGAGGAAAATGCCGATACCCAGGGAACTCACTAACAAGCTTGGATTTTTTTTATTTAAAAGCTAGTTATAGGCTTAATATTTAACATTAACATAGCTAAACTTTGTAACTACATTTAAATCATTTGTGGAGGGGAGTGTTGAATTACCACACTGGCAAAGTCAGGAGAGGGGAAGCCTAGGAATAGCCGTGCTTAGAGCTTGATATGTGGATTCAGATCCACTAGTTAAGATTCTCTTATGTGTTTATCCAGTTTGTGATGTGGTTACTTAGATTATTACCCTTTCAAGGGATTGATTGCTTTCGTATAGTGTAAATGACTTCACCAGTTCCTTCAGAAGCTGTCCACTGATTCAAGAGTCAGATCAACTTTGAAGCTATCCTTTTTTATAGTTATATAGTTAGAAAGGATTTCAAGATGGCAACTAGTTCAGCTCTTTTTTCTTTAACCAAGCAGGGAGAGGGAGGAGAAAACAGTTCCCAGTGGGGAGAAGTTTTGGAGAGATTTTCCTCTAATACGTACTTGCTGTATGACCTTGGGCATATCATTTACCCTCCCAGAAGCCTCCGGGCTTCCCTGACTTCCTTCAAGTCCCAGCTAAAATCCTATCACCTACGGGAAACCTTTCCCAATTCCACTTAATTCTAGTGCCTTCCCTCTGTTGTTTTAAAAAATTTATCCTGTATATAGCTTATTTATGCTGAGTTGTTTTCATGTTTCCCCCCAATAGTTTGTGAACTCCTTGAGGGCAAGAATTGTCTTTTGTTTTTCTTTGTATGCTGAGCATTTAGCACAATACTTGGCGCGTGGTAGGTGCTTAATAATAGGTGGCTGGTTGACTAACTCTTGGTGCTAAGCAACTCTCTAAAACTATAGTTGCAGAGAAGATGTCTGCCTATTTTGATACAGTTTCCTTACATAGAGTTCTGTGTAGCAGGGAAATTATAAGTCCTGCCCCTGTACTGCTCCAGATACATTTTCTTCAGTCTTCTAGTGGTGTTTGACTTTAAAAGCCAAAATTGGCAGTTTCACAGAAATCTAGAGCGGTGACAGGGATCAGTTGAGTCAGTTAATTATTTGATACCTGCCCCACTTACAGTGACTAACAATATGTTGTTCCCTGATACCTTAACTGGTTGGGAGTATCTCTATTGAATCAATCAATCAATCAAAGACTTTAGGTGACAAAAAAAAGCTTAAGAAGCTATTTAATGAAATGTAATGACATGGAATAGGAACTATGTTTGGATTGGTAGAGGAGACTTGGTTGCACCCTATGGGATTTGTATAAACAAGCAATCTGGTTTGGAATCAGTTCCGAATGCCTGGCCAGTGTGATGGTAGAAGTTGTTCTAGCCAAGTCCCTGAAAGAGAATTGCTTTGCTTCGGAGAAGGAACAGAGTCTTGGTCTTCTTCTTCAGCCCATGGCCAGAGGATATCCTCTGGAACCTCCTTAGAGAATTGGAGAATTTGGACTTTTTTCATTCAAGTCTTAGCACTGTGCCAGCAACAGCAGTTATTGGTGGCAGTGTCTACACCAGGTGCTGAGGACAAACTAGACCCACTGAGAAAAGGCAATCTCACAACTCCACAAGGATCCCAGCAGCTTACACCATACATATAGGGAACTTCATAGCTATCTATCCCATGAAGTAGAGAAAAAGATTTCAGGTAGTTAAGAGCTGTCTTACCCTTTTGCTACATGTACTCTCTAAACTTGAGCCCATTTTCCCCTGGACTCTGTGTAAGTAAAGTGAATTTTAGTGTAAGTAAGGTAGATTTTAGTGTGTGTAAAGTGTTCATCAAGTATAGTAGGCTAGATAAAAATTAGTCTACTCAGTTTCTGAACCACTTATCACCTCTTCTACCAGAGGTTTTGGTGGTAGCAAAATTGCTTCTGCCACAGGTGAAGATTATAAAATGTTGGACTTTGTTTTCTTTTGAGAGAGAGCAAAGAGTTTCCTTCTGACTTGAGTTTAAAAAAAAAAAGTTTGGTTTTTTAAAAAATGCCTTTCTCACTTCTCTGGCTTCCTTCTTCACCCCTACTCCCTAACATTATTTTGCCTAGGAAGCTTCTTTTACCCCATAACTAGGAAAACCAAAGAGAATTTATATTAACAAGTAGAGAAAAGGAACACGTACAGCAAGGAATTCTGTGGAAAGGATGAAAAATGTTCTATTTCCTATCAAGTGGTGTTGAAGGTGTGACAAGGGCAATGAAGCGAGCAGGGTGAGTGGGTGAGTATTTTCCTTCCTCTCCCATGAGATTTGCTAAATGTTCATGTGGCAGGTCCTGGCTATGTGCTTTGAAGATCTGCTGTTACACCACTTAAACTTCATTTGGCCTTTGGATGATTGGTAGTATCTGTTAATCATGAAAAGGAGATGAGCATCTCTGAAGCTTTTTGCCAGAATATTTTCAAACTCCAAAACAACTTATTTTAGGAAGGAAGCTCGAGGCTGACAGGGTACCAGACAAATTACATGCCAGCAGAATGTTCGTTTTTCAGGGATTTGTCTCCCCTGAGGGATCACATTTGCTTTTCTTACCTTAGCCCAGATGATGATGATGAGGATCCTATTTGTTCTGTTGATAGGATCTTGTACTTTTTTTCCTCTTCCTTTTTCCCTCTGGCAGATTTCATCTGTCAGGAAACACAACAATTATTCTTTGCTTACAAGTTCTCCCTCCCCTCCCCTTCACAATATTTTCAGATTATTTTGAATGACCATGGAAATAAATATAAAACTAGATTGTGCATATTGGGAAGGAGTGTAACTTGGTGGTTGAAAGAACACTGGATTGGGGGGAAGATCCCAGCTTGACCATTAACCAGCTGCTTGATTTTAGCTAAATCATTTCCCCTTCTCCCTTTATCACCTAGGCAGCTAGATGGCACAGTGCATAGGAACATTGGATGTGGAGTCCGGAAGGTATGAGTTCAGATATATTCTCAGAGACTTACTAGCTATGTGACCCTAGGCAAGTCATTTAACCTTTGTCTGCCTCAGTTTCCTGAATTGAAAATGAGAATAATAGCACCTACCTCCCAGGATTATTGTGAGGAACAAATGAGGTAATATTTATAAAGCATTTAATGCAGTGACTGGACAAAGTAGGTGCTTAATCAATGCTTATTCCTTCCACTCTTTCCTCACCTGTCAAACAGAGATGATAACGACCCTCTTGCCTATGAAGCAACAGAATTTTTCAGAAGATCTGGTGAAAAAAATGCACATAAAAGAACTTTGATAAAATACTATAGAATTTAGGACAATATTATGCCTTCACCGTTTTTATTAGACAAAGACCCTTTTGACAGTGATTACAGTGATATGTGCAATTGTGCTTTAAAATATGTACATATATATGTATAGACACACACACGCATACACGTGTGCTGCCCTAAATGGCAACTCTTATATGATGACATAATGTTGGCAAGACTTTGGGACTAGAAACAGGAGGGTTCTGTACCTTTCTCTGTGAAGATGGCAAGATCAACCAGGGCATGATCCAGTGGAAAGTGTTTGGAATGTGGACTCAGAAGACATAGGTTTGAATCCTGGCTCTGTCACTCCCTACCTATGGGACTGTGTACAAGTCATTTAACTCCTGCAAGCCTCCATTTCCTCATCTGTAAAAAGAGTGGGTTGTACGAGGTGGCCATGAAGGTCCCTTTGAGCCCTGAATCTATGCTTTTGAATATTTTCTTGTAGTGGGAATTGCCTGCATGAATTCTTGGAATGTAAGCACCTTTCTAGTAGGGATTGTTTCATCCTTTGAATTTCTATCTCCAGCACCCAACACTATGTGCATGGTTCATAGGAAGCACTTACTAAATACTTCTTGGTTGATTCCATAGTTCTTTTTTGTCTGCCTTATTCATTTTGATCATAGGTCTACGTTAACAAGACATTTGTCTAGGTTTTGATATAGTGTCTATTGCTAGGGAATATAATGAAGCCATAAAATGATCTCATCTACAAAAGGGCAACAGAATGCCGTAACCCACTGAGCTAATCCATCCAGGTCTGTAGCACAAAGAGTCTCTAGAGAAACAGATTTACTTCAATGGATCTTCCATCTCATCAACTCTTGAGGTATAGATTATAATGCACCTATCCTTTTAATTTTGTATGATTATTGTTCTTTCATGAATGTTTACCCAGAATGCTGAGGATCTTCCCTAAATGCTTCTGAAATGATATAGATACTCGTGGAGTATGGTATAGAATTAAAACCTCAGAAGGGATGAAGAAAATAGATAAAATGAAAATTTTGCCAAACTGTAGCTCTCAAATTTCGTCAAATGAGAGGTTGCTCTTATTGGATTAAGGTAGATAGGGACAAGGAGTGAGTGATATCTCAGCAGGGAAGGGGTCCACTGGCTTTGGAATCAGAGGTTCTGGGTTTAAATCCTACTTCTGATTCTACCACTGTGAACTTCAGCAAGTCTCTTCCTTTCCCCTGGTCTTCAGTTTCCTCATCTGGAAAATGAGGGTCCTTAGAGGTCCTTTCTAACTCTGAATCTATGATCCTATGAACCACACTCGGAGTTTGGCATTCTGCCGTCATAGTTATACTTGGCCATTCCACCAATACCTCCCTTCTACAGAGCAACAAAGGTAACCTGAGGTAAATCGAAGAATAGGCCTCAGACCAAAGAGGACTCCAAGATTTCTGGTGTCTGATGGCAAACTTGCCCATCAGTGCCTACATTCAGTGAAAGCACATCTCCAGCTTATCAAGGACCAGTGATTTGGACATATGTAGGTTGTTTAGTAGGAGTTTTCAAGAAGCCAATTTTATAACAAGTGCAGCAATTACAAATGTTTAAACAACTTATAACAGACTTTGGGGTTAGATGTGTAACATCCTGGCAACCCACTCTTTTGGAATATATGCAGAAAATATATCTATTCTCTTGTGGTCCTCTGGAAACTCCTACTCTGCATCATCTTCCAACAGATTCCAAGGCCAATATATGATCCTTAATTTGCATTTGTTGTGCTGTTTCTTCCCCAAGCACCACTATGGATCTCTGCCTTCTCCTGCTTTAGAATAATTGATGAACAGAAAGCATTCTCTCTGGAAGCTTCCAGTTAGTGTTGAATTTCTGCAGTGCAGACCTTTTTTTTCACTTGAATCTTGGCATATACTTTTTCTGGAGGTCGTACATCTAATAAAGTAGTCCCCTATTTAAAATTCAGGGGTCAAAAAGAGTGAATACTTCCATTTTAGTTTGGCCATATATGCCTAACAAAAGAGTTAACAGCAAACTTGTATTTATGTGTAATATGCTAGAAACTGACCTTGTAAATGGACTTTTTGAACAACCGTTGCTTTATTGAAAGGACTAACAAACAAATGGCAAAGACACTCTGCTGTCCTTCCCTTATATTCTGGTAATTTTTCAGTTATGTCTTCAGAACGCCTTGAATACATTAGTGACCTTTGAGGTGTATGTATTGTGTGTGTGTGTGTGTGTGCGTATGTGCATGCCCGTGCACTAGCATGGGCAGGACGGTGGGGGTAACGTTAGAGCTTTGTACCTATTTTGAGTAAGTTACCTTCTCTGAGCCTCTATTTTCTCTTCTATAAAATGAAGGGTTTAGAAGAGATGTTACTTCCCTTTAGTAAAATGTAAGTACCTTGAGGTCAGAGGCTCTTCTGTTTTTGCCTTTACAGTACCCAGGAGAGTTAGTGTCCTGTTAGACAGTTAGCAGATAGTGCATGACGGATAAATGCTTGTGGAACTTATGCTTCCAGATCTAAAATTTTATAATGATGATACATGATTGAGAAATGCTGTTGGGATGGACTGTGAGTGCAGATCAAAGCATTCTTTTTTCATTTCATTTTTTCTTTTTTGTTGCAACATGACTGAAATGAAAGTGTGTTTTGCATGACTTCACATGTATAAGGGCCATCAAATTGCTCATCTTCTCAATAGATGAGGGAGGCACTAGAGGAAGAGAATTTGAGACTCAATTTTTTTCAAATGAATATTAAAAATAAATAAATACATTTAAAAGCAATAGAAAAATGCTGTGAGATTTCAGGGTTGTAGAAGGGAGGGCTAGTAACATATTTCTTCCTTTTATACCTTGTTAAGATCATAGCATCTGAATCAGAAGGGACCTCCATGGTGATCTAGTCCTATGCGTGTCTAAACAGAAATCCCCTCCACAATTCAATTCAGAGCTTGATTAAGTACCTATTGTATGCTGGGCACTGTGCTAAGTACTAGGGATGCAAATAAGGAAAGGAAAGACAGTTCTTGCCTTCAAGGAGCTTAGAGTCTAATGGGGGAAGCTAACGCACAAAAAGAGGCAGGAAAGTGGTGGTGGGGATACCACAGGGTACCCAGCATGGGGGTCATCTTTTTCCATGGAAGTGAAACCAGATAGAGAAGCAGGTGCAACATCCCAAACAAGTAATTAAAGGGCCTGTGCATGAAGACTATGTACAAAAACAGCATAATGCAATGGATCTAGTGCTAGACAACCTAGTTTCAAATCCTACCTCTGGCACCACCTGTGTCATCTTGAGCAAGTCATTTCATCTCCCTGTTCCTCTATTTCCTCATCTGTAAAATGGGGGTTAGACTAGATGGACTTTCTAAGGTCCCTACTCCCTCCAGACCTATGATCCCAGTCTGAACTCCGTCTCTCTCATTCTGTTATTAGACAACTATAGTTGTTTTGGAAGCTTTTCCTTTCTCTAACTTTGATCCATTTAATCTCATTAAATTAATTGAACAAACATTTATTAAGTGGCTACCATTTACAATGTTGATGACTAGAAGAGATGCAAAAATTAGATAAAGGCATAGATAAGGATCATAGATACATATCAAAAAGGAGGCTTAGAAATCACCTAGTCTGACTCATTTTATAGTGAGGAAACTAAGGCAGAGAAGTGAAGTAGCAGAGCCAGGGATCAATGGACATGTATTTATTAATCACCACTTTTTGCCATTCTCTACCTTAGTTCTTATCTAGCCTTAATCACTGAATGAGACCTGTTCATGACCTCAGCTTAAAAAGGCCAAGGTCTCTCATGGCATTCAGGGCCATTTCCAGTCATCCTGATCTGTATCTTACCCCTGGACCCATATGTCTATGGAGGACAAAGTGAGCCTGGTGACTTTGCACAGCCCTTCCTCATTTAAATTCAGCTCATGGCATGGCATGGCATCACCTCTCTAATGTCTTGGTCCTCTTTGAGAACTAAGTACAAAGAACAACAAAACTCTTGGCCAGGCCCTGTTTGAGGTGCTGGGGATACAAATACAAAGAGTGAAACAATTGTTACCTGCAAAGCCAGGTCACCTCTCTCAAAATCCTATGCTTTTTCTACAATACCATGCTGCCTCTCACCCTGCCTTTGTGGAGGGAAGTTTGGTTCTGCCTTTTGAAAGCAAGAAAAAGAAGCAGCTCTCAAATCCTGTCCAACTTGGACTAGCTTCTCCTTTTCACATGCCTGGCTCTTGTCTATACGTAAGTGTATTTGAGTATATCTATCTTGAAACTTTTTTAATTTTATTTTTCATTTTTAACACACTTCATATCACATAAAACAATTCCAACTTTTGGTCGGGTGATACTTCTTTTTAAAACATTTACAATATGGACCACAAAAGAATTTTTTTTAAACATTAACCAATTGAGACACAAATAGTATTTATGTATCCTAACTTCACAATCCCTTGACCTAATTGTCTCCACAGTATTACTAAAAATTAAAAGACCCTAACTTATTGTTGTTGGTCTAATGTCCTAAGACTAATAGCTTAATTTTAGACTTAACCTCGGATGTTCCCCTACCAACAATTTATAATTTAATATATCTGATATTAAGCTTACAAACCTTTTGACTATAGGAAATTGCCACTAAGAGTAGGGACATTGCAGGGAACCAATATCTCCCCAACTTCATTTCAATTCCAGGTAGGAGTAGATTGTCAACTTGCATTCAGTCAGGCTTAAAGTCTGCCAGGTGTCAGTGGGGAAATTGGATCAGGAGAATCCTACCTCAGCCCAGGCTGAACAGCTGCTCTCCCACCCTTCCCATGAGATCACCTTTTGCAGTTCTTACCAGCATCTCACCAGCTTACTGGCATCATGGATTGGAGGCTCAGACCGCCTTTCTTGCTATCCATACCTGGAGTTAGACTCAGAAGAACAGTCACTTAATAGTCCCATAGCATCTAAAAATGGCAAGTTCCGATAACCAGGTTTCAAATATGATTATAATTTTACTTTGGCTAAGGAACATCTTTTGAGGCAAGTCTTAAGTGGCTTACATGCCTTTCTATACATGTTCTGTTTCCTGATTAAATAGCAATCATGAAATCAAATTTACCATTAAAACCTTAACTTTTCCATCAATGCCAAATTTTATCCCAGGTTATCTGCATCTAGGAAATTTAGACTAAAATTCTTTCCCCCAAACTAAAGATGTCTTTGATTTATTGTCAGTAATTAATTCAGCCACTTGTTTTAATACTAATTGCTTTTATATCATTTTGTAACATGTCCAATTTTTCTCCCCATCTCTCCCCTCCCCCCACTTCCTAATACCTCGCATTCTGATTACCCCTTCCCTCAGTGTACCCTCCCATCTATCACACCCCACCCTTCCCTTATCCCCATCTTCTCTCTTTTCTTGTAGGGCAAGATAAATTTCTATACCCATTCCCTGTGTTTATTTCCTGGTTATATGCAATAAAAATTCTCAACATTCATTTCTAATACTTTGAATTCCAACTTCTCTCCCTCCTTCCCTCCCTCCCTACCCATCTGCACTGAGAATGCAAGCAATTCAATACAGACTAAATATGTGTTGTTTTGCAAAAGTCTTCCATAATAATCATGTGTAATACTAACTGTATTGCCCTCTATCCTACTCTATCCCCCCTTATTATTTTTTTATTTTTTTATTCCCTCATTTGACCTTGTCCCTTCCCAAAAGTGTTTATTTCTAGTTACTCCCTTCTCTCATTTGCCCTCCCTTCTATCATTCTCCCCACCCCACTTGTCACCTCCTCCCCTACTTTCCTGTAGTGTAAGATAGATTTTCATGCCAAATTTAGTGAGCATGTTATTCCCTCTTTCAGCCATATGTGGAGAGAGTAGCTTCACTTTTTCCTTGTCCTCTTCTCCCTTTTCTTCTCCAATGAACAAGATTTTTCTTATCTCTTTTATGAGTTATAGACTGCCCCATTCCATTTCTCTCCCTGGTACTTTCTTCCTTCACCCCTTAATTTTTATTTTATTTTTGTGTGTGTGGATATCATCTCTTCTGATTCAACACAACCTGTACTCTCTGTCTATATATGTGTATGTGTGTGTGAGTATGTACAATCCCTTCACCTACTCAAATACTGAGAAAAGATTCAAGAGTTATAAATATTTTCTTTCCATGTAGGAATGTAAACAGTTCAGCTTTAGAAAGTCTTTATTATTTCTCTTTCCTGTTTACCTTTTCATGCTTCTCTTGATTCTTGTGTTTGAAAGTCAAATTTTCTATACAGTTCTGGTCTTTTCATCAATATGAATGCTTCAAAGTCCTCTATATCATTGAATGACCATTTATTCCCTTGAAGTATTATACTCAGTTTTGCTGAGTAGGTGATTCTTGGTTTTAATTCCAGTTCCTTTGACTTTTGTAATATCCTATTCCAAGCCTTTCGATCCCTTAATGTTGAAGCTGCCAGATCCTGTGTTATCTTGATTGTATTTCCACAATAGTAAAACTGTTTCTTTCTAGCTGCTTGCACTATTTTCTCCTTGATCTGAGAACTCTGAAATTTGACCACAATATTCCTAGGAGTTTCTCTTTTTGGGTCTCTTTCAGGAGGTAATCAGTGGATTCTTTCAATATTTATTTTGCCTTCTAGTTCTAGAATATCAGGACAGTTTTCCTTGATAATTTCATGGAAGATAATATCTAGGTTCTTTTTTTTGATCATGGCTTTCAGGTAGTCCCATAATTTTTAAATTGTTTCTCCTGGATCTATTTTCCAGGTCAGTTGTTTTTCCAATGAGATGTTTCACATTATCTTTTATTTTTTCAAACTTTTGGTTTTGTTTTTTAACTGCTTGGTTTATGTCATAGTCATTCATTTCCCTGAACTCAATTCTCTCTTTCAGAGAACTGTTTTGTTTAGTGAGCTTTTGAATCTTCCCCTCCATTTGGCTAATTCTGCTTTTTAAAGCCTCCTTCTCCTCATAGGCTTTTTGGACCTCTTTTTCCAATTGAGTTAGTCTCTTTTTAAAGATGTTATTTTCCTCAGCATTTTTTTTGATTCTCCTTTAGCAAGCTGCTAACTCACTTGTCAAGCTCCTCTATTCCCTGAGCCCAGTTTAAGTTCCCTTTGGAGGCCCTGGAGGCAGGGGCCTTGACTTCCTGCGACAGTATGCCTTGTTCTTCCTCATCTCAAAGGATGGGAGGAGACCCCTGTTCCCCAAGAAAGTAACCTGCTATGGTCTTATTTTTTTTTTTCCCTTTTTTGGGCATTTTCCCAGCCAGTTACTTGACTTCTGAATTTCCTCTCCACAACCACCTCACCTCCAGTTCCAGCAAGCAAGCACTGGGGGCTGAGATTCAGATGAGCTGCTCCAATCCCCCAAGGGCTTTAGGTGGGGGCAGGGCCACTATTCTGTGTGAGATTAAGATCAGCTGCTCAGGTAGGGGCAGAGCTGCCACACAGGGCTCAGTTCCCTCAGGGGCTTTAATATGAGGCCTTCAACAATGGATGTGGGCTGCTGCCTGCTTTGGGAGCCCCCATCTGCTTGCTGCCTTTGCTGCTGCCATCTGAGGAGGCCCGAGGTATGGGGACACCCTGCTCCCTTCTTGGCCAGCTGAAAAAAATCCTCTCACTGACCTTTAGCACCTGTGCGCTGAGGGATCTGCGCTGCTTCTGGAGATTCTGCCCCTGAAGCCTGCTTGGTCCTGTTTCTCCTGGTGCCACATGGTCAAGGCTGGGCTGGACTCTGCTCCACATCTGGTGCAACGGATCTTTTCTGTCAGTCTTTCAGGTCACTCTGGGTTAGAAATCTCCTCCACTCCATTGTTCTGTGGCTTCTGCTGCTCTAGAATTTCTTGACTCTTTCTTTACAGGTATTTTATGGGGTGTGGGGTAAGAGCTAGTGTATTTGCATCTTTCTACTCCTCCATCTTGGGTCTGCCCCCTCGAAACTTTTTTTTCCCTAAAAATCATTTATAATTTTTGTTTGTCTTCTTTTCCAATTACATGAAGATAGATCCTTTCATCTTTGCTGGCATCTAGCCTCCTGTTTGCTTTTTTCAATCGGCACATGGCCCACAAAGTGTGTATGGGTGCTCACTTCCTTCCCACACACAGGTCAATGTAAGGGTGTTCTGTAGCTGATGGTGTTTTGGGCATTTGTTTTATGTGCAGTGGAAACCATGGTGATAGGTTTGGATGGGAAAAGGAAGACATGGCTCATGATAAACCTTATTCTGCTGCACTAAGCGTGAAGTGAAGCTATATTAGCATTTCCTGTGACACCTCTTTACAAACCAGGGAAGGAGATTAGCAATTTGTAAAGACCTGCACCTGTATCCTGGATAGTATGACTTTATCTTTGGGGGAGATCATATGGATGGCTTGATGAAAATCCATTCCTGCTAACAGAGAACCAAATTAACATGCATCTCCTCTTGATGACAGGTTAGAAGTATCTTCACAGCCTTCCAAAATCAGAGCACTCTTCCTGTGGGTATGCTGAACATCTGAGTGCTTTCCTCACATTTACTCACATTTCAAAGGCTACATACAATCCAGCTGTGGGGATTTCCAGCTCAAGTATCATTCCTCTTATTTCTCCTGACAGTTTGGGAATCATAGTCAGCTATTTTCCTCCTGGTTGTAGGTGGCACTAGATAAATATTATGATCTATTGAGTTGTAAAGCACAGGTTAGCATTATAGGCTGTTCGGTTTCACAGCAGGACTTTTGGGCTGGGCAAGGGTAAGGCATCATGATTGCTTAGTCATCCAGTGTTGTCAGGTTTTTAAAAATCTGTTTGTTTTTGTTCCAAGGCAAAGGAAGCTCCCCAAGAGGCCCAGATGGTGTTCACAGCCCGTCATGCCACCCTTGCCTTTCAAACACATGGAGAAACATGGAGGGAGCAGAAGGAGAAGAGGGCAGCCCTGATGGTGGGAATTTTAATCGGTGTGTTCGTCCTCTGTTGGATTCCCTTCTTCCTCACAGAGCTCATCACCCCACTCTGTTCCTGCAACATTCCCCCCATCTGGAAAAGCATATTCCTGTGGCTTGGCTACTCCAATTCTTTCTTCAATCCCTTGATTTACACAGCATTTAACAAAAACTATAATAGTGCCTTCAAAAGCCTTTTTACCAAACAAAGATAAAAATGCAAAACTTGGGGTGGGGAGAATGGTGGATTTCTGTGAGTCTATTCCTACATTTCCCCTTTTCAGTAAGTGAATGGAGCTTGTCTCCTCTTTTTTCCTTCTCTTCTCCCTCTCTCCCCAGGGTGGAGACAATGAAGTGGAAAGAGCACTGAACCAGGCAGGAGCCAGAAGAATTGGATTAGAATCCTGGCTCAGTCATAAACTTGCTATGACTTTGGGCAAATCACTTCATCTCTCCTGGAGCCTCAGTTTCCTCCTCTGTGAAATGAAGGGATCCAACCAGTTAGTCCTTGTAGTCCATTCCAGTCCTGACATCTTGAGATCTGTGCAATTTTGATGTTGTTAAAACCAATCCGTTAGCCTTAGGCTGGTGGGAGCAGCTGGAGAGAAGGCTGGTCAAACATGGTGTCTCAGATTTAAGCATTTGGGACTCATCAGATGAAAGAGAAATGGAGTGTGGGAAAGCAAGAGCTCCATGAATGCATTTAGCTGTTTTTATGCCAGAATCCAAGAACTGTGTACTCAGTGAATGTGGTGAATCAGCATCATTCACCTTGCTCTCTGTTCTTTTTATCTCTTTCCCTCCCCCAGACTGTAAAGTCTCCTGTAATACCCAAAGGACTTCACAGTGTCACTCTAGTAGAGGAGGATTGTGGGATATTGGGCTGAGTCATAGGAGGAAAATGTTTGCTAACTTTCCTATTCTGCAAAAAAGAGAGAAAAAATAGACTGAATTTCCTTATCTCTAATGCAAGGGGATTGGACTAATAGCTCACTTGCACCACTATATCTGTGATCCTGATCCTGTTCACCATTATAACTGCACTGGTGGCTAACAAGTGTGGCCAGACCAAGGATTACCAAGAATTCCCAAGGCTTGATGCATCTGGAATTAACATGTACTTAGATGACTGTGGGATGAGTTAAATGCCTGACATTTTCCCAAGTTTAAACCTTACCCCAATAATAGCATCAATCTCCAAGAAATAAATCTTGATTGAGGGCACAGACAAAATCCCTGGACAAACACAGGAAACTACTGAATTTATTTGCTTAGTATGGAGAAGAGGAAACTATTGGCTTTATTGTCTTCAATCAAAGTCTTAAATCTTCAATTTACATCCCTTAAAACCCTCTAGCCTTTCAGACAGAAGGGACAGTTTTCTTTAGGGGTTAGATAACATATGGTCCTGGATACTATTGGACAAATGAGAACAATTATCTTGGCAGAAGTAGAGCACTGGTGTCAAATTCAAATAGAAATGAAGGCCATCAACCATACATAAGAATCTCTGTGGGCTGCCATTGACTTAGAAAACCACTTATTAATATTGTCTATATTCTATTGTATTTTTATTTATTTTGTTAAATATTTTCCAATTACATTTTATTATGCACAAGGGAGTTTTGTAGCCCAGGTGCTTGACTCTTCTGCTATAGGGGGATTCTCACCCTCTCTTTGGATCTTCATGTGTGTCTCTCTAGGCTTCTATGCCCAACTAGAGAATGATGATCCATGGTAATGATGTAATCCTCCAAAGTCTAGATTTCCCAGAAACTGTCTCTTTTATGAATGCATTTTAGAGGTTTGGTTAATAGAATTGAGGGCTAATACATAATAGGATGGGGAAAGGGATAAAATGTTTGACATCAAGATACAAAGAGGCAAGGGGAAGACATCAGTTTCCTGGTCAATCTTGCCCCCAAAACCAAATCAAATCAAGCCACATATTTGTAGTTAATACTGAAGGATTTTAAACCTGACTCATAATTATGCTCTTTTCTATAATTTGTAAATTACCAACCCTGCTATGAGATGAGGTGCCTAATATGGTCAACCTACCTGGATTAGCCAGACTTTATCCAACCTGTTGTAACTTGGAGGTGGAGGGATAGGATATCTCTGGCAACTTACTGTATTTCTCTACATCAGAAGGAGGAGGGAAGATGAGGATAATCATACCCTAAAGAAAGGTGGAGGTAGGAGAGAAAACTTACATCTGTAGTAAATCTGCTGAAATGTAATTAATCATAATTTCTAAGACCTGACAAGCTCTCATCAAAACTGGGAAGTTGGCCACCTTCCCCTCTCTTTTTTTGATGACTTCTCTCCCTACTGTATCCTAGATAGTCAGTGATAAGATGATTCATAATAAGGTGTTAGTGACTTTCAACCTGTGCATTTAAAAAAAAAAAAAGATCCATAGGTAGAATAATAGCAACACTGGTGGCTAACAGGTATAGTTGGACCAAGACTTGTCAAGCATTTCTGCGGTTTGATGCATCTGGAATTAAAATCTATTTAGGTGACTGCATGTTGAACTAAATGCTTGATATTTCTCCACATCTAAAGGTGGAGTACAATGCTTAACCAATGGAAAGGAACATGGTGGGATCTTAGGCACTGGGCAACTTGTATGAGGGAGATAATTGTGTGTATGCATATGGGGAGGATCTTAGAAGCACTTAAAACCATGCCACATATGCTGGTACTATTGCGTCATGAATATCTTCCTTATTTTTCATGTGACTGATCAATATCTGTTGAATACTGAGGGCTAGGTATGGGGGATATAGAAGTCTTGGTCCATATTCCCAAACAGTTTATAGTTTCTCAGGAAGGAGGAGGTATAAACACTGGAAATAGTGATTTTAAAAGCAGTGCAAAGCAACACAAGATGTTTTAGCCTTAGAGACCCAACTGGCTTCTGCTGAGAGCTCTCAGTGTGTAATCTCCATCTTGTCCTGGAGTGGATGAAAAGAAAAGTGCATTCCTAGAGGATGAACGGATCCAGCTATCAGAAATCAGGCTGCTGCTGTTATTAACAAACCATGAGAATTACAAAGTCTGAGTTTAGGCTTCTTTTGGTATCCTAGCTCTTCGTAGCTCCTGTGTGCAGTGACTTACGCCTATGTCTGCACTAGAATGTTTTGGTGCATTGCTTTCCTTGAGGAAGCCTGGAATATGGGTGAAAATTCTTGTCCCTCTTCATCTTCCATCTCATCAACTGTTTCCAGCCCAGTTACACTGTGATGTACTTGGTAATGCTTTCTGGGGTCTCAGTGCAAAATGACTACATAGAACCCTGGGCTACAATGACTCATTTAGTTCATCCTTCTCCTTTTAGGAATATAGTGAAAGGAAAGGATTCTTGGCCAGAGAATTCCAAGCTCTCCAGATTTCCCTCACAAACAAGACAAAATAGACCCTCAGGGCAAATGTAGAGAAGTAAAAATAAACAAAAGTTGGGGCAGAACCATAGTCCTCCCAAGGAGAAGGAAGATAAAGCCCCAGGGCTGAGGTTTGGTTCCTGTCTAGTGTAAACACTCCAGGCTAATTCTGCTGAAACAGCCAGCAACGAGCCCTGCGCTAACTGGGTGGGAGGACATAGCCCTTACCTCAGCCAGCAGAATTTTCACCTCCCAGGCAGTGCAGGGTATGTGAGCAGAAGATGAGAGACCCTCTGTTGATAAGGCATGCCAGACCCAACTGTGCTGCCTAGAACATGCCTGGTGAGTGTAGAAGCAGTGGGGCAGGGACACCTCTGGCTGTGGACACTTACAGGAGGGCAGAGTTCTTAGTTTCAGTTCCAGGCCAGAGGGGAGAATTGAAGGAGGAACTGAGGTCAGTGGAACCATTCCCCCACACCCTAGCACTAGAGATGATTATGAGTTGCTATTAAAAGCAGGTAAAGGGGAAAGAACCCAAGAAGAACCCAAGCATAGAAAGTTACTATGGGAATAGAGAAGACTAGAGTTCATCTTCAGAGGAAGATACTGAAGCAAAAGAAAAAAAAAGCCTCTCCTACCCCAAAGAGTAATGTCAAATGGTCACCTTCCCCAAAAGAATTCATAGAAGAATTTTAAAAAGACCTTAAAAATCAAATTAGAAAGATTCAGGAAAAACTAAAAAAGAAAAAAGAACAATCTAAGAAAAACAGGAAGATTTTAAAAAGAAAGTTAACCAACTAAAAAAGAAGATCCAGAATCTTAAGGAAGAAAATGACTCCTTGGGAATTAGAATTGGACAAAAGGAAGCCCGCAAAGTTGTGAGAGATCAAGAAATAATAAAACATATGAAGAATGAAAAAATAGAAGAGAATGTGAAACATCTCATAAGAAAAACAACTAATCTGGAGAACAGATCAAGGAGAGAAAACATAAGAATAATTGGACTTCCTGAAAGCCATGATCAAAAAAAAGAATCTTGATACAGTAATACAAGAAACAATTTTTAAAAATTGTTCTACAGTGTTAGAACAAGAGGGGAAAGTAGAAATAGAAAAAATACATTGATTACCACCTGAAAGAGATCCTATGAGAAAAACCTACAGGAATATTATAGCTAAATTCTTAAGGAGAATTTACACTTAAGGAGAAAATATTACAAGAAACAAGAAAAAAAATCAAATATAGTGGAGTCACAATTAGAATCACATAAGACCTAGCAGTGGCTACACTAAAAGACCACAGGTTTTAAACACTATATATTAAAGAGCAAAAGAACTGAGGTTGCAGGCAAAAATATTATACCCAGTGAAGTTAAGCATCATCCTGAATGGAAAAAAAAAATGGACATTTAATGAATTGCCAGACTTTCAGGATTTTACTGCAAAAAACCCCTGAACTTAATAAAAAATTTGACATATAAGATCCAAGTGAAATATAAAGTAAATATCAAAGACTAATTACAAGGGACTTGACAGATTGTTCACTTTTTATATGAGAAAATGTAAACTGTATCTCTAAGATTAAAATTCATGATTGAGTAGTTCAAAAGAAAGATTGGGTTCAGTATGATATGATTGTAAAAGGTAATTCCATCTAGGAAAATGTTTAAAAAAATAATTACCTTATAAAAATGAGATGCAAGAGAAAGAACTGATACAGAGTAATTAGATGGGGGAGGAGGGCTGGTAGTTCTGGAACTCTACTATCATCAATAATGGGCTAAAGAGGGAACAATACATACATACATACATATATATATATATATAATGGTATAAAAGTCTTCTAAATTCAGAAAGAAATAAAAGGCTAAGGAAATAGGGAGGGGGTGGAATTTTTAGAGAGAATCCTACTCACATCAGGTCTGGGTTAAATAGAGAACAATATATACATTTAAAAGGGAATAAAAGCTTCCAAATTTATAAAGAAATAAGAGGGTGAGGGAATAGGATGGGGGGGATAATAGAAGAGTGTCTAGATTGATAGTAATGGGATCAAGAGGGAACATCATATACATTTTGAAAGCTATAAAGGTCTTCTAAATTTAGACAGAAATAAGAGAGCAAGGGGAAGGGGGGGGAGGATAAGGGAAGGATCCTTGGAGGAAGGGTTGGTTAAATAATAGGAGGGCAAAGTAAGCAGGTAGAAGTAAAATAGAGGAATCAGAAGAGATGGAAAATAAGAGATACACACAAACATAAAATAAGGATCAGGTGTAGAATTTATTAGGGAAAGAAAGCAGGGGTAGTAATCATAATCTCAGACAAAATTAAAGCTAAAATAGACTTCATCAAAAGGGAAAATGTGGAAAACTACACTATATGTCAGCCATATTAATCACACTATTTTAGATAAAAATAACTGGACAGTGTAGGGTTGGAATATTGCTGTGGTGTAGGAGATGATGAATTGGTGGATTTAGAAAAATATGGAAAGACTTGGACTTATGAAGGAAGATGTTATTCACCTTCAGAGAAATAGAGCACAAACATGTATAGTACAGTCTTATGTAGATGCATATGAATGCATGTGTATATATGTATATGCTTACAGATATTTATGTGTATGAAGATGTATATGTGTATGTCTATGTTTGTGTGAATATGTAAATGTACATATAGGCATTTGTGTATATATGTGTATGTGTGTATACATGCTCAATTATAGCCTTCTTGGTAAAGGTGGGGGAGGAAGGGAGGTAAAAAGAACAAAGTAAAAAGTGCACAGCAGAGAACAAAATGAAACCTAAAAGGAAGTAAAGAAAAGATGGACAGTTCTGAACATAATATGTAGTGTTTATTATATAGGCATTCTTGAAATGGAAATTGATTGCTTTATATTTTAATCATCTCTTATGTTGTGCTGTGCACATGGAAATTTTTTCCCCCTTATTTTGTATATGTTTTACAAAAAAAAGAAGAAAAAGGAATACAATGGAAGCACCTCAGACACAAGTTGAATAATTTGTCATGTGTACAATCTATTTGGATTCATTGAGGTTCTCTCTCTCTCTCTTTCTCTCTTCACTTCAATTTCCCAGATACGGTAGAAACTTGTTCAAATCAGTCTGATCTGTGAAAAACCTAGATTTACAAAATATCACTTGGTAGCCCTTTGACTGAATCCAAAAGGGCTGTGCTTGATCCAGAGAGCCACATGTGGTCTTGAGGCCATGGGTTCCCCACCCCTGGTCTATTGCCATCTGTATGAAGTCTTTCATGATTCCCAAAGCTATTAGCGTTCCATAGTTTTATCTTTGTATATATTTATATCTGTTCATGTTTCATGTTTACCCTGATGGAAAGTAAGCTTCTTGAGACCAGAGACAATTTCATATTTGTCTTAGTATCACTAGGCCATCTCCTCTGCACTAGCTAGTCTTCTCCCTAGGTTCCATTCTTCCCTGGTTCTTTGTCTTACTTATATGAAGGTATCTTTTCACTGTCCTTTGCAGGATCTTCATGTAAGTCATGTCCTGTAGCCATTGGGGTCCCACATGGTTGTGTGCTGGGACCTCTTCTCCCTCTATGCTACTTCATCTGGTGATCTCATCAGCTCCCATGGATTTAATTGCCATCTTGTGCTGAAGATTCTCAAACCTACCTATCCGTGTCGCAACCTCTCTGCCCACCTCTGATCTTACATCTCCAACTGCCTCTCAGACATTTCAAACTGGATGTCCAGTTTGTTCAGTAAGATGTCCAATAGACATCTTAAACTCAATATGTCCCAAACAGGTTTTTCCTGTAAACTTCTCCCCTCCATCTTTTCTATTACTTCATCCTCCCAGTCCCCCAGGCTCACAACCTAGGAGTCATCCTGGATTCCTCACTCTCTCTCATTCTCTGTATCCAAGCTGTGACCAAGGTCTGCCAATTTCAACTTTCCAGTATCTCTCAAATATGCCCTCCTTTCTCCTCTGACACTGCCCAAGACATGATATAGTAACAGAGAAAGTTCTGGATAAAAGGGAAAAGGGTCAGTCAGAACTGAAGACCTTGGATCAAGCAAGGTATCTAGTCATGGTTAATATCCTGCAACAGAAAAGAGAGATGGATCCTATTTATACCAATTATCATAACATGTTTATTTGCTTTTTATTGATAATTTTGACACACAGTCACAGACACACACCAGTGATTCATTCCCAAAAGTATGTTCTTTTAAACTGCTTCACAGAGTGACTACATCCGAGGGTAAACAAATCAAATTTATAATTAAGATGTTCTGCTTTGGTGAAGTCCAATAATACCCACAAAATCCAGAATTCATTTGCATTTTCCCCAAAGTATGTTGAATCCTGCGCTTTCTTGCATCCTTTAACGTTGGCGACCATTAACTTCTGGGATAATCTTTGCTTCAGAGCCACCACAGTGTGATGCAGTAGAGAGTTGAGTCTGAATCCCTACTTTGTCACCTGACCTCTTTGGACCTTAGTTTCCTCATCTATATGAGGGAATTGAATTAAAAGACTGCTAAGTCCAATTCAGGCTCTAAATTTGTGATCCCGGTTTTCCTGTCATTGTTCTAGAGTGTGTGTGTGTGTGTGTGTGTGTGTGTGTGTGTATACATATACATATATAAATTCATTCTCTCTCTCTCTCCCCAACCTGCACCCCATCTCTCTGTCCCTCTCTGTCTTTGTCTCTGTCAATCTGTCTGTCTTATGTGGGTATGCCCCTAAGGCTCGTGCCATGGTTTTCTTCTCTCTCCATATACAAACATACTCTCTCCTTGAATTGTCTTCTAAGCTAGGAGTCATCGATTTTGAGCTGTAAGGCACCTTAGGGATCAGTCATTTAATTTAGAGATTCTTAACCTTTTTTGTGTCATGGACTATTTTGATAATCTGGTGAAGCCTATAGGTCCTTCCTCAGAATGATGTTTTTAAATGGACAAAATAAATTGATTACAAAGGGAACCAATTACACTGAAGTTAGTTATCAAAAGAAAAAAGTAGTCCCCAAGTTATGATCACCCAATTCTAATTCACATATACCATTTTACAGATGAGGAAACTGAGGCACAGACAGATTTAGTGACTTACCCAGGTATGAAGTGCTGGAGCCAGAATTTGAATCCAGACCTTTAGACTTTAAACATAGTGATTTTTCTACTGCATCTTGTTGCCTCTCCAGATATATAATGCCAAATGCCTACAGGACATTTCCACTTGGTTGTCCTACTAATATCTGAAAGTCAACTTGTTCAAAACTGAGTTTACTATCTTTCCCCTAAACTTTCTCCCTTTGTGACTTGACCATTTCAGCCAATGTCATACCAAGCTGCCCACATTTGACAGAAGCAAAGATAAAATTTAATGGGATAGAAGTAGAATCTTGAACCTAGGTTTAAAAAAACAAAACTGCACAAGTATAGGATGAGAAATTTGCTAGACAAAAATTCACGGAAAAGACTCAATAGTTATAAGCGCAATATAAATAATTATAAGTGAGTGCTGTCTTTGACTCTCCCTTTTCCTCGCCTTTTATCTCTGATGAATTGCCTAGTCCTGCTAATTCCAAGTCTGTCCTTGCCTTTCTATTTTCATTGCTGTCACTTGAGCAAAGGCTCTTACTTCAGTCTGCCTGTGTTATTAGTACAGTCTCTCAAGAGAAAACTCCTTTCCACTGCCAGAAGCCTGCCAAAAGAATAGATATGATGATAAGATTATAGATTTAGACCTGGAAGGTAGCTCAGAGGTCATCTTGTCCCACTGCGTTAATTTACACGTGAGAAACAAGCCCAGAAATGCTAAGTGATTTATTCTCTATCTTAATTTTTTTGTGAGTATAGTTTCCTCTCTAATAAAGCTCAAATTCCTTGGGTAATTAAAGCACTTCACTATCTGATTCCATTCTACTTTGTAGCCTTATCTCATATTATTTCCCTCCATGTACTTTGTTTCAATCCAACTGGTCTATTTCTATTTCTGGAGCATATTCCTATACTGTCTGTTTGCTCAGGATCTTCTTGATGTCTGCAATATTCTCCCTTCTCAATTCCTATGTAACTATCAATGAATCAATCAGTAAACATTTATGAATCATGTATCCATCATGTTTCCCAGGCACTGTGCTAAGCACTCGTCATCTTCTCCATCACCTCTGGACACTAGTTGCATGGTCCTAAGAAAGTCACTTTATCTCTTTGGACTTCAGTTTCCTGATTTGTATAACAAAAATAGACATAATGATCTGTATGACCCATTCTAGCTCTAAATCTTTGATCCTATCATTTCTAGTAACAAGGAACTCACTATCCCCCAGGTCAGTTCATCCCCCCTTTTTTTTTTGTCAATTTTTAATTGTCAATTTTTCCTCATGTAGAGCCCAAATCTATGTTCTTGGAATTTCTGAGCCCAAGCAAAACAATTCTTTTCTCTGTACTTTCAAGAACTTGAAAACACAAGTCCCCACATTTCTTTCCTCCAGGTTAAATATTCCCATTGAACTGATCACATGGCCTGGTCTCCAGTTCCCTCATTCTTGTCTCCTCTTCTAAGCACTCTAGCTTAACACCTCTTCAAAATGTGATCATCAGAACTGGGCACCATATCCCAAAAGTAGTCTAAGGAGGACAGGCTACACAATCAATTTCTCTTGCTCTGGAGACTGCATTTTTAGTAATGTAGTCTAGGCACAATCCCTTGTGTTGACCTTATTAAAGCTACCAAGTCTTTTGCATATAGATTTTTGTATAGCAAATTTCTTCATTCTGTACTTGTGCAATTGATTTTTTTTAAACCTAAGCTCAAAATCCTACTTTTATCCCATTTTTTATATTTTCACTTCAGTTCATCATTTTAGCTGATCAAAGACTTGATTCTGTCAACCAAACATAATGAATCAGCCATCCTTCCCAAGTTCTTGTCATTTGCATATTTGGGAAGCATGTCATGTATATTTTCATCCACGTCATTGGTAAAAGTCTTGAACAAGTTAGAACCTTGTGACATTTCACTAGAGACCTCCCTCCTAATCAACAGTCTTTGAATCTTGTCATTCAAACATTTCCATATTCAATTTACTGTACTATGATACAGTTCCAATGTCTTAATCTTGTCCACAAGGATATTGAGATACATTGTCAAATGCTTTTATGAAATCAAGTAAATCATGCCCACTGAATTCCCCTTACCTACTTGACTTGTAACTGTCAAAAAAGAGCTTACCTCTGTATAACAAACTCATCATAGATTTTAGTGATTACTTCTTAATTTATATTTTGTCCATAAATCTGTTCTAAAATTTGATCAGATATCAATATCAAGGTAACTGATCTATAATCTGAAACATCCACTGTCTTTCCTTTAAAAAAAAATTGGTATACCTCCAATCTTATGGCATGTTTGGTGCATCAGTCTTCCAAAGATTACTTATAGTGGTTCAGCAATCATTTCTAGAAATTGTAATTGTCAAACTGTAGTGCATGACCTTTGAGAATCAGGAAATTATTACCATACTGATGCTTAAAAGAAACTTCGAATTTTTTTTTTAAATGCTACTGGGATACATTGGGGATTTAGAACAAATTCTTTTGGTTATAGAACCAAAATGCTAGAACTATACCTTTCACTAATTCTGAGTTTAAAGATCTTTCTCTTGTAGCAAGTTCTATCCAATGCCAGTACCTCCAATGTGTTCCTTTCTCTTGTTCTTATCCTTTGACTGTTTCTTTTGAGGAATGGTCAACATTTTTTGTAGGAGTTCTCTATTTATCTTCACTGATATGAGAAATATGCTATATGATTTTCTTCCCCAGTTCAGTTTACCTTCTAATTCTAGTCTTGCCAGTTTTGTTTTTGCATAAATCTTTGTTTTATGTCATGAAAACTATCCATTTTATCTTCTGGGACTTTCACTGTCCCCTGTTAGGTCAAAAACTATTCCTCTATCTATAGCTGGAAAGCTGTATTTTCCTCTGATCCTCTAAATTGTTTACTTTGTGACCTTTTATTTCTAGGTCATGTATCTATTTAACTTATGGTAGTATATAGTGTAAGGTGTTGGTTTAAACCTAATTTCTGCCAGGCTACTTTTCAATTTTCTCAGAACATTTCACGGACTAGTCCTTGCCCCAATAGTTGGGGTCTTTTGGGTTTACTAACCCTTTGTTATTACAGTACATTTATTGGCCCCTGTTTCTTGTGTTCCTAATCTGTTCCCTTGATTGACTTTTCTATTTTTTTAGCCTGTATGAAAGTTTTGATGTTTGTAGTATAGTTTGAGATTTTGTACTGCTTAGGTTCCTTTCCTTCTCATTTTCTCCTTATTATTTTCCTTAAGATTTCTGATCTTTTGTTCTTCACATTATTTTTTCTAGTTTTACAAAGCAACCCTTTTCCTATTTTCTTTATGTATTATTTGTGACAAATATTTAAGTGCAATGGTTAGCTTTCTTCTGCCCCCAACAAGTCTCTACTACCTGTATCCTACCATCTTGTGGATATATTTTAAAGGAACTGAAACAAATATTTAGTGATTACAGTAGTTCATCTGAAAAATAACTAGAAATACAAATTACTCCCTTAAAAACAAAACAAAATGCAGCTAAATATCATTAATTATCTGTTGTTTGGGGTCACTGCTCTCCATTAGCCTGGAGAATCAGAATTGATTGCAGTGATATATAGAATCCCTTGCCCTCATAACTCTCCCTCTTTCCTCCTCTTAAGGGAATTCTGTATCATGAACAATGACATACCAGAAAAAAAATTCTAAACTCTGTAACAAAGTCCAATTGATCAGGAGCTACAAGTCTGTGCTTTACTTGATAAATTGTATTTAATGCTTCCCTGGAAATTCAAATGGTTTACCAACCCAACCCAATTGCAAGGGATCTCCTCCCATCATATTCAAAATATCATAAGATAGTTCTTGAATATTTGGTTGACCCAAATGTCAAAATCAACCTCAAAACAGAAAAACATCAAATTGTTTTCATTTTACAAGAGGATATCACATTACCTATTTCCTTGTAGCAAGTAGGTGGGATTTGTTACATGCAGATAAGCCAAAGTACGTGAGGATGTGACTCTATTGCTTGCTATATGTCAAAGGGCATAGAGAGGTGGTTTTCAGGTTGTGGTCAAGAGGTGCTTTCAGGTCTCATTAAGCCTGGCATAAGGCAAAATGCTCATTAATCCAGAGTGGATTTTTAAAAAAAGTTCAATCATATCACCCATGCCTTACTATATATGTATATCTGTGTACTATTTTATCAAAGTGACTAGAGTTAAAGCTATCCCCATCTGATATGTTTAAGCATCATATCTTACTTTCCAAAAATTCTGGCTAGTGTTTGGCCACAAAATTTGTCCAAGAAACCCATTCTGAAATCTCATTTTGTTCTAGCATGGTTATATTGCCAAAATTAACTGGCATCTTGGGGCATGAAATTCATAGTTTTGATTCGGTGACCCATTGTTTATGACATAAAGCCCAATCTTCTTAAGCCTGGCATGAATTACCCCCTGTGACCTAATGCCAACTGACATTTCCAAGCTCAGCTTTCACTACTCCCTTATTCACTATTCCATTCTAACTAAAATGGTCTATTAATGGAGAAGCAAGGTTAAACTTGCAGTAAGGAAGACAGAGGTTTACATTCTACCTTTCATACTTACTAGGTGTCCATGCACGGACAAGTCACTTAAAGTTCTCTGAGCTGATAAAATGGGGCTGCAGTATCTGTAGGCTCTGTCTTTCAGGTTGTTGTGAGGATCAAATGAGATAACAGATGTAATGATAATAGTTAGCATTCATATAGCACCTACTATGTGTCATTAACTCTGCTAAGTGCTTTAGAGATATCTCATTTGATCCTTATAACAGTCCCAGAAGGCAAATGCCATTATTATCCCCATTTTACAGTTGAGGAAGCTGAGGCAAACAGAGGTTAAGTGACTTGCCCAAGTAAGCTAGTGTGTGTGTACACACACCCCTACACCTGTAAAGTGCTATATCGGTGGCAGGTATTATTGCCTTGTGATTTCCTGTTACTGGATTGCCCTTCCTTTCTCTGCTCTATCTTTCCATAGTGGAGCTCTTCAAGGTCCAAGCTTAAATTCCACATGTTCTACAAAACATCCCCTGCTTCCCTATCCTGCCTGGTACCTGGGAAGAGCTCACTGGAGACTCAAAGTCAGAACAAAAAGGTGGTGCTACAGGCCCCTTTGCCCTTAGCTGACAGAAGATATTGAGGGAGTGCTGCAGTTGAGGTGAGCGAGTGGCAGGAAGAAGTGGCTGGTGAGCATCTGAAGAGCAGGAAGAATAGCTGGGCATGGAACAAAGTAGAACAGACACTCGAGGAGTCAGATCAGTGGTGAGAGTAGGGCCAAGTTGGAAAAACAGCAGGTAAACAGTTATCAGGTGAACACAATGCACCAAGATATGTGAGGTTGTCTGAAGGGTTAGAGACACTATCCCAGAATGTCAGAAGGCAATGACACTTTACAGCTGGCTCAGAGGATCATACAGCAAGAGGTGGAAGGGACCACAGAGGCCATCTAGTCTTAAATCCCTCATTTTACAGACTAGGAAACTACGGCCACAGAAGATTAAATGACTTCATGCAAGATCATGCAAGTAAAGGTCAGAAGCAGGATTTGAACCAAGGTCCTCTGACTCCAGAAATTATATTCTTTCCACTGTACTATTCTCTTGAGGTCAAGGTTGGAGAGGCCCCTCAAGGTTCCAATGAAATTCCAGATGAACTTGCCCTAACTGAAGAGGATAAGGACTAAATTGACTATGTCCTTATTAGGGATGGCACCAGGCGCAATGCCTTTGTCCTGGGCCCTAACACTAATCTAGGCAGAACTGATCTTTCTGAACTGTAAATCCTTACAACACTAATTATATCTTCCTTGGGGTAGGGAGCACTTACTTGCTTGTAATTCCTGTTTTATAATATTCCTTTCCCATTTAAGATGTAAGCTCCCAAAGCACAGAACCTGTTTCTGCTAAGTGACTGTATCCTTCATTGCTTTCTCGTTCCCCCTACCCCACCATGTCTAGAATAGTGCCTTGCACAAGGAGGGAGGGGAGGAGGATGGACAATAAATATCTGTGGAATGAATGAGTTAATTTTTATTCGATAGAGATTTTATGCAAATATTTTTCCTGATATCTTAATTATATGTAATGTTATTTTTGATGTAAAAGAAAAATCTATACAGAAAAGAAATATTGGTCACAATACATCTTATTCTGTGCAAGGGCTTTTACTCTACTTATACCCTTTGTGTTGAATGACTGTCATTAACACCTGGCATGGGAATGAAAGGAAACAAAATAGAAAAAAAGAATCCAGGGTATTTGAAGCAGTCTGACAGCGTCTCTGGGCTGCCACTATCACGTTTCATAACGTGGTAATCCATCTCCAGGCTAGAAAAATCAATTAAGGTTGCCAGCTGATGAGTGTTCTCAGGAAATATGGGATTTCACCTTGGACAGCAGTATTTCATTCTTGCGGCATTCCTGATGAGAAAGGCAATGAGAGATTCATTAGAACAGCTCACATTTATATGACGCTACATGGTTTACAAATGATTTCTCTTGCAACTACCTGGTGAAGGTAGATGGTGATACACTAACGTTTTCTTCCATATAGAAGTCTTCTTAACAGACCTGAGCTATTCTCAACCCCCTTCCCCTACCTCCAGTGCCTCTGTGGAGAGCTGAACAAAGAAAATGAAAATCTCCTATAACTAACCTGGAAGCTAAACTTTATGTAATATACATGGACCTTCATTGCTCAAGCCACTGATGTAATTTGCTTAAGCATGTAACATAAGCTTTCTTAAATATGGTGAATCATTTTGCAATTTTATGTCTACTGTCCTCTCTAATACTCACTGCCACACCATGCTATTTTTGTTCTCCAGACACTCATCTCAGCTCATGAAACCTTCTCTAATATCGCTTAGAGAAGGACATTCCAGTTGCTCCCGTGTTGTTTCTGTACTGGTGCACATAGTGGTCCATAGCTGCTAGTTTTATCTTCCTGTCTCAATAAACATGACCTTTTATTTTTGTATTCTGACCTCCATCACTAAAATGAACAGGTCCCGCAGGCACCCATCCTCCTTCCCCTAGTTCCTTGATGGTGTGTTGGCCTATGTCTCTCCCTGAGACTAGAATATGGATTTGTAGCCTTTTTTGTGTTATGGACTCCCTTGACACTATGGGAAAGCCTATGGCTCCTTTCTTATAACATCAATATTTTAAACTATCTGAAGGAAATGCAAAATTTCATTTAGAGGTTAGTGGAAACAATATAATTTTTTCCTCTCCCAAGTGCAAGGAATCCTTGAAATCTGTCCACAGATGCTTGGGGAGGGGAGGGCCCTATGGATCCCAGGTCAAGAATTCTTAGGTTAGAAATTCACTAAGAGTAGATGCCATAGCTTCTATATATCCTCCACAGTGTTTTGAATCTTAGAAGTGAAAGCCCGTCTAATTCAAACAAATTCAACTGATTATTTAATTGACAAATGGTTATCCAGGGATGGGAGCCTCACTACCTCAGAAGGTAGCACAGTTAGTTCTGAACAGATCTTTAGGAATTTTTTTTTCCTTAAACATTCTATAACTTTGCAACTTCTCCCCATGGCTCCTGATTCTTTCCTCTAGAGTAAAATAAAACAAGTCTAATTGGAGAGTTCACCACATGCAGTCAGCCCCGGACCCTATTATCTTCCTGCCATGCCACACAATGTGCATGTCCTTTTCCTTCCCACTGCTTGCTCTAGGAACAGTCATCAAATCAACACTACCATTCCTAGAAGGGAAATGTCAATCAACTGCCTAAAGATTCCATTCAGCATCCTGGGATTTTCCAAATTCTCTATGGACACTACTTCCTCTATTAGACTATAACCTCTTTGAGAACAGGGGACTGTCTTCCTTTTGTTATTTTTATCCCCCCCAAATTAGCACTATTTTTGTTATACTGTACACATGCTTAATTTTAATCCATCCATCTTCCAGGTTATCTGCCTTCAAATAATGAATACAGCTATCATGTCTTCCCTCTCTCTGTCCTCTTGACAGGTCTTTTCTTTAGGCTACACATCACTGGTTCCTTTAGCTGATTATTAGTGCATGGTTGGAGAGGCCCCTCAAGGTTCCAATGAAATTCCAGATGAAATTGTTTAGAAATCGTTTCCTTCTTCTGGATATCCTCTAGCTTGCCAATGAACTTCTAAAATGTACTGTCTAGAACTGCACCCAATACTCTAGATGTGATCTGATGAGGGCAGGGCTTAGGGGAACTCTATCCTCCTTCTTCTGGATACTAAAATGCAGCCTAAGAGCACACTTAATTTTGGGATAGCCAAATCACACCACTGCAGCCCTCCCCCCCCCCCCTCCCGCCCCCAGATCTCTTTCTCACACTGATTCATGTCTGGTCACATCTCCACAAAGCTGTATTTAAACAGTTGAGTTCTTGATCTGAAATGGAGGACACTGATCTCTAATAAATGACATTTTATTAGAACTTGCTTACCTTACCATTTTGGTCATCTTATTTTCATTAAAATGCCTCAATATATTACACTTTTAATGTCTGATGTTCTCTTTATATTTAGGCATAAGATCAAGTCTCCCAAATTCCTTTAGTGTTTACTGTCTGTTTTCCTGTGCAAAACTCTAGCCTTCCTGATATCTTTACAGATAGTCTGCCCATTCCACCCAGGCATCTTTGCCTTGAAGTACTGTCCTTGTCTTAATTGGGTAAATTTGCCATCCAAATTCCTCTTGGTGTTTATCTTGGGCTTTTAGGTTAAACCCTCTGCTAGTCTCTTTCTTATCCTGGCAGACAAGTCAAAATCAGGGCAAAAAGGTTACTTGTTGTTATTCTAGAAAGAGAGAAGGCTGAGAAGAGATAAGAATAAAGAACAATAATCATGAAAGAGAGAACAAGGAACAAAGACACATTCAGTAAACTCCAGAATATTATAAAGGGCTCTGTGCCCTACTCCTTGAAGCTTTTTTAAAAGCTGTAGTTTTAAGACAAATAAAATAGTCTACTTAACATGGCAGGGAACTTGTTACTCCAAGAGATGGAGATGAAATGCCTTTGAGAGAGATTCTGGTAAATTAATGAGTGACAGACTCATAATTAAATAAAAAGAAAAACTATGGTCATGACCCCAAGTGAGAAGGACACCAGAGAAAATCACTGGGGCTGTCTGTGCCTTGGTGGCTCACAAGTGAAAACAGAGGCCTAGAAAGAACCTGGGGCTGGCCCAAGGAACACAGTTGGAGTCTATGATAACCCACAGCACAGGGGTCTAGATCCTGTTTCTGTATCTATGAGGGAAAAGCACTGCATCTAGAGTCAAGAGAACTGAGTTCGAGGCCCAACCTTGCTACTCACTCTCATCCATCAAAGGACTGTTTTTAAGAAGAAAATGAAAAGTGATGTGTAACCCCCCTCAAAAATTTTAATAAAAATGACAGCTCTTTTTATTATCATTATTCTCCTGGGCCCCAGAACACTGGTCTCAGGTTCTCAACTCCTGGTTCTAAGATTAAAGGCCCTTTCCCCTCCTCATTTCTTTCAAGGCCTGCCAACATGAGATCATTTTTCCTCTTCCCTTGAGAAGTTTGGGCTTTATGAACTTCAGTGAACAGGGTATATTCGCTTCCACACTTGTTCCCCATGGCTGTCTACAAAGATTTCAGCTTTTCAAAGCGTAAGTGAAGAAGCTTATTAGATGTGAGTTAATGTGCTCAGCTAATAAGACCCCAGGCCTGGCAGAATCTAGCATCAGAATAAGGATACCTTCCCCTAAGGCTCCAGGGATCCACTTAGTGAAAAATTCTCTTAAAGTCTTGCATTTTCAGAATTAAAAGGCCCTCTAAACCAATTTCATATTCTTTCTTGAGCTCCTCTGGATACATTTCCTATTACTCTAGGGTCTTTTTTCTTTCTTTCAGCAGTCATAATAACTGGCATCTCAGAAATATTACAGAAGTTTAGGGGACAGAGTCAAATCAGCAACTATGATTGTCATATTTTAAGGAGTAAATGAACAATAGGGGCTCCCAACAGACTATCTGTGCATGATGATAGAGGGTCTTATTCCTACATCTGCTCAGCTGAATCCAGGACCTATGAGGTCACATGTCAACTATGACAGAATAAAACGTCTCTCCTCTAAAAAGCCTAGCCAAACAACTCCTGCCTATGGCCAGCTCTACCTCCTCTGAACTCAGAGCAATTACTGTCTTGTCAGTACCATTCATCATATAGCACTTCTTATGTCATTTTTAATTTCTAGTATTATTTAACTTTTTACCCACTAACACTAACTCCACAATGGCTGGAGTACTATTTCTTTGTATTCTCATAGGGCTGGTTTCTAGCCTTAAACACAGTCACTAGCTGCTCTATCAATATTTGTTGATTGACATTTCTCTCTCTCTCCCTTCCTCTACACCTTCTTCTTTCTCTTAGCCCACACCCTGCTCCTCACAGAAGCTTTAACCTACTCTTTTTTTTTTTCTGAACTGGGTTGTTAAGTCCCTCCATGGGAAGAATGGGGGCTCACAATATTGGTTCCAACTTATTGTGAAGATCTGAATGGCTACAGCCACACTGTACCTCAGAACTCCCAAACTCAAGCGATATACGAGCCACAGCCTGCCCCAAGAGCAGTATGTATAGGAATGTGCTAAAATACCTGGATCTTTTTCTTTCCCACTTCCACAATTTTCACTGTTTAGTGCAGATGAAGTATAAAATACCCTATCTGTGCCTAACTACTATTCATACTTCATATTTTTTAACCAATGCTTCAGAAATCTGTGTTAGCAATTCCAGAAACCCTATGGATTCACTCATAAACACTGTGAACTGCACCTGCGGCCTGTAGGTGAGGTTGGTCCAAAAAAGTAGGCATGAGGTGATTGGGAGTCTGTACCTGATTCATGGCACCAAGAGACTGAGCTGCAAAAAAGCTCTCTTGCCTTGACTAAGAAAGGCAGGGTCAGCCTTCCTCAAGGTGGCCTGGCAAAAGAAATCCTTTCTGTCTAATGGCCATGATAAGGTCTACCTTCTGAGGAAGATTGTTCTAGTCCTCAAGGGAAGTTTTTCTTAAGAACACAGTTGAGGAGAAGTACAAATGTCATGGTTTTTGGTGAATATCATCTATAAATGATTTTGGGGGAGTGAGGATTGTAAATGGTATAGAAAAGTCAGAGGAGAAAACCAGGCTGCGAGACTGACAAAGGTAGATGAGTCAAGGGTCAGTGTAGCCAATGCTATTTTGCACAGCACAGGGGGCTGTTGGGTTGAAATTAAAACAAATTTCTTTACCACAGCCATCTCTCAATCCCTTTTCTATTTACGAACTAATACCCTGGAGAGATCTACCTCAGCCAGGGGGCATAAAAAAAGACCTGAAAAAAACAAACTGAGTTTCTGATCTTAAGTAAGATGATAACTGAACTAAGAGACTCAAGGGAGAGAACAGAAGTCAAGGCAATTCAGTGTTAGCAGGTCATTTTCAGTTGTATTCAACTCTGCATGACCCTTTTGGGGATTTTCTTGGTAAAGACTTTGTAGTGGTTTGCCATTTCCTTCTCCAGTTCATTTTACAGATGAGAAAACTAAGGCAAACAGGGTCAAGTGATTTTCCCAGGGTCCCACAGCTAGTAAGTATCTGAGGCCAGATTTGAACTCAGGTTTTTCTGATTCCAGGCCCAGCACTAGAGGCCAAAGGGCAGAGCTGATAACTTCCTAGGCCTCTGGACATTCTGATGCAGCATTCCTGAGAAGGGAATTTAAAGAGCCAGTGGGTAAGTGAGAAAGATGGAGGGAACCTCTGATATGCTGGATGAAGATGAAGAGAAGTGAACTAAGTTTCATGGCTACTGGCTGAGAATACCAAATGAGCAGAGAGCTGCAGCCTGCCCTGAAGGGAAAGGCTTATTAATCCCAGCATCTTTAGAGGATGGAGGATAGACTTGGAGGTGGGTCTGAAAATAGCGCATCAGCTGAGGGCTACAGCTGAGGCCCCAAAGGAGGCATGAGGAATAGGCTGACAGCAGATGATTATTCACCACAACCTTCTCCCTCCCCCTCCAGTGAAGATTTCTTCAGGGCATTAGGTGAGCCTGAAAATAGCCAGGGTTGACAGTCAGCTGGAGTAAAGAGCAGCAACTGTGCCTGGTGGGGAGTGGGCATGAGTAGGGAGCAATGCACTGTGAATGCGTAAACCCACAGGAGTTCTGTAAAGTGATGGTATTAATAGATGTCACTGGCAGCTTTGCAGTGTTTGGAACCATGAGCTGTCCCTCCCTGCATGTGCTCAGGTCCTATGTATCCCCTGTATGTGCCATCCTTTGCATAGCTCCTCTGGCCCCATGTATTCCCCAGGTGTAGAGGCTCTGCCACTTAATTCCTAAAGATTGGGGCAGGGAGGATATTATTATTTTGTTTTCATTGTTATTTAATTAAAATATATTTGTTATGAAATAAATGGTCACATGGCAAGAATGAGGGCTAACCAATGGATAGCCTACATGCTTTGTTAGCATTATCACATAGTGAAGAGAAGACAAGGATGGTTCCCTGCATCTTGGGTGGACCTTCTGGTGAATCTGAGGACACAGATGAGAGCTGCAGAGGAGGACAAGATGGACTGGCATAGATAGGATGTCATGGGCACTGGCAGAAAGATCACCCAAATGAAGGTGATCAGTGATCTGCTGGAGCACTGGTGAATAAGGCACATTCAATCGTTTTCTAGCACCTTCAGAAAGAGATGGCATTAAGTTTCATGTGTGCATGTCTTGTCCCAACAAGCCTGTCAACTTTTGGAAGTCAAGGACTTTGGTAGTTCTTCTATTATCTCCTGGGCTAAACACATAAACAGTCAACTGTCCATGCTAAACTGGAATATGGCTCGCATTCCTGCTTTTCATATATAAACTGTGCATGTCATGAATTCAATCCAGCTGACAGAGCAGAATATATATTTCTTGATCACCCCAGCTTCTATTACCCTTCTTCCCAAAATTACACTGTATTAATTTCATATACATATTCTGTATAAATTTGTATACATATATGTTGCCTTCTCCATTAAAATGTAAGTTCCTTGAAGGCAAAAATTGTTTCTTTTGTCTTTGACTCCCCAGTGCTTGTACACAATGCCTGGCACAGAGTAGGCAGTTAATAAATGCTTACTGGTTGAATATACAGTAAGAAAGTACAACACATCTAAGAAATCTCTCAGTACTCAAGTATTTACTTTTCCTGGAGATGACAGTCTAGCACTTTGAAGGTGTTGTTCCTGTTTCAAAAAATATAAGCATCACCACACAAGCGCAAGAACATTTCTCATTTTTGTCTTTGTTTTGTCTTCACTTATTTAAATTCATTCAGGTTAAAAGAAAAGGAGCCCAGGAGTAGTAAAGGCATTCCTAATAGTCTTGTGTAATGAGTTTGGAAAACAGGATGGAAGCATATATTTCCAGAACCTGATGCAATCTCAGAAGTCATCAAGCCCAACTCTTACCCCAAGAGTCATCAAATCTCTGCTTAAGGATCTCTAGTAAGGAGTTAAAAGCAGTTAATTCTATTTTTGGACAAATTTAACTGTTAAGAAGTTTTCCATTATATTGAGGCAAAAATCTTTCTCCATGTAATTTCTTTCCATTGGTTTAGGTTCTGCTCTTTGGGTTAAAGCAGAACTGAAGACTGCTGCCATGTCTGCTCTGAGTCTTTCCTTTTCCAATTTCTGTACAGCTTGGTTCTGAGTAACCTTATTATCCTAGTCAGTCTTTAGAGGATTTTAGGTAATAAATATTTTTTATTCATTTAAGAAGGGCATCCAGAGACTCTACCTCATCATTTCCCATCTGACAATTTTCTTAGACTTCATGATATACTGAAACTACTCATTCTGCAAGATGAAATCAACTCTGAAACTGACTTCCTCTGTTCATTTCCCATGCCGGCTCATCTTTCTTCAGGATGTTATCAGTTGTGAAACTCACAGCTCTTCAGTACCCCTAGGACCCTCTGGTAGGAGAGAGTAGGGGGTGGACACCTGGGAGCTTCTCCCAGATCCTCAGTTTCAGAAGGGCACCCTGGGAATTCTCCTCATCATTTCCTACCTGGCTGCTTTCCTGGACTCCATGATCTCTAGAAACTCATCATTCTGCAAGATGGAATCAATTCTTGAAACTCCCTTCTTCAGATCATTTCCCACCTTGGCTACAGGATTTCATCATGCCCAGTGATGGGTAACTTCTCTCACCCTGCCCCCACTGGTTTTCAGTTTCTTTTTATGTGTTGTCTTCTCTCCATTAGATTGTTAGCTCCTTGAGGACAGGAATTACCTTATGCCTCTCTTTGTATCCCCAGAGCTTGGCAGAGTGCCTGAAACATAGGTGCTTAATAAATGTTAACTGACTACTGACTTTGACAAGGTCAGCCTTTCTGCCATAAGTATTTACTGAATGTCTACTATGCACAAGATAATGTGTCTGAGGTGTTGTGAAGGATGCACAGAAGAAAAAGACATAGTCCTTGACCTCACTGGTTTCCAACTAAGTGCCAATAATACTTGGGGAACAGAAAGCTAGTTAGGCCAGGTGCAAAGGATTTCAAGGCAAGAACTCTCAACAAAGAGTGGAAAGTGACTATTCCACAGGAGCTGGTCACCTTCTCTGTTCTCAATCACTACTGTCAACACTTTCTTTTCCAAGGAGAAGACTAAATATCACTCCTTTGGCTCCATATAGCTCTTCTCTCCCCTTACATCTACTTTACCTGTTAAGGCTATTGCCACTAGTGGATAAAAAAGTGATCTCTTAGTTTTCTAAAATCAATGCAAAGCTCAATATTAATTCATTTTAAATTGCCTGACAAACCAAAATGTCCTTTGATAAAAGTCATCAATTCTGCTTTTCCCAAAAGGTCAGAACTAGGCCCAGAGGTAGATAGAAGTTACAGCAAGACTGATTTTGCATCCAAAAGAGATTTTTGTTCAGGTAAGATTCGATGGCCTCTCAGGTCACTTCCAAACCTTATATTCTATGACTGTGATAAGTCTCTAAGCAAAACACAAGCCTAATCTAGAATTGGGCCGACAAGGAAAAATGTCCTGACGTTAAGGCTGATGAGACCTTGGAATGTGTTATCAGAAGTTGCAGAGGGTTCTTTTTAAAAGAACTTTTCAGACAAGTTATGTTTCTGGAAAAACAGGAGTAGAAGTTTGCCTAGATACATGGGGACAGGCTATATGATCTCTAGAATTCTATGAGTTGGATAACAATCAGTTTCAATCAAAAACATTAATTTTGATGAGGATCTTTATATGGGCCAATGCCATATGACATTTGAGTGCAATTTTAAGTTTAATGTGCTTATATCAGAGCTCACTTAACTCTTGATGACAGAGGTGTAGCATGAAGTAATGGATAGTGCTTCACATTTGGCTGTCAGAAAAACCTGAGGTTCAAATCCCACATTCAGATGCTTCCCAATCATATGACCTCATGAAATTCATTCACCCTCTACGTGTTTCAGGTCTCATCTATAAAATAAAGATAATAATAGCTCTTCCTTCATAAAGTCACTCTGAGGTTGAAAGAGATAATGTATGTAAAGCACTTTCCGAACCTTAAAGCACCATGTAAACACTAGCTGTTAGTATAACTAAAGCTTCTGATAATGCAGCATCTCATAATACTTTAATTTACCTATAAGACTAGGGAAACACAGACAGATGACAGTCAAATACCAGACTTCACATCCAAATTGAGATTCCCAATTGATCATTTCTTGCTATGATTTTTGAAAAAAATCAACAGGAAAAAGTCCCCTCTCTTATCTTTGAAGAAGGAACATATTGAGGGTGGGCAAAATGCAGGCGATGTAGATCCCATCCATAATGTTAGAGTCATAGAACCTCAGAGCTGGAAGGAATTCAGAGGCCCTCTTATCCAACCTGCAGTTACACAAGAACTGCCTCAGAAAACATAGCAGACAAGGGCTCCCCCAGCCTTAGTGTGATGGATGACCTTTACTGGGAAGGAATCCACTAACTCCCCAGGTAGCTCATTCAACTTTTAATAGTTCTAATTCTCAGGATGTTTTTCATTGTTTCAAGTCAAATCTACTTTTCTGCAACTTCTACCCAATGATCCTAGTTCTGTTCTCTAGGACCAAAAAGGAACAAATCCAATCCCTTTTACATGACGGTCCCTTAGGATACTGGAAGACAACTATCATGTTTCATTAACATTTTCTTCCCTACGTTAAATATTTCCAATTTCTTCAACTGAGTCTTATTTGGCTTGAACTCAAGGCCTTTTTCTTCTGGGATGCCCTTCTCTTATTTTGATCCTTCCCAAAATGTGGTACCCACAGACAGCTTGATCAAAACCTCTTACCTCCTTGAATTCTTTCACGGTCTTAAAATATAGCCGCTGTTTCTCTAACAGTTCCAGGTATTCATCATTTAACTGATCTCTTCTCATTTTGTTCTCTTGCTTTTTCTTCTCCAACTGTTGAAAAATTTTGAGAAGATAGTAAAAAGAGATGTTTTGTACCAGGTCCACTGACAGTGACAGGAACCTCATTAATATTAGTTCAGGGTTCTAGAAACACATCATTTGAAGGGCCCTGAGAAATCAGATAGCTTGACTGAACAGAAGTGATTGAAGTGACTTCCTTTTCCCTCATGCCCCCCAACATACAGGGCCAGGAAAAGTAGATTTGTTTCTGTCATTTCCAATCCCTACGCCTGCAACCTACCAACCCTAAGTAACCAGTCTTCCTTTGACGTCTACTCCATCAAGGTATGTCATCCTATCCAGATCTTGGCAGCCAGTATCTACCATACCATAGGTTATTTCTCCTCTTACTTAAGGATTTAGTGCCTGGCTCAGTTTTCCTCTCTACACCCAAACCTTTATGTGTAGGGACTTCACTGTATCCCCATCAGTACCCTTGCCTATCAGTTTATCAAGCTCCTCAACTCCATGATGTATGTGTACCTTCATTCCATTCAAATACACCTTCCTTAGTCTATCTTTCCAACTTCATAATCCACAATCAAGCCAGTAGACTTCCTCACACATGACATAGCATCTCCAATCTCTGTCTTTGCACTGGCTATCCCCCGTGCCTAAAATGTGCTCCCTCCTTACCTACTTATCACAATCCCTCATGTGCTTCATGACATAGGCCAAATACCATCTTTTACAGGAAGCCTTTCTCGTCTTTACCCCTGCCCCTACTGCTGTGTGCTGATTTTATATATATGTGTACATACACACACACACACACACACACACACACACACACACACACACACACACACACACATCTAATATACCAGTTTTCTTCTTCGACAGCATGTAAGCTCCTTGAGGGGAATCACTGTTTCATTTCTCAGATTTGTGTTTCCAGTAATTCAAATAGTACTTGGCACAGAACAGGAACTCAATAAATGTTTGTTAGTTGGTTGCCCTCACTTCAACTTTCAGTCACTCCACCTCTCCCTGCTTTCCCAGACTATCACCTCCACTCTGACCTCACTTTCCTCTCTTCCAAAGGTTGATCCTTTAGTTGGTTAGCTCTACTTCATCTTGCCCTCTACCCGTGAATCTCTTGCCCTTACATCCTATCATCTCTCATCACTTTACCAGTCCAGAACTTTGAAATACTCCCACTACTTGACTTCTCTTCTCCTACGCTACTGAATATTACCAGAAAAAGTTTTAACTGCAGTCTGGGTCTGCTAAAAATTTATATTATGTAACCTGAAAGGGGGCCTTACTGATGCACGCCATTCTTTTTACACTTTCCTGATCAACTAACTATCCAACTCCCCAGAAATGCTCTTCCAAACCTATTTTCAAACCATCCTAGTCCCCCTCAGCATGGGACCTTGCTTCATACTTCACTGAAAAAAATTAAGCTCATCTGTCTGCAGCAATCTGTCCTTGAAACCTCAGGATTATCCTTGACCCTCTCCTACTTTGCTCTTGCATTTAATGAGGAGGTGTCTTTTCTGTTTGCCAAGGTCAATACTTTTAGAGTCTTTTGCCTTGATCTCATCCTCTCCTGTCTCTTGCAGGAGCTCACTCTTATCAATCAATCCACTTCTCTCCCTAATGTCTAACTGGACCCTTCTCTGTTAACTGTAAACATGACTTTACTCAATGGTTCCTTCCCTATTGCCTACAAACATGCCCAGAACTTTCCTATCTTTAAAAAACCTCAATCCATCCTATCATACCTCAGTAGTCATATTCCCTTTCAGAGACAAATTCCTAGAAAAAGTTATCTACACACTCTGCTTCCTCTTCAGCCCCTTGCAATCTGGCCTTGGTCATCCTCAATACTTGACTGAAACTGCTCCATTGCTAAAATCTAGTGACCTTATTTCAGTTCTCCTCTTTTTGAGCTCTTGGCAGTGTGGGACATAATGCTGATCACCCCCTTCCTTCTAGATATTCTCCTCTCCATAGGTTTTGTGACACTGCTCCATCATGGTTCTGATGGTCCCCTGCAACTCGAAATCTATAATACTATGATCCAAGATGAATTCTAAAAATGTTTCGGGTCATGGAAGAATCACTGGAATAAGTGGGCCACCATTTAAGATGACTATTTTGAAAGGGACAGTATTAACTTTAAATGTATAAGTGCTGACATACAAAAAAAGCCAACTTATATCACAGTTCTATGCTCTAAGAGCTAAACAGAATTGAAACAGTTCTAAGGAGATGCAGGAAACACAAATTTATAGAGTATCCACCCCAAATGTTCACACAGACTATCTGTGCTGGATCTGTGGTAGAGCATTCTGAGATTATATCGGTCTGATCGGTCACAGTCAGACACAATGAAACTTGACTTCAGCACGATGTTATTTTGGTCGTCTTCAAGAATAAGGACAACTACCACCACCACATATATCTATCTAGACTGACAGAAGTACAACAAATGCTTCTGATGACAACTTGATCACTTCATGCTTCTTTCTCCATAAAAGGCAGAGTCTTTGCTAGGAATAATGGCCTGAGAGCCAAAAAGCCTGAGAAGAGGGAAGAATTAAAGGGGCCTAGACCACTTCCCTCTTTATGAATACTTTCCTTAAGAAGAAAGCAGCTCCAAGGAGCTGAAACCTCAGCAAGTACTTTCTGACCCATAGAATCCAGGACTTAGAAGGAACTTAGCGGCCATCTAATTCACATCTTACCAACAGCATGAATTGCTTGAATATCTCCAATAACAGAGAGCTCACTACCTACTGAGGCAATAATCCACTGCATTTCTAGACAGCTCTGTCAAAAAAGTATTCTTTATATTGAGGTGAAATTTGCAACTCTAAAGCTTTAATATTTGCTTACTATCAGCAGAAGCTTCCTGGCAAGAGGAGGTGGGGCTAGAAAGGGATGACTGGATAAATTAAAATCTACTGGCAAATCCCAAATCCTAATTACGTGGGTCCCTGTTAAGATTACAAATAACTGGTAACTGATATAATTCCACCATATAGGGATGAGGAGCCTGTGGTAGGCAAGACAGGTTCACTTTATCTTTTTTAAGTATAGACTAGCTGAAATTTGATACTGATTTTTAAGGCAAAATCTATCATCAACATAAGTAGTCATTGCTGGTGTGTTTTTAATAGGCTCACAAGTGAAAGATTAGCTAGGTCCCATCTGGAAGAAGAAGGTAGTTAGGAGTCAGTTTCCCTAAATCTCAGTGAGCCTATTTCACAACTGATAAAATACAAGGTCTGTGGTATTAACACAGGTAACCTACCATCCTAATCCATAGGTAGGATGGAACCTTAGCCAAATTATGCAGCAGGAAGTGATTATCTTTGGTACCCTATCATGCTCTCTCTCCAATCTTTTCGCATCCTAGGGCCCATTAGTTATCTGAGGACTACCAATATGTTAGCTGATTATCTGCTACTCAATTAGAAGGAGAAGTTTCCTAAAACCCCAAAATGCTTTCAGGACCCAAAGGAAATAATTTCCAATGTTAGAACTTCAGGTATTATGACATCTCAATGGGGCAAGTTGCTTTGGGCTGAGGGGCCTTCCCAGTACCACTCAAATCACACAATGAAGGCCCAACTTCACCAGCTGGCTCTGCCCAAGGAGGAATCTGAAAAAAGAGCTGCAATTCTTTTTGGAGCGATGAGGTGTCACTGGAAGCTTCATCATGCATTATTTTCAGGGCCTGTTCTACCAGGGGAATGAGTGGTATGCTAATCATTATAATTATCATTTTATTACAATTATAACATTATCCATTTATTTATTATAAAGGTGAATTGCTTCCCTTGAGTGATTTTTTTTTCTTTTTACAAATGAAGTTTCAAGTTTAGAGGGAGAAGAGAAACGCAGCTGACCTTCATCCGATTTTGTTTAATTCCGTCTACAATCTGTTCCATCTGTCGCAAAAACTGGTCACGGGCAGCGGAGGAGGCCATTGCTCTGGAAGAAAAGCCAGTAGATGCCATTTTGTGAGATCCCTGGGGACTCAAGTCACTAGATCAAATCTGGCAGTTTGAGAGTAACCTTAACTCCTTCCTGGAGGGACAACAATGGCGATTTCCCACCCCTGGGAAATGAACACCTTAGAAGCAGTTTGTGTGATACAAAGGACAGAGTGCAGGAATTCAAGTCAGGAAGACTGCATTCAAATCGTTCCTGTTTCAGACACTTACCAGCTGTGTGACCCTGGGCAATTCATTTAAACTCTCTTAGTCTCGGTTTCCTCATCTGTTTCCTCATCATGCCTTGGGGGAGAATAATGATATCCACCTCCCAGGGCTGTTGTGAGGATCAAATGAGATGACATATATGAAGCACTCTGTAAACCTTTCAGTGTTACATCAATGCTAGCTAATATTATTACAATTATACCTTATCTTTGATTTGTTAAGTATCCTTCTCCCTCCACTGTCTTAAATGTTGGGTATTTTAAAAAATTAATGGTTTTTAATAAACTTTCAAAATGATTAAATGTAAAATTTATTTTTTTAAAAGAGAAGTATTTTTGAATTTTGAAATTGAAATCCCAGCTGGACAATAAAATGTAAACAAAGAACAAAATAAAACAGAACTGACATATAATTATAATGTTCAATTTTGTATTTAGAGAAGACATGAGGCATTATTACACTCACCTTTTTACATTGCAGATGTGGATGGGGGAGGAAGGATACAGAAATGATTTTAACGTGAAAACAAAATGCATCAATAAAACTAAGAAAAAATAACACCCAGCATTTAACTAAAGAACAATAACAACAAAAGGAACAAAGAATGTAAAAAGTGGGTGACCCAAAGGACAATGGAGAAATGTACAGCAGGTGGAGTATATTACCAGTCATTAGGTTAAGCATGTAAGCTGGCTAGGCAACACCAGTAAGGGATAAAAGCTGGTTGCTAAGTGTTAAACTAGTACCTAGGGAATGCGAAAAGACCTAGAAAAAGAATTTCCATGCATGAAGAATCTTCCCTCTGGAAGGTGTATGGGAGAATATAGAAGAAAATCACACTAGATGAGAAGGCAAAGGTGGGTCATCAGCTGCAAAGGTTGAAAGATGGACAAGATCACATCCATCTTCAAATATAAATCAGCAAATGTTTATTGACTTGAAAAGTCACTTAAAGAGTGAGATTCCCAGTACATTTAAAAGAGGGTTTGATTTAGATATAATTTCTTACAGGAACACACTGACTGTATAAATCAAGACATATTTATACTTAGCAACAAGCAGAGACTGCATGTCTAAGAATGGCATCCTCCCCTACACCCTCAGATGATTATGTATACTTTTTAAAACACCATTTTATCCCATCCACAATACAAAGATAGATTTCAAAGTACAGTGTGTGCAACGTTTTATAGGAAGGGAGACCAAGTGGTAATGTTTACTTACTGTTGGAAGTTTTCATGAATTGAATTCAGCAAAGAAATCTGAGGAAGAAAAATTCTGTAAGCAGAAGGTTAACTGATTTTGAATTTGAAGGTGAACTGATGTAAATGTTAGGAAACCTACTTTTCTTTAAGACTGCTAGGCAGTTCATGCCTTGCTTATTTATGTTTGCTAAGGAACACACATTTTCCAACTAAGATGTACCAAATGAAATTACTTTTATCACTCCTATACATGGAACTTCCTACTTGAAAAAGATGTATTTTTTTTCACAAGAGAAAATGGTTTGCTTCATTCTGCAATCCAACTCCATAGTTCTTTCTCTGGATGTGGAAGGCATTTTGCCTCAAGAGTTCATTGGAAATTTTTTAGGTCCTTGCACTGCTGCGAAGGGCTAAGTCTACCAGAACAATCCTTCGCACACTGTGGTTGCTGCTGTGTATAAAGTTCTCCTGGTTCTGCTCCTTTCACTCAGCATCAGTTCACATAAGTCCTTCCAGTCCTCTCTGAAGTGTTCCTGTTCATCGTTTCTTACAGAAAAATAGTATTCCATTACTTTCATATACCACAACTTGTTCAGCCATTCCCCAATTGATGGGCATCCCCTTAATTTCTAGTTCTTGGCCACCACAGAGAGTGCTGCTATAAATATTTTTGTACATGTGAGACCCTTTCCCGTTTTTATGATCTCTTTGGGATACAGTCCTAGAAGTGATATTGCTGGGTCAAAGGATATGCACATTTTTGTAGCCCTTTGGGCATAGTTCCAAATTGCTCTCCAGAATGGTTGGATTAGCTCACAGCTCCACTACCAATGAATTAGTGTTCCAACTCTCCTACGTCTTCTCCAACATTTATCATCTTGCTATTTTGTCATGTTAGCCAATCTGATATGTGTGATGTGGTACCTCAGAGTTGTTTTGATTTGCATCTCTCTAATCAATAGTGATTTAGAGCATTTTTTCATATGACTATGGATAATTTTAATTTCTTCCTCTGAAAACTGCTTGTTCATATCCCTTGACCATTTATCAATTGGGAAATGACTTGTATTCTTGTACCTTTGACTCAGTTATATATTTTAGAAATGAGGCCTTTATCACAGATACTAGTTGTAAAAATTCTTTCCCAGTTTTCTGCTTCCCTCCTAATCTTGGTTGCATTGGGTTTGTTTGTGCAAAAACTTTTCAATTTAACATAATCAAAATTATCCATTTTGCACTTTATAATGTTCTCTATCTCTTGTTTGGTGAAAAATTTCTACATTCTCCATAAATCTGACAAATTCACTACTCTTTGCTCCCCTTATTTGTTTATAGTTTCAATCTTTATATCTAGCTCATGTGTCCATTTGGACTTTATTCTTGTATACAAAAGATGTATTTTAAAAGGAATTTTTATATTTGTGTAAAAGAAAAAAAAATCATAAAAATAATCATTTGCCAGAGAAAATCTGAATCTCAGGTTCAGCCAGCAGGAAAGCTGAGACAAAATTAGTGCCATCTGGGTGGCAGTGACACCACCGTCCCTTCCCCACATGTAGATGTGCAAAATTTTAATTGCTAGGAATCCATCAGCAGTTCAGTTGTGTGGAAAGCAAAAAGAAGGTGTGCACTCATAAGATTTCTTTTTTTGCACAGTCTTTTTGCCAAGTCCAAACCAGTGTTGGATCCTTCATGGGTTATCCTTGTGGGTCATATCACTACTAGTGCCCTACCTCACAGAAACTACTTCAGATCCATCCAGGAAGAAATTCCAAGAAATTCCTTCCCATTCTAAACTACTGGATCTAGAAAGGTGCTAAGTTAACAGTAAGGAGACTTGGGTTCCAACCTCTTCTCTGACACTAAATGGTTTTTTGGCTTCTAGTAAATTGCTTACTCTCTCTGACTTGGAGATTTACCAGCTGAAAAATGGGAATGAGAATTCCTGCTCTCCTTACCTCATGCACAAAACACAAGTATAATTCAACACTGTTTAAACAGAAGTGGTTTCATCGCAAAAAAGTTTAGAAAATATCGTAGATATGAAAGTAACTTGAAAATATAAAAAAGCACTATATAAATGCAAAGGACTTCTGTTACAGCATTAATAGCAGAGTGATTGGGAACAGACCTACAATTTTAACTCCTGGAGGAGGAAACTTTCTCTCTCAATGCAGGCTGGCACGCTCTCTACAACTTAAAGTCTTAGATTATTGCCTAGAGCGCTGAGAAGTTAAGTAGATAAGCATTGGTAAAGTTAAATATTAAAAGGGAAAAAATCTTCTTGTAAAACGACTAGATCAAGAAGAATCTATGAATAACAAGGTGCTTTGAAAATGGAATAGGCCTATTCCAAGGAAAATCTCCCCAAAGCAGCCAAGACAAATTCCTAAGAACATCAGGGCACAGGACAGACTTCCTGGAAGCATAGACCCTTAATGTTCACCCACATCACTCTTGCCCCCCACTTCCTGGCCTAAAAAAATGACAGGAGGTGATATTAAATATTATTTAAACATAAATAAGAATCAATAATAGTGATGATGATCATTAACAGTGTTAGAGATTCAGGGTCAGGTGACAGGGTGTCTGTGGTAATGCTTCCCATAGATTTCTAATAGTCATCTTATAGGATGACAGAGTTAGTTACGCAGGACATCAAAGGCCAGTCAGACCAAACCCCTAATTTTACAGATCAGCAAACTTAAGCCCAGAGACGTTATGTGATCTGCCATGGTCATAGAGGTAGTAAATAAAAAAGCCAGTATTTGAATCCAAGTCCTCTGGGATCTAGAATGGCATTATATAATGTTAAATCACCGAGGAATGGTTCTGGACACTTACTTGCAAGCTGCAGGGTGCCTGGCACATAGTAGGCACTTTATAAATGCTCCCTGATTGACTGATTCACAACTTGGACATTGAACCAAAATGTCCCTACTTGGATAATTTGATTTTCTTGACATTTTTTAAAGCCTTGGGTTTCAAAAAGCTAAAGGAAGATGTTGGAAAGATGGGGAAAAGTCCATGAGCTATTATTTTATATGCAGAACAAACATTCCACTGTTTTGTAGAGAAAAACCTAACCACTGCTTAATCAACACAGGGATACAGTTATAAACTCATCCATTTGGCAGGAGTTAAAGGCTCATAAGGCTGATGGGGGAGAATTTGTGTTTAAATGACAAAGAAGCTTTTAGTGAAAACAAAACCCCAGTGATACCTCTAAACAGTCCCAAGAATCCCACACCTACAAGGCCCTAATTGGGTCTAATTAATCACAGTACTAATATGACACCAAACTGGAAAAAACCCCACTGTAAACAGCCTCTATCTTAATGCTCTTTGCTAGTTCTTCACCACAAGGCTGCTGATAGCAGAAGCCAGTGTCCCTCTGTGGAAATGAGACACTGAAGGTGGAACTTAGAGCCTATTTTTCTATGTTGATGATCACTGGCTCCAAACCAAGTCAGTCAGTCTGTGAACCCTTGTATACAGTTCTGTCTGTGCTAGAAACTGGGGAAGGGAAACAAAAGAAATGAAAGCGATGGTCCCTATTCTTGAGCTCACAGTCTAGTGGGGAAACAAAACATGTACACATTCAAGGATCATGCCAAGGAACCCAAGAAAGTATGACCCAGGGAGGCATAACCCTGTGTCTGGCACTCAAAATCCTACTCACTATAAGGCTGCAGGTCGCCCCTGCCCACCACCTTTCCAGTTTTCTCACACCATACACCCCTCTCAACATATTCTTCAATCCAGTGACATTGGGCTCTGTGTTCTATGAACTCCATCTCTTGCTTGTGGGCATTTTCTCTGGCTCTCACCAATGCCTGGAATGCTCCTCCTCCTCATCTCTGCCTACTGGCTTCCCTGGCTTCCTTTGATACCCAACTAAAATCCCACCTTCTATAGAAAGCCTTTCCCTTCATTAATCACCTCCTATTTATACTGTACATAGCTTGTTTGTAAGTATTTGTTGGCTCCTTGAGGGCAGGGACTGTCTTTTTCCTTTCTTTGTATCCCACAGTACCCAGCACATTAAGTAGGCGCTAAAAAAAAATCATTGAATATCACTTCCTCTTTTTGGACCTCAGTTTGTTCATCTGTCAAATAAGAGGGATTGACTAGATGTTTTTTTCCTTAATACATACTGAACTGGGCAACAATTTAACTTGAACACAGCACTAGCAATAGCTAATCCACTAAAAAATACAGAAACTGGCAATATTCCTACTCTCTGGGTCCACAATCTGACCTTCTGTGTGGTGCAAAGCAGCTTTATGACATGGCCCCAAACTGTCCCTAAATATCCTTTTTCACAAAGCATTTACCATAGTGCTTCGAAGAAAAACAGGGTTAAATGATACATTGATCCATATGGTGTCCTGCTATCTGCAGGAAATATACTTTTCATTCATTTTTTGTGAAAACATTTGTCTTAAGTGGGTCAAGGAGAAACATTTTTTTAAAAGAAATTTCTATTGATATCTTTTGTTTTTACTTCAGTTTCTTTTCACATATATCCCTGCCACTTCTCTAACCAGAGAGTCATTCCTTATGACTAAGAATAAAAGAGAGAAAAAGTTCTGTAAAGTCAACATATTAAGTGATGAATTAAAATTACATGAAAAAGCTTTTGCAGAAATTCAATGCAACTAGGATAAGAAAGGAATGTAGTGATTGGGAAAAATATCTCTGCATCAAACCTCTCTGATAAAGTTTGACAATCAATATACGTAGGGAACTAACACAAATATAGAAGATCAAGAGTCATTTCAATGGATAGACAATCAAAAGATATCAACAAATAGTTTTCAAAATAAGAACTGTAAACTATTAACAACTATAGGAAAGACTGTTCAAAATCATTAATAATTTTAGAAAAAGATTCAATACTGAGGTTCTGCCTCATGCCCAGAAAGTTGTCACAGATGATAAAAGTCAGTGTTAGAAGGATTTTGGAAAGAAAAGATTATCAATGCACTATTGATAGAACTGTGTTTGGGTCAATAATTCTTAAAAGTCCTTCAGAATTATGAAGTGACTAAAACTTCTGTTATCTGCCTGAGATCCTATTGCTATGAATATATTCCAAAGAAGTCAAAACAGAATAAAAGAGGCCCCACATACACCAAACTATTTATAGCATCCTTTTTTGTAGTAGTACTGGACTGGAAACCACCGATTAGAGAATAGTTAAACTAATGGGGCATCTAGGTGGCACAGTGGATAGAGTGCTGGGTCTGAAGTCAGAAAGGCTCCTCTGTCTAAGTTCAAATCTGGCCATACAGCCTCAGACACTTACTAGCGTGTGACCCTGGGCAAGTCATTTAACCCTGTTTGCCTTAGTTTCCTCATCTGTAAAATGAGCTGGAGAAGAAAAATAGTAAACCATCCAAGTATCTTTGCCAAGAAAACCCCAAATGGATTATAAAGAGTTGACCATGACTAAGAACACCTGAAAAACTATGTGGGATACATGAATGTAATGAAATTATTATGCCAGGAAGAAATGATGAATATGAATGTACAGAGAAACATAGAACTAATAAGAACTGACACAAAGTGAACAGAACCAGTAAATAAAGACAAAATGATCCACAACAATGTAAATGGAAGAGTAACAATAAAAAAAAACCAAACAGCTAACACTATAGAATTATAATAACTAAGGCTGATCCCAAAGGAGCAACGAGAAAATTCATCTCCTTTTTCTCCTTCACAGAGTTGAGGGGCTACAGGTGCAGCAAAATACATACGGATTTTTTAACTCCAACAAGTACAAAATGAAGTACAGACTAAAGGGAGGTATATATCATAATGAAAACAACAGTGGCCTGGGAGTTGAGAGACTTGAGTTTTAATCCCAGTTTTACCAATAACTAGCTGTGTGACTTTGAAGAAGTCATTTCACCTCTCTAGCTCAGTTTCCTCATCTGCTAAACTGGTTGAATTAGATGATCCTGAAAGGGTCCCCCATTTCCATGATGCTGGGCTTGAGTGAAGAATTGCCAAGAGGATAATGTAGAAAGGAGAGATCCAAGTGTGATACATCAAAAGGTTTCCTGAAAGTGATCATCAAGCCAGGCTTTATAGGAGGTGAGGAATATGGAATGGTAGAGCTGTGAAAGAAGGGTACTCTTGATACATAGCAAATTGAATATTTTAATTTCTTTAAGGACATCTTATGAATCCAGGGTTTGATCTGCATAATAAAGATTAACTATGTTTTCATAAGCACAATGATTCTAAAATGAAGTACCTACAGCTATGTTCTGTATACTGGAAGTGTTCAATTAGTTCTTATAAACTAGACTCTTGTCAAGTCATTTAAACTCTCAGCCTCAGTTTCCTTATTTTTTAAAATGGAGCTGGGGAGCTGGGGTACCTATGTGGCTTGATGGCCTTAAAGGTCCCTAGAATCCTTTTTTTTTCCCTACAAATTCAAATTCAACAACATCTTTCAAATGTCCAGGGCACTGTACTAGGAACCTTATTATCCCCAATTATATAACTAGTAATAAAGCAAAAGGCTGAAAAGGTTTTATATATCAAGGCTTTCTCTGCAGTGAAAAGCAGTTTCCATGAAAAGCTCTCAGTATTTCAAACAGATAATTTCCATGGCACAAAATTCCTTTCTTTAGACCTCTTTACCCTCCCTAACTTCACCTACTGGTTTTTGTATGTTTTACTGAACTAAGTTAGGATAGTCATTGTTTAAAAAGTTATCTAAATCCTGAAATCTTCTAGAAACTTAATAACTGCACAAAACCTTCTCTTCTTCCTTGGTGACCCTTCACCCAAGTAGTCCAATGTTCAATTTTGCTTAGAATTATGGAGTTGAAAAGAGGTTTTCAGATCATTTTACAAATGAGGAAGCAGATTTGTTGAGAAGAGGCTTTCCTAGGTCATACAAGTAGTAGCAGGAGAAGGGCCAGAACCCAGGTTTCCTGAAGAACACAATGGAAGTGTTCTTAAGCTACAGCATCTATGTATGTGATCACCTCCACGGAACTATGACCTCTCCAAGGGCAGGGCTGAATCTCTTCTTTATAAAGGGCTTGATGCTTCCTTGTATACATGAATAAAGGGTGAGGAAAAAAGCAAAGGCTAAAAGCTTTGACATGGAATATTCCTGAAGCAATTCTGAAGTCATTCTCTCCACTTTAATTTGCCTTCTCATCCATCTACTCTGAATCTTGAATGCATACCTGTGTGAGTGTGTGTGCATACGTGTGTATGATTGTGTGTGGCCGCATGTATGTGTGAAAGAGACACACAAAGAGTATAGGTATGTTTGCACATAACTGTACACCCACAAGGGTATCTTAAACATGAAATGGATTTCTGATTGTGTGTGTGTGTGCATGTGTGTGTGAGACCTAGACTGTGTTCCTGATCCTATCAGTAACTGATTACTTAATTGTAATTCTCTCTTCTGTTAAATTTCTTACCTCTTTTTCCAAATAAACCTTCTTATCATCCAGTGTGTTATATAGAGTGAAAAACTGCTTGGTTTCTTTGTGGGTTGCTGACACTGCACAAAATAAACAAACAAAAAATCAGTGAACTACGAAAAAAATCCTTCATGGAAGGCATTTTTTTCTTTCCATTAATCTGAAAGGTACACCCTATAGAACTGGAGAGTTTTCTGCGTTTATGGCAACCTCTCATTAGGAGCAAAGCCATGGGGAAGCAAGGATGGTCACTTATGTGATTGTGAATAAAGTCAATGTTCTAGTCATATGACATGTCGGACCAATAGGCTACCATCTGAGCAGCCTGACTACATACTGATCACATTAAAGACCTTCATGGCCTCTGGTTCGTTATAGACTGGAAGATGACACTAAAAAAGGAGACCAGATTTTCTAGTCATCAATGGTCTAGTAAATTAAGTCCCAGGGAAAAGCAGGCAAAGGGAATTCTGGGTCCAGTAGACAACAAACATCCAAGTAGGGGAAAAACTAAAAATTTTAAGAGTGAAGAGGTAGGAGTGTTAATGTGGGGTGAATATGATTCAAAGCTGGGGAGCTACTACCATCCATACTGCCTGCCTAAAATTCTCTGAATCTAAAAGGCACAGTTTCACTCAAAATAAAGATGGTGGTGAGGTGGAGGCTATTGTTTCCAGTTCAGTCTCAAGGGTAGTTTCAGACTTAATATGCATGAAAAGAGTATGAAGCCACTTCTTTAAAGAAGTCTTCCCTGATCCATTCAGTCAATAACATTTCGCATTCAAGCCTCATGGAGCATTTTGTCTGCCTTTCTCTAAGGCACACTCAGAGAAAAAGGAACATTAGGTGGTACACTGGATAGAATGCTAGCCATGGAGTCAGGAAGACGAGTTCAAATCCAGCCTCAAATACTTCCTAGTTGTGTGACTCTGGGCAAATCACTTAACCTCTCTTTGCCTCAGTTTCCTTAACTGTGAAATGGGGACAGCAGTACCTACATCACAAGGTAGTTGTGAGGATCAAATGAAACAATAATTATTAAGTGCATAGTACAATGCCTGGCACATAACAGGTGCTGAATAAATACTTACGCCCTTTACTTTCCCTTTCCCTAATGCATCTATCATGGATCACTGTATATGATATGAATTAGGAAGCCCTGATAGTACGATTTTTATGTTTTGGGGAACCATGATTTTATTCCAAGGCATAACTGAATCAATTCAACGATGGCCTATATTATAAAAGGGTCTTCTTATATGGCCAACCATTCTGCAGCATTCTTCGCAGACAAGAGGGATCTCTTTTGTAGAATTGAGTCAATTTATTCAACATCTGCCCTTCTTCATGCATGTAAAAGACAGGAAGATTCTGCTCAAATTATGGGGGTCCTATGAACAACATTAGCCACCTTCAATGCTGTTAACAAATAATGATGATAATTTAACCCACAAGTACAGGACAACTGTATTATATCATGGTATAATATTTATATTATAAATAAGGGACCACCAGGAGTCAGAAAACTGGGGCTGATTCTAGATTTTGTTCTTCTACTCACTACCTGTGTCACCTCTTTGAAATTTCAATGTTATAGAAACTGTTGCTGGTGGTGGTGATGGCAAAGAACAGTAGTAACAACAACAACATTGGCCCCCGCTATCTCACAGTGTTCTGAATGATCTTCACATAAGGTTATCACATAAATGACTCACTCTTTTAGAGCACTGCTAACACTGATAGGCCTTCAAGTTCATACAGCCACCACTATGGAGTCAAATTTCTTGATTCCCATCCCCACCCCAAGATTAAATGCCTGACTCAGTACATCATTTGGCAAAATATGCCATAGCCTCTTCTCTGTAGGAACTCTCAGTCTAATTCACAAGAGACATAAACCAAAGTAGAAAAAGACATGAGACTTAGTCAAACTAAACACTGGGCTATTTTTGTAAAAGGCAGGTTTCTATGCAGGTTATTTTGTATGAAAGGAGCCCCAGAAACATGGAGGCATCTACAGATACTACTAAATTTTTAGTTAGCTATTAGTTTTCCTCTAATACAATGCAAGCTCCTCCAGGGCAAGAACTATTTCCTTTTTGCCTTTTTATCCTCAGTACCTAACACAGTGCCTGGTACACAGTAGGTGCTTAATGACTTCTTCAGGATTGATTAGTGCTTGCTTCCCCTGCCACTTATGCTGACATATTCCAGCTGGAACCTGGGTTTAACCAAGTAGAACTAGTGTAGTTATGGCCAGGATCCAAATCTTGGAAATGAACTTTTCTAAATTTTTCTTGCAAATGTTTATGAATATTCCTAGATAGGTCCCATCAAACTTTTGATCATGCCTCTATTCTGCATTCTCTCCTCCCATTTTAATCTGTACTAGATATATAAGTTTCAAACGTTTTAAAGTTTCATACAAGAGTATATGTGTCTTCTTCTCCAATGAGACCACAAACTCTTTAAAGGGAGGGCTCGAGCCTTGGTTCTTATGATCACTCCTCCTCCCTCCACAGCAGACATGACATAGCACTTTGGACAGCGCTCCATGTACTACAACAACAGGCTCACTGTACATGTATGTTGGCTGGCTGTTCAAGATAAGGTCTGGTGCCAGAGCCCAACACCAAGAGCTCAATTAGAAGAAAAGAATCAGTCAATAGAGAATGCCAAGGCATTGTTATTTGGATTTATGGGCCACTCCACTGGGAGGTTACATGGAATGTGAGCAAAGTGAACATGAATGTGATTAAATGAAATCCTTACCCATGGTGGCATTAAAAGAATTTGCTGTGATTCATGCACCATCATTTAAAAACATGATGAAGCCCTCCCTTCCATTATGCCAAGCCTTGGGAGCATAGTCTTGGTCGATACACCTACCCTGACTGTAGAGTTCAATAAATCTCTTCTGATATTGTGTTAACTCAGCTCTGCTGGGTACTTCATCAATCTTGCGTTGCAAAATTGCTATTTCTCGGTTTCTTCGAGCCTAAAGGCAAGGGAAGAAAAAAATACTATTTTGTAATTGGTCTTACGTGATCTACCAAATGTCAGAACAAAATACTGTTAAAACCCCTTAAGGGTACTCTACTAGCACACTTACGGATAATAGTTAAACTGTGTGACCAGCAGACAAACTTAAATGTGGGCCCTTCCCTTCTGACCTGAATTCAACAAGCCACTTGGATTCCCACATGAGGATCTGGTTCAAGTTCAGTTTCACAAGATTAGAGGAAGCTGTGGTGGTATAGTTTCCTTAGGGAGGCTATAATAGAATAGACACACGCCTGCGTGGCACATGAGGCCATGGTAAGCAAATCAAGGATACCATAGTGGTGAGGGCAAGCAGATGGTGACTACAGAGAAAATGTCAATGTCTATGTGAAGAGTAGGCTCCAGCTTACTTCCCATTATTCCCATTCAAGCATGTTATATTTCCAACCACACTGGCCACCTTCTTGTTATACCTCGTTGGACATTCTATCTCCCACTGCTAGGGCTTTGTATAGACTTCCTCTCCCATGCCTGTTAGAATCCCAAATCTCCTTCATGGTTTATTCATCTGTCAGCTCCTATAGAAACTGTTTTCTGATTCTCCTGGTTGTTTGTACTCTATCCCTTCTTAAATTATCAAGTATTCACTTGAATGTTACATATCATATTCACTCCATGGAATGTAAACTTAGGGTAGAAACTATTTTTTATTGTCTTTATATTCCGTGTGTGTGTGTGTGTGTGTGTGTGTGTGTGTGTGTGTGTGTGTATGTACATCATACACACACATATATATATCACTTAGTATAGTGTTTTGCATGTAGTGGCAGTTCAATAAAGATTGTTGGACCAAACAATATATGGAAGGGGCTAGATGTGTGTCAGCTATTATAATTTTATTTAGGCACTCGAGTGCCAGAGGATACAGTAAAAATTTCTTGGGCTGACCTTCAAAACTCACAATGTACCTTTCCAGGTTTGTCTTCCATTCATCAGCTTTTTGCTTCTAGTCAAATGTTTTCTTGCCTCTACATGTTTGCTCATATCTCTTGCCCTGCTTGAAATTCCCTGTCATCATCCTCTCCATATCTTTTAAACCTCAGCTCCAGTTAGTCATTCAAAGTAGCATGTATAAGCATCTACTATGGGCCAGGCACTGTGTGGTAAATGCTTCTCACCAACTCATTCCAAATCCTCTTGCTCTTCTGGACATAAGTTTAATGTTCACCGCACCCATCTAGCACATATTGGATTTTTATTTTTGTCATCTGAATAGTACCTAGCGTAGTGAATGCTTCAAAGGAATTGGCTTAATTTAGAGTAGGAAGGATTAAGTGAGACAAATATTTCTTAACTTTTTCAGAGTTACGTTGATTTTTTTTTCATATTTTCTCAACTTACACAGCTCCTGCTCTCTGCCTCCCCTAAAATAAGTGCTATATGACATATAAGAAAGTCTGTATCGCTACATGAGTCAACCCTAAAAACAGAGAATTCTGTCTCTGAAAGTGGCACAAAGGGACATGGTGTGAGAGAGCATGGCTGTCCTTCATGACATCAACTTTACAAGATTAGAAATGCAACCCAAACACCTCTAAAATCACTTGAGTTATTACATATTCATCATCCATAAACTCATTTAAGCCTCCCTTTAAACTATTTATACTTTTATCCTGTGTCACCTCTTGGAGTAATCAGTGTGTGAGTACTTGCATTTGTTTTTCCTAAAATTATCACTTTTAAATTTCAAAGGGAGCTCTGGTTCTAATATCCCAGATGATGATGAAGTCTGAGTTTATTCAATCCATATCCTTAATTATTTTCTAAACCTTGATCACCTCTCCTCTTATTTTCAGCCTGCTTTTTGTGTTTTAAATTAAATTATTATTTTTTAATTTTTAAAATTTTAAATTATGTGCATTAAAGATAGAAACTGATCCCTTTCAGTGACAAACCATGATTTCAGAAGGCCATTACCCAAACCTTTTGACAAAGAGGTAAAAAAACTCAACATGTATAAGATATACATTTTTCAACATGGCCAATAAAAAAATTTGTTTTTCTTTTTTGTAGGTGGGGGAAGGAGGTGGGGCAGAGGGAAAGTACTTATTAATCTGCAAAATAAAATTCAAGTTATTACTTTTTGTGAGGGATGGCAAAGATGGTTTTGTGATACTCTTTCACATGACTTGAAATGCTAATAGAGCAGTTTTTAACCATGGGTTTGTGAATTTATCTTTAATGTTTCAATAACTACTTCAATATAATTAATTTCCTTTGTAATCCCACATGTTTTAAAACTTAAAAATATTAGTCTAAGAAGAGGTTCATGGACTTCACTGACCAGACTACCCAAAGAATCAATGACACCAGAGGCTAAGATCCCCCTGCTCAAGAGCAATTCAAAGCCTTTTGTGTTTGGCACTTTGCATTCTCTAACTCCATTTAGAATATGTTGTGGATCGCAGTATAAGGGGTCACTCTAGGCCTAATTTCTACCAGACTCTTTTCCATTTTTTTCCCAGGGTTTTTTTTTTTAAATCAAAAAGGCAGTTTTTCTCCGGGCAATTATGTTTTCTACTTTATCAAACACCAGGCTGTTGAGTCCTATTGTTTCTGACTCTCCCTTGTCTAGTCTGTTCCACTGATTTATCTGTCTGTTTTTTAACTAATACCAGATGGTTCTGATAACTCTTTGATGTCTCTACAAGTTGTTTCTGTATATATGATTTTCTGTGGCTAAAGCTAAATTCTATGTTCCTTTTAAAATCATTAATAGGAAAAAAAAATGACATGAAATGTATTCCACAAAACTTTTTTTAAAAAATTCACTTGCTTTATTCTGTGGCTCCAGATACAAAATGACAAGTTTAAAAACAGCAGTCTTGCTATAGGAGTTATCTGAGTCTTAAATACTGTGACTGTCTAACTCCACCACATGAAATCATATTTAGTCAATAGCTTTCTACTCACCAGCAACAGGCGGATTTTCTGAAGCTTTTCTTTCTCAGTTTTATACTGTTGCTCTAGAATTCTGGTGGGCTCCTAAAACAGAGAATCCAATGGTAATTTACAGAAAAATAATTTCCACTGAGAAAAAAATTGAGCATTTAAAAAAATGCATTACAACATTTGAAAAATTGTTGCTTTCTTTGAGAAAAGATTAATAAAGTTTAGGTGGAAACAAAAGGCACATTAGCACACAGAACTGAAATGGAAATAACATGGGGTTATGAGCTTTGAAGATTGAACAGGATGGACTGGTAGTCATTTGTCACTAAGTCTGGGTTGGTTAACTCTCACTTAGAGTCTAGAACCAAGGAGACTAAAGCTGTGGGTTCTATTACTGCGTGGTCCAGCTAATTTTATTTTAATTCAGTTACAGACCTGGAAATTTTCATGAGAGAATATTTTTGGCATATAGGGAAGAGACCTAGTCTCATGATGTTAGGAGACAATTCTTAATTTCCTGTGGCTTTGAATTAGTATTATAATTCAGACGGTTCTCATGGTCATAGCCTATACCGGGGATGAATTTGTTCTGTGAAGTTTGGATTCAGCCAAAGGGCCACACTTGAGGGCCTAGAGGGACACATGTGGTCTCAAGGCCACAGGTTCCCCACCTCTGGACCTTAAACTCCAGACAAAATCCTTTTAAATATAAGCTATTGCTACATTCTACTAAACTACTAAAGAAACAACTAAAGTTTGGCTGCTGAATTCTGTTACTCGCTACTATAAGAGATACTTTTATATTTAAATAAAGATGTTGTACTGCTGCCTTTGGAGCCAGTTGCACAGTTCAGAACCATTACTGAAGAAAATTCTAAGTGGATGATACATTGAAGGTGGTGGGTCTTGATTTATGGAAGCCAATACATCAAATCTGTAGCACAGTCATTAATAATTCAAAGGTATGAGACTATGTCACAAGAGAAAGAATGTGGGACTAGACAAAAGTCAAGAACCCTGGATTCTAATCCCAGCTCTTCCACTAGGGAGTTATACAGTGACATAAGCGACATTCCCCATCTTTGGCCTCAGTCTTTACATCTAAAAAAACAAAGATGATCTATAAGACTGTCCATCCTGAGCACTCTGTGACTGTTTCTGTATTGGCAAACAGGGCTCCTCAGGAAACAAGAAACTTTCAGTTACTTACAAAAAAGGAAAAACAAATCAGAGAAAGATCATTAGAATTCTGTTTGTACAAAAGAAATCAAAGTGCATTTCAACCTACAGAGCTTCAAGATATCTCTTTGAGTGAAGCCTACCAGCATGACCGGTGAACCTCTTAGGCATTCCATGTCTCTTTTAAGAGATGAAGTAACCTCTACTCTTAGATTTTCTCACATTCTTCTGTTAGATGAGGGAAAGGTCTAACCATGACAAGAGGGAATAGATACTAGAGTTCACACTGTTTACTAGGCTCTCGTGAGATGTCCCTCATTGATGTTTGTGATCTTCAAGACGGTCACAATATGATTTCTTCACCACACTCTGCTAAACAGCCGAATACAAATTCAAATCCTTCTTTGTTCTCTCACAAAAACAGTCTGTAATCTCTAGAGAAATATTTTGTAATGGTGGGTGCTATCTTCTATAGTATTAGAGGAAAATTCTAAAGGAGAAGATATAAGTAGCAGACATCTGATAGATACTCCCATAACTTCTCCCTTCCTCCTGTCCTTTAAAGTTGGCTGTGATAACAAGAGGGATCTGGTGATGTCTGGGTAGCAGGTTTAAATTCCAAGACCCATTGTTGATTTTTTTGGTCAGAAGAGATGGCAGGGAAAGTAGGGGTACAGAGTCTGTGGGAGACCTCAACACAACATAGGAGGAAAGAATTTTCGAAAACTTGACTTTAGAACTAGACTTTAGAGTTACACAAACTGGCCAAGAAAGTAATGGTGTCTTGGTAATAGAAAACAGAGAAAATCCAGAGTTTTGATTTCTAATCCAGAACTACTACCTTTTCATCTCCATCTTCTGATGCTTCTGCTTTTAAATTTTCAATATTCTGCTGCAGGCGTGCCATCTCCTCCTTTGAAAGCAATACAAGTGTTTACAAACCATGACCAGCTATCATCTACATGCAGTTATGGAAATGACTGATAGAAAAGCCATATATTCATACTCTGTTAATACTTTATCAGTAAAGTCATTAAAACACTTGGATGGGAGCCATATAGGGACACCATCCCTTCTTCCCATACCCTCTTCTCATGCACTTTTGAAAATCTTAGCCATCCTTTAGGTTTCAGCTTTAAACCTCTCTTCTATATGAAGGCTTTCAGGTGTTAGCTGGACTAGATGACCTTTCAGAGTTCTTTCAATTCAGAAAGTCTCTGATTTTCTGAATTCTTATAGCAGTTATTAATTTGTACCACTCATCTGGTACTTGGCACACAGTGCCTAACCCTGTTACTTGTGTATATATCTTACTTCCCTTACTAGACTTGTAAGTGCCTGTAGGCACTTATGTTTGAGTTTGTTTTTCCACAATACCCATCACAATGGCACACACACACAAGAGGCCTTTAAGAAATGTTGACTGAATGAACAAACAAATAAATGAAATCATGTTTAGACTAAGCCATGAAATTTCTTGGGGAGAAAGGGGAAGGACAGGCCCAACACTTACTCTACAGTGGGCTTTGAACTCCTGTTCCTGACTTTTCAGATTTTCGTTCATAGCTACAAGTGCTCTTAAATTCTGCAGAATGCTGAAAAAGAAGACCAAGAAGATAAGAGAGGAGGTAACATTGTTTCTTTCTTTTTTTTAAATTTCATTTATTTTTTTTAATGTTCCACAATCACTACCATAAAAACTTAGATTTTTACCCCCCCACACCTACCCTCCACCACTCCCCTCCCTCCCCAAGATGGCAAACAATTCTATATAGGATCTACATATACTTTCCTATTGAATACGTTTTCACTATAGTCACGCTATGTAGATGAACTAAAATAAATGGAAGAAATCATATAACAAATCAAAACATCACACATATACACACACACACACACACACACACACACACACACACACACACACAAACATGATCTGCTACATTCTGGAAGCCATTTTGCCTTAGAAAACCATTGGGAATTTTTTTTTTTTAAGTTCTTGCATTATTACGAAGTTCCAAGTCTACCAGAAAAAACTCTTGCACAGTGTGGTCGTTGCTGTGCACAAAGTTCTCCTGGTTCTGCTCCTTTCACTCAGCATCAGATCATATAAGTCCTTCCAGGCCTCCCTGAAGTCTTCTTGTTCATCATTTCTTATGGCACAATAGTACTCCATTACATTCATATACCATAATTTATTTAGCCATTCCCCAATTTATGGGCATCCCCTTGATTTCCAGTTTTTGGCAACTACAAAGAGTGCTAGCTGCTATAAATATTTTTGTACACGTGGGACCCTTTCCCATTTTTATGATCTCTTGGGGATACAGTCCTAGTAACAATATTGCTGGGTCAAAGGGTATGCACATTTTTGTAGCCCTTTGGGCATAGTTCCAAATTGCTTTCCAGAATGGTTGGATGAGCTCACAGCTCCACCATCAATGAATTAGTGTTCCAACTCTCCCACATCCTCTCCAATATTTATCATTTTCCTGTTCTGTCATGTTTGCCAATCTTATAGGTGTGATGTGGTACCTCAGAGTTGTTTTGATTTGAATCTCTCTAATCAAAAGCGATTTAGAGCATTTTTTCATATGATTATAGATATCTTTAATTTCTTCCTCTGAAAATTGCCTGTTCATATCCTTTGACCATTTATCAACTGGGGACATTGTTTCTTTCTGAAAAAGACCTAAAACTAGCTACCCCAGGTACAAGAGCCATATCTTTTATTTCATTCATTTTTCCAAAGAGTGCCTTGAATACAGCTTTCTATTCTGATAACTTACTTTTATTTAGGTGAAAATCTAATTTATATCCCTATTTTCTGATAACTATAGCTTATCATATTGCATCCAAATATTGTGAATTCAAGAACTTAAATGATCAATATGAGGACGTCAAGGAGTTTCAGTAGTGTGGGATATTTAAATCACACCAGCTATTCAATTATATACAGAGTATAAAAAGGAATGAAAAATCTATCCTGAAGAGGAAATAGGTCTCCCTAAGACCATTAAAAATTCTGATTTGGAAATAAAAATGTCAACTCTCTGGCAATATTTGATCCAGAATATAAATGGATTAGTAGTAGGAGAACAGTATAATGGACTGGACCTGGGAGTCAGATGACTTAGGTTCAGATACTGACTCCAACTCATACTGTTTAAGGCCACACGCAAGTCATGTAACATCTCTGAGCCTCAATTTCCTCATCTGTAAAAACAGGCTAATAATACTTATACCACAGGGTTGTTGTGAGGAAAGTGCAATTATAAACTGCAAAGTGCAATCAGAAATGTGAATTGCAATTATTATTACTAATTATATTATTATGTGCCCACTGAATATTCCATTGAAGAAAAAAATACATTAAAAACCTGAGCTCTTTGTTTTGGGGCCAGAATTTACATGTGATTTTTATAAATTTCATAATGTAGGTGTCATTGTTATGTAGAGAAAATGAATTGATATTTAACATACTGAGTCACTTCAATAAATAAGAACAGATGTCAATAATAAGCAAAACAAAAGCATTGTGGGACCATCCCCTCATTTAAAAGCAAATGTTGGAACTATTATACATCTCCTGCACAAGGTAGACATGTGCCTTGTCACCATTGGGCTAATCTATACTTATAATTCTATCCTTCATATTCAAAGAGGACCCAACATTAGTTGAGTCACTGTGACTTGTTTTTCCAGCAGCTCAATAGGTCTGTCACCCCCACCTGAAAGTTGTTAAAGGTAAAGAGGGATGCTTTCATTCTTGATGAAAGACCATTGCAAGCTTACAGAGTAAAGCAGAGACACTACACGTCATCTTAAAATACACAAGAAAAATCAAAGCAACAGACTATTTTTGAGTATAAAAATATGTAACCTGCTTAAAAGAAGTCACAAAGGCACTTCAAAACATCTACATTGTAGTATTATCTTTACAGATGCATCTAAGTCCTGATCCTTTCACACCTTGGTTCTTAGGAGCTTTTAACCTAAGGTTTAGGAACTTAAAAATAACTAAGGAAATAAATAAATACACACACATCTTGACACCTATATTCCAACATAATTGGTTTGCTTTATCATCTACATATTTTATTTTAGGCATTAAAAACTATTATCATGAGAAGGTATCACTAGACTACCAAAGGGGTCCATGACACAAAAAAAGTTAAGAAGCTCACTTCCTTAGTGAAGGAATACTCTTTCACTGATGATCAGCCTTTTGACGATAAGCTCCTCTGAAGTTAGCCAGACTGGTCACTGGATGGCAGTATGTCAGTGGTACCACAGTTGAAGTCTTTTCAAACTTGCAAAAGACCTTGAAAATTATGTACTCCATTGGCACAGTCTTAGATAACCCAGGATCATATTGGAGGAGGACTTTAGTGGAGATGTTTTATCCAATTTAAAATAGTTTTAGCTCTTCCATTCCGAAACAACCAGTGCCAAGTGTGACTACATTGGTACAGGGAACTCTCAGTTTCCTATTCCCATTGGTATGCAGGGGTGGGGAATCTGTAGCCTCAGGCCACATGTGGTCTTCTGGGTCCTTGGGTGTGGCATTTTGAAAGAGTCCAGGTTTTACAGAACAAATCCTTTTATTACGGGGGATTTGTTTTGTTAAGTTTGGATTCAATGAATGGACTGCACTGGAGGACCTAGAGGATCACATATAAAGCCACAGGTTCCCCCTGGTATAGGGAAACTTCCACTGACAGGGAGAAACATCTGCTCTGCACCTAACAGTCTCTGAGGATGTTTGCACAGCCAGTATTTGTCAGACGTGGAACCCAACCTCAGGTCTGTCAGACTTCAAGGCTGGCCCTCCATTCTGTCTCTTAGAATTAGAACATATTAAAATTATCCTTGAGAAACTTCTGGCATGGTTCTACATAGGGAGGGGAAAAAAAAGTAGAAGGGGCACAGTCTGGGTCCATGAAGCAGAATCAAGCTAATGGCCTCACATGAAATAAAAACCATGGCCTAAGCATCATTAGTACCATGCTCAAAATAACTAGGTGAACTAGTCACTGACAATCCTACAATTAGCATGCTGCAAAACCTAAATGGATTCACAATCAAGTTAGGAGGAAACTTGCCTTGGATCAGCCTGGGATTCTATTTTCTCGAGGGCTGCCAATTCTTGGTCCAGTTTCTCACTGTAACTCTTTACCTGTGGAAGACAATGGCCATGTCATTTTCATGGGTTTGGGGGAGTAAGGAGATCCTGCCATACTCTCTTCTCACTTTGGCACTGTGGAATTAATAAAACTTGTCTTATTTTCAACTGGATGACACCAAATTTGGCCTCAGAAATCATTCTGCAAGGTGACTTTGAAAATGCCAGGCAATAAAAGGGGGAAGGATGACAGAATAACACTGAAAATCACAAACCAGACTGTTTCTAGCTCATTCTAGGAAGACTGAAAAGTTGTAGTAATTGCTTTAGATAGTGAAATAACTAATAGGTAGCAAACCAAATATAAAGGCTAGGAACACTGCATTCCCCAATTTATGTGGAAAAAGTTATTATGAGACATAGTGTGGCATATAAAACACAGTGTGGAATTAAAAGTCAAAGACTCATTTTGAATTTGGGGTCGTATCTGAATCTGACCCTTATTAGCTAGACATGGACACTAGGTATCACTCTCTCAGGATCTTAGTTTTCTCATCTGTAAAATGGGGTCAATAATAATTGGACTGCCTACCTGGGAACCACATATTCAGAGCTAGAAGGCACCTTAGAGGTCTCTAGTCTGATACCCTGATTTTACAGAGGAGGAAGATGAAATTCTGAGAAGTGAGGTAGGAAGTGTCAGTCATAATCTGAACCGTGGTGGTCAGATTCCAAATCCAGCATTCTTTCCACTGTATGTCCTAGGTTTACTGTAAGGAAAGTAACTGGTAAAATTCAGGAATATAAACTGAGCTATTTATTTTTAAGGATGATCTTATAGTCTTCATAAGGGTACACAAAAATTATTTTAGGCAGTTGCCAAGTTGCTTTATTTGCTGCTCTGAAACACTAAGGCGAGAGTTTCCCCTTGTGTGTCTTTTTAACTATGGCTGGGACATTCACTGAAACAAAATGTATAGGAGAATGAAAACTACTATTTTTCAGTCTGCAGGAGCAAGGGCTTCAGCTAACCACTCTCCTTAATTAGTGGAGGATGAAGGAGGACAAGGAACAGGAAAATGTTCTTCAGCTCTTCCAGAACTACAAAGCAGGCTCACAGGGAGACTGAACCTCCCACCAGATCTGGGAGCTGGGGTGGAGATAGGGAGTGCAAATTTACCATGACCTAGGTAGAGTTTAGAGGAGCTCCATCTAGCTTTTACTTTAACTGAAAAGCCTGTACTCTGTAACTTTTCTCCTAAAGCACAAGCTCCTTGAGAGCAGAGACTGTTTGTTGTCTTTCTTTGTAGCCCTAGCACCTAGCACAATGCCTGGGCCCTGTGTGTTCATCCTTCATTGCCAAAGAAGACCATGCCATCAGAGAAATGATGACATGACTTGCACTTGACTTTGTTTTGAGGGAGCGAGGGCTGTGCAGGTCACCAGCCTCACTTCTCCTCCAGAGCCATCTGAATCCAGTGACCTGATATTCATCAGGATGACTGGAGATGACCCAGGATGAGGCAATTGGGGTTAAGTGACTTGGCTAAGGGCACACAGCTAGTGAGTGTCAAGTGTCCGAGGTGACATTTGAACTCAGGTCCTCCTGACTCCTGCACTGGTGCTCTATTCACTTTACCACCTAGCTGCCCATGAGGGAAGAAGTAATCAGAATGCAAGGCATTATGGGGTGGGGGGAGGGGAGAGATGGGGAAAAAATTTGGAACTCAAAATTTTGTGGAAATGAATGTTGAAAACTAAAAATAAAGAAACATTAAAAAAGAGAAGAAGAAATATGTTTTCATTTCAGAACACCAGGAGCCCAAAGACACAGTACCATGAAAAGAAGTTAATGCCATTCCAGGTCTTCTGGCAAGGTTTCTTGGGACCTAAAAAAGACTCACCAGCACTGTACTAAAATTCAAGTCAAGTGGCATTATATTACACCTAGAAGGTGCTTAAAGAATGCTTGTTGACTGGCCTGACTTCCAATTTTATTTATTTTATCTTAGTTTTTTTTCATAGTATTTCTTTTGTAGACTTCACTGTTTAGGTCTGGAGCTAATGGAAAGTAGAACTGGAGCACATTGCCAGGGGGATTGGTCACTCGCACCTACTATCACAGTGTGGTGGTGGCGATGGCCTAGAGCCATCTTGTCCAGCTATGCAAGAATGGTGGGAGGGACTATGAGGAGTCGTGGGAGCTACCATGGGTCGGGCTGCCTGCAGAAATCCATACTCTCCAGCTATTGCTATTTGGGGAATTCTTTAACAGACTACATGGGGAATTCCTTCACAGATTGCATCTGTTTTCTGATGTCCTTCAAAGTGACTCTTGCAGAATATGAGGTTTCTTGGAATTCTGCATTCTCTCTAAAGTACATAAGAGACTAGGCTACAAAGACTGAAAGAAGCACTTCTAAAAGCAGATCAAATCAGATCCTGAAAATAACTCTCTGACTCAACAGTGTATAGGCTGGAGAGTGTAAATCACCCTGAAATGAATGCACCATTTATTTGATCCCTTTCTAACCCAGAGACTGCTTCTTTGGAGGACATTCTCAGATGCTAGCACGGTTATTATTAAAACACTATTTTTGATATAAAGCTTCCTATCCTCCCATCCTACTGCCCCCACCACCTCCACACACACCTCCCAATCCAGAAACTACTTTTCTTACTTTGGCTTTATCATTAAGCAGATAGCTTTTTGTGTGGTTGAAGTTATACATTTCCCCTTGGACCCAAGATTCTAAGGCCCAAGGACTGAAAGATCCTTGAAGAGTTGTGAGGTACAATCCTCTGCCTCTGGGCAAGAATACCCCACAGTTTCCAAGACATGTTCATTTTAAAAGCCCCAGGAAAGGGATGTTCCAGTATCCCTTAATTATCTCCCTTAATTACAGGCTCTAATAATTTTCAATTCATAATCAGGAAATTTTCCTCTATGACCAATCTAAAACCTTTCTGCTGTAAATCAAAATAAATTTCTTTTCATTTGATCCTTGGTGAATATGGAGAACAGTGGCTCAGCACCAGTGAGTCTGAAAAATGTTTAAATCTCTCCACTCAAGCTCCCAGGTACAGGGGCAGGGAACCTATGGCCTTCTAGCTCCTTGGGTTCAGCCTTTGACAGAGTCCAAGTTATACAGAACAAATCTTTTTATTATGAGGATTTGTTCTGTGAAGTTTAGATTCAGTCAAAGGAATGCACTTGAAGACCTAGAGGCCTTAAGGACACAGGTTCCCCATCCCTTTTGGAGAACTAACCAAGCCAGCAAAATACCTACCAATGATCTGGAAAGAGATTACATGTAGAATTAAATGATCTCAGTCAAAGACTGAGTTACTTCAATCTGTTCTTAGAAATAGAGCAGAACATTTTAGTTCACATTTTTTCCCAAAACTTCAGGGACAAGTTTCATTTGTTTCTGGCACATGGAAGGAATGAAGGGGGTCTGATGAGAACCACCAAGTATTATTTCATCAGAGTTAAACTATTTTTATAAGAAAATAGATGTGCTATTAACAGATTTTTTCCCCTCTTTTCTTCACCTTGATTACAATGAAGAAAAATAGAGATCCAGGGGATGCAAATTCTTGGTCAGGTAACTTTAGGATACTTGTAACTCAAACAATCATTTAATCTAATACAAACTAATATTATAGGTCACAATGCACTTTTAAAAAATCACCTCTTATCAATTTTTAAAAACCAGTTAGAATATTCAATGATTCTATATGAGATATATATATGTTTAAAGTCTGACAACTCCAAAAGTAAACAGGTTTTCTCTTTTAATGAATTCACTGGACAGTAAACTTTTTGAGGGAAGAGTCTATGCTCTCTACTTCTCTTAGATCCTCAGCTATGTGTGTATTATGAGAGGTCCCCTAGCCTAGGTGCCTACCCTTCCTCTATTCTGCCTCTCCAAACCCTCTCCAAACCCATCCTTCAAGGCTCAGCTGAAATACCACTTCTATGATACCTTCTCTCCAGCCTCTAGCGACCTCTCTCCATTCTAATTCACTAGAGCACCCAATATCTCTACTACTCCTGACATTTGTAATACACTTTCTTGCAGTCCTTTACTTTTCATAGGTATTTCATATAGATCTATCCTAGCTAGACCATATCTACTATTTTATAATTCTTCTGCACCAGCTAACTCAGTGCTCTGTATAATATAAAATCACTAAATACTTATTGATGGATCAAAAGTCATTGATAGTCCCTTGTGCCAAATATGTGGCTGAACAATTTTTTTCAAAAGCCAAAGGAAAGACACTTACTTCTGACAGCTTTGTCTTTGCTTCATCATACTTAGCTTGTAAGTCTGCACACTTGGCCTGCAACTATAAAGGATGCAGAGGTTAAGAAAAGCAAAAAAGTGGTTTGCAGAATGACATCTTACATTTGCATAGTGTTTAATACCTTTCAAAGCACTATAACGTCCTTATTACAAATGATATTCACAATATCCTTTCTAGCAGGTGGGGTAGGATTGCATTATTGTACCCATTTGGCAGAAGATGACACTGAGGTAGATAATTTTACATGACTTGACCAAGTTCACGCACATAAGTAGTAAGAGAGCTGAGATTCAGGCCCAGAGTCCACTGACTCTCAAGACAGTCAGTGTTTTTTTTCTAATGTCATTAAATCTCCCAATAAACAAAGAGGAGGGAAAAACCTTCAGAATCAATTGCACTGGAATGAAGTCAGTAGTGTCCCTGTAGGTCAATGCAGATTATTTTGAGCTTATTTGTAAGGTTATCCTGTTGGATGTATTCTCCCAAGATTTGTTCTTACTTGCAAAATAAAATAACACAAAACTCAATGCCCACAAAATACTCTTTTTTTTTTTATACCTGTTCTTCTTTGCCACAGCAACTAATAAATTCACAGAAATTTGGCACCAAAAGTGGGTTTAGGGACAGTCTAATTCAACCTTTTTTTTTTTATTAACAGATGAGAAAAATGAAACTTGACTTGACCAAAGACACACAATAATAAGTTAGTGACAGATCTGAAAGTAAAACCTAGATCTCATGATGCCCAGGGCACTGCTTGTTTTCCTGGGTACTGCACTGCCTTGGAGAGGATGGTGGAGGAAATTTAATCTAATTGCTTAGAGTGTTATTTAATGCTTTTAAAGACTTTCAAGAGATGGTCACGAACAGCTGGACACAAGGGAAATGAATGAACAACAAACCACAAAACACAGTTCATAAGATCACAGTTCTAGAGTTGGAAGGGCCCCTGAAGGCCACCTGGTCCATCCAACTCTTTTTATAGAATGGCCCAGAAAGAGTAAATTTCCCAGGTCAGAGGCAGGATTTGAAGCCAAGTTGTTGGATTACAAAACCAAGGCTTTCTCCATTACACCACACTGTCTGAACTGATTGGGAAATGACAGCTTTAGTCCATTTGGAAAAAATGTTACTTGGTTAACTACTTATGACAGATGGGCTAGACCAGATGGTGAAAAATATGCAGAATTTCATCAAATCCGAGAAAAAGGTAATTAATTGTTTAGTATTTTTTCAAGCTATGCAATCTTTTATTGACTTAACATTTTAAATGGCACCAGGACATCAACTCTACCTTCTTTGTTAAAAAATACCCTCTGCACAAAACAGGAAGCTCTTCACAAAATGATTTAGGAAACGTGCAAAATTCTTTAAAAGTTGATTTCTAAAGCTGATTCTCTAGACTCAGCTGCTATCAAACTGATCTTCTTAAATTGAAGATCTGACTGTGTCACATCCCTCCCTCTATTCCATATCCAGTGGTTCTTTCCCATTATCCCCAGAATAAACTATAAAACCCTGCTTGCCCTTTAAAATCCTTCGAGTACTAGATAAGAACCCAACTTCTCTCAAAAGTCTTCCTCCAACACCTTAATGACAGTCCCTTTTTGTTGATTAATTTATCCTATTTATAGTTTACTTATACAGAGATTTTTGCATATTGTCTCCTCCATTAGATTGTGAGCTTAAAAGGAGGGCCTGGTCTTTGCCTTTCTTTGTATCTAGAGTGTTTATTACGGTGCCTGGGACGTAGTAGGTGTTTAATAAATATCTGTTGTGTGAAGGGTTGTGGCTACAGCTCCCTGTTTATCTGCATCTGCTGCTTCATCACTTGCCTGTCACCATAGGACTTTGAGGTAGGTAAAAATGGTAAAATGGTACAGGTGATATTTTTTGACTTGAACATACATTGGATTTAAGTAAGGCTGAGTTGCACAAAGTTGTAGCCTCACTCTCTCTTCCAGAGTTACCACAGTCTAGCAGCAAGACAGAGTCAAGACGACTGGTAATGGTCAAGGATGCAACAGATGACGTTGGTGTCTTTGATATCTAGCAAGTTCTAAGCGCTCCACAGTGCCTGCTTCAACTGCCTTCATAGCTATTGTAACAAATTGTTCATGTCCACCCATTCTGCTGAGGAAAGCCTCCACATGCTTGGAATAGACAACCCCCCCAACCCACTTATGGGTCTGAGGTAACTCAGCTACCCTCAACCTGGTTTAGCCCATCTGCCGAAATGGTTTACCAGGTGTGGCAGCTATGCATGCTACAGCTTCCTGGAGCCACAGGTGAGGGTTGAGTGAATCAGGTAGATATCAAAGGTGAAAAGCAGCCCTCACAACAAAGGTACTAGTCTTCCCTGAACACCTGTATACCCCACTACTGGGCAGACCCCTACTACTGACTAGCAATCAGGTTAAGGTATAATGGGATGTGTTGGATACTGAGGGTACGGAAGCAGGTACTCTGAAGAGATTATTGCCAATGGTCTACCCTGATTATTATTAAATAGTCTATGTCAAGGTTTTTAAATCTAGGCTCTACACTCATTTTAAGAATATTCTGATAACTACATGGCAATATAATTTCTTTTGGAATTTCATGTATTTTATGCATTTAAAAACATTATTCCAGGAAGGGGTCTATGACACAAAACAAGTTACATCGTCTACATAATCACATGGAGATCAGAAAAGTAGCCATCAAAAAGCAAACAATTATTTCTAAATGAAATGGCAACACCTTAATGAAATATGGGATTTATTCCCTCCTATAAACATTTGGGTTACAGCATACTACTACTTAAATTTCAAGCCTTAAGACGTAAATAATTTTGAGAGTCTGCTGCATTTGACTTAAAAGCAAACATTCATATCTATTAAGAACTTCTGCTATGATATCTGGAAGCTATCTTTCCCAAGAGAATATTTAAAAAGTATTCAAAAAGAGTTTAAAAATTAATTCTGAAACCTGGTTTATCTAATCCTGTTTGTGTGTTAAATATTTTTGAATGAATCATTTGTGCACACATATTTATCCTTGACAGGATAACTGGTCAGTAACAGGAATGAGATTTCCTCTAAACAGAGAGCTGCCTCCCTCTCTAAATATATTACCAAATGGGAAATGACATACTGATAATCCTTTCATCTTAATCTGCTCCTTCTCCATAACTTTCTTGGGGGAACTGTCACATTCCTTCCATTTCAAGTATGGCACTGAAAGACTCTTTAAACAGAAAACTCTTAGTTGTCAAAGAGAAGTTTGAACAAAAGAATAGCTGAGTTTGGATCAATTGCTGTAATGATACCTTTTGAACATGCTAAGTGAGTAACACTGAGAAATGTATGAGTCCAAAATACAAATGTGAGCTCATTTTGGTAAAAATTAATTGTTACAGAAACAACTGATGTTTTTGTTTTTCAGAAAAGAATGTTCTCTTTCCCATGGTCCTCTGCAAAAAGCATTTTTATGAAACTAGCAACTAACATGCATAATAAGCTTCTTCATACTTTTACATTTTCATTATCTTCCAATAACTAACTCCTCTGATGGGATCCTGTGTGCCACCTCCTAACTACAAGGTCCTCCCATCATTCTATCCCCATGTTCCATAACTCCCTTCCAACATCTTCCCTCTGACCTCATCTCACCCTATTATCTTGTTATTTTCTTCTCTCTCCTTTTTGATGCTAATAGACTCTTTGCCCCTTCTCTCACCTCTTCCAGGAAATGGTTTCATTTTAAGCAAATAAAATTATAAAGAGACTAACCTCTTCTAGAAGTTTGGTTTTCTGTTGAATTTGCTTGTTCAAAGAAGCGACTTTTCGGCGATGTTGCTGGGTCACTCCTAATTTTTCTGGACTTGATTCAGCCAAAAGCTCTGATTGCTGTTGGCAAATGGGAGGAAACACATGGTGGTTAAGACATTCTCCACAATTCAGTTGTACATTCCACATTCCACTATTATTAGTGGAGACAGAGAACTTCTAGACTGTCAGTCTGAGCACAAGGAAAGCAGCCATAGAAGTCCCCTTTGTAAAATTCTGACCAATCAATCAGTACACATTTAAGCACCTATATGCCAGGAACTGTGCTAGATGATAGGAACCCAAAGATAAAAATAAACAATCTCTGCTCTCAAGGAAGCTTAGGTTATTTTTTGGGGGGAGAGGAGAGAATTCATATATAACATGTACACATATATGTGTATATGACTTTCAATATGAAGAAATGCTCTGGAGACAGAACCACTAAACTCCTCTTTATATGAAGTACCTCAAAAGCTTCAGAAGAAAACACACAAATAAGTCATAGCAATGTCCAACTTTGGTAACAGTGATTCTGCGTCCTGTCCACTTCACTTGGTATAATTACATGTCTCATGAGTCCGGTCCATCCTTCCTCCCCTCAAAACCCACATATGTCAGTCACTTTTACCTGTCAATTAAATTTCATAGAAATGCATTCAAAATTACATAGGATAACATTTTCTTCGTAATTTCTTGTCACCATTGGCTACTATATGACAGAATAAATAAGTCAAAAATGCAAATGAAGGTATACATTGACATTCTTATTTAGTATACAAAATTTTGTCAAAATTAACCATTTAATCAACAAGCATTTATTAAGACTCAACTACTCTTTAGACACTGCTCAAGGTGATGGGGGTACAAACGCTAAAATGAAAGAGTCTCTGCTCTTAAGGAACTTACATTCTATCAGGAGACACAAAATTTACACATATAAGTAGAACTGCCTAGTTAACAGCTTAAAGTAGATGTCTATGAGACATCTGAAACTCAACAAGAAACAAATGAATTCATACCTTTCCCCTGAAACCCTCCTGTCTTCCAAGTTTCCTATTACTGTCCAGGGTACCACCATCCCCCCAGTGACCCAGGCTAGAAAACCCCAGTGTCACCCTTGATTTCTCACTCTCTCACCCTCCCCCCTCCATGTCCAAACTAGCAGTGAAGTCCCATTTTTGCCTTCATCCCTCAAACACACCCCCTTTCTCTCCTCTGATCCTCCATCCACTCTAGTGCAGGCCCTCATCACTTCACACTTGGAATATTACAATGTCTCAAGTCTCTCCTCACTCCAGTCCATCTGTCATCCAGTTGTCAACTTGATCATACCAAAAACACAAGTTTGATCATTATTCAATAAACTCCAATGGCTCCCTATGCCTCCAGGACAAAATCCTCTGTTTGGTTCCGGAAGCTCTCTATAACCGGGTCCCTTCCTACCTTTCTAGTCTTGTTATATCTTACACCTCTGCTCTCCTTCCACGCACACTTTGATCCAGTGACACTGGTCTCCCACTGTTCTCTGCACGCACCTCTTCATCTCCCAACTCCATTTTCGCTGCTTGCCCCGCAAGTCTGTAACTCTCTCCCTCTCTACCTTCTGGCTCCCTTCAAGCCCCAGCTAAAATCCAAACTTCTGCCAGGAACACTGTCCAGACCTCTTTAATCTCGGGCACATATCCGGTTTATGTAATAGTTATTTGTAAGTTATCTCCCCCTATTTTACTCTAAACTTCCCAAGGGCAGGGACTGTCTTTTGCCTTTCTCTGCATCCTCAGCGCTTAGCACAGTGTCTGGCACATAGAAGGTATTTAGTAAATGCTAACAGACTGATGACATTTTAGAACAAGGTATTAGCAGTGGGGAAATGGGGAAAGGCCTCAAGAAGGAGGTGACGCTTGAGCTGAGCTTTGAAGGAAACTGAGAATTCTAAAAGTCAGAAGGGAATATTAAATTTCAGGCATGAATAGAAAGTGCATGCAAAGGCAAAGAGATGAGAGCTGGGATGTCTTGTACAAACAACAAGAAGGCCAGTTTGGCTGCACTGTAAAGTGCACGAAGGGTAGTAATGCATAAAGCTGGAAAGGCAGATTGAGTCAGGTTGTGAAGGGCTTTAAATAACAAATAGCAGAGTTTGTATTTAGTCCTAGAGATAAGAGGAAGACTAACTCTGCCTTTCTGCACTGGATTGTGAGGTTTTCATGCCCTAGTACATGGTCATTTTTTGAATATGTGCCATGTACCACTGAGAAAAAGGTATATTCCTTTCTATCCCCATTCAATTTTCTCCAGAGATCCATCATATCTACCTTATCCAGAATCTTTATTCACCTCCTTAACTTCTTTCTTGTTTATTTTAAGGTTAGATTTATCAAGTCCAGAAAGGGTAAGATTGAGGTCACCCACTAGTATAGTTTTGCTGTCTATTTTTCTGTAACTCCCTTAACTTCTCTTCCAAGAATCTGGATGCTATACCACTTGATGCATATATGTTTAGTAATGATATTGCTTCATTGTCTATGGTGCCTTTTAGCAGGATACACTTTCCTTCCTTTATCTCTTTTGATTAGATCTATTTCTGCTTTTGCTTTGTCTGAGATTAGGATCACTACCCGTGCTTTTTGTACATCAGCCAAAGCCTAATATATTCTGCTCCAACTTTTTACCTTTACCCTGTGTGTATCCCAGTTTTAAATATGTTTCTTGTAAACAAGATATTGTTGGATTCTGGTTTTTAATCCATTCTGCTATCCACCTCCATTTTATGGGAGAGTTTATCCTATTCACATTCACAGCTATGATTACTATCTGTGTATTTTTCTTTATCCGGTTCCCCCTCTCTCCCGTTTACGCTTTTAGTTCTCCCTTCCCCTCCACAATAGAGTTTTATTTTTGACCACCGCCTTCTTCCCTCTTCCTTTCATGCACTCACGGAGGCCCACTACCCTCTAGATGGCAGTTCCCCTGGCCACTCTTTCCAATGCTGGTTGCACTTTCACTCAATATTCCCTAACTCATTGGTTGAGTTCGCAGAGTTGAATTACTCCTTGCTCCTCAATGCTACTTCCAGGCTCTCCCTCTATCACCATCACTCAGTAATCTTTTCTCCTTTTTCATTCAATCCATATTTAACATCCAATCAATTCTGGTAGCTGTTAATCTATAGATTTCTAGGACACACCCTTCTTTCCTCAATGAGTTCAGCACTTGGTTCACAATCTTTCTCTCCTCTAGAGATCTCCTAATTGTCACATCTAATGTACTTTGCTCAGTCTTCATCCTTCTTGACCTCTGCAGGCTATTAACACTGTTGATCACCCTTTCCTCCTTATACCTTCTTCTCTTTAGGTTTTCAGGACAACTAGTCTTTCCTGGGTCTCATCCCAATCGTCTGACATCTCTTCAGTCTCCTTTGCAGGATCTTCATCCAATAAGTCAGGCCTGCTAACAATGGGTGTCCCCTAAGGCTATATATACTAAGCCCTTTTCTCAATATATGCTATTTTCACTTGGTGATCTCAGCAACTCCCAAGGATTAAACTATCTTCTCTATGCAGATGAATCTCTCCCAGATATTTTATACAGTTTAGAGTTATTTTAAATGGGGTATATCTGACTGTCTCTTCTTGCAACATTTTGTTTGTGATACATAGGAATGCTGCCTGTCTATGTGAATGTACATTCTCAGGTCTACTTGTACTATTGCTTCTATCCTCTACATGTGTCTTTGAAAAATTCAGGTGTACTGATGTTTGCTTTGCCTCCAAGTCTTCTTAAATAGTTGTCCTATTCTCTTTCCCCTTAGATATTGTCTAGTGGAGAGCATGTCATCTCTATGACACTTATGAAGATGAATTTATCTCTTTGTATTAAGACCTTTAGGTCAATTTGTTCATTACCAATATTTAGTGAATTGGTGTATGGACACTTTAGGCCGTGAATGCTATTACTGTTTTTCTTGAATTATTTCACGTAAACCACTGAGTATTATCACGGCTAATCTTTATTCTGCCTTGGGCTTGTAAGTCTCTGTGGCATAAGTGTTAATCATTCTGGGTAGTCACCTTTTTTTCTTTCTTTCCTCCCTCTCCTTTTCATTTTAAAGTGCTCTTGATAAGAAGCACATAGTTCCAAGAAAATTTATGAGAAGAAACCCATGAAATGAAGAAAAGTAAAAGCACAAATAGTGAACAAAACAGGTACAAAGACAAGTTTAAAAGGCAAAAAACTCAGATTTTTTTTAAAAAAGGTTTACATTAAACATCAAAGAAAAGCACACAGATATTTGTTCAACTCTTATTAATAATAATGATAACAATATCAGTGAAAACAACGGCTGCCATTTTTAGTTTCTTACGGTTGCAATGTACTTGATATACAGCCTCATTTGGTAAACACAACCACCTACCTGTAAAGCAGGTGATGTAATTATTGCCATTTGAGCAGTGAGGAAATTGAGGGCTGACAGGTCGATTATAAGTCACCCCAGATCACACAGCTGTTAATCCAAGCATTCAGACTCCAAATTCTATTCTCTACTACACCACTGCTGCCCTTTCACATCAAAGACAGTTAATTTTACACTGGGAAAAACACTAGTTCTAGTCTCAACTCTGTTACTAAGGAGTTGTGCGACTTTAAGAGAGTCACTTACCTTTCTAGGAGTTAGTTTCCTTATTTGTTAAAAAAAAAAAAAAAAGGAACGAAGGAAGGAAGGAGGGAGGGAGACAGAGAGAGAGACAGAGAAAGGAAGGAAGGAAGGAAGGAAGGAAGGAAGGAAGGAAGGAAGGGAGGGAGGGAGGGAGGGAGGGAGGGAGGGAGGAAGGAAGGAAGGAAGGAAGGAAGGAAGGAAGGAAGGAAGGAAGGAAGGAAGGAAGGAAGGAAGGAAGAAAGGAAGGAAGGAAGGAAGAAAAAATGGAGATGGGAAAGAAAGATCAGACTAGATAGCCTGTTAGAAACTATCAAGTTTTAACCTTCTATATGATTTAAGTATCTATTAAACGAAAATTTCAGTAACACAGAGAGAATTTAAAGAATTACAATGTACTTTATGCTGCATGGCCTCTGTTTTTCTTTAAGAGTTTTTCCTATAGGGAGATGATAGGACAAGAGAGAGGAAGCAAAGGTGCTGACAGTATTTTCACCATGTATTTTGGTCAACCAATTATTCATTATTTCTTGAATAATTTAGCAGCATCATTAGTAGATGATGAATTATCATGGCCTAATAACTCCAGAGGTGGGAAATAATCAGCAGGGCATGACTGCATAAAGCTGTCAGAAACATTGTTTCTCTATCTCCTGGGATAATGCATCGTAAAGAAAACAGAAAAACAAACCATCTGGTATTTCACAAGTTTTATCCTTCAAACTTGGGACTCTGGGAAACGCCAGCTTATGCTTGCCTATCAACTCCTCTGGGGCAGCTGAAGTTGGCTCGGCGTAACAACTGTTCATGCAGCTTGTCAAAATATGGTTAATTCTGGACACAACAAAATATTCATAGAACATAGGGCTGGGATTGGAGGAGGGAGGGAGAATTGAGACAGACTGAAAATGAAAATAAAAATAAAATCGGGGAGGAAAAAGTCCCACTAGGTCTTCAAACCAATTATCAACAATGTCAATTAAAATTCATCATTCATTATATCATCATCGTTTTTGGCCATGTTCCTCTGCACCAAAATTTTTGATTCATTTGTTTTCAATGGCCATATGCTGAATACTTTCTTTCCTTGTAGTTTGTCTCAGCTTTTGCTTTTAACATCTGATTTATATTCACTAACTCTGATTTCCAAAGTCCTTGGAGTATCCTGACTACATTGGACTCTACAAACAGAATTATATATGCCTCATAACTCATGATTCATTAATACTTGGAACAGAGTTTCCAATTCATTGGGCTTACCCCTACACACAATATGTCCCTATATTTGAGTTCAGGATTTAGCCTTGGATTTATTGCTCTATTTGTGTTATTTGTTTGTCTAACTATAGACTACACTGAGTTTTGCCAGGCAGGGACAGTTGTTTCATTAGAATTATCTCCTCTGATCCTTGCTCAATTTTCATTCATTTCAGTTCTAGGGGATACTATCACTATATCCCTACCTCTTAACCTGCCCAGTGGATCAGAAAGCAGTTCAGGGCAAAGTACCAAGAAAATACAAGCAGTGCTCTGCTCATCGTAGCCTTTCCAGCAAACACACCATGGTTCAGGACTTTGATTTAACTCAAAGGCCCCCAGGCTACACCACCAGGTTTGGAAAGGAATTTTCTTTTACAACAAAGGGAGCCTCTTCCCCACCAGCAGCCATCTGGGTTTCAGAAGAGAGAAAGCCAGAGGCAAAATGCTTTCATTTGGCCTCCTCACCCCCCCAAAAAAGCTGCCTTTTCACCCAAAGAATTCCCCAAATGTACTGATGCTAAGAAGACATCAAATAGAAATACTCATCATTCAAATGTCACTGATGGGAAAGGCATCTAAGGAAAAATCTGGAAGACCAGGAAAACCTCTACCCTCCCCCTCCTCCCCATAAGGACTCTTTTCTCTTCCCTCATACAGTAGTCAAATAATATAAATCTGTATTCACTTGGATGTTTAAAGCATGGTAAAACTACGTCTTGTTTTTATTATGTTCTAAGTCATTTTCATTTGTTTCTTCTAACTAGGCTGCCAACTCCTTGTAGTCTGGGAGCCTGTTTGTTTGAAGACAACAAACATTCACTGTACATTTTACTGAACTAGGAACTAGAGCAGAAATGAAGTGTAGATTTTTGCCCTCATGAAACTTACAGTCTAGTGAGAGAGAAGAGGAATGACAAGACATCAACACAGGCGACTACAACACACAAAACTATTATGTAATAAATACATTTTAAAAAGAAAAAATAAAGCATTATATTAGTGCTCTGAAAACTTAAAACTGCCTTAAAAATGTTAAGAGTGGAGTCAATATTATTAAAAACAATTTATGGAGACACAGTCCCTAGCATCCCAAATACACAACAAAACTAACACTGACTCCCTCAGAAAGAATACTTTAGAATGTGGAATTGAGAACCTGGTTGTCCCTGAGTTTTTAGCTATCGAATCTGATTTTCTTTAAACACACAACTTGAGAGGCAATTTGATGGAATGTATAGAAAGCTGGACTTGGAATCAGGACAGACCTCGTTTCAAAGCCTGCATCTGACATGTACTGACTATGGGACTATTGTTATGCCGCTTAAATCCTTCATGTCCCAGGCAATGCTCTAACATATAAATTGCAGAACTGGTGCCTATCTTCATTGATGGAGTGATTTTCCTTACTAGGAGATCCCTACACAAGTGAAATCAAATTCAACAAAAAAGAAAAACATAATCACAGCATAGGTGACAGTGATATCAAACTCACAACAGTAACTGAGGTCACCCTGTAGATGGATAATGACTTAGTTTTAAAATGTATATTTTTATTTATTTTGTTAAGCATTTCCCAAATATATATCTGGTTCTGCTGCCCTTGTAAGTGGCCCATGGCAGTATTAGACACTTCTGCTCTAGATTACTAGATTAGTGGCTGCTCAACTGGATGTTGACTGGAAGGTGAATTATGGTGAACTGTGGCTCCTACTTAATCGTTTTTGCCGCACATTTATCTTGATGGTGTCATCATTACAAAAGAACAGGTCTTTTCCTTTTGGATACATAAGCACCTGAAAGATATCAGACATGCTGCATGTCATTTTAAATTTAAGAGTGAGAATTTCTGACAATGCGGAAAAGCATGAGAACAATGATTTTTTTTTTTTCTAGACCCAAAGGCAATTACATAAGGAGTTTTAAAACAAATGAATGTCTATGTGCTGAGCTCGGTCCGTGTTCTATTTTTGATGCGTTGTAAGTTTCCATAACGTTGTCTGTTTGAGATTACAGGGGCCATGTCTTAATAGTTTTGATGATGTTGATAATGATGGTACTGTTACAGTTGTATAGCATTTAAAAATTTTCAAGTACTTTCACATCATTATCATTTTATTTTATTTTATTTTTTTTTATTTTTTTATTAAATTTATTTATTTAACTTTTAACATTCATTTTCACAAAATTTTGGGTTACAAATTTTCTCCCCTTTTATCCCCTCCCCCCCAAACACCAAGCATTCTAATTGCCCCTATGACCAATCTGCTCTCTCTTCTATCATCCCTCTCTGCCCTTGTCTCCATCTTCTCTTTTGTCCTGTAGGGGCAGATAGCTTTCTATACCCCTTTACCTGTTTTTCTTATTTCCTAGTGGCAAGAACATTACTCGACAGTTGATCCTAACACTTTGAGTTCCACCTTCTTTACCTCCCTCCCTCCCCACCCCTTCCCTTTGGAAGGCAAGCAATTCAATATAGGCCAAATCTGTGTAGTTTTGCAAATGACTTCCATAATAGTTGTGCTGTATAGGACTAACTATATTTCCCTCCAACCTATCCTGTCCCCCATTACTTCTATTCTCTTTTGATCCTATCCCTCCCCATGAGTGTCGACCTCAAATTGCACTCTCCTCCTCATGCCCTCCCTTCTATCATCCCCCCCACCCTGCTTGTCCCCTTATCCCCCACTTTCCTGTATTGTGAGATAGGTTTTCCTACCAAAATGAGTGTGCACTTTATTCTTTTCTTTAGTGGAATGTGATGAGAGTAGACTTCATGTTTTTCTCTCACCTCCCCTCTTTATCCCTCCACTAATGAGTCTTTTGATTGCCTCTTTTATGAGAGATAATTTGCCCCATTCAATTTCTCCCTTTCTCTTCCCAATATATTTCTCTCTCACTGCTTGATTTCATTTTGTTTTAAAGATATGATCCCATCCTATTCAATTCACTCTGTGCACTCTGTCTCTGTGTATGTGAGCGTGTGTGCATGTGTAATCCCACCCAGTACCCAGATACTGAAATGTTTCAAGAGTTACAAATATTGTCTTTCCATGTAGGAATGTAAACAGTTCAGCTTTAGTAAGTCCCTTATGACCTCACTTTGCTGTTCACCTTTTCATGGTTCTCTTCATTCTTGTGTTTGAAAGTCAAATTTTCTTTTCAGCTCTGGTCTTTTCATCAAGAATACTTGAAAATCCTCTATTTCATTGAAAGACCATTTTTTCCCCTGAAGTATTATAGTCAGTTTTGCTGGGTAGGTGATTCTTGGTTTTAGTCCTAGTTCCTTTGACTTCTGGAATATACTGTTCCATGCCCTTCGATCCCTTAATGTAGAGGCTGCTAGATCTTGTGTTATCCTGATTGTATTTCCACAATACTTGAATTGTTTCTTTCTAGCTGCCTGCAGTATTTTCTCCTTGACCTGGGAACTCTGGAATTTGGCCACAATGTTCCTAGGAGTTTCTCTTTTTGGATCTCTTTCAGGCGGTGTTCTGTGGATTCCTTGAATATTTATTTTGCCCTCTGGTTCTAGAATCTCAGGGCAGTTTTCCTTGATAATTTCATGAAAGATGATGTCTAGGCTCTTCTTTTGATCATGGCTTTCAGGTAGTCCCATAATTTTTAAATTGTCTCTCCTGGATCTATTTTCCAGGTCTGTTGTTTTTCCAATGAGATATTTCACATTATCTTCCATTTTTCCATTCTTCTCTCTTTGTTCTGTGATTTCTTGGTTTTGCATAAAGTCATTAGCCTCCATCTGTGCCATTCTAATTTTGAAAGAACTATTTTCTTCAGTGAGCTTTTGAATCTCCTTTTCCATTTGACTAATTCTGCTTTTGAAAGCATTCTTCTCCTCATTGGCTTTTTGAACCTCTTTTGCCAATTGAGTTAGGCTAGTTTTCAAGGTGTTAATTTCTTCAACATTTTTTTGGGTCTCCCTTAGCAGGGAGCTGATCTGCTGTTCATGCTTTGACTTCATGTCTCTCATTTCTCTTCCCAGCTTTTCCTCCACCTCTCTAACTTGATTTTCAAAATTCTTTTTGAGCTCTTCCATGGCCTGAGCCCATTGGGTGGGCTGGGACACAGAAGCCTTGATTTCTGTGTCTTTGCCTGATGGTAAGCATTGTTCTTCCTCATCAGAAAGGAAGGGAGGAAATGCCTGTTCGCCAAGAAAGTAACCTTCTATAGTCTTATTTCTTTTCCCTTTTCTGGGCATTTTCCCAGCCAGTGACTTGACCTCTGAATATTTTCCTCACACCCACCTCACCTCCTGATCCTCCCAGCCCGTGTTTGTGGTCTGAGATTCAAATGCTGCTTCCAGCCTCAGGGCTTTTGGCGGGGGCAGGGCTGCTATTCAGTATGAGATTATGATCTGGTGCTGAGATTGGGGCAGGGCCACCTCTCAGGCTCAGTTCCCTCAGGGGGTTTATGCGCAGACCTTCCGCAATGGATTCAAGCTCCCGTCCGCTTGGGGAGCCCCTGTCTGCAGCCGCCTCTCAGCTTCTACCTCCCGGGGGGGGGCCTGAATTATGGGGGCACCCCACTCCCCTCTCGACCCGCCAAAGAGACTCTCTTACCCACCCCTGTCACCTGTGGGTGGAGGGACTTGTGCGGCCGCTGGAGATCCCGTCCCTGAAGCCCGCTCGGATCTGTTTCTCTCGGTGCCGCAGCCGTGGCCGCAGCAGGTCTGGGCTGGGCTTTGTGTCTGCAGCGCGACGGACCCCCTGCGAGAGGTCTGCAGATCCCTCTGTGGGTGGAGGGACCCGCGTGGCCGCTGGAGATCCCGTCTGCAAAGCCCGCTCGGATCTCTTCCTCTCGGTGCCGCGGCCGCGGCAGGGCTGCACTCAGCTCCCAGTCCCGGCGCCCAGTCCGCGGCGCGAAGGACCCCCCGCGAGAGATTTGCAGGTCTCTCCGGAACAGAAATCTCCCTCGCTCCAATGTTCCGTGGCCTCTGGGTGCGGAATTCGCCGTGAGTTACTTCCCTGTAGCCATTCTATGGGTTGTGGGTTCAGAGCTATGTGTATGTGCGTCTTTCTACTCCGCCATCTTGGCTCCGCCCCATCATTATCATTTTAAAGTGACATCTAGAGACATGGTATTTGAAAGAATAGAAATTAATATGATTTCTCAATCTCATGACATTTTTCCAGACAAAATATGCTCCATATCACTTTAAAACAACAGATGAAGCTATAGGAAGAAACTACTGAGTATTTTCTAATAAATTTGATCATATTTATTCCATTTTAAGGACTTGCACATAGGACAAACATCACAAAATCTACCATCACCAAAAAGGAGAAACAGGGTTGAGCGATAGGTCTTTGTTTATTGTACCTCTTTCATGAAGGGACAATCCCAGTCTCAAGTTTTATCTTCCCTCTCCTATTGTTCACATGACTGCTAAAGTGATATTCCTAAAGCACAGATCTGACCATTTCATTGCCCTGCTGGACAAACTCCAGTGGCTCTGAATTCTCTCTAGGACCAGACACCTCACTTGCCCCTTTCCCCAGACTAACTGGTCTTTCAGTTCCTCACACGTAATATTCCATCTTTTGTGTCCAAGAGTTTGCATAGATCATGCCTGACCTGTACTTCTCCCTTATTTCTACCTCTTGGCACCCATAGTTTCCTCCAAAGTTCAGCTCAAATACCTCCTCTATGAACCCCTTGCCCCAACTATAGCTGCTGGAACTTCCTCAAGGTTACCTTGTATCTACTTTACACCCACTTATATGATATGTATTCACTAATATGCATAGGAATTTTCTTCCCCATAGAACAAAAGTTTCTCTATGGCAGAGACTTTCATTTTGTTTTTGTTTTTCTAGCACTCATCATGGTTCCTGGCCCATAGTGAGCACTTAATAAATGTTGATCAATCTCAAGATACCTGGAGTCAGCTTAACCTACAAGGAAGCATTTGTAAGAAGCTCCATGTCTATTTGTCCTCTTGGGCATAAAGCAGGGTAAGCCCCAGCTTTCAAGGGCCACTCATAACACTTTGCCAGCTTGGCTGACATGAGACAAGCACATCGCTCATGGGGTTTGATTTATGCCAGAAGTTGGCAATCCTCACTGTGTGCACCCTTTGTTTTAGCATCAATACATTATGACCAGATCTATCAGAATGGAGAGCTGGTTTGGGATCAGAAGATAACAAGACTGGTTTTGGACAATTTGAGTTTCATAAGATTTTGAGAACATTCAAAGATCTGTAGCACAATAACTGACAATAATAACTAGCATTTTATATAGCGTAAAAAGCTGGAAAAAAGGTATAAAGCTTAAAAGCATAAGGTTTGCAAAGCACTTTACAAATATCATCTCATTTAATCCTTATAACAACCCTGAAAAGTAGATGCTATTATTAAGATCTTCATATTACAGTTGAGGAAACTGAGGCAGACAGGTGAAATGACATGTCCAAGGTCGCAATAGCTAGTGAGTATCTGAGACAGGATTTGAACTCAGATCTTTCCTGGCTCCAAGCCACTATACCACCTAGATGTTCAATAGTTGGGAACACAGGAATAGAGATGGCTGGGAAGTCAGAGACAAAGATCTTAGAGTCGTCGCCACAGAGGTGATAGCTGAAGTTATGGGAACAGATGTAGTCATGAAGGAGAAAATGTAGAGGGTTAGGAACTCAGTGGTCACTCAGCTACCATTCCTCATACTGTACAATGTATTTTGTTTCTGAATTTTGTCAAAGGAGTTAGAGGTTATCTCCTCTAGAGGTTAAAGTTAGAGGTTATCATTTACAACAATTTTAAAAAATTACTGTATTTTCTGTACAAAAATGTTGCATTAATAGAAACATACCATGAGTAAAAATAGATGCAATGTCTTGTTTTTTCCTTTGCCTGATACAACTTATGACCCTCAGTCTTGGTCTGAGCTGGGGTGTGGTCTGGCTGTGAATCCGTTTCCTCTATGCTAAGATAAAATGTCTCTTGGGACTCAAACCTTTATCTTGGCCTCATTAGCACATGCTCTAATTTAGCTAGTTTAAACAAATTGGCAACTAATCTTTAAATCTTAACTTTAGAGATAAATCTGGAGTAGGATTCAATGAATAAGTGTTAACTGTTCAATACCAATGTGGCAGTGAATCAGTAAATATTTATTTAATGCCTACTATGTGGTAGGCATTGTGGTAAGCTCTTTGGATATAAAGAGAAGCAAAAAACAAGAGGTTTCCAGTGGAATAGACCAAGAGTCTGTGCCTTTTTATTGATAATTTGGATGAAGGCTTTGATGGCAGACTCATGAAAGAGGGATAACAGACTAGAGATGCAGAATGAGAAATACATTTTGGGGCATGGCAAATATTTAATGGGAAAGTCTATATAAAGTTACTCTCCTCTACTTCAATTACAAACTTACAAGCCAAAGAGAACTTGGTAATTAGAAGTCATATTGTTACTAAAGAAGTATTTTCTCATTGCAAGGCGAATTTGCTTAATATACAATATGTACTACCAAAGCAGCAACAACATGAATCTCAGAGCATTAAGTATCTTATTTCCATATTTAGTATTCCTTTAGCCTAATTAAAATGAATAATTTTCAGATGAGTGAGCATAAGTTACATTTAAATCGTATGTTTCTCCATTTGCCTTTATGTTTGCAGATGGTGCTATAGGGACCTTTGTGTAATGGGAAGCTATCTTTCAACAGCTAAAATAGCTCCTTCAATGGCTGAAATGAAGACAGTTTTCCTCCCTGTTGGCCAAAGCTGACTGCTCTATTGGTCAAACATACAATCCATCAAGTGATTCTCATTATGAATTCTAAACACTGTCTCCCAAGCCATGAGCCATTCACATGCATTCAGAGAGCTCTGAGCTGCACTCAAACTGAAATAGGCACATAGAAACATACCCTAGGAGCAGCTGCAACTAATCCTGCCAGTCTGCTGTGTCCATCGTAAAGGGAAAATGGAGAGGGAGGGTGGTAGAAGGAGAGGGATAGATGGAAAATGGTTAAACAAAGGCACCACCTCAGACTTCAAAAATAAACAACATAAACCCATTGGGACATATTGCACAGATCTCCTTTCAATTTTGCAAAATGTAGTGCTTTCCACAAGGACTAAATGTTGTCTATAAATATGTTCTTAAAACATTTTTTTTCAATTAACAAAAATCTACCTTTTCTTCCCCACACTTCTTCCTCTCCCCTCCCCTGTATTGATATAACAATGTAACAATCCTGTTACAAACACATTCTGTAACACGTTTTTTGTAAACACATTTTTGTCAAGCAAAACAAAGTCCCTCACTGATCATGTCCAAAAAATGTCTATGAATAAGTTGTGAACAGGGACTTTTAAAGTATTTCTAATGTGGGCTCAACAGTTTCAAGACAGGAAGTATTATTCATTCCCCAAATTTGAATGAATATAACTTCATCATATTCTAGGCATTAAAATTATCTCCATATTCATGAATGGTGTGTGACACTAGGGTTGTAATCTTGGGGTGCTCAGATTTGATCCACTTAAGAGTGAACTCTACAACTTGATCTTTTTAAACTTTCTCTTTATTTGTCAATAATCTTGATCAAATTAATCAAGTATGCTAAATGCCTATTCTGTACAAAGGAAGAAGAGACCTCTATGTTAGCTGGGCTTGAAACACAGAATTATAGATTCTTAAGAGTTGGAAGTTATAAATTTGGGGAAAAAAATCATTCAACAGAAAAAAAAAAAAGAGTTGGAAGCACCCATGATTAGGGAAGTTATCTGTGCAAAGCCTCACAATTAAGGTTAACAGCAGAGGTGGACCCAGGTTTTCTGACATCTGGTTCAATGTTTATTTTTTTCCCTAATCCTTTTATTTTATTTTAATTTTTTTTTTTGGAGGTAACCAGAGGTAAGTGACTTGCCCAGGGTCACAGAGCTAGTAACTGTCTGAGGGTGAATGTGAACTCAAATTCTCCTGACTTCAGGGCTGTTGCTCTATCCATTGTACCACCTAGCTGCCCTGCAAAGTGGAAATCCTTTCAGAGTATCTCTGGCCATTCCCACGGACAAGAAGCTCACAGCTTAACAAGGCTGCTGTCAATAAAAACTTATCATTACTTACATTTACAATAATGCTTTGCTACCCAGTTCTATTTGATTAAAAAAAAACTCCTTCAGGGAGGAGGGAGGGGGAGAAAATTTAAGACTCATGGAAGTGGTTGTTGAAAACTGAAAGTAAATAAATTAATTTTAAAAAAAGGTGGAAAAGAGAAATTTAAAAAAAAATCCTTCCTTAGAGTAGCTTCCAAGGTTAAGACATGAAAGACTTAACTTATATTGTGTTGCTCCAAAGCCTACAATTAAGAAGATCTTCAAACATATGAAGGTAAATATGTGTGATGGAAAGTACCTCACCTGAATCCTACCTCTGTCACTTACACAAAGTACTTGATTTCTCTGAACCTCAGTCTACTGAATAATAGAGTGAACAGAGAGAGAGCTGCCTTTGGTCAGGAAGAACCTCATTAAAATTCTGCCACTGATACCCACAGGCTATGTGACCCTAAGCAAATCACTTTTTTTAAAAAAAGTTTATTTTATTCTAAACTTAAGAAATACAATTAGCATTTCCATAACATAGAATAGAAAAGTAGATGCAAATCTATTATGCACAACTTGCCAGTCCTTTTAAATATATAATAAAATTATTATGTAACTTCCTTTTGGTTTTCCTTTTTTTCTTCACCCCGTCCCTGCCCTAGCAATGGCTAACATCAGACACCTCTCAGTGGTCCAAGCAGCTGTCTCACACTAACCAGTACAAGTGTAGTGGGCCTACCCCTCCTTTGTTCTGGACAGAGAGAGATAAAGACAGACCGCTATTTGTGTGACAGACAGCAGCATGTGTAGTGGCTAAAGAGCCAGCCTTGAAGACAGGAAGATTTGGGTTCAATTCTTACTTCTAACACATCAAACTGGCTATGTGACCCCAGGCAAGGCACTTGAAGCTCTCTCAGTGCTTTAAACCAGAGGTTTCAAATATATGGCCCACAACACTCCCAAATAACCAGATTAAAATGTAACTAGCAAATATCTGATGAAATAAAGACAATGAAACATAGATAACCTTGTATTTTGAAACTAAGCCAACATATAGCCTGCAGGAATCCTTCCACATAGATGAGTGGCTCCCATTACCATTTGAGTTTGACACCACTGCTCTAAACTCTCTAAGTTGCAGAGAAAGTGCCATCCTTTATTATTAGGTGGAATTTCCTCATTCAGGAATTTCCTAAACAGTGAAATCACAGGTGCAATTCCTATCTCTATTTTTACACTTTTCCTTCAGACTCCCGGTGGCCAAGTCTGTTGGTTTATATTGGACTCAAGGCTAACTATAGCTCCCAGACCTTTTTCAAATGAACTGTTATCAAGCCAGGTCTCTTCCCTTTTCTGTACTTACATAATTTATTTTATTTTAAAACCCTGCATATAAAATTTACATTTACTGTTGTTAAAATTTCATCTTGTTGATTCTGGTCTATCCCAGTCTATCAAGAGAACTGTCAATCCAGATTCTCTTGGAAAATCTATTACCATATTCTTTCCAGGTGTCATCTGAGAAGCTGTGCTGTGTAGTTAGAGCTCATGACTTGGAGTCAAAGAGATCTGTGTTGAAATCCTACATCAAATATTTAATAATTGTGTGACTTTGAGCAAGTCACTTAAGCTGCCTCAGACTCAATTTCTTCTTCTGCAAAATGAGGATAATAACAGCACCTCCCTCACATGGTTGTGAGAAGCAAATGAGGTAATATATGTACTTTGCTTTACAACCCTTAAAGAATTGTATTTTAGCTACTACTATTATTATTTTCTGCCCTAATTCAAATACACTAAAAATGTTAACTAGAAAAGAGTCCTTCAGCATGCCATTAGAGAACTCCATCCAAGCTGATGACTTATTAATAAACACTGAGCTCTATATTTGCTTCATTTTTATATCCACTCCACTTTCCTTCTGTAACTCTGCTGGGTCTCAACTGCCCAGAACAATATCCTCCTCCCAGGAGAAGCTAATCGTTGGAAATCTTCCCATCATGTTCTTTAACTCAGCCTTGGATACTCAACTCTACCCAAAGCTCTCCTTTGTAGAGGGCTAAACCAAGACTTTCCAGATCACTCCCTTTTCCAACTGCAGCTCTGCTTGGTCTGAACTTCTTGGAACAAGAAGCCCCCTGGTGTTTCCCCTCGCGACCTTTCCCCTTTCCAGCTTCCTTTTGTGTGTTGTCTGCCCCATTAGACTGTAAGCTCCTTGGTGGTAGGGACTACTTTTCTTTTTCAAATCTGTTTAGCACAGTGACTGCCATATAGTAGGTGCTTAATAAATGTTGACTGAGTTGAAAAAATTGAGTCATCGACATGCTGCATTACGCAGTTATCCAAAATTTGTAAAAACTTCAAGTCCTGAAGCCCTTGAAAGTTATGAGAGAGATAACCTTGTCTGATGACCCGCTAATCATCAATTATCAGATAAGGCACAAAGCAGCATGAGATGAGCACTTGTTACAGGTGTTCATCATTGTTATGGAGGAGATTCAGTTTAGAGTCGATGAAGAAGAACAAAATTCTGTAGAGGGTAGGGTCCTCCAGATGTTCCTGTTTGCTGATGATATCATGCTGGCTGCATCAAGCCCTGCAATACCGCAGAGCCTCCTGGATGAGGTCTAGAACCACTCCAAAGACTGGGCCTAACCATCCTCACAAGGAAGAAAAAAAAGTAAAGCGCCATAACCTGGACAGTTGTCCAGTCTGGACATGAATTGAGATGAATAACATACAGAGCTCACCCATCAAAAGAAATATCTTAGACATATATTGCAAAGGGAAAATGAACTGGTAATTAGGATGTTTGGGCTGCATTTAGGAGACTATAAAATGTTTTAATGATCCCAAATTCCTCCTGATGAAATACAAATATTCGCCTGGTATCACCATATAGTTATGAGTCTAGAACACTAGGGTCTCCAATGTATTAAAAATGAGGATCACACCCCAGGGCAGAAAACTGGCAAAGATGACAAAAGATAAGGATATTTAGCATTGGAGGAGTTGTGGGCAAATGGGCACATTCGTTCACGCAACTGTAAATCAGTACAATTATTTTGGAAAGCAATCTGGAATCATGCAAATAAAGTGAGTAAGATGTCCTTACCTTTTGTCTCTGAAATTCTACTACTAGGCTGTAAGTGAAGGAAGTTATTAATAGAAAGAAAGTCACCATATATGCCAGAATATTTATAACCATGCTTTTGTATTAGTGAAGAACTAGAAACAAAGTAGATTCCTATCAGTCGGGGAATGGCTAAACAAATTGTGGCGCCTGGATAGAATAGAATGTTACTCTGTTGCAAGAAACAACAAATGATAAATGCAGAGAAGCATGGACTTAACAAGAAGTGTTGGCAAAGTCAGCAGAGCCAAGAAAACATACACAAAATGACTGCAACAGTGTAGTTAGAACCACCACAAAATAATCACAAGTGAATACTGCAAAAACACAAAAAGCAAACATGGCCCCAAAGAAGAGGTATGAGGAGACACATCTTATTCTTTTGCAGATGGGTGGGGGTATCCAAGAATGGGGAACAATGCATATTTTTCTTTTTTTTTTTTTTTTGATATATTGATTGTTTTTTCTATTTATTTTCTCTTCTTTTTCTTTACAAAATATATGTTATACAGGACAGTTCTCTGAGAGGGAAGGAAGAAAGGATACTGGGAAGTTAGGGCTGTATAAAAACAAGACATTAGTAATAATTAACTTTAAAATGAAACATACTCAAAGGGCAATGGAAAGATTATGGTGAGTATATGCAAACTCCTATATTAAAAACAGCCAGAAAAAATGTGCATACTCTTTGACCCAGCAATATTGTTTCAAGGGCTGTATCCCAAAGAGATCATAAAAATGGGAAAAGATCCCACATGTAAAAATATTTATAGCAGCTCTTTTTGTGGTGGCCAAAACCTGGAAATCAAGGGGATGCCCATCAATTGGGGAATGGCTGAACAAGTTGTGATATATGAATGTAATGGAATATTATTGTGCTATAAGAAATGACAAACAGGCCAACTTCAGAAAAACCTGGAAAGACTTATATGAACTGAGGCTGAGTAAAATGAGCAAAACCAGGAGAACACTGTGCAGAGTAACAGCCACAGTGTGAGAGGACTGTTTCTGATAAGACTTAGCCCTGCACAGAAATGCAAGGATCTAAAACATTCTCAAAGGATTCTTGATGCAAAATGCCATCCACATCCAGAGAAAGAACTATGGAATAGGAACAAAGACAGAAGCAGGCTATTTTCTCTTGTGCTATATTTTGTTTTTCTATGGTTTTTCTCATGGTTTCTCCCATTTGTTTTAATTCTTCTATGCAACATGATGAATGTGAAAATGTATTTAATAAGAATGTATGTGTAGAACCCATAAGAGATTGTATGCCATCTCGGTGAGGGAGAGGGAGAAAATCTAAAACACATGGAAGTGATTGTTAAAAACTGAAAACAAATTAATTTTAAAAAAAAGATAGCCAGGTAGTATAATGGATAGAGCACTAGACTTAAAGCCAGAAGACTCATCTTCCTGAGTTCAAATCTGACCTCAGGTACTTACCAGCTGTTGTTATTTAACTCTGCCTGCCTCAGGTTCCTCATCAGTAAAATGAGCTAGAGAAAGGAATGGCAAGAAGCTGATATCTTTGCCAAGAAAACCTCAAAATGAAGGCACAGTCAGACAAGACTGAAACAACCCAACAACATCCTTAAATAAGGAACAACAAAGGAAAAGCAGAGTAATGGATGCCATCAAAGAAATTTAAGACCTCATGAAGCATCATTTGGAGGCTGAGATGGCCTGGAACCAGCAAGGTCCTCATTCCCATTCTGCTCAGGTGTCTACAATATACAGAATTAGCTCTGGGTCTGCAGTGTTAACTCATGCTCATAATCAATGACTATTGCCCGAGTGATGGCCAATACAGAGCTGTTAAAACATAAGCAACAAGCCAGGGCCTAGGTCTAAGTATAATTTAAAAGACTGTTGTTCCTTCCCACAAAGTATCTGAATCCAGTTAACAATTTTCAAAGAATTTTGATGGAGGGGCAAATGGGGAAAAGGATTTCTGTCACAGCACTGAGACGTGTAATAGGGAGGGAGAGGTGGATGATAGGCAAGGAGGAGAATTACACTTGGACAGAGATTCATCTGCCTTGGGGGTCTGTGTATGTGCAGCCTAGCCCTACCCCATATCCCCTTCTTATATAAACAAGGCAACCATGGAGGGATCATCTTACTACAATCAAAATGAAAACTACGTTAATGAGAATTACTTATCTTTCCCAGGTCATACTGGACAAAGGGGCCCTCTCACTTTTGAATTTGTACCCCAGTACTTGGCACAGCCTTAGCATATAACTGGTAATTAATAAATGATTTTTGATTAATCAATCAGAAGAGAAGATAGGTTAGTCATGTGGAAGAATATTTGACAGACTATATAATCTACTGGAGTCCTAAGGATGTCAAGAAAAAGTGAGGAAAGCTGCTGGGGCCCTGCTGTGTCAAACTTATGGGAGAATACAAATGCACAAGCCTGCATTTTTCACTGGAAAAAAATATCCACATAGACTAAATCACAGAACCATTTGAATATTTCAGAATTTTTGAGTATCTTCATTTTTTTTTAAAGATTAAACACAGATTTACAAGAATATTTGAGAATTTTTTAGTATTTCCTTTTAAAACAACTAAAACTACCAGACCCACATTTGTGAAAAATGAATGAAATCAAAACACTAGGATTCATTAAGAGGCAGAAACTGTGATCAAGAGTCATGGGTTCCATGATAAACAGACCTTTTTTCAATACTTCATGGATCCTCTACCAACTTTGAGCCCAAGCTCTCTATACTTTTTAGGATAATCTGCAAGAGATATTATGACAGAAGAATTCATTACCCTACAGCAAATCTGGTGATAAGACCCTCCAAATTCATGCAGGCCTAGTTCTTATGCAGCAAATATACAATGTGCTGCTAAGCTGAAGCTAGAAGCCTTTCCAAGTAGATAGCACCCAATACAATTTGTACACTATAGCTTTTGAGAGTTCAAAACTTACCCTGCGGTAAGTTATCAGCGTAAGTTTAGCAGAGTACATACACATGGAAATAGAATCATGTAGGAGTTTTGTTGTTGTTCTGGAAGGGATCTTGCAGATCACTGCATTCAACAATTTCATTTTGCATGTGAGCAAATGAAGGCCTTGTGTAGTTAAGTGATTTCTGTAAAGCCACAGAACTAGTATGTTAGCAGAATAATTCATTCTTACTTTTTCAGAAAATTCAATTCCCCAAAAGTCTAAGTCTTCTCCAAGCAGAAGATCTGTTCTATATTTTAAGATCAGAATTAATTTCCTTTTGATAATTGTTCATAACATCACTAGGGCTGACTGGCAGCCCACACTTAGGTGGTAAATCCAGGGAAGAAAATAGCAACAATGAACAACAGGCAGTCAACTTTATTCTTGAATCCTTAGGCAAAATATGTGAGCAACCAAAAGGCATGAGAAACAGATACAACAGACCAAGTAACCAAATAAAAACAGTATATTAATAAGGGGAGAAAAATCTACATTCATCAAGAGTAGTTTGAAGTAAAATCCTAGAAGAGACTGCTCAGCTAAGCTTTTTACCAGTGTTTACAAGACAATGCTCTAACTGGGCAGCTGGTCCTACTTACTTTCTCTTCAGGTTAACTCATTAGTTCCTAATTATCTGACGTACCTGAAGAGACTCCTCTGCTGCCCTTGAAGCAATCTTTTATCCCTGGCTTGTTTAGGCTCCTGATTAATTTGCAAAGGATGACACTTAAAATCCAAAGGTTACAAACAAGGCTGCTGGAATTTCTTAATTAAGGGGAAGTAATTTTCCATCATTTGTTAAGGAAACTCTATTCCTTCTATAAGAAAAACTCTGTTCTGAGAAAAGACATTATGAACATGGGCTTTTCCTTCCTCTGGTAAAGTTAGTTTCTTCTATCTAGATAGTGTGATAGGCTTTATTGATCTAGTATCCCAAGAAAATCTTATTAGAGCATTATCTGACCAATCTGATAGTATTTCATATATTCCAAACAGAAACATTTTTAGATGCTCTGATCATTGACAGCACTTAGCTATTATTCACTTTTACTGATTTCTCTGGCTAATTCACTAGAAGTTCCTGCTACTTGCTCCTATTTAGGCCAAGTTAGGTGGTCATATTCATTCATTCCACAATCATTTATTTAGCTTCTAGCCACAAGCAATTCCTTTGCCAAAGCATAGAGGGGTCCCTGGGTCCCCAAAGGCTAGGTAATGCCTCTAAAGCACCAGCTCTAGCAAATTTTACCAAATACTGAATGCTTAAATAAAGGCCTAAAAATGGGCTTCGCTCCTGTCCAATGAGCAGCCAGGAAAGTCTGCAGAGGCTCAGTACCAGGCTGGCCTCTAGGTAGTTTTCTGGGCATAAATTTCTTTACTATGCTTTATACCAGTGAGGTCAAACACAAATGGAAACTGGATCCCTGGTGGCAGCATACTGACTTATTTTAAAAATATGTTATCTATGTTTTATTATATTTTTATTTCTTATTTAAATATTTTTCAATTACATTTTAATCTGGTTGGAGCACTTGAGAGTGTTTGATACCTCTGCTTTACACCATTTTCCTGGAGTAATTCTTTGTTGTCAATATACTTAGCATAATGCTTTCTGATAATTACTTCAATACTATGGAAGACTGGTAGGGATATTTTTGGGCAGAAAGATCTTTTGGTGCCTCCAATTTATACCCTGGGAACATCCAAGTACTGCTAAGGCTGAGAGTAGGTTGGTATTTCTATGCCTGTGGGCATTTAGACCTAACCCTAACCCTAAGTCCAGCAGTTACTGAGAATACCCTTCCATCTTGATAGCCTGCTCTGCTTGGGCTCTTGGCCCAGAGGTACACTGACTTGTGAACTGTACAGCACGCCACATCACTAATATTTTCCTTCTAGGCTGCATCAGAGGTACTGTTTTGAATTAAGTTACATATTTCAGAGCCTTCATTTAAAAATATGTGAATTATTGATCATTTTACATGCTTACAAAATGTTGCAGATCCTTATAAATCTGAACATACTCTTTAGCTTTTTAATATTCTCAAGGCCTGTTGATTTTTTCTAACATCTACACCAGGCAGGCAGTTCAATCATTATTTCATATTACATCTTATCTTTATGGGCAATCTCAGATCTTCACTCATTAAGAGATCCTCCTCCCCCTCCCCAAAGTCCTTTGGTCCCTTCCTCCTCACTAAATATTTACCTTTAGTGAAATCTCTTCTAGGCACAGCACAATTTAGGATGCCTTGAAGGGATAACCTGTGATTTCCACCCTGAAAGTGTCTCACTTCCATCTTCACTCACAGGTGTCTATCATGGAGTTCTTAACCTGGGGTCCATAAATCCCCCAGTGGACTTCTGGGGATCCATGAACTTGGATCAGAAAAAAAAAATTTTCATTTTGACTAACCTCTAACTGGAATTTAACATTTCTTTCAATCATGAATGTAAGCAACAAACATGGTTAGAGAGAAAAGGTTCATAAGTTTCAGCAGACTACACAGTCAAAAGGATCCATTTTGTGTTTCAAACTCAAAAAGGTTACGCATGCCTACTTTTCTTGTGGCCTTTCACACTATCAAAGTCACTAAGTCCAGCTAAGTCAGAGACTGGATTAGGGGAACTGTCAGAGTCCTCTTTTAGCTTAGTCCTAGGACATAATAAGAACCACAGCACTCTCAAGGTAATAATAAATCATTTTCTCAAATTCTCTATGTTTTCCATAAATGAGTAAGGATTATTTTTTTTAAAAATCTTACCTTGGTGGGAAGATTTAGCACTAAACCCCTTTCCAAATTTACTCCTCTGTTCTCTCCTCTATTCCATGCACCCTCACCACTTATTTAACCAGTTTATAATACATCATCTTTGTCTACGAGAGGAAACTGGGTGACTAAACCCTAATAGCTGTGTTAATCAGAATGAAGGAACAGTCCAGGGTCAAGAAAACCCAATTCACATTAAACAAAAGAAGAAATCAGAAATCAGGGTCAAGTTATTAAGGAAAGAGGCAAAAACAAAGAAATCAGGATCTGGGATAAGCACAAAAACCAAAAAGGTTCCCTGGAGGAAAGAGAAGCAATAAGTAAGTATATCAGGGTGATCCAAGTGAATGAACCGAGGTAGATTGTCTAGAAAGAAAAGAAGGGGGTACCTAAGTTTTTAAATGAATTCTTAGGCAAGGTAAGGACGTGATTTGACATTAAAGAAGAAGAAATAGAATGGGGAGAATAATTCAGGTTCAAGGAAGGTGGGAGGACTCAGTTTTTAGCGTTTAGCAAATTAATCATTCTTCTAATAAGTAAATGGGCTTCATATAAAGAAGCCAGTTCAATGGTTCATTTTGAGGTCCTCCAATGCATCATCTTTTCTTCCCCCTTTTTTGATTCTTTCCTTTCCACTACCACATTTTGCACATTGTTGTTTTCTGTAAGGAAATTCTGGCCCCAAGACACAGATGCTCCTTGTTTATTACAGCCTCCTCCTCTTCCTGGAGTGTGTGGACCACAGTCAGCTGCTAAAATAATTACAGAGACAAAGTGGAAACAGGGAAAAAAAATACAGTAATCTAATTCCCCTATTCTTCTCTTCTAAATGATCTGTCCAGCTAAGACAGAAATGAAACACACTAATAAAAAGGAGTTTGTTGAGGCAGCCAAAATTTACCATCTCCGTACTGGGACCTGTTTAAATCTTGGGAAGGTCAAAGATACTGGCCAATTATCATCCTCCCTTTCCATGGTGTCAGGCCAATAATTCAACCTTTCATGCTGTACCCAAATCTAACTTCAACATCACTCACTCTTTTAACACCCTCCTCCTCCTTTCTTCTGCATACAAAGGGGCCTCATTACCATATCTATCTTCCTTCACCTTCAATTGTTCTTTCAATACTGAGCCACATCCAAATTTTTCCCTAGGCTGAAAATTCAACAAATGAATAAATATTATTGTTCTTGTCTTAATGGTTTGTTTCTGCACCATAACCATTTTCCATATATACTTCCACCACCATCAAACTCTATATTGCAACAAGAAAAATATGTAAGCAACGCTGATCAACAAAACAACTGTATCTGATAGAGGAAGCAGCAATCCGCAACAGCAGGAGAAGGGGAAAATGTAATTCATTATGTTTTCCAGAAAAAACAAACAAACAAACATTCTTTAACATCTACTAAATACAAGGTACTGTAGAAAGTTCGGGAGAGACAGAGACATACAAGACCTTCAACCAACAATAGTCAACCTAACTGTCCCTTCTCATCCCTAATTTTCCCATGGAATATCCTCAATTCAGCTGAACATAACTGCTCCCTCCAATGTTTTTTTACTGTCATCTTATAACTAAATTTTCATCAATTTCACAAAATTCTTCAGAAAAATATTACCAAGGACCTCTTTAAAACTCTTAAACCAAATGCAAATTCCCATTCTTTGCAACTCCTGACACCCCATCACACCTCCTAACGATGGGGTATGAGCCTAAGCAGAGACCTTTGTCCCTTGGACCAGGAGAATTTTGGTCCTATTTGTCTGAATGCTCAGGAAAGCCTGGCCTTGGGGGTCTCCTTGGATTCCCCTCATTTGATTTAGCATTTTCTTGAGGTCCAGGTCGCCCGGCCTGATATTCCCTGCCTTTGATCCTTGACCTTTTCAGGGTCCTACTGTCTGGACTAATGTCACTCCTATCAGGATCCTCCCTGGACTTGATTTACATTCCAGGCTTACTTTCCCCTTTCAAGATCATCTCTGGGGCCCCCAGACTACTTGGTGATACCTGGATTCTTCTCTCAGTATTTTTCTGTATTTAAGTTCCATCTCTCCTCCACGAAGGTGCTCAGGTTTAATTCAGCACAGACTCTGTCTAACTGAGATTCTATCTGTCCTACTTGTCAATACAAGCTTTATAAATGGTTAGGCTCCTTAAGAGTCAATCCAGTCTGGCAAATCTTTAATAAACTTTGTTTTTCTTTGACTTTAAGAAGACTTGTGTCAAATTCATTCAAGCAGGCCCCAGCTTGTCAATACTTTGGGGTCCCTACCACCCCAAACCTCAACATTTTGGTTCCCTGACCGAGAAGAACTACTAATCTCAAATTCTTCTGCCAAGACTGGAAGGTATGTAAGCCTCCCCCTCTCTCTATCCCCTCCTAGCTCTCCAACCACCTTGGAAGTGGTTTTTAGACCTGACCTTTCAGGTCCCAGAAGGTCAGGCAGCTTGAAGGCTGTCTTGCACTGAGTCTGACACTCTCAGGTTTTCAGTCCAGACCCAAACCACCCCAAACCTCAACACTAACTGTGAGTGTTCCCCAAAGTTCAGTCGTGGATTCTCTTTTCTCATCTCTCTGAACTCTCTCTCTCTGGCTGCCTTTATCATCTTCATGGGTTTAAATATCACCTCTTTGCCAATGATGCACAGCTCCAGTCTCTCTCCTGAGCTTCAGGACCACCATCACCAGCTGTCTCCTACAAATTTAAAACTGGATGACCTGATAGACTTTGCAAATTCAACACATCCAAAAGAAAAACACTCATCTTTTCCCTAAAACCCAAGTCTTTCCCAAACTTCCCTATGTCTGCTGAAAGCACCATGATGTTTCAGTTTCTCAGGTGTGTAACCTTGTCATCACCCTTAACTCTTGTGCATGTGGTCTCTCTGTCTCCCCCATTTCCCCAGATATTCAAAGATGCCAAATCTTGCCATTTCTACTTCCACAGTCTCTCTCACACATTCAATTTCATTAGTCTACTCTTCAGACCCTTACTACCTTTTACCTACATCATGGCAATGCTGTCCTAAATGGTCTCCCTGCCTCAAGACTTTTCCTACTTCCATCCATCTTCTATAATAAAGCTGCCAAAGTGATTTTCATCAAGTGCAGATCTGTCCATACCATTCTCTTAATCATTAAATTTCATTGGCTCCCTAATGCCTTCAGGATAACATATAAAGCCAGGCATTTAGCTTTTAAATCTCTTCACAACCTGCCCCCAAACTATCTTTCCAGCTTCTCCTTCCCAAATTCTGTGATCTAAGTAAAGAGAACTTCTTTCTGTTACTTGCACAGGGCTCTGCACTCCCGTCTCTCTGCCTCTGCACTAGCCATCCCTCACACATGGAGTGCATCCCTTTTCCCTTCTGATTCAGAATCCCTCACTTCCTTCAAACAAATAGCACAAGCAACATCCCTACACAAAGTTTTTCCATATCCCCCTCAAAGTACAGTGCTCTCCCTGGAAACAACCTTGTATCTATTCTCCGTACACTTATAGATGTATACATGTGGTTTCTCTTGATAAAATATAAGTTCCTTGAGAGGAGGGATTGTTTACATTTTTTGTATGTTATCTTTGGGCAGCTGGGTGGGATAGCGGATAGACTGCTGGGCCTAGAGTCAGAAAGACTCATCTTCCTGAATTCAAATGTAACCTCAGATATTCCTGAGCAAGTCACTTAACCCTGTTTGCCTTTTTCCTCATCTGTAAAATGAGCTGGAGAAAGAAACAGTATCTTTAACAAGAAAACTCTAAATGGAGTCATGAAGAGTCAGACATAGCTAAAAATATTTGAACAAAAATTTGTTTCTGTATAGCCACAGTGCCAAGGATATGATAGACACTTAATAAATGCTTGCTCATTGTTTATATAAACTGTGTATATCTGTCAGCATACTGCTTTACATACAACGAATCAAGAAAAGTTTGTTAAGCACCTGCTATGTGCCAGGCACTATGTCAAACATGCACACAGCACAAAGTGGAAAAGGATCATTTAGCCTCATTTGCCCTGCTTTTCTTTTTATCCCCAATATCTGGCTCAGTGTCTGGCACATAATAGGCACTTAAATAATGCTTGCTGCCCGAGGACCCCTTCTTTAAAATTTGTTAAAAGTAGCTACCCAGTCCTTGTCTGATGCTCTCAAGTGAGGAAATTAAATACCTCTCCAGCCCATCCCACATCTGAACAGCTTCCCTACTAGCCCAAACCCACCTCTCAGTAACCACCAGTTCTCTGTTCCCTGAAGGGAAGCTAAACAATTTAATTCATTTTTCATAGGACAACCTTTTCATTATTTGTACACAGGTTTTCCTTCTCCCTACAACTTTCCTTTTCAAAATTAAACATTTCCAGTTCATAGAATCATAGATTTCAAACTGGACTCTCAAAGGCCATTTAGTGCTCCTCATTTTACAAGGGATCAGCTGAAGCATGGAGAAGTTAAGTGACTAGCCCAAAGGTAGCAAATGGTAGAATGAGGACTCAAATCTAACATTAATCCAACACCAAAGCTAATTCCAATTCCATTGTACCACATTTCCTTAGTTCCTTTAGCTCAGAAGGCAAGGTTTTAAAGATATCACCAGCCTGTTATCATCCTCTGGACGCTCTCCAGACGATAAGCGTCCAAAGTATAATGGGATTATTACATTCCTACTTCTACACAGTAGTCTCTTCTTTGTGGGAGAGGGGTGAGAGGAAAGGTAAGGCAATTGGGATTAAGTGACTTGCTCAAAGTCATGCAGCTAGTGTCAAGTGTCTTGAGGTTTCCTGACTCCAGGCCCAGTGCTTTATTCACTGCACCACCTAGCTGGCCCTAGTAACCTCTTCTTAAAGCAAGCTGAGACTACATTAGTTTTTCTATCAAATTGATGAGAGGCAACGTGGTGGACTTGGAGTCAAGAAGACTTGGCTTTAAGTCATGCTGACTGCATGATTAGGTGCAAATTACTTATCAGTGTAAGTCACAGAAGAGCTGTAGAACTGCATGGCTGGTGCTCATCACACTGATGATATCACAGGTTTGGACAAGAAGGACAAGAGCAACACTATTGATTTACCCTGAGTTTTTCAAATGAATTTATGTAAAATGTGCTATCTAACCCATGGTCTACTCTTGACGTTGATTTTTTGACTCCAAGGTAAAGTTTACATTTCCTCCTAATTAAATTCATCTTCTTAAATTTGGTCCAATATTTGGTTTGCTGAGACTCTTTTGGTTGTGGCTTCTATCATTCAGTGTGTTGATTATCCCTCTCTCCTCTGTATCATCTGTTATTCTAAGAGCCAGACCATTTATGCCTACAACTCAGCTATTGATAAAACTTTTAAATAGCACAAGGTTATTAGAGGTCTCCCTTCAGGTCAACATCAAGCCACTAATGAAAACTCTTTGGGACTTACTATTTGAATAAGTCAGAATCCACCTAATGATACTAAGATCTAGCCCACATCTCTTTGATTTGTCCTTAAAGATAACTAAAAATTTTAATTAGATCAATAAAACAGGATAATTAGTGCGTATAGAAAGCACAAATGAACCAAATTCAACCTTCTCATTTTACAAACAAGGTGAGACCCAAGGAGTATAACAGATCAGTCAATAAGCATTTTTAGATACCTACTATGAACAGTTGGTCAATAAATACTTAATAAATACTTACTATGTGCTAGACTCTGTGCTTACTAAGTGCTGAGAATACATACAAATGCTCCACTCAAGGGTATAAGAGACAAAGTCCACCCTAGAGACGAATGACACATAGCTGACTTGGGTGATCTCCTTAAAAAAGAGGTTCTAAGAAAAGTCATTCCATTACAGGGAGAGACTGTCATGGGGGCAGAGGGCAATTACAAGGTATGGATTCCAGGGTTGGAATGAAGCTTCAGGATGAAAAGGTAGAGCGATGTAGATGAAATTCAAAGTGAACCAAACATTGTCTAAGAGCTGAGGTTACAAAATATTCATGAGGAGTTCACTTTTTAATGGGGAGATAAGTACATATACAAGATGTCCCAAAAGCCTGAGTACTCTTTTAAGCCACTACAGTTATTTAAGCTTAAAACCACACTAAGACTTTTGGGGCACCCTGTCTATGAAGTATATAAAGATTAAATATAAAAATAGTAAATACAATAGAAATTGCTTGCCCAAGGTTGCTGGTAGCAGAACTGGGCCTAGAATCCAAGTCTCCAGATTCTCAGTGCAGAGTTTTTTTCCAAGCTACTTCTAAGATACCATGATCTATATTTCCCAGTTTCACTGAGAGGAATTACGACAAGCTATTTCTTAAGTTTTTAACCAAGCAACAGTTTGATAGATGTATTTAAATATAACTGGTTTCCTTTGTTACCTCATGTATTTTATTTTATGCATTTACAAACATTATTCTAAGTAGTCCATAGGCTTCACCAATCTGTCAAAGATGTCCAAGACAGGGAGACAAGTAACTCCTACTCTAAGAGAAAGAAGAAATATGTTGAGGTGGAGACAGGGAGTGCAAATTTACCATGACCTAGGTAGCATTTAGAGGAGCTTCATTTAGCTTTTACTTTAATTGGAAAGCTTGTACTCTGTAACTTTTCTCCTAAAACACAAGCTCCTTGAGAGCAGGGACTGTTTGTTGCTTTTCTTTGTAGCCCTAGCACTTAGCATAGTGCCTGGGCCCTGTGAGTTCATCCCTCATTGCCAAAGAAGACCATGCCATAAGAGAAATGATGACATGACTTGCACTTGACTTTGTTTTGAGGGAGCGAGGGCTGTGCAGGTCACCAGCCTCACTTCTCCTCCAGAGCCATTTGAATCCAGTAACCTGATATTCATCAGGATGACTGGAGATGACCCAGGATGAGGCAATTGGGGTTAAGTGACTTGGCTAAGGGCACACAGCTAGTGAGTGTCAAGCGTCTGAGGTGAGATTTGAACTCAGGTCCTCCTGACTCCTGCACTGGTGCTCTATTCACTTTACCACCTAGCTTCCCATGAGGGAAGGGGTAACCAGAATGCAAGGCATTATGGGGTGGGGGGAGGGGAGAGATGGGGAGAAAATTTGGAACTCAAAATTTTCTGGAAATGAATGTTGAAAACTAAAAATAAATAAACATTAAAAAAAGAAGAAAAAATATGTTTTCATCTCAGAATACCAGGAGCCCAAAGACACAATACCATGAAAAGAAGTTAATGCCATTCCAGGTCTTCTGGCAAGGTTTCTTGGGACCTAAAAAAGACTCACCAGCACTGTCCCAAAATTCAAGTCAAGTGGCATTACATTGTACTATTTTCTGATCACAGAAAATATCATCTCACTTCATGGATAACAAAGGTGGACCTGCTGAAATCACTACTGTAGGAATTCTATTCTCTGTTCCAGACCTCCCTCCAGAAAACTTCTTTTCACATGATTTAAATCTGAGATCTCAGGGACCATCATATTGCAATTCCCCTGACTTTTCTATTTCAAAGGAAAGAATGGTCAAAACATCAATAGCTGCAGGGGACACAGATTGTACTACATAATTTCTAATACTTCATAGATCTAAAGTATAGGAGAACAGAGGTAAAATTAGGAATTTGGGATGGTAGCAGTGTCATATCTGAAGGTTGTTCTTCAGCTGGCACTGGCTCCTAACATTTTTGCTTCAATATCTACTCATTCTCAGCTTCTGTGATTTGGGGGGGTCTTGTGATTCCATTATTCAGTGTGGGGGTACTCCTTGGTGTGGAAATTTCCTCTGCAAATGAAGATCAGCAACTCATCTGCAGCTTATAGAAAGCTGCCTGAGTCCCTGAGAGTTGAATTTTCCCATGGTCACACTTCTGGTAAGAATGAGATAACCTATGTCTTCTTGACTCCAAGGCTGGTCCTCTACTATACCCTGCTTTCAAAAAAAATAACTCTGGGGGGCAGAGCCAAGATGGCAGAGTAGAAAGACACACATACACAGGGTCTCCCCACACAACCCATAAAACACCTGTAGAGAGGGACTCTCAACAAATTCTGGAGCAGCAGAAGTGGAGAACAACAGAGTGGAGGAGATTTCCAGCCCAGGTGACCTGAAAGGCCCACGGGAAACGTCTGTTGCACCGGACATGGAGCGGAGCACGGAGCCCAGCCCATCCTCAGCAGCATGGGAACAGCCCTTGGGGGCAGAATCTCCAGTCGTGGAATCCCCAGTCCCAGCAGCAGGGGGTTCAAAGATCCCTCAACCCACAGGTGCCAAAGGTCAGTGACGAGGTTTTTTCAGCTGGCCAGGAAGGGAGAAGGGCCTTCCATAGCTCCAGCAGCAGGCAGCAGCCCACAGAGGCCACATCAGGCTGGCAGGAGCAGTTCTCAGCCCCTACATCAGCCCACAAACACTGTTGGAGCATAAAAACCCTTGGGGCACCGAGAAGCTGATTCTTGCCTCTGCCCTGTGTGGAGGCCCTGGGCAAGCTGGTCTTTGTCTGGCACTGAATGGTGGCCCTGCCCCCACAGCTTATCTGAAAATCAGCCCCAGTGCTGACTTGGAGGAACTGGAGGCCAGGTGGCTGTGGAGAGGTAACTGCTAAGATTCTGGGCACAAAAATCCCTCTCTGCATCCAGACCAGTACACGCTTGATCGTGCCACCTTGGAGGAACTGAGATCTCACAGATTCCCAGAGTATACCCTACTCTTGACAAAGGACCCAAAAGTCAAGTAACTGGTTGGGAAAAATGCCCAAAAAAGGGAAAAAAAATAAGACTATAGAAGGTTACTTTCTTGGTGAACAGATATCTTCTCCCATCCTTTCAGATGAGGAAGAACAATGCTTACCATCAGGGAAAGACATAAAAGTCAAGGCTTCTATATCCCAAACATCCAAAACAAATCTTCAATGGGCTCAGGCCATGGAAGAGCTCAAAAAGGATTTTGAAAATCAAGTTAGAGAGGTGGAGGAAAAATTGGGAAGAGAAATGAGAGAGATCCAAGAAAAGCATGAAAAGCAGGTCAACACCTTGCTAAAGAAGACCCAAAAAAATGCTGAAGAAAATAACACCTTGAAAAATAGGCTAACTCAATTGGCAAAAGAGGTTCAAAAAGCCAACGAGGAGAAAAATGCTTTAAAAAGCAGAATTAGCCAAATGGAAAAGGAGGTTCAAAAGCTCACTGAAGAAAATAGTTCTTTCAAAATTAGAATGGAACAGATGGAGGCTAATGACTTTATGAGAAACCAAGAAATCACAAAACAAAACCAAAAGAATGAGAAAATGGAAGATAATGTGAAATATCTCATTGGCAAAACAACTGACCTGGAAAACAGATCCAGGAGAGACAATTTAAAAATTATGGGACTACCTGAAAGCCTTGATCAAAAAAAGAGCCTAGACATCATCTTTCATGAAATTATCAAGGAAAACTACCCTGATATTCTAGAACCAGGGGCCAAAATAAATACTGAAAGAATCCACCAATCACCTCCTGAAAGAGATCCAAAAGGAGAAACTCCTAGGAACATTGTGGCCAAATTCCAGAGTTCCCTGTTCAAGGAGAAAATATTGCAAGCAGCTAGAAACAAACAATTCAAGTATTGTGGAAATACAATCAGGATAACACAAGATCTAGGGCATGGAATATGATATTCCAGAGGTCAAAGGAAGTAGGACTAAAACCAAGAATCACCTACCCAGCAAAACTGAGAATACTACTTCAGGGGAAAAAATGGTCTTTCAATGCTATAGAGGACTTTCAAGCATTCTTGATGAAAAGACCAGAGCTGAAAAGAAAATTTGACTTTCAAACACAAGAATGAAGAGAAGCATGAAAAGGTAAACAGCAAAGAGAAGTCATAAGGGACTTACTAAAGTTGAACTGTTTACATTCCTACATGGAAAGACAATATTTGTAACTCCTGAAACTTTTTTCAGTATCTGGGTAGTTGGTAGGATTACACACACACACACACACACACACACACACACACACACACACACACACACAGAGCACAGGGTGAATTGAATAGGATGGGATCATATCTTAAAATAATGAAATTAAGCAGTGAGAGAGAAATATATTGGGAGGAGAAAGGGAGAAATGGAATGGGGCAAATGATCTCTCATAAAAGAGGCAAGTAAAAGACTTTTCAGTGGAGGGAAAAAGAGGGGAGGTGAGAGAAAAAACATGAAGCTTACTCTCATCATATTTGACTAAAGGAAGAAATAAAATGCACGCTCATTTTGGTATGAAAACCCATCTTACAATACTGGATAGTGGAGGAGAAGGGGATAAGCAGGGTGGGGGGGATAATGGAAGGGAGGGCAGTGGGAAGAGGGAGCAATCTTGGGGAGGGATAGGATCAAAAGAGAGAATAGAAGAAACGGGGGTCAGGATAGGATGGAGGGAAATATAGTTAGTCTTACACAACACGACTATTATGGAAGTCATTTGCAAAACCACACAGATATGGCCTATATTGAATTGCTTGCCTTCCCAATGGGAATGAGTGGGGAGGGAGGGATGAAGAGAAGCTGGAACTCAAAGTTTTAGGAGCAACTGTTGAGTATTGTTCTTGCAACTAGGAAATAAGAAATACAGGTAATGGGGTATAGAAATTTATTTTGCCCTTCAGGACTAAAGAGAAGATGGGGATAAGGGATGGAAGGGGATGTTAGAAGGGAGGACAGATTGGTGATAGGGGCAATCAGAATGCTTGGTGTTTTGGGGTGGGGGGAGGGAAGAAATGGGGAGAAAATTTGGAACTCAAAATTTTGTGGAAATGAATGTTGAAAACTTAAATAAATAAATTTAAATACAAAAAAAAATAATTCAATTGTAGACAAATACTTATCTGCACCAGGGTGAGTAAGATTGAAAAGACTTCTATTCCTAATTAATCTTTCTGTAAAATAAGGAATCATTTATTCCCCCCCCAAAATTATCTTATTTCTCTTAAATATATAAGTTTTTATAAACTTTGTACTCTTAAAGTGTTAAAGAAATTCATTTCAGTTTTTAAAGACTTCCTGGCCAAAGAACAACATGAATATTACCAAAAAATTACATAATCTTCATTTGGGATTTGACTTCATTTTTTAAATGACACAGAAAAACTGGAAGGCAAGTTCAGAAAAGAGCAGTAAAAATTATTAAGAGGACAAGTTAAAGGAAACTGGGTTTATTTACCCTGGAGATGACAGAAGTAAACAGATAATTCTGAGAAACAAAATTCTATATGGTGCCAAAATAGCAACTCTTTTGCTTTTTTGACCTACTGAGGGCCTCCAGTACATACAGAAAGAGTGGTCCAAGAGGACCCTAGAAAATCTCTCTTTACTGCTCTCACTTATCTTCCTGGAGTGAATTGTACCGAAGGTTGTAGGCCTCTCCTCTACTCTAAATAATTTGGGTAGAGGTATGTTTTCTTTTCATGAACCTTAGTCTTATTTATTTCCCTTTGGTCCATGTGTCTTCTCTGCCTGTGATTTACAATCAAAAATTGTTAAAGGTAAGATTACCACACAAAGTAGTTCTACCTGATTGAATGAATTTTATTTTGATTATGAATAGTGATTTGCTTACTTGTCTTTAAAACAGTATTTGCCCAGTATGATCAATACACATTTAAATTTTAGTATGCTTAGTGACTTTATACTCCTGCTTTCAAAGAAAGATTTGTGAAAGTGTGAATTGCTGGGCATAATTTCTCAAGACAGACTATAGCCAAAGGATCAGATTAAATATTTGTGAAGCACTTAGTACGGTGCTTTACACATAGTAGGTGCTAAATAAATGCTTATTCTCTTCCATGAAGCTAAAAGATCACAGTTCATAAGACATATGGAATGTTATGTCCCTGTGACTCATTAATCAAAACTAATTTGATTAATAAGTATGTGCATTGTACTAAAGTCTTGCTAACACAATACACATATTTATTAATCAAATCACTCCTTTAACTATCTCCACATCATCTATCACTTTTGTGTTATGTTTCATGATACACAGATTTTCAAGTGTGACCCAAATTCATTTTCCTTGTCAAATATCAGATGACACAAGGCCTCAAACAATTCTGTCCATGCAACCATTTCAGATAAAACCCTTACTTTTGAGCACAACAGACTGTAAAATGTGTCTTATCTTAGTTTTGGAAAGGATGCCAAAGATAGTGGGGACCAAAACACTACCTACCACCTGCTGAAGAAAAGCTCCTAGCAATTTTATCAGCTGTCACCTTCAGAAAGGGCCACAATTGACAGTAAAGCATAAAGATGGCTGCCCGCTGTCTCAACGGCAGGTTATATCTCCATGAATGAGCGGATACACCATACTGCATACACCAGCTGGTGCAATCAATTCAGGAGAATATTACACATGAACTGAGGAGCACTGTTCTTTTATTCTAACAGCTTCTGAAAAAGGGAGGCAAAGCTGGAGGATATGATATGTGCGTGTGCATGTGTGTGAGTGTGAGAATGTGCGCGTGAGTGTGTGTGAGAGAGAGAAAAGCAGAAAGAGAAATAGAGAGAGAGAGAAACACACACACACACACTGTAGTCTCCTCCTTTAGAATGCAAGGTCCCTGAGGGCAGGGGCTACTTCTATTTGCCTTTACATCCCTAGGACTTCGAACAGTAAGAGCTTAATAAATACCTGTTGAATGAGTGTGTTTGGGGGTCAGAGAGGACAAATTGCCTGCCCAAGGAAGAATGCAGTGCATTGTCCTGTATATCTGATTTTAAACATGCCATGATCTCAGCCTGACTCAAATCAATTGCTTGCAAGGTGATTAATCATTGTCTCCTCCTGTGACATTCAAGGTCCTGTTGCCTGTTCTTAGAACATAAGAAATCTAACACTGAAATATGACTCTTGGGCTTTTGTTCTTTTCATGCCTTTTTCACATAGCAGCCACGGGCTTCAGCTGACTTATGGAGTTTATCTCCTTAGTGGTAAGGCTCCATTCCTCACCACTGTCACCAAACCAAGACCAAACACAGCTGCAAAGAGCCTGGTAGAGGAGGACACATGCTCAGAACTCACAGCAGGCAGTGATTTATCACATGGATTAATTGCTCAGAGAGACAGGTTTTCTTTTCGTACTTCTATAAACACAGCCGCTAAAGAACAAAATTAATTTAGCTAATCAGCAAAACCTCATTGCTCTACATGGCAAGACATGGTTTGTTTGTTTTTGACAACTGAGGTTAATGAATCACAGCTCAGCCCCAATCACAGCTGGTGAGATAAACAACACCTCTGGGTGTTACCTGAGGAAAAGGTCTCCACTCAGCTTCCCCCCACCCTCCCCATGTACCTTTTCAGCGTACTCTGAGACAATCTGCTTGATCTCCTCGGAGCGAAGCCCCACAATCTGGCCCACTGCACTTGCAGTCAGTCGGCTCTGGAACCACAGCAAAGAGCATTATTTTAGAAGCAACTTTCACGGAATCACAACTGAGTTCTCTGAATTTTTCTTGCCAAGATAAATGAAGATCTTTTTGTCTAAGACAGGAAATAAGTCCATCATGCTCCTATTTATCACCAAATTTAATGACAGGAAGAGAGTAAATAAGTATCCAAATAGGTGTCCAGGTGAACAACTTATAACAACCACCTCCCTCTACTCCCTTTATTTCAAGTTGCTCACCATCATCATGATCATTAAGCATTTATAGAGCATATTAAAATTTGCAAAGCAAGGTAAACTTGCTATTTTATTTGTCTCACAACCACCCTGTGAAGTAGTTTATTACTTCTGTTTTGTAGATGAGGAAACTGAGGCTCAGAGGAGTTCAATGACTTGCCCAAAGTTATACAGCTAGTAATGGTCACAATCAGGGTTTGAACCCAGGTCTCTCCTAAGTTCAAGAGTGGAACTCTTAATGAGCCAGACTCATCCCTCCCTGGAAAGAAAAGATCCAGTCTATGCAACCCCTCACTTTAAGGGCCATTGAGAAGCTCAGCAGAAAGCTTTTATAGCTGAAAGTGACCTTAGAGATAACTTTGTTCAAAACCATTCATTTTACAGATGAGGAAACTGAGACCCTGAGAGGCTCAAGGTCACAGAGGTGATAAGTGACAGGTCCTCTAATTCTAAATTCAATGCTTTTTCCATGTGCTACCCTGCCAGTCCTCAGAGGGGCAGGTGGGAGGCTTATGATATATTTTGGGAGAAAGAACAAAGAGAATTGAAGAGAGAAGTCAGGGTGATGAGAAGGACAAAGAGAAGAAGAGAAAATGGAGATATATTTAGATGAGCATAAATATACACTACATATATATGTGTGTATATATGCATTTGTATAGATGTATAAACATATGTGTATCTATGTATAAACGCATGTATGTGTACGCATCTGAGAGACAGAGAGAGAAAGAGAGAGTGTAATGAAGAAAAAGTAAAGGTCACTAACAATGGCCTCAGAGCCTCTGACACAGACACCATCAGTTACTCTGCATCTACATTTGGGCCAAGCTCTGCTTCTTACTGACACTGACTGTGTGACTTTAATCAAGCTACTTCTCACCCCTGGGCCTCAATTTCCACACCTGTAAAATGCCTACAAATGAAATCCCACTTAAGCAGAGGTAGAGAAGGAATTTGGGTTTGGGGAAGAATAAAAAGCAATAAAACAACTGCTTCATTTTCAATTAAAGAGGAAGTTAGGGCGGCACAGTGAATAGAGCTCTCCACTTGGGAGCTAGGAAAACCTGAGTTCAAATCCCATCTGTCTCAGACACTTAGTTGTGGGATCCTGGGCAAGTCACTTAATCACAGAGCCTCAGTTTTCTCATCTATAAATAGGGATAACAACAAACCTCTCTCATAGGATTGTTATCAGGACCAAATTATAAAATATATAAAGATTTTGTGAACCTTAAAGCATATATTAAAAGTATATATAAAAGCTAGCACTTTATACTAGCACTTTACAACAAGTTGAAAAGTAAAATTTTTTGACACAGGTATATGAGGTTGTCACAGATAAGGACTGCCAGTCTACAAATATCAATACTTCAGATGGAAATCAACACTGGAAATGACATCAATAGCTATTTTTTTCAATTGTTGGGTCATGCCTTTTGCCATACAAATGGCTACTGAATGAAAATATAAGATATAAGGAAATAAGGCGCTGGGGGATATATAAAAGATACTTCTATAGGAGAAAGTCCATATAGAGATAGAGATACTGTTTTCCCAGAACATAGGAAGTACCTAAATATTCCCATTGCCACTTACCTCTCCTGTTGCCATAGCAGCCATTTTAGTCATCAGGGTTTCAATATGGCGCTGATGAAAGAAAAATGACAGAAACAGTGAGCAGCCTATAAACTTTAAAACTATAAACTATTATACTTGAAGAATGCAATGTGACTCTTTGTGATGGAATTTGGGAACTTTCTTTCCCTTCAGTCAATTCAATTTTTTAATGATGTAAAATGAGCTAAGTTGGAAATATGACTATAATGAAATGACCACCTTGCACCTTCTGGCTACAGGAAGGGACTAACCATTTTAGAAAGCTAGAGATGAAAGTCAAATTTCTTCCACGCTGGCTCAAATTCAACCCTAAGCTTTCTTTCTACATGGGTCACACACCTCTTCGGCAGCTTGAAGCTCATCTTCATCAAGGGATTTTCCTGACCCTGAGAACCCTGAAGGCAACACCATTTTCTTGTCCTCAGTCTGTGAAAAACATAAGTAAAACCTGTTAGTGCCAAAGTACTGATTGTGTTAAAAAAAAAAAAAAAGATGAAAGGATGTCATAATTCAATTAGAAATAAATACTTCCCTGTATAGCTAATTCTCTACTCCTGTATGTCTCCCCAAATCCATCATAAACTACTTCAAGTGCCTCTGTTTCTCAGTATCTCCCTACAGTGCTTTCCACAACATCTCAAATGCAGCAAGAACTCAACAAAGATTTGTTGTTGATCAGGACATGATGCTAAGAGAAAAAGGCACAAATAACATTATAAGAAAATATAAGCTCCTTGAGGACAGGGACTGTCAAAATAGTACCTGATAAAGTATCAAAGGGGCATTATAGAAAATCACTGCCATGAGAACTCAGAAGAGTGAGAAACCACTTTTGGGCCAATGAATCTTGAAGGACAGAGAGAATATGAAAAAATGAAGAGAAGGGGGAATGATGTTTTGACACCTGCCAAAAAGGTAGCAGGAATCTTCATGGGCAAGAAAGAGCAAGTGGCATTAGGAGGGAGTGACCAAAGAGTGACCAAAGAGATATGATCCCTTTATCCTCTCAACACTAGAACACACCTTGGAGCAGTGATTCTCAAACCTTTTAAGAACTGCTGACTAATTTTACTAATATTTTAGTTTAAAGTTCTCTTGTAAATCGGATCTTTAAAAAAAACAACATAAAGCCCTATCATGATATATCTGTAAGAAGGACCTGGAGCTTCTATAACAGAATACACTAGACTCTATTGAAACACTAACCGACTGGCCAACTTTCTTTCTGGCCTAGTTCATGTTATGGGGTTGTTTTTGGTAATGTGTGAGGGGGCAGAAGGGTAGGGGATAGTTTTGGGTTTTGGACTAGATCAGCAATTTAATTGGTATAGGAAACTCTCAGTGAAGAAATTCCCTTTAACAATGCAGTTCAACAAACAGACTGCAATTTATAATCATAAGAGAGTTGTCTGAGACACTTGCTTGGAGAGCCAGTATATCTGAAGAAAAGACTTGAACCCAGGTCTCCAGACTTGGAGGTCAGCTCTCTATACATTACACAACATTGCCATGCATAGATTATGATCTATAAACAGATACATCAATGAGCTACTGAAATTCCAGACTCAGAGATAATACTTTTTAGTTTTTCTTAGAAAAGTAGAAATCACTTTGTAAAATAACTATTCTAGGTCAATATTTTATTTAATCTCTTTCTAATTATTCTAATCTAATCTAATTATTCTTGCCTTTATCTCTATTTTAGGTGCATTAGACTGAGATTAGAGAGTCCCTCAGAGTTGGGACTATATATAATTCTTATTCTGTACTCCAAAGGCCTAATATAGGGGTGCCCAAAAGAAAGACAGCTGAAGCCTCTGGCCAATGTGAGTTTGAAATGCCTGTAGGTAGTGAGGAGAACAGAGGTAAAGGCTGCTGGTATGTCTCTTTCCCTTCATTTTAATGGCAAGATTGATTTCCCTCCCAGCAGTCAATGACCTTGACTGTCAGTCCTATCACTCAACTCTAACTGATATGAAGACTTCAGAGGCAGCATGCTCTTGTGGAGGGAGCACTGAACATGGAACTGGGAGACTTCATTTCCAAGCAAGGATCCTGCCCTAACTAGCTGTGAGAAAACTAGGCAAGTCACTTAGCCCTCTAGGCCTCATTTTCCTTGTTGATAAAATCAGGATAGTGCCACCTGTATTGTTTCCCTTAGAGTTGTGGTAAGGAAAGCTTCTTTTTTCAATAAACTAACAGTAAAATACCACATACATGCCAGTTACTATTATGTGGACAACAAAGTGACTGCTCATTACAAAAAGTAAGGAATCTCTGGCCCACGCCACCAAGATGGAGGCTGAACAAGTAACTGATGATCAAAAATTTCATTCTTGAGATAATTAAAAGTTCTCTTCCTTTTTCATCTCATTGGAGTAAAGAGGAAGTAGATAGGTAGACTGTTAAATACTTTTTCAGACCTGGTCTTGTTGTTGGTCAGCTTTGTTGAACAGTTTTGCTTTGTTGCATGGAAGGGTTTTGATGAAAGGTGGGTATACCGGGAAGTAATTGTAGCATAAAAAAAAGCACCAGTTAAACTCTGAGAGGCAGTTGTGTTCTCCTCTCTTTAAAAAAGGAGAAGAAAAAATAGGAAAGGAAAGGAAAGATCCTAACATTACAAGATTAAGAGCTGGAAGGGACTTGAAAAGCTATTTAGCACAGTCCCTTCATTTTACAAATGAGGAAATTGAGGCTCAGAGAAGTGAAATGACTTGCTCATGTCCATACAGGTAGTAAATGGCAACATGGACATTTGAACTAAAGTCCTCTGACTCCAAAACCAACCATCACTCTGCTACGGCACAAGGGTCTTCTACAATCAATGTTAAAGAAGTGAGTCTATGGATTATTTAAAATTGTTTTACCTTCTCTCCATCTTCACTTAATATAGAATGTTTTGTTTTTAATTAGTAGCTATTTCATTTCTTACCTTCTCTGTTTTGCTCTGTCTACTTAATCCATATCGCCTACATGCAAAAAAAAGGGGGGGAGAGCATCAGTTAAATGATTATTTTAAAATTCATGTTTGCCTCTAGATTTCACCTATGAAAAGTTCATTTTGCACAGATATTCCAAGAAAGCTGACACATCAAAACAGCACAAACATTTTTGCTCCTGAAAGTCAAAAGATGAAATACCTTGGCCTTCCTAATGTCCTGGTGAAAGAAGAAAACTGTCTACTAGCAAAAGAGATCTTAATTTTTAATTTTGGTAAAGAACAAGCCTTTCTTAAAATGTGATCAGCACAAAAAAAAAAATCAAAACAAATAAAAAAAAACAATGAATACACAGAATGAAGATCTAAATGACTTTTTACACTAAATATGCTTTACTGACAAACCAGCAAATGGGAGTTTTTCATTACGCTACATGTTTATTGCTTCTGCAGTTTCAACATGGCCAGCCCATTGCTTCAATCACTAGAGGCATAGGATCATACAGTTAAAGATTGCTCCCTGTAGGGAAAGGGTTAGGTTAGAATAAAGAAAAAATAAAAAGGGGGAAAATGCCCTATTTAAATAATTCTCTGTATTTATTCAAACAAAATGGGTAACTTATTAATACTACTCAGTTTCCAGTTCAATGTTTATACTCAATCTGTCATGCCAGTGATTTAGTTTTATTTTAGGAAAGTCCAGATTAAGGAAAATGCACAAATACACGTTAATTTCTATACCAGCATTTAATAAAAAATTCATGCTAGGCAAAAGCTAGAAAAAGAACAAGAACAACAAAAAATTAATCTTACCTTTTAAATATAGCTTAGGTAGAAACATATAACTAAAAAAAATTTCTTTAAAGCCAATCTTGCTGTTCTAGATACTGAAAGTCATTCACAATCTCTAAACATAACTAATAATGCAGATCAAAAAAAGGAAGATGTTGCCTAGGTCCAAGATAGGTATGTAATTTGGATATAAAGCCTTATTACACACAAGCAAATTATGGAAGTATGAAAGAAATTACCTGTCAGATATAAGGATGGGGGTAGAGGTTCATATACAAACAAGATACAGAGGTTTACATGAGATAAAGTGAGAAATTTTAATTACATTAAGTTAAAAAATTTTTGCACAAACAAAACCAATGCAGCCAAAATTAGAAGAAATGCAGGAAACTGGAGGAAAGATTTTTACAGCAAATTTCTCTGATAAAGGTCCCATTTTTCAACTACATAAAGAACTGAGTCAAATTTATGAGAATAGGAGCCATTCCCCAATTGATAAATGGTCAAAGGATATGAACAGGTAGTTTTCAGGGGAAGAAATAAAAGCTATCAATAGTCATATGAAAAAATGCTCTAAGTCACAAATAATTAGAGAAATGCAAATTAAAACAACTCTGAGGTACCATCAGACTGGATAACATGGCAGAGAAGAAAAATAATAATTGCTAGAGGGGATGTGGGAAAACTGGTACACAAATGCACTGCTGGAGTTTGTGAACTGTTCTTACCATTTTGCAGAACAATTTGGAACTATGCCCAAAGAACTAAACAACTGTGTATATCCTTTGACCCAGTAATATAATTTCTAGATCTATACCCCAAGGAGATCAAAGGAAAAGGACCCATATGTACAAAAATACTTATAGCAGCTCTTTTTGTGGTAAAGAACTGAAAACTGAAGGAATGCCCATCATTTGGGGAATGGCTAAACAAGCTATGGTTTATGAGTATGATGGAATACTATCAAGCTAAATAAATAATGATAGGGATGGTTTCAGAAAAACCTTGGAAGACTTCTATGAACTGCTACAAAGTAAAGTGAGAACCAGAACATTCTACATACTAACAGTAACATTGGAAAGATAATCAGCATTTAAAGATTTAGCAATTCTGATCAACAGAGACCCAACACAACTCCTGATGTAAAAAGCTATTCACCTCCTAATGGGTGGGAGAGGGGATGAAGGAAGGGAAAGAATTTGGAACTGAAAATAAAAATAAAGTTAAAAAAATTATGCAAAGCACCGAGAGAAGTACTAGTGATAAAAACACAAGGAAGCAAGACAACCTCTGCCTTCCAGGGATTTCCCACATTCAAAGGGGGAAGACAACATATAAAGGGGAGCTGAAAAGATCAAAGCTTGCATTTCATGGGCACAGTCCATGGTTCTAGTGGGAGGGGAGTAAGAATAATGGCTACAGTTCAGGCAATATGGTGTGAAGATGGCTAGGGAATCACTGTAAAAACAAGAATTCAAACTCTATGTCTCCAAGCCAAATATGACAAAAAGTCCCCCCATAAGCTTTGTGTCTCCAGAAATGCCCCTTCCTAGGCAGAGGGGACACCTATAAGCAGGAGTAAGTTTACAGCAAACACATAAATAACCCTCTACAAAGAACTTTCTTTCCAACCACAAATACGACAGGTAATACAAATACCACTATTTGCCAACTTACAGATGATAAAACAGGTTCAAAGAGCCTGACAGCCCAAGCTCACATGGCTAGTAAGTATCTGAGCCAGCACTTGAACCCAGGTGTACTTACTCGAAGAGCAGTGCCCTGTCCACAACACCAGGCTATCTTTCTATTTCCTTCCTCAAAGCACCTGGTGATTTTTCTAAAAAAAAAATGAATAAGCCAAACCAAGCCAAAAAACCCACAGGTGCACTCTGCATGTAGAAAAGCAACCTCCATCCCCATCCCCAGCACTGATCTGGCTTTCTGTTCCAGAGCTCAGAGCCTCTATTCTTTTCACAAATCAAGGGAAGCCTGATGCAGCATAAAAACTGGTCTTACCATTTCCTTCCCTGTGCAATCTGCAGTATTGGTATTGCGGTAGTAAAGAAAGTGCTAGACCTGAATCAACTCACCAACTTCTTGATTTTCAACAAAATAATGAGAAGTCCCACTATGAGTCTGCCTGTACAAAGGAAAGCCAAGCTGATTTCAAATTTATTTCAACTACACTATTATTTTGGCTTCATCCTTGTTATCCCCTTCTCCACTGCCCACTGGCCATTCATTCTCCCTTGGTGTCTCTCTGAAGTCCCAACTTGCTCTCAGCTTTCTATCGAGGTGTCAGCTCCTCTCTCTGCAGTCCTCATGAATCATGTCTGTAAATTCTGGGACATCAGTGCTACCTTTTCCTTATCAGAAAAACAAGGACCTCTGGTGGGAAATATAAGGGACATCTAGCTTTGAAGCAACGAAACAGTGTACCTTAGTATGGGGAAAACGTTGAAATGTAGATAGTACACTCTAAGATCCATGAGGGCAGAGATTATTTTTCATTTTGTCTTAAAGACTTAGTTTCTCAAACAGCACCTTTAAAATGGGCTTGAACATTAGCTCTTTCATACTTCTGATCTGGGCAAGGATTCATGTGAACTTCAACTGTCTTGCCTTTAAAAGGAGGAGTCTGAACTGCATCATCTTTAAAGTTTATTTCCAGCCCTAAAATTCTATGGTTCTATGAATCTAAGCTTGAGCATAGGATATGTATAGTTAAATAAGGGAAAAAATGATGTGACACACTAATTAATAAAATATGTAGATTTAATTTTAATTAATTCACCAAACATTTACTGAAGATTCAGAATGTGAAATCTCATTGCTGGGTACTATGACAACCACAAAAGAAATAGAAGAAATTCGATTCAACAAATCATCTATTGGTACTATATGCTAGGATTTAAAGGCATCTGAAAGGTAATACATGTTACATTAGAGAAGGCCTTTAAAGGTAATATGTAATCAAGAATTTGACCATGTAGGTCAAAGGGCTGTGTGGTAGAGTAGAAATGGTGCTAGATTTGTAGTCAGTGGGCCTGGGTTTGAACCCCGACTCTACTACACACTACCTATGTGACCCCAAGAAAATCACTTAATCTCTCTGGGCCTCCATTTTTTCACCTGCAAAAATGAGGGAGTTTGATGGCTTCTGAGATGCCCTCTGGCTCTAAATCTATGACTGATCCTATGATGGAGAGTGAAAAGTAGGGCTATTCAGGGCAGGAATATTGGAGAAAGTCAATCTTACAAGAAAGCTAAAATTTGAACTGGCAGTGAAGAAAGTAAAACAATTTCAAGAAAAGAAGTGAAATAAAAATAAAGTTCTTTTGTTTCATTATTTATTCAAAATGACATGTTGTCTATTTGAGCAATCTCTTTTGCTTAGGATGTAGTATTAAATAGCAAACAGGCATATTTTTCCTTCTGTATTTAACAACTAAGTAATATATTTCCAAGGATGAGCAAAATGTTTACTAATAACAGTGTGACTGGTGTTCATGTTTTCCTGGAGACCAGGGAATGTACAGAGGGATTTTTCAGATGCTCTTATGCTCTCACTCCCAATTAGACCAAGAAACCTGGCAGGGCTCTTTCTGTATTCTCGGTCCCATTGCCTACTTCTATGAGTCCATAAACAAATTATTCTGCCTCCTCTCTCTAAGTAAAATGGGAAGAATGGCCCAAGTTCTCCAAGATTACATAAGATTTACTGAATATTTCAGCAAATCCGTCAATCTATCCCATGCTTGGAACTCTGCAGAGACAAGGCCATGAGGGATTAACGTTATTTAAGCATCTCCAGTTCTTACTCACTGTAAGCTCTTCCAAAGAATATAAAAAACTTCCTGCTCTATAAATTTTCCTCCTTCTAAGTCATGTATGACATCTGGTAAGATTTCTATGGGTAGTCTCTGGGGTTTGCACTGCCAGTGGTTAAAGTTTTTACAACGGGGAAGATTGCTGGGAGTTGCTGAGTACTCACACAGCTCTGTGGCCTGGAATGTTGGCACCCTACATCATTTGGCATTAGTGGTACTGACAGCAAAGTATCCTTTTCCTCTGTGAAGTGACAGGAAAAACAGAAACCAAAAAACACATTATTACCCAGGCATGGCTCTCTCAGATTCAACCAGGGCTTGCCCACAGTAAGTAGGCAAATTTTGTCTTTAAACTACTCCAAGAAACAGGAAGTCTTGATGTAAAGGTATGACTCCAATGGTATAATTTCAGAAACCAAGATATGTTAAAGGGCAAAGATGCACTGGAACAGAAGCCCATTTCTTGGTTTCTTATTATATTATTTATAGGACCAGTGTTGAATTTAGCTAATTTGTCATACTGCCTAATTCAATATCTGAAATCCAAGCCTCCAACTTAAAAGATCTAATTTGCAAGGGAATTAGTTTAAGGCCCAGTTGGGCATGTAGACATCCACCCTGGATAGTCCACAAAGCAGATAATCAAGAGTTGACTAGTAAAGAAATGTTTCCTATCAGATGTGGATAATATTACAGGAGCAATAGCCACGTATGGCTTGGAAAGACAGCCAGATGCCTTCAAAGCAATTTGATTTTGGTATCAATAGCAACTACTAAAGAAAATAAATATTTTAATTATGGTGAAAAGTTACAAAAATAAAGTTCAATTTCATCCCTGTTCCAGGGAGATTTATTGGCAGAGAGAACAATCTGATATGTCTTCTGATCTCTCCAAGAGATGTTAGTCAAAGAGGGCTGTTAGTGCAAGTTACCACACTGAGGGCCTGGTTAGGAGAGAAGAGGATGCAAAAAAAGGAAGCCATTACTGTTCCCAGAACAAATCAAGTAGAGCAAAGAGAAATACTCACATTGCAGAATCAGTAAATCTAAGAAGAAAACACACATAAGGCACAAAGGGAAACTGAAGGTCAAGACCTAGTGTCAAAAGAAAGAGGTAAAGGCAGAGAATAATCTTACAGAACTAAAGGTTGGTCAACTAGAACTGAGCGACTTAGTTTAACAGAACAAAACAAGGCTAACTGAGTGAGAAAGTCACATTTCCTTCTTCCAAATTCTTCCTTTTCACTTAAAACAGCACCTAAAGGAAACTGAAATTTTTCTTTTTCCTATTGTTATAGTACACATAGAATAATGGACTTTATTTTTTGTCTTCTCTCAGCTCTTTAGAGAAGTACAATAACAAATGACTGAAGCATGAAATCCAAAAGCATTAGGAAGCTCTAAAAATGCCAACCAAACCCATTCCCTATAGAGAGGGGAAAGTAAAAAAAAAAAATCCTTGTAAGAGGCACAATTAGTTGTTCCACATTTATGATTCCTATTTCCTATTCCAGGAATCTCAACTATGAATCCTACATCTGGCTCCATTAGTATTACAGAGCCTACCCACAGAACACATACAAAATTTCACACCAGAAAGCAAAATTCCAATGTTAGGAAATCTCATGATATAAAATTAGGAACTGAACACAGCCAACCCTTCCAACTAATGAGCAACTTAATGACAAGATTCCAATTGAGGAATTTAAATTGGAAACTTTTACTAAAGAAGCAGTCTGCCTAGTGTCTTTTATTATACCTGCCATATTCCAAAAGTGTAGTATGGACTCGAGACTCTTCATCTAGCAGCTCTTCAGCTCCCTTCTGACGCCTGTATTTCCGACGTGGTTTGTAAACATCCTGAAAAGCCAATCAGAAATTCAAATTGTCAAGCACAGAAAAGGACAAGTCTGAGCTTCAAGGATAGTGTAATAATCCATAAAAGTCTGTGATCTCCCAGATGTGGGTAACCCGTCACAGTCTGTGTCATCCCATACTGGATGACTATTGACCATGTCTTTACCCCACGTTTGTCAGCATTCACCAGCTGTGCTGGGGACCTTGCACTCATTTTCTTGATATCGTGCATATGAATGAAGAAATCATCAAAAAAAGAAGCTATTTCTTTTCTCTCCATTCTTTCCCAAATCAAACATGGTATGTTATGATTTTTGCTATGCAGAATCTAATCCTAATCATGTGAATCTGCTGGTCATCTGGTTGTCAATATACTGTTTGTAGACATACCTTTGTGCTGCCTCACTCAGGCAGCACAAAGATTTTACAAAGTTATTGCCCTGAGGAAAAATAAAGACAAGTATGAAATACAGGAAAATATGTGTGGTAAAATAAAAATTAGACAAAATTCAACTAAATAAAACCCTCACTTACCAAGGGCTGCTTGCCCATGGTCCACTTCAACAAATTACAAAAATTTACAGGATGGTATTGTGTTGAATCTCTTTCATACTGGGCCCAATATCCCATAGCTTATGCTTTTGACCTGATTCAGAAACACCAATTATCAGCATAATGTCTCTAAGGCCTCAAGATCCTCATAGAATAGAAGAAAATTCAATTACGTTTATAAGACCTTGCTAATAAAGACAGCAAAAAAGATTCAGACACTTCAGAAAGATTCCTAAGAATAAAGCTTGAAACAGAAAAGTCTTCATAGGAACTTTCTAATAACTTGAAAAATCCAAGCATGGAAAATTTCTTGGCCACCTGAAACTCTTAGAAAAATGAGTCATTCTGGAAAGCTGTGGCAAATGCTATAACTTTTAATATTTAAATTTCTGAAGGAAATCTTTCTATGTGCTTTCTTGTTTTATGAAATGAATGTCCTGTCATGTAGCCTTGGTTCTAGCTGGTGTGGGAGATACGAATGAGTGTTCAAGGTTCACTCATTCCTCCAGGATGGCAAGCATACAGGCTGAAGTACCCTTAATACAGCACACGTGGTATTCTTGTGGACTACCGAAGGCAGATGGCTGTTTGCCCAATAAATCAGCCCTCTCAACAACCACCACACATGGGGTATGGGAGATATTCCTCATGTCTTTGTCACAGGCTCTACAGACTGGAGGAGCTAGAGGTTGTTTTTTCCCTCACAATGCAAATTAGAAAGGACCTTACAGATTATTTAAATTAACCCCTCATTTTACAGAGGAGGAAACCAAAAAAACAAAATCGAAGACCAAAAGCTTGATGTCCAATGCAACAGAGTTGGATCATAACAAGGACAGGACTACAGCATAATCAACAAAAGTACCTCTTCCTTTCTCACTCATTCCACCCTCTGGCAACTTACTGAAATTTGGCTCCCTACTGCTTGACACTGCATCCCTGGCCACCCTTTCCAGCTCTACATATACCCCTTAACTCACTGGTCCAAGTGGGAAAGCTGGAATACTTCTTGTTCCCCTTTGCTCTTTTAGACTTTCCCTCTACCAGTATCAGTAGGCAGTCTCATCTGCCTCTCCTCCTTTGAAGTTTACTCTATTTAAATTTGTCATCTGATCTCAACCTGAGGACATTCTCCTTCCTTCTCTATGAATTTTCAGTGTCTTTTTCTCTACCTTAACCCTTGCACATACACTGCTCCCCCAATACATTAATTTCTCATTTCCTCAATCCATTCAGTTTCTATTATTTCCTCCTCTATCTCCAACTCTGCTACACAGAGACATATACCTCTGACACCCATAAGTGTTTCTTTTCAATGTTCAGAAACTCTGAAATTCCTTTATCTCATCAAAATCTGTTTTATAACTTCATAAAGTAATAACTTTATAACTGCAAACCATATCCTTTGACTGCACTGTGACCTCCAATCTCTCCACTCAATGCTTTCCCTGGTCATCACTGGTTCCACTCTCTTCCCTTCCTATCTTGGCTCCTTGGTGAATTCCTTTAAACCTACACTATTCTCTACCTTCAGATCCTTGCTCCACTGTCCTGTTGCTGATTCTGCCTTGCCACACTCCAGTCCTGGATTACTCCAACCATCTACAGACTTTTTTTCTAGTCATGTACTCTGAATAGAGCTGGAGAAAATCACAAAATTTTGCTGACTGCGATTACTACAAATTTATGTTACATATTATCAACTGGGCTCTCACTGCAATTAAGGGAATCTTTTTTATACCTCCCTAAATCAATTCACACTCCCAATCACCATTATAGTTGTTCCAAACCATTTCATACCCACTCAACACTCCCATCCTCCCAAGGGATTAGGGGGCTCTTCCTGAGTAAGAACCAAAGTACAGATCAAGACAGCAGTGACCACACCTCTCCCCAAATCACACCACCATGGAAGCACTAAAAGCTTCCAAACCCCCAGAACTAGCTCTGAAAATAGTGTGATTAAGGCTGAAGCTTGAGACAGTGCCCCTCCCCTACATCCCACATCAGGAACAGAGCTCAACTTTAATGTAAAGTTCCCAGGAATGAAATAGGCTCAAAAAATATGGATAGGTAAGAAAGAGGAATGCAGAAAAAGGGAAGAAGGGAGAAGGAAAAGAAGAATGGGGGAAATCAAAGCAGTACAAAATAGCTTTAGAGACTTTAGAAAAGGAACAGGGGAGACAGAGAGAAAGACAGAGAGAGAGAGAGAGAGAGAGAAGAATAAACAGAAGAAAATAGGATGAAGGGAAATTCACAGTTACTAACCATAACTGTGAATATGAATGTGATGAACTCGTCCATAAAACAGAAGCAGATAGCAGAATGGATTAGAAACCAAAATGGAACAATATGATGTTTACAAGAAATACACATGAAACAAAGAGGCTCACAGAGTTAAAATAAGGGACCGGAGCAAAACCTATTATGTTTCAGCTGAAGTTTTAAAAACGGCTAGAATACTAATAATGATCTCAGACAAAGCAAAAGCAAAAATAGACCTAATTTAAAGGGATGAGCAGGGAAACTACATCTTGAAGTTAACATAAATGATGAAGTAATATCAATACTAAACATGTAGGCAACAGAATGGCATAGCACCAGAATTCTTTAAAAAAAAAATAAACAAATTACAGGAAGAAATAAACTGTAAAACTATACTGCTGGGGGACCTCAACTTTCCACTCTCAGGGCTAAAACTGTCTACCATAAAATAAGTAAGAAAGAAGCGAAGGAGATGAATAGAATCTTAGGAAAGATATGATATACCTCTAGAGAAAACCGAATGGGAATTGAAAGTACACCTTTTTCTCATCTATACATGTACCTTCACAAAAACTGACCAGGTAATAGGACGTAAAAACCCCACAACCAAATGTAGAAATATTTAAATGTACCCTTTTCAGATCATAATGCAATAAAAATTACATATAATAAAGGGCTATATAAGCATATATTAAAAATTAATTGGAAACTAAATAATCTGATGCAAAAGAATGAGTGGGTCAAAGAATAAATCACAGAAATGATAATTTATTACAAACATGACAGCAATGAGACAATATTCTAAAACTTGTAGGATGTGGCCACTAGGACTTAGGGGAAAATTTATATCTCTAAATATGTATATGAATAAAAGAAAGAAAGAGCAGATCAATAAATTGGGTGGGTAACTAATTAAAAAAAAAACTAGAAAAAGGAACAAATTAAAAATTACTAGTTAAACACCAAAATGGAAATTCAGAAAATCAAAGAAAAGATTTAAAAAATGAAAAGTTAGAAAAAAAATACACCAATAAATAAATCTATGAGCTCCTTTTATGTGGGATGGGGGGAAACATCAATTAAAAGAAGTAAAACCATTGATTAATTTTTAAAAAGAAAGAAGAAAACCAAATTACCAGTATCAGAAAGAAGCAAATGCACTTCCAAATGAAGATGAAATTAAAGCAATTATCAGGAATTATTTTGCTGAATAATTTGCCAATAAAACTGACAACCTAAGCCTCTATATGGATAAATATTTACAAAAATGTAAACTTCCCAATTAACAAAAGAGGAAACAGAATACTTAAATAACCCTATCTTAGAAAAAGAAATTTAACAAACTGTGAATGAGTTCCCTAAGAAAGAAATCCCCAGGGCCAGATGGATTTATAAGTGAATTCCACCAAACATTTAAGGAACAATTAATCAATTCCAATACTATATAAACTATCTTGAAAAAACAGGGAAAGAAATGCTACCAAATTCCTTTTATGATATAAATATGGTGCTGCTCCCTAAACCAGGGAGAGCAAAAATGGAGAAAGCAAACTATAGACCAATCTCCCTAATGAGTATCAATGCAAAAATGTTTACTGAAACACTAGCAGGAAGGTTCCAGATATGTCACAAAGATCATACACTACGACCAGATCAGATTTACACCAAGAAAGCAGGGGTGGTTTAATATTAGAAAAATTATCAGCATAAATGACCATATCAATAATAAAAAGAACAAAAACCATATGATTATCTCAAGAGATGCAGAAAAAGATTTTGACAAAATATAACACCCATTCCTATGGGGGAAATAAACTACAAAGAATACATAGAGCCTTTATTAAAATGCTAAGTTGTATCTAATCTATGAGAAGTTGTAACCAAAAGTTTTTAAAGTGACTATTAAAAAATTACATGTAATTGGGAAATATTTAAGGAAATTTATAAAGATTTATTAAAAAAAAAAAGAAAACGCATGACATTTGCCAATGTGCATGATTTAATTTCCACTGGATCCTAACATTAGATCATTCTTTTATAACAGAATTTAAACTGCCATCTTTTGAATTATTAATGATGTAGTCAAATATTCAAGAAAAGAAATTGGATTTTATTCTAAAAAAAGAGAACCAACAAACAAACAAGGCACTGACATAACCACTGTTTTAAACAATAAAGCTATACAAAAACTTTCATCCTAAAAATACCACATATGGTAACAATGCTGTCCTTTCTACGTAATGATGTATGCAATCCATTCTCAGTAGAGGATGGGCTTTGAGTTCCATTGGGCTAGGGAAGGAAGGTTGAGTTATTCAGAACTATTTACACATCTTTAACCAATCCTGCTTATGATCACCACCCTGTATGAGTCCCACTTTGTAACTGGACAAGCACCATTTATTAGATCCGTGGTTAATGTTAAAAGTGAAATCTAAAAACATGAAAGGGAAAGAGGCTCGATGGCATATATAGTCATTAAACTCATAGTCCTGGGACTCTTGGGCTCTACTCTAGCAAACTGGCATTAGCAATTTCAGGCGAACTGATTCACATTAGCCATTACATCACTTGAGACAAAAATATGGCATATTTCAACATCTGAATCCACCATCAGAAACAAGATGCTAGGGGCTTCTTAGCCAAATGAAAAAAATCCTTGAAAAGTTGTCACCTTTTCTGGGTCAGTGTTATTTCGTGGACAAAAAAACAGACTGTGAATCATGTTTATTGAATTAATGGATAAGTAAAAGCCTTGATTTCCTCATTTGTAAAATCCATTGAATTCAATGAACATTTATGAAGCCTCTCCTATGTTTCTGGTACTGGAGATAAAAAACCAAAGAATGAAAAACTGTAGCAACACTGTCTCCTACTACTTTGTAAATGTGCTCCAACTAGGCTAGTTCTTTCCATCCTTGAATACATTATGCACTTTTTTACCTCTATACCTTTTCCAATGCCATACCCCCAAGCCAGAGTATCCTACCCACCTTCTCACTACCCACACAATTCTTCCCAGTCTTTCCAGGCCTTGTCAAAGTCCCATTTCTGCCATGAAGAATTTTCCAGTCATTTTTTTCTTCGATAATTTCTCCTCAGAATTTACAGCCTTTATTTTCTGTACTGCACAAAGAACGACTAGATTCTGCACAGTCTTCTACTTTCTGATTATTTCTAATGAGTAAGTCTTGTCGCTCCCTCAAATTGCAGACACCCTGAATCAAAATGCCATAAGGAGAATATAAAAATGTCCTACTTTACTCAAAAAGTATGTTTTGAAAGTCATGTATAGGTTTCCAAAAACTGGATCCTATTTTTCCTTTTCCCATTGATTTAACATTTTTTCCAAGATACTTTGTTTCCATTTCTGAATGATATTCATGTGACAGTGACTCCTAATATTTGGCATTAAGTTGCTATCTCTGTCTAGTTACTATTATCTGTGAAAAATTCAAATAGCACTAGGAGTACTCAGTAGTTCAAGGAACTCCTTTGTTAAAGGATGGAATTCTTTTTTGATAAGTAAATTAAATCCTAGTTTATCAGTTCCATGCCTGAGAAATTTCTTTATTTTATTAAACTTGGACTCACCCAAAATCACCCTTATTTTAAGGTAAGCTCCTAAAAGTTCAAGATCTTACATGGGAAAAAAACAACTCTAACAACAACAGTTTTCAACCTATATACCACTTTTCTCTAAAGAATCCAAAAAGGCTTAATTGACAAATCTATTTTCATAACCACCTCAAGAGGCAGTGAAATGTCCCATTTCTTTTTGGTATTTTACACTCAAATGCTCCAATAAGCTGGATTTTTCATGACCTACCCAGACAATTGTTCTTGTTAGAAACAAGTCAGTGTAAAAGTAGAAAATGTTCTATTAGGTGGCTCTATAGATCTCCATGGCTCATTCTCATTATTGACTCTAAGTCTGAATTTATCCTGGAGAAACTAAAGAGTCTTCAGTGAAAAGAACATTATAACTCTAATATACATGCCTAACTACTGCCTCTTGGTCACATGAATAATATCTGCCTATTTCCTAGTTCTGAAGCATATAGAGACATATATATATGTATGTATATACATATGTATGCATATATATATATATTTTTAATTTTAATGGAGGAAGCATGGATGCTGGAGGTTGATAGTACAAATTTTTCTTTTTAAAAGTAGAGAAGAAATTTATAATATCAAATGACTTTAAAAAAAAAAAAAGGTCCCAAAAAATGGCAAAGAGAGGGAGTCTCTTACAGGCTTGGAGGTCAACATGAACAAAGACATAGAGATGGAAGAGGGTAAGAAAAAAGAAGAATAATTAGGCTACTTTTGCAAGAACATAGAATTTGTGAAGGACAGCAGTGTGAAAAGTTTGGAACAGAAGGCTACAGTCACTTTATCTTGGAATATAGTAAAGAGTCGCTGATGATTTTTGAATAGAGGAGTGGTCAGAACAGTGCTTAGTTAAGAAATCTCCTGAAATAACCAGAGAAGGGGGGGGGGGGGGTGATGGTCATTTCTACAAGAAGGAACATACCCATAAGCAGAAAAGCTACCCAGTGACCAGACACCACCAAATCTTCTTTCTCATCACTTACTGCTATTTATTCCTTTTGACAAAAAGCAATGAAAGGGTTAATGCCAACGCTGCCTATCCTTCAAGTGCCTCCTCCTCCATCAAGGCCATCCAAGCTACTCAAGAACTAACAGATGTCTGTCTGAATTCTACACATGTATCAGTCTGTGACAAACAAAATATCTCTGATTTCTAATGTATATGCTATCTCATGTTGTACAATTTTGTTAAGGTCAGTCATCTCATCTCCCCAATTTGAATACAAACCCTTGGAAGGGTTTGTATCATGCTGCTTTGGCATCCCTCATAGTACCTAGCACAATGATGAGACACATGAGATAATAACTGACTAGCTTAAAAGACCTTGATTCGTGATACATAATCATTTCTTTATATTATTCTTGTGGGAATCTTCTCTTTGCCCAAGTGCACTGAAAGTTCTTTGAGGGTGAGGATCAAATCCTAGGGTTATGAATGACACAATCATTCCCCTAAGTGCTAAATGGATGAGGTCTCCAACCTTCAGGATAACATTTCTCATGCATATTCCAATTCAAAGGTTAAAAGTGTTATAAGGGAATAGATCAGTTGGAAGGAAACTCCAGGTGAATGAAGCAGTATCTAACATAAGACAATTCCTTCATTCTTTATGAGAGATGACAGCTCAAGAAAAGAGGTTCCTATCTGGCAGGCTGTACACTAGCTGAGATTAATGAAGAATAATTACAAAGGGAAGATCTTCAGCAATGTAGAAAGCTGCCCTGAGGTGACAGGCTTCATTTTATTATGCTCTTTGAAACATCACCTTTTACCTTGCCTTCTGTAATGATTATTCTGTGCAAGTCAAGTGGAAAAAATGAGAGCCTAGAATTAAGCTCAAGGAAGAAATACAAGTTTTAAGGAGAGATTTTAGAAAGGTAAAACAGTGAATAATTTATTCCTATGAGGAGAGAAAAGAGAAGAAATCAATGTGGCTGCACAGGGAGCTCTCTAAAAAGCTCAGATTTTACAAGGATATGTGATGTCTCATTATGAGGATGCTAACCTCACAACAGCCCAAGAGTTTATATAACGAATGAGGAAATTAAAGTGCAGAGAAACTAAATGACTTGGGCAGACACGGTTACTAATTGTCAGTCAGGAATTAATAAAGTCAGGACTCCTGACTGTAAGTCCACTGCACTCTCACACTATAATGCTGCTTCTAGGCATGAAGCTAGATCACAGAGATGACATATGTACTGTGTATCTTAATTTTAATAAGGTATATGATAAAGTATCTCATGACAGCCTTGCAAAGATCATAAAGAAATATGGGCTGTATGACAGGACAATTAAATGGATACTAACTAGTCAAACAACCATTCTCAAAGAGGGTTGGTTAATGGCTTGATGTTAATCTTGGCGGGGGGAAAGGGAGACAGAGGTTCTAGAAATATCCTGTAGGGCTCTGCTTGATTCTTATCAAGTAGATTTTTATACAGCACATAAATGAAGTCATATATAGCATGTTTATTAAATACATTGATGGCACAAAACTGGGACAGTTAATACAAGCAAAGATAAGAGTCAAGATTCAAAGATGAAATTTAATATAAATAAATGTCAAATCAGAGACTGCGATTTTAAAAGTCAATTGTCTAAGGACATGATGGAATTGAGCTGCTTTGCTCATGAGTATGTGTGGGGAAAAATTGCTGAAAAATACAAATCTAGGCTACATTAATAGAAGTACAAATGAATAAGTCTATTGTTTATTACATCTCATTAGGAATACTGCATTCAGTGAATGTGAGGTACCACATTTTACAAAGGGCACTGATAAACGAGATGGGTGAATAGGATGGTGAGAGGAATAAAAATTATGTCCTATGAATAACCAAGGGAACTAGAAATGTTAAATGGTAGCTTCCTCAGGATTGCACTCAGGATAATTATTGGTATCTGAACAGACTGCATACCCTAAAGCTTTACTAAGTCACTAAATGCATGTTATCTTCAGGCTAATTATGAGAAACTGCCTATTATTATTGTGAGAAACTACCTACTACTCCTAGGAATACTCCCAGTACCTAAAACCCCTGAGGAGTTTGAATGTGCACTAAGGCTAAATTTCCAGAAAGAACCATTCTGATGGTAGAAGTGATTATCTACAATCAGATACTGATCTTCAATCAGCTGACCAATTAGTGCCTCCAAACTTCAAGACGGATTAAAAAAAAGAGACTCTTACTGATATATGGAGCGTTTTGTATATATATGCAGGAGCAATCCAGTCTCAAACTTCTTTGTGCTCAAGATTTACCCTGCAATCCCCACACAGATCATGTTAATAGGCAGCATAGGACCAAGAACTCAACAGAACTTTAAGAGCATACTCTTCACTTGAAAGTACCAAAGGGAGCTTTGGCAGCTTTTGCCTTCACTGTATTAGTTATCTGATTTTAACATTGCAGAGATGCCATTTACCACATAACTATGCAATTAGAGAACCTTTGTGGCTATTAGGATATGAATGAGAGAAGCTGTTCACCTCTCCAGTCCTAGTAATTAGCCCTCCAAACCCAGGTGATTCAGAGAAGTAGAAATTCTTTCAGGACCTCTTTTCTAAGGAAAGTGAATTGATAAAAAACAATGAGAACAATTACATTTCTTGTATTTATCTTCTAAAAATAGATCTAGGTAAAACAACACAAGCCCCTAGGGCAAGGGTGGGGAACCTCCAGCCTGAAGGCCACTATTTGTACCAAGAAGTTTGGATTCAAAGGGACACACGGGAGGACCTAGAGGGCCACATGTGGCCTCAGACTTCAAGTTCCCCATCACTGCTCCACAGCTTTTGTTTTCAGTAAACAGAGATACTACAGGAAAATTTGTACCAATACTCAGCAAAAAATTTCCAAAAGCCAAACAGGGTGAAGCAAGAGCATTCAGTAGAAAGAAGGGAAAAGTAAACAGAAAATTTACCACAGTCAACATTCAAAAAGATTTTCAATAGTTTCTCTGGGTCTGTACATGAATTTAAGTTCACACTAATAAATATTTTCAAAAATCATTCCTTAATGTTATATGAACTAGAATAAATTTTATCTCTTTCCTTATTTTAATTTTCTTAATCAGCTAGAAAATGCTTTTTACTTTCTAGCAGATTTTGCTCAATGTCACATTAGCAAGCAGGCAGGATTTTTTTTTTAAGTCTCTTTCAGTAAGGGAAAAAATACTCCTAGAAGACCAACATGGCAAAACTGTTCTTTCTGACAGGCTGCACTTTCTCAGCCCTGACTTTTGCCACCATGATGACAAACAGCAGGGATATTCTATTATTCACTTCTCTAGACTTGCTAAATAGTTTGGGTAAGCATGTGTCAGACACTTGATAAAAGCTAGAGGCTTTTCCAGAGGAACTGCCAAGGGTAAAAAGAGAAAGAGAAAGAAAAAGGCATCAACATTAAAGAAAAAAAGTCTAATTTAAATAAAAACTGGGGAGATGGCTTCATGTTATTGCTATGCTCATGTCTTATAGGAAACTAAAAAATGCACACACCAAATGTACCAACATATAAAAATATCTGACCAGTAAAGATGAAAAGAGTAACAATTTGCATTTTTTTAATCACTTGCCTGAGAGACCAATACAAGTACGCAGCCCCTGTCCTCTACATTGGGGATGTATTTCTAACCACAGCTAACCCTTGATAGTAGAACATGACATACTGCTGCCTGAGAACTTGCCATTTAGAGACACAGGATGAGGCACTGGAAAAAGCTTGAGGCTTAGACAGGAAAAACTGGATTTGAATCCTATCTCTGACAGCGTATTTATGCAATTAAGGCAACTCACTTATCTTATCTGAGCCTCAGTTTTCTGTAAAACCAGAAGATTGGACTAGAATTCAGGGGTGGGAAACCTGCAGCCTTGAGACCACAGGTGGACCTCTAGGTCCTCAAGTGAGGCCCTTTGACTGATCCAAACTTCACAGAATAAATCCCCTTAATACAAAGATTTGTTCTGTAAAACTTGAACTCACTCAAAAGGCAGCATCCATCCAGTTGCTAAAAATCATCTCTACGGTTCTTTCCAGCTCAAAATCTATATTCTTATGATGTCTCATTTGGTAGACTGCCAAATCACGTCACATGTCCTTATGCCCCTTTGTTCAGAAGACTATTTCATCAAATTAATATATTTTTATGAAGGCAAATACATAGATCTTAGCAAGCAAGCAGATGATGAAAAACTTAAAACAAATATATGAGTCCACTCTATTCAGCCATAAGCAAAAGAAGTATCACACAGTAAAAAAAATGATAATTTCAGCTGTCATTTTTCTCCCCAAAAGCCAGAACCAAGACAAATAAAAAACACTGCCAGTATATCCTTGATAAAGGCTTTAGTCTAAAATACAAGCCCTCTGACCCTTTCAAAAGGGTCACTGAGGCTCCCTCCTGGAACAACCCCAATAACAGCAAACACTTGTGGTTAATATAATTTAAAGAAACATCTTTTTCTTTATGCTAGAAAATATAAAATATATATATTTTTCATTCTATAAAATTAAAGAAATAGAGAGTGCTCTGAACCAAATATCAGCTGAAGAACATATAAGGGTTAACTTACAAATATATCAGTTACTGTCTTGATGGACTTTTCTTTCCTTTGTAGGAAGTCATCATCCTGTAAAATAATTGACAGTTAATAAACGCATGCAAAATGATGATTAAAATTCAACTGACAAATTAGCTTACAAAATTGTCTTCCCAATTACTCCTCTGATAAAGAAAGTCTATTTTCCATGGCAATCAAAAATGTCATGGGAAAAGGCTAGTTTGCACAAGCATGCTCTCACACCAGATGAGTTACCCGGGAAAGTGTATGCTTGAAATAGGTAGTCATATCTACCAGGCACCTATCTACCTTAAAAGTTCTGTGCAGAACTATACAGTCCATGGATCTCAGGTATAACTTAAATACATTAGGGAAGTTATAGGAGCACAGGCTTCAAGGTACTAAATTGGCTTGACTTGGTTTAAAGCACTATTCAGTCTTTTCCAGTCATTTGCTGTTGGGCTTCCATTAAGATGGCTTACTCTTTATTTTGGAGCATTGGCTTCCTTGTGTTTCTTTACCCTTATTTCTGCCTTTTGTTTAAAATCAAGCCATTCTCTTCTTGCAATTTCCTTTTCCATTTGCAATCACCCCTAAACTCAAAACATCCTCTAGGGAAGAAGTTTTTAATCTTTTGTGTGTCATAAGACCCCTAATGAAGCCTGTGAATCCCTTCTCAGAATAGTTTTTAAATGCCTAAAATAAAGTACAAAGGAAATCCCAAATTCATAGACCCCCTAAAATTCAGCTGTACACCTTAGGTCAAGAACTGCTAGTATGAATGGGGGAGTCTTTCACCTGTAGGTTTTATGAGAGACACCTGTAGATACAGATTTGACCCCACCTTCTCAGTCTACCTATCCCCAAAAATACCAAGCAGGTATTAGAAAATGGGCAAAGAAGAAAGCCTCTATATCCTAGGATCAGGATTCAGTAACTCTTTGCTGGGACTGTTGTTGTTGGCCCACTTACCTCTATATCTCGTCTGCCTAGACTTATTTTCCTTCTTCCTTGTCTCATCTGTTTTGTTTTGTCACAAAGACTTGGATTCAAATCTCACCTACTATAAAACACTAGCTGTGTAATCCTGGGCAAATCATTTAGCCTCTTTGGGCCCAAGTTTCTTCATCTATAAAATGAGGGGTTTCTTGGCCCAATGTTCTCAAAGGTCCTTCCTCACTCTAAATTCAAGATTCTATGTTCCTAGATCTATGCCACCTGTCTGACCCCTCTTATTGACTTGCCTGTACTTGACTGTTTTCCTGTTTAGTCCTTAATCCTTAGTCCTTTCAAACATGCTAGATTCCCTCTAGCATCGAGGTCCTGACCCTTCCAATGAACCCAGCATGGCAGCTGCACTCTATCTGAAGTGAGGATGTTCAAAAGGGGAAGGTATGCCACTCTTCAGCTTCCTACCCTTTTCCCCCATCAAAATTATCCTCTCCTCCCTCCCCCAGACACAAGGCTTCTGGTAAGACCCACAGCATCTCTCACAAAATAATTGGTAAACCGTTTACATGTCTACTAAACCCTCAATGCCTATCAAGAATTCTGAACTCAAAGAAGCACAAAAAGACCCAGTTTTGACACTGAAGATTGTATAGTTTAGGGAAAAGATGGTGAACACCATATACCTGTAACTTATCTAATATACATACATACTATATATGTATGTATGTATGTATGTATGGTTGAGATCCATGCAAAGTAGAGAGCTGGAGAAAGCTCTGATAATAGTATTTCAAGCAAGTGTTCACTGAATGTTACTGAGCATCCCTTTCCCCCTTTTCTACCTGTTTCTCTGCCTCCTTCAAGAGCCTATAATTCCAATACAAAAGGGGGAACAGGGGAGGGAAGACACTAACCTCAGGGAGACTATAGGTTTTCTGAAACTGAGATACGGAGTAGGAGCGGATGTAGTCACCCATTTCTTCTCTGGTTTCTATGGCACGTTTCACCAACCACTAATATGGAAAAATAGTGTCAAATATGTTAATACAGTTAAAAATCTCATTGCAACAATTACCATTATAAAGAATATCTCTATATAAAAATGTTATTTCCATATTCTTGAAGCTGATCCCCAGTAACAGAACTTTGTTGACCTAGTTACAGTTAATTCACTACAGCAAAGTTTTGTTGTAGGGAATTTTGGATATGAGTTCTAGTTCTGAGATTAGATTAGTTCTATGACTATGGGCGAGTCATTTCATCCTAACCGTCTGGGTTTGAGAGAGTTGCCCAGGGTCCCATTGCCAGTATGTATCAGAGGCAGGGCTTCAGAAACTTAGGTCTTCTCGATTCCAAGGCCAGCTCCCTACCTACAATGATATGATGCTGCCTCTCAGTCACATCAATATATAACACAACGGACAAAATGATTCAGGAACTTGGAAGATGGAGAGAATGTGCAGTTCTCCCTCTCCACCCTCACTGAGTTCAGAGCTCTCCTTTTCACTTGCTAATTCACTAAAAAAGATGTGGAGCACCAGCTCTATTTCATCTCCTGTCTTTGGTCTGACAAGAGACAAGATTTCTAGCAGTGTACCTATTAAAACAACGTTCACTACAATAAAACAATTTGGACATTCCATGATATTCACTGAGATGGGTTCTCTTACACTGAATGTCTATACAATGATTTTCTGAGACACTAAAGAACTTAATTCTGTAAAATGTTATAAACACTAAAGATATATATCTATATCTATATCTATCTATCTATCTATCTATCTATCTATCTATCTATCTATCTATCTATCTATCTATTTAGGAGACAGAGTGAAACAGCATGGGAAGAACATTATTTCTGGAACCAAAGCGCTTGTGTTCAAATTCCATCTCTGATGCATACTGCCACCAAGGTGGGAAGAGGATAGCTTGAGGCCCCTTCACATTAAGTCTATAAGGCAATGAAACAAAACATTCACATAATCTCCCTTGACTCTCTAGCACACATCCAGTTCACAAACTTAGCTACTATTTCCCTCAGGAAAATACTGCAATTTAATATCTTCGCATTTGAGTGGTGAGAGAGGGAGTTGGTTATACACCAATCTTTTCTGCCACTTCTAAATGGGAGGAACTACAATTTGTATTTCACCCTTTCCTAATCGTAAATACAGAGTTTACTGGTGAGGGTCACTCAAATACAAAAGGTTCAAGCTTTTGACCAGCACCTGCCAATGAGTACACAGAGAACTGTGACCACCACATGCCACTTTTGGAGATCTGTTGGCATTCTCAGAAGTAGATAAGCTCTTCCCTACTCAGGAATTTTTCTCCCAGTAACCGGCCCCCCTTTTCACCCCCCCACCCCCAGCTTTCACTCTCCTTTTCCTGACCTCAAAGTCTCAGAAAAATGAAATGTTAGCACATCTTCATGAGAAAGGCTCAAAATCTCTTCTCTAGGCTAGGTTCATCTGGTATTGAGCAGTGGAAAGTGTGTAGAATTAGAAGACCCAGATTCTAGTCTCAGCTATCAAGCAAGTCAATCAGCCTCTCTGGGCCTCAGTATCCTCATCTGCAAAAGGAAGAAAATGCTGCTTGAGCTACACACACACGTCATAGGACTGCTGCAAAAATCATACAGGTAAAGCACAGTGGACACCTTATGGTGCTACATAAACATCAATATTACTATTACATCTGGACTACCTATCCAGGGCATTTGAAGAGAGCCCCTGAAATATCTTTAAAAGAATCTAGGCTTGTAAACAATAACAGAACAACACAGATATTGTGGGGCTGGCCAGAAACGCATTTGCATGTTCCTTCCATCTCCACAAGAGCAAGAGGAAATTATCATATATTCTCTCAACACAAGTGTCAGCATTCAGCTTCCCCTAGGAGAAAAATGACCCTCTGTTTAATGTCACATGTTAATGAGATCCATTTTTTAAAAAGCCCTGTGAATATCCTTAGTAAGAAACTCCACTGGTTCTATCAATATCAAGATTTATTTATGTTAAAGAAACAGGGGGGAAAAAGAACTGCATAGGAAAAAGTTATCACTCTTTCATGCCAGCCTTTCAGGTTCCTAATATCACTACCTTTCTCCATTTCTCTCTGAGATACTTCCCATACTTTCCAAAATACATAAACTACTTCTTTCCCTTTGCCAATCCCCATCCTTTCTTCCTTCTAAATGAAGTCAAAGTGCACCAGCCCCAGGAAATTCTCTTGAATTATAAGACACTCCAACTACATCAGCAGAAAGTTTAACACCTCTACCCTGACTTTTTCTAAAGTTATAGATTCCTTAAAAGACAAAGAAAAGATCTGACCTAGACAATACTCTTCCTTAAGTGGTTAATATAGTATTGTGTACTGTTGCGACATTCAAAATTGGAACATTAGTCTCTCCATCATCTTTCTCATCAATAAAAATCAATATATACCAAACACCTTGACCTGGAATACCCAGAGAATGCCAAAATATATGACGGGTCACTAAGTTACTAGTATATTTGCAGTAGCTTTTCAAAGTTAACATCAAGGACCACAACCATGATATCCTGAAACAAGAATTTTAGTGTTCCTATCAGATACCTGGACCCAGTGGACCCTGGATGTGACTCAGGAAGCACAGTAACTTGAGAGCCAGCTTCAAAGTCATGAAAACCTGGATTCTAATACTACCTTTGACATGCTGGCTGAGTGACCCTAGACAAGTCACTTAAATTTGTGCTCTCAACAATTCTCTAAGACTATATAGAACCCTGGGAATTATAGTACCCCAAAAGCACCAGTCCTGCTGACAGCTCAGCCCCTACAGGATCAACCCTTATGCAGCGAAGGCCAACCATCTCTACCAGCTATCACTCACAGGGCAGGAAAACCAGCTTAGACAAAGCAGCAAGGCACCCTGCAAGAGAGATAGGATTTCTCTAACAGACAAATCAAACCACTGCCATCACCCCTCCCTAGACCCAGATGGAGAAAATTCAGGAAACTAATCACAAGAGCCCTGGTACAGCAGTGCCTCCACACAACCAGCACACTCCCAGTCCAGGCCCCACTTCCATCATCCTAGGAAACCAGGATCCCTGTGGAGATGTGACCTGGCAACTGCTTCATCACATGCTGGAGCTTCTAGCGGAAAAAAAAGTTATTGTCACAAAAATCCTTGGCATGGTCAAACGAGTCAACACTATAAAAGAATATGGTTTTTATGACTTGAAATCACATTAAAGAAGATCCATTACCATCTGCCTTGCTGCTGTGTCTTTAGGAGTATAAGGCCTTTTCATTTAACATGGAGCTGAAACCTCCTGTTTGTGTCTGTCACCTCCCCCTTCTATAATCTGAACTCTTTGAGAACAGGGACAATCTTGCTTTTCTATTTGTATCCTCCATGTTCAGCACAGTTCAGTACATGGTAAGTGCTTAATAAATGTTTTCTCATTTCATTCATTAATTCATTCACTCACACACATTCATAAGTTACAGATAAGGAGCTAACCTGTGCTGGTATACGGAGTTTTTTAAGACAACGAAATCAGGAGTCTAGTCCCTACCCCCCATCCTCTAATATACAGGAAGGCTCCTACCTGAACAACAGGAAATATATGAATGAAATCCAGTCCCTGGATTTGATGGGGCTCCAGGCGGTGTGGGCACTTCATTCTTGGCAGGACAGACACAATTTTTTCTGTCAGGGAACTGTTGAAAGAAAAAAAACAACAAAAGGTTAAAGAAGACACGACAAATAGCCTTTGAAAAATTTCTGAAGGGACAATTTCTGAATAATATCCACAGTGGATAGGAGAGAATGGATTTTACAACAAGACAGTTTGGGGTTAGTTATAGGAAGTATATACTGACAGAGTCATGAGACAATGGGAACCAAAGGAAATCGTGGCATCTCCTACTTGTGAATCTTTTCCAGATATGAGTGACAGGAGAGGAACAGACAACCATCTTATTTGAGAAAGATGTATGATAAGACAGATATAGATCTCTGTATATGTAGATGTATATGTACATATATTTGCATGTAAATGTATGCTTTTCTTTCTCCAATAATTTAAAGTCAGCCTTGCTTGAAAGAGACATTCTCTAGAAGCAGAGGTTCTAGGTTCCAGTAACTGGACAACATCAGTCTTTAACAACTGAATGTGTGCTTCTATAACAATCTTGGTAGAGCAGGTTTTTGGAGGTTTTTTGGTTTTGTTTTTTTCTCTTTTTGGTGAAAAGAAATATTTCATTTCAGTAAGAGGAAAGCTCCCTCTAGTGTCTGCAGATTTCTTAGTGTAATGAAGATAACCACATGGAATAATATATCATTTATTCTTCAACTTAAACTGAAAACACATGTTTTTAATTTAAATAAAAAACAAGGAGCTAGGACTACCTGGTCATTTCCAGGCCTTCAAGCAGTCTCTGCCCAGACTCCTCTATGTGGTTATGCATTTGCCTGGTTCTCTAATTTGACAACTTGCCAAAATTTGTTGACTCTGTTACACTGTCTTTCTCTGAAATCCTTTATTTTTCTTCTATAACTTAATTTCTATTAACCTGGGTCTTCTGTTCAATAAATAATAATGTTCTTAGCACTTTATTCACAGTACCCTCAGAAACTGCAGGGATAGAGGAGATTCTAGACTGGAAAGAAGAGACTGAAGAAATTCAGAGTCAGAAAGGAAAGACATCTTGTCTAACTAAGTAACCTGAACAAGAAGCCACTTTTGCAGGTCCTGAAAAGTGGATACTTTTCCTTGAAGATTTCGAATGTAGGGAAACCAAATACCTCCAAAGGCATTTCACTTGTAGATATCTCTGTTAAGAAACTTTTTCTTAACCCAACTCTAAATTTCCTTTTCTATAATTTCACCCATTGTTTCCAGTTCTGCCCATTAGGACAAAGCAGAATAAGCCTAATCCTGCTTCCATATGAGATCCTTCCAAATACTTGAAGACAACAATTCCCTAATCTAACCCTTTTGTTTTACATATTAGGAAAATGAGGCCGAAAGGAATGATTTGTCCATATCCAAATCGCAAAGCCAGGATGAGAAACTAAAACTTCTGACTTCTGTCAGGTGAGCACCAACATCTGAGCATTACTGCAGAAGGCCTTATGTCCCCAAATAGCAATACTACTTACAAATTGTTTCATTCTTTCGCAAGCTTGAAAAGGGCAAAAGCCTGGTTCAAAGAGACATATACCCACAGAGAGGAAATAGTTAGGAGGCAAGGAGGGAGGAGAGGGTTATTGTGGAAAGTAGAAGCCTACTTGGGATCAGTGGATATAGGAAATCCGTGATATAAAGGTCTTTACATCTATTATCACCCAAAGTAAGTTACTGGTTAACTTCTCACTACCAAACTGACAAGTGTTTTTACTGAGTACCTACTATGTACATGGCACCATGCTAGTCACTCTATTTAAAGAGGATTCCCACATCAGTGGCAATGAGCTCAAGGATTACTAACTGAATTGTAGATGCTTAATAAATGTTGACTGAATTTGTCTAAGCAATATGTAATTAGGAAGATAAATCTGCTGAACAAATTACTCAATCACATAATACATTCCAAAGCCAGATACAGGTGATTTTTGGATTATTCAGTGCTTTGGGATTATCCATAGAATTCAAGGGATAATAAAACCATATGTCAGAGTTGGAAGAGACCATTTAGTCTAAGAACCTCATCTTACAGTGGGAGAAAGGGAGGCCCAGAAAGTGACTTGTCTAAGGAAACTCAGCAAGTAAGTGACAGAAAAGATTAAAATCTGAGTCTTCTGGTCAATAAATACCAGAGGCCCAACTATGTCATTTGAGGATGATCAAATCAGGTCCTTAGCAGGCTAGTTGGAAGGTGTTCTTGGGCAGAACGAAGTAAAGATAGAAAGTCAAGTGTTTCTGAGAAGGGTTAAGAGGGAGGACAAAAACTTCCCTCCCCATACCTGCCTCATAACCATTCCTACCTTGTCCTCCCTAAATCCCCCAAATCCCTCCAAACAACCCTACAAGAATCTCTTACCTCTCAGCTGAAGAGCCCGTAGACATCTTGGTAATGTATGTGTTCAGATTCTAGTATCTAAGAGGGGTCCAGTATCTAAGGCCCCCATTTTTTTTTTTGAGTTACACAAACCAGTTTTGCACAATCCAAGCTGAATACCCTCTGGCCAATAAGAAGTGTCATTCAGAACAGATCGACTTCATATCTAACTCACTTAGGAACTTACATTTTTTGACCTATTGTAGAGTTTTCCTGAAACAGTAAGTCAACGTCTATATCAAAGTTGCAAGTAGTGATACACCAAGTCATTCCTCCTACTACCTGGAAAATATAAAAAATAAATTAATTTTCTCTTTTCAGTTTTTGTGGAAGGGGTGGGGGTAGGATAAAGAGATGTCAGAAATACTATTAACTGTTCCTATATAACCTATGTATGGTCTCTGTATATTTATATGGAAGTATGAAGAAGACATGAGTCTTCACTATTTTAGTTATAATTCATCCAAAACATGGATAAAGATCAGTCACTCAACATATATTTGTGGAACTCTTACTGGACACTGAGATTAAAGAGAAGCATATGTCATGGTGCCTGCACCTGGGGAATATATGCAGCCTGGATGGGGAGGTAAGGTTTGTTCATAAGAAAAAGGGAAAGATATAAGAGAAGAAATCAAATGCAATTTGTCTCAATTGTCCATCAAAAAAAGGGAAAGGACCTACTTGTACAAGAATATTTGTAGCAGCTCTTTGCATGGTGGTTAATAATTGGAAATCAAAGGGATGTCCATAAATTGGGGAATGGCTAAACAAGCTGTGGTGTGTTGTTGTAATGGAATATTACTGTGCTATAAGAAAGGACAAGCAGTTGACTCCAAAATTGGCAACGTGCACTCCCCAGGGTTGGTCACAAGATAACTCCAAGGGGTGTATGATCAACCAATCAGAGGGTGGGACAGATGGTTTACATACTATCTCCCTATAATACTCAATCATGGGCTTACCTCCAACAGAGCTACAGTATCCCTTTCACCTAATAAAATCAACACTCTCCTACTTGGCTCCTCCCAGTGCTGACTTTTCATAGCTGTGCCTAGGCATTGGTCCATTATGGTTATAACCTAACTGAAATCCAGAAACCTGCAGCAGCTGTTTGAGTGATAATGAACCTCAGCCTCCCTACCTCTTGGCCCCAGATGTCTTCGTTCCTGTGGCAGGGCTGAGCTCCACACTCAGGAGCAGTGGCCAATGAGTAAAAACAATCCTTTCTTCTTTTTGTTATGACAGAATGAAGAATGGATGGATTACAACCTGTAATGCAGATCTCATTACAATATCTTTCTCCAGAAACTACTGGATAGGACTTCCAAATGCCCCTATTACTGTCCATGATTCTGGATAGTCGCTATTCCTTTTTCTGGTTAGTTGGTTAAAGCTCAGGATTTACATTTTAAGCATACATGGAGAATAAGGGACAGTAAAATCAGAAATCTGATTTTTCATAAGAATAAACTATTACCAAAGATGCGCAATTATCATATTTGATTTACTGGATCTCTATAAACTTCATACAATGTAATTCAATAACAGATTCTTTTAAGCATCTGTTATCTGTAAGCACTCTACTAGGTACTGTGTAGATCTGTGTGAATGCCTCAAAAACTTTTTTGAATCTGGAATTAAAGGTCACTCCTATGCCTGGCTAATTATTATTTATTAGGGCTAACCCTAGGCAAAATCATGAAGTAGGTGTCTGGAAGAAGGAAGGCACCCTGATGAATAAATTTACAATGTGTTGTTAAGGTGGTCTAGCACATGTGCTGTTTCATATACTTGGGTACTCAAGTGGGAGAGATGTTTTGGGGCAAGATCCCTTTCACATTACATTACATAAGGTACCAACTACTCCACATATGTGGGCCTGTTTTTACTGCTTGTTTTAAAGTCAGTGTCCAAAAGGAACTCATTTGTCAATCTTCTTTTTCTCTTAGCTCACTTACATGGCTACCCTAGAGAAACTGTAACATCCATCAGGACGATGTTAGTTGGGCACCAGCAGGACAACATGTGTTTTGGGCTCTCCAAAAGTTGGAATAAATGGCAACAAGTCATCCACACTCTTTGGCCCAACACTCTTGTAGCCACCAACTGGGTGGCATGTGTAGTGTCCCCAATATCTTAGTGCAGTTTTGAGCTTTACTAGTTTAAAAATGCAGTAAGACTTCTGAGACAACCTGTCTTTGCCAAGTGAGTGGTAAATGTTAGAAGAATTATTCACACTATTTCTTCATAGCACTCTATTGCTCAAACACCTTCAATTATCGCTGCTGCCTTCAAGATGCAGGCATGTAAGACCTGCAAAAATCTAGCTCCAACCTGCCTTTCTAAACTCATCTTATTACTTCTGTATAAACCCCCTGCTTCAGCCAGACTAATCTCTTCATTATTGTAAGTCTATCCATTTACTGTTTACATACATCATGTTATACTCCTCCCAACAGAATATAAGCTTCATGTGGGGTGTGACTGATCCACTTTTGTTGTATGCCCAGCACTGAGCACAATACACTGAGCATAGTAGATAAAGTTTGTTCAAATGAAATGCATTTGTGCCGTTGTGGACTCCTGATCTCTCAGAATGGCATGCCTCCCTTTTCTTCCCTGCCCACCTAAGTCCTAGTCAAGTTTTAAGAACCAGCTCAAGTCTCTCCTCTATGAAGCCTTCCTTGACCACTCAAGATGAAAACTGTTTTCCCTTTCTCCATAATTCTATAGGATTACTGCTTAATACTGTTAGTTATTATGTGTTTGCTTCAATTAGATTGACTATCATATACTTACATATGTTAAAGATAGTATTATATGGTATTATATAAACATATCATACTTATTTGGATCCTCCATAGTACTAGAAAGAACTTGCTAAATATGTATTTGTTTACTGGTCAAATGGGGCAGTTGGGTGGCGTGGTGATATATTGGAATCGTGAAGATTCATCTTCCAATTCAAATCTGGCCTCAGATACTTATTAGCTGTGTCTAATGGGGAAGTCACTTAACCTATTTGCCTCAGTTTCCTCATCTGTAAAATGAGCTGGAGAAGGAAATAGCAAACCACTCTAGTGTCTTTGCCAAGAAAGCCCCAAATGGGGTCATGAAGAGTAGAACAAAACTGAAAAACGACTGCACAATAACAAAAATTGATTAAATGCATTTAAGTTACATTTATTGAATGTTTTAAGGTGAAAAAAAACAAAACAAAAACCCAAAGACTTTCTCTAGCAGGGTGGAAGCAATATCTTAAGGCCTGGTCCTATGTAGGATTCACTAATTTTTCCTTAAATGGCTCTAAAATTATCTTCAAGGCTTAATTGGTTGACTTCATTTCCTGGTGTCCTGAGTACAAAAACAAACATGACTTAACTCAACCTCTCTCAGACATCTGACCAAAAGCCAGCAACCTAACACCAGCAGATGAGAGCAGGGTATGCTCAATAAATATCCTTTTCCCTATTCTGAATGTCCTTCTCTATGACTAAGTAAACCTTCTTTTGTTAATCATTAGATGGTCTACAAGTGTCTCATTTTATTCGCATCTCCAGCCTAGGCCAGCAGACTGACCTGATTGGTTCTGGCTTATAGCACTCTCAGAACAACCCTACAAAGAAGATAGTACAAGCATTATTATTCTCATTTTATAGGTCAGAAACTGAGAACCAGAAAGGTTAAGTAACTTGTCTAGAATCATAAAACTAACATTAGAGCCAGAACTCAAACCTAGGTCTTTTGACACTAGAAGGAGAATGGGGGGGAGGGATTTCCACTATATCATACTGTCTCTCAATAGTCATATACACCAGAAAACTGACTTTTTGGTTCTGGACTACTTTCCCTGTCAGTGATATGAGCTTACTTTCTGGGTCCCTCAACAACATTTTTGAAGGGTCCTGTAAACAAATGACCCTAACTAGGAAGGAGAGCAGCTCCTATGCCTGGACCCCAGAGGAGCCACATGGATGTTTTCTTCATTTAACTTTTGATTTCAAATGATATTGTACCCTGATCTCTGGATGCTAGGATAGATTTAGATTGTAACAGAACTCAGAGAACATCTAATCTGACAAATTCTACAGATGAGGAAACTAAGACCCAGAAAGAAAAAGTGACTTACCCAAAGTCACATAGCTAGTAAGTGGACTGTGGCTATCTCAAGGGACACATGTTGGGTGTTTTCCTGAGGTAGCATCATAGCTTGAGTATATGGTGCAGTTCAGCCCAGATGTTAGTTAGACCAAAGAGGGACCCATTAGCCCTGAAAGTTATGCTGGTCATTATCAGTTCTGGTAAATTAGGGATACTTTACCTAAGGAAAAATTTATGTACTCTGAAACAACAATTCTTTTTATCTTCTTTAGTTGTTAATAAAGCCCTTAGAACTGTGGAAGGAAGGGGGAGAGAGAAGTGGAAGACAGGGGAAATGTGAGGTGGGGGAAGGGAAGAATTAAACCCTGTCTCTGCCCTATCCAACCTTACAGCTCAGTTTGAGATTAAAAAGAAGATGATAGAGGCAGGGCTAATTTGAGGGTAAAGACCATAAGAACCAGTTCCTTCAATACTTGTGGTTGTTTTTTATAAAACTTTTCAGCCAACGGCCTTAGAATTAACCTTAATTATATACCATTTTTAATGAATGGTTCCCTTACCTTGTAAGGACAATCTGGTGATGGCTACACCTATATTTTTAATAATATAACAAGGACAGTTACACAATTACCTCAGATTTAGTGGACTCTTGATAAATATTTGTTGAAAGATAGTCCAAGAAGGGAGTAAGGGAAAGGAAAAACAGTCAGAAATGTTGAGTTAAATCCTTTACAAGTCTAGTGTATAGTGTAAGTTGAGAAATACTGGACTAGACAATGATTAAGATCTCTCCCAGGTCTAAACAGTCTCCAGATTTATCTTGTGCCTCTCCAACTTGATCAATCCACCATGACTTGTGATTCTTTGCATACTTCACAGTGCCAAGCACTACCATGAAAACAGAAGCAGATGAATAAATATTTCTGAATGGCGTTACATAAAGAAAATGGACAATCTGAACATTTCTATAACTACTGAGAATTGGTGGGTGCTGGGGGACAAGGGCAGAGGAGAAGACAGAAAACAAAGAAACAGTAGGTAAAATGCTTTTCCATTGTGTCACTTACACTAGCCTGGCACAAAGTATTTTCTTCTTACCTTGTCAAAGGGTGACAAGCCTTTAATTCTTGCCCTGAAATATCCAGCTGCAACCAATAGCTCCAAAATTTCTGCCAACTTGACGTTCTGTTCTTCATCTTCTCTTGTTTCCACCTAAAGTAAGCAAAAAAAAAATAAAAAGTTAGATGGATGATTTATTTTCATTTGATGTCAATGTTTGACTAACAGGAAGATGACATAGATACACTACTTTTCAGTGAACTCTTGTTGACAATTAACTCAATGACTACTTACTGGGTTCCTACTGCATACACAGCACACTTGCAGACCTTCTGTGTAAGAAATACAATGGGAGAACCTACCTACCTGTCCACAAGAAACTTAAAATTTAAACAGTTGGAGCAACAAGACAGATATGCAGCAATTACACAATAATTCCAAGGAAACAGAAGCGACACAGATTATAGACTTAAGTACTAAAGGAATTCAGAGCAACAGAAAGATTGTTATGGAGTATGGTTGGTCAGGAACGATTTGTTCAAAGAGGCAAATTTTAATTTTGTAATATTCCTTTACATTCCTACCTCTACAGGACCCTAGCTGGAACTGTGATTACTTCATATTTAAATTATTGCACCAGCACCCTAATTAGCATCCCTGACTCCAAGTCCTCCCCCAACCAATCTACCCTGTTCTGAAAACTGTTCTTCCTAAATTACCCCTTTATTATCCTCTATTCAGAAATTTCTGGTGATTCTCTACTGATAAAATTCAACTGTGTTATAGTGGAAAGTATGCAAGGTGTGGGTGTAAATCCCAACTCTGACACTTCTTAACCTACCTGAGCCTCATGTTCCTCATATATAAAAATGGGAATAATATGTATACCGAGCTAGCTGTTTTGTAAATCTTTGACTACTGTATAATTGAGTCATTATCTCCTCTTATTCTTCTGTCAGAATCCTTTGTGCCTGCTAGACTGTCCTACCTCATTCCCAAGTCCATATTTTTGCTCATGCTCTCTCTATTCAGTCTGGAACATACTTCCCTGTTTGTTTTGATGAAAAGATATCAATTCCTTAAGGCTCAGCTCAAACATCCCCTTTCAAAAAGACCTTCTCTGATCACTCCAATTCAGTGATCTCTCCCTAGTCTGAGACTCCTAAACATAGCAGTTACTGTCTCCCCTAAGCCTTGACTCACTCACCAGATCTCCCCTCCTCCTTAGCCTCCTCTTTAGCCTTACACTCCTGCCTTCTCACCCAAAGGAAATCTCCACTCTGAGGCCCCATTCCCCTGCTTGTTGACTGACTCCCTAGAAACATTATTTTAGGAAGGGCCCCTACCATGCTTCACCTCACTAACAAGAGGACTCTGGTTGTAGTAGACTAAGTATAGACAGAGGAGGTCACTGCTGGAAGCAACAGTTTTGTGGGTCTAGAGTAATGGTGTCTCCCTGCCTACAGCATATTGACTTGGAAAACCAAATAAAACAGTATTTATATTCTCCTGTAGGGGCAGCTAGGTGGCTCAGTCAATACAGTACCTGGCCTCGAGTCAGGAAGACATCTTCTTGAGTCCAAATCCAGCTCAGACACATGCTAGTTGTGTGACCCTGAGCAAGTCACTTAATTGTGTTTGCTTCAGTTTCCTCATCTGTAAAATGAGCTGGAGGAGGAAGTGGCAAAGCACTCCAGTATCTCTGCCAAGAAATTCTAATGGGGTTACAAAGAGGTGGGTATGACTAAAAAATGACTGAACAACATAGTCTACTTTATTTTTATTTATTTTGCTAAATATTTCCCAATTACATTTTAATCTGGCCCAGGAAGCATTCAGGAATGTTGCAGAGACAATGCCTATATGACTTGATACTTTTAGTCTAGAGGGATGAATTACCAAGAAATGTGAAAGAAAGAAGACTATCAAAGAAATGGAAAGGAAGGGGAAATCACAGAGCTCATTACAAAAATAAAGGAGGGTGCTTAAGAAAATATCATTAGCTAATGATCTATGTGGCTGTTTTCTCATTTCTACAAAATCTTTTATGAGAAAAATCTGTATTTTTCTCACCTCCATGTTGAAAGCATCTTTGATGATGATATGAGAAGTAGCAGTCAGACTGTGACAAACAATACGCAAAATAGATCATATCATTACAATAACAAAATTGACTAAAATGTACAGAGAATGTAAGATCTCACTTTGTTTATAGTTCGTTGACAACGTCACCTTAAAGGTTTTTCTCCAAAATGTTATCTCTCATGCACATGGTAAAAATCATTCAAGATTCTCACTTTTTTTTGATGACCCTTTGATATAATATCCATTAAGGATATTTAATAAAAATTGATATAAATATCCATTAAGGCCTAAAGCATAGGATCACAGATTTAGGGCTGGAAGGGATCTTATAGGCCACGCAGTCCATCATCTCCATTTTAGAGATGGAAAAAATTGAAGCTGAGAGAAAGGAAGTTGACTTGCCCAAGGTCACACAGATCAGAGCCAAGATTCAAGTTCATGTCCTCAAACTCGAAATCTACTTTAACAAGCTGCCTTGGCAAAGACATATAAACTAGGGAAAAGGCATTTCTCACTGACATGATGGACAGTCAGTGTAGCATTAAAGTCAAGAGAGATTCCCTCTAGTTGGCAATATCATGCAGGTACAAGGGTTTACAGATGACATTAATGTCTGGGTCAGTGCATAGTTTCTAGAATGAGAGCCATAATCATTCAGAAGAGCTTAGCCAAACTCTCTGCACAGGAAAAACAAAGTGAATAAAGAATGTCCATGGTCCATAGTCTGAGATATAGGCAACCAACAGATCTGGTTCATCAACATCTTGGATAAACATTTCAAAGAACAAACTAAATAAGAGGAGAGTAAGCTGGACTGCATTTTAGAAATTATGCAGTGTTTTTAATGGCTCCTCCCCCAGCATCTTCCTAAAACAAAAACTCATCTTTTTTTAATACCAGTATTCTTCCAGAGATGCTTTAGGGCTATAAAATATGATTCCAGTTTTCAAAGAATTAAAGTTTTAGGTGACCCAGAAGGTAATGGACAGACAGGCATGAATGGGCTGTACAGCATATTACCAAAGGAGAACTGCACAAGAGAAGCAGCAGAAAAGAAATCAGAGAAATGTATGACAGGAAAAGGAGGTGACCCTGTCAGACAGTGAGAATAAGGGATAACCAATGGACAGTCTTTGTGTTTTTTGGGACCCATAAAAATATTCAAAGAAGAGTTTTTTATAAGATGAGAAAGCACAAGATTATTTGCCATCTATACTGCTGGAGGGAAAATCACTGATAGCTGGAAAGGATTTTAGAGGTTATCCCACACCCTCATTCTACAGATACAGCAACACAGGTGTAGTAAAAGAAAATGATTTGTCCAAAAATAAAATCACAAATACATGGAAGTAAATGGGTTTACAATTCTACAGCATACATCAAAAGAGAAAGCTGAGAGGCAAACCAGAAATAGATTAAAGATTTAGAATGAACACTTAATTGAAATGAAAACTGAGGACATTTTTACTGACTGTCCTCCACTCCTGGAATTTTCTCCTTTCTCATCTCTGCCTCCTGGCTTCCTCCAAAGCCCAGCTAAAATCCTGACTTCTGCAAGAAGCCTTTCCCAAACCTTTCTTTCTGTTGATTATTTCTGAATTATCATCGTCTAAACTCTGCTTGCACCTAGTTGTTTGCATATTGGCTCTCTCTCTAGACCGTGAGCTCCTTCAGAGCGGGGACTATTTTGTGTCTTTCTTCCTATCATTCGTATTTAGTACACAGTAAGCACTATATTATTATTATTATTTATATCCGTAGCATTTACCACAGCACCTGGCACACAGTAGGCACTTAATAAATGCTTGCTGACTGACAACTCAAAGAACAATATTTCTCCCCCTACACCGCCAACTACTGCTTTCAAGATGAGGAGGAAAAGCATATGAGTTTATGCCAGGTCTCTTGATAAAACAGCTTTGTTTCCAAAAAACCAGACTGAGTGCCCTCCTCATCTCAGGCCTGGACTATTGACATAGACTGCTAGCTGGTTTGCCTCCCTGTCCCAAGTCTCTCCCCACTTCCCACCACCAGCGCTCAAAGCGATCTTCTTAAAGCACAAGTCTGACCATGTCACCTCCCCCTCCCCTTCCCCCCACCGCACCTCTCACTCCATAAACTGCAGGGGCTTCCTATCACCTCCAGGACTGATTATAAAATCTCTGCTGTTCAAAGCCCTTTACAAACTGGCTCTCCTATCTTCAAGTACCCTTCACTTCGGTGACGCTGGCCTCCTTCCTTCCCTCCCTTGATTACTTCCAATTTTCATAGTTTTGCATACTTTGCTTGTACACAGCGGTTGGCATGTAGTTTTGCCATTAAACTGTGAGTTCACGGAGAGCAAGGACTGTCTGTTGCCTTTCTACGGATCCCCAGCTCTTGGCCCGGCGTTTCAATGCTTTTTAACTGATTGGCTGGCTAAAGGCTTTAAGTCAGGTCTGCTTTTTCTCAGTGTCAGCTTGCAACGGGAAACTCACTCGAACCTCCTCTTCTCCACAGCGCTGCTGACCCCACAGCTCAGGAAGCTCCGGCCCTGCTCCCCGCCTCCCGAGGACCCCGATACTCCAGCACGGTCCTGACCCCCCCTCCCCAGCTCCTGACCCGCACGCGGAGCCAGGACAGGCACCCGGCCAGCCCGTGACAGAGGTGACGCCGAGCGCCCCACGGCCACCAGCACCAGCAGGACGTGTGGGTATCTCCGCTGTGCCAGGGGGAAGGGACGGCCGACACACCCCCTCGCCGGCCAGGGACCGCGGGAGCCGAGAAGGAAGGGCAGCGAGCGGGCGAGGCCAGCCCTTGCACAATCATTAAACCCAAACGCCCGGAGGACAAGGAGCAAGTCTCGTGATCGCAGATAAAGGGAAGGAGCCTCGGGTCCCTCGGTCGGAGGGCTGCGCGAGCGTGCGGGCAGCGAGACGGGCAGGAAGGCGAGGTGCCGGCACCATTCACGGACATGACAGCGGGCAGGGCTGGCTCCGGGGCTGCCCCGGGCATCCGGCGGCGCCCGCAGCCCGCTCCGGACCGTTCCCGGGGCCCCGGGGACGCGAGGCTCGGAGAAAACCCGGAGGCAGGGCGGCCGGGAGGGGAGGGGGCCCAGGACGCCCGCCTCGCCCCCGCCTTCCCCCAGAGCCCCCTCCCCGCTGGCAGACACACCTGGGCAGGGGGGCGCGTGCATGCCGGGCCCCCCGGGCCCCTCGAACCCTCTCCGGTGCCCGCCCAGGAAACCCTGTTCCCGCACGGTTCTAGCGGAGAGGGGCACGCGTTCCGTACCTCTGGAGGAGCCTGGGGCACCTGCCCCCGGGGGGGCTCCATGACCCACACACCCAGGTCCCAGGCAGGCAGCTGCAGCTGAGCCGAGGCGGGGAACCACCGGAGGAAGTTGTCCCTCGTTCCGAGCTGCTACCGGGGTGGAGTGCAAAGAGAAAACTTCCTCCGCCTCCTGCCAAGCCTCGTCGCCGCCTGCCTCGGCCTGCGCACGCGCGCCGGCGCCGGCCCCAGCCCGGGAGCACGCGCTCCGGCCCGGGTTTCCCAGGCTGCCGGGAAGGACCTGCGAGCGGCCAGCGTCAAGTTCAGGTTCGAGCAGAAGCGGCGGCGCGGACTCGGGAAGGGTTGCCGGAGGGGGTCGGTTTCCCGGTCCTAGAGAGGAGCCGCCTGGGAAGGCAAGCTCCCTCCCTCCAGTCCCTGAGTAAAAGAAGGCTGCATTTTAACTTGACAGTGAAGCATTTTGATGGGAGGCTATCGAGAAGCCTTGGCTTCCAGGGCCGGCTGTGACCGTGACCGCCCAGCTTTGGACGTGGTGCAGCGGGAAGTGCTGGTGCTGGAGTCCGGGGACCCGAGTGCGAATTCCACTCTTCTGCTGTGCGAGTGGACAAATCACTTAACTGCCCCGGGCCTTAGTTTCCTTGTCTGTTAAATGAAGAGGCTGGACCCAGTGACCTTCAAGGTCGCCCTCTAGTTCTGAATCGGTGCCTATCTAGCCTTGTGCCCTTTTTACAAAGGTAAGAAAGAGATCCCGAGGTGTGGGTCGGAGGTCCCACTGAACGTGGGACTCCAAGTCTAGTGTTCTTACCAAGCAAGACTGTCCTCACCCTTGGTTTCTTAATCTGTAAAACGAAAATAATCATTTTTGTACTGTCTGCCTATAGGGTTTGTGAGAAAAACATCTTGTAAACATTAAAATACTGGAAAAATAGCTTGCTATCTCATTCCCGTTTTTACCACTTGGTCTTCCACATGAGTAGGGGTACACCAAAAAAATTGGCATCACATATATTTAGGATGTTTTCTTCAGTTTACATTTATAGTATGTATTCTTGGGTTAGAAGCTGGCATGTAAATAAATGGACAGATCTTTAGTCTGCAGGTGAGAGACTCCAGTCTCCAAAAGAACATCAGTTAATCACTGTGCCAATTTTTCCATCCCCTATGTCTCTTGGCATGAAACCATGTATAATGTATATGCCTTTATGTTTGAAGGATGCTAAGAGGAGAAGTACATTCCCTTGTCAGGAACAGTCTGGATGCCAAGAAACAGTTCCCCAAACATTCTTCCCATCTCATTTGTTCCTTTCACTTCTTTACATTTAGCTTCTGTCCAAACTGGGGCTAAGATAAGAAGTGAATTCTTCTTTCCTCCAAGGTTTTGAGAGTCTTCAGAGTTTAGAGCTGGAAGGGAAATTAGATTTCTCATCTGTAAAATAAGGGAATTGACTTATAATTAGAGAAATGCAAATTAAAGCAATTCTGAGGTTCCACTTCATACCCTTCAGACTGGCAAAGTTGGCAAAAAAGGAAAGTGACAAAAGTTAGAGTGTCTGTGGGAAAAGAGATACATTAATGCAGTATGGTGGAGCTGTGAATTGGTACCGCCATTCTGGAAAGCAATTTGGAACTATGCCTCCAAAAGTCACTACACTGTGCCTACCCTTACACTCAACAATACCACTGTTGTTCAGTCGTGTCCATATATATATGGATTATAGCACTCTATTCCCTTCTGTCCTTCACTATCTCTTGTTTGTCCAAATTCTTGTTTGTTGTTTCAATGACACCACTGCTGTCTGTTTTTCCTTTTGCTTTCAATATTTCCCAACATCAGGATCTTTTCCAATGAGTCCCATCTACTCATTATGGGGCCAGAGTATTTAAGCTTCAGCTTCAGTATTTGACTTTTCAGTGAATAAATAGCCTGATTTAATTTCTTTGAGTATTGACTGATTTGATCTCTTTGCTCTCCAAGGGACTCTCAAAAGTCTTCTCTAACACCACAGTTTGAAAGTATAGATTCTGTGGTACTCAGCTTCCGTTATAGTCCAGCTCTCACAGTCATATACTGCTGCTGGAAGAACCATAGCTTTGACTATACAGATCATTGTTGACAAGGTAATACCTCTACTTTTTAGTGTATTGTCCAGATTTGCAATACCATTACTAGGCCAGATCCAAAGGATCAAAGAAAGAGAAAAAGGATCCATATGTACAAAGCATTTATAGCAGCTCTTTTTTATAATGGCAAAGAACTGGAAATTAAGGAGGGGTACCTTACTTAGGGAATGGCTGGACAAGTTATGGTCTATGAATGTGATGGAATATTATTGTACCACTAGAAATAATGAAGGGAAGACATGAACTAATGCAGAATGAAATGAGCAAAACCAGTACAACATTTATTCAACGACAACAACATTGTAAAGTCAAATGATTTTGAAAGACTTAAGAACTCTGATCAAGGAAATGACCACCTATGATTCTAGAAGACTGATGATGAAACATGCTACCTACCTGAAAGAAAAGTGAGGTACACAAGATGAAGAATGTCATATATTTTGGACTTGGCCTGTATGGGAATTTCCTTGACTATTCATATTTGTTTAAAAAATTTTTGTTTTTCTTATATTTACAATATAAGTGGAGGTGGGAATAAGAAAAAAATAAGTACTACTTGTTAATTTAAAAAAAAAATAAAATACTCAAAATAAATAAAATAAAGAACTTGGGCCAAGCATCACCTAGTCCAACCATCTAATTTGACAAATGCAGAAAATGAGACCCAAAAAGACAAAATGACTTGTTCATTTCCCGTGTGATAATAGCAAGTCACAGAACTATAGCATTTTAGAACTGGAAGGGTCTTTGGAGATCACCTAGTTCAACCCTCCTGTTTTACAAATTAAGTCCATTGAAGTCCCATGAGTCTTAGCTAGTTAGTGACATAGACTGTTTCAGAAGCCATTTGATTCTCAGTTCAGTGCCCTGTTTACTGCACCACATTGCCATCCATATTTACTGGATGCCTTTAATCAATAAATCAAGAAGCAATTATTAAGAACCTGTTTGTGTGCCAGGGAACACAACATGCTTGGTTCTGCATGTGCAGATAGATGTCCTAAAGTGCAAACCCTCTCTATATATCTAATTTTGAGTTTATCCCTTGCCATTTTCTCCAGTAAATAATTCCCTACTATCATCCATATCTCTAAACTTCAATCTCTCCCATCTACTGACTCCTTCAGTCTCTTTCATCCTTTAAAAACCCTCATGTGTTCAATAAGATAGAGGACTTTCAATCATTCTTAATGAAAAGACAAGAATGGGAAGATGATATTTGTAACAAACAAGACCTTCCTCATTATTAAGGTAGTTAGAAGGAGTATATATAAACAGAGGCCACAGGTGTTAGTTGAATATGAAGGGATGGTATCTAAAAAAAAATTAAGGGGTGAGAGAGAGGAATGTACTGGGAGAAAGAGAAAGGGAAAGATAGAATGGATAAATTATCTCATATAAAAGAGGCAAGAAAAAGCTTTTACAGTAGAGGGGAAGAGGGAAGAGGTGAGAGGGAGTGAGTGAATCTTACTGCCATCAGAATTGGCTCAAAGAGGGAATAACACACACTCAGTTAGGTATAGAAATCTATCTTACCCTACCAGGAAGTAGGAAGGGAAGAGAATAAGAGAAGGCTGTGATAGAAGGGAGGGCAGATTGGGGGAGTGTGTAGTCAGAAGCAAAACCTTTTTGAGAAGGGCCAGGTTAAACGGAAAGAGAATAGAATAAATTGGGGGGATAGGCTGGAGGGAAATACAGTTAGCAATAGTCACTGTGAAAAAATTTTTGAAGTTTCTTTTTATAAAACTTCTTTTCTCAAACATATAGAACTGAGTCAAATTCATAAAAATAAGAGTCATTGCCCAATTGATAAATGATCAAAAGACATGATCAATTTTCAGATGAAGTAATCAAAGCTATTGATAGCCTTATGAAAAAAACTCTCACTATTGATTGGAGAAATGCAAATTAAATGTAAAATGAGGTACTACTTCATACCTGTTAGACTGGCTAATAGAACAGAAAATGTAAATGACAAATGTTGGAAGGGATGCGGGGAAAATAAGACATTAATGTACTATTGGTAGAGTTGTAAACTGATTTAACCATTCTGTAGAACAATTTGAAATTATGTCCAAAGGGCTATAAAACCATGCATATCCCTTGACCTAGCAATGCCACTACTATGTTTGTATCCCAAAAGAGATAAAAACCAAAAAGGAAAAGGACCTCTATTACAAAATATTTATAGCAACTCTTATTTGGGGACAGAGAATTAGAAATTGAGGGGATGCCCATCAATTGCAGAATGGTTGAACAAGTTGTGGTATGTAATTATGGTAGAATACTATTGTACTATGAGAAATGATGAGCAGTATATTCTCAGAAAAACCTCAAAATACTTACATGGGCTGATTCAAAGTGAAATGTACAGTGTACAAAGTAACACCAATATTGTATGATCATCAGCTGTGAATGACTTAGCTATTTCCAGTAATACAACAATCCAAGACAACTCTGAAGGAGATTAAAAAAAAATGCTGTACATCCTTTTATTTTTAATTTCTGTGTAATTTGCAAGACTGTACAATGTGTGCTGATGCAATCCTTTTTCAGTTCAAAAGAATAAATGTTTATAAATATAAAAAAAGCTATATATCCCAGAGAAAGAATTGATGATATCTGAATACAGCTTGAAGCATACTTTTTCACTTTTTTATTTTTCTTGAGTTTTATTTGTATACATTTTCTTTCATAACATGACTGTTACAGTTATGTTTTGCATGAGTACACACGTATAACCTATATGAAATTGCTTGCCTTCTTAATGAGGGGTGGTGGAGAGGGAAGAAGGAAGAGAATTTGGAGTTCAAAGTTTTAAAAACAAATGTTAAAAGTTATTTTTTGCATGTAACTGGGGAAAAATAAAATATTAAATCAAAAGCAAAATTAAATTAAATTTTAAAAACTCTCATGTGATCCTACTAGCTGTTGTACTATATCTCTCTTCCCTTTCCTGGCTAAATTTGAGAAAGCTCCCATTTCCTCTCTTCTTACTTCTGAATTTTTTGTAGTCTAGCTTCTGACCTCATCATTCAACTGGAACTGCCCTCTCCAAAGTTACTAATGATCTCTTTTTTTTTTTTTCCTCTGAATGATTTCTTTTTTTTTTTATTTAACTTTTAACATTTATTTTCACACAATTTTGGGTTACAAATTTTCTCCCCTTTTATCCCCTCCCTCCCCCCCAAACCCGAGCTTTCTAATTGCCCCTGTGACCTATCTGCTCTCTCCTCTATCCTCCCTCCCTGCCCTTGTCTCCGTCTTCTCTTTTGTCCTGTAGGGCCAGATAGCTTTCTTGACCCCTTAACCTGTATTTCTTGTTACTCAGTGGTAAGAACATTACATTTGGTCCTAACACTTTGAGTTCCAACTTCTTTAGCTCCCTCCCTCTCCACCCCTTCCCCTTGGAAGACAGGCAATTCAATATAGGCCATATCTGTTTAGTTTTGCAAATGATTTCCATTCTAGTTGTGTTGTATAGGACTAACTATATTTCCCTCCATCCTATCCTGTCCCCCTTTACTTCTATTTTCTTATGGTCCTTTCCCTCCCCATGAGTGTCGACCTCATATTGCATTCTCCTCCCCATGCCCTCCCTTCCATCCTCCCCCCCACCCTGCTTGTGCCCCTGTCCCCCACTCTCCTGTATTATGAGATAGGTTTTCCTATCAAAATGAGTGTGCATTTTATTCTTTCCTTTAGTGGAATGTGATGAGAGTAGACCTCATGTTTTTCTCTTGCCTCCCCTCTTTATCCCACCACTAATAAGTCTTTTGCTTGCCTCTTTTATGAGAGATAATTTGCCCCATATAACTTCTCCCTTTCTCCTCCCAATATTTCTCTCTCACTGCTTGATTTCATTTTTTTTTTTAATATATGATCCCATCCTCTTCAATTCACTCTGTTCACTCTGTCTCTATGTATGTGTGCATGTGTGCATGTGTGTGTGTGTGTACTCCCACCCAGTACCCAGATACTGAAATGTTTCAAGAGTTATAAATATTGTCTTTCCATGTAGGAATGTAAACAGTTCTACTTTAGTAAGTCCCTTATGACTTCTCTTTGCTGTTCACCTTTTCATGGTTCTCTTCATTCTTGTGTTAGAAAGTCAAATTTTCTTTCCAGCTCTGGTCTTTTCATCAAGAAAATTTGAAAGTCCTCTATGTCATTGAAAGACCATTTTTTCTCCTGAAGTATTATACTCAGTTTTGCTGGGTAGGTGATTCTTGGCTTCAGTCCTAGTTTCTTTGACTTCTGGAATATCCTATTCCATTCCCTTCTATCCCTCAATGTAGAGGGTGCCAGATCTTGTGCTATCCTGATTGTATTTCCACAATACTTGAATTGTTTCTTTCTAGCTGCTTGCAATATTTTCTCTTTCACCTGGGAATTCTGGAATTTGGCCACAATGCTCCTAGGAGTTTCTCTTTTTGGATCTCTTTCATGCGGTGTTCTGCGGATTTCTTGAATATTTACTTTGCCTTCTGGTTCTAGAATCTCAGGGCAGTTTTCCTTGATAATTTCATGGAAGATGATGTCTAGGCTCTTCTTTTGATCATGGTTTTCAGGTAGTCCCAGAATTTTTACATTGTCTCTCCTGATTCTATTTTCCAGGTCAGTTGTTTTTCCAATAAGATATTTCACATTATCTTCCATTTTTCGAATCTGCGCGGTATGTTCTGAGATATCTGTCTTTCTCATAAAGTCTTTAGCGTCCATCCGTACCATTCCAGTTTTGAAAGATCTATTTTCTTCAGTGAGCTTTTGAATCTCCTTTTCCATTTGGTTAATTCTGCTTTTGAAAGCATTCTTCTCCTCATTGGCCCCTTGCACCTCCCTTGCCAGCTGAGTTAGGCTAGTTCTCAAGGTGCCAATTTCTTCAAGATTTTTTTGGTTCTCCTTTAGCAGGGAGCTGATCTGCTTTTCATGCTTTTCCCTCATCCCTCTCATTTCCCTTCCCAGTCTTTCCTCCACCTCTCTAACTTGATTTTCAAAATTCCTCTTGAGCTCTTCCATGGCCCGAGCCCATTGGGTGGGCTGGGACACAGAATCCTCGATTTCTGTGTCTTTGCCTGATGGCAAGCATTGTTCCTCCCCATCAGAAAGGAAGGGAGGAAGTGTCTTTTCTCCCATAAAGTACCCTTCAATAGTTTTATTTCTTTTCCCTTTTCTTGGCATTTTCTCCAACCAGTGGCCTGACCTCTGAATGTTCTCCTCACACCCACCTCGCCTCCTGGTCCTCCCAGCCAGCTTTTGGGGACTGAGATTCAAATGCTGCTTCCTGCCTTAGGGTTTTTGGCAGGGGCAGGGCTGCTATTCAGTGTTAAATTAAGTTCAGGTGCTGAGGACAGGGGCAGGGCCGCCTCTCTGGCTCAGTTCCCTCAGGGGGTTTATGCACAGACCTTCCACAATGGATCCAGGCTCCCACCCATTTGGGGAGCCCCTGTCTGCAGCTGCCTCTCAGCTTCTATCTCCTGGGGGGGCCTGAGCCATGGGGGCACCCCACTCCCCTCTCAACCCACCAAAGAGACTCTCTCACCTACCCCCGTCAGTCACCTGTTGGTGGGGGGGCTTGTGCCACCTCTGAAGATCCCGTCTCTGGAGCCTTCTCAGATCTGTGCCTCTCGGAGCCGCGGCTGCCGCCGCTGCCGCAGGTCCAGGCTGGGCTCCGCATCTGCAGCACAATGGACCTTTTGCGAGAGGTTTGCAGGTCCCTCTGTGGGTGGGGGGACCCGCGTGGCCGCTGGAAATCCCGTCCCCGTAGCCCTCTCGGATCTTTTCCTCTCAGTGTCGTGGCCGTGGCAGGGCTGCACTCTGCTCCCCGTCCCGGCGCCCAGTCCACGGCGCAAAGGACCCCCCCGCGAGAGGTTTGCAGGTCTCTCCGGAGCAGAAATCTCCCTCGCTCCAATATTCCATGGTCTCTGGGTGCAGAATTCGCCCTGGCTTGGTCCCCTCTAGCCGTTCTGTGGTTTGTGGGTTCGGAGCTATGTGTATGTGCGTCTTTCTACTTCGCCATCTTGGCTCCGCCCCCCTAATGATCTCTTAATTGAAAAATCTCATGGCCTTTTTTCAGTCCTCAGTCCTCTTGATCTTTTTGCAGCCTTTGAAAATATTGATCACCATCTCCTTATGAAGAGTTTCTCTTCTTAAGCAGTTAGGTGGTACAGTAGTGCTGAGTCTTAAATTAGAGTGATCTGAATGTAAACCCAGACTCAAAAACTTACTAGCTATATTACCTGGACAAATTACTTAACATCTGTCTACCTTAGTTTTTTCAACTGTAAAATGGGGATCATAATAGCACCTACCTTACAGGGTTGTTGTGATGCTCAAAGGAGTATTTGCAAAGAATTTAACACAGTGTCTGACACATAGTAGGCACTTAATTAACGTCACCAGCCTAACTTCTCCTCCAGAGCCATCTGAATCTAGTGACCAGATATTCATCAGGATGAGGCAATTGGGATTAAATGACTTGCCCAAGGTCATACAGCTAATGAGTGTAAGATGTCTGAGGTGAGATTTGAACTCAAGTCCTCCTGACTCCTGCACTGATGCTCTATCCACTGCACCATCTAGCTTCCCTGCCCCATCAATACCATCTCACTTGATGATCTCATAAATTCCCGTGAGTTCAAGTATCATCTCTATGCAGATGATTCTGAAATCCATATGTCTCTTGTGAGCTGCAGCCACACATCTTCAAAACTCAACATGTCCAAAAGAAAATTCTTTATCTTTTCCCCCAAGCCCTCCTCTCTTCCCAACTTTGTCACTGTCAAGATCACTGCCATTCTCCCAGTTACCCAGGCTCTCAACTCAGTGAGATCTTTTTCCCTTCCGTCATGTTCACTCCATATAACCAGTCTGTTGACAAGTCTTATTCTTACCTTTACTTCATCTCTCTTATATATAACCTCTCTACTCACACAGCTACTACATAGGACAGGTCCTCATCATCTCTCACCAGAACTGTTGCAATTGACTCCTAATTGGTATCCCTAGCTCAAGGCTCTTCCTATTCCAATTCATTCCACTACCAAAGTGTCTACCAAGATGATTTTTCTAGATCAGGTCAGTCCTCCATTCAATGAATTTCCTAATGGCTCTCTATTATCTCCATACAGGCACATATCTTTAATACTGGCAAAATTTTGCAAAGCATTTGGCCAACATCAGAGGTCCAGTCTGTGGCAATGATATCCTCTTTCTCTGGGTTGAGCCCAGAGCAATGTAATGTAGCCATACTCTTGTCCTACTTAGCAATACAGGCTAAGTAATTGTCCTGCAATATGACTATAACAACCCTCTGATCATCATCAGTGAATATTGAATGTGTCCTAAGTTTGTATCAATGTAGAATTTACTATGACTACTATTCAGACTCATCTTTGTAAGTTCAAATTTGGCCTCACACACTTACTAGATGTGTGACCCTAGGCAAATCATTTAACCCTGTTTGCTTCAGTTCCCTCATCTGTAAAATAAGCTGAAGAAGTAAATGGCAAACCACTCCAGTATCTTTGCCAAGAAATCCCCAGATGAGATCATGAAAAGTCAGACATGACTGAAAACGACTAAACAACAAACTTTTCAGAGAGGCTATAGATACAGAAACATAAGACTTGGTTCCCACCTAAAACAAGCTGTCAATATAGTTGGGAAAACAAAACTACATATACATAAGACCCTAGTGAACAAAACAGAACAATATCCAATTAACTGGTACACCACAGTGTTAGGTAAGTATGCAGGATTTCAGAGGAGAGGGAAATCACTGAGGTCTAGAATGAGAGAAGCTAACATTTACATGGTGCTTCCTATGTGTCAGGCACAGTGCTCAGTACTTTACAATTATTATGGCACAACAACCCTGGGAGGGAGATGCTTTCATTATCCCCATTTTCCAGTTAAGAAAACTACAGCAAAGGAGTGGAGTGACTTGCCCAGGATCACACAGCTACTAAGTATTTGAGGTCACATTTGAATTCGGGTCTTCCTGATTCCAGAGAAGTTAAGTATAGCTGATAAAGGAGGTGAGATTAGAGCTAGACCTCAAAGGATCAGAGGTACTTAGGTAGATGGAGGGATGAGAGAGGAAGGTGAAGAATAGATCATATCCTAGTTTAGGGGAAGAGAGCATAAGTAGCCAGGTAGAGACTACAGAGCAGAACATGTGAGAAATGAAGGAATTCTGTTTTCACAGGATTAATCCTACTCCCAGCTTTGCAAGAGTGAAAGCAGGAGTGATAACAGGATGTAAAATCAGAGCTGTGACCTAGCAGAACCAGGTTTCTGATCAGGTAAAAAGTCAGAAGCTTGTGTGCACGCTTAACGAGCTGTTTGAGGGGGAACCTATCAAGGAGAAGAATGTGGAAGAGATAGTCCAGGAAGTTGCCTCTAGCCAATGCAAAACAAGGAGGGAAACAAATTGGGAACCAGAAATAAATAGCCTTGCATTTGTCTGGGCAAATGTGCTCCTGTAGGGAGTTACCCATTCACAAGGAATGTAAAATAAATGTAAAATAAAATAACAGCTTTCCTGGCTTCACAACAACTAGTGTTCTTTCTAGAGCGAGCATATTTTTTACAATTCATACCCCAAATACACTGCTCTTCTTCATTTCTTTTCATTTTTTCCCCTAGAATCACTGCCTTGATTTCTCCCTCACAAGAGATTATCTCCTCCTTTTCTCAGCAGAGATAACTTAAATTGACACATTTTACAATCTTAAAGAATAACAATGAATACTATTAAGAGGAAAAAAATAAATTGCTCTTAAAAAGGATATTAATGTTTTGTGTATTTGTTATTTTCAGAGAAGTAGGAAGGGGAAAACAAAGGAAAATAACTGCAGCCTAAGTTAAGGAGTCAAACACAACACTTCTGTCCCAAAGGCAAGAAAAGAACTATGTTCTTTTTGAAGTAAATTTTTATTACCATCTTTTGTTTTTATATCCTGAATATGCCCTTCCCCATATTTCTACCGAATGGGTTATCTCTTGTAATAAAGCATTAGGAAGAAATCAGTGGGGGAGAAAGGCAGTTCAGTAAAATTAACATACCAGTGTAGTCCCACAGTTTATACAAAGTCCCATACCCACAGTTCCCCACCTCTGCAAAGGAGAAAAGGTACATTTTCTCTCTTCTGTGTAGCCAAGTTTGACCATTTGCTAAGTATGTTATTAAGAATACTATTACTTTTCTCCTAGGAAATCTCATGGAGTACATGCAGGAAAATATGGAGGGAGGCTGCCCAACCGGGCGCCGTAGCTTCTGTTCCCCTCTAAGTTTCACTCAGCACCATCGAAACCTTAATTTACCCTTTGGAGTTTATTCCCCAAAGTTTGGTAAAGTTTCGGGTAGACAAGGCTAGAAGCCAGGAGTCTTGGATTCTGGTCCTGATTCTTCCACAATATTATCTTTGGATAGAAATTCAACCTTTTTAGGTCTAAGTGCCATCATTTGGTAAAATGATGACATCCAGAATATATTATCTATCTATTATAAGGTCCATTGCTCCTAATTACAGTGGAGCCTAAGCCTTATCTCATATTGGCCCTTCCACCCTCCCAATGCACATACCCTGTTCTCTAGCCAGACTGAACCATTGTCTTTTCAATATATATACTATATTTGCCCATCTCTATAAAACAATAGTATAGCAGAAAGAACTTGGAATTTGGAGTGGGAACCAGCATTCAAATCCTGGGTTTTCTACCACATACTACCTTTGTGATCTTAGGTAACATTACCCCCTTGGAACCTCAGTTTGGGGATCAGATGAGGTCAGAGACTTGCAAATGTGAGAATATGAATAAATGTAGCAAAAAGTACAAGCATTTTAATATCTGGTTATTTATTAGGATGGCCACTAGATGGCAAACTGACCTGACTGCTTTTAGAAGGAATATAGGGTGTTAAAGCTTTAATAACATACAACTGCACTAAGATTTTTGGGACATTTTAAATTTGACCAGGTTACAAGTCCCAAAGGAGCAAAACAAAATGCACTGAGGAAATTTCAGACTAACCCATAATCTGTCATTTTAGCTGGCCTGTAGCAGTGAAAATATGTGGCCCACATTTGTTGGAACTGAGAGAAGTTCAAGTATTTCATGCAAATGTCTAGTCAATCAGTCGCCAATGGACATTTATTAAGTACCTAGGTACTTATTTATTATCACATGCATTATTTATATGTCACATATAATTATACTTATGTAGTTTTTATTATACTAAGCTCTGGGAATACAAATAAAGGGAAAAAACCAGCCTCTGCAAAAAACATTTAAGTGGTCTAGGTTCAAATACTGACTTTACCCGTGTCCTACATGTTACCTGGAATGAGTCACTGCACATTCTGGGCTGCAGTTTGTTCATCCGTAAAACAAGGCACTTGGATCAGATAGTTCCTAAGATCTCTTCTAATTATAAATTATATGATCTAATGACATTAAGAAAATGGTAGCCCTTTTCCAAACCCATCAGTCACCAGAATCCTTGTAAGGGATCTGAATTTTTTCTCTATTAAGGTATGACAATATAACAGTCTTCATCAGAATTGAAATAAAACCAGTGGGTTATATAGCCTGGGAATAATTAACACCACACTTACTCTGTCCTTTCTCTTGGTCTCCAACTTCACAGAGCCTGAGAATGTTATAGCTACAAAGGACCTTAGACATAATCTAGTAACATCCTTTGTTCTACAAAAGAATTAGTTGTCCAGAGTCATAGAGTTAGTGATAGACCTGGGATTAAAATTCATCCCTCCTGAACACCTGCCATTCCACTATATCAAATTACCTTCTCTCTCACTTGACTCTTTCTAAACTGGCCTTTTAAATTCTCCCTGACCATTTTATGGTTTGGTTATAATAATCCCTCCACCTAAGATGGCCACTGCCCTTGCTTCTCTCAAAATTCTATCTCTTCTTAGGACTCAGTTCAAGTCCTTCAAGCATTTCCCTGACATGACTTCTTTACTCCCACCCAAAATTTGGGGAGGTTTTACCTAAAAGAAGACAAAACTGTCCCCAGGGATCTGGTTAACTTCAGCTTCCCTGATATAACTTCCTGGTTATCCAGAGGTTCAATGAAGGCTCAGCCTCTTTGAGACTTGACCTCTCAGACCATGAGAATCACTCTATGCTGAAGACTTAATGATGATGAGGATGATAGCTATCATTTATATAGTACCTACTATGTATTGGGAACTATGCTAAGCATTTTATAAGTATTATATCATTTGATCTCACAACCCTGGGAGGTAGGTGTTATTATGATCCCCATTTTGCGGACAAGGAAACTGAGCCAAACAGGTTAAATGAATTGACCAGAACCATACAGCTAGTAAATGTCTGTGGCTAGATTTGAACTCAGATCTTCATGACTCCAAGCCCAGTGCTCTACCCACCATGCCACTCAACAGATCAACTGTCTCTGCAACACCTGAAGATAAGCACCACTACAGTCTTGCTGCATATATTTGCTGTGTTAAGGCAAAGAAAACTTCCTTTGTTAAATGTTTGATGACTTACAAGTGCCTCATTTTATCCCAGAATTGAATCTGAACTGAGAGTGCTGGCCTCCAACAAAACCCTACCTCCCTCATGAGGTCTTCCTTAACTGCCCCAGCCTTTCTGCAAGTGGCGAAGTTAACCCATTGTCTCTCCTGTTCATTTGCTACTTAACTTATGCTATATTTAATTTCTAATCACCCTTTTTTAAATTTTCCCTGTCTTTCTAGCTGAATAGTAAGTGCTTTGAGGGCAGGGTCTTCAGATCTTTATATAACAAGTACCTAACATAATGTCCTGCACACATTGTACAATCAATAATCATTTAATGATGATGGTATTTATTAAGTGCCTACTATGTGCCAGGCACTGTGCTGAGCATTAGGAATTTAAGTAAAGTATAAGCAAAAAGAAAATCCTTACCCTCAAGGTTCTTACTAATAGGGAAGACAAAAAGATGGAGACAAAGGGGAGCCAAGGAAGAAAAGTCAGGAGCTAAGTCAGGTTAGAAGAAAACATGGCTGGAATACTTCTTTGCCAGGCCTAGAGGCCTGTGTGGGCTACCCGAGTCTTCTTACCTCACCTCCGAGGTCTTCGGTTGGCCAAAACCGGATGCTCATATGAGAGAAAGGACGTTCCAGAGTCGAACAAGGGTTGAGCTTTATTTCAGGGTCTCGGTTACAAGTGCAGGGAGGTCTTCCTTAGGAGGAAGAGGGGGAGATTTCCTAAGGAGGCTAAGATCTTAAGGCATTGGAAGTAGAAGTACAAGCGGGGAGAGAGGGGGAGGGGAGAGAGGAAAGAAGAGAAGCGGAGCCTACTGTCCTCTTGGCTCCTTACGTGCTAAGAGAGCTTTCAGGCTTCCTCAATCCTACTTAACCTTCAGCCGCACAGTTTGCATCTGAATACCGTGCTGTTAGGTAACTAGGTGTGCCCAGATCCGAGACAATCTCGAGGGCGGGGAGATCTCTCTCCCATCACGTTTCTCACGGGAAGAGGCGGAATTACTCGAGATAGCTCGGTTCACCTCGATTCCCTGCCGTTTCCTGGGGGGGTCTCGTGAGAGCTCTAAGATTTAGAAGCTCCCACCTTTACCCGCCCGAGACTGTCCACACGGAATTGAGCTTCCAATCCCAACACTTCTTTAAGTAGATGTTCCAGGGAAGAACCCAGCAATCAGGGACAGAGACCCAGGGATGTCTGTGTCTCTAGCTGAGGCAGAGGGGGAAGAGTCCAGAACATCAGGAGTTGAGCTGTATTAGAACTGAGCATGATTGACATGGGTACTTCCTCAAATGGAGTTTCCCAGGGGGAACTTACCAAGTGGAGGACTGACTATGGAGCATTGTCTCTTGAGTCAGAGGACCTGGGTTTAAATTTCATCACATACCTACTACTTGTTGGATCTTTGGTCACTTAGCCTCACTGGCCCTCAGTTGTCTTATCTATTTAATGAGGAAGTTAGACTAGATGGCATCTCAGTTCCTTTCCAGCCCTAGATGTGATTCTGAGGAAAAAATTTTCCCATCTACCATCCTCAAAATATGATCTCCAAAAGCTTCAGCAGATTAATTTTTTCCTACTTTTTTTGTTCCACTCTTTCTTTTCATCATCATATTTATTCATAGTTGCCATCTGCTCTCTCTTCCCATTGTATATCCAAGAATTTTATGGTTTGAACCAACCCCACAGTACCACCAAGCAACCAATTAATTTAGACTAATTCATTAAGAATTTATCAGACAGATAAGTGGCTTTTTAAAAAAGGCTCCTGCAAGAAGTAAAATGGTTAGTCTGGCTATGCTGTTTGAAAAAACTAGTCTAGATTATGATATAGATTATGATGTAAGGTATACTAAAATATAAGCTATCAGCTAAAAGTTAGTTATCCTTGCTTTCCTACTGACTTGTTTGAGTGAGGGAGGTCTGTGCAGGTCACCAGCCTCACTTCTCCAGAGCCATCTGAATTTGGTGACCAGATATTCATCAGGATGACTGGAGTCAATTCCTCCTCTCCTGTCTGCCTCCTCCTCCCCTTCCTTCTCCTCCTCCAAGGACAGTAAATTTGGATGGCCAAAAGATGCCCAGTTGACTTGGGTTTTACTGGCCCCTCCCCTCCCCTCCCCTCCCCTCTACCTTCCTCCCTTCCCTTCCCTTCCCTGTCCTCTCCCAAAACCTTACACCTATGGCACTCTGAAACTGGGACACCAATGGGCCCCTGTCTAAGGGCTCCTCTGGACCCTCCTAGCTTTAGAGTGATTATCAATAGTAATTGTTGCTGTTTTCCACCCGGTCTGATGTCTTTCTTTTTCTTGGCCTTATTAAAGGGGCCATGCCCTGGCTACTTCTTAAACAGGCCTACTCAATGAATGGGCATTGCCTTACCCTAAGTGAGTACTTGCAAAGGCCTTGGCCTAAAGGGCCCAAGTTCTCCCAGTGCATCCTGGCTCATCTCCAGTCTTCCTGATGAATATCTGGTCACTGAATTCAGATGGCTCTGGAGAAGTGAGACTGGTGACCTGCACAGCCCTCCCTCACTCAAAACAAAGTCAAGTGCAAGTCATGTCATCATTTCTCTGATGGCATGGTCTTCTTTGGCAATGAAGGACGAACACAACAACCAACTTGCTACATTTTTAGTAAGTCACTTCTCCGTAATTACCACAAGATAAAAAGGACCTTAGAGTAGATGTCTAAGTTTCCTTAAAGCTGAACCATTCTATGATTGTAAGACTGTGACCTCTAACGTCCCTTCTAGCTTGAATACTCTAGGGTCCTGTGATTAAGTGTCTGTCCTTCATATGATGACCTTCAGATAATGACCCATCCATAAGGCAAGTATTCCAGAGCCATGCCAGGCTCTTGATGGGCAATTTCACTTGGGTTTGACCAGAGAGGTTGCTTCTAGTGCAGCTGGTAATGGTGACAGAGCAGGAGAGGATTAAAAACCTGGACACTAAGCATTAAGGTGAGGGTGCTCTGTTGTTCTGTAACGTCTGACTTTTCACGACCCCATTTGGGGTTTATGTGGCAAAGATACTGGAGTGGTTTCCCATTTCCTTCTCCAGCTCACTTTATGAATGAGGAAACTGAGGCAAACAGGGTTAAGTGACTTACGCAGGGTCACACAGCTAGTAAGTATCTGAGGTTGGATTTTAACTCAGGTCTTCTGGACTCAAGGCCTAGGACCCTAGCCCATTACACCACCTAAGGAAACAAAAATAGCTTCTCTGCAATCCAGTGCCATTATGTTCATCCAGTCTAACATCATCAGAAAAGGTTCAGTAAAATAGGCAAAACACAGAAGGGGCATCCTTTTGCAAAAGCAGAGTGGGGAACTGCCTATATGGAGTAATTTGGAGGAATGCTACAAAAGTATTTCCTTCATAGATTTGAAATATCTACATTACTCCCTTCTCTGGGTCAAGACATTGTTCCTGTTAACTGAAGATATTTCTTGGAGATGTAGTGTCAGACTTCCTTGGCCTCAGTTTCTTATTTTGTCAAATCAAAGGTTTGGATTTGGTGATCCTTACAGCTCTAACCTTCCATGATTATGTTTCTGGCTTTGACATTGCAAAATCATGGCATTTCTCTCTTTTTCTGAAGAGTTAAAGATACATTTCTGGCCTTTTTTTCCTCTAAAAAGAAAGTGCTAGATATAACATACAATGAGATGCCTGAGTTAAGTGCTCATATGAAAATAAATAAGCTGAATATATGCGTGGATACCTTTGGGACTTTAGGTCACAATTTTCTTTTTCGTGTTCTATATTTTATCAGATAACCCTGAAAACTATTCCTTTTCAAAGCCCCACTGAAGTATTATTTGTCTAATTAATTATTGTAGCAGGGTAACTATTACGTAAATCAATTCCCAACTTCTTAGCTTGATCATGGATGCTAATGGAATAGATTAGAGATCTGTAGCCCCAAAGAGAACAGCTTTGGATGAATAATATATTTTATTTGTCAGCAGTCCTAAAGTTCAATTTATAGTGAAATTAACTGAGAATGGATTGCAAATAATTGTCAGCTCATTGTCAGTCCTTATTGCTAAGGCCCTGAATAGACAGAATGACAAAAAGGTAATTCGTTTTTCTTTGTAATTGCTTCTGGATAATACAAGAGTCCCTGAAAGGAGCATGATGCCACGCATTTGGGAAATTGTAAGAAAATACAGACCATGGATTGCATATAGAAAATCCCTAAAATGTTGAATGTAGTAGAATTTAGTCTGGAATTCCTGGATTCCATTAATCTAGCTACACAAAAAATTGACCACAGTGGTTAAAATGACCCTGATAAACACTTCATGGTTGATATAATAATATTCTTTAAAGGAATTCAGTTAAATCTTTTCACTCTGACTCCTGAAAAGAAGTTTTTATAACTCTTCTCAAATGATATGATGTAATCAATGGATTTTCCCCCATTTGAATTAGAGATGTAAAATCAGATTAACATTGCCAGAGAAAAAATGAAATCAATACCTAATCATGATAGATGAATTTCCAAAGAATGAATACAGGTTTGACTCAATTGAATTCACCAAACAATTATAAAGCTTTGTTTTCACCCTTTTTAAAATGTATTTATCTTTACCCCACACACATCTATCTCATATAAATGTGTAGTTCAAAATCCTCTCTCTCTACCCTTCTGCTTAAACTCTTAGCTTAACTGACATTCTTCTGCGAAAATTTTCCAAAAATTTTGCATTTATTTTATCTTCCTACTCAGTTCTATTCTTCTTACATTCTGTTCTGAATTCTATTGTCCTATTCATGGATGATACTTTTACATATTCTTTTTTTATTCTATAAATATCATAGGAAATTAAATTCCTGCTGAATAGTTTGATTCCCTCCTCTATCTCATTTCTATATTAGTGCACGTATAGATAACACCTTTTTCTTTCTCCCCTGTGTAGGTATGTATATGTATGTATTTCTGTTTATTTTTTGATGAGCAGGCATTTCTGCTGTACCTTACTGCTCAGAATATCAGTATTTGAAGGAAGCAGTGGTGTGCTGGAAGTTATTCTGCATTGCGATTAATGAGGTCCAGTCTTATCTCCTGCCCTAGCCACAATCATTCTTAAGGCTAGTTACAAGGACTGGACTTTGTATAATAGGGTCCAGTCCTAGGAGGATGCATGGGGAACTTGTCTTCCACTTTGGAGTATTCTATTACTGTTTCTAGTCCACCTACTGTGTGCTTTTTGACTGAGCTGAGCTGAAACTAAAAGAACATACAGAAGACTTCCAATGAGTTAACTAGGAGTCAGTCTTTTCAGATAGTGAGTGAGTTACATCAATCTTCCACATGGGGCAGAGTGAGTGGGTCTCTGGCCCTTTCTCACCTGGAGGTGCCTTGAAGGCATGAGATTATGTCTTGCTGTTGATTCTATCTCTTTTGGATCTACTGTTTTCAGTCTTTAGGTAAAGGAGTTTTGGAGACAACTGACCTTGTGAACAATGAAAGGGTAGAAATCCATATTGGAATCTGCCAGCAGTCAAGCCTCATGGGGTGATAGTAACCTGCTTTGAGAGCAAGCTGCCAAATATCCAGGAATGGGAGTCTATGGCAGTTTGCCTGACAAGGATTGATCTGCTTGACCCAGTGAAGCAATGGATCTCTGGCATCCAAGAAGAAGGCACTTATTCATTGACTAGCCACATTCAGACATGAACTTGGTGGGAGCAAATGCTTTGTAGCAACACATTTAAGTCTGATCCCAATATCCACAAGTACTAAGATGAAATAGGTGAGAGTATGCCTCCAGACGTTGAGGGGAAATACTTTATAACTTATGCTTTTGTTATATATTCCCAGTAAATAATCTCTTTATAAAAACTAATTGATGTTAAATGGTAAAATGATATGCAGTGCCAATTAGAAGTTTCAATGAAGAGACATTAACTGATACTAGTTGTATGATTTTAAAGAGATAATTGGGCAATTGATTTTGGGAAGAATATATCAGAATGGACTTGTATGATTCCTTCCATCTCTAAATAATGACAATGATAATTATTAATAATGATGATTTTATACATGCTTTAAGGTTTGCAAAATGTTTTACGTATGCTTTTTCATTTGATGCCCACAGCAACCCTGCGTGGGTACTATTATTTCTTCCGTTTTATAGATGAGAAAACTGAGGCAGATACCGGTCAAATGTCTTGCCTAGGGTCAGCTGGCTAATAGATATCTGGGTTAAGATTCAAATTTAGGTCTTCCTCACTTCAGTTATTTGTCCTTCACTTTTCTTTGCTCTTTTACTTTCTCTTAGATCAGTAATTCTTAATCTGATGTCTACATATTTGCTTTTTAATTTTGTTGTCCATTATCCCAGTATGATTGATTTCCTTGGTAATCCTATGCATTTGATTTTATGCATTTAAAAATGTTATTCTGAAAAGGTGTCCATAGGACTCACCAGACTGCCTAAGGGATACATGGCACAAAAAAAAGTCAAGTCCTTGCTTTTGATCTTTTTTATCCCTTTTTTAATCATTGTTCTTTGTTTTACTGCTTGATCCACTATCTGAAAAAAAAATCCTAGAAACTTGAGAGAATTAATTCCACTGCTTAGTTGTTTTTTTGACAATTGAAGCAAAAACCTATAAGATTTTTTTGCACTGTTCATGCTTGGTGAACAAAAATGACCTCAGGATGGGAAGCTAAGTGGAAACACTCGATTTTTAAGTTCTCCAATGTTGTTTCATAATGTTTTGACTTTGTGTGTCATTCATTATTTTCTGGATTCAGTTTTTGTTATTCTTTATCTGATTTATAACGAATAAGAAGAAAAAATTATTTTGAGGTTTTGGGGATATTTTTCAATTACTTTCCCTCATAGTTAATAAAGTCCTTATTCATGAATAAGTAGGTGCTGTCCATGTTGGTGCTGCTCACATAGGTTTGTCTAAATGGAGCTCATAGGGAAGTAAGTATAGATATCTCTGGAGTCTCATCTACCTGTCTCTAAGGAAGACTTTTATTGAGGGAAGTTGGCAACAGGGGCTAGGAGTCTGGCCTGCTCTGTTCTTCTCACGGAGGGGATACTGAACTAGAATTATATCTAAGGATGTGATTATAAATGTTTGATAACTGACTTTCCAGAAAATGCATGCAGGACACACCTTTAATTTAATTCTGCATTGTTAACATTTTGTCCATCACTGTGAATCCAAACAATGAAAAAATCATAAATCAAGCCCTGATTTATAAATAGCATTTGCCAGATTCCAAGGTATAAGTAACTTACACTTAAAATTTAATAATAGACTCTTGGGCTGTTAAAAGCTCACTCCAGCAAAACAATGATTATATTTATCTGTCTCCCCCAACACACCATATAGCTAGTTTAGGGGAAATGTTTTTTTATGTTCAAGTTGATTCCTCTTAATGCGAAATAATTGTCCTAAGCTGCATCCCAAGGCTTGACTCCTTTCCCACCAAATGATAGTTCACAATGACCATCACAACAGAGAATAGTGAAAAACTCATTTATTCAAGACAATCACAAACCAAAAGGGAGAAGTTATACAGATGAGCATCTACTAGAAAATATACAGAGTAAATGAAATGCTGTCTACTGGGAGGGAAATAGTTCAGCTGAGAGATAGTTTCCACTTTAGCCAAGGAAAAAACTTCCCAAAATCTCTAGTATGGTTAGCTAGAAAGTAGGTACATGCTTAAGGCACTAGCACCTCTACATATCAGCTCCTTCCCAACATTTTTCTCTCCCTCCAAGGATCTTTTTCTGAAAACACCCTGAAACCACTTTCTTTTCTCAAAGAAGGGAGACAGGAGAACTCACCTCTCTCAAGCACTCACCAAGTCTGCTCCTCACACAGGCACAGAGTGTCAAGTGATCATTCCCTAATCTAGACCAATGATTAAAGCTTTACGCAAATATCCAGGCTTAAATCCCAGGTTCCATTTCTGTCTTTATGAATCTCACTATTGGCTCATCTGCTTGTAACACAGGTTTATGCTTAGTCTTTTTTGCTTGGATGTTCGGATTTCTTCTTTCTTGTATTCCTAGTATATTTTCCTCCAGCTTCCCTTATCATTTGGGGCAGGTAGAGTATATGGGAGCTTTGGAAATTTAAGTTCTCTGATGCTCTATTTCATATATCTTTTCTTCTTATGTGTTGTTTTTTGTCTTGTGAATTTAGCACTAGTTGCTATCAATTTGGCATAGATTTCTTTTTATTTTTTTTAGGTTGAGACAGAAAAACTAGTCTGCCATACTACCAATCATGTGATGTGCCACTGAACGTTTTTAAGGAGGGGAATCGTATGGTCACTTTTCATTGTGAAAATTAATTTGGCAGTTGTGTGAAGAAAAGATTGGGGAGAAGTGATGCTGGAAGTAGAGGGACCAGGAGGCTAATACAGTAATTCAGGTGAGAAATAATGATGACCTAAGCCTATGATAGTGTGAAAGAACAAGAGAGCACAGGTTTGGGAGAGGTTATGGAGGTATTATTGACAAGACTTGATAATTGATTGAATAAAGATATTGATTTAAATCATAACCATTACTTTGAGAAGTTTAGTCAATCTAAAACAATTCCCATAAGGAAGCCAAAGGAGTCCAGAAATCATCTTAACCAGCAAACATTAGATCTTTTTGCTAAGTGGCTATATAGTAAGCAAGGGTTATGACAATTTAGAGAATTGTAAAACATAACAATGGAATATGCCATAGAAACACAAGTAGAATCACCCCATAAGAAAGATAAAAACAGTGGAAAGGAAAATGAGCCTGCCAAAGGCTTACTGTGAGACTCTATGAAGCCAGATCTTTGGGAGAACATTTATAGAGGAAAATAGGAGTGCAACAAATAGTTTATGGTTTATGTTTGTCAGATTTTTTTTCAATGGTGATCAATTCTTATCCTCAATGACAATGGCTACTACATTTAGATTTAATAGTTAGTACTCAAAATACTATATTAGGTAGTGAACAAAATACCTACAAAGGAAAAACCAGGAAAAATAGATGGACCCAACCAAATACTTAGAGAGGGAATCTGTACTGCAGGTATCATCATTTTAAGGGCCCTCAGGGGCCAGTTTACAAGGAATATGAGAAAGATTCCATAAAAATAGAAAAAGTAACAGATTTATTACCAAATAAAAATGACCCAGAAAACATCAGCACTATTGACCAATATACCTACTTTTTAATCTCTATAAAATATTTATGATAACAAACTATTCATGTACCTCATATATCTTTGATGAAAAGCATCACAGTTTTCCAATTGATCAAAGAGTATAAAGAATACAAGATACATCCTGTATGTTGATTACAAAAGAACATTTAACTTGATTGTATAAAAACAGCCTTAAGGATTCTCTTCCAACAAGATGTCTCCTATGCCTATGAATTATTGTTTCAGAATTATCGATATATCAACAGAGACGAATTTTTTGACTGATACTAATTTACACTCAGATAAAATGAGGAGAGATATTCACCAAAGTTATTTGCCACAATCATTTGATATGCTGTTGAGAATTGTTGGCAAACCTTCCTGTTCTTTTCTCGTGGGTGAAAATCAATCCTTGAATACCCGTGGAAAATGTGAAACATTATTTCATGGAGCATCTTAATCACCTTGCTTTTCAATATTGTTGTTAAGTATTATCAAGAAGACCACATAAAGACAGATAAGCCTATGATCAACACTAGTTGCAAAGGATTAAGAAAGACGACAACAGATAGATGTAACATGGTACTGATCTACTAGCATTTTTATTGTGTTCTACTGTCATGACTGATGACAAAACCATCTTATTTGGTTTCTAATACTTCATTGCTGGTTATACTCTATCATGATGAGGAAATGGTACCTATATTCTTTTTAAGTCTAAACAAATAGCAGAAGCTAAAGACAAAGATTTTATACTTTTTATGGTTAAATAAATTGCTTATAGAATGTACCTAGGCACTTATTTTACTGTTAGATAGTAGAGAATTATATTGAAAGCAAACCTTTGCACATGATCCTTATTTTAAAATTTTTATTTATTTTAAAAGTACTTATTGTGCCCTTAATTTTGAAGCATTGATAAAACCAATAAAGATTTACAACTTTTTATCCCTGTTTTTTAATCATAGTACCTCTAAATACTTCATCTTAAAGCAAATTAGCCTGGGGCAAAATCCTGACTGCACACTCCATGTATCCTGTAAGTATAACTAAATCATGCTAGCCAAAAGTATTTAAGAGAATTATTAAATGAGGCAATCTTAGAAAATCAGATCAAGTTTACTTAAGATAAAAGATGATGACCTACCTACAAGAATATCAAGCATTCTCACCTTTTAAGGCAGAATTGCACAGAATCCCTAGTTTCCTTCAGTGATTGGGTTAAATGCTGCCTTTTACATAAGGCCTTCCTTGAGTCCATCAATCAGCTAGTTTGCTAGTGCCTCCCACCCTTTCACTTCTCTTTTGTATTTAGTTATTTGTGTAGATATTATTTCCTCTGATATAACATAAGCTCCTTGAGGGCAGAGACTATTTCATTGATGTGTGTGAATCCCCAAGGCCTAACACACTGTCTAGCCTTTAAATGCTTGTTTATTATTTGATCAATTTCTTGCTTATCACTTATATCCAGATGGGGATTTACTTAAGACTGTTCAGAATAGCATCCTTGATCTAGGGTTGAAAGGGCTTTAGAGGTCATCTAGTCCAACCCCCTCCTTTTACAGATAGCAGGCCTAGAGACAGAATTAAGGACCTTTTCTTGTTATTGTTCAGTTGCGACTCCACTTGGCATTTTCTTGGCAAAGATACTGGAGTTATTTGCCATTTTCTTCTTCAGCTCATTTTACAGATGAGAAAACTGAGGCAAACAGGGTTAAGCAACTTACCCAGGGTCACACAGCTAGTAAGTATCTTAGGCCAGATTTGAACTCAGAAAGATGAATCTTCCTGACTCCAGATTCAACACTCTATCCACTGTGCCACCTAGCTGCCCCATTAAGGCTCTACCCCAACGTCAAATAGGTAATAAATGGCAGAGCCATAATTTGAATCTATGATCTCTGACCTCAAAGTTGGTGATGGTCCTCTTCCACAATTATGACTTCATACTTGCTGTATCCTGACTGTGTGCTCACAGAATAGCAGGTACTCAGAGGTCAAGTAGTATGACTATAAAAAGAAATACCTCTATAATATATCCAGTAGATGGTCTAGTCCCTCTTTCAAAGGCTTATAGTGATAAGGAAAGCAATATCTGTGACAGTGGTTTTTTTCCCCAAAATTTATTTATGTATTTATTTTCAGTTCTCAGCATTCACTTTTATAAGATTTTGAGCTTCAAAGTTTTTTCTCCTTTCCCTACCACCTCCCCAAGAAGGCATGCAATCTGATATAGACTTCACAATGTTTCCACATTAGTCATGTTGTGAAAGAAGCATCAGAACAAAAGGAATAAAACCACAAGAAAGGAAAAAAATAAGAGGAAATAGTCTGCTTCCATCTGCGTTCAGACTCCCTAATTCTTTCTCTGGATGTGGATAGTATTTTCCATCATGAGACTTCAGGACATTGTGTTGGGGAGAAGTGCTAAGTCTATCAAAATTGGCCATGTCACAATGTTGTTGTAACTCTGTACAATATTCTTCTGGTTCTGTTCACTTCACTCAGCATCAGTTCATACAAGTCTCTCCAAGTTTTTTGTAATCTCCTGTTCAGCACTCCTTATAGAACAATAGTATTCCATTACATTCACATACTACAACTTGTTAGCCATTCCACAATTGATAGGTTGCAGTGTCAACACGATATTCACCCACACCGTGGGTGGCTATGAATATGCCAGTGTAATTCTGAAGCACAAAATATAACAGACTCTCCAGATGGAAGACAGAACCAAAACATTTATTTAAACACCAGAAAGCCAAATTCATCATAACAACAAAGAAATCTATACAAAATAACGATGCAGGGGGCACCATCATCCCCAAGCCTTCCCCCTACTATGGCCTTCCCACACTCCCAGTTTGCTGCCTGCTTCTTCTCTCTCCCTCAGCTCTAACCACTCTGCTCCACCCTTTCTGCTCCAACGGTTCAGCAAGCTCCTCCTACCACAGCCTCATGTGACTCAGACTTCCATGTGACTCAAGCAGGTCACATGGGCCTATTAATGAAAGGGAAAGATCTTCCCATTATGCAAAAAATACATTAACAGTACATAGGCATCTCCTCAATTTTCAATTCTTTGCCACCATAAAAAGAGCTGCTATAAACATTTTTGTATATGTGGGTCCTTGTGACAGTGATTTCATTACTCTGATGAAAGGTTCTAACTGTGAGGAAGATTTTTCTTCACTGAAATCTGCCTCTGAAACATTGACTCATTATTCCTAGTTAATTACTTTGGAGCAAGAAGAATGTCTAATCCCTACTTAAAGTCCGTGTTCAAGTTCTATTTCCAAACTTCTCTTCCTCTAGCTAAACACCCCTAGTTCCTTCAACTATTTTTTTCGGGGTGGGCCTATCTTTCTATGTATATATATTTTTTTAATGAATAAAAATCTGCTTTCTCCCCTTACCACTTCCTTCACTGAAAAATAAAAATAAAGCATTTATAATAAATGTGTATAGTCAAGCAAAAAAAAAACCCATATTATCTATATCTAAAAACTAGATGTCTCATTCTATACCTGGTGTCCTTCACCTCTCTGGCAGGAAGTGGGCAGATTGCTTCTGGAATCATGGTTGATCATAGTGTTGATCAGAGCTCTAAAGACTTTCATAGTTGATGATCTTTCCAATGATGTTCTTATATAATGTAAGTTATTCTGGTTCCACTCACTTCATACAAATTCATACAAATCTTCCCAGGTATCTTTGCAACCATCTCTTTCATCATTTCTTATGGCGTAATAGTATTCTATTCCATCTTTATACCATAATTTGTTTAGAACTGATTTCCATATGATATGGTCTCTAGCCCTTCCTCTATTCTGATCACTCTCCTTTTGAAGGGCTCCAATTTGTCAATGTCCTTAAAGTGTGATGCCAGAACCAAAAACAGTACACCACATGTGATCTGACCAGGGCAGAGACCTGAAGGACTATTGCCTCCCTAATCTAAACACTGTACTTCTCTATTTTTTTTTTTTTAAAAGCACAATTGACATTGCTTTCATTTTCAAATACATGGCTTCCGGGTCCCCTTCCCAGTTAGCCATCTCTGATAACAGAGGTAACCTTAAAATAAAAGTTTCCTAACCTTAAAAAAAAGCATTTCAGCAAAACCAACCAACATATTTGTTAAATCAGATAACAAATATATGTATATATATATGTGTATGTTTATATATGTGTATATACATGTATTTATAAATTCTATACCTCACCTCCTCCCCCCCCCAAAAAAAAGAAAGGAGGTATATTTTCTCAGGTTTTTTTCACTAGAATCAAACTTTGTAAGTCACCATAATTGCACTATTTACTCTCTTTTTTATGGTTATTATTTTCATTTATGTTATTGTCATCATTGTATATATATTATTTTCTTGCTTTTCTTAATGCAGTTTACAACTGAATAATTTTGTGGAACTAAAATGTTACATTGTTAATTCATTGTAGTCTGCTAAAAACTCCAGATCTCTTTCACATGAATTGTCATATAGGTATGCCTCCTTCATCTTGTACTTTTGCAGTTAATATCCCTCTTTGAATTTTATTTTTATAGTTAGCTTTAAAATCAGCTCATCATACTATTCTTGTTAAGATCTGATTTTGTCATTCAGTGTTTTAGCTACCTTTCCCATCTTTGTGTCATTTATAGATTTGATAAGCATGCCCTGTTTGAATTCATCACATTGATTTTACATATATATGTATATTGGTGTAGAGACCTATTCACTGAATGGGTGCTGGCTCACTCAAAGTGAGAACTTGAGAGGACTTTAGCTTAAAAGAGCCAAGGTCTCCCACTGCATCCTGGGCCATCTCAGTACCTGGTCACTGGACTCAGATGGCTCTGGAGGAGAAAGTGAGGTTGCACAGCCTCACTCAAAATCAAAATCAGTTGCAAGCTATATCATCTTGCTAATGTCATGGTCCTCTTTGAGAACAAACCAAAATCACACACATATGTATGTGTGTATACATACATGCACACATACAAATATATAAAATCATGAACAGGGCCAAGGACAAATTCTTGGGGCATTTCACTAGAGACCACCATACAGGTTGACATTTATCTATTAACTACTACTGGTTGGATTCAGTCATCCATCTAGTACCAAATTCCCCCTTATAATGCTATCATTTCTCTATCATGGTCTCTAGGATATCATTACTGTACTTATCAAATGCCATGCTAAAATCTAGGAATACCATGTCTACAGCATCTTCTTGATTACATTTGTTTAGTATGACCTGTTTTGTTTTGTTTTGTTTTTTTCTTACTGATCATCACTCTCCTTTCTAAATGCTCATAAGTCATCCCTTTACTAACATTAAATTATTATTCACATGTAAATTATCCTTATTAAAGCATCTTAGAACTTTTAGTTACATATATATATATTAAGCAGCTACTGTTTATGAGGCACTGAGACCAGTAAACATTTTTGTCAGCATGGGCAATTCCCTGTTGGATTTGAGGTCAGACCTATCTGAACTGAAACTCAGCACACTGGCCACATTTTTTCTGAAGATGATATAGGTAAAAATGACATAATCCAGGAGCTTACTTTCTAGTTGGGGAGAAGGGAGAGAATAAGACGTGTACAGATAAGAATAATACAAGATAGGGTCAAATCCATATTACTATAGAAATATATCTGAGGAGATCAAGAAAATATACATAGAAGTGACAGTATCCAAGATGAGCCTTGAAGAAAGATAAAAGATTCTGAGGGGCAGAAACTAGAAAAGAATGTTCCAGATATAGAGACCAGTCTATGCAAATGTATGGAGATAGCAAATATTGTATTTAGTTTAGGAGACAGTTAATAGTCAAATAAGGTTGGAATATAGAGTTTCTGAAGGGAAGTGATGCAAAATGTGACTTATTTGAAAGCAAGAAAGATTGAACCCAAACTGTGGAGGGCCTTAATAACCAAGCCAAGGAGTTTGTATCTTATTCTAGAGGTAATAGGGAGACATTGAAGACTTTTTTGCAGAGTAATATGGTTAAACCTTTAGGTTTAAAAAAAGGGATGCAGCCTAGCATAGTAGAAAAGCTCCTGGATTTAGAGTCAGAGGTACTGGGTTCAGATCTTCACTTTATTATTATCTATGTAGTCTTGAGCATGAAACAATCTCTATCAGTTTTCTCTATAAAATAAAGATTTAGAAAAGATGCCTATAGGGTTACTTCCAGCTCTCAGTCTATGATTATTTTGGTAAGGCATATGAAGAATGGACTAGAGAAGGGGAGAAACTGGAAACTGGAAAATTAATTAGAAAGCTATTAAAAAGTCCAGGTGACAGGTAACAAAGTGATATGGGCCTGGACTAGCCTGCAGTAGTGTCAGTGGAGATCTGGGCATAGATGTAAAAGATGTTACAAAGGTAGATGACAGAAAATGTCAGCTGGATTGGGGAGGGAAGGGAGATGAAAGAGAATGAATAAACTATGAGGTTTTGAACCTGGGTGAATGAGAGGATGATGGTATGCTCAATAGAAATAGGCAAGTTTGAAGAAGGACAGCTTTAGGTGGAGAAGAAAATGAGTTTAGTTTTAGACATGTTGAGTTTGATGCTCTTTCAGGACATCCGAGGGATATTCCAGCAGTCAGAAAGGGTTGCAGGATAAGATTTCAAGGGAAAGATTAAGTCCAGCTATTTAGATTTAGGTAGTTTCTGCATAGAGAATGTGAATGAACTCATGGGTACAGATGAAACCACTAAGGAAAAGAGTATAGAGAAGAGAAACTGACCCAGGACAAAAACTTAGGAAGTATTCATATTTAGAAGGTGGGAAATGGGTGATGAACCAACAAAAGAGACTGAGAATTTGAAGAGATAGAAGGAAAGCCAGAAGAAGGCAGAGTCACAGAAACAGAAGAAGGAATAGCTAGGTGGATGATGTGATCACTCAGTCAATCAGTCAGTCAGAAACATAGTCAAGGAGCTTGTAGTTCTAATGGGGAAGACAACATGAAAATGACTATGTGCGTACAATGTATATACCATATAAAGAGAAGATATTAGAACATTTTGGGGAAGGAGAGACAGGGAAGACTTTCTGCAAAAGATAGAATTTGGCTGAATCTTGAAGTCAGTGAGGGGGCATTCCAATCATAGGGGAGAGCCTGTGAGAATGGATAGAGGTGGGGAACAGAGAGTTTTGTGTGAGGAACAGCAAAGAAACCATTGTAGATGGATCTAGTTCCTGGAGAGGAGTGAAGTATAAGAAGAATGGAAAGACAGGAAAGGGCCAGATTATGAAGGGCCAATAGTGCTCCAGACTGCAGAAAGATCAAGGACAAGAAGGATTCAAAACTGCCAGTCTAATATGTGTGCTCCGGCTCCCCTCTCCAAGAGGCCATGCAGGCTGCATTTCTTCTTAGGGTTCTAGGGTATCCTGAGTAGATTGTTAAGATCTCTTTCCTCTGCCATTGCCCCAAATCGCCTCTGGCTGTGTTCATCAAGTTTGAGTGACTAAAACCCCAATTATACTTAACACTACTTTGCTTTTACACAGGGATTTTTACTTTGCAGACACAGAACAAACTAACATGTAACATGTCAGGGTAATAATTTTCCCTGTACCACCTGGTCTCTGAAAGGAAGATAAGACTCACAATTTAGCTTGGTTTGTTTACAGCATTGGTCTCACCAAGTTATTGTCTAAAGATGCCAGATGAGTCCTTCTGTTGGGCTGGGGTAGATGACTTATAGATCCTTGTTTCTTGGGACATCAATGCTGTTGTTTCTGACACCTAGATTCCTGTGGTTCACTCTCTTAACTTTTGAAACTCGCAAAGTCCGTCTTTACTGCGAACACCTAGAATGGAAAAGAATGAATGAAAAAGCTAAGGATGTAGGCTCATTTGTTAGGGATCATCTGAACCCAGGGAAGGAACAGTCCCATGGCTCTTAGACTGATTATAGCATGTTTCTCTTACTGGAGCAATGTGAAAGAGTTATTCCCCCAAGTACAAATACAGCAAAGAGAAAATTGGAGCTGACTCAGACTCTTTTGAAGACAGTGACAGTCAATGGAACAAAGCTCCTTCCAACCATGTGGCAGGCCAGCAAGAACCAATTATTGAGTGTCCATGCATGTTCTAATTATCACAATTCACAATTCTCCCCAGCAAGGAGGAGCTCCCTGGTATATTCCACCTGAAGACACCATCCTAGCAAGTTGGTGGAGGCCTTATATGTGTCAGGCCCCCATTACACTAAAAATAAAACCAGACTTACTAGCTTATAGTTTAAAGAATTAACGTTTTTTCTTCTTTTGAAAAATGGGGAAAATATTTGCCTGACTCCAGTTCTGTGGTGCCCCTCCTATTCTCCACATTAAAAAATCACTGGCATCAGCCAGTTCTTTCTAGGTTGTAATTTGTCTGGGCCTGTTAACTTGAGCTCATTAAAGAGAACTAAGTATTTTCTTATTACTTTTGCACTCCCTATATCCTGATTGCTCATTCCCTACTGTTAAAGCACTGACCAGAGCAGATGACCTGCTCAGAAGTCAAAATGTACGGGCAGGAAACCTGATAACTGCACCAAGCTTTTCTAACTCTAATACTGCCTGTGGGCAGCAGAGAAAATTAAGAACTTCTGGAATGTTGTCCATTAGAAATGGTCATTCTGCTGTTGTACATGGATATATATCTGAAGGAAGACAAAATCGTGAGCTAATTGAGATATTTTCATGCAAAAGAGATTGAAATGTAGGGCTTTGTTGTTCCTCGATGGCTTTTCCTGTGTATTTCTGTTTCTTTTTATTGGTTTTCATCTTGTATATTAGGCTTTGATTAGCACTGCCTGAGTTTTTATTTGGGCCCAGAGAATACCAAAAGGTTTGGGCAGTGCACGTTCAGTAAAAGTTGTGTCGTTGACCACACCTTCTTAACCATTCCCTGTTTTTTCACACATATCTTTGTAAGGTGAGGGATGAGATCAAGGGAGATTTTGATCAACCTGACGATCATATTTTTCCCACTATAGTATATAGACATTTCAAATGGCACCTTGTTAGCGGGGAGGGAGAGGGAGAATACAACTGTTTGTCAAGTCTCTTTGAAGGCAAATGTAGAGAAATAACTTCCCGCAACAGAAGCTTGACATCCTCAGAGTCATAGTTAAAAAATGGCAGGCAACCCCAGTAACTGGACCTAGAGGCTATTTTTTTGTCCTTTTAACAAGTTGCCAATGGATATGTTCATACTCTTTAGGAAGAGAGATCAAATTGATCATGGAACTTTCCTGATCAACATCCTGTACACCTATGTCAGAAGTCATGGGACCCTTGTGGTCAGATTGTAGGATACTGACATCTATATCCTGAGTGCTCACTCACTGTATCCTGACTGTACATGCACTGTTGCTTTTGGACATCAGCAGAAATGGTTGAACGAGTGGGCAAAGTGAGAAGTGAAGTATAGATCTTTATTAAGCATGCCAAATGAGAGCAGCAGCAAGATGCAACACCACAACAAAATGGGGACCACTTATATCTCTACTTGGAGATCTTTGATCAATTAGTCAACAGATAAATAGAGTATACCTACCATATTCATAGCCATGTATTGAGTATCTTTCAAATTAGTTTTCATTGATGATATAATCCCTTTTCATAGAGCATGAGTCCTCAAAGGAACCTCAGAAATCATCAGGTATACCTGCCTCATTTTGGAGATAAGGAAGTTGATGTCCAGAGAAAGGAAGTCATTTACCCAATTTCATATAGACCTGAGATTAGAACCCAAGGCTCCTGATCCCCAATTCAATATGCTTCCCACTACAAGTGCTACATGTGGCATAAACTATATGCTAAAGAAATACAGAGAATGGAGAGTTCCATGAGAGTGAGTGTGATGGGGAAGATTTTTATGGAGAATAAAACTATTTTATTCTGAACGGTGGAGATGATTTGTGATTATAAAGTGAACAAACTGGTTTATACACATGAATGGAGCAAACTTTCTTATTACTTTATAGCTACTCATACCTGCTTTTTTATTTTGTCTCTGTCTTCTAGATAATAAACTCTCCTCTCCCCACCAGATGAGGGTGCTCAGACACAGGTTATCTACTGCTCATTGCTATCGTCCAAGCACTTAGTACAATGATAAAAAAAAAAAAGTAAAATCAGTAGGGTCAGGAGGGAATTAAAGCCCAAGAAGAGTCATGAGGTAGAAGGAGAGCACCTGACTGCACTAAGTAAATTCAAGATAGATATCTAATGTATATGTAGACTTTTTTCTTATCAGTGGCCTCTTTTTTTTTTTTTTTTAGCAATGGAAGCTCCATGAAAAGGTAATGGGCATTTCAGTCACTTTGTGTAATTCCAAATTGCTTAATAAAACCTCCTAAGATGCTGAATGAACTAGCCATTGTGATTGATGAATCACTGTTGGTAATCTTTGAGGAATCATAGGAAATAGACAAGATAACATGACTTTCTGAAATGAATATGGATTCTTCAGGCTGTTGAAATTGACACCAATTTCCTACCACCAATATAGGCAGTTAGTGTAGTGAATAGAATGCTGAACTTAGAATCAGGAAGATCTGAGTTCAAATCCTACTTCAGACATTCACCAGCTACGTGACCCTGGGTAGGTCACTTATCCTCTCGGCCTCAGTTTCTGCATCTGTAAAATGAGCATTATAATAGTCCCTATCTCACAGAGTTGTTATGAGGATCAAATAAGATAACATGCATAGCACTTTGCCAACCTTAAAGCACTGTATAAATGCTAGCTATTATTATGAATTAATAAAGAGATGATTTATGAACACAGGCAAAACGTAGTCATTAGAAATCAGCAGAGGTTTACTAAAGAAAAAGTCATGGCAATGACTTTTCATTTCCATTTTTGATTGTGTTATCAAACTGGCAGATTGGGAAATGCCACAGGCATAGCACAACCAGATTTCAGCAAGGGATTTGACCAAGTCTTTCATGGTATTTTTGTGGATAAATTAAAGGCGTGTGGGTTGGAAAAATAGTGTAGTTAGACTCAAAGGTTGTTGAAATGGTGATCCCAAGGAGTACTTGTTGATGGACCATTGACAACTTAGAGGGTGGTTTCTAATGTTATGTTACAGAACTCTGTCTTGTCCTGCTTAATATTTTTGTCTACATCACACTTACCAGATTTGTAGTAGACATGAAACTGGATATCACGGCAAACAAATTCTGTTCCAAAAATGAGATCCAAAAAGGCCTTGATAGCTAGAATGAGTTAAATCTAATTAGATAAAAATTTATTAAGGATTTCGTAGTTCATGGTACTGTGTCACTGCAGGCCTTGGTAATATACTTTTTTGTTTGTTTTAAATAAGTTTTTATTCATGCTTTGTTTTTATACATCACCATAATTTCCTTCAGTATCCCTCTTCTCCCTCCCAGAGAGCCATCCCATATGACAAATGATATTTTTTAAATCAGCAGAGAAAATGAAAAAAAGGGAAAATCTCAACAAAACTGATAAATATAGTAAAAGACACATTTGGAAAATATGTGCAATGGATTACATTTGTGAACCTCCCACTTCTGCAAAGGGATGGGATGGAAATGTTTTTTCATATTTCTTCTTTAAAGCCATGCTTGTTCTTAATAACTTCTCATTTTTTATCTTTAGTTATTGTGTATATCATCTTCTTGGCTCTACTTGGTTTGCTCTGCATCAGTTCATGTATGTCTTTGCATGCTTCTCTGTATTTACCACATTCATTATTTCTTAGAGCACAGTAATATTCTATTATATTCATGTACCATGATTTGCTTAGCTCTTCCCCAGTTGATGAGCGTTTACTTTGTTATCAGCTTTTTACTACCCCAAAAAGTTCTGCTAAAAATATTTTGATATATATGTGGACTTTCTTCTTATCAGTGACGTCTTTGGGGTAAAATTCTAGTCATGGAATCTCTGTGTAAATGGAATCTTAGTCCCTTTATTTTCAGAAGTCCAAACTGCTTAATGAAATGGTTGTACTGATTCATAGCTCCACCTACAGTGCACTAGTGCTCTATTTCAAAGAACTTGGCATCTGGCACAAAGGACTCTCTCCTAGAGAGAAAAGCCCTTTCTATTTAAGGGTCTGAGAAATTCTCTACTCTTAGTGTGAGAAAAATTCATGAAGATTTTCCCTCTTCTCAGAATGTGGCTTCCTCCTTGTCCAATGATTGGGTGTTAGGGTTTCTGCCTTTTTCTAAAAGACCTGAGGCAAGGGAACTTTAGGGTTTTGAACTAAAAGAGCATGATGGAGGTAACTTATCCTTCCCATGTGGGGACTGTAGCTGAAACCAAAAATTGGAAACAGAGAGTTCTACAACTGTGAGCTTATCGGAGCTATACCCAAAAGTGACTATGAAGTTGGCACAGGAAAACTGAGGAGCTGCAGCATGACACCAACAAGGGAGCAATGCTGTCAGAGACCATACATGTGCATATACATGTGCATACACACATACATGCATACATATACATGCACAGACATACATATATACACATACACATATATGTAAGTTGGAGGGAAGATTTTTAATTCAACATAGGAAAAAACATATTAACAATTAGAAATATATGAACATGGAATAGACTGTTTCATGAAGTAATGACTTTCCCCTCAATGGAGGCATGCATATCGTGGTTGAATGGCCATTTACTGGAGATACTGTAGAGAGGAGTCATCCATTGGATAAAATGGTGGTCTACATCAGAGTTGTCAAACACCATATGGCTAACCATACTCTCCCATGTGCTGCTGAACCAGATTAAAATGTAATGGGAAATATTTCACAAAATAAATAAAAATACAATAGAATAAAGATAATGTTAATATGTGATCTTCTAAATTAATATGTTATTTAAGGATCCTTATGTATGGTTTAGTGATTTCTGTTTCTATTTGAGTTTGACCTCACTGAACTAGATAACTTCCAGGGTTCCCTCAAATTGGAGGAGTCTACGAATTTTAAGAAAATGTATTATATACTTTCATACTATTAAAGGAGCTCCATGGATCTGATATAACCTTTTGGTGAATCCAGAGCCTACTGAGGCATATACACTGATTTTCCCCACAATCAAGTCCTTAGACTGCTAGTGATTCTGTTCTCTGCTTCTTCTCAGGTACTTTTCAGTGTATCAAATTCCTTTAGTCTTTTTCCTTCCCTAGCATCTTTTAATGTCTTCAAATGAACTACAAGAAGAATTGAAAGGGAAAAATAGATACTTGGTCTTCTAAGTTCACTGAATTTAATTTATGTGAAATTCTCTAGCAATAGTCTCAGTATGGTGGTACACAACTGTAATCACTTCTATTGGGAAGGATCTCTTGACTTCTTGATCTCTTGATCTCTTGATAGGCTAAAGGATCTCTTGACTTCAAGTATTTTGAGCTTTGATTAACTGAATTGATAGGTGTCTGCACTAGGTTCAGAACTAATGAGGTAAGCTTCTGGGGAACAGGGAGTCTCCAGGTTGCCAAAAGAAAGGAAAACCAGCTCAAGTTGGAAAATGGAGCAGGTCAAAGATCCAGGGCTGACCAGCATATGACTGGTCCATTGGTATCCCTTGCATTTCCAGTCTAGTTGAAATAGAGAAAACTTGTCTCAAACAAAAGGAGAAAGGAAAAGAAAAGAGAGAAGAAACAAAACTGCATGAGTTTTATGATTGCTATTTTCTCCTATCAGGCAGCTAAGTGGCACAATATATAGGGTGCTGGGCCTAGAGTCAGGAAGACTCGTTTTCCCGATTTCAAATCTGACTTCAGACACTTACTAGTTCTGCGAGCTCGGGCAAGTCCCTTAACCCTGTTTGCTTCAGTCTTCTCATCTGTAAAATGAGCCAGAAAATAAAATGACAAACCACTGCAGTATCTTTGCCAAGAAAACCCCAAACAGGGTCACAAAGAGTCATACATGATTGAAACAACTGAATAACAACTAAAGCAAAAATTTTCCCCTACCTGTCTTTTATAAGTTCTAATTTCATTTTAGAAAATGGCATTTCTTGGACTCTAGCTATTAGATAAGTGGGGGATAATAATGTACTGTAAGATACTTTAAAAGTAAATGTTTATGTTGTGGTATAAGAAATGATGAGCAGGTGATTTCAGAAAAACCTAGAAAGACTTAAATGAATGGATACAAAGTGAAATGAGCAGAACCAGGAGAACACTGTACACAGTAAAAGCAATATTGTTAGATGATCAACTATGAATGACTTAGCTTTTCTTAGAAATACAATAATCCAAGACAATTCCAAAGAACTCATGAAGGAAAATGATATCCATATCCAGAGAAAGAAGATGGAATGTGAATACAGATTGAAGCATACTATTTTTGCTTACTTCATTTTTTCATGTTTTTTTCCTTTTGATCTGTTTCTTCTTTCATAATATGGCTAATATGGCCATATAACTGCACATATATCACCTATATCAGATTGCTCACCATTTTAGTGAGGGGGAAGGAAAGGGAAGGGAAGAGAAGGGAAAGGAAGGGAAAGGAGGGGAGGGAAAAAATTTGGAACTCAAAATTTTTTTCCAAATTTATTAATTTATTTGTTTTCAGTTTTCAATAGTCACTACCATATGTTCCAAATTTTCTCCCCCTCTCTCCCCAACATGGCATGCAGTTTTATATGAGTTCTACCCATACATTCCTATTAAATACATTTTCACATTAGTCATGTGGCATAGAAGAATTAAAACAAATGGAAGAAACCATGAGAAAACCAAAACATGACATTGGAAAAAATAGTCTGCTTCATTCTATGTTCTAACTCTATAGTTCTTTCTCTGGATGTGGATGGCATTTTGCATCATGAGTCTTTTGGAAATGTTTTTGGTCCTTGCATTGCTATGAAGGGTAAGTCTAGCAAAGACAGTCCTCACATACTGTGGCTGTTCCTGTGTATAACGTTCTCTTGTCTCTGCTTACTTCACTCAGCATCAATTCATAAAAGTCTTTCCAGGTTTTTCTGAAGTCTTCCTGTTCATCATTTCTCATAGCACAATAGCATTCCATTACATTCATATACTACAGTATGTTCAGCCATTCCCCAACTGATGGGCATCCCCTATATTTCCAGTTCTTGACCACCACAAAAAAAGAGCTGCAATATTTTTGTGCATGTGGGACCCTTTTCCATTTTTATGATCATTTTGGGATACAGTCCTAGAAGCGATATTGCTGGGTAAAAGGGTATACACATTTTTGTAGCCCTTTGGGCATAGTTTCAAACTGTTCTCCAGAATGGTTGGATCAGCTCATAGCTTCATCATTTGTTCCAACTCTCCCACATCTTTTCCAACATTTATCATTTTCCTGTTTTGTCATAATAGCTAATCTTATAGGCGGAATATGATATCTCAGAGTTGTTTTGATTTGCATCTCTCTAGTCAATAGTGATTTAGAGCATTTTTTTATATGACTAAAGATAGCTTTAATTTTTTCCTCTGAAAACTGCCTGTTGGTATCCTTTGACCATTTATCAATTGGGGAATGGCTTGTATTCTTGTAAATTTGACTCAGTTCTCTATATATTTGAGAAGTGAGTCCTTTATCACAGACACTAGTTGCAAAAATTCTCAATTTTTTGCTTCCCTTCTAATCTTGGTTGCATTGACTTTGTTTGTGCAAAACTTTTCAATTTAATGTAATCAAAGTTATCCATTTTATGTTTTATAATGTTCTCTATCTCTTGTTTGGTCATAAATTCCTCCATTTTTCATAAATCTGATGAATAAACTATTCATTGCTCCCCTAGTTTGTTTCGAGTATCAGCCTTCATACCTAGATCATGTACCCATTTGGACTTTAATCCGGTACACAGTGCCAGGCATTGGTCTATGTCCAGTTTCCACCACACTATTTTCTAGTTTTGAAACTCAAAATTTAAAAAAAATGAATATTAAAATTTGTCTTCACATGGAATTGGAAAATTGTTTTAAACTATTTAAAAAATTAAATGTTTAGAAATCTATATGACTACATACTCTTCCAGGATGTATTATGAACAAAAATCTCAGTCTTGTTTATTATGTGGAATTAAGGCAACATACCAACACCCATGACTTTACTGTCTAAAGCATGTTGATGTACCCAATTTAAATATTAAGCATGCAATACTCATATTTTGAATAAGGACCTCAGTGGCCATTTAGTCCAAACTTCTCATTTTACAAATAAAGAAACTTAAACCCAGAGAATTTGTGAAATCACACAGGTAGGACGTGATAGAACTGGGGTTTGAACCAAGGTCTGAGGACCACAAATCCCATGCTCCTTCATGACACTATATATCACTTGTTTTGAGAGAGATGATAATTTAGTTGATTCATATACCATTTCATAATCAATATTTTTTTGGAACTGGTATAGGAGAGGAAAGAAGTATCAGAAAACCATCAGAAAGCCATGCAGTAGGCCAAAATAGGAGAAGCAGTTCTCCATAACAATAAAGTTGCAATTACGTTGATTCACTTCTTTTTCTTTTTTAACTTCTTTCTCAGCAAGAGATTAAAAACTGTCAAAAGAGATCATGTGAATCATTTTTATTGGCACGTTAACAGTGACCATGAGAACTGTGTGTCTGACAGTCTTAAAAGATTCCCAGAATGTGATTTCAGGAAATTCTTATTATTCACAGAATTAGGAAGAAGTTTTCAATGTTAGTCCTAATGCAAGTTTTTGCCTTCCTAGTGGCTTACACCACTGGTTCTGACCTAATGGTAGATTGCGCTATGTATGAGTGTACATAGGAGAATTCAAAAGTTGTTCTTTTGAGGGTCTCTTATTTCTGTGTTCATCTGTGGGTAAGAAGACAATCTGGAAAACAGTTGAAAGTAGTCTCTTAGGCAATGGTGGTGATTAAATGGGTTGAGTATTCCATTACACATGGCTGATAATAGATTTCTGAGGCTTTTTCTGTTTCCAATCGAGATATACATCTGGAGAAGTGAGCACTCTGTCACAGACACAGCTTAAATTGTACAGTTTTACAATATTACATCTATTTTAAACATGCAGCAATAGACAGTTTCCACTCAAAATAATAGATGGGTCATGTCCTCTCAAGGAGAAGAATTAATGAAAATAAAAGGGAAATACAGTGAAAACAGTCCATCTAATATTTTGTATATATCTTAAAACCTCATTATTTTATACCTCACTAATTTGGAATTTGTGACAATGCAACAGGGGATGTTTTGTTCTAACTATGAGAAAAGTTTGCTTAAAAACTAACAGTAAATCAAATTTCAAGCACGATATTTGATCTCTTAAAGTGAACTCTTTTTTTGTTTTCAAATTAAATACCAAACTTGTAATCAAAACAACATGTGTATTATAAATGTTCTTTATTTGTTACATTAGGTCTGGCAAGACCCCTACTTGACAATGCTTTGTTAATCATAGGAGCAGAGCATGAAAGAACTGGGGATATTTATCCTAGAGAAGAGAAATCTTAGGAGGGACAAGATAGGTGTCCTCCAGCATGTGAACAGCTGTCAAATGGAAGATGGATTAGACTTGTTCTACTTGGCCCCAGAGGGAAGAACTTAAGAATAATGTGGGGAAATGACACAAAGACAGATTTAGGCTCAATGTAAGGGAAAAAAACTTCCTAAAAATTAGACCTATCCCAAGTGACCACTTGTCAAGAAGTTCCAGCAACACATTTGCTTGGCTCTTAAAGCCCTTTATAACATAGCTCCAATCTTCCTTTCTGGACTAATTACACACAACCCCTCTACTTGTTCAAGCCATCCCATTCCATCTTGTCTCCTCCAACAGACTGTCATCTCTGTCATCCCAACTCCCTCATTTATTTTCAGTTTCTTCTTGTCTACTGACTCATTTCTTCCTCCCTACAAATATGCTTATGTCTCCCCCATTCTCAAAAAAAAAACCTCACTTGACTTTTCTATCCTTGCTAACTATTTGAATAGGCCTTCTACAAAAAGTATCTCCACTTTCTCTCCTCCCACTCTCTTCTTGACCTCATACCCAGCTTCTGACCTGATCATTCTGCTAAAACTGCTCTAATCAAAGTTGGTAATAATCTTAGTTGCCAAATCTAAGAGCCATTTCTCTATCCTCATTCTCCTTGACCTATCTATAGCTTTCAACACTGTTGATCACTCTCTTCAACTTAATACTCTTTTCTCTCTATTTTTTCATGACATCATTCTCTCCTGGTCCTCTTCCTATCTCTATGACCACTCCTTCTCAGTCTTTGCTCGATCCTCTTCCAGATCATGTACCCTAACTCTAGCTGCCTTTCAGGGTTTGGTCTTTGGTCTTCTTCTCTTCTCCCTCTATACTACTTCACTTGGTGATCTCGTCAGTTCCTATGGATTTAATTTCTGTCTCTGTGCTTGTGATTCTCAAATCTACCTATGCTGTCCCAAACTTTCTGCTAACCTCCAATTTCACATCTCATATCTACTGGACATCATCATAACCAAAACAGAACTCATTCTCTTTTCCCCAAAGTCCACCCCCTTTCTACCTTCCTTATTGCTGTAAAGGGCAACATCCTCCTCCTAGTCTCTCAGATTCACAACTTAGGAATCATCCCTGATTCTTCACTATCTCTCACTCCCCAAATTCAATCAATTGCCAAGACCTGTTGATTCCATGCTTATAACATCTCTCAAATATGTCCCCTTTTCTCCCCAGGCACTATGTATACAAAGACATAAAGAAATGCTTATTGATTCACTAACTGATTGGGAAATATATGCTGTCCTCCATTCTTGAACCTCTTGGCCCCTTGTCCTGCTGTCACTTGCCTGGTCAAGGTTAACCTTGGATTGCCTGCCTTATTGTTCTTATATGCATGCTGCTGAATACTGATGGAGGAATACTGATGGAGTAACACTGTGCTGACTGAATCTACTCTGAATGCCTTAACTGGATACTCATATAGCAATTCTTTTATTATTCTCTAATTGAATTCTTATAATATTCCCCACATCAACTTTTCTAAAACTTCTCTTCTCAAATCCACCATGATATCTCCTACATATTCTCTCTCAGTGCAGGGCTTTACTTTCTGCTATACTAAACAGAGGCCATTATCCATTGTAAATTTCCTCTTTTCTTTGATTCTCTATTACAGAGCTTCTCAACATCATTCCCATTCTCTACTCTTTTTTCCCTAGTCTTGGAGAAAGAGGTGACCCCTTGATTTGCCAAGGAAATCTCTTTTTACTTGATCTCCTTTCCTCCTATATGCACTCTGTATTTGCCTTATTTGATCATTATTGTCTGTCTCTGTCTCTATCTCTCTCTGACCCCCCTTTAAGATAAACCCATAAAAATGGATAACATTTTTATGTAGCAATAACAAATTTCAGAAAGAAGTAATGGAAAGAAAAGTTCCATCCAAAATAATGACAAAATGCATAAAATATCTGGGACTCATTCTACCAAAGCATATTCAATGCCTGTATAAATATAATTTTAAAATTCTCCTTGAAGAAATAGTCAAGGAATTAAATAACTGAAGGGATATTCAGTGGCCATGGTTGAACCATGATGATATAATAAAATTAAAAATTACAATAGTACCAAAATTTATATACAGTTAGTGCTACACCAATCAAACTATTGAAGGTAACATTAAAAAGCTAGACATAAAATCTATTTGATGGAGCAAAAAAAAAAATCAAGAATATCAAGGATGCAGTAAAAAAAGAAATAGGGTTAAAGAGGAAATAGCACTTTCATGCCTCAAATTATATTACACAACAGGAATCATCAAAAAGCATTTTGGAACTTAAAAATAGGGATGTGAAACAGACTAGGCAATGGAAGAATAAAAAATAGCTGAATTCAGTAATGTAAATGTATGATAAAATTGAAGAAATACTTATGAAAGAACCCCCCATTTGACAAAAATTTCTGGGAAAACTATAAATCAATCTGGCAGAAATTAGGTTTAGATCAAGATCTTACACTATATACCACTCTAAGCACAAAACAGATACATGACTTGAATTTTAAAGATCATAAAAATAGAACAGAACTAGATCAGATAACTTTCACAACTATGGCCTGGGGTATGGTGGTGGTGGTGGTGTATATATGTATGTGTGCATGAATTTTTAATCAAGTAAGGGGCAGAGGCAATTACAAAGGATAAAACAGATGTTGATTAAATAAAATTGAAAATTTATGCTAGTAGATTAAGAAGAGGAGTAGTCAACTGGAAAAAACTTTTTGTATTAAATATCTCTGGTAGGTAATTGATATCCAAGGTAAATAGGCAACTAGCAAAGATATATAAGAATAAAAGACATCCTCTGTAACGGGACAAGTTAGAGCTGACCCCTATCCATTTCAGGATGCCACACTGAGAGCCTGCCTAGATACCCTAGGGGCTTGTCAGTAGGGGTGGAACTAGATGGATTCAGGAGGAAGGGTCTCGTCCTTGTTTGCAACGTGGCAGTTCTTTGTCCTGGCTCCAGATGTCCAGTGGAGAAGACACCCATATAAGGAAAGGTGATAGGTGATAGGTTCAATGTGAAAGGTGATAGGTGATAGGTCCTACATAAGGCTTAGGAATGTACCCAGGTCAGACTATATATGCATGTGAATTAGATGAATAAAACGGAGTCTTCACCACCTTTGTCTCCTGCCCCATTTCATTACTCACGAGATCAAGGCCTCTTGCGGGACAAGAGCCTTGGGTCGGGGTCAGGGGTTCCCGTAAATGGTCTAGGGGACCCCAACATTGTGGCGCCCAACGTGGGGCAGAAAAAGAAAAAGAAAAGAAAAAATCCACGGAACACAGCACAGGGCCAAAAGCGTAGTCCTTTAGCGGGGGAGAAGACGTACCTGTGTGCCCTGGGGTGCCTCAGACTGGCCAATCTGAGAAGAATTCGGTGCACTCAGCCTCAGGAAGAAAAAGGAAAAAGACAACACCAGTTTTGTGAGTAACCTGCTTTGGGAGCAGTGAAGTAAGACTAATCTTACTATGGGGCTAGTTGAATCAGTAGAGACGGCCGATAGAGAAACTTTTGTTAAGATAATTTACAGATCAGCTAAGACACAGGGGGTCATCATTCAAAATAAAGTGATCAGGTAGTTCTTAAACGAAGTAGAAAGAATTTGTCCCTGGACAAAGCAGAGACCTCCGGTCTCTATAAGCTCGTGGAAAGTTGTAGGGGAACAGTTAACTAGCTATGACTCCGAAAATCCTGGGGATCTGGAGCTAACAAGTTTCTTTATATATAACATAGTAAAAGCAGCTCTTCAGGCTGTGGATGGCTGTTGTGATCGGCAACCCAGGTAATTCCCAGCCTCCACACAAACAACGCCTTCCGTTTCACCAGATTCCTCCCCTGAACCATCCTGTCTGAGTTCTCCCAGTCCACCTTCAATTTATCCTAATTTAGGACAGCTGCAGGAGCAGAGTCAGTGGGAGGAGGAGAGAGAAAGAATGCAACAGGAGGTACATGAGTTAAAGAGTAGATTACGGGACTTAGAAGTGGAAAAGAAAAAATCAGTTAAGTTCAAAGAGGAAGTCAAAGTTCCCGCCAAACGGGAGGACCCTGAAACAAAGAGAAGAGCAAAAGTGAGTGGGAAACAAAGGGAATTGGCATGGTCTCCAGGGAGAGAGAGTGCAAGGGCGACACCTAGTGGACAGGTAGAGACATTGCAAAAGGAAAAAATTCTGGTTAAAGGAATAGAGATATCTGATGGACAAATAGAGGTATTACAGAAAAAGAATTTTTTGAAGGAATATGAGGAAACCCCTAGTGAATATTTTTCTCCATTACAACAGGCGATAAGGAAATTACAAAAGGAAGGTAAAGACGAGGTTCTAGAGTATCTTGGCTTTCAAAATGTTTTCCCTGTATTAGAAACACCTAGAGATGATAATAATCCAGCACAAAGGACACACTGTATGGTATCTCCATATCTGTTAAAAGAGCTCAAAAGAGCCACAGCAGACTATGGACTTAAATCACCATATGTGAAAGTCAGGATTAAAGAATTGGCCTCACATATACTTACTCCCAATGATTGGAAGCTTGTTATGAGGGCCATCCTCACGCCAGGAGAGATGGTAGTATGGTTAGGGATGTTTTCTGAAGAATGTAGATTAATGGCAGTATGCCATAATCCTGATAACCCTCAAAATGTTCAAAGATATTATGAGATGTTATTCGGTGGTGGACAGTATAGCACAGATGGGGCACAAATTCAGCACCCTGTGGAATTATATGAGCGGCTAGCACAATGTGTAGAGAGGGCTTATGACAAGTTGCCAGTTAAAGGAGAAAGTAAAACTTCATTGAGGGCTTTAAAGCAAAAACCCGATGAGCCTTTTTCTGACTTTTGTGCAAGAGTTCAAGATGCTGTGACAAAGATCATGGGGGAAGTAGAAGGGACTGTAGTTGTAATTAAGGATATCTTGAGAAACAGTTGTAATACAGACTGCAAAAAGGCCATGATAGGATTGAAAAGGGATGCTGGGGTGGAAGAAATGTTACAAAGATGTGAGATAGTGGGTAGTGAGGTCTATGCTGCACAAGTTCGAGCCCAGGCATATCATGAAAATAGGCCGACTAAAAAACCAGACAAAAAATGCTTTCAATGTGGCAAGTTTGGGCATTTCAAAAAGGATTGCAAAGTAAGGCCAACACAAAGTGGGGGAGCCAGACCCAAGACACCCTGCCCAAAATGTAGAAAACTGGGGCATTGGGCATCAGAATGTCGTAGTGGCCTGCCTCAGCAATATTTAAACACCCTAACAGGCCCCTCCCCAGCCAGGAATAAAGGGGAGGAATGGTCTTTCTATCGCCCTCTGCCGACCAATGGCAGGACAATCCCAATGCCAGCACAATGGCATCACGCCAGAGATATCAGGAATTGGCAGGAATGCGCCCTTTCAAATAGAGGACCTACATAACGCTGGATATTTTTCTATTAATCCAATGACTACAGTCATGGTTCCCATACAGGAAAAAATCAAGCTCAAACCAGATAGCATAGGAATACTGTTAGCACCCGCAGCTCATGAATATACAGGCATGATACCCATAACACATATGTTTCCACCTGATATGGAATTTCAATATATTCCAATGATGCGATGCAAAAGATGTATCTCATGTGTAGTGTTAGGTATAACCTTATTAGTTGAGCTAATTGTTAGTTCTACTGCTCTCACAATGTCTGTTTCTAATACACAGAATAGTGTCCAGGAAGCAAATGCTCTTCATGATCTCATGCGCAATGTCTCAGAAGGATTTCAGCGTCAGGCTCAAATGGATAAGGAATTTTACAATGCTATTCGTGCTTTACAGAAAGCAGTACTGTTCTTGGGACATGAAGTTGCATATCTAGAATTACAATCAAAGTTGCAATGTGATTATAGGTACAATACTTTTTGTCTTACTCCAAAACAATATGATGCAACTGAAATGGCATGGGAAAAGATTCGGGCTCAATTACAAGGTGTAATCAGTGATAATATTACCTTAGAGCTCCAACAATTGATTCAATTGGCAGAAAATATCAATCAGGCTTCCCATGAAGACCTACTTCCACATAAAACTGCTCAAAATATCTTAGATTTTTTCCAGCATGCTGATCCCTGGCACTCACTAAAAACTTGGCTAATTTCATTAGGATCAGGAGTACTAACATTGCTTATATTAGTTGCTATTATACCAATATTATTAAAATGGATATTGTTAACAATCTGTAATTCCCTCTTCTCCACTAAACATACCGTGTTGGCTATGAAAGAACAACTGTACCAAAACAAAAAGGGGGAGTTGTAATGGGACGAGTTAGAGCTGACCCCTATCCATTTCAGGACGCCACACTGAGAGCCTGCCTAGATACCCTAGGGGCTTGTCAGTAGGGGTGGAACTAGATGGATTCAGGAGGGAGGGTCTCGTCCTTGTTTGCAACGTGGCAGTTCTTTGTCCTGGCTCCAGATGTCCAGTGGAGAAGACACCCATATAAGGAAAGGTGATAGGTGATAGGTTCAATGTGAAAGGTGAAAGGTGATAGGTCCTACATAAGGCTTAGGAATGTACCCAGGTCAGACTATATATGCATGTGAATTAGATGAATAAAACGGAGTCTTCACCACCTTTGTCTCCCGCCCCATTTCATTACTCACGAGATCAAGGCCTCTTGCGGGACAAGAGCCTTGGGTCAGGGTCAGGGGTTCCCGTAAATGGTCTAGGGGACCCCAACAATCCTCAAATACATAAGTGGTCAAATGATGTGAAAAAAATTCTCAAAAGAATTACAAGCTGTTAACATCCAAATGAAGGAATATTCCAAACCACTAGCAATAAGAGAAATATAAAAGAGAAAACCTCTGAAGATGCATCTCTGTCCTCCTTTTCCCTAGGAAATTGGAAAAAAAATGACCAAAAAAGGAGAATGGTCAGTGTGGGAAAGGTTGTAGAAAGACAAGAATTCAAATGTACTCTTGGTGGAGCTATAAAGTGCTCTAACCATTTTAGAAAGTTTTTTAGAATTATGCAAAGAAAGTGACTAACGTAACCATGCCATTTTTTTAAAACAAAAGGCATATATTCAAATAGCATGATAATAAATTACAGTGTATTAATGATAAGATTACAAGAGAAAAATTTCCCTCATACACAAATAGGACAATAGATTTCTATACCACCACTAAGTAGGGCAGAAATATAGAGAAGCCACATGCTTAGAAAATATACAGGAATGCTGGGGATGGAAGCTCAATTCCAGGTGGACAGTCTCGGGCGGGTAAAGGTGGGAACTTCTAAATCTTAGAGTTCTCACGAGACCCCCCAGGAAACAACTGGGAATCGAGGCGAACCGAGCTATCTCGTGTATTTCCGCCTCTTCCCGTGAGAAACGTGATGGGAGAGAGCTCTCCCTGCCCTCGAGATTGTCCCGGATCTGGGCACACTATTGTTATCTAACAGCACGGTATTCAGATGCAAACTATGCTGCTGGAGAGTTTAAGTAGGATCAGGAAAGCCTGAAAGTTCTCTTGGGCGGAGGGGCGCAGAGCGGACAGGACAACAAGGCTCCGCTTTTCCTCTCTCCTCTCTCCCCTCCCCCTCTCTCCCCGCTTATACTTCTACTTCCAATCTCTTATTGTAAGATCTTTGCCTCCTTGGGAGATTCTTCACTCCCTCCTAAGGAAGAATTCCCCTGCACTTGTAACTAGACCCTGAAATAAAGCTCAACCCTTGTTCGACTCTGGAACGTCCTTTCTCTCATACGAGCATCCGGTTTGGCCAACCGAAGACCTCCGATAGAGGTAAGGGAAGACTCGGGTAGCCCTCAGGCCTCTAGGCCTGGCAGTTGGCGCCCCGAACAGAGGACTGGGAGCGCAGATATCCTGGGTGCTTTGGGAACACCCGGAAGGGGCTGTGAAAGACGCGAGTCCCGAATCCTAGATTCGGAAGGAGAGAAAGAGTGAGAGTAGCTTCCCACACCCATGGGAAAAGGGCAGGGATGGGGAATCAATTGCCAGTAATAAAGCCAGAGGAACAGGAGGTCTGGGCTGAGATACTTTACAGGGAATGCAGGGAGGCGGGGGTCACTACAGAGTTAAACGACCTCCGAGAATTTTGTAAAAGGATTTGGAAAGTTTCTCCTTGGCTCAAGCAGACAGGAATATCAAGAGAAAGATGGGGAGCGGTCGGAGAACAAATGACCGCTTATGAGCAACTATGCCCCGGGGAGCTGGAGGATTTAGATTTCCTGATATACGGTGTAATTAAGAGCCTTTTGGAAGGGCTGGAGAGGCCAGGGCGGGATTGGAATGAGAGTGGAAGCGGAGAGAGGGGAGGGGAGAACCCTGGTAAGCAGAAAGTTAAGGAGTGTAGAGAAAAAATAGATTCGGAGCTCCATCTAGCTGATGGGAAAGGTGAAGCAGGGGAGCATACGCCGTGTCTTCCCTCTGCGCCTCCTTATAGCATGCTCCATTGGTCAGACAGTCCAGGGCCACAGTCCAGTTTGGAAAAGGGAATACGAAAGGCTATAGAGAATGGAGAAGATGTAGGGACATTTCCTGTGCTAGAAATAGCGGACCCCAGTGTCCCCAGTGGGGTTCAGAGGAGCCACATACCTATAGAGTGGAAGAGAGTAGCGACTCTCAAAGAGGCTTGTACCAAGCACGGCCCCAATTCACCCTTTGTCATAGCCATGCTTGAGACTCTCAGTGGTCAGTTTGTTCTGACTCCTAATGACTGGAAGAGCTTAGCTAGAGCCTGCCTTACCCCTGGGCAGAATGTGATTTGGGTATCAGAATTTTCTCAGAGGGTAAAGAGCACTACCAGTGGGCTAGGGGCTCAGGCCCCCCAGGCTTATCAGCGATTTACAGGAACAGGGCAGTTTGAGGCTACAGGAAATCAATTACAGTACTCGGCCGCCGATTATGTCTTGATTGCCGGAATGGCTATTGCCGCCTGGAAGGTTATAGCCTCTAAGAAAGAGAGAGAGTTTCCCATGACTAGGATTATGCAGGGAAACACTGAGCCATTTACTAATTTTGTGGCCAGGCTGCAGGAGGCAGTAGGCCGAGACATGGGAGAGGAGAATCAAGGGACAGAGATAGTGTTGAGGACATTGCTGCGGCAGAATTGTAATCATGACTGCAAAAAGGCAATGCTGGGACTGCCAAAGAATGCATCTGTTGAAGAAATGATACAAAGATGTGACAGGGTAGGAAGTCAGGTCTACTTGGCACAGGTGCAAGGGAAGTACCTGGCCGCAGCCTTAAGTAATATCTCTTTGGAGAAAAAATGTTTTAATTGCGGAAAACCGGGACACCTTAAGAAAGAGTGTAGGAAAGAAATAAGTACAGGGAGGGGCCAGGACCCTTGTTTTTCATGTGGAAAGCCAGGTCACCTAGCTAGACAATGTAGGAAGTCGGGAAATGGGGTGAGGGGCCCCTCGAGGGCCCCGAAAGTGTACCCTTTGGCAGAGAATCGGGACGGCCCCTTGGAGGGAGAATACAGGAGATTATGGGGCCAGAGGAAGGAATGCAACACCTTTACAGCTTAGAGAAGTGCCAGCTTGCAGCTCATCAGTTTACTATGATTCCCCTGAGAGACCCCATACAGGAGGAATCCCTGATATTACAGAACCCCTCTCATGCACCCGTAGTTATATATACAGGAGTTTATCCCACTGGCACCACAGCACTTCCATGCTCCAATGTGGTAGCCGAGCCAGCTCATATAGACAATCAGCTTCCCATAGCTATTGCCCTTCCCTTAAAGCACTCAGTTCAAATCCAGTTACTAAAGGAAATAGGACAGAATAGACCTGAGTGTACAATCTGGCTCAATGGAATTCCCATGACTGGCCTCCTTGATACTGGAGCGGATAGGACCTGCCTTAGCGGTCACTCAGTACCCCGGCACTGGAAGCTTAAAGAAAGCCAGAGACCAGTGTGGGGAATAGGAGGGTGCCAAAATACCTTAGAGACAATGCACCCAATAAAGTGGGAGGCAGAGGATCGCCAAGGGACCGTATGGCCGTTGGTGATTCCAGGACTTAGTTTTAACATCTGGGGCAGAGACATTATGAGCCGCCTCGGGATGAAGCTATCAAATTTTTAGTAAGGGCCATTGCTGTTGCACTGGAGTCCCCACCCTTGAATTGGAAGTCAGACACCCCGATTTGGGTGGAGCAATGGCCCCTGACTCCAGAAAAACTCCAGGCACTACAACTATTGGTTAAGGAGCAATTAGAAAAAGGAAATATACAGCCATCACAGTCACCCTGGAATGCTCCTGTGTTTGTTATAAAGAAAAAATCCGGGAAATTCAGGTTCCTTACAGATGTTAATCAAGCATTTGTGAGCACCTGGCAGCAGCTATACCAAAATAAACAGCCAGTATGCAGCCTTATCAATTTCACCTTAAAGGCGATTCTCGCTAAACAAAAAAGGGGGAGATTAAGAGATTGCCTAATACAATCAGAGCTTGATACAGCTGTCTCAAAAAACTCACGTACTACTCCAGCTATGAGACATTTTGTGACTATTCCAAGACAACCCTGCAAGGAAAGTAATACCCAGGCTGGAAATAAGGACACATGGGCCATGGTAAAGGATATGGCCTCAGGGAAATGGAAAGGTCCGTATAAGATACTAATATGGGGTCCAGGGTATGTTTGTGTCTCCACAGGAAAAGGGAATGCGTGGATTCCCATTAGAAGGATCCGTCGGTGGAAACCGATGTCGGAGACGGCGGAGACGCAGGAGGCGGAGACCCCGGAGAGCCCGGAGACCCCGGAGAAGGATCATGCACCACCTGAGTCTGCTGATGACAGCTTTAACCCTGCTGCCCAGAGAGGAAGCAGCACTCATCCCAACATTATTGACCACTCCATCTAGGCATCTCTTTCCAGCAGCTGAAGGAGGACTTTGATATCACAAACCCAGGACATTGGCGGGGGAAGGGGTGACCAACTTTTCGGGAGATGACCAACTTTTCGCCTGAAAACCACAGGCTTGGCCATTCAGGCTTGGCCGTTGAGATCCATTTGCATGACTGAGGGGGTGGTGATGTGTAAGGCGCCAGCACTAGCTGCTTCTCTTAGAATATGCTTTGGAATTAGTGATTGCCCTTTCTCTTGTTGTAACTCAGCCATTTAGCTTCATCTTTGTTTTATTTGATGCCTCTCTTTGTCAGTTGTGCTAGCTGCAGATTTCTGTGTAAATGAAGTCTTGTTGTGGGGTACTCATATGCTAAAGGCCTTCCTAATCCACTCAGCCTCCAGCCACTGTTTGCTCTAGAGCCATGTGCGCGCAGCGCAAAACAAAAAGGGGGAGATGCTGGGGATGGAAGCTCAATTCCAGGTGGACAGTCTCGGGTGGGTAAAGGTGGGAACTTCTAAATCTTAGAGTTCTCACGAGACCCCCCAGGAAACGACTGGGAATCGAGGCGAACCGAGCTATCTCGTGTATTTCCGCCTCTTCCCGTGAGAAACGTGATGGGAGAGAGCTCTCCCTGCCCTCGAGATTGTCCCGGATCTGGGCACACTATTGTTATCTAACAGCACGGTATTCAGATGCAAACTATGCTGCTGGAGATTTTAAGTAGGATCAGGAAAGGCTGAAAGCTCTCTTGGGCGGAGGGGCGCGGAGTGGACAGGACAACAAGGCTCTGCTTTTCCTCTCTCTTCTCTCCCCTCCCCCTCTCTCCCCACTTATACTTCTACTTCCAATCTCTTATTGTAAGATCTTTGCCTCCTTGGGAGATTCTTCGCTCCCTCCTAAGGAAGAATTCCCCTGCACTTGTAACTAGACCCTGAAATAAAGCTCAACCCTTGTTTGACTCTGGAAAGTCCTTTCTCTCATACGAGCATCCGGTTTGGCCAACCGAAGACCTCGGGAGGTGAGGTAAGGGAAGACTCGGGTAGCCCTCAGGCCTCTAGGCCTGGCACAGGAATATCACATATTGAAGTGCACTTGTGACTAGGGAAAGAGATAAGAACAGGGAGTAAACCTGTGATTTCACTGATATGGGGAACTTCTCCATGAAAAAGCTCCCTCTAGTAATGTAGGTCCATACTTTCTGTGCAACATACAGTATTGGAGAATTTATTATAGCATTAAGATGTTAAATAACTTACTAAAGGTCAGTCAGCTAGTATGTATCTGAGGCAGGATATGAACCCAAGTCTTCCCAACTCAAAGCAAACCTATATATCTACTCCATAACAATATAAGCAAACCAAAGACTATTGCAGTGTTAACTTCCTTTGCTGGATCTTCAGTGTTTGTAGTTGCTAGAGAGGAAGAGAAGTTTCAGTGCCCACAATGGTGGTTGACAGGCTGTATCTCCATAGGGGTTGTAGTCTTATCCTTTGGCATTGATTCCTTTGGGTCATATGTTCAATAGTAGCATCATTATTCCATGTCTGACATACCATCAAGGCAGAAGATCTGGTGAAGATCCAGGACTCAGAATCACATAGTCAATAAGGTCTAAGGCAGAATTTGATTTTAGCTCTTCCTGACTGAGTCTAGTACTCCATCTATCAAATCTTCTAGCTGCCTCTTATGACCTATATGGTTATAGAAGCAGAATTCTCCATTTCTCTCCAAGATGCAAGAGAAGCATAAAAAGGTAAACAGGAAAGAGAAATCATAAGTGATTTGGTAAGGTAAACTGTTTATATTCCTACATGGGAAGATGACATTTCTAAGTCCTAAGAACTTTCTCGTTATTCGGGCAGTTAAATGCCCTAAATATATAGACAGAGCACACAAGTGTGAGTTGAATATGATGGGATGTTATCTTAAAAAATAAGATTAAGGGGTGAAAAAGAAGAATGCACTGGGAGAAGGGAAAAGGCAGAGGTAGACTGGGGTAAATTATTTTACATTAAAGAGACATGAAAGAACTTTTACAGTAAAGAGAAAGATGGGGAGTTTTAGGGGGAGTGTTTGAACCTTATTCTCATTGAAATTGGCTCGAAGAGGGAATAGCATACACACTCAGCGGGGTATAGAAATCTACCTTACCCTTCAGGGAAGTAGGAACGGAGGGGGATAAGAGAAGGGGGGACTGATAAAAGGGAAGGCAAGGTGTTAGGAGCAAAACACTTTTGAGGAGGGACAGTGAAAGGAGAGAGAGTAGGACAAGCAGGGGCAAAACAGAATGGAAGGAAATGCACAGTAAACATAGCTGTGAAAAAATTCTTACAAGTTTCTCTGATAAAGGTCTCATTTTTCTAATTCAAATTCAAAGAGAATGAGTCACATTTCTAAGAATATGAGTATAGAAATCAAAGTTAGCTAGCATCATACAAAAATGTTCTACATCACTACTGATCAGAGAAATGCAAAACAAAATAACTCTGAGGTACCACCCCACACCTATCAGATTGGCAAATGGGACAGGAAAAAAAATAATAAATGTCGGAGGGGGAAAACTGAGACACTGATATACTGTTGGTGGAGTTGTAAATTGATACAACCATTCTGTAGAGCAATTTAGAACTATGCTGGAAAGGGCTATAAAACTATGCATACCCCTTTGACCCACCAAAACTATTACTAAGTCTGTATCCCAAAGAGATAACAAAAGGACCCATATGTACAAAAAATATATAGTGGTTCTTTTTATGGTGGCAAAAAATTGGACATTGAGGGGAAGCCCATCAATTAGGGAATGGCTGAACAAATTGTGGCATATGACTGTGATGGAATATTATTGTACTATAAGAAATTATGAGCAGAATGCTCTCAGAGAAACCTGGAAAGACATGAACTGATGCAAAGTGAAATGAACAGAAACAGGAGAACATTGTACATAAATACTATATGATGACCAACTGTGAACAATTTGTCTGCTCTCAACAATACAGTGATCCAAGACAATTCCAAAGGACTTATGATGAAAAATCCTATCCATCTGCAGAGAAAGAACTAATGAAGTCTGAATACAGATCAAAGCATCCTTTCTTAAACTTTATTTTTCTTGTTTTGTTCTATTTTGTTTTTGCTCTGTGTTTTCTTTCACAACATGACTAATATGGAAATGTTTTGCATGACAGCACATGTATAACCAATACAAAATTGTTTTCCTTCTCAATGAGGGAGAAGAGAAGAGAGAGAATTTGTAATTCACCATTTTAAAAGACAAATGATAAAAACTGTTTTCACATATAATTGGGAAAAAATTAAATATTAGATAAATGTATATTTAAAAACTTACACAAGTGTTTTACTCTGATGCCTCATTGTGATATGGCTGTGATGATGCTGAATTCTCAAAGCCTATGTTAGAAGACTCTAAGCTATAGCACATGCCAAGCAAGAAAGCTATCAAATGTAAACAATCAACATAACAATAAATCAAGCCCTGCTTTGTAGCATTTTTGGACATAATTTCTGTAAATAAATGTTCACACTAAAAATTTAACAATTGGTTCTCACCAGCCAGAATAAGCTGCCACCACCACACCACTGACCACAATGTACTTAAGTGGTGACTTAGCAATGGCATTTTTTAGATCCTTCCTCAAGGTCCTGACTTCTACTTTCTAAGCTGATGACCTGGAAGAAATGTGGTACAGTGGATAGATACTGGCTCTAGAATAAAATGATTTGAGTTCAAATCTGGCAGTCTGGACTTAAAATTTGTGTGACTTCGGCAGTTTATTATTCTGAGCCTCAATTTTCTATAAAATGAGAAGGTTGGGATTGATGTTTTTTGAGATTCTTTTAGAGCAGGATCTATGATTCTTATGAGCAATTGATCCAGGCAAAGATGTTTTTGTCTTCCAGAGTCTACAATGTAATGTAAGGAAAGGATTAGATATATGAAAAAAATTGCCACAGAAAAGTTCTTTTTTCCCTGTCTAGAAGATAAGACTATAAAATAACATATTTCCATGTATTGTGCATACACTTTTGCACATACTCTTCCCCTAGAAGTAATTCCTGAGGGCAGATTTCATTCTTTTATTTGTTTCCCTAATTCCTAGCATAGAATTTGGCATGTTGTAGGCTACTAAATAATCTAGGTGATGATGGTGAGCAATATCATTTTTGCCCAAAATAAAGTGTGACTATAAAGTGATGAAACTGATTTTATCGTATGGCTTATTAAAAAATATTATGTCTACTATGCGCCATTATGTTCAAAGGACTTTATAAATATTGTCTCATTTATTCCTCACAACAACACTGGAAGATAGGTACTACTATCATTCCCATTCTACAGTTGAGGAAACTAAGTTAGACAGGGGTTAAGTGACTTGTCTAGGGTTGCTCAGCTAGAATGTGTCTAAGGTAGCATCTGAACTCAGGTCTTTCCTTCCTCCAAGCTTAGTATTCCATCCACTGCATCACCTCGCTGTGGATATATTGTTGATAAACTGACTTAGAAGGTAATTCCAAAAGAGTAGTTCCAAAAAAAATGTTTTGAGTAATCTTATCAAAATAAAGGTCTAATTTCTCAGTGTGTTTATTTTTAATGACAAAACTAATTTGTATGAAGAGACTCCAAAAATCAGTTACACTACATTGTACTTATGGTCTGTATTTTCCAGGGGAAGTTTCACTTCTAGCCCAGTTGCATTGAAAATATTGAAATTCTTTAAGTCTTCTTTGTATACAACTGTAGTAGTCATAGTGATTTTGGTATACAAATACTCTATCATTAAAACATTACATGCTATGAATATGAAACACATATCAGAAGAGAGAAATTTAACATTCAGTCTCTTAATGGAAAGAAGTGATCTCATGAGTTGTAAAGGTAATTTAAATGGGAAGATCTTTCCCATTCATGAATGGATCCATGTGACATCCTTTAATCACAAAGAAGCCAAAGCTTACTGGATGGGTGGAACAGGAAGGATGGAGCAGAACTGAGAGAAAGTGAGGGAGAGCAGTTAGGGCAGAGAGAGACAGAGGAGACAAGCAAGCAGACAGCTAGGCTCATGAGTGTTTGTTTGTGGGAAGGTGGGAGGGGGGTTGCCAAGAATGGGGATAGAGGCTTGGGAATGGCTTTGTCCCCTGAAATGCTAATGTGTATTGCCTTCTTGGCTACTATTATGGATTTGGCTTTCTGGTTTGGGGATTTGACTTTCTGGCGTCTGAATAAGTGTTTTTTTTTCTGCCTTCTATATGGTAAATCTTATATTTTGCAATTGAGAACTACACCAGCATACTTATAGTCACCACCAGTGATGTGAATATTGCCTTGGAGTACACAAGTTCACATGGAATAATGGATAGATCATGGGACTGCATCAGGAGATCAAAATTTATCACTTAACCAACAAGTATGATATATGCCAGGCATTATGCTAGGCACTGCAGATACAAATGCAAAATGGAAATAGCTCCTGTCCTCAAGGAGGGAATCAGGGAAAACAGCACATCCATGTATGAGTGTATACAAAATTATATACAAAATAAATACAAGGTGAGAAATGGCATGGACAGCTGGAAGAGTAGGAAGTGCCTTGTGTAGGAGATTTCACTTAACCTGAACATCACAGAAAACTAGGGATTCTAAGAAGTTGAAATAAGTAGGGAACATCATCAGAGCATCCAGTACAGATGCAAAGACTTGGAGATAGGAAATGGAATGTCATATGTGAAGAAGGAAGGGGATAAGTATTTATTAAGCATCTAATATGTGTCTGCTAAGTGTTTCACAATATTATTTCATTATATCTTCAAAACAACTATGGTAGGTAGGGAAGAGAATAAGCATTTATATAACACCTACCATGTTCCAGGCATTGTGAAAAATGCTTTACATATATTATCTCCTGTTATGATTCCAGGGGCAGCTAGGTGGCACCGTGGATAAAGCACTGGACCTGATGTCAGCAAGGTGTTGTTGTTCAGTCATTTTAGTTGTGGCCAACTTTTTGTGACCCCATTTGGGGTTTTCTTGGTGAAGATACTGGAGTATTTTCCCATTTCCTTCTCCAGCTCATTTTACAAATGAGGAAACTGAGGCAAACAGGGTTTAGCAACTTGCCTGGGTCACACAACTAGAAGACCTGAGTTCAAATCTGGCCTTAGACACTTACTAGCTGTGTGATCCTGGGCAAGTCAGTTAACCCTGTTTGCCTCAGCTTCTCATTTGTAAAATGAACTGGAGAAGAAAATGGGAAACTACTCTCGTATCTTTGCTAGGAAAACCTCAAAGGTGGTCACAAAGAGCCTGACATGACTGCACAACAACAAGAAATTATCATTCCCATTTTATGGTTGAGGAAACTGAGAGTCAAATAGCTAGTACGTGTTTGAGACTGGATTTAAACTCAGGCTTTCTTAAGGTTCATTCATTGCTTTATTCATGACTATACCACCTCACTGCCTGTAGGTGGAGCAGGATGGTCAGTTTGATGGCACTGTGATGTGAAGAGTAGAGAAGTAGGAAAATGAAGCCAGAAGAAGTAAATTGAAGCAGGTTGTGAAAGAATATAAATGTCAAATTGATGAATTTATATTTAATCCTATTCAGAAGCTGGAGGCACTGGAACTTACCAACCAGGGGAATGACATGGTTGGACCAGTGAGAAGGGTAGATTACAAGGGAAAAGAACTACAAAAGGAAACCAATTAGGGGGTTATTATGGTGGTACAGATGAGAGATGAAGAAGGTTGGAACTAGACAGAAGGGAAGAGATTGTAGAATGCTGTGGAAATAAAATTGTCAAGATTTGGCAGCTGAATGGACATGTGAGCTGAGGGAGAATGAAGAGTCAAGGATGACTCCCAGATTGAGAATGTGGATGACTGGAAGGATGGTGATGGTACAATTGATAGAAATGGTATAAGTGCAAGCAAGGTGGGATTTTTGTTTTCTTTTTGGAGTTCAGTTCCCCAGGCTCAGACTAAATTGTGAACATCTGAAGAATTGATCTCCTTTGAACACTGATAATTCACAGCTGTGCTGAGTCATATAGGTTTTGTGTGTACTGGCTCTGAGCCAATTAGGGACAGAGTCTTTATTATATATTCTGGGAGGCTGGCATTTTGCTTTGGGTGCTCACTCATGAGAAGGACCTTTTGATTCCTTGGAGGGGACTCTGAGTAGCTGTTTGTTAAAAGCACCCTGACTATTCAGAGGTTTGTGCTCTCCTGTTTTGGTGCTGTATATAGGTGGCTGTATCATTTTGTTCAGACAGAAGGAGCCCTGTCTGTTGAATCTCTGTGCTAATTTCCCTGGTTGTATTTTCTATACTCACTTCATTCTAATTAAAGTAAGATTGTTGACCCCTTTAAAAGTTGTCTTTCCTTTAGCAAAGCAGATCAAAGAACCTGTGCTAGCCGGCCATCCTGGGTGTGCTAGGGTGCTTGCTCATACAAGTGGGGAAGTTTGGAAGATGGGCAAGGTTTGGGGGAGAAGATAATAAATTCTGTTTTGGATGTGTTGAGTTTGAGATGAATGCAGGATATCCAGTAGGATATCTAATATCTAGTAGGCAGTTGAGGATGTGGGACTGGGATTCGTGAGAGAGCCTAGGGTTGGATATATAGATCTGGGAGTCTTGTGCCTAGATATTGTAATAGAACTCACAGAGAAAACTGATGAGGACTTTATGATGAGAGTATATGGATGGGTTCCAGTCCTGGTGCAGTCATTAAGCTGCAGTCTAATAACAATGATAATGATGATGATGATAGCTAACATTTAGAGAGTGCTTACTATATAACTAGGCACTGTACTAAATACTTTATGATTATTATCTCATTGGATCTTCACAACAACCCTGAGAGGTAAGTGCTATTATTATACCCAATTTTATATATAAGGAAATTGTGGCAAGCAAAGGTTACATGACTTGCTCAGGGTCACAAAGCTATTAAGTATCTGAGGCTGATATGAAATCAGGTCTTCCTGACTCCAGGTCCAGCGCTCTATCTAAATTTGAACAAATTTCTTAAATTCTCTCAGTCTCTATAAAATGAGGGAGTTGTATGAGATAATAGCTAAAATACTTTCAGACCTAAAACTCTATGATTCTATTCTATAATTAATATGTATTCCAAGTCTCAAATTTGCTCTGAGATTTAGTTTTTTGGTTTTTTGGGGGGAAAGGAGGGTGGTGAGTCAAACTTTGAACAAGTACCTAAACAAGAAAGGTGGAATGTTAAGCAAATCTTTGGTGAATATGGATCATTGAGTCCCATGTCTTTCTCAACAATTGTTTTATCTGCCCTAAATTAACCATCTCATTTCCTGAAATTTACATTACCTCCAGTAATGTAGTTAGATCTTGCCACAGTTTCACTACAACCTCACTTATTCTATTTCTTTGGCAAATGTGGTTGACTTAGGGGAGAGGGAGAGAGCTGGAGGTGACTCCATACAAATAGCGGCTGTATAAATACACCTCCAGGAGAATAAATCGAGAACAGAACAATTTCAGTCATGTTATTTCACTCCATTTGAAAAGTCAAAGGTAGAAGGATTAAGCTATTGTTTGAGCCAGAAATGTTCATCTTTTTTGGATAACAACAGATGGCGCTGTAGCTAAGCAAATGGAATAACTGTTTCCTGCATAGAAATATTCAGCCACAAAGTCTCAACAAGCAAAGCGAGGAACATGTGGAAAACAATGAGTATTTTAATTAGGTGTTAATAACTGAATATATATTGAATACTTCTCTTCCACCTAATTCACAGCAGTGTTATGACAGCCAACTAATAAGTGATTGTAAAGGAAATGATTAATTATTTACAGTAATAATTAGAATAGCTACATGTTTGTAATCATAAAATGTTTCCAAAGTGAATATATGCAAAACAAGTTCTCATTTTATCATTGTAGAAATATTGTAGCATCTCCTTTTAAAATGCATTATCATTATAGTGCTACGTTTATTTGGATTTATAAACAGACACCAGCATTCTTTTGTTCAAAAAAGATGTTATTTTAGAAATGATATTTTAAAAAACAGATTATTGTTCAAGCTCATTTGAAATTTTATAAATAAGGGTAAAAGAAAAGATTCATAATTTGTGGGATGTTTTTAGTCCTCTATACCCCACCCTCCCCAATTAACCTGTTTCCTTGGACTCTCAGATTCTGATACTCATACATAGAAAGCAAATGAATTGTTTAAAATCATTTTTATGTTCATTTCATATTTCAAGTAATCATGGAATTGCTTCATGTTTTAAGGTTGTAATCCCTTGTTACAGGAGAAAACTACTTAAGTAATATTTCAAAACTTTTACCTGTAACTTTTCTGTTACAGAAGGTTACGGCAGTTTATTTAAGTGGTACACTCATGTCAAGTACACCCAACGAAAGGAAGTGATAATTATGACAGTTATCTTGATCGTTCAAACAACCAAATCTCCTTTCTCATTTTTGCTTTAGGTACCTATTTGTGCTGTTAGGTGACACAGTGGATAGAGTACAGAATCCGGAGTAAGGAAGATCTGAGTTTTAATTCTGCCTTGGAAACTTGCTAGCTGTGTGACCCTGGGTGAGTCACCTAATCGTTAGTGCCAAACTTCCCTCATTTGTAAAATGGGAATCATAATAGTACCTGCCTCACAAGGTTGTTGTGAGGATCCAATGAGTTAAGCTGTGTAAAGTACTTTGCAAACCTTAAAGAGTTATATAAACATTGCTGTTATTACTATTTGAGGTGAAAGGGTATTTTTTTCTTGATTATTTAAAACAGTGATTTTATCAGTCCCGTCTTTAACTTACCTCTTATAGACAACAGAAAGCCTTTTAACCCTTAAATTAGGTAAGAGTATCTTTGCACGGTAGCTCTCCGTCTCAAACATTCTTCCTGACTCTTATTATTCAGCAAACAGTTGTTAAACAACTATGTGCAATGAACTCCTATTAGGTGTGAGAATAGGTAGGTAGGAGGTCTTAACATAATTAAGACACAGCCCCTGCTCTAAGAAGTTTCCAATGTAGTAACTATTATTTTTATCAGCAGGGTGCATAAGAAAATAGAATGGGCAATAACCCAACTCTTTCAGGAGACATTTCTAGAAAATGGACCACAGAGATGTGCTGGTAAATATTAACAATCAGATCTCAGGGAAGAAGAGTATTCCACACACACTTTTAATTTTAATCTGCATTATTAACATTCTCTCCATCACTTTCCTAAGGCTGGCCAATCAACAAACAATGAATTAAGACCAGATTTGTAGTGTTTGTCAATTTCCAAGATACAAGTGGTTATTTAGAGCTGGTAGAAGCTGACTCCAGCACACCCTTCCACAGATAAGTGGGAAGCAGCCCAATGACTAAGGGCCCCAGACTTCCTATGTTGACTAGGCGGAAAGATCTTAGATTAGGATCTCCTTTCTCTTCTGATAATTTGGCCTCCTAAATTGTCCCCTTATTAACACATCTGCTCCCTCTTCTCCTTTATTTTATCCTTCTTCCATCCTTTCTTTCTGTCTCCTCGCTCAGCCCATCATATTTACTTGCTCAAATTGCACCCATATAATTCAATTTTCAAGTTGAATTTTATATATGGTACCAGCCACTTTCCCTGATGAATCCTCCATTCTTTGGCTCCCTCTATTTTTACTAGGTTGGATTTCCCCAGACCTAACTCCCCCAATCAATGCTGATGATTCCCCAGGGTGTGAGAATTCAAAGGTCTTCTATCATGATTAGCACCTTAGAGAAGGGAAAATGCTTCAGTAACAGTATTTCAGTTATGAAATCAGCAGTTGGACCTAAAGGGCATCTCTTTTGATCCTTTCCTGCTGATCACCTTATCCTAATCTCTCCACCATGGCTCTCAGCCCTGGACAGTCACAATTCTAGAATGCACAGAACCCATTCTTTCAGAGGAAGACAAGAAGAGCTCCTTGGTATACTATCCACCAAACCGAGTCCTTAGGGAAGAATAAAATCTCACAAAATAGGATTAGGAGCTAGAATTCCCTTATATTTCTGTGAGCTGCATTGGGCCACTGAATCAGTCACAGAATCTCAGAGGTAAAAGAAATCGCAAAATGCTTTAGTTTAACTAGTACAAAACAATTTCTCACAACATTAGTCATACCATTTTTGCTTAAAGACCTCCAGTAAAGGAAGGAAGGATTTACTAGATACTTACCATGTGCCAGACACTTTACAAATATCTCAATTTATCTTCACAACAACTCTAGTGCTACTATTATCCCCATTTTACAGTGGAGGAAACTGAGGCAGAAAGAGGTGAAGTGACTTGCCCAAGGTCACTCAGCTAGGAACTATTTGAGGCTAGATTGTTATCCACTATGCACCAAATTTGCGGCCTATTCCATCTCTCCCCAGGCAGTCTTATTCCACTTTTCCACAGTTTTAATTGTTAGGAAGTTTCACCTTACAGCCTAAATTTATTTTTTTGCAACTTCTGCACACTTCCCCCCCCCCCCCCACCATGTGATAGTGTTTCAAATACTTGAATACAGTTATCACAGCTCCCATAAGTCCCTTTTTCAAATAGTAGTAATGATAATAATAGTTAGCATTTGTGAAATATTTCAAGATTTGCAAAGAGCTTTACAAAAATATGCAATTTCATTTGATCTTTAACGAGCTGAGGTAGGTTATTACTATCCCCATTTATAGATGAGAAAAGTAAGGCCAAGAGAAATTAAGTCAATAGAGCAGGATCATGCAGCCAGTGTCTGAGGAAGGATTTGAACTCAAGTCTCCTCCTCTCTCCATGTCCAGCACTCTATGCTTTATGCCATCTAAACAAAAAAGAACCTACTTCCTTCAACCAACCAGTCACCATATAGTATGAACGTAAGGCTCTTCTTCAGTCCAGTTACCTCCTTTTGGAGGCTCTCCTCAATCTACATGTAGCTTGACTAGGGCAGAGGATAGCAGTACTCCCTTGCACCGAGTTCTGGTCACTATATTACTTTTAATACACCCTAGAACTGCATTTGGTTTCTCAATCGCCACATTACTTGATTGTGATATATATCACAGCATATCAATTCTGAAGTGCACTACAGAGTCAGTGACTCCTCTGTACTGTCACTCTCATACCAATACAAAAAATGGTAGACTTGCAATAGCCTCTTCTGTTACCCCAAACCTCCTGCTGCTGGAGCTCTCCTAAACTTTTTGAGTAATTACCAAGCCCTCTTAGTTTAATTCCTTGCAGGTTTACTCACTAGCTGTTCTCACCTCTCTGTAACTCCATGTTGTGCCCAGAGTGGGATTGCCTCTAGCCTAGTTGCTATGATTATGATACAGGAAATTAAATTTGCCATATTGTTATCACCTGGGAATTAATAATAACAAAAGCTAACATTTATATAGCATTTACTGTGTGCTAGACTCTTCACAATTAATTATCTCATTTGATCCTCACAACAACCTTGAGAGGTAGGTGCTATTATTATTCATTTTACAGATGAGGAAACTGAGGCAAATACAAGTTAAATCACACAGCTACTGAGTGTCTAAGACCAGATTTGATCATGGGCCTTTCTGACTCTGGGCCCAGCTTTATATCTGCTGCACCACTAAACAACTGTCTCCTACAAATAAGGCCTTTTATTGTTGGAAAGTAATACTGGAAGTATTCAAATGGATCTGTAGATGTTCCCCCCTGTGATGTAGATTGCAACTCATCTACCCTGCCCATCTGACAACTCTTGTCCTATGTCATCTCATAAGTTCACCACAGAGAGAGCATGCAAAATGTTAAGGTCTTCCTCACTTCCTCCTAACATTGTGAAGATATCACAGAGCATCCATCAGTTACTTATTTCTTACTCTATGTTACCAACCTACCTCCATTTTTTATCATACATTCGGGTTCTTTGAAATTCCATAAATATTATAAATTGTAACCTGTTCATATGCATCATGTGACTCTGTTGCCTTCTGAGTGACACTCAATTTTAATTCTTCAGAAACTGTCTTCTTCCTTGATTCCCAGCTATATGAAGCATTGGTAGAATATTGCTATTAAAAAGATTGTCCTTCATTTCTAGGAGGTTTGTGTTGTGAAAAGATCTTTGTGATTTTTCCAAAGATAATCCTTCTATTTAAGTCCAAGACAAATTTTTATTCATTTGTATTGTCTATCCAACCTCTGTCTCTGTCTCTGTCTCTCTGTCTCTGTCTCTCTCTCCTCTCTGTGTCTCTCTTTATATATATATATATATATATATATATATATATATATAGATAGATAGATAGATAGATAGATAGATAAATAGATAGATAGATAGATAGATAGATAGATAGATAGATAGATAGATAGATAGATAGATAGATAGATAGATACAATGACAGACCAGCTTTACAGGTTGTCTATCCAATAGAATGTCATGATCTAGAAGATATTCTTCATCCACTTGGTCTTCCCTGTGTATATGGTTAAGTCAAACTTTTGGGGAACAGCTAGGTGACAGCAAATAAAGTGCTGGGCCTAATGTCAGGAAATCTGAGTTCAAATCTCTCCTCAAACACATCTAAACTCTGTGATTCCAGGCAAATTGCTTAACCTCTGTTGGCCTCAGTTTCTTCATCTACAAAATGAGGATAATACTATCACCTATCTCTCAGAATTGTTGTGAGGATCAAATGAGATTTTAATTATAAAGTGCTTAGCATAGTGACAGGCACATAGCAAACATTATATAAATGTCAGCTACTATTATTGTAGTTATTATTAGTCTGAGGGTCTTTTGTAACCAGCACAATGTTATCTGTATCTCAATGACATGTTCTGTATGAAATCCCTCTTCCACATGGATTGTGTATGTGTGCGTGTGAGTGTGTGTGTGTGTGTATAGACAGGTCTTCCTACATATCTTGCCTGATAGCTATGATCAGAGGGCCATCAAATAAGGTTGTGATTTACTAACCAAATTAAATATTATCTAATGGAAAACAAGTGTTAAAAACTTTATGCCACTGTTCTTTGGGCTCAACAGTAGACTGCAAAGGATAATTGCTGCTTGTGTTTATGCCTGAAATGACTGGTGGTGGGTGTCCAGCATTTCACACACACTCACATAAGTATTGACTTTTGACTTTGCACTATAGCCACTGCATGTAGCTATTTGTAGATCCCCCCGAGGCTGCCCTGTCTCTAAGTTCTGCTCACTGTTTTCTACCAGCAGGATGCAGTTATATGACATGGCAGGAAGTTGATCTGTCTGATTTTATGACATTTTTGTGATCCTTTCTGCTCACAGACACCTCACCTTGGCTCTCCATAAGCAAGTCTGCTTTTTCTAACTTCCATCATTATTCCTTCTTTTCCTTCTGCTGTTTCTATCAGCATATATTTATTGAGCGCTTAACCCTTTACCTTTTGTATTCTGCTTTACACTAGGGTAAAGGATTTTCAGTACTAGGATTGGCTCTATGGGTGATATAAAAGAGATCTTTATGCATATGGCTCAGTCCCTGCCCTCAGGGAGCTTGAGGAAAGACACAAGAAGCAGCTGTATAAAATTATAGAAGATAGTTTGTAATGCAGTGACAAATTGAGCAGTCTAGAAAGAGATGTGGGAATTGGAAGGAGGAAAGATCAAGGTGGGCTGCAGTAATCAGGAAAGATTTCAACAGTTTGGCTAGGTCTTCAGCTTTATAATGGTCATTCTAAAATTAAGCAAAAATCTATAAAGTGCAAAAGTCATGGGACGATATAACTTGTTGAACTCCGTGAAACTAGAATGCTGTCTAGTCTCCTACTCTGCTTTATGAGAAGGGCTGGTTCCCAGACTATAGAAGGCAGAATTCTTCCTATTGCAATAAAATGACAAAACATTAGATATGAGATAATATTTGTAAAGCACTTAGAATGGTGCCTGGCACATAGTAGGTGCTTAATAAATGCTTGTTTGCTATGACAGCTACCCTTTTTACTGATTTAGTGCCACAGCATGTAATTTTAATTATCACCATCATAGCTACACATTTACAAAGAGCTTGTTTTTACTTGTTTTCTTTGTAACCTCAGTGCTCAAAACAGTACTTAGCACATAATAAGGGCTTAATCAAAGCTTACTGACTGATTTAAGATTTCCCTCACTACTCTCTGAGCTACGTAGGGCAAATATTGTCATCCTATCATATCAGAATAGCAAATGGTATCTCAGAGAGGCTATGTGATTTATCCATGGTAACACAGTATCAAAGTCAATATTAAAGCTCCCTCAGTTTTCCTGAGACCCACCTTTTTCTCTTCGCACAAGAATACGTCCCTGGCTTTAGGGCTCCTAAAGATGAAGCTTATGGTTCTTCCCTTAATCTCTGTTTCACATATTCAGGTTTAGCAAAAATACAATACGTGCTTGTCAGTGTTTTGTTATGGTTTCCAGGGCATATCATTGGCCCATCTGTGTCTCATTCCTCAAAATATTGTTGAGCATTAATTGCCCCTTTCTTTGAATTGGGAAGTAATGCTCTCCCAGTCCCTCGATAAAACTGGGATCCAAACTCCAAATCCTTATGGTTTGTATGAATTTTATGCTAGACAAACAACCTCTGCCTTGTCTGCACCATATATCCTCCATTCAGCAGGCTTTTGTTTAGTTTCAAAATAATGTCTCTATTTAAAGCAAATATTTGCAGCATGGTTAGCAAAATGCATAAACAAGTATCAGCTTTGGTTAGACTTCTCCCTGAAGAAGCAGCCTTTCATCAGCTGTCAATCAACCCCTGCTGAGTTGTTTGATGCATTCACTGCTTTTTATATTCCTTAATGTGGCTTATGTATCTGCCAATAAATCTGAAATGCAGGTCAAAGAATATGTAGCTCAAGGAAATCCATAAAAGTAGTAGAGAGGCTCCACTAACTATATCAAATTGCCAAAAGCTGAGGTCATTTCCTCTTGCTAAAAATGTAGAGGTTCATAAATTATTTTTATCACCTCCAGAGCAAAGCAAACAGTTTTGCACAGATGCTAAAGGGGTTGCATTTTTTCCCCCTTTGTGCTGAAGATACCATTTGCTTTAACCCCTCAGCAAACGAATGGGCATTTTGTGTTTAACAAGATAAACATCTTAGTATATTATTGGCAGTGAATCCAAAAATATGAATACCATTGTAGATGGGTGTAGATGTAGTAGAGAGATTCTTAAGTGAAAGTGACAAAAACATCTGATCTCCCAAATCCGCTTCCTTGCCCTGTTTGAATTACTTGGTTTGGTCTGGGGGTGACATTGTTGTCTTAAAGAAATTTCAGGAGATGTTGGGCATGCCGAGGCAGTAAAAATGAACAGCGAACATTCAGAGAGAACTTTATAGAAAACACTACTGAATTAACTTACAGTACATTTGTTAAACATGAGCAGCTCTAATAATGACATTTCATTTAACAATGCCCTTTGTCTTTTCAGTTCATCAGTTACCTATTTCAGTAATGAACTGCAGTCATACCATTCTGATTTTCTCCTAATGTAAAGGCTGAGCTCACTTCACTGCCAGTGAAGCATGATCCTATTATTCAGTTCCTGGCTTAGGAAAAAAGCTATAGAATCTATCACCATTCTAATTGGCTAACAAATATTAAACCCTATGATTGTTCAGGGCACCCAGTGATTCTGTTTAGCTTTTGATGGGAATAAGTAAAATAAAAAAAGGGAAACGACTTGAAAAAAGGTTAGTGTGTATACTTTATGAGCAGTAACCCAAGTATCCATTGAGAAAATATGAGCACACATTATATTTAATAGCTCAAGTGTTATCTTAATTCTTTATCAACAATTCATGCATATAGCTTAATACCAAATATTTTAGTTAGGATTAACAGTCTGTGAAACAGAAGGTTTAGCAAATGAGACACCAAATTTGTGCTACCTATAGCTCTAATAGGAGATTCATGCACACTACTGGAAGGCTAAGCTGTGCATGACACATTCTTTTTCAGTCAAGTAAATGCAGAAAGATTTTGAAAATAGTCCATCTAAGGGAGGGCTGATTTCTATTTCCATGGGCAGTTAATGAAGCCTACGACTTTTTGTCTTCCTTAGTACTGTCTTCCTGAGAATGAAAGATAGGTCCTCTCCTTGTGTTCCCTTTCCCCCACCCCATGGCACAGTGCACCCAAACGGTGTTTGGGGCTTTGGTTTTGTGGTGGTTGTTTCATTGAATTTTGATTTTTCTTTAAAAGCTCACCAAAAATGTCTCATTAGTAAAGGCCAAGACTTAGCTCTCTGTAATCTTTCCCTAGCTGAACCAAAGCTGCACAATTTACAATAGATCTTTGGAAAACTGCTCTTTACCGAGAGCTGCTGCATCTATAGATCTCTCTCAATTACCCACAGTAAATTTAGGCATTGTACAAGAGCAAATTTTACAGTCCATGAAGAGATGAAGCGAAATCTAGATGAAATTCATTGTGACAGATTCCCAGTTAGTGTTCTGATGTGTCTGTATTACAGAAGATAGACATTCTATTAGCATGGAAGCTCCCATAATGGACTGTGAATCATTTCAGGTAATAGAGATGCCAAGCAGAATGACTGAAAAGCACTATTGAATTCCATTAGAGCCCTTTGTTTTTAAATCAGTCATTTCTTGTGAATATCCAACTATATACTTCTTGACCCTCTTTCAGAGTGATAATTGTGAACTAATATGACAAAACATTAATCTGAGTTACTTGCACAATTAACGCTTTGGTTCCAGGCTTATTTTGGAGGCTCCTAAATGTAAATGCAGTCTCCTTTTGAGACTGACTTGAGCTACAAATATATGGTTTCAGACATGTATGATTCCATGACTCCATCTTTGGTAATATTTCAGCATTACTAGAATTCATTCTCCAGTCACTCTAGAGTTTTTGCCACTCTCTCCTTAAAGATTTTCTTTCATCCCTCCAAAGTCAAGATGCTAAGGGAAAAATCATTGAAAAAATAGGCAATATAACAATCATTTTCATGAGCCATGCCATAAGCAGAGCTCCCCCCTTTCCCCATGCATAAATGTATAACTAATTACTAATGAGATAAATAGATAAGTAACACCATATTTGGCTATATAAACAGCCCCACCTTGTCTATCAATCACATGTGATATATCAGACTTGATAATTACTTAGATTAATTAGTACAAGGTTTAGATTTACTCAGTGTTTTGAAGCCTCAGGATGTTTGTACAATTGCCGTTTGTACAGTAGAGCAAATTATATGAATTATTCTGTTCAATTATACTATAAACATAAAGAGCTTAGAAGAGACAAACTAAGTCATGCACATTTCTTCATTCATTGCTTCTGATACAAAGACCTCCTTAAACAGCTTCTCATGAGACTGTGTTTATTTGGCCAAAAGCTCTTCAGTGAAATACATATTCATATGTATTTTAAAAAAGAAATCTCTTCATGTGTCTGGTATATCCTAGATGATTTGCAAAGGAGAGGGGTCATTTTAAAGGAAAACTACTGCATTCAGAATAGAGCAACTTGAGTTGAATCTCTTCAATACTGTCACATAAATCCTCTGGGATGACTTTTAAAAGAGTAGACTTTACATCTTCTGTCTATGATCATCTATTTTCACATCATGGAGGAACAACATTATCCTTATATGCTGGAGAATCTGAGCCTACTGCCTGCATATGAGGTGTTCCTTAATGTTGTAATGACAGGTGTAAGATTAACTTTGTTAGGTGTCTAGCCACTCATGCAAACTAAATTAAATTAATGGAACAAATTTCTCTCATAATTAAGATAAAAATTCATGTCAGCTGTAACCTTGCTGTACACTAATTATATACAAATGATTTATCATCTGTTTCGCCCAGAATATTAATCCTCACCTCATTGATAACTGCAGCCAGTGTTAAGAGATGAGAGTTGATTAACTATGACAGATTGGGCAGCCACAACACTAAGTGCCTGAACAACCAGTGAAACCAATAAGACTCAAATAGCACTTCTTCTTTAAAAATGCATTCCCATGGAAACAGATGCATGTTTAATGAAGGATACTGAGATTATTTTCAATAATGACTGATATTGGAACAGTGGGCAGAGCTGATCAATAACAATTAACCACTTAGTCTGCTAAAGATGTGGTTATATAAAGCAGGTTATTTACACATTAGTAGGACTCTATTCCAAGATGAGTTATTCATAATGTCTTTATGTTTTACCATTACTCTTTTTTTCTTTCCTGGAAGGGGTTGCAGGGACTGGGGATGGCAAGGTGCCAAACGCCCTCCTGTTGGCTCTTAGTGCCTGATTATGAAATGAATGATTGATCTTAGCAACATGTCTTTGGATCCTCTGAAGATAGCTGCCAAATGTATGCAGCAAAGTCCAAAAGCAACTGTGACCATGAAACTAATATTACTTCGTGGGGATTTGGTTTGGTGAAAAACTTTACTGCTAAGACATTGTTTTGTGTGTACGGAAAATTCTTTTTGATCTTCCTTCCTATGCTGTTTTATTTAACCTTAAAGGTATATGAGACAAGTTGCACAGATGATATTTAAGAAAAACCCTCTGTTTTGGACTCTTGACACATATTGGAAAGGGTTTTTAATAACAAAAATTTAATAACAGATATAGCCTTCCAAGCTTTTTAGAAATTTGTGCTTTTATTTTGTTTTAATTCGAATCACCCCAGGAGTCAAGATCTTATAAAGCTAATTACTAATACAGAGTCCCAGAATCCCTGCCCTGACAGTCAGCTTGGAGAAATCCCAACTCCCTGGACCTAAAAGTGTTAATAAAAAGTGATTAGCTACTTAGACCAAGGCACATTATCATAATGCATTGTATTTTCCTCACAGGTTTTTATGAGCATTCTTATTTCTCTGTGTGCAGGAAAACAGCTACTAGAGATGAGGCTTATACATTTTGGCTTCTATGGTTGTACTAAGAGAATTAAGCTTTGAAAAAAGGAGAATGCTTTGTTCTCCATACTTCTTGGCATCTTAGGACTTCAGACTTAAAAAAAGAAATATGAAAGAAAAACAATACGTTTAGGTACCTACCATTTTCAACCTTATTCACTTATATCTTCATATCACAAATACAGATTACATTATGAATTATGTAAATGTGTAATTCCTACTCTACCATGAACTTGAAGTGAGAAAAAAAAACCTAAAATTTTTCTTCTTCTTGCCTCAGGGGAACATACATCCTCCCTGAACCTAATCAGACACAGTATCACCAGGGCACTACACAAATATTAACAAAAGCACATTTATGTGGCAGAACAAAAACAGATCGTAAACAGCCTAAGTCAAACGTGGCAAACGAGAAATCATCTAACATATTTCTATTGAAGGGAAACCAGGATGTCAAACTCATGAATGTTACTCGGCAATTTCGGTTCAGTTCCTTCATCACAGTGGTTCTGACTAGAGATGGCAAAAATTATAAGTACTTTTTCTTTAAAAAAAAATAGAGGAATTGGGGATGGGGAAGAGCAGAATCCTAAGAAAATAGAGCTTAAAAAAGAAAGCCCAACCTTTGGTAAGCTGCCAGCTATAAATTGTGAATGGGATACTAAACACAAGGCTGAAGACAATAAGACTTTAATTGCTACATATGAGTATATGAGGACATAAGGATATTACACAGTGTTCTCAATGTATGGGTCCGTTACCTTATTTAGTTGACCTTATTGAAATATCTATCTACTCCCTTTCTTCCTGAATGCATTGTCATCTTGCACCAACACCACTCCAGCTTTTAAGCCTGTATTTTTTTTTTAACCACTGAACAGTTTTGTATGTATTCCCTGACTGGTAGACCAATAGAGATAGTTAAATCTCCCTGTACAGCCTAAACAATACAATTGTTGAGCAGAGAGTAAGATGATTTAGGCTTTTGCTTCTTAAAATTAGACTGAGAGTGTTAAGGGGATACAGACCAAATACTACTATTTCTTATGCATCCATCTTTAAAACAGATAAGGAGAGTAAAATGTGCTGCTAAGCTAATGAGGGAAGTGTGACAGAGTCATAGATACATTTTCTCACTTGCCTAATGAGCAAAGTGACAGACAGTGAAACAGTTCACACTTGAATAATTTGCTAGTCCTCAGCAACTGCAGTGGGCCTCCTAGTAGCACTTGGGTGGGGGATAGAGGGATAGAATAAATAGAGCTAGCTCTGTTAATAAGAATAAGTTATCATAGGAGAGAGGTCTTGGGGTACACTCCCTAAGGATATTTATTGTTTAAAAAGAGTCCATTTTAGGAATCTCTAGTCTTGTATTCAATTAAAATGAAATTCAAATAAGGAAAACATAAATCACCGGCTACTCATCCAGACCAGCTGCCCAAGAGGGCAGTGTGGGATAAGGAGAAGAAATGAGGAGTTGGGAATTAGCTAATACCCACTTCCTACCAGTGGTTGCTGGATGCTTAGATGGCCTATGCCATGTCTATGTTTCTCAGACATTTAGGTTGTCATTCATAAGGAAGGCAGAGATAGAGTGAGGGAAGGAAGAAGAGAGGTAAGGGATCTATCATCCCTATTAACAGCCAGGATTCATCAGGAAGAAGAAAAAATGGCTTTTATATTTAAACAACACTAAAATTGAGACTTCATAAGGCCTCAAATTTGCTCTCCTTATTTAAAAGTCAATTCAATGCAATTAATTTCATGAAGCATTTATTAGGGACTTGCTCTTTACAGGACACCACATTAGGCATTGATGGCGGTGCAGTTAAAACTTTTAAATATGGTATTGTTGTCACCCTCACGAGACTTGTCTAGCAGGGGGTTGTGATATATGCATGGAAACAAATAATTAAAAACAATGCTTACGAGAGGTAAAACAAGGATCTAATTGTGGTTGGAAGAAGGTAATTATTGAGTAGGAATGTCAGGGCAAATTTCTAGTATTATTGATTACGAGCCTCTCTCGGGTATGCTCCCTATTATCAATTAACCAGTAGAATTTTATTAGTTCTTACAAAAGAAAAGATACAGCAAGAACAGGAGTTACAAAAACAATCTTCCCCTAAACTCTGACAGGGTGAACTGTCCCTTGTATGTACAAATGTCCAAGAATGAGCTGAAACTTAAAACTGTAGTGGTGAGGCACATCTATATAGAACATAACCAAGAGGTTACTCCCTGACCCTGGCCCCAGAAGTATTTTCTTCATGTATCCTTAATTGAGGTTCCCCTTAGGTGTAACTTCCTTATAGGATCTAAGATCTGGTGTATTTCTAGAGTTGAGAACCAGCACTTCTTTCCATTGTGAAGGATCATGATCCCCAAAGTTGCCAACAATTTTGGGTGATTAGCTTCTCATCTCTGTCTGCAAACATTTCTGTCATCAATCACTACTTCTCTGGTGCATTCTCCTATTGACTCTGACTGCTTCTGATAACTCTAGTTTCCAGGGTAGTCCTCTTTTGGAATACTCATGCACCTAAGATCAGGAAAGAATACACCAAAAAGAAACAGAGATGACAAAGATACATGGGGCCTCAGTGGCAGAGACAGCATGTCCCACCCAGCAGCTCCCAGTGTGTCTGCCTCATTCACCATCAGGGAGGAAAAGAGATAAGCACAGGACCTTACGTATTTTAACATTAACATTCTGACTCAATGCATCCTGTCATCAATGTTAGCTGTCAATCAATTAGAATACTTTTTGCCATTGTACAGTACCAGCTCCATAATTACGCATGCACAGAAACAGGTTCCCCGAAGTTCTACACGTTGGATTGAAATCAGGCAGTGAATTTCTGTGTAATCTCTAAATAACCCACTTGGAAGGTCAAATGAGCATATACTTGAAGGGCTGGGACCTCACTGGTCACTCCTCCCATCATATAGCTTAAATACCCTAGTTTCTTCAACCATTGCTCTTGAGACATGGTCTTTTACTTCCTCATTATCCTAGCAACTTTTACTTGGACTCACTTTTTAGTTTTTCATTATTCATGACACAATTTTTTGTTTCTTGGTTTTTTTTTTGTTTGTTTTTTGGAGAAACAACTTCTCTGCAACTTATAGCCTCAGAGAGTTGTCCGGGACACTGAGACATTAAGAGATTTGCCCAGGGTTTTGTGATCAGTGAGTATTAGAAGTAATCCTTGAGCCCAGATCTTCCTGGTTTTCTCTGCAGAAACAAAGTAATTAAAAAAAAAAAACTGTTGGATTGATCCAGTTGTTGATAGGGTGATGTGTTTGTATTCTGTTGTCATTATACCAAACAATAAGTTTGACTGACTTTTCCCCCCCACCCCAGTTTTGATATCATTTAGACCTAGCCTTAGAATGTCTTTGAAATAAAATTCTAAATTATTTAGCACACTCTGCTTTTTTTTTTTATTCTGGCACTTTAATTAACACAGTATCTTCCAAAACAGAGTGCTGATCACAGCACTCCTCAGGAAAGCCTGTTTAATATATGCCAGGGCCACCTCTTTTTAGAGGTTCTTCACTTTATTCAAATTACTTATCATTTAGAGCATCACTAAAAGCCTTTCTCCCTTGCTCCCCATGCATGCTTAACCTAATTAACTATAAATGAGGAAAATGCTATCCACATTAAAAGAAAATGTTAACCTATAAATTATCCCACTCTTTCTGTTGAGGCCATGAATACCTTTTAGAAATTTTAAGTATGGCTGTGGTTTCTGAGTTTGTATGCAGCTGATCCTCTGCACCAGTCCCATTTTCCCCCAAACCTCCCTCCCTTCACAACTCTCAAAAAATGAAAAAGAAAAAAAATGCATTAAACTTCTGCCTCATCTGGTCTAGCAAATCACTTCTTTATGTTTGCATTTATGGATTAGAATCCTAAAACTTTCCCTTTTACTTAAATAGCTTTAGGACCCAAGAACAATGAGATGTTCACAAAATATATTAAGGAGCCTTTGGGAATCAGAGAATAAGACCATGTAAAGTAAAATCTTTTTTCTACAACTCTGTGAAGAGGAAACCTGACAGATATTCCATTCTTATAGACAGTCTCCTACAATCACAGAGGAAATAGAAAATTAATCTTATGGAGAGATTCTCCCCAAGAAAATGTGTCCCTTACTGGCCTGTCATAGTATGACTTACTTGGTCTGAAATGAGTATACAATGAAAGTCGATTGCTTTGGGATGTGACAAGTCAGTACATTCTTTGTCATTTATAGACTTGGAGAGCTGCCAAGGGCATTAAGAAGTTAAGGGACTTGCACAAAATCACATGGTCAGTAGGTAGCCAAGATCAGACTTGAATTCAGATCTTCCTGACTTTGAGGTAACACTCTAGTCACCACATCACACTTCCTTTAGAAAAGTACTATTATATGGGATGGGGTAGCTAGGTGGTGCAGTGGATAGAGCACCAGTGCAGGAGTCAGGAGGACCTGAGTTCAAATCTCACCTCAGACACTTGACGCTCACTAGCTGCTTGACCTTGGGCAAGTCACTTAGTCCCCATTGCCTCATCCTGGGTCGTCTCCAGTCATCCTGATGAATGTCTGATCACTGGATTCAGATGGCTCTGGAGAAGTGAGGCTGGTGACCTGCACAGCCCTCACTCACTCAAAAAACAAAGTCAAGGTCAAGTCATGTCATTATTTCTCTGATGGCATGGTCTTCTTCAGCAACGAAGGATGAGCATACACCCCTTCCCAATATTGCTGCTCTGAAATCATAATTGATTTAGGAAAGAAGCTGTTTTCATGGTCATTGTCTATCAAAGATGGGGAAAATAGCTCTTGACATATCCACCAATTTGGTCCTTTCCCATCAAATACTGATTACTCAAAAGACCATCAAAAATAGCCAATAAATCTATCTACGTAAGCAAACAGGAAATAGAAATCAGAAAAGTTCCAGACTACTATAAGCCAGAATGATATCTCATCTCAACAATGAATGTCCCCATCAAGGGGCATGTTGGAGGCAGCTCAAGTTGGCTCTGAGAACCGATTGTTAAATTTTCAAGGGGCATTTACATATTGGAAATTGACAAATGTTATAAATCAGGGCTTGATTTATTGTTTTATGGACTTTATAGGTTAAGAAAGTGATATATAAAATGTTAATAAAGCAAATTAAACTTAAAAGTGTATCAGGCTTCTATATATATATATTTTATGGAGTCAGTTGTTAAACATTTACCAACATGCCCCTGCCTCAATCTCAAGGGGAAATTTGCCCAAATCTTTAGAGAGGCAAGTTGGAAATCAGGGGCATGTTGAGGAAGCAGCTTCCCTTATATGCCTGCAAGAGAGTTTTTCTGTTTCTCTTCCCTAGAGTCAATCCCAAAAAGAGCCTGCGTCTAAGAATGACTCTTGAAGAAGAATTAAAGAATATTATAAAGAATAAAGAATATCCGACCAAATCTGCCACTCATGCAAGCATCCAGTGTTGCTTAGCATTTTCTCCCCAACTAGCATTTTGCGAAGTACTTCAGGTTTGTCTGGAAACCTGAGTTATAGCATATTATACTAACACCTAAGCACCCATTAAAAGGGAAGGGGAGAAGATTGGAAACAGAATTTTTCCTGAGAAGCTTAAGCTTAAGCCTTGCCTTGCCTTGCACTGTACTGCCTTGAGAAAGGCCCACCTAGGTGAAACTTGATTGAGGGATCTAGGGTATCTAGGAGGCCAGAGAAGAACACTAGGTACCAGGATAGAGGATCATTATTAAAAAAAAAAAAAAAAAGCCACATATAGAATTCACCTACTTCACAATTGCCAGCCCTGATGCTTCCAAGAGCTATGATATTCTAAGGTAGGCTTCTCTGAGGTTTATAGCCATTGAAGTCTCTGGGAGACCTTTAGTTTCTCAAGTCAAGACTGAGGTAGAAGCAGGCTCTGAAAGATCTCCTAGTCTTAGACATATAGCTACAGCATCCTTTCCCAGAGCTATTTTGAACTTTGGAGATGGGGAAGTATGTGTGCTATGACTTTCCCACAATGCATCAGTGTAATAATTGTGGCCTGCTTCTCCCACTCTGAGCTCTATATTGTTGGGAAAAGCAGTAACCACTCTGATCACCTGGGGAAAGATCTATGTCCCTACATACATTAATGTGATTAATTTATAATTAAATATCTATATTAATAGCTTGGCTCAGTGACACAGTCTGAAACAGTTGATAATTCAAATACCAAAAAAAAAAAAAATGTTTTTTTTCTCTTTTGGAATGATAAATTCTCTTTTTTTCCTTTCTGGAAATAGACTTCACTATGTTCTACTTGGTTCATTTATCAAGACACCCTCTGTCTTTGCTTTCAACAAAGAAAAACATGAGAGGAAGTACTGTAGAGTGAATAGAAGCTGGCTTCAGAGTCAGTGATATCCAGCAGTAATCACTGATTCTGTTATACACTGGCAATGTGGCACTGCACAATTCATTTAGCCTCCCACTGCCCTAGGCAACTCTCTGAAACTAAATTTCAGAGCAGGTGCCAACTTTATTGATAGAAGAAATTTCCTCCCTGATACTCTCTACAACAATGAAGTCATTGGCACCAACTTTGTTTCAGCCTGTTGTGGCCATGAATAGTGTTACTATGAATATTTTGGTGTATATGGGATTGTTTGAGCCATTATTGACTTCCTTGGGACATTTGCCTGGTAGTATAATTACTAAGTCAATGGTTATGAATAGTTTAGTGACTTTTCTCCCAAATTTCCAAGTTGTTTTCCAGAATGGTTGAATTAATTTGTAACTCTATAAATATTGTGTCAATGTGCTTGTTTTCTGACAACCCCTTTTAAAGAAAAACAGTAGCTAACTAATAAAGTGATCAATTCTAATAACACTCTACTCATATGACCTTCATTTCTCTCTAGTGTTTTATAATCTTTGACAAAAATGATGGGCATGAGGTAAAATGGGATTTTAAAACCTGGAGATGTTTTAATTTACATTTCACTTGTTACTAATAATTTGGTGCACTTAAAATATGGTTGTTCATGTTTTGCATTTTTTCTTTTGAAATTATTTATATTCCTCTACTACTTATCTACTGGGGAAAATGGCTCTTGGTTATTTATATTAGCTCCCTAAATATCAGGGATATGTGGTTGTTATCAAAGATATTTAATGCAAAGATTTTTCCCTTAACAATCTTCTTCCTAAAGTCATTTTTATTTGGATAAAAGTTTTAATATTTTTATAACTTCATAATTGTAAAAATAATATTTTTATAATAAAAAATGTTCCATCCTCCCTAATTCATAGTCCTGGAAAGAGTATTCTCTCAGTATTTCTCAGAAGAAAACAGAAGTTTTCTTCTATTTTTTAGCAGCATAACATTTTAGTTTTAGATCACTTTTCTATTTGGAGGTAATTGTGAAGTGGTATATGGTATAAGATGCTGATCCAAACCTATTTTCTGTCAAATTTCTTTCCAGTTTTCCAGAACTTCCTATCAAATAGGGAGTTTGTGTTCTTGGGCTTATTGAACACCAAACTACTGAATGAACTCTATTGTTTCTTCATCTTGCTTGTCTAGTCTGTTGCATTGACTGTCTTTGCTATTTTTTTATCTAGTGCCAGTATAGCAGGGTGTTAAAATCTGTGACTGTCTAAGGCAGTCAGTTTTCTCTGTATAATCTACAAGCAGGCAATCAAGACCATACTGAATACACTGAATAAATTCTCATCTGTCTGGAGCTGCCTCAGGATGCTCTGACAGGCAGATTTTAGCTCAAAAGAAAAAACTTCCTAATAATAAGTTACCCAGAAATGGAATGACCTTTCCCATGAGAGAGTAAATTTCCTGTAATTTGAGATTTTCAGGCACAAGCTAGACAGTCACTTGTCAGGGATATTTTGGAAGAGATTTGTGCATCAGGCAGGTGATTGGACCACAAGAACTCTCCATTTCTGGAATTCTTTGATTTTTGTTCTGACTGAAGGCAAGACAATGGAAAAAACGATATAGCTACTTCCCTCCTAGGATGTTAATTTTTTGCATATCAGTTTGGAAAGGCTTTGTTGGGAAAACTCAAAAAGATCTTTTGTTGAAGCTATGAAGCTCTTTTCATTGAAGTTATGAAACAAATGACAGTGGTCACTCAGTGACCTTGTATTTGCTCTTTTACCATCTCACCAAAAGGAAGACTGCATCCACTGGTAGAAATCATCTTCCATATATGTTTGGATCTGGTCCTGAACCATAAGGCTGCTACCAAAAACACTCTGTGGAAGACCATAACTTATATTCTATAGTTAGATAATAAGAATTTGTGTTCCTACTATATACTGAGGAGAATACTAAGAAACCCATGTATAGAAGAATGGAGGTAAATTCCATTCTCTCTTGCTTTTTTTCAGAATCTTTCTTTTTCTAAAGTAATTAATTTATCCCTTTCTACTTGTTCCTTCCTTTCTACTTATGAATGAGTGAATACTTTGACAGACCCCTATATGTTATGTTACATGTCGTTTAAGTATTGTATGTTGAAATGCTAGGAAACCCCCCAGCTTTTGTTTTCCTTTCTTTCTGCCCCCATTCCACCTGAGTCCCTATCATGCCAGGTTGGGCAAGCCAAGAAAAATGACAGTGTAAGTTCTGAGTGGGTGAGCTCCTTTTTTGACTGTATACTACCTTAATACCTTGAAGAAGCCTTGAGAAATTTCCCAGACACTGGGACCCAAAGAAGTCAAGTAACTTGTTCAAAGTCACACAGTTACTGAGTGGCAGAAATTAGACCAGAAGTAGTCCCCTGGCTCCCAATTCAGTATTCTTTTTACTACCCCCAGGCTGCTCTTTGCACTCAATCATGTGATTGGCAAACACAATCAGGTTTTAGGAAGTACATGTGCATCCTCTCTCAGGGGTGTTTGTATTTTATAAAGAAGATTCCAGGAAGAGGACAATGTATAACATAATTGTATTTATCAATAATAATAAAATTTCAAGAACCAGCAGGGAAGTTATTTTTTTGAGAGGCAGAGGTGGGGAAGAACCTTCCCAACATCTTCCTCAAGTCATACCACAGACACGATCAATCACCTAAGTATAGAACAGGTCCTGTTTTGAGCTGCTTGACCACTAGCAGCTGGCTTTCTTACATCCTGTGTCAGTGTGGACTCAAAGGGTGGAGGCTGGTCTCATCACTCATTGGATGGTAGCCTAAATCCCTCAGTATAATAACTAGTGGGTTTTTAATGAGGCTAGATGGTTAGCTTGGCACGCAACCCTCCAATTAAAGAGCACGATGCTGCCAGGAATGTAAGACAGGGAACATAGCAACACAGCGTTGGTCTATTGAGGGGTCATCACATGTTTTCTGATGATATTGCGTCAGCTTAAAGCAGCTTTTAAGCAGAGTACAGTTTTATGCTAAATACATTCAAAGAGCTACACGATGTCTCTTCATTTGAGATTGTGTCCCATTCCATCAAGCTAAAGCTTAGAGAGAGCTTTGTTTGAGATTTGGGAGATGGGGGTGGGGGGGTGAGGGTCTCTATCCTTTTACCATTCTTGGTGCCCAGGAAAAGGAAGCTTCTGGGTTTCTTAGCCTAAAAGGAAAAGCACACTAGCACTGCCCATTAAAGTTTTGTGCAACTTAAGTCACTAACCCAAAGTGACTCACCTTTCCCTCTAAACTTGTATTCCTGTTCTAAGCTTACCAATTTTTGTCAAGGTCACCACCATCCTTCTAGGCATCCAGGTTACCAACCTCAGAGTCACCCTTGCCTCCGCACTTCCTCACCCAATATAGCCAATCAGCTGTCAAGTCTAATGTATACTACCCCTCCAATACCTTTCACATCTATCTCATACCTTTATTCACGCTGCAACTAACCTAATTTTGGCCTACTCGCCTCTCACCTGCCCTATTGCAACAGTCTCCAAATGATCTCCCTGCCTCAATTCTCTTCCTTCTGTAATCTACCTCTCCATACAACTGCCAAACTAATATTCCTGAAGCACAGGTGTGACTTTGTTATTTTCCTACTTAAATACCTCGAGTGATTCCCTGTTATCTCTGGGATCAGACATAAACTTCTTTGGCATTTAAAGCCTTTTATAATCTGATTGCAGCCTATTTTTCCTTACTTCTTTATTATGTGCAGCCAGACTGATCTACTTACTGCACTTATCATGACATTCTACCTCCCTCTCCATGCGCTTGTATAGGCTCTCTCCAGTTCCTGAAATGCACTGCATTCTCACTTTTTAGAATCTCTAGTTGCCTTAAAAACACAGTTCAGTGCACGTACTACCTCCTACATGAGTCTTTCCTGATCATCCCTGCTATTTGCGCCTCCTCCAGTCAAATTACTCAATGTTTACCTTGCATATATTTTGAAACAATATTTGTAGATATTGCTTCCCCTAATAAAATGTAAGATCCTTGAGGGTAAAGACTTTTTTTATTATGATCTCTGAATTCTCAGTCCCTGGCAAAGTACCTGACATTCATTAGCCGCTTAATGAATGCATGCCAAACGATTAATTGACTGACTCACATTGTCCCAATATAGGCACATCTTCTGGTATCATCTATCCATTAGCATTAAACCAGTGAGAAAGTCATTTATAGACATTTATTCACTATCTTTTGCTTATTTTGTTTCACATATATAGATCAAACCTAGCAAGAGGTTTTGTTTTTCAATTGTTTTTCAGTCATATCTGACTCTTCATAACCCCATTTGAGGTTTTCTTTGCAAATATAATAGAGTGGTTTGCCCTTTCCTTCTCCAGCTCATTTTACAGATGAAGAAACTGAGGCAAATATGTTTAAATGACTTGCCCAGGGTCACTCAGCTAGTAAGTGTCTGAGATTGGATTTGAACTCAGGAAGAAGGGTCTTCCTGACTCTGGAAATGGTATTCTATCCACTACACCATTTAGATGCCCAACAATGTCTTTTATATAATTTTTAATAAAACATATGATCTGTAATTTCAAATCTACTATATATCCTTCAGGGAGGGAGAGAACAAACATTTATTGAAATGCCTATTATGTGTCAGGAATAAGGCTAAGCACTTTACAAATATTATCTCATTTGATTCTTACGACAACCCTTTAAGGTAGGTGGTATTATTATCCCCTTTTTATGGTTGAGTAAAGTAAGACAGATAGCAGTTAAATGAATTGTCCAGGGTCACATAGCTAGTAAATGTATGAGGTAAGACTGGAACTCGGGTCTTTCTGATTTCAAGTCCAGCACTCTAGCTACTATATCATACAACCTATCCTTTGTATCTATATGGTCAACACTTTAATGTAATAAAACTACATTTCTTTAAAAAGCATTCTACTGGACACTTTGGCATGGTTGAGAACTGGTGGGGGAGAAGAAGATGGTTGCCCTGGTAAACAAAAGAAGGTGAAAGCCAATCTATGAGAGCCCATAGTGGTTCCAGTGCTGGAATTTAAGGTTCCTCTGGGGAGGAGGTTGGAACAATGGCCTAAGTAGTCAGGAAGTGACAAACAGTACAATTCTCCCTCTTCTGATTCTTTCATTTCTAATCAATGAGATTTTGATACACTATGAAACTCTCAGAATGCCAGACACATGCATATAGGAAAGGAGAAAAGTATATTCCAAAGTCGAAAATAAATAGTTTGGGGATTATTTGTATTACCATTCTCTTTCATTATCCTGGATAAATGAGATTTATCTTTGATAAATGTATTTTTCATTTGGCAACCACTGACTGCATTGAAAGCATTAAGAAGCACACACACCCCCCCCACCCCGCCTCCCACCTCAAAATGTTCAAAGGGAATAACCTTGGGGCAGGAAGGACTGCATCATTGGTGAAACTGACATCTTGCCTTAATTGACTTTTAATGGGGGAACCCCAAATTCCTATGGGAAAATGCCTACAATGATATCATTGGGAGCTCAGAGGAAAATATTATGTTCTAACCTTTTAAAAATTAATCCAACGATTAGCTATGATCCCAACTGTATTTCATTCTAGCTATAATCTGAAAGGTAGGATTATTAAACCAAGACAAATGTAGTGTCATAGGCAAATGTCATACCATAGATTTACCTACCAACAAGACTTTGGCATGGTTCAGGTCAAAGGTTAATTAAAGACAACTAAAGGTCATTCTGTGATTATGTGAGAGCAAGGCTTTAATAGGGCATCAGTCCGACACCCAGTGACAGAAGATTTATACCGGCGGTGATGACACTGCTAGCAATAGTGCTGATAAAAAGAGCCTCGATTTTGGACTGAACAGAATGATGAATGGAGCACATATCTCCTCACACTTCTCATTATAACCTCTTTCACTCTTGGTGGCACTTAGCAGCATTTATTTACTGTGGTTTGAAGGTGTAGGACAGCCGAACAGTATATCTAATACTTTTAAATGTAGACTTGTGATATAAAAATGAAACAAGAGATAAGATTAGGCCTTTGAATAATTGCACAGCTTTTCTTCCAAGATTCCATTCACTAGTGCTAACATTATTTTTCCCCCTAATGTTCTAGTATGTGAGCAGTTCAAGAAAATTAATTGTCTGAGGCAGAAGGTCAAAGGAAAAAAATTACTGATAAGCATTAAACTTGCTATAAAATAGCACTTGACCACATTTTGCCTTCTACAGCTTTCAGAAAGTGAAGAAAAGATAATATAGGAAAAATATATAAACATTCTTTTCCTCTATACTCTCTATGGGCTTGCTTGTCTTAAGTGCTATTATTTTTTTGGAGATTGTATTAGGGAGAAGATTAAGGAAGTCAGCCAAAAAAAAATCAAAGATGAACAAAACAAAACAAAACACCACCACAACACCTCCCTGTCCCCCCCAAAGCAAATGTAAGGAAAACTAAGACCTGATGAATAGCATTTACTTCACCAAGAAACTCCTTTTCAAGATGTTATATATTTATCAAACCACTAGAGTGTAAAGTCTATGAATAAGTCCTATCATCCCTCAGCCAGTAGGCACAATAAAAATTATAACTACAGAAAATTGTCAGTATTACAAGAGGTTAGTTCTACAGATTCAAACACATCTGCTGATGTGACTGTATAACGGAAAATCAGAATCTTTCTGCTTGGGCCTTCAACCAGGGTTGGAGCAGTGTGAGGTCACATCACATTTAACCCTAAGCTTCACACACACACACACACACACAGGACCAATGAGTCAGCTTTAATAAGAGTAGTATACCTGGAGTTATAGTGCAATAAAGCTCAGAGAAGGGCCACTCTTTCTTAATTGAGTGTTTTCTTGTGTGAGTTACTGGTCTGGTCTATATAAACTGTAATATTTTCATTTGCTGATTTAATCAGGCTGCATATATAGTGGCAGAGAGCAGCGATGAGCTCAGAAATACTCATCTCATCAGGTGTGGGTCATGACGACACCTCTGAGGAACTAAACATAACAAATGGTTCTTTGAGGTTGACTCACTCACACCTGCCCAGTCATGGAAACAAGAATAGCCATGCCTACAAAAACTGAAGATTTCCTTCTTTCCTTCCCTCTAAAAAAATAAAGTTCATGAACGATACCTTTTCAATCCCTTTTAACTTGGGCAATTAATTTGCACCATCGAATGTGAGATGGGAAATTTCCTGCATACATAAAATGTTCTTGAACTAGCCACCCACTCATCCTTCCAAGGCTAAGTTGTTGTTAGACAGCATAGTAATTAGGACTATTGTTATCATTTAGGCTATCTCTGCCATCTTAAATATAGAAGCCTAGGTGTGATTTATACTGACCAGCCCCTTCTTGATCTATCAAGATGCACTGCCACAAAATCCTACTATTTAGCCATCCTGATTGACCAGTAAGATGACCACTATAAAATCATATTGATCAGTTTGGTCATTCCATAATCTATTTTCTAGGACATATATAACATCCAACTGGCTTTTTTTTTTGTCTGCTTCAATTGATTGGGAGGATGGATGTGAAAAATATTTATGGTCAGGCAGAAATTTTTTATCATTTTTATAAGACACATTTTTCTGTTCACTTTAAAAATTGTGAAATAAACTCATCACATAACCCACGCCATGTCCAAACCACTCAAAAAGTGAAACAAAACAAAACACAAAACCCCAACCAAGCAACCCAATAGCATGTGTCCCTGTGGAAATTGTTTGTTCTGATGGAGGATCCTGAGTGATATGTTCATTTAAATCTGTTAATGAATAAGTGTTTATTGCACACCTACTGTGTCAAAGCACTGAGATATACAAAATGGGACACTACACTGAAGGAACTTCATTTTTTTAGGAAAATAGTGAGTAGACCAGTTTGGATAGAATGGGTAATTTGTATGGAGAAATAGTGGGAGATGACACTGAAAATGTAGTTTCTACTGATCCCATCACAGTGAGCAAGAATTCTTTCAAAATTCAGGCATTGAAAGATCAAATGGTCCCCTCATAAGGGGGCAGGCAGGACCTTCTAGGCTGATGGTGCCCCTTCTTTTGCCTTTCAACACGAGCACTTTTCTATCTCAATATCCTTTGGAAAAACAGCATTCCAAACCCTAGAACACTCGCTTACCTTCATAGGTATTAATGCAACACCTTGTGCAAGCATTATTTTCAGTTCTGAGAATCCGGGTTCCCTTTAGAATGAATGAATGAAAACATATTTATTAGATGTTTACTATGTGCCAACCACAAGTACAAAAGCAAAGATAGTCCCTCCCTTCCTATGTTCTAATAGGGGAAGCCCCAAACAGTGGGAAGGGGGCAGCACATGGCTTAGAAAGTTCCTAGGTTAGATAGATTGATACCTAATATATGTTTATTGACTTACCAACTGCCATCCTTACCGGAACAATGACAGAATTGGTCTTATCATGGTTCCAGAACTGGAAATGGGAAAGAGGGACAAGAGGGAAAGTCTGTCAAGAAGATGACTGGGAAAAAGGGAGTGAAATAAAGCATATTTGAGGTCTACCTAAAATAGTAGGTCAAATGAGGCAGTCATGAATTAGGACATGAGGTCACTGGGCAGAAGTTGTGCAGATGAAAAGATTAAAGCCCCCAAGGCATAGTGGCTGCTCTGATAACCTGGTAGTTGATGAGACTTTCAAGAAGTTATCTGGGGAGTGGGAGGTGAAGTGAAATACGAGTAGGTCCTGTTTCTCTGGAATGATTGTCACTCCTACCTAAAAGCTTGAGGGCTCTTCATAACAATCAAGCAATTGTTTACTTATGAACATCAGTGTTCCTGATGATATGAGTGTCCAGCTTAATATGAAGATACAGGAGAGAAAATATTGGAGCAAGGGCAGATGGAGCAGTCGTAAGTTGTGAACTTTAAAAAAAGAAAATTCATTTAAAAACATTTGAATGGCTTTGGTAGAATAAAATTGAAATAGGGATATTTGGTCCTTCAGTTTAAAAATCTCACCTTAAATGCCTAATTCTTGAGAATGAATAACAATTTGCTTATACTGCATTATAAATGTATCCCAGTTATGTCTGGACACCTCTAGTTTGCCTAATATGGAAGCGCTCTTGAGGGGCCTTTGGAGTATGTAAAATTGCCTAACATGGAGTCCTCTTCATCCCTTACCACATGGGTCAGGGCAGCTTCCTTTGATATGCTGCCTTCTTCTTTAAGACTGGTGAAACAGAGCTGCCACACCATTTTAGCTACTCTCTCTTTTCTGTGCCCATCAAGTATGCCAGGAGCTGAACTGGTGAGATGGGATGGATGTTTCTTCTCCTTGTACCTCTTCTTTACCCTAATTTCCATAAAATGGACCCAAAGGTATTTGTTTCTGTTCTGTGTTGCTTGCCCTCAGTTTTAGGTCTGAAGGAGACCTGGGGTCCCAAGGGACCTGGGGGTTCAAATCATGGCAAACCGAGTCATAACTGAGGCAAGATGGTGCAACTAACCAGTTTGAAACCAAAATGCCTGGAATTTGAAAGTGGAACTTGTAACTGAGACTATCTCCTATGGGAAAAGCTATGTACCTAATCTCCTCCCCTTTCCCAGAGACTGAGGTGGTACAGGGCTGAGGAAGATTATACCTCCCATGTGTTAGAGGAATAAACTTGTATATTTGTGATTATACTTTCTGAAGTAAATATTTATATGTAAAAGTCAATCTGTTAGTGACTAATGAGAGTACAGGAGACTATACCCCTACAATTTAGGTAACACCATTGGCAAGGGCTGGATACATTTTCAGAGTCTAGATACATACCCCAAAGTCTGTTAAGGGCACCAGAGAACCCTGGGAGAAGGATGAAATATTACTTACTTGGTCTTCCAGGGAGTGAGGACCATGGTCATTTGTATTACATATATATTACATGTAATATATATGTATATGATATTTTATTTTATTTGCACAACACCCTTGTGAGATAAATGCTATAGTCATGATTACCTCCATTTAATAGTTCCTCCAGATAAGGAAAATGAGGATGAATCTGGGCCTTTCTGCTTTTACTGCATGAGCTTAGTCAGGTTTTCTGGCCTTCAGGCCTGGCCTTCTATCAGCTGCTCCAGCTACATTGGCAGTGCACAGACAGAGGTTGTAGGTGGTTGTGAAGATGGGGAGAACAGAATATTTCTTTGTTATTTTCTTTTGTTTTCTACTTTTTTCTCCTGCTAGATTCTTTGGCTTTGTCTTCCCTTTCATTCCCATCTGGAGTCTTTGTTTGACGGAGAACATGAAAATGACTGTCATCTTGAGCTACTCTTGGCGGAGGGAACTGTGCTTAGAGGAAAAACAAATCTATGATTAGTGAGTGCACAAACATCCCAATTCATGCCTAGCTCCACTCCTCCCCAGAGCAGGAAAAGAGAGCTGTGCACAGGAGCGAGGCAGCACATGGATTCCACTGAAGTATCTGGAGGATTCATTGGGAAATTCTGTAAAACATGCTGCCTAAGAGTCAAACACCATAATCTAATTAAACATAATCCTATGTACCAGCAGCACTATTTAGCATTTCATGGTATTTTGACCTTTGTTGCTATTATCACTTTTGTTGTCTGACTCTTCTTGACCGTATTTGGGGTTTTCTTAGTAGATTTGCCATTTCCTTCTCCAGGTCATTTTATATATGGGAAAATTGAGCAATCAGGGTTAAGAGACTTGCCCAGGGTCACACAGCTGGTAAGTGTCTGAAACCAGATTTAAATTCAGGAAGATGAGTCTTCCTATTTCAAGGCTGTCACTCTATCAATGGTGCCACCTAGCTGCTCTTTTGACCCCGTTGTTTTAGGATAAATTTTGGATTTTTTAAAATTTTTAAGCAGTTCCAGCAGCTCAGGGTTAACTTCCAATGTTTTCCCTAATTCTCCATATTAGTGAACTCATCTACCTAGTCCTTTGCCAATACTTCCTCAGGTTCACTCTGGTACTAGTTGTATTCAGTATTTATATTGTTTTGTCTTCCTGATTAGATTGAAAGATTTTCAAGGATAGGAATAATCATTCTTCAACAAGTATCCTAAACACTTAATAATATAACATGTACTCACAACGAACATGTATGTTCATTGCCACGATTGTCAAACTCTCCAACTCCCTTTGATGTTCTGTATTTTTCTGGGCAAACTGGCAATTAGGCACTCATAATTTGTAAGCCTATGAATTCTTGAACTATGAAGATGGATAAACCTATGATATATGGGTAACTGAACAAAATTTTGTCAGGCTTCCAAATTATGTTTACCTACACCATACTTTCTAAACATATTAATAATACATATTAATTTGAGCGAGGAGCTCTGGTTTTCTGGCACTGAAACTATTTATAGAAAAAAAAAAACCCTTAGACAAAGTTTTTCAAACTTGGGGTCTATGAATTTGTTTTTAGAAGTATTTTGATAACTTTATTTCAATGTGATTGAGTTCTTTTGTAATCCTATTTATTTTATTCATTTAAAGGCATTATTCTGAAAAGTGGTCCATTGGCATCACCAGATTGCTAAAGGGGTCATGACACAAAAGATTTAAAAATCTCTGCCTTAGAAGATGAAAATGAACTTCAGCCTTATTGTTTGACTAGAAAGATTCTTCAAAGAAAATACTTCAAGGTTACCCAACTTCCCATCTTTTAAGTCTTTAAAGCTCCTCAATAGTCTTACATCCAGCCTCTCCCTTCTTCTATTAATCCTCCACAAAGCAGATAAACTGATACTTGGAGAAGTATAGGTCTTGACATGTTGTATCTCTACCCAAGAAGCTTTGGTCAGTCCATATTGCCTTTGGATCAATATGAACATTTATGTTTGCCCCCAGAAGCCCATAAGGGGCACAATTGCTGGGCCTGGAGTCAGGAAGACTTGAGTTCAAATCTGTCCTCAGGCACTTAATCCCTTTGTGTATGTAGGGAGTATGGGGTTATCAAGGAGGACTAGCATGTTTGGTATGAGCGCTTGCTGAGCCTTTTTCAGGGTTGCTCCTTTACCCTGGGTGTCCACCTGGCACTCAGTTCTCTCTTGTGTCTCCAAGAAGCTGTAGCACATGCAGCGGCCATATGCTGTTGAATTGTTATTAAACCAGGTTAAAAGTAACCAACCAGCCTAAAACCTATCAGTGAGTTAGGTTGTATCTACCCTGAGCATGTGAAGACTTCCCCTGACAATGAACAGATGAGAACAATTTGTTCCAAGGACCATGAAGGTGGTTGAAGGCACTGTGGAGTGCTTAGAGCTTGGCCAGGCAACAAAGACGCCAAGATCATCCAGTGCACGCCATCATCTTGACTTTTGTCTTGCCACTGGAATTTCATGTCTCTGAAAGGGAGAGTAAGGCTGATGATTTTGTGTAACTCTGCCTCACTTAAATCCACACAAAGGAGTCAAGACATTGCCCTATGGTGTCATTGGTCCTCTTCAGAAACAAAGGACAAAAACAACAACAACAACAAAACTGGCTGTGTGTGTCCCTGGGCAAATCACTTAACTCTTGTCTGCCTCAGTTTTATTAGCTGTAAAAAAGGGATAATAAGAGTATGTACCTCCTAGGATTATTGTAGGAATCACGTGAGATGATAATTATTAAACCCTGTGGTACACTGTAGGTACTTAATAAATGCTTCTGTTTCCTTCCTTCCACTTAAGTTCCTTCATTATCTGCTTCCAGCCTATCTTTCCAAACATATTATCCAAAAATTTCTTCATGTACTCTACATTCTAGCCAAATTTGCCTACTTTCTGTTCCTACAACATACCACTTCATCTCCCATCTCTGAAACTTGGCACAGGTTGTCTATCCTCCATGCCTATAAAGTTCTTTGCCCTCATCTCTGTTCCTAGGAAGTCTCATCTCCCTTCAAGACCCAACTCAAATGTCCCACTTCATAAATCTTCTGTTAGGGCCATTTGTTAGGGCTCTCTCGTTCTATGATGTGCCTTTGCATTTATTTTGTATATGTCTCATGCTGACTTGTAGAATCATAGATTTAGAACTGAAAGAAAGCTCAGACACTATTCAGTTCAACTTCTCTCTGTGATGGAAGGGAGGTGAACTATCTTATCCAAAGATGCTACAGAGCTTGGGTTCAAACTCAAGTGCTTAGATTCCAAATCCACCACTCTTTTCACTACATCATTCAGGGAGACTAATTTCCCTCTCTCTCACATACCCCTGACAAACTTAAGCTCTTTGAGAGAAGAGACTGCTCAGTTATTGAAATGAATGGTACGTTGACTAAAAATTCTTTTGCTTTCTAACCTTCAACTCAATTTCATACCTATTTTTCTAAATTTTAAATCTTCATCTCTAAAGTATCCAACATGTAGTTTCCTCTGGCCCCTTTGAATGTTAATGGGGTAAACCATATAGCATAATAATCGATTAGATCATGGATCATAGGGTCATAGTGTCATAAATTTACAGCTGAAAGGGATCATAGAATCCTAGATCTAAGGGACCTCAGAGACAACCTACTCCAATCTCCCACCTTTATTCTATAGTCAAGTAAACTGAGGTCAAGAAAGGTTAAGTGAGCTGCCTAAGATCATACAGTAATAGCACCAGGATTAAAACCCAAGTGTCTATATATGCAGTGCTATATCCAGTGCTTGGTCTGCTGCATCACGATGGTTCTTCTCCCCCCCTCCAAACCCTCACCCCTTCCCATATTAGCTCTTAAATAATATCCTGGATTGTTCTTCAATGATTTCATGTATAGGGGAAGGAAAAAAGGAAACAAGAATTTATTAAGCACCTAATATGTGTCAGGCACTGGATTAAATGCTTTATAAATATTATCTAATCCTCACAACAGCTCTAAGAGCTAGATTCTATAAGTATCCCCATTTACAGTTAAGGAAACAGAAGTTAAGTGACTCGTCCAAGGTGACACAAACAGTAAGTATCTAAGTCTGGATCTGAATTCAAGTCTTTTTGACAACAGGCTCAATACTCTATCTACTGCAGCACTTAGCTGCCTTCTACAAATAAGACCTTGTATTGTTGGGATTTAATACTAAAATACTCAAATGGTGGATCTGTGATCTTGTTTGTGTAGATGTTCCCACCTGTGATGTAGATTGCAACCCTTGTAGTGCCATTTGTTCATCTACCCATCTGGCGATCCTTGTCCCATGTCACTTCATAAGTTTACCACAGAGAGGCAATGCGAAATGTAGGGGCTTTCCTCACTTCCTCCTAACATTGTGAGGTTCCCACAGGGTATCCACCAATAAGTTATCTCTCACTCTCACTATGTACCAACCCATCTCCATTTTTGATTGTATGTTCCCCTTATGAAATACTAGCCATCTTCTTTACCAGTCTAGTGACACTGTCAAAAGAAGAAAATATAGTTTACTTGGAGTAATCTATTCTTTAAAAAGTTATGTTGACTTTTTGTCATCTTTGCTTACTTTTCTCTATATAGTCATTAACCATCCATTTAGTAATATGCTCTAGAATTTTGTCAGGAATTGAAGTTAAGTTCACTTGCTTATGGTTTAGGGTATTGCTGGAGCCAATACAAACAGGCTTAGGTTAACTGATTGTTAAAATTTCAGCATGAGCATTTACACCTTGGAAATCAGCAAATGCTACAAATTGGGACTTGATTTATTGTTTTGAGAATTGTCTACACTTAAGAAAATGATATAGAAAACGTTAATGATGCAGATTAAAATTAAAAGTATTATATGGAGTACATTTTTCCAGCTGGAGAGCCAATGGTCAAACATTTACCAGCACACCCCTGATTTTAGCTGCCTAACAGCCACTCTTGCTCCCTCATTTCCTGTAATCCAAAGAGTATTCTCCTTGGCAAAAAAAAAAAAAAGAGAGAGAAGTAAAAACAAAGGAGAGCTTTTGCCTTCTTTCTCCTCCTTTTTAAGAAAATGCTCAGATCAGAAATGTTCATTTTTTTTATTCCTCTCAATTCCACTCCAGACTCCCCAGGTTTCCATATCTCCTCTTTGTTTTTCAGCTTCCTTTTATATATTGTCTTCCCTTCAAAGAAGGTAAGCTCTTCTAGGGCAGGGACTGTTCTTTTATTTTGCTTGTATTTATATTCCTTATATTTAGCACAGTCACTGCCTAAATAATGTTTAATAAATGTTTGTTGGTAACTCTTTATCCCTCATGATTATTGTCCTACCTACATAGCAGCATTCTTCTCTCTTTTTTTAACCTGAAAGCAAAACCATGACCTTTGCCTGTCCTTACCACTCATTCCTGGCCTTAATTCTCTCCAAGTTTCAACACTCCTGACACAAATATTAGAGAATACGTCATGATTTTGTATTCCTACTCCATGATTTACTTCTGTTTTTACCTTCTATAAATAACTTTTAAGACAAAGTCAACAAACATTTATTGAGTACCTACTATGTGCCAACCCATTGATAACGAGGTTGACCCATGCATTGCCAGAGCTAGCTCAGTGTGTGGGAGGCTCTGAAGCAAAGTGTGGAAGAGAAGAGGTATTAGACTGACTAACAAACTTAAGGTCAACAGTCATTGTGCTGACCTCATTGTTGTATGCCTGTGAAACAGTCTATCAGCACCATGCCAGGAAAATGAATTGCTTCCATTCAAATTGCCTTAGGAAAATTCTGAAGATCACCTGGCAGGATAAGGCACCAGACACTCAAACTAAACTGCCAAGCATTCAAACTCTGCTTCAGAGAGCACAACTCTGATGGGTTGGCCACGTTGTTCAAATGTAAAACGTATGCCCACTCGCCAAAAAGACTGCTTGATGGAGAACTCACACAGGGCAGGTGATCACATGGTGGTCAGAAGAAGCAATACTAGGACATTCTCAAGGTCTCACTTAAAAACTTTGGAATTGATTGTGACATGGGAGACACTGGCACAGGATCATTCAGCATGACGCACCCACATCAGAGAAGGTGCTGTGCTCTATGAGCAAAGTAGAATAGAAACAGCTCACAGGATGCACAGATTTAGAGAATTCATCCCAAATGTTCACATGGACTATTTGTGCCCCACCTGTGGTAGAGCGTTTTGAGCTCATGTTAGTCTGATCAGCCACAGTTGGACACATTGAAATTTGACTCTACCATAGTGATGTCACTTTGGTCCTCTTTGAGAATGAAGGATAACAACCAACCCTGCATCAGGCACTATGCTAAGCTCTGGATTATGATGAAAGGCAAAAGACACTCTGCTCTCAGGGAGCTTAAAGTCTAACGAGAGAGGCAACATGCCAACAACCATGTAATATATAAGATATATATGGTATAGAGTGGAGAGAGTCAACTGAGGGAAGAAATTATTATTAAAGAGAACTAGGAAAGGCATCTAGTAGAAGGTAATACTTTAGCTGACATTTGATTGCTAGAGAAGCCAGAAAGAGGAAGAAGAAAATTTCAGGGAAAATACCTCAAGTTGGAAGACGGAGCATTGTGTTGAGGAACAGGAAGGGAGCCAAGGGTCACTGGATCACAACAGAGTACTTGGAGGGGTGGGGTGGAATAAAATGTAAGAAAACTGGAAAGGTAGGAAAGGGCCAAATTACGAAGTGCTTTCAAAGCCAAACAGAGGTTTTTATAGTTGAGTCTGGAGGCAGTGGGAACCTGTGCATGTCCATGCTAGTCTCTTTAGATAGTTCCCCCTTTTCTCCTCATCAGAATTTTCCGTTTATGTCTTTATAGCTTTCCATTCCCCCTCAACTGATTTTCCCTGTAGGCCATGGAGTCCTACCTCTTCTTTCCTGTCAACCTTTTGAAATTCACTTGGCCATAATCTAAGATACATGTCAGAATATGCCCAGCTTTCCTCTCCTGCTCTCTGATGAATTCTAAGATAAGTGGTCTTAGAAACTGCATAGATGCCTAAAGTTCCTGATGTTTCTCCTTATGACTCAAATGTATTCTTTTCTGGGTAGAATAAGATGCAGAATAATAATTCCCTTTATTGTTTTCTTTACTATTTGAAAAGCAAAACTATTATTAAGACAAGCTAAGAATTTATCAGCCTTCCTGCTGTTGTCTGAGACAGAGCCCCAGAAGATTTCTGTATAAATCAACTCCTCCTTTACTACTCTGTCTTGCTTCTGTACCAGGATTTTGTTCTTTTTCCCAAACTTCTTACCTATTTCTTTCTTCTGTCCAAGTGGTATGTAGCACATTCCCATGACATCATTTTTTTCTCACTGAATTGATCTGCTTCCAATAACCAATAACAGGTCGGGACTTGTTCTTCAAATGTTAGTTCCTCACATATTGTCATTTGATGTCAATTATTTAGTCAGACTTGATTAACTTTTAGAAATGGGTATTTCCTAAGGAGATATATTAAGAACAATAAGTATAAAACATATCCTCCCCAAAGTCTATAACACTTTTTCAGTCATCTCCTTCTCTTCTTGACCTTATTGGGGCTTTCTTGGCAAAGATACTATAGTGGTTTGCCATTTCTTTCTCCTACTCATTTTATAGATGAGGAAACTAAGGCAAAAGGGGTTAAGTGATTTGTTCAGGGTCACACAGCTAGTAATTATTTAGGGACAAATTTGAACTCAGTAAGAAGAGTCTTCCCGACTCCAGGCCCAACATTCTATCCACTGTAGTATCTAATTACTTTCTTGCAAATATATAGAGTTCAAGGGAAAGTGGGCTCAAGGTTAGAAAGAACATGTAACAAAGGATTAACTGTAGATCCTGGAAGTCCTTCTGCTGAAAAATGTTCCCCTTAGAGAGAATTTTGAATATATTTCCAGCCTTGTCTTTGGCATTTAAAGCAAATATGGCTATCAGCTATTCCAGGAATGCTGCCAGGATGCAAATGAGAAGATGGGAAATCCAAAATCTTCCAGACCTCTGAAGTTCATGATATTCTTTTCTTGTCTAGAGGAGGAGGAGGATATGGAGACGAAGGCCAAGGTCTGAGGTTCTGTCCTTCTCTTTCCAATCAATTCCTTCTCAGGGCTTTAGCTGAAACATTTTCTCATCCTTGATGCCAGATTACAACTAGTTTTTTACAGGTTTAAATAGGTCCTAAAGGCCATGACCAAATCTATTATCTAATCCAAATAGACTTCCTGTCACATCTCCAGAAGGAGTCAGGCCTTGTTCTTAACTAATGAGCAAACAAGCCTCATCTATAAAATACGGGGTTTGGATAATCCATTGTAACTCTAAAATTCTATCCTCTGAGCTCTTTTTAAATGTCTGTTCTAAGATACCAAATGTTCCTGCCACAAGAAAAAGAGGTATAACTGTAGTAAAAAAAAATAGTCAATATAGATAGAAACAACTAATTTTCTAAAAATTTCACAACTCCACCAACAATGATCACCATGGCAGTCCTTCCACACTTCCCCAACATTAACTATTCCTTTCTTTGTCATCTTTGCCTATTTGATGAATGTGAGTGAGATCTTAGAGTTGTTTGATTTTCATTTGTCTTATTATTATTAGTAATTTGAAAGTTTCTTTCATATGCTATTTTTGGCTTTTTGTAAGTAGTATTTTATTTTTTCCAACTACATATAAAGATTGTTTTCAACATTCATTTTTTACAAGATTTTGAGTTACAAACTTTTCCCCCTTCCTCCTTTCTCCTTCTTTCTCCTCCCCAAGATGGCCACCAATCTGATGTAGGCTATATATGTGCAATCATGTTGAACATATTTCCACATTAGTCATGTTGTGAAAAAAGAAACAGAACAAAAGGGAAAAACCACACACAAAAAAAGTGAAAATACTATGCTTCAATCTGCATTCAGACTCCATATTTTTTTTCTTCTGGATGTGAATAGCATTTTCCATCATGAGTCTTTTGGAATTGTCTTGGATCATTGTATTGCTGAGAAGAGCTAAGTCTATCAGAGTTGATTATTGTATGATGTTGGTGTTACTGTGTACAATGTTCACCTGGTTCTGCTCAATTCACTCAGCATCAGTTCATGTAAGTCTTTCCAGGTTTTTCTGAAGTCCACCTGCTCATCATTTCTTATAGCACAATAATATTCCATTAGATTCATATACCACAACTTGTTCAGTCATTCTCCAGTGGATGGGCATCCCCTCTATTTCCAATTCTTTGCCATCACAAAAAGAATAGTTTGCAAATTTTGAGAGTTATTTGTTAGCATCCCTTTTAAGTATTTATCCACTGGGAAATAAATGATTTTTGGTCTTATACAATTATGTCAGCTATTTATATGTCTGGGGTACCAAAATATTTAAGAAATTTGACACAAAGATTTCCTCCCAGTCAACTTCTTCCCTTCTTTTCTTTGATTCATTGATTCCATTTGTGCAAAAACTCTTAAATTCCATATAATCAGAATTATCTGTTTTATCTTTTATAATTGCCCATATCCCTTGCTTTATTAAGGGGAAATGGAGGCTCTGATTGTAGATAGTTTTCTCAGGGAATTTAGCTAGGAAAGGGAGGAAGGCTATAGGATGATGATTAGTCAGAATGGCAAGATCAAGTCAGGTTTTTTAAGGATGGGGGAAACATGAACATATTTATAGATGGCCAGTAGATAGGGAGCAATGGAGAATTAGAGGATGGAGATTATAGAGCAGGGGATCTGCTGGAGAAGATGGGATAGTATGGGATCAAAGGTGCCTATTGGGAGTTGGCCTTAAGAAGAAGAAAGACCACCTTTTCATATAAGACAGAGGCAAAGAAGGAGATACCTCTGAATGAGGTGACATGATGAGTAGAGAAGAGCGAGTTCTCGGTGAATGACCAGAAGTTTTTAAGTTAAATGGAGGCAAGCTCTTCAGCTCAGATGGTGGAGTTGCCATATTATACACCTATGCTCCCACTGGAATTTAAATTCCTTGAGTGCAGTTGCTTTTTCTTTTTGTCTCTGCATCTCCGGTAGCTTTCACAGTGCCTTGTACACAGTAGACATTTAATATAAGCTTGTTGGATTGATTTAATGAAAGATCCACCAAAAGCTTTTTAACAGGCTAGAAGATTGGACTGAATCTAATAAGCTGAAATCTAATAGGTATACATGTAAAATCCTACATCTGGGTTCAAAAAAAGTAATATCTCAGATTAAAAAAATGGGAGAAGCCTGGTTAAACAAGACTTCATCTGAAAAAAGATATGGGGGTTTTGCAATCCACAAGTACAATATCAATTAATAGAGTGATATGACAGCCAGGACAACTGATGCAACCCTAGAATGCATTAAGAAGAATATAATGTAGAGAAAGAGAAGGCCAATAGTCTCACTGAGCTACGCATTGGTCAGATTGAATCAAGAATATTGTGTTCAGTTTGGGGCATCATATTTTGGAAAGGATGCTGATAAGCTGGTAGCTTCCAGAAGAGAGTGACCAGGGGGTAAGATGCATTTAAACCATGTCATATGAGGCTCAGCTAAAGGAAAACTGGGGAAACAGCCCAGAAAGCAAAGACCCAGTGAGCACATGATAATAGTCTCCCTGTATTTGAAGTCCTATCATGGAGAGAAAGGATTTGGTTCATTCTACTTGGCCTCAGAAGGCTGACCTAGAACAATGGATGGAACTTGCAGAGAATGTAAAGGTTCATTGTAAGCAAAAACTTCTGAACTGTTAGAGCTACATAAGAGTGCAATGGCTTGCTTTGAGAAGTACTGAATTCCTTCTTATTAACAGTCTTTACAAAAAACTACAAGATCTCTTGTTGGGGATGTTATAGAGAAAATTCTTATCAGCTATAGGGTCAGACTTGATGGCCCTGAATGTCCTCTCAGATTCTGTAATCTTTTAAGTGAAGAAATTCTCATTTGAAGCCCTTTGTTCAGATTTTATTGGTCTGTGCTGATAGTCTCTTTTGTGATTTGTTTTCATTTTTAAATGCCTAAAATTCATTGTGCAGATGTTTAGAAATTAAAAATTATATTGAGAATGTATAACAATAGAGTAAAATATTCATATAGTAGAGTAACAGATGAATATTGGCTTTACCTCCCTCAGGAGAAGTGCCAGAAACTTCTCTTTACTCTACCTTTCAAAGATTAGCAATTTCTCAAGAATGGAGAAATTTAGAGGGATCTTTAGTAGCTCTAGTACTGAAGATGAAGGTCATCCTCCTTCACCCTCCTCAATCACTCCCTTTCTCTGAATGAGTAATGACTCAGTTAGGCAACCCTAACTATTGGTGTTATAAAAAAAAAAGGCCTAGTGTTCATATACACATAGTCAACCCAAAACTTTCCCTTTCTATTCCTAGTCATTACAGTAAATTAGTTAGGGCTGCTTATCCAGATCCTTTGGAATTCAGAGGGCATTGAGCACATTTGCAGCCTTGGGCAACATAAAACAACAGAGCTCTGCCCTTAGTTACCAAAAATAACTAATTAAAATAGAAAACTACCATATTTCTTCTGGCCTCCACTCTACTCGCCCTAATCTACCAATGCCTTCTACTAAGGGTTCCCCCTTTGCTTGCCCCAGCAAAAATCTTAGTTTTGACTTTTTCCAGCTCTCTACTTTTGGTTTCTAATTTGTAAAATGAAAGTACTGGACTAGATGATCTCTAAAATTTGCTTCAGCTCAACTTGTATGATTTATGAACTAATTGACCATATGTGTATTGGGTAATGGGGATAGGAAAGAGACATGATCTTATGTCTCCTAGTTTCCAGAACTAGGGAGTAATAGGCTCACTATATTCTGCCCTGATCAGAAAATATCTGAAGCATCGTTATGTTTAATTTTGGGTGCCCCATTTTAGGAAGAGTATAGACAAAATGGAACAGGCCCCAAAGAGAACATCCACATGGTTTAGGGAATTGGAACCCATGCCATACAAAGACTGGTTTGAGGGAACTGAGTATGTTTAGCCTGAAGAAAAAAACAGTCGATTAACCACTATATAAAAAATACCACAAATCAGTAATAAATAGAGAAATCCAAAATAAAGCAAATCTTGGTTTCTACCTCATGCCCATCAGATTGACAAAGATAACAAAAAATGAAATGACAAATGTTGGAGGGACAAAGAAAAAATAGGCACATTAACACACTGTTGGCAGAACTGTGAATTTGTCTAGTTATTCTGAAAGCAATTTGGAATATACCCCGAAAGTCATTAAGTTATGCATACCCTCTGACCAACAGCTGTTAGACCTATATCCCAAAGAGCTCAAAGAAAAAGGAATAGTACAAAAGCATTTATACCAACACTTGGTGTAGTGGCATAGAACTAGAAACTAAGGGGTGCCCATCATTTAGGGAATGGCTAAACAAATTATAGTATATGAATATAAATAAAATAACATTATACCATAACAAATAATGAAAGGGGAAGTTTCATGGAAACCTCAGAAGATATGTGTGAACTGATGAAGAATGAAATAAAGAGAACCAGAATCATTTAGGAAAAGAAAAGAGAACAGGACAGACAGAAGGAATCAAAGATAAGTAGAACAGCTTTGAAAGTCACATGTTGAATTTATTATACACTTTTTTTAAAAGTAAATTTTATATAATAGAGATCCACAGGTTCATGAACAATCCTTTTCTGTTCTACAATGTATATGGAAGTGTTCATTTTATTTTGTTCAGATTTTTTTAAACAAATTAAAAAATAGAGTGGGCAGAGGGGCTAAGGATGGGGTAAAGAGTTAGGCTGAGGGTGACATAATATTTGTCTTTGAGTATGTGTAGAGTTGTGCTGTAGAAGAGAATTAGGTTTGCTCTTCTTGGTCTTAAGGATATAATGAGGAGAAACGGGTAGATGGTGCAGAGATAGAACTAGACTTGGAGAGAAAAACTATCTGTCAAAAGTAGTACATTTTCCCTTGATATCTATATCTATATCTGTATCTGTATCCGTATCCGTATTCATATCCATACCCATAACCATACCCATACCCACATCTGTATCCTTATCCATACCTATACCTATATTCATATCTATATCTATAGCCATATCTATATTGATATATAGACAGATATAGTTAATAATCACTGGACATTTTCAAGTGGAAGCTGGTTAACCACTATTCTGGGATTCCTATTCAGGTATTGTTTTAATTAGGTGACATCTATAGCTTCTACTTCTGAGATTCTATGGTATACAATGTACCATTTTGGGTTAGAGGAAGGAAAGAGCATTTCTGAATCAACTCTCAGCCCAGAAGTACACTGTGTAGGAGTAGGAGAAAATGGGCATGATATCAAACATTTAAAACCTTCTCCTGCCCATTTTTTTCTTCTTGAGTTCCATAAATTTCCATATTTCACATCTCTCCCCAGCAGCCCTTTCTACTTCTGGATCTGAGTTCCAATCCAGCAGGTTATTGCTTTCAGTTAACTCCCAATTAATCCTGAAAATGCTGATTGATAATATTTAAACCCCAGGCTTCTTGAAGTCTTACACATTAGGAAAATATTAAAGACTAAACACTTGAAAAAAATGCAAAGGAACAAAACTATCACAATGGAATTACTGGAAGTAGCCTGCATATTAGGGGTATGGGGTCTTCCCAGGTAACCCCCAAATGAAAGTGGCTACCAACTTGGAGTTAGGATCTGGTTTGTGGTTCTAGCTTTATATGTGGCAGGGGTACAATATGATTTACTCTGGCTCCTATACACCTTTGGGATAACCCTTCAAAGATCAATAGATCTGAAGTCAAAAGATGTGGATTAGAAAACTGGCTCTATTACTTATTATTTGTATGACCTTGAACAAGTCACTTCACCTTTCAGGGTCTTAGATTTTCCTTTGTAAAATAAGGGCTTTTAACTAGATGGAAGCTGCCTTTAAGTACTTGCAGGAATGAGTGATTAACAGAACTTTGGGATTACCTTAGGGCACTGAAATTTAGAAGAAGCACTTTCAGTCCTTAAGCAATAATAATTAAATTCAGCAATGAGTTATCAAGAATTAGTATGAATGTCTATGCCTATATATAAGTATAATTATAGTCATCTAAGTATATCTATGAATATGTAAGTGAATGTATGTACTTGTATATATGTATACATATATATGTGTGTGTATCTGTCCTTAATTGTATACTTCTTGCAGGGTGCAGGGAGGGAGGGGGACAAAAGAACAAAGTAAAAAGTGCAAAGCAGAGAAGAAAAGAAAACTTAAAAGGAAGCAAAGATAGATAGCCTTGAACATAACGTGTAATATTTATTACATAGGCTTTCTTGAAATGGCAATTTATTGCTATATATTTTGAATCCTCTCTAACATTTTGCTGTGCAAATGGCAATCCTTTTTTCTTTTCTTTTTTTGTATATAAGTTTTAGGATTTAAATTTATAATGTTTCTTTTTTCCTATGTATAGTTAAGTTTAAAATATATTTTAAAAAAGAATTAATTAAAATCTGGAGCTATTGCATCCACTTCCCTTTCTCTCACTTTCCCCTTCCCCCCTTCACAATATATTTGTACCAGGTAAAGCATCAGCTATCAGTGGCCTTATAGCATGTCAGCCATCTCTGCCTAAGAGGGTTGACTCACCCCTCCTACCTTTGATGGAAAACTGAGTGCTGCTTGCCCCAAGTACAAAAGTTGCTAGTTATGGCTTTAGTGATTCCCTGGGCCCTACCAGGTAGATCTAGGAAGAAGGAGCAGAAGGTGAAAAGTGGTAGATTTTTGCCAGACTTTCTAACAATTAGAATGAAAGTGAAGTGGAAGGGATTACCAACAGTAGGTAGCTAAAAGGTGAATCATTTAATGTCTTCAACTTCTCTTTTCTGACAAATGAGGTCCTTTCTACCTACAGTCTCTAAATTCTAAAGTGGGTACCCTGTCTTTCATAAAGTGTCTGGATGATCATTTTCCTAGATTGTATATAGGAGATTATTTAGATTCCAACTAAAATAGATCTCTGCATTGTGAGATTCTATTAGTCTACACAGGAAAAAAAAAGAGTCAGCAGCAAATATTATCCTTCTGTGCCCCATTAGTGCAACCAATTGTGAACTATAGATTCTTCAAATACATTTCATGTTTGATTTCCTTTCCTTCCTATAACGTAATTAGCACAAAGGACCTTTGGCTTTCATATCATTACTGCAGGAATAGAGGGTAGGGGTGGGGGTGGAAGGGAATATACATTTATACAGTTCCTACTATGCACTATGCTAACTTTACAAATATCCAAATTAATTCTCAAACCCTGGGTGGTAGGTACTGTTATTATCCCCATCTTACAATTAAGGAAACTGAAGTTGTTACTACCCATAGTCACACAGCTAGTCAAGTGTCTGAGGACAAATTTGAACTCAGGTCTTCTTGGTTCCAGGCCCAAGTTCTCCATTCACTGAGCCACTTAGTTGCCAGTTGCATTGGGACAGCATTGGCTAGGAAAATAAAAATTCAAAAAATGAGAATCTGGAGATCAACTTCATCTTTTCAGATGTGTATTTTAAAAATTGAATATGTGTTCATTGTTCTGATCTGCTTTCTTGCTATAACGTAACACCTAGTATTGTTTTCCCAATGACGTAACTAGCGTGGAGAAGGTAGTATTTGATGACAACAGCCTACATGAGAAAGGCAGTAAGAGAAGGAACAGCACATTAGCAAGTTCTCTCTAAGGAAGACTTCAGGATAACATAAAGAAGTAGTGTGGGACTCTGCTTAAAAAAGAGAAGAAGATTTTGAATCAGGTGGAATGCTCAATAACAGAAATGGAAATGTGCTTAATTATTGGTCCAGGAAAGAAATCCCTGCATTGTCTGAGCTGTTTTTATATCGGGCCAAGAAAAGCTAAAACAGCAGCCCAAACAGATGGAAAACTCTGGCTGTTTCAGGGTTCCCTCCTGACACTGACAGATGTATTCCTGTAGAAGAGAGAGAGAGAAAGAGAGACAAGTCTTTCTAATTTTTTAAAAAAGCTCACTGCACAAAGCAGCCAAAATGCAAGCGAAGAAAAAACATCAGCATTCTGAGTAGTATCAATGTACAACATTCATCATCTGAAAAGCTTGTACATCAATACTCTACGTGAATTATGTTGCTTTCTTCTGTCTTCATTGATGTTATTTCCCCAGCAGCAAGATAACACCAATATTGTACATTTGTACCTCCCTAAGAGGCCTACTCTAATGCTTCATCATAACACATGAGAGACTCTGGGTTATTATAGGTATGCAGCTAGGTGGTGCAGGGGATAAAATGCTAGGCTTGGAGTCAAGATGACCTGAATCTATATCTGACCGCAGACATTTACTAGCTGTGCGACCCTGGGCAAATCTCTTCATTACTTTCTGCCTCACTTTTCTCATCTATAAAATGGGGCTGAAAATAGCACCAGTCTCCCAAGGTTGCTGTGAAGATGAAATGAAATAACGTTTGTGAAGCACTACATAAATGTTAGCTACTGGTATTATTTTAAGAAATGAAGAAAGGGAAGTCCCAGAAAATGTAAGTGACTTGCCCATGGTCACACAAGTAATAAATGACAAAATCAGAATATGAACCCAGTTTCTCTGACTCCAAATCCAGCCTGATTTTTACTGAATCATAAAGTTTCATTGCCTTTGATTAAGACCATGTGTCTATTAAAACACAAATAATCTAAAGGAGAGGTAATATAATTTTTATATTTTTTTGAAATGTAGAGGTAAATGGTGTTGCCCATGCAGGTTATGTATCTCTAATAGGTTTCTCTGAATGGTATTCTCAGTGAAGCTTTGGTAGATATCTCAGTAATCTAGATCAACCCTCTCCAAAGGAGACTGGAGGGGCCAAGAGTCTGGTTCCTTTGCTTTTCTCAGACTTAGGGTATTGTAAGACTAGAATTATATCTACCTATTCTATCTGCTTTCCTAAATGTTGCTAGTTTAGGGGATTAACTTTTTAAGATTCAGGTCAGGCACTAGAGCTCCTTTCCTAACATGAGAAAAGTATAGAAAGTACAGCTATTACTACCAGACTTCAGCAGGTAACAGATATGTCATATTATGTATGAGCCCACAAAAGCAGGGAAAGAGAACTAGGAGATCCTGGTAGTAGGTGCTAAGAAGAAATCTGGACAAGGTATACCAGGAATTGAAGAATATAGCAGGAGGCAGTAGACACAGGTATAAGTAAGCAATCAACCAACATCAAGGCCTTAGACATAGAAGACGAAGCTCACATCCTAGGTACGAAAGGAGTGACTTGGTTACAATGAGTAAGCAGAGTGGCAAAAGTGTAGTTGTAAATTATGTTGCATGTTAGAAAGCACACTGAATGAGACAAGAACTGGATTTGAGTTCTGGTTTTGCCATCTACCAGCTAAATCTACCTCCTTAAGCCTCAGTTTCCACATATATGAAATTGGATATTGAACTAGATTATCTCTAAGGTCCCTTTAAAGGTTTAACATTTGATCAATCAGCCAAACATTTCTTAAGTGCAGACTATATACCAGACTTTATGTTAGACTCTGGAGATACAGATAGATAAGTAAGACACTCCCTGCCCTGAAGAAGCTCACATTCAACTGGGGCAATGCATGTTACCAGAGAAGTAAATATAGGATATATACAAGAAAGTACAAAGTTATTTCAGGAGCAAAGTACTAATTGGTGGAATTGGGAAGGAATTTGTAAAAAAAGAAAAAAAAAAAAGGTGGTCCTTGAATTAAGCCTCATAGAAAGCCAGGCATTCCAAGAGGGAACCAGAGGCTCTACTATTTACTAGAATGGAATTAGAACAAAATCTGATAGAGTGATTGGCTACTGAATCCCTTGGATATTAAATAGACAGTTCCTAATATCCCTTCAGCCTAAAAGCCTAATGGGATGGACAGCCTTGGATGGGTCAAAGCCTTCTGGTGGAATAAAGTGATCAGAGTTGTCATAGCTGCTGAAACCTCAGGACATCTAACAAATAATAAATCATCCTTTGGGGGAAGTGAGTGGGAGTTTAAACCTAAGAGAAGTTTCAAAACAAGGTTACTTACTAAATCAATCAATAAGCATTCATTAAGTATTTACTATGTGCCAGGCACTGTGTCAAGCACTGAGGATACAAGAAAGGCAAAAACAGAGCATCTTCCCTCAAAGAACTTATATGCTAATAGAGGGGACAACATACAAACAACTATGTTAGTTTGGGTTAGGGTTAAAAAAAAGTACAAATATATACAGTAATGAGGGGAAATCTCAGAGGGAAGACAGGAGGCAGAAGTGAGGAAGGAGAATGTTTCAGGCATAACTGCACAGTTTGTGAAAAGGGAATGAATGAGTTGAGTAATGGAGGGAGGGTCTTGTGGAAAGAACAGCAAGGAGGTCAGTGTTGCTAGATCATGGAGTACACAGAGGGCAGTAAAGTGTAACACTGGAAAGGGCCAGGTTTTGAAGGGCTTTAAAAGCCAAATAGGATTTTACATTTGATCCTTATTTAAAAAAAGCTTTGTGACCTGTATTATTATCACAGCCATCTTTATCCTTTCTGATCCCTATGTCTCTGAGGTACAGACTAGGAGAGAGAGAGAGGGTGACAAAGAGAATTTCAATGGGGTGATTGGGCTGATATTGTAAAGGGTCATAATGGGGCTAAACCTGTGCTTGACCATTTTGACCTTTGGAACCACCAGGATAAAGATAAGAATCACAGAATTTAAGATCTGGAGGAGAACCAAGAAATCCTGTAATCCAATTCTCTTGTTCTCTAAATGAGGAAACTTAAGATCCAGAGAGGTTCGCCCAAGGTCACTCAATTAGTTAGTGACTGAGCCAGCCGGAGTGTTCTTTTCACTTTCACAACCACAGGCCTCCCCACAAAGATATCCCCCCCTCACTAGAATTAAAGTCATTACAGTAATTGGTGAGTAAGTGCTTCACAATGGGTATTTGCTGGTGGTCCTTTAAGCTCAAACCAGGGTGCATCTCATTTTTTACTTCATCAGCACTGAAGGCAAGGACATAGCCCTGACTAATATTTCATGCTTAACTTTGGATTCCCTTGGTTTTATATTTCTGACTCTTCCCTCCGTTTCTTGTACTGCTTTATGATTTAATTTAATTTCAGCTTATAGCTGGCTTTGGTACCCAGAAGAGTGGTAATTTGTCCTTCAAATCATTCACCCAGGGGAGTCGGTGTTCTTAGAAAATGTGAGGGGAGAACCTATAAGCTTCTTCCCAGCAGAGGGATACATGACACACACTGATGCCTCACTCACTTGTTCATATTTCCACAATACCTTATCTCCCATGTTCAGCCCTGGTTACTATAATACCTTGTATTTCTACAGTGCTTTTCACATTAACAAATAAGGCAATTTGCAAAGTATTTACAAACTGACTAGTGAGTGATTATATACCTGCAAACCCCGCAATCATTCTGGACAAGCAACATTCCATTACATTAGGTTCTGTGGAGGAGGGTGTTTTCTAGCTGTTTGCACAGGGAACCTAAGGACTGTTCTTGGCTTTGTCACTCAGTTGCTCAGTGACTGGGGGGAGTTTACATAATCTGAGGTTGTACTTCTGGATGCAGAACTACTGTTTATACAGGACTGGGCGAGATGGTGTAGGTGTTATAGAACAGTTTTGTTCTCAAGGACCTCATTTATTTAGGGAGATAATAGAAACAGATACATTTCATTTAAGGTTGTATACTTAGAGGTTATGGGAGACATTCCTCAAAACAGGAAATTAAAGAATTGTTATTCCTGTATTACAAATAAGATAACTGAGTCCCCTCATGATTAAGTGACTTGTCCAAAGTTACACAATAGTTTCTAAGGTGGGACTTTTGTTTTTGTCAGTCAAAAGTCAACAAGCATTTATTCAGTGGGTGCCATGTACCAGGCACTGCGTTGGAGATTCACAGAAAGGCAAAAATATTCCCTGCTCTCAAGAAGCTCACTCTTACTGGTTGTGTGACCTTGGGAAAATCACTTAACCTCAATTGCCTTGCCTCCCTCCTTCCAAAAAAAAAAAAAAAGCTCACATTAGGAGAAAAAACATACCAATAGCTAGGTACATACAGCACATATACTGAGTAGTAGATGGATGGCAATCTCACAAGGGGAGGCATTAGCAGCTTGGAAAAGACCTCCTTCAAACACTGGCCTTTGAGCTGAGTCTTGAAGAAAGCCAAAGAATCTAGGAGGCAGAGGGGGGAGGGAAAGCATTCCAGGAATGCGGCATGGCCATTTCAAAGGCACAGAGATGGAGTACTGTGTTCAAGGAACAGCAAGTGGGCTGATGTAGCCTAGAGTGTATGGAGATAGGAAAAAAATAGGAAAAATCCAGGTGTTGGGGCCTATATCTATAATCCCTGCTACCTGGGGAGGTTGAGGATTGTGGGCTCAGGAATTCTGCACTGCAGTAGGGCCAAAAAGCTCACTGTGTATCTACACTAAGTCCAGAACAAATACTGTGAACCCTTACAGTGGAAGGCCACCAGGCTGCCTTCAGGAGAGATGGATGGGCCAGAAAACAGAGCAGGGTAAAGCTTCCACACAGATCATCATTGGAACTGGGCCTGTCAATGGCCACTTCAAGACCTGGAAAGACAAGGAAAATCAGTATCATTTTCAAAAAAGGAAAGGCAGGAAGGATTCAGTTAATGAAGAAATTTGAAAATCAAGTCCACTTTTTTTTTTTTATGAAATATCACATGAAATAATAAAAAAATAATCTAAGGCTATACATAACCAGTTGGTAGAGTAAATGTGATAAGCATCTCTAGCTCATCAAGCATGGGTGTTGCTTTAGGCTCTGTCTTGGGCCTATTTCTTTTTCTCAGGTTAGAGATTTCCAAACTAGAAGGAAGCACCAAGAAGTGTGTGTTTGTGCATGCCTCTGTGTGTGTGTGTGTGCGTGCGTGCGTGCGTGCGTGTGTGTGTGTGTGAATGTGTAGGTGCAGGTCAAGTCCATAAAGCAGTACCAAAAAGTACTGGATAACTAGATATCAATCACAGATGATATTTTTTACAATATAGCAATTAAATTTAAATCTAATTGTTTTAATTTTCTCTTTGTCTCTAGCTTTTTTTTTCAAGTGCAATAATACTGTATCTTGGTGATGAATAAATACATAGCCAGTTTGAAGACAAGATTCACTGGAATTGAAACTAGTACAAGAAAAGACCACAGAGAGAGCCTAAGTAGCAGAAAAATAGTAACACAAAGTATGAATCTCAAACCTAGAAATAAGATGCCCTCTATCACTGGGATTCATATATATACTAATAATGAAGAGGTAAGACCTCTTCTCTTTCCTGTGTTTGCTCTGTGTGACTGCTTTACCATGAAGCCTAATAAATTGGAAAAGAAAAAAATGAAATACTTTAATAAGACAAACAAATTTCAAATACATGTCTGTGACACAAAAAGTTTTGCTTGTGTCATATGTTTATTTATAGAACTACTTCAGTATAAAACATTGCCCAAGAGGAGAAACATTTATGCTAGGGGAAGCTATTATATGGTTGAAATAATCATAACAGCTGGCATTTATACAGAGCTTTAAGATTTGCAAGCACTTCTCATTCTAACCTCATGACCCTATGAAGTGGATGTAATTAGGATGCCCATTTTAAAGAGGAAGTGGAGGTACAGAGGGGTTAAATGACTTGCCCAGTATCACACAGCTAGTAAGTATCTGAGGTCAAATTTGAACTCATATCTTTCTGACTCTAGCCAGCACTTCATCTACTGTGCCACCTAGTACTCTGCAAACATTGAAGTGCTATATAAATGTTAGCTATTATTATGTGTAAGATATTTTGTTGACACTAATGTCAGGGAAAATTTTTTACTTTATAAGCCTATTGGTTGCAATGCCATGTCAAAGAAGTTTGTAATGTAATCAACAGACTTTTTTTAAAAAATGAAACAATGTGGGAGAAGTGTGTGGGATTATGCACTGCTGGAGCTCTGTGGATGCTTTGTTCTCAATTCTAGGAGGCAGATGCTATTATTATGCCTGTTTTACAGATGAGGAAACTGAAGCTGCAGGAAGTTAAGCGACCTGCCCAGGGTCACACAGCTTGTAAGTGTTGCAGGCTAGATTTGAACTCAGGGCTTTCTAACCCCAAGTCCAATGCTTTATCCATTGTGACGCCTAGTTACTTCACTACATCTTTAGCTTCATCCATTAGCAATTCAAAATAGGAATGAACTATAGTCTACAAACATTAGTTAAAATGAAGCCTATTGTGCAATTTTGACAAACTTCATGTTTTCCCAACAATCACTTTGTAAAAACAAGTATGAGTGAGAAACAACTTACAGTTTTCTAAGTTGTCACAAGTGCAACCAACTTATGAAAAATAATCCATTAAAGGGAAAGCTCTTTGCAAAATGGTGCAATGACAGAGGGATGGAACATAGAGTCTTTTCTCAGTCCTCATTCTCCTTAACCTTGCTGCAGCCTTTAACAATGTTGGTCATGCTCTTCTCCTTGACACCTTTTCTCTAGGCTTTTGGGATGCGACCCTCCTAGTTCTCCTCCTACCTATCTGACAACTCCTCAGTCTCTTCTGTGGGATTCTTATCTATTTCCATTCATATTCTCCAGAGGTCTATCATATCTAACTTATCTAAAGTTCTCACCTCCTTAACTTCTTTCTTATTTATTGTATGGTTAGACTGATCTAGTAAACTGAGGTCCCTACTAAAATAGTTTTGCTCTCTATTTCCTCCTATAGTCGACTCATTCCTGCACAAATTTGGATGCTCTGCAATTTGGTGCATATGTATTCAGTATTTGTATTAATTCATTATGGTCCCTTTTAGCATAATGTAGTTTTTGTAGTTTCTTGATTGTTACCCTGCCTTTTTATTTTTTTTACATCCTGAGCCATCGCCAGTCATCTTGACCTTTATCTTGCCACTGGATTTTGGTGATTTTGGAAGAGAAAGTGAGGTTAATGACTTTATGCAGCTCTGCCTCACTCATGTCCAATTCACTCGCAAGTCATGACATCATCCTCACGACGTCATCGGTCCTCTTCAAGAAGAAAGAATGAACAACAACTTCAGCTGAAAAATAACAGATTCTGCTCCAACCCTTTATTTTAACTCTATGTGAGTATTTCTATTTCAAGTGTGTCCTTGTAAACAACATATTCTTGGATTTTGGTTTCTAATTCATTCTGCTCTTTGCTTCTGTCTTACAAGTGAGTTCATCCCATTCAGATTCTCAGTTACGATTACTAACTGTGTATTTCTTTCTAGCCTAGTCTCTTCTATTTCTCTTTCTCTTTTTTTTTTTGCCTTGTCTCCTTCTCAAAGGTTTATTTTGCTTTAGACCACTGCTTCTCTTAATCTATACTCCCTGTTATCCTCTTCTTTCTCTTAGCTCCTTTCCCTCCCACTTCCCTGTTGGATAAGATGAATTTCTACACCCAACTGTGTGTATGTATAGATAGACATTTATACATACATATAGATATGCATTTATTTGAAGTACATATACATATATTATGTATGTACACACATACAAACACACACATACACACACATACACACACATATCCCTCTTTGAACCAGGTCAGATGAGTGAGCTTCAAGCACTGTCTGCCCCCTCCCTTTCTCCCCCCATTGTAAACATTCTTTACATATCTTTTTTATGTGAAATAATTTTCCTAATCTTCCTCTGCCTTCCCCTTCTCCCAGTACATTCCTTTTTCTCACCTTCCATTTTTCTTTTGAAATCATTTCAACATAATAGATTCATACCCACTTTCTCTGCCTAAGAAAATTTGTAACTGCTGTAATTATGAAAATGATCCTTAGGGTTACATGTATCATCTTCTCATATGGGAATATAAACAGTGTATCTTTGTTAAATCACATGATTATTCTTTCATGTTTATGTTTTTATGCTTCTCCTGAGATTTATATTTGAATGTCAGCTTTTCTATTCAGCTCTGCTCTTTTTAACAGAAATTCTTAAAAAATCCTCTATTTTATTAACTTTTTTTTCTCCTGTAGGATTATACTAAGTTTTAAGGGGTAGATTCTTCTTGATTTTAATCTTAGTCCCTTTACCTTCTGGAATATCACATTCCTTTACTCCTTTAAAGTGGTAGGTACTAAATCTTGTATGATTCTAACTTTGGTTCTACAGTGTTTGAATTATTTCTTTCTGGCTGCTTTCAGTATTTTCTCCTTGACCTGAGAGCTCTAGATTTTGGCTACAATATTCCTGGGAGTTTATATTTTGGGATTTCTTTTAGGAGGTAACTGGTGGATTCTTTCCATTTCTGCTTTGCCTTCTAGTTCTAAGATATCTGGACAGTTTTCCTTTGTAATATCTTGAAAGAGGATGTCTGAGTTTTTTTTTTTTATTGTGGCTTCAGTTAGTCTAGTAATTCTTAAATTATCTCTTCTCAATCTATTTTCCAAGTCAGTGTTTTTCCTATGAGATATTTTACATTTTCTTCTATTTTTTCTGTCTTTTTACTTTGTTTTATTGTTTCTTCATGTTTCATGGAGTCACTAGCTTCTACTTGAATGATTCTAATTTTTAAGGAGTTATTTTATTCTGCAAAGTGTTTCATTTCTTTTTATAATTTAGTCAATTCTGATTTTTAAGGAGTCATTTCCTTCAGTATTTTTTGTTCTTCTTTTACCAAGCTGTTAATTCTCTTCATAATTTTCTTGTATAACTCCCACTTATTTTCCCAATTTTCCTCTACTGCTCTTATTTAATTTTTAAATTTTTTTGCTTTTTTTTTTAAAGACATTTGTTAGTACTTCTAGGAATTCTTGTTGGGCTTGTGTCCAATCCGCATTTTTCTTTGAGCATTTGCTTATAGATGTTTTCAAGTCTTTATCTTCTTCTGAGTTTGTGTCTTGAACTTCCTTATCATCACAAAATATTTTTTTATGGTTAATTTCTTATCTGAGTATATTTTCCCCAAACTCTCTATTACTGTAGAACGCAACAACATCCTCCTGGGCTCCTAGGTTCATGACCTAAGAGTAATGTTGGATTCCTCACTATCTCTCACCTCCTATATCTAATACGTTGCAAGTCTATTTCACATTTATAATATTTCTCAAATAAAGCTCTGTTCTATACACCACCACCCTGATGTAGACTCTCACCTCTTCATGGCTGGTCTATCTGCCCCCTACTCAGTAAACTCTAATAACATCTTAGCACCTTCAGGATTGAATGTAAAATTTTCTGTTTGACATTCAAAGCTATTCTTTACCTGCTTCCCCACCTTTCCAGTCTTCTTATAACTTATTACCTCTCCTTCCTGTTCCCTTCCTCTTCCCCATGTACTTTTTAGTCCAGGGAAACTGACCTTCTCACTGTTCCTTGAACAAGATACTCCATCGTCTGAATCTGGGCATTTTCATCAACCTTCCTCCATACCAGGACTGTTCTCCCTCTTCATCTCTACCTCCAAGTTTTCCTGGTTTCCTTTGAGTCTCAGTTAAAATTTCACCTTCTAGAGAAAAACTTTCCCAATTTTTCATAATTCTAGTGCCTTCCTTCTGTTGTTTATTCCCAATCGAAGCTATATATAGCTTGTTTGTATGTGGTGATTTGCATATCTTTTGCCCTTCTTTGTATCTCTAGCACTTTGCACAGTGCCTAGAACATAGTAAATGGCTAATAAATACTTAATGACATACTAACTAACATCTATAGTCCCTTACCTCTGCAAAGAAGGTGGAGAGGTGAAGATATCACCATTTTAATATGAGTCATGCTTGACTCTTGCCTCTCCTCTTACATCCAAGGTGTTGCTAAGTTACATAGTTTCTACCTCTAGAGTGTCTCTCATATCTGTCCCTCTTTCTCCACTCTCCTGGCCATGACCCTAGTTTAAATGTCATACTTTGGATATTTCAATACTGCCAGGTCTACTGCAAGGTCTCAGTGCCTCCAATCTTTTCTTCTCTAATCCATCATTCACGTATGCTATGGTGACGGCATAGCTTACCGAGAGGAACAAGTCTTATGCCTGACCTGCAGGCTGCTCGTCCTCCTGTGGATCTCGCGAGTAAAAGAATGAGGCGGGAGAGCAGGTCATGAAGCAACTCTGATTTATTCAAGCAAGCACTCTGATTATATAGTCTCTGCCAGCTAGCCCAGTGAACCAAGGTAACACACACAAACAAACCCTAAGCTATAGTAATGAACACAAGCTGGAACTATAGTGCCAAAAACAAACCAGTGGTGGGGCCATCCCTTCCAGCGCCATCTTGTTCACCCTTCCCTGCACTGGACTCAGTTTACCTGATGCCCGTCAGTGTGGCGTCCCAGATGGTGCGGTGGTCAGCGCCCCTTACACACGTAACTGCCAAATTAATGTTCCTCAAACACATTTGACCATGTCATCCATCCCTGTCCAAAACCTTTCAGGTGCTTCTCATTGCCCCTAGGATAAAACATAAACTCTTCAGATTGGCATTTAAAACTCCTCATTGTCTGCTACCTACTTACCTTTACAGACTCATTTCATGTTACTGCTATTGGTCAAGAACAAGCCAAAATCTGAAAAAAAATTTTAGAAATAAGTTGTCATCCAGCAGAAGAGAAAGCCAAAATAGACAGCCCACTCCCCCTGAGTCTCTGTAAATTTAACATGATAGAGAATTCAAACAAAAAACAAGGAAACAATGACTGATTGGCCAGCACATAAGCGGTTTCCAAATAAGACAAGTTACTTGAGAAGTATAAGGAGGAAACTCCTTATGTTCTTTGCAGCAATCTCTAGCTCCTTGGAAGGTTTCTACATAAACATGGTCTGAACATCCTAGATTAAGCAATAAATCTGGTGTCTAAGCAACAAACAAGTCTGGTCTCTAAGCCACACGGGGCTAGGTTTGAACAATGCATGAACGCCTTGACATACTCTGTTTTCTAGGGAAACTGGCCTACTAACTAATTCCCTTAATTCAACATTCTTGGTTTTCTTAGTTATTAGTATGAGGCAGTTTACTCACTCCCCAAATCACTTTGTATTTATTTTGTATAATCCTCTATTTATCTGTGAAGTTCTTGTATCTTCAAAGTAAAAGATAAAATTTCTTGAAGATAAGAATTAGCTTACTTTTATATTTGTATTTCTAGAGTGTAGCAGTCACTACTGCATACTCAGCTTTTAATAAATGCTCTTTAAATGGACTGATTGATAGTAGAAATGTTTGCTCATTTTGAGAATGAATGGACTCCCTTCTTACCTCCACCTCTTAAAGTCTCCACTTTACTTCAATGCTTATTAACTCAGGTACCATCTCCTAGGAAAACTCTTTTTTCTGAACTCTGAGGTACTATATTACACCTATCAGATTGGCTAACATGACAAAACAGGAAAATGATAAATGCTGGAGAAGATGTGGGAAAACTGGAACACTAATATATTGTTGGTGGAGTTGTGAACTGATTCAACTATTCTGGAGAGAGCAATTTGGAACTATGTCCAAAGAGCTACAAAAATGTGCATGCCCTTTGCCCCAGCAATATCACTTCTAGGGCTATATCCCAAAGAGATCATAAAAATGGGAAAGGGTCCCATATGTACAAAAATATTTATAGCAGCACTCTTTGTGGTGGCCAACAACTGGAAATAGAGGGGATGCTTATCAATTGGGGAGTGGCCGAACAAATTGTGGTAATGTAATGAATAGTATTATGCTATAAGAAATGATGAACAGGAAGACTTCAGAGAGTCCTGGAAGGACTCATATGAACTGACGCTGAGTGAAAGGAGCAGAACCAGAAGAACTTTGTACACAGTAACAACCACAGTGCACGAGGAATTCTTCTGGTGGACTTAGTCCTTCACAGCAATGCAAGGACCTAAAAAATTCCCAGTGGACTCTTGAGACAAAATCTCTTCCACATCCAGAGAAAGAACTATGGAATTGAATCACAGAATGAAGCAGACTATTTTCTCTTGTGTTAAGTTTTGTTTTGTTTTCATGGTTTCTTGCATTCATTTTAATTCTTCTATGCAACATGACTAAGGTGAAAATGTATTTAGTAAGAATGTATGTATAGAGCCTGTATAAGATTGCACACCATCTCAGGGAGGGAGAGGGAGAAAATCTAAGATATATGGAAGTGATTATAGAAAACTGAAAACAAATAAATTAACAAAAAAAAAAAGATGGACAGTCCAATTGTTTACTGATAGTTATGTGATAGCCATTAAGAATCTCAAAGAATGGCCTCTAGTGTGTTGGGTAAATCTGAGAGAATTTATATAAGGCTACAAATAAATAGTCCAGAGAGGAGAAATAAAAAAAAATTGTGCATACCTTTGACCCAACAATACCACTTCGAGGGCTGTATCCCAAAGAAACCATAAAAATGGGAAAAGGACCCACATGTAAAATAATATATTTGTAGCAGCTCTTTTTTGGGGTAGGAAAGAATTGAAAATTGAGGGAATTCCCATCAGTTGAGGAATGGCTGAATAAGTTGTGGTATATAAATGTAATAGAATACTATTGTGCTATAAGAAATGATGAGCAGGCAGACCAGAAAAACTTGAAAAGACTTATATGAACTGATGCTGAGTGAAGTGAGCAGAACCACGAGAACATTGTATACAGTAACAGCCACATTGTGCAATGACTTTCACAGACTTATCTCTTCTTAATAATGCAAGGATCTAAGGCAGCTCCAAAAGACTCATAACAGAAAATGCTGTCCACATCCTGAAAAAGAATTATGGAGTCTCAATGCAGAATTGAAACATTATTTGTTCTCTCTTTTTTTATTTCTTCTTTTGCATTGATTCTAATTTTTCTTCACAATATGGCTAATATGAAAATAGATTTAATATGAATGTATATTTAGAGTCTATATAAAATTACACACTGTCATGGGGTGGGGGGAGGGAAGAAGTGGGGAGAAAATTTGTATCTCAAAATCTTATGGAAGTGAATGCTGAAAAATAAAAATAAATTTTTATATATGTATATATACACATATATATGTATGTATATATGTATGTGATATATGTATGATGTATGTATGTGTGTATGATGAGATATATAAAAACATGTATTCTTTTTCTGATCCTCTGAGTAGTTAATGTTCTCTTCCCTTCCAATGACAATACATTTACTTATTTGTATATGTGTTGTTTTATGAGTTGCCATGGTCAAAGAATTCATCATTAAATGGTCGACCTGTTGGTGATGAGCCTTTATGTACTTGGCAGAGCTGGTCCTCAAAAAAAATCTGTCATCTGCATCATATTCAGATTTTTTTTCTAGCATGGTAAAACTTGCTAGTGCTAAGGCTCACTTGACAGCTTTTGAGAATCCAGTGTCATCTCCACACCATGACGAAGAACCAGAGTAGGACTGTGTGGAGGGAAGATAAGAGTAAAGGATGTTGCCAGTGAAATGTATGATCACAAAACAAACAAACAAAAAAAAAAAAATCATGATCTGGTCATGTGACAAGGGCTACAGGTAAGGTGATGGACATCCTTAGTACTAGAAATAATTTTTGAAAACTGAAGAAAGCTCCCAGTGTACTGGATATTCCTGACATTGTTTGCTTATCTCCTCCTCTATACCCTGTGAACTTGGACATGAAAAAGAGTCACACTGAGTGGGCAAGCATGAATGACTTGCCTTTTAGAGGAAACGTTCAAATCAATGTGACCACATCCATTTGAGTATTTGAGAACTTATATTCTCTTCGTATAATGTAAGCTCTTGCAGGGAAGGAGCTTCTATCTTCTTGTCTTTGTGTCCCCAGTTTTTACTGCCATAATGCTTTACAAATAGATGATTCATGTTTAAATAAGCACTTGCTGAATTGAACAAGATGAAAACTTCTAATGATCTTTTTTTAAAAAATGGAAAATAATATGGTGTTTTTGAGACAGTGGCTTCAGTTCTAAAATGTTACTATCCCCATACCAAAAAACTTAGATTTGATTACCTATTTACTGAACAGTATATCATAGATATGATTCAAAATCTTTAGAGGAGAAGAAAAAGAGTTTATTAAAACCAAGGTGCTTAATTATCTCCTCTGAGTTTATCAAACATCTATAAGTGCGCCAGAGAAAACATTAAAGTACAAATGATTCTTCTCAGTTCTAGATTTTTTTTGAAAGTTGTTACTTTTAATTTCCAAATAAAATTTTCTAAAACTAGAACCTATTTCTGAAAAATCTAGTCTTTTATTTCTTTCTACCTTTATCTATACAAGTAATTACTGGTTTTGCTTTCATCAGTGTTATAGTCAAAGCTTCCTTATTTTCTATGAAATTATATTTATAAACTGTCCATGTGATTTGGGCTAGGCTTGACTTAGGCCAGTCCCTTGGAAATTTATGTTTGATATTTGAATGAAAGCTGATACTTGTAGATCATTCAACAGTTAGCAAAAGGAAATTTGCCTAGTGATAACCTAGGAAGGATATTCAACCAGCATATGCATTGAGGACACTGCAAGTTGATTCATCTGAGAGAACCTCCCTGCCTTTTAGTTGCCTACAGTGTTTTGAAGCACCAGAGAGCACCTGGGGCTTCTAGTAGCTGTTTCGTGCTCAGGCAACCAGGAAGTGCTGTCAGTACCCTGAGTCTTTAGATCCCTGAGCCAATCTAGTCTGAAGAATAGTTTCAGTACCTTTCAAGGAAAAGGTGGGGAAAAATATGGAGGTGAGAGATTAGGACAATGTTCTCACCACCTCATGTGGTTTGTAATTGCTACTGAAAACTTATTTGATATGTCCCTTTTTAGCAAGTCACTAACCTTAAATACATCTCATTTTCCAAAGCAGACATTTAAATTATCTCTTGGCTCCTGGAATACCATGTACCTGTTGGGCACTTAATAATTATTGGATGATGATGCTGGTGATGATGATGATGATGATGATAATGATGATGGTAACTATGTCATCAAGGACGACTGACACTCAGTTTGTATACAAGCACACTATTGCTGATTTTACTGGAGGAAATTGTCCTCAATTTATTATCAGGCCAAATACATTACCTCTCTATCCATCTGTATAGATATGTTGTTAACAAATAAAAGATTTCTCTAGTACTACAATCAATCTTTTCAAAGGAATAATATACATTCACTGAGAGAACTGGAATTCTAAAAGAAACAGCAATAGATGTTAGAATGGTAAATTACTTTAAAAAGGGCCAGAAGGACTACAAAAGTCACTTTTATCCACACATTCATCTCAAAGAGAGGTAAAAAAACATTCATATGTTTAAAGTACAAACAATAGTCTGGAGAAGGGATGCTAAAGAAACTACCTTAAGGAATTGTTACCTTTTTTGACCTCAACTTACATGTCCTTGTAACAATTAATACGTCTTAACCTCTATGTATATTTTTTTTTATCATTGCCCCTCTGACAAACAGTTTGTAATCATTTCCTCACCTGGTTTTATACTTTACTGACTTTTCTTCCAGTTGTATTTTGCATTTGCTTATTCAAAATGACTTTGTTTTTACTTTTTTAGTTGTTGCTGGTTGTCACCAAACTTTTCAGGAACTGTTTATTTGAAGTCATACCCTTTCCTTTTATATCCTCTTTTCTCTTCCTCTGCTTAATCGAAAACACATCCAACGATCAGATCACTGGGGATTAAATCAAGGTCTTCACTATGAGAGGTAGAATTCCATCCTTCTCTTTTTCTTCTAGAGTGGCAGAATCTGTGGCTCGTAGAAGCGCAGTTTTTGGTCTTTGTTCTTTAGTTATGTGGCCAAAAAGTGGTAGTAAAAGCCAGGTGAGTTTCTACTGAGACTGAGTCATGAAGGATGAATTGAGAGAGAGAGGATATGTTAAGTATATGGAACTTATACTTCTTAAATTTGTAGACATTAAGCTTGTAACATTAATGTTCTTTTAAAGATAGGTTTATTTTTTTTCAAATAGTTTTGCTAAGTGGCTAAGGAGGGATACTGTAAATCAATAAACAAACATTTATCAAGTGCTTACTGTGTGCCCGGTTCTGAGTTAGTTGCTGGGTTACAAAGAAAGGCAAAAATAGGGTCCCTCCCCTCAAAGAGCTTCCATTGTAATAAAAATGTATCTTGAATTACTGGACAGTCCTACTTCAGTTTCACAAACTATCTGGCTGACTCACATTTGGGATCCTTTTTTTCATGCTAATGAAGTATTATAAGGCAAGTCCATGATTCTTTGAAGCACTCACAATAAAAATAGGATCAGAGTCATAATTCCAGTGCAAATTCTTTGGTGGGGGGCAGGAGTGTTGGGAGGAGGAATACAAAACAGCCCCCTGAAGGGAAGGGAGGGAGAGAACAAGTGTTTATTAAGTCCTTACTACGTGCCAGGCACTGTGCTAACCACTTTACAAACATAATCACACTTGATCCTCACAGCAATCTTGTGAGATTGGTACTACTATGATCCTTATTTTGGAGTTGAAGAAACTGATGCAGCCAGAAGTTGCCTGGGGTCACATAGTTAATCAGTGTCTGAAGCCAGGTTTGAACTCAGGTCTTACTGACTCCACATCCAGCTCTCTATATCCCATATCACCTAGCAGCCTTGGGGGCAAAGTGTCAACCAATCACTCTAGTTAAGGCTCTTGATAGAGTTCTAGAAGGTAGAGTCTTTTTCTGTGGCAGTAAACTGCCATGTTTCTTGTTTACATACATTGGCTCAACCAATATTTACTGAATACCTAGCACTGGGCAAGGTTTTGTGCTAGGTACTTTGGAGAAAGTACATATGAAGACTATATAGTCATTGGTTTTGAAAAATTCATTTAGAATGGAAGAAAGTACATGCTTATATATTATGAAAAGCAGTATGTGACGTCATAAGAGAAGTATCAAGTGTTACGTGAGTTCAAAGGAAGGACCCTCTACCACTAGCACCTGTTCAAGGGGATCATAGAGATGTTTGCAAGGTAAGCTTAGGGTCAGAAATGTGCAAGATATATGGTGTCTGATATTTGTATTCCATGTATTTAAGGAAAGGAGCCTTGAATGCCTCCAAGAAAATGTGGGATTTTACCCAGTCTCTCAGTTCTAAATGTTCGTTGAGTTAAATTTTTTTTACTGTTGGTTAGCAACAATAGAGGCCCATCATGGGTAGACATAGGATGCAACATATTGTATTAATTAGCCCTAAATGGTAAAAGGCAATCTCAGTAAATGAACTAAGCTGAATTTGTACTCAGTGACATTTCCTTTCTAACAATTATCTTAATAGTATTCTTTGAGATGAAATTATACAGCAGTCAATCAACAAGCATTTATTAACTCTCTGCTCTGTGCTAGGCATTGTGCTCAATGTTCATAATGCAAAGACATAAGTAAGATAGTTTCTGCACTCAAGGAGTTTACATTATGTTGGGGTGATAGGTTTATTAAGTGCTTAAGTGTTCAGAGGACAAGATGTTCCCAGATATGTAAATACAGGAGATATATAAAATAAGTACACAGTGATTTAGATAAGGAATACTAACAACTGGAGGAAACAAGAAATGTCTTTTGAAGGAGGAGTGCCATAAGCTGAACTGCAAAAGGAGTTAGAGGCTCCAAAAAACAGAGGCAAGGAGAGCATTCCAGGTATTATGGTGTGCAAAGCCATGGAGGCAAGAGATAATAAGTCACATACAGCTAACAGCAAGTAGGTCAGTTGGGCTAGGATAGAGTATAGTTTGTGAGAGGCAATAATGTATAATCAACCTGGAAACTTACACAAGAGCCAGATTGTGAAGTGTTTTTAAGTCAAAAAAAGAACTTTAGTTTGTCCTAAAAGCAATAGGGAGCCATTGAAGCATGTTGAATAGGACAGTGATGAGGTCAGACGTGTTTTAGGAATATCATTTTGACAGCTTTTCTGGAGAATGGATTAGAGAGGGGTAAAGAATAGATGTAGGGAGACCATGTAGGAGGTATCTTGAGTGATAAAGACCTGGACTAGAGTGATTGTGGTGTGTATAGACAGAAAGAGATGACTTTTGAAGATGTCAAGGAGATAGTATTGACAAGACTTGACAACTGAATGGTTATAGGTGGTGAGAGTAAAGAATTGAGGATGCTTCAAAGGATATGAACAGGCAATTTTCGGAAGAAGAAATTAAAGATATCTATAATCATATGAAAAAATGCTCTAAATCACTTATTGATTAGAGAGATGCAAATCAAAACAACTCTGAGGTACCACATCACACCTATAAGATTGGCAAACATGACAGAACAAGAAAATGATAAATGCTGGAGAGGATGTGGGAGAGTTGGAACACTAATTCATTGTTGGTGGAGCTGCGAGCGCATCCAACCATTCTGGAGAGGAATTTGGAACTATGCCCAAAGGGCTACAAAAATGTGCATACCCTTTGACCCAGCAATATCGCTACTAGGACTGTATCCCCAAGAGATCATAAAAATGGGAAAGGGTCCCACATGTACAAAAATATTTATAGCAGCACTCTATGTAGTTGCCAAAAACTGGAAGTCAAGAGGATGTCCATCAATTGGGGAATGGCAGAATAAATTATGGTATATGAATGTAATGGAGTACTATTGTGCCATAAGAGATGAGGAACAAGAAGACTTCAGGGAGGCTTGGAAGGACTTATATGACCTGATGCTGAGTGAAAGAAGCAGAACCAGGAGAACTTTGTGCACAGCAACGACCACAGTGTGTGAGAGTTTTTTCTGGTAGACTTGGAATTTCGTAATAACGCAAGAACTTCTTAAAAAAAAAAATCCCAATGGTGGTTCTCAAGGCAAAATGCCTTCCACACTCAGAGAAAGAAATATGGAAGTCATTCGCAAAATGTAGCAGATCATGTTTGTGTATGTGTATGTTTTTGTGTATCATGTTTTGATTTGTTACATGATTTCTTTCATTTATTTTAGTCTGACTACATAGCATGACTATAGTGAAAATATACTCAGTAGGAAAGTATATGTAGAACCCATACAGAATTGTATGCAGTCGTGGGGAGGGAGGGGGGTAGTGGGGGGTAGGTGTGGGGGGGATAAAATTTCAATTGTATGGCAGTGATTGTTAAACATTAAAAAAAAAAAAAAAAAGAAAAAAGAATTGAGGATGGTCTGAGGTTATCTGGGTGGCCAGAAGAGTGGTGGATACTTGCTAAAAGTAGGGAAGTTGGGCAATGGAGTGGGTTTAGGGCAGGCGTGGGGAACCTGTGGCCTTGAGGCCACATGTGGCCTTCTAGGTCCTCAAGTGCAGTCCTTTGAGTAAATCCAAACTTCACAGGATTTGTTCTGTGTTCAGTCAAAGGGCTATATTTGAGGACCTAGAGGGCCACATGTGACCTTGAGGCCGAAGGTTCCCCAACCCTGGTTTAGGGGAAACACGGGGGAGTTAGGTTGCACAGTGGATACAGCACTGGGCCTGAAGTCAGTAAGACTCATCTTCCTGAGTTCAAATCTAGCCTCAGATACTTATTAGCTGTATGACCTTGGGTAAGTCCACTTAACCATGTTTGCCCAATTGCCTCATCTGTAAAATGAGCTGGAGAAGGAAATGAAATAGGAAATATCTTTGCCAAGAAAACCCCAAATGGGGTCATGAAGAGTCAGACACAAATAAAACTGCTGAACAAAGGCTACAATCACAATAACAAAATGGGGAAGATGAGTATGTTTTAAACATGCTCATTTTGAGGTACCTCTGAGTCATCCTAATGAAGACAATGCATATAGAAACAGAATTTGAACTTTCTGAGAGAGATGAGGGCTGAATGTACAGATTCAGGAATCATTTGCATAGAGATGATAATTGTATCTATGGAAACTGATGAGATTATTGAGAGAGGGAGTACAGAGAGAAAAAAAGAGAGGGTCGAGGTTAGAGGGAATGGGGCATAAAGATCTTCCAAGGAGACCAAGATATATGGAAAAGAACTGCAACTGAGTTATGTTACAAAAATCCAGGAAGAAGAGTGACTTGACATAATTTGTACTGTTCTATAGGTGCTTCTCTATTAGATTTCCTCTTTTCAACCCTTTTACTCTGTCATGAAACTTTAGACTTGACTGTGGCTTAACTAATGCAGGTTTAAAATAAAATCAGGCCAAAGTCAGCAGCTGCACAAAATATCTGAACACCTTACTGACTGTGTGGTATCTTATGGGAAATGAGTTGATAGGTTCATTTCAGTTCCAAAATAGCAACTATTTTACAAAACCATGTGTATTTGGAATTACTTTGGAAGTTTTGGCAAATGGGACTGAATGAAGATCCCAAGCAGAATACTCTGGGCACTTATAGTAACCAAATATATGAAGGCTATGCTGATTGTATAAATGCACAAAAAAAATTTAACTGAAGTATCTGTTAAACTTACATCATAGAAGTTTCCTTTCAAAGTTCTAAAAGATTTAAATGCTATTCCTTTGATCTATGCAGATTTTATAGTCTTGTTTCTTATCTGAATCTAGAATCTCATCAATGTTAGCACTTCCTCCAGTGGTCCAGATTTCAATCTATTCATGCTCTCTTAATTTGTCTGACTCTTTCCACATGCTACTGTAAGTCTTCCACAAAGCAGCTCTCCAGTATGCTCAGTACCTTAGGATCTCAACATTGACAGAGCAACAGAGAACATAGGTTGTCTGTTGGTTATCTCTTGGAAGATCTTACTTCTTTAAACCATTTCTCCTGTAAATCTTTGTTGACGATATATGGCAGCCTGCTCTGATCAAAGTAAACCTCTAATGCTGCTAGCCAAAATTTAACAAATTTGGTCCCATTCATCAAGCACTGAGATATACAGATAAGTCCATGTCTCTACACCTGCAGGAGCCTTGTGACTTAGCAGAGGGGATAATATGTATATAAAATCATAACATAAACTAGAATAATGTAAGTACATCGCACAAAGCTTATGCCCTCATAGGGGAGATAAACCAGGAATAGGAAATGCTACTTCATTCAATGAATATTCCAAGTTCATGAATCCTAGTCTAATACCCCCTCATTGTATAAATAAGGATTGGAAGCCTTGAGAAGTAAAGCTACACACACAGAAGCAAAAAAGCAGAGATGGAATTTAAAGCAGATCCTTTGACTTCATATTTAGGATTCCTACCTCGAAATCAATCTGCTGTTCTCTGTACCTGCCTCATTTGGACATATGATGGCATTTCATCCTTTCCCATTGTACTCAGTCTTTGAGAATCAAGGCCCAAATTTCCAAAAGAAAAGTAAAATGTTCCATTGGGAAACTATTAGTGGAATGTCTAGTATGTACAGGCTTCTGTGAAACACAGCTAACTACAAGATATACTTTGCCTCCAAAAAGCCTATAATCTAGTAAACGCACACACACACACACACACACACACACACACACACACACACACACACACACACACACACACACACCCCCAATATAAAAACAATAGCACCATAAACGTGGTTGATTCCTTTTTAGGTGAGAAAAATCTTAATAGACATTCTCAGCACTTGCCTTGATTTAACTCCAGAGAGAGAAAGGAAACTGTTCATTCCCTTTCCCCACTACTCTGCTCAGATTTTGGCATTAGAACCATGGCCAGGTAGCCAAAAGGAAGTGATACTTACCTATGACCTTACAAAACAGGGATAGTCCCAATTAAAAGAACTGCTCTTTTTGTGAACTATCCTCAGCTGTATACTCTCTGCTACCCATAAATCTTTTGACATGAAACTTGAACTGAATTTTGAAACTTGGGGTAAGTGCTATAATAATGTGCACAGAATGTGTCAAATGACAAGGGCATCATTTCCCAATAATAAAACTAAAGTCAAGAGACCTCCTGATATTACTGGATTTTCTGTCCAGTGCTGCAAAAGGATTTACTAATTTGATATTTAAGAACTTATGTGCAGCCATGGTTTAATGCTCCTACTTTTTTTAAAACCTTCTATTATAATTCATATTTACATAGTTCTTTAAGATTATTAAGGTGCTTTTTTCCTTACAATGTTATAAGGTAATGTTCAAGCATTATTATTCCCACTTTACAATAAAGAAACAAAGCCTCTATAAGGTTAAAGTGACTTAGCTAATGTTACATAGTATCAAAGTTGAGACTTAAAGCAAAGATTCCCAACTTTAAGTTGAGTGCTAATTTGCCAGTGTTTTTAGAAAATGAATTTATTTGAAGTCTAGTGTGGGGTGAATGCCCTTGAAGTCAGTGCAAGTGCTTGGTAAGGCATATATAAAAGCACCTTTCTGACCCTGGTCTGTGATCCACTTACTTTCTTCTCTGCATATATATTGTTGTTCTGCCTCTTAAAAATCATAAAGTCACAGTCAGGTACCATTATTGTAATAATTAAAGAAACCAGATGAAAGTATTTTTGATTCTCATTTTTTATGATGAATGGTGTTAAGGGATGGCTTCCTGCGGGAGCACAACTTCATTCCTTTTTCTTCATTTGCATCTACAAATATTTGCATGTTTTATATGTATATGTATGTGCATATATATATATTCATCTTTTAATCATCTATATTAATGAAAAGACGTAGGGACACAAGTACTTCAGTGATTTTTTATTTCATTTTAGATATCCCTTCAAGGATAGAGATCACTGCTACTCTAAAACTTAGCAGAAGGCCTTTGAAAGTTGTTGTGGCAAGACAACTGGATGATGAACCACTCCAAATGTAGTGAGACTTGTTTTTGGATATTACCAGGCACATATGCAAAGCCTTACCAATCTGATAGGACCTGTTAGAGTCTGTAATAACCTAAATTAGTGGATAATTCAAGTAATTTGCATTAGGTTTGGGGATGTATTTTATAGTTCTCTTGATCAGATTTCCTTTATACCAACATTTAAATTACTTAAGCTCATGTTTCATTCATTCAAAGATTTAGCTATCTATATATTACGTCTCACTCTTGCTACATGATTATATCACCTCTTTTTCTGGTCATTTAAGTCCTAGAGGGTTCCTTTGTGTGACTTCTTACCTGTAATTCACTACTAGTAATATGCTATAGCCTGTTGATACCTACCAATACATCTTTCCACTGCCTTTGGATAAGTCACCATTTTGATTCTTTAGAGAGCATGGTATTCTATGACTCATATCATTATAGCATCACTGGGATAACAGGTCTGAAAATATGGATTCTACGTAAGGAAACTGCTTGGGATCATTGATAACACTAGAACAAATTTCCAAATGCCACCTAACACATTCTCTTCCCAGCCAGTCTCAGCCCAACTCTTTCTCCCTTTGTAAGGCTTACTCAAGACATATATGGATGGATGGATGAACTCAATGGGATGCACATCAAACTATGTCATAATGTAGGCAATATGTACTCTTTATTACTTTTTTTCTCTGTGTGGATAGTTAGGTTGAATGATCACAGATTTCACTGATGAAGTCTTTATGATGAGATGAACATTATCTTTTAACACGAATCTCTAAAGATTTAGAGGAAGATTTCTGTTATGTTGGCTAGACCTTTTATGAAGGATTTAAAGAATGATATGGAAAAGAATTGCATAGGATACAAAGATAGGAATGGATGGTTATCTGTACATCCCTAAAGGTATTTAAATAATAAATACTTCATTCAAACAATTTATTAAGTGCCTATTGCATGCAAAGCACTGTGGTGGGCACTGGAGAAGATAAAAAGATTACAAGACAAGGATGGCCACACATCATCTGAGGGATGGTTCAGCAACATGCCAAATAGCTGGAAAAGTTCCACCCATATTAAAACCCAAATGTAGATAATTATAAGTTAAGCATACCTAAGAAAACATGTTCACAGGCATATTATTCTGTTAAACACTTCAAATTTTAGTGTTCTCTTTTACCCTAGTGCTACGTCAGAAAGTTTGCTTTTCTGCAGTTCAACGTGTGTGCGTGTGTGGTTTGTCCTTCGTTCTTGAAGAAAACCATGACATCAGGAAGATGATGCCATGACATGCAAGTGAATTGAATTTAAGTGAGGGAGGGCTGTGCAAAGTCGCCAGCCTCACTTTCTCCCCCTGCGCCATCTGGGTCTAGTGGTCAGATTGGGACAACTAGAGATGGCCCCACAATTCAGTGTACATTGTGAAGAACAATAGTAATTTCTCTATCATTCTACTGGTTTAAGGAAGGGAAATTTCCTGACCTTTTGAGGATATCCTACTGTTTCCTGTGCTATCTGATTTACAAGATGTTCCACTTAACAATGATGCTTTTCTAGGGAATTAGCAATAAAACAGGTGAAGTTCTAATTTAGAACCTTGGCTGTATGTTCAGAACAAAGAGTGTTTTAACTTTCAATAGCATTTCATTAGGTTAGGTTCTTCAGTTCAAGGTTTTAGGAAGCTAATTATCAAGCTATCATTAATTCATCTAACAATGTCTCACCTGTGTAGGGCAAGTGAACTACAGTCAATATTTACATTAAGTAAGTTATTTTGATTCATTTATTAGTTCCTTCTGTTGGGGGTGACCATCAAAATATAATGAAGATAAGAAAGCAAACACTTCATTGTCTTTTCCACCTCTGGTAGGCAGTCATTGAACCACAAGCATTTTTAGAGATGGAAAACACATAAATCAACAAGTATTTATTAATCATATTTAGCACAAAACTATGTGCCAGGCACTGTGATATGTGCTAGGGATACAAAGAAAGGCAAAAATTCAGTATGTGCCCTTAAAGAGCACACATTTTTTTAAAAAAAGTTTTTATAAATGAGATTGTCAGATGAAAAAATTAGGAGAAAAATAAGAGCTATGGAAGAAAGAATTGGAAAGGGAATTAACAGCTTGTCACAAAAGGTACAAAATTCTGTCCAAGCACTGCATTCCCTGAAAACTAGAATGGACCAAATCAAAGCCAATGATTCCATGAGACAACAAGAAATATTAAAACAAAGTCAAAAGGATGAAAAAATAGAAGATTTATAAAGTATATCATAGCAAAAACAACTGACCTTGACAACAGAGGAGGAAAAAATTAAGAATTGAAGCATCTGAATAATATGACTTTTAAAAAAGAGCCTAAAATCATATTTCAAAAAAAATCACAAAAGAAAATTACCCAGATTCCTTAGAACCAGAGGGCAAAGTAGAAACAGAAAAAATCTACCAGTCACTTTCTGAAAGACACCCTCAGATGAATCTCCAAGGAACGTTATAAGCAATATCCAGAGCTTCATGACCAAAGAAAACAAATACTACAAGCAGCCAGAATTCAAATACCAATGAGCCTCAGACAGGATCATATATGACTTAGCCTTCACTATAAAGTATTCGAAAACTAGGAATATTATGTTCTAGAAAGCCAAAGATGTAGGCTTACAGCCAAAAATAACTTATCCAGAAAAATTAAGTATAATACCACAGGAAGGACTTCCAATCATTCCTGATAAAAAGACCAGCAAAGCTGTGTATAAACTTTGAAGCTCAAACACAGTAGTTATAGGCAAATATGAATGATGACTGATTAAACAAGGATAAACTGCTTACATTCTAATACAGGGAGATGATGCATGTGTTCCCTCTGAGTCTTCTCATCAGGGATCATTAAGGCAGTCTAAATAGACATGTCCCAGGAGTGGTTCTGTTTTGTCCTGCTCTTAAGAGAAGAATGTAAAGAGGGAGGAATAGGGATATCCTTGGGGGACAGGAAGGGAAAGGAAGGTTAGGAGAAATGCTCTCACATAATTAGAGTGCACAAATAGACATCTATCAAGTCAAAAGGAGGTAGGGGGAAGCAAATGACACTTTAACCTTACTCTGAACTGGCTAAAGGAAGACTACACATCGATGTATACAGTTGGGTACAGAAATACATTTCATTCAATAAGGAATAGGAGGGAAAGGGGAGAAGCAGGGAGAGGAATAAGAAGGGTACATTAAGGAATGAATGGAGTTCTAAGCAAAATATTAACTTGAAGGATGTATAAAAATATTTATAGATCTTTCAAGGTGTCAATTTGAAGGGGGTGGACCCACAAATTAAGGAATAGATGAACAAGTTATAGTATATAACTTGATGGAATACTATTGTAACAGATGATAATGGGGATGACTTCAGAGAAAGTTGGGAAGACTTGTATGATCTGATACCAAATGAAGCAAATAGAACTATTTATATGACAGCAATACGGTAAAGGCAAATAACATTGAAAGAATTAGGAACTCTTATTATCATAGGGATCAACAATGATTCCTGAGGATGATGATGATGAAGGACTCAGAGTGTAGAATGAGACAATTTTATTTTATTTTGGACATGGCTAATATGGAAGTTTGTTTTGATTAACTGTACATATTTGTAATGGGAATTTTTAATTCCCAAGTTGCAGGGTGGGTAGAGTAGGAAGTTAAGAAAGCAGGTTTTTGCTGATTGAAAAAAAATCTAATATAATTAAAAAAATAAAATCAAAGATGTAAGGCAATTTGAGAGGGGAAGGCATTAGGGCTTGGGAGGGTTTGGGAGCTGTGGAAAGGCCTCCTTGAGCAGGTGGGATTTAAGCTGAATCTTGATTAAGAGGCAAAGGGCAGGGGCAAAGCATTCCAGGTATGGAAGATACCAAGTACAAAGGCAAGGAGAAGAGAGATGTAGTGTTTTTTCTAGCAGCAATTGCAAGGTCATTGTTGCTGAAATGTAGTGTGTATAGAGAAGTACATGAAGACTGAAAGGTAGAAAGGGGACAAATTATGAAGACCTTTAAATGCCAAAATAAGGAGTTTGATTTTGGAGGTAATAGGATGACACTGGAGTTCATGGCTGGGGGACAGGGAGGATGGAGGAGTTGACAGGGTCAAGTCTTCAATTTAGGAAAATCACCTTGGTGACTGAGTGGATGATGGACTGGAAAGGGAGAGAAGATGCAGGGCACTGGGTTAGAAGACTATTACATTAGTGCAGGTCAGAGGTGATAAGGACCTGGACAAGAGTTGCAGTTAGTTCCGTGAGTGAAGAGGAAGTCTTTAAGAGATGCTGTTAAAGTAGAAATGGCAATATTTGGCAACAGACTGTGTATTTGGGGAGACTGAGAATGAAGAGGTGACTGGGAGGATGGTGGTATCCTTGTCAATTACCAGGATGCTGGGAAGAGAGGGTTTGAGGGGAAAAATAAGTTCTGTTTTGGACCTGCTAAATTGTAGAGAAATATAATGATAGTTTAATGCAATTCCTTCATTTTATATAGATGGAGAAAACTGAGGTCCAAAGAAGTTAAATGATTTTTCTCGGGGTCATACAGTTGATCAGTGACAGAGCCAGGATTAAACTCTAGTCTTCCTAACACATAATCCAGGACTTGCCCTACTAAAATATGCCATAGATTACTTAGAATAGTCCTATTTTCCAAACAGTTAATTTGGTTTTGGAAATTAACTCAGTTGGGACTTTCTCATTTCCATGCCCCATCACCACAGAATGCAACAAATGAAATACAGGGTATAGGGAACATGGAGAAGTTATACTATCTACTGGTTTTCATTAAGATTTCCTGAAGGCCCTATTAAGATGTATGAAAGCCTTGACTAATGCAATGGGGGTAGAGAAGAAGAGGAAGGAATAACTGTCTTTATATGCACATTATATATTCTTAATGAGACTATTATTGAACATTTTATCATTTTCTTAGGATTACCACATCTGGCCTAATATATTCACACAGTTACTACTCATTAGGAGCTTATGATATAAAGGAGATAGTTACATAAGACTGTGTGTGTGTGTTCATCCTTCATTGCTGAAAAAGACCATGCCATCAGAGAAATAATGACATGACTTGCACTTGACTTTGAGGGAGGGCTGTGCAGGTCACCAGCCTCACTTCTCCTCCAGAGCCATCTGAATCCAGTGACCAGATATCCATCAGGATGACTAGAGATGACCCAGGATGATGTAATTGGGGTTAAGTGACTTGCCCAAGGTCACACAGCTAGTGAGTGTGAAATGTCTGAGGTGAGATTTGAACTCAGGTCCTCCTGACTCCTGCACTGATGCTCTATCCACTGTACCACCTACCTGCCTCTTACGTAAGACTACAAGAATGGAGAAAACAAGGGCCAACATAAGCATCCGTTAAGCCAGTTTGTTGGGTACTAACTTCTGACTTAGTCTTCCCCTTATCTTTCAGGAAAGATCGTCCTGATTAAACCTAACAATATGAAAATCCCTCCATGTCCCCCCTCTTTCTCCCTACTCCTCCTAATCAACTGATCAGAAATTGCACAGATTTCTAGCAAAAACGCAACTCTTCTGTGTCCAGCACAGATTACATCCTTCAAGTACATTCTAAAGGTAGTCACAATAAAAAGATAATGTGCTAAATTGCTAGGTAATTTATAAACCCCATAAAAGGAGCTTCTCTTGTATTTTTTGGGTGGTAGGAGTCAAGAGTTCCTCAGGATACTCTTTAGTCACTCTGTGACATCACAAAACTCACTTCAGACACACCAGGAGCTTGAACTTCTGAATAACTTAAGCACTGTTATGATAAAATAAATTTTAAAAATTAGATTCTGTGAAGCCTGGAGCTCTGCACTACGGATCAGGTAACAGTCATAGCACAGATTTAGAGCTGGAAGGTCTTTCAGATATCTAGTTTAACTGCTTCATTTTTACAGATGACTAAAGAGACACCCAAGATTTGCTCTTGAGGTAATAATAGTAAAGTCAGAATTCCAAACCAGAGTTCCAATCCAGCTTCAGTCACTTATTTGCTATGTGATCTTGGGCAAGTCACTTAATCTTTAACCCAGGTCAGCTTAATACAAATCCAACATTCTCTCTACTATACCATTCTGCACTGTCTTGTGCACTGTGGGGAATAATGAAAGATGTACAATATAATCCCTGCCCTTGAGGAGGTGATAGTAAAATTTACGAAAACAAAACAGGAAGGTTTGGAGAATACTTTCAAACATACTGCTAAAGGCAAAATAAAGGGAGGGAACATGGAAAGAAGGCTGGGAATCAGGAAACCAGGTTTCTCAAGTCTGTGTCACTAACAGGTTGTACGACCTTTGTCAAATCACTTAATCACTCAATATCCCCACGGGTAAATGAGGTGTGATGGAAATTGACCTCAAGGACAGCTTCAAGCTCTAATATTTTGTATCAAGATCTTCTCTTTGGTTTCTTCCCGGTAATTTTTATGGTCCGAGGGTGGTAGGAAATGAACAATGCGCTCAATTTCCCAACTTTCAAAAGGCAGCTTCTTAAAAAAACACACACAAAAAAATTAAAAAAAACTAGCCTGTGCGTAATAGAGGTTCAAGGTTTGCAAAGCAATTTGCACGTTATCTCATTTAATACCTTTTTTTGTCCTAGCAAGGGGCTCTCAGCAGAAGCTCATGTTCCAAGATCTCAGAGCCTATTCAGAATGGGTCAGTCCAGCTCTTGGGTCCCACTTTATTTGCATCCAGAATGCTTTGCAAACGTTGGGGTGGTTCAAGTCCAAGGGGTTTTCCTGGCAAAAGCACTGGAATGGTTGGCCATCTCCTTCTTTCCTTCTCCAGTGTTGTCCCCATTTTTACACATAAGGGGCTGAGGAAGTGGTCACACTACACCACCTAGTTGCCCCACTAGCAAACAGAAGGTGTCTAACAATTGTTTACTTGATTGAAAGAGGGCAGAACTTGGGCGTCACAAGCACATTGGTCAAAAATCAGGTCAGGCTACCCGCGTGACCTCGGGCAAGTCATTCCCTTCTCCGAGCCCACGTTCCGCATCTATGAAGGGAGGGGATAGGGTGCCAGGACTTGCCACTGCGGACCTAGGAGCTCCTGATCTCTGCGGCCCGGCCCTGAGTACGCGGCCAACTGTGCCCGGGACCGTCACCCCCGCGTCGGACCTCGGAGTGGGTCACGCTCCTGGCAGCCCCGCGAGCGTGTGCGTGTGTGTGCGCACGTCTCCCTCGCCCCCGCCCACGGAGAGCGGACCGTTTTCTCATACCATAGCCTGCCCAGTCACAGGAGTCCCAGCGCAGCCAACCCAGAGAGCTCGGCCAGCGACACCTCGGCGGAGACCGGAAGTCGTAGTGCCAGGACTCGCGGGCCTCCAGCTCTGAAGTCAGAACGCAAGCCCGCCGGAAGCCACCCTTCCCGAAACCTCCGCGGCTGCGCAGGCGCACGAGAGAGAAGGGGGAGGAGCTGAGGGGTACCCGGCGGGGGGGAGTGGCGGCCAGTGGTGGTGATGGTGGGGGGGGGGGCCCGTCCGGGAAAGATGGCGGAAGTTGGGGTGAGTTATGGGGGCGGGGAGGGGCGAGGGGGAGGCCCTGGCGGCGGCCCTGGGCGATGAAGGGACCAGCCTGAGGCTCTTGCCGCGGGACCCCCCTGGCGATGCGCCGGCTCGTAGGAGGCCCCGGCGGTTCCTGGGGCTTGACATTGGCGGGGAGCCCCGCGCCGTGGCGGCGGGGGATGTGGGCCGGCTCGCAGGGGCCTGGAGAGGAGTGGGGGAGGCGGGGATGAGGCTCAGGGTCCTGGCCGGGAGGAGGAAGGTGGGGGCCCGCGTCTGCCGGGGGGCGGGGGGAGTGGGGGGGGGGTCGCCTAGAGACGCGGCTGCAGGCAGGGGAAGGTCAGGCTGCTGTCACCGATGCGCACAGGTAGCCTCTGCCCGGGACGGGCCCGGGCATACTGCAGGCTGGAGAAGCCTCTGGGAGGTGGCGGCAGGACCTGCGGACGAATGCCTGGGGCGGGGGGGGGGCTGCAATGCGGGGCGCACAGACACCCAGGGCGACTCCCGCTGCGTCCTCTGAGTGGAATGGTGGTAACCGGGAGGGGGTTTGCGAGCCCTGGAAATTGACGCGCTTTGCTGGATACTGTGTTGGTTGCAACTGTCCAGGAAGTGTTGAAACTTAGTGCTGGGAAACAGTGTTTCCAGACAAGCCTTAGGAAACCGTAAAACGGTCTAGGTGGTTACTTTTTTTAAAGAACTATTTCTGAGATGTATTTCTTCTACGATGCTCCAAAAGGGAGGGGTGGTGTAGGAATTCCTGTAGATTCCCGAACCACTAAAGTTTGTTGAGGAAAAAGATTGATTCAGAATTTCAAAGGAAAATGTACTCTTTTTTTGTTTCTTTTTGAGCGATATAGGGCACGGAGTGATTAGATCATTTCATTCTTTTCGGTTTGGCTGATAAACCATTGGGCAAAAAAGCGTAGGAGAAGAAAGTGGTAGGAATCAGAGAAGGGAAAAATCAGATATTAACTCATTTCCTCTCCCTTCATTTTTTCCTTCATATGTTCTTTTCTTGTACATTTTTTTTCGGTAGCATTTTCTGTCAAAGTTGTTTACAGAGCAGTTCTAGAGTAAAGTGACTGGATCATGACTCATGTCTATTTGGAAAGGGGGAGATTTCCAAAATATGATAGTTGTAGCTTTTGTAGATATATTTTCATTGAACATAAAGGGTAAAATGTTTTCATTTGAAGAGAAATGCTTAAGTGCCATCTGAAAGCAAATTCCAAATGTTGACTGCATTTGTCATGGAAAAAGTCATGGAATGAGAGTGTTTTAGTTACTGGTTTCTAACTGTATCTTATTGTGTAGGTTTACATCTGAGAGGCTGTTACTAGATTTTAATGTGAAGTGGACAATAGTAAGGTTTTTTTCCCCCCTAGTTTTATGGTGCATATCTTTTTCCTTAGTGTGTTTAGGTTGAAATATTTAACCCTGCTTAGGTACCTTCTGAATTGAATTTGTTTTAATTTAGGAAGAGTTAACTTGCTTGGTTTAACAAATCTTGCTGAATTAGTCTAATGATAATGTTACTATTTTAGGAATACAGTTCTAATTAAGAAAACATTGCGGTGATTAACCCTATGAAAGAGAAGTGATGTAGTAATTTGACTTCGTTATTTTTATAGCTTCTCTGTCAGAAGGCCCTGTGTACACATAGTATAGGGTTTTCGGTAATCATTTGAACATGGAGAGTACTGTAGTTTGATAATTTGTGATCTGTATTACGGTCATTACGATACATCTGATTCTTAAAAAGTTATCTTAAAAGTTACCTGTTCTGCGACTTTGCAGTACCTATTTTCATGAGAAGGCTTCAGAACCTTCCTATTCCTGTGATGTAGATTACATCATAAATTATAGTGGTTGATTACTTTAAGAAGTTCTTAGAAATAATACAAGTGTCCCACGCTCTTAATAGAGTTGTCAGTTACTGCAAAACAATCATACATTAGCACTGAAAAGAACTAGTCCCCTCATTTGTATAACTCAAGAAATTTAGGCCCACAGAGGTTTTGACTTGACCAAGCTAATACATCTCCTGACTTCTAGTTCAGTTGGGTTTTTTTCCCTCCAAGGAGTATGTCATTACCACTGTTTAAGAAAAATTACTTTGAAAGGAAAGATGGTTAAAAAGCAAAACTTAAATTTGAAGTTACAACATTATGAATGCAGATTTCTCTATCATATCATATCTATTCTATATCTATTTCTTTTATACCCTAAGAAGCCTATCTTCTGTTGTAGAGTAGAAGAAAGAGACTTTACTTTTCATCTGGTTTAAGTGAGTTGCTAAGGACCCCCAGGAGGCAGTGGAAAGAATACTAAATCTGGAGTCAGAGGATCTGGGTTCAAATTCTTATGTTTACCTAGATGTCCTTGGGAATGTCATTTCATTTCCCTGCTCCACAGTTTTCTCACTTGTGGGGAAAAATCCTATGGATTCCAAAATTAACTACAATTCATAGTGGCTGCTTTGGAAGTAGAATCCAGATTCTAGGACATGAACAGTTACTACCTGTTTGATTTTTGGCAGATTGCTTAACCTGCAAACCTTAATTTCCTCATATATAAAATTAGAAGTTAGACAAAAAGGATACTGGAAGCCCTTCAAACTCAATTTCTGAGATTCTGTAGGCCACGTTTCATTATTCCATATATATCATACGTTTGTATACACCAATCATACTCTTAATCCACACTCAGTAACTAGACAGTGCACTTTGAATTCTTTTTTGTTGTTGTTTTTGTAAAAATAGTGTTGATGGGTCAGCATTGATACACCTAAACTCTTTTACCCAGTTCCCTTAGTGATCAATAGAGTTTGTTTTTGAGGCTGCTGGTCAGGCTTGATAGTGCATTCTTTGGCTGTCTAGCAGACTTTTTGTTTTGTTTTCTTTTTGCAGAGTTTGACCTGTGGTCTTCAGTTTCCTTATCTCTGAAGTGAGAGGTTTGGGTCCCTAAAATTTCCCTTCAAAATTATTCTGACCTTATTAATTATGGAACCTTTATTTTGCTACTCATAGAGGTGGTCTCATATAGTTTCCCTGACCTTTTTCAAGCTATTTTATGAAACAAATAGATTCTGTCAGTTATACAGATTATATAAATCAACTGGAGTTATAGAAATGTGGCAGGTAAGGCTTATGTAAACAGTAGCAATAGAATAGCATAAGTAAACAATTTTAGAAAGTTGCTAAGAGATTTAAAGGCTCCAAAGGAGTTCTTAATATGAGATTCATGATCTTGTGATAACTATATTTCAATATAATTGGCTTTACTTTATCCATTTAAATGCATTATTCTGAGAAGGGGTCCAAAAGTTTCACCAGTTTACCAAAGGGGTACCATGATGCAAAAAAAATTTAAGAACACCTAACTGGTGACTGCACGATTATAGATTAGAGCTGAAAGGGACCTTAGAGATTGTATAGTCCAACTCCTCTATTTAACAGATGAGGAAATTGAGGCAGAGTTAGGTTAAGTGAGTTGCCCAGGGTCACACTGATGAAGCTAGAATGCAACCCATGCCCTCTGACCACAATACTTTGTTGCTATCAAGCCTGCAATTACCTTAAAAATTTATCATTTATGCTGTTGTTTTCTTGAGAATTTATTAACATAGAACATTTTAGAGATATGCACACGGAAAATCAATGAAGTGTTAGATCACTTTGAGTTTCTCAGATAGTGTTCTCTTAGCTGGTTAGAGCAAAGGGCAAAAAACTTTGTGGTAGCAAAAAAAAAAAAGCTAGAGGATGCTGACAGTAACCCAAATATAAAGTATGCCTTAAATGTTTTTTTCAAGCTTTAGAATGTCAGTTTACCCTAAAAGGTAGAACACACACACACACACACACACACACACACACACACACACACACGCACGCGCACATATACATATATACCTGTCAACTACATTAGTTTAAACATAGATCATACTTCCCTCTTCAAATCTGGAGAGGATAAAACCTGAATGTAGTTTATAATTGGTGTCATTTTTCAGTATACATATGTATTTTTACCTTTCCAAGAGATTTCATTTTAGGAATACAGTATTTATCCAATACAGACTGTATTCAAATTAGTATAGTATTTTGAGGTCCATGCTATGACATATATATGTAGCTGAGATTGTTATATTCTAGTGCTTTTGGTAACTAACTCATTTGGAGCCACTATAAGATAAAACTTTTAAAATAAATTCTGATCCATAGAGATAATCCCCACCTTAATGACTATTTTACATATCATAAGCAAATATGTTTTAGCACTTGTTCAGTCAGCTCTAGAGTTCCATCTATGGAAACTCCCTTTGGATCCTCTTCCAGAGAGTGGTTCCAGCTCCTGCCCCATCTTAGTGCTGCAGCAGCTGAGGATTCATTCTTGGCATCCCTAGTTAGAGAGAAGCAAATTTCTCCATGAAATCAGTCTTCTAAATGATGACAACATTTATATAGTGTTACGAGGTTCACAAAATGCTTTTTATGCCACATTCTCATTTCCCATTTTATGATGAGAAAGATAGGCTCTGAGAAATGAAGTCACTTGCCCTGGTCACCTTGCTTGCTGATAAGTGTCAGAACAGGATTAGAATACAGTTCTGCCTCTTAAATTCATCATTCTTTACCCTCTAATAAACTACCTGTCATGATCTAGTTTATGTCTACTTTGAGCTATAAAACAGTATGGATTAACTAGCTGGTATTGCCATATAACCTCATATTTGTGAGTTTATATATGTGTCATACATATATATACACATATGTGTGTATGTATAACTATATACATTCAATATAGCATATACACATGATATAATATATAACATTTCTATGGGGAAGTATAATCAGACTTCCAAACTGCTAACTAAAAAATGAATTTTTAGAACAATCCTATTCATAAATTGGGACTGGGTATTGTCTTGCATGCATGCCTACACTCCTTGTAAAACTCAAGTACTGTATTTTTTCCAAAAGCAAGAAAGGCAGTATTATAACTTGAAAGTGCTGCATGTAGCCACATCGATACTGGTCTTTGAAAGGTAATTACGTCGTTCTCCTTTAGGAAAATGCTATGTGAGTTCTACAGAAGCTTCTCAGACAGCTTTTTGCACTGTATTTGAAAGTTAGTCCATTAGGTTCCTTCCAGATAACTGGTGAGAAAAACAAACAAACATCTTGCCCCCTCATACTGTTGAAAAGGCCTTTATTATAGTTCAATTTATAATGTGCCAATTTTGTTTCTTCTGTTGACACTACTCTAAAATGTGTTGCATATGCTTCATCTGTCCCACAAAATCACCTCTAGTGGTTGATAAACTTGAATAAAAAGAATTAGGGAAAACACTTTATGGTTTAATTTAGACAGTTCCTTTTTAAGATATTTAGGCTTAAACTTTCATTTTTGTTTGAATTTGTATTTTGTGGTAGGAATTGAAATCTGGCCAATCTCCGGATTTCTTCAGTTAAGGCCTGAAGAGGATAAAATTAAGCATTATTAGTTTGACATAACCCCAGATATCATTTGCTTGTGTATCTTAGTTATTTAAACATTGACTCATGCAAGAGAAGATGATTGAGTGAAAAGGTTTTATTCTTTTATAAATGGAAAAACTAACATCCTAGGATCTTATTCTAACGACCTTCTTGTATGTTCTTGGAATTCATGCTGACGAGGTGTATGTATCAGTAACTAAGATCAGCCTGCACTTCATAGAATTTATTTATGTTCTCTAAATCATATTAACTACTACAGAAAATCAAACAGTGCAATTTGAAGATAGACCTTTTTCTTTTATAGAAAAAAATTTTTTCTATGTCTTGACAAGTTGTTATATACTTGAGCAGATCAACTTGTATTATTACAAAAAGGAAATAAATAGCAGTCTCATTCTTAGAATGTACTAACTTCCTCACAACCAGCTATCTCCATAAGTTAAGGGGAAACAAAAGAATTAGAAATGATGAACTCTGGCCCAAAGGAATATATATTCTAGTAGAAGTTCAGCATATTCATTTCTCTCCATTGTTCATTCTAACCCTTTATCAAATTCTCCAGTGTTAAAATTTTCTCACTTGTTTTTTCCCAGTAAATAAGCTGTAACAATTTTTTTTAAAGTTAAATTTCATTTCAGGCAGCTGGGTGGTGCAGTGGATGGAGTGCTAGGGCTGGAGGCAGGAAGGCTCATCTTTCTGAGTTCAAATTTGGCCTCAGACAGTTAACTAGCTGTGTGATCCTGGGCCTCAGTTTCTCGTCTGTAAAATGAACTAATCCCAAATGGGATCATGAAGAGTCAGACACCACTGAAACAACTGAACAGTAATTTTTCATTATCATTTACATTGTGTCTTTTAAAATTAACTTTCTTCAGTAGATAACTATTATTTGTGTGAGTTGGCATCATTACTTTATGATTTAATCTCTAAAATAAGTAATTTAGAATTCAGCAAAAAGTTGAACAATTATTCATGCTGATTTTTCACCTTTATCTTTTTTTTTTTTGCAGGATTTTTGGTAGATTCTAATTTAGGACAAGATGAATACTAATGAAAAGTCTCTTAGCCACTGTGATTGTTAAAAGTTATTGAACTTATGAAGCTATGGCAGAGAGAGAGACAGCATCATCTGTTGCCCCAAAGTGTGGACCATATATTTCTTCTGTCACTAGTCGGAGTATGAACTTAATGATTCGTGGAGTAGTTCTGTTTTTGATTGGAGTGTTTCTTGCATTAGTATTAAATCTACTTCAGATTCAGAGAAATGTCACACTCTTTCCACCTGATGTGATTGCAAGCATCTTTTCTTCAGCATGGTGGATACCACCATGCTGTGGCACAGCTTCAGGTAAGGGTAGAAGTTATCTTTAATGCTTAGCATGGAATTAAAATAAATGAGAATGATGTGCTCTGACCAAATAGTATTTTCCCTTTGATTCTAGATTTGATGTCAGTTCTCCTAGTGTCCTAAGTAACTTAAGCTTTCAGTTTCACTTTTCCTTTAAAATGGATATTGTGGCTTATGAGTGTTAAGTTTATTTTGAAGATGCATGTCATTGTATAATTTTTTAATTTGCTTTTTGCATATGCTAATCTGGTCTTGCTGTTGCTTTTGAAGCAAAGCACGGTATTGAGATTTTAAAAATAAATTGAAAAGTTTTGTTCACATTTGAAGCCTTATTATATTATATTTAAAGTTTGTGCACAAAAGTGTCCCCCCCAAGCATATTGTTTCTAATAATTTTGGAATTAGTATAACTTGAAAGTAATAAATACTTGAATAAGTAAGGAAAGTAGATCCTGTCTTTCTTTTTATTAGGTAACTGCCTTTACTAACTGGCTTCTTTAACATGAGCTTATTTAATGTTGAGTTCTTATTTAGAATGGGTTTTGGGCTTTTAATTTAATCTTTTTGAGTTATTGCAGATTCTTATTGAATTGTACCTTCGGTAACTCTAGTAGAAGAGAATTTAGGAGAACATTGTCAGACTGTTTAAAAATGTCTGTTTAAATTCTCCTGGTACATTTAAAATAAACTGAAATCTTTCAACGCAATATGGAGACTAATATTTCATTCAAGGGAACCCAGTTATTAAAAGTGGCAGAAATATCTTATTATAAGATGGAATCAACTGTGTCGCAGACTTGTTACATAGATCCCAGGAACAATGTTCTGTTAAGATTCTAGTGCGTTACAAAATTTACTCTAAAGTGGAGCTCTCTTGAATGCTATTCCAAAGGATATAGTTGCTGAAGAACTAAGGCAGTGTTCAAGCAAGTCTCTGATGTATTTATAAGCCTCTATTATCTCTAAGCTTCCAGTCTAATATCTTTTTCCCTCCTCTTTAGGCTCAGTAGCTGTTAATGCTGTGTTACTGTCTATGTAGTCCCTACTTATATCTCCTTGTGTCTGATCATTACTTAGACATTTCTTAAATTTAGAGTTCTAAATTTTTGACCCTAATTCACTAAGGGAACAGATTGAATTCCAACCTGTTTTGTTTCTGTTTTCTAGTAGTGACTAGAAAGAACAAAGAATGTTGCTCAGGCCCAGAGAAGCAATTGCTGGCAGCTGTGGTTGCTTTGTTCTTTTCAGGATAAATCAAGGTTTAAGTTAAAGGAGTAGCCAGCTGCTTGCTTCTGCCTGTGGTTTGGAAGGGGAAGAGTGAATAAGTAGTCACTGCTTCTGTCCTACGGAGATCCGGGGCCAAGTTGGACCAGTAGTGGACTGTGGTTAGTGCCTCTGCAGTAAGCATAGGAGCATGTGTCCAGTGGAACTTTAAAAAAATGTATTTTGGTGCTTTTTTTTCTTATTTACACATGTCATTTCCTAATACCTCCTCCCATCCCCAAATGGAACCTTTCCTTCTAACAGAGATAAATAGCCAAGCCAAACAAACTGACTCATCAACCATGTCTGATAAGGTATGCAACATTCAGTTTCCAATGTACCCTATGGGGAAATGTTGGACCAGTAAGCTGAGGTAGTACTGACTTTCTAGTCCTTTTTCCCTTTAGCAAAGGTACGTAAGTCCTAAACCTAAAAAAAATGAGAAATTTATTTTAAAAAGAAATTTAAAAATTTTAAAAATCCCCTTTATTTCCAAATCTGTCTCTTCTTTATTTCTATTTAGGAGAGATATATCTAATTCCTTATCATAAGGAGTAAGAAAAAATAGTACAGCAAAGGAACCAGGATATCCAGTGTGTCACAGTCTATGCAGTATTCCACATGTATACTCCCCTACCTTTGCAGAAAAGGGAGGGGGATGTACTTTTTCATGTCTTCTGTGAAACTAAGTTTGATCATTTTAATTACACAACTTTCAGCAATTTTTAAAAAAGTTCCTTGAATTCACATTGTTGTTGTAAACATTGTTTTCTAGATTCTGCTTACTTGAGGGGTATTGTGGTATAATGGCAAGAGTGCTGGATTTGGAGTTAGAAAGCACTGTCTCTGACACAAGCTGTGTGACCCTGAGCAGGTCCCATAACTTTTCTAAACCTCAGTATCCCTGTGTATAAAATTAAGACTGTAATAGCATCTATATCACAAGATTGTTATGATAGTCAAATGAGGTAATGTATATAAAGAGCTTTGTAACCTTAAAATGCTGTATAAATGTTAGCTAGTATTAGTAATAGCTATTACTTCACTCTTATGTCCATTCATATAAATTCTGAAAATAAAATATTAAATGTGAACATTACCTTTCATTTGTTTTGCAATTTTTCCGCCCATTCCTTTGTCTACCCTTTTACAAACCAGTTGATATACGTAGCCTGTGATAGCTTCACCCTGGGGAAGGTTTTGCATTTCCAGGAAGTATCTGGGACAAAGAAGGGAACTAGAGTTAGGAAATCTAGATTCCAGTTAACTTTTTTCTTAAAAAAAAAAAAATATATATATATATATATTATACACACCCATATATTAATATATGTGTGTGCATATGTTTTATCTTTATGTGTATATGTGTGTATGTGTATGTATATATGTATATCTATTTCTCCCTGCGATCAGTAAAAGTTTGCCTTCTCTCTTACCTGCTTCTTCCTTCCCCACCTCGTTGAGAACAAAAGAAAAACAGCCCCTGTTATAAACAAGTATACTCAAGCAAAACAGATTTCTGAATTGGCAGTGTGTAAACAGAACGTGTCTCCTTCTGCATTCTGAGTCCTTCACCTGTCTCTGAGGAGGCGAATAGCAAGTTTCATCATTACTCTTCTGGAATCATGATTCGTCCTGATGCTTCTTAGAATTCCTAAAGTCTTTCAGAATTGATGGTCATGTCTTTGTATTAGTTCTTCTGATTCTGTACACTTCACTCTGCATTAGTTCACACAAGTCTTTCTGAGTTTCTCTGAAACCATCCTCTTTATCATTTTTAGTAATGCACTACTGTTCTAATACATTTGTATACCATAACTTGTCCATCCATTTTCCAATTTATGAATACTTCCTCAGGTTCTCCTTTGTGATCTTAGAAAAGAGGCATAAATATTTTTGTATGCCCTTAAGAGTTTTATTTTGCTTAGTATTAATCCTTTTTTTTAACCTACCCTCCCCTTATTTCCTCCCCTTCTTCCATTTCTCTCCCATTTCCCTGTTGAGTGAAATGTATTTCTATATCCAAACTATGTGAGTGAATATATTCTTCCCTCTGACCAGTTCAGATAAGAGTCAGATTGAAGTGTCCCTGCCGCCTCATTCCCCTTGCTTTTGCATGCTCTGATTATGTGAGCAAATTTTCTCTAACCTTCCTTTGCCTTTCCATCTTAGTCTATTCCTTTTCCCCTCTCTTTACATTCTCTTAAAAATATAGCAGAATTATTCTTAGGCCTTATTTAATTGAACTCCCTCTGTGACTCCTGATGATGAAAGATTTCAGAGGAACATAACTTCCCTTATATCAGTGTAATCAGTTTATTCATGTTTAGTCTCTTAAAGTTGTTCTGTTATATTTACATGTTATGTTTCTCTAAACTTCTTTGTTTGAATTTCAGTTTCTTTACAGGTCTTTCTTTATAGTCTTTTAATCAGAAATGCTTGGAAGTCCTCTGTTTCACTAAAGATCCATTTTTTTTCCCCTGTAAGATTATGCCCAGTTTAGTTGGGTAAATTATTCTTGGCTGAAAGATAGTATTCTTTGCCTTCTGGAATATAATTTTCCACGCTCTTTGCTCATTGATGGTGAAAACTGTTTAATTGTGTGTGATCCTGACTGTGTCTCTTCAGTACTTGAATTCTTACTTTCTGGCTGCTTGCAGTATTTTTTCTTTGACCTGAAAGCTCTGAATTTGGGCTATATAAAGTTACTGGGAGTTTTTATTTTGGGTTTCTTTCAGGAGGTGACTGGTGGATCTAAGACATCTGGGTAGTTTTCTTTTAGAATTTCTTTAAACATGATGTCTAGCCTCTCTCTCTTTTAATCTTGGAATAAAAGTAGTCTGTTGAATTAATTTCTTTCCTTAATCTGTCATCCAGGTTAGCTGTTCTTTCTTATGAGATACCTTAGATTTTCTTCTATTTTTTTTCAGTCTTTTGACTTTGTTTTAATATTTTTTGTTGTCTCCTGGAGTCATTGACTTTGAAATGGTCCATTCTGATTTTCAGGGAGCATCCTATTTGGCCAAGCTTTAGTACCTTTTATGCTAAGCTGTTCATTCCCTTTCTAATTCTTTCTTCTATAGCTCTCATCTCCCTTCACATTTTTTCCTTTAGCTATCTCATTTCATTGATTAATATTCTTCCAGGAATTCTATTTGAATTTTTGTGCAAGATGTGTTTTTCCCTGAGGCTTTGCTTGTAAATGTTTTGGAGTTACTCTTTTTGTCTAGGTTTGTATCTTGAGCATCCCTGTAATAGTTTTTGTTTGTTTGCTTCTTTTTCCAGCTTACTCCCTGACTTTAAACTTGATGTTAAGACCAGGTTCTATATGTTTCTGGAGGGAATGTCTGGGCTCTTGTTGCTGCTGCTGCTTTCTTGCGGTATTGAGTGTTGTGTTATTGCAGGCACTTAGGAACAAGTCAGGCTGGAAAACCTGCAAGCTTTCAGTGCTCCCCTAGTGGTCTGATTGCTGACTCACTGGATCTGAGCCATGGTGGACTGCTGTTGGGCTCAGCTCCTCCTACCAGCAGGATGGTAAGCTTTGCTAGTCATTGACAAAACTGCAGAGTTTGATCTGGGATCAGCTTGACTGTGTCGTCTCCTGGGGTCGGAGCCTCTGTTGCTGCTTGCTTTGGAACTTGTTCCTTCTTGGGATGCTGCCCAATGCCTCCTTTGTTCCACTCTCTTCCCTGGAATACCGCGTTTGGACCCTAGTCCCTTCCTTATTCCACCATAGATCTGTGATTTGAAACTGAGTCGTAAGCAACAAAATTACCAGAGGGCATCTCTTTCTGTCATGGTACCTAACTTTGGGTGTGGGACCTTCTCTTGCCCTGGTGCCCCTACCTGGGGACTACTGTGGTCCAGTACTCCTACCCGAACCCAGTTCCCATGTCTGTATTGTCTCCCTGGGAAAATGGCCCATTTTTTTTTTTAATTTCCCTATCAGGATTATATCTATTGTCTTTTCTAGGCTTCTTTGGTGGAGTTTAGGTGGGGAGAGCTTGGCTGTACTGTTTTCCACTACTCTGCTATCTTGGCTCTACCTCTGCTAGTTAACTGTTACACATTATTTTGGGTTAGTCCTTCCTCAAGAAATAAAGATGAAAATTTCAGAGATGAAAAATGTGTCAGTTATAGTATGAGACTGTTTTGGCTTTTCCCTTTTCCTTTTTTTCTGCTTTTTAGTGTCAGTCATTCCAAATTTGTCAGTTTGAATATGATGGCATAAGGTTTCAGGAAGAAAGGCCTAGTACAAGGGTGGTCTTTATATTTTAGACTGATCTGACCATGTCCCACCCCTGTTTAAAAACTTCATTGGCTCCCCACTGTCCTCAACAGGGTTTCTAAATATCTTTGATTATACATTCCTATCAGCAGAACATTTGAGCTACCCCACCTCCATGTATATCTGTTTTTATTTGTAAGTTATGTGAATTTGCTACTGTATTTATTTTACAAAACCAGAAGTTAAAGAAGAATGAGAGATAAAGGTGAAATAATATTTATGCCTAGAGTTATCAGTAGGGAGCCACTGGAGGGTATTGAGTGAGGAGAGGGACATAGCTGGACTAGTATTTCTTTATTGACAGTATATTCTAGCCAGTCTAGAGATGAGTAGTTTGTTGAACTTGACATGATATCACCTATATTTGCAAAAGCTTTCCTGCGTGCCTGGAATTCCTTCCTTCCTTATTTTTGTCTCATAAAAACCTTATCTTCATTCAAGGCCTAATTTGGTGCCACGTTCTCTGTAACACCTGCCCTCTTTTCCCAAGTTCTTGACATTTTCTTCCTCTTTGATTTTACTCATCTGTATATTTATCTTTCAGTAGAACCTGAGCTACTTGGGACTACCAGCTATTTCCTTTGTGTCTTTGAAACCCTAGGTTTTAGTACAGTAAGCACATAGTAGGTCTTTAATAAAGTTTTGCTGAATTAAATTGACTTTCATTTGCTGCATGTCATTACTCAAGGCAGTCAGTGGTAGAAGAAAAGATAAGGAAAACAAGATGACAAAAATATTTTTTTAAAAGAAATTTTTATTGATATCTTTGGTTTTAAAGGGAAAAAAAAAGAAAGGAAGAGAAAAAAAATCAGCACAATGGAACAGTCCATGCAAAAAATCTGGAAATATATGCGGTGCTCCGTATCCACGGAACTTCCCCCTCTTCAAAAGGATGGGGGGAGGTATCTTCTCATATCTCATCTTTAGGGTCATAATTATTCTCTAATTTTGTAGCATTCACTGGATTATTTTAATTCAATTCATTATTTGGTGATGGTTCTTTCCATTAACATTGTTGTAGTCATGGTTTATATTGTTTTTTTGGCCCTGCCTACTTTATTTTGTCTCTTCAAGATGTTCTTTCTTGGCTTTTCTGTATTTATCACATTCACCATTTCTTACAGCATAGTAACGTTGTTTTATATTCACATATCATAATTTGCTTAGCCATTCCTTAATCAGTGAACATCTACTTTGTTTACAATTCTTTGCTTCTATGGAAGGGAGGAAGGAAGAAAATGAACATTTATTAAGTACCTGGTGTGTACTAGGCACTGTGCTTAGAATTTGCAGATTTTATCTCATTTAATCCTCCTAACAACCCTGAGAGGTAGGTTCTGTTAGTAAACTAAGGCTGGCAGAAGTTAAGTGATTTGGCCAAGGTAACTCAAGCTAGGAGGTGTCTGAGGCTGGATTTGAACTCAGGGCTTCCTGATTCCAGGCTCAGTATTCTATTCACTGTGCCACCTAGCTGCTTCCAAAGTGCTGCTATAAATATTTGTGAGCTTTCTTCTTATCAATGAATGACTCCCTTGGGGATATATGCCTAGTAGTGGAATCTCTGAGTTAAAGGGTATGGATTAGTTACTTTATTTACATAATTTCAAATTGCTTTCCAAAATGATTGTACTCATTCATAGCTCTACCAACAATGCACTAGTGTGCCCTTCTTCTCATAGCCCTTTCAACAATCACTATTCCCATGCTTTGTCATTTTTGCCAGTCTACTGGGTTTGTGGTGAAACCTTAGACTTAATTTGATTTGCATTTCTTATTTTTAGTGATTTAGAGTTTTCTTATGGTTATTTTGATATGATTATCTTCTTTTGAGAATTGTTTGTTCATATACTTTGACCCCTTACCTGTAAGGGGGTGGTGAGGAAAATCTTCAGGGGGTGATAGTACTGTAAGAAAAATAGCCATAGTTTCTACAGTTTGCAAGTTTCCTACCCCAGTGAGAGGGATATCACTCTCAGCTTGCTTTTCTGTACCTAGTAAGTTGAATTTCTTGAGCCAGTGTCTTTTTCTTTCCAAGGACAACTTAAATTTAAAGAACACTTTAAGGTTTACTAAGTTCTTTCTTAAGAGAACCTTGGGAGATGGTAGAAGGACTCTTCCCATTCTACAATTGAGAAAACTGAGGCTTAAATGGGCTAAATGATTTGCCCTTGATTACATAATCAGTCATAATTTGAAGTCAGATTTCCCAACATTTTAATCCTGAGCTTTTTCTACAGGGCCCTATTTCCCATGAATTGCTTTGGTTTTTCAACCTTGATTTTGAACGCAGAAATGTATTTGAATTGGCTGTTTTCTTTCATTAAAGAACTGTAGACTCTCATGGTTCAGATACCTGGTTTTGGAGAAGTGAAGGTTTAATAATGTTATAAACTTCTGGTTTAATGAATTGGCAGAATACAGATGACTAGTAATGAATCCCATACAGATGGAGTGAGAATTTTTTTCCAGATAGGAGAAATATCTGCTAGAGCAACAACTAGCCTGACTTTAATTATGTGGTGATGAACAAAACATACTTCCATACTTCTTATTAAGTTATGAATTAAAGTGGCATGAGAGCAAGGGAAGCATAGACACTTCCACTGAGTTCTCAAACAGTTTAATAGTGGCAGCTCACAGTTTTGTAAATATCTGCTATCCAACTCTGCCATGCCTTTATTTAAAAGAAAGAAGACATGTAATGAGAAGTGACAAGTTACCTAGAATTCTCCTTCTCTCAGTGAACAACTGAGAGCCTTGCATACTCAATGGATTTGATTTTTATTGGCAAATCCCAAGGTTGGCAGAATGGCAGTCTAAATTCCTTTTTGTGTTTTTCCCCGCAGTTGTCTCTCACTTGGGAGTCTTTGTACCATGTGCATAAAAATATAGTCATTTTTACTTATTTGTACCTTTGCACAGACATGTCAGGACTTTCCATGCAATAATTCTTTACCTATGGCATCAGCTGCTGAGGAAAATTGACTTGGAATGCCTGATCTTAGTCAATTTCACTCAGGAACAAGAAGAAACCAAAAATAAGACAGGCAAAATAGTTTACTTAATAAATTCCTGAGAAAAGAATCAGCGTCCTATCAGTTGTGGTTGAATTACTGGGTAGGGTGGATCAATCCATCCTTTGTTGTCAAATTTATTGTATAGAACTTCTGAAATATTCATTCTCTGAGGATCTTTAATTTACTTTCAATAACATAATCTTTAACTTTAAAATTTACTATCAGATATTGAAATTCTTCTGCTGTTGAAGTTTAGGTGTGAAGCTCTATATATCACTTATATATACAATAGACACCCAGGTCAAGTTACAGCCCTCATTTCTCTGTGTTTAAAAAAAACTGAAAACCAACCAAACAAAAACCTTACCTTATTGCAGCTTCTTATCTCCAGATGGGAGGGTGGTCACACCATCTTGTTTCCAATGCTGCTTCAGTGGTCAACTAGCAGGTGATTTTGGTTATTAATGGATCCATTTTTTTCCCCTTTAAGATTGGATGCGTTATCTGTGAAACATATCTAACCAGGCAAGAGAGGAGCTTCTGAACCTCTGACTTTTAGACTTTGATGCAGTGTTTTAATGACAGATCATGGGTTGTATTGAAATTGTAACCATGTTTCTCCACTGACAGTTGTGTCTTTTATTACTAGAAAGGAAATATAATGACACTTTTTAGGAAGATCAGTAAATTGAAAATGTTTTTTCTATTTCCAGTTGAATTTGGTACATGGAAATACATTTGCTTCTTAGAACTTGCTGAAAAATTTTTAGTTTATTAGAGATTTTTCTTCAGATACTTGACAGACTCTACCATTTGGTTTAATATGTTGATGTTTGACTATGTTGATGTTTTGTATTGAGATTAGGGCAAATAAGTTCCAGATCTCAAGCAATATTTTCCATTTTTAAGTGCAACAGCACTTTAAAGCTTACAAAGGCTTTTGTACAATGGCCCTGTGAGGAAGGGAATTATAAATATTATCTATTCCCACTTTGTAGCCAGAGAAGCTGGCACAGAGGGGCTAAGAGACTTGCCTGAAAGTTCAGTGGGCTAGTTAGCAGCACAACCAAGTTTCTCATTCCAGATTTAGTGCTCTTTCTGCTACATTAAATTGCCTTATGGTTGGTTTGTTTGCTTGTTTGTAATGTTTACTGTGTCATTGCCTGCTTAGCATTGCTAGTTGTCTTTTCTAGACTAAGAAATGTTACTATGATTATGTATTTTGTCTTTTTATAGTCACTTTAATCAATCAGTAAATATTAATTATCCACTAGATACAAAGTGCTTTAAAATTTGAGCCATAAATTGAATTCTTAAGCCATGGTTTGTTTGCTTTTTAGTTTTTGTGTGTAATGAATTTTATATGCATATTTTTGAGACTTTATTGATGAAATGGAAGTACTGCCAGACCAGGTTGGTTGGGATGGTGCCTAAAAAGCTAGACTATAGATATTCTTCAGAGTCAAGAAATAAGTCATCAGCACATCATGTAAATATGATGGGTACCATCTCTTTTTACTTCACATAGGTAGTATTTGCTGCTATAGGTTCATTGCTAAGAGGGATCATTGTACAAACTGGTTGATTATCTTTTTAAAACTATTTTGGTGTCATACTAATTAGTAATAGAAAACTCAAATGAGTTTAGTTCAATTTTCTAAACTGAATTATAGCTTGAAAACTTGTTTATATTCTGCCAGTTATAATTTATTATTCTATACTAGTTAATAATGTTCACTTCAGTAGTATTGTCCTCATTTTTATTTTAGTCTTATAGTCAATTTAAAATTTTAGTGTTTGATGTTAATTTGATGAAAAGCCTTTAAAAAGCAGCTTTTAAAAGCTTGTGTTCGTTATAGTAACTCTTTTAGCTTAGGTATCTCCCAATGCTACATTGAAGATGGCTTAATTTTCTCTCCTTTTTCCACAGCTGTGATTGGGTTATTATACCCTTGCATTGACAGGCATCTGGGAGAGCCACATAAATTTAAAAGAGAGTGGTCCAGTGTAATGCGATGTGTAGCAGTCTTTGTTGGTATAAATCATGCCAGTGCTGTATCCTTTTCACTGTAATGAAATGCATAATAACAAAGCAGCTTCCTATGAACCAAAGGTTAAACAGCCCCTTTCAGTGTAACTGTTGTCAAAATTTGATATTCCCACTTATTCATAAAGAGAATTTGAAATGTATTGTTAAAACATCACACGAGTGGTTATGTAGTTATGTAGGTGAAGTGTTACCTTAAAATATGTAATTTTCAGATGTATCTTTTAAAATTGTTTTAGTATTTAGTTCTTTGGATTGAGTTTATTCCATCTAGTTTGTTAACTTCAGAAGTGAAATGGTATTCTTAAGAATTTCTTTTCTTTTTAAAATAATGATGTTTCTTTTATGTTTTATCCTTAAGAAATTCACAAAATTTGGGTACTTACCTTTTAAATTCTGTTTTTTTCTGCCTTGTCAAAATTTTAAAAAGCTTAAAGTATTTGAAAGGTAGACTGTTGTTTGTCTTAGTAAATGACACAGAGCACCAAAGAATAATCCTCCCACCCCCGAACAAGATAAGTAGATAGGTAGATAGGTAAGATCCTTAAACATGCATGCAGTCTTTGGGATCAGTAGTCTAGTTATTTTCAGTAATTTTGGGTATCATCTCAATACAAACTCTCTAAGAAGTTCGGGGTTTTAAAATGATTTCTTTTAATCACAGTTTTTGTTCTTGGCCTTTGAGTACCTTTCTTTCTGTGGAGTGGAAAATGAAGAGGGATGTGGAGGCATAATGAACAAAGGCTACTGTACTCTTAAATGCCTCTTTCCTTTTCATATTAACTGCTAATAGGTTATGTCAGGCCTGTCACCCATGCTTTGAGCTACTAGTTGACTTCCATCCCAGAAGTGGAGGCAGTATATTTTCATCAATTATTGTAATGTAGAGGGGGATTGGGGTAATCTTGACCTATCTACTCCCCCTCCCTTCTTATGCTTTTATCATGGGTCTCTTTTCAGTTTTTTTTTTTATTGTTTGACTCTCCTCACCTTTTTTATATAACTCTTCTCCCCATTCCTCCTCTCCTCCCCTGATTTACCTTGTGACTCATCCTTCTCCTTACCTAAACCATTGTTGGCACCCTGGCACATACTTGAGGGAGTTCAGGAGCTAAAGGAATCATTTTGTCCTGGACGGTGGACTCACAGGACCTGAGTTCAGATATTTCCTCTCTCCCTTTTCTCTCTCACCCGGGTGACCCTTGTGCAAGTTACAAGTCACATCCTCTTTACTCTTGTTTTCCTCATTGTTAAAATGAGGGGATTGGACAAATTAGCCTCTGAGGTCTCTTCCAACTGTAATTCTCTGAGCCTGTGTTTTCCTGGCTCTCAGTTTCCGACCCCAGAGACAAACAAACTAAACAACCTCATAAAAACTCTCTCCCTTTCATAGGATTCAACCTAGATGTGTTCTTGATTCCACTCTAGTAGAGGTATTAAGAGATGCCCTTTATTTTCTGTTTTAGATGTTATAAGCTGTAGTGTTTGAGGGTAGCAACCACAAGAACCTTGGAGTGGGAACACTGGAAAAGGCATTATGTTGTGACTTACAGCTTTAACAAGAGGTCAGCTGTGAAAGAGTAACTAGAGGCAGGGTAGGAAATAGTCTTTTTCGGTCCTTCCAACTTTAAAGAAATTAGAGTGCTTATGTTAAGGTGACATGTTATTTTGGGCGTCTTATAGATATCTAGACTATACAAATATATCCTTGTCCTAGGATATGAATGAATGAAAATCTTTGAGACAACATTGTGGGCCGTTATTATTCTGATTCCACACTGATAATTCTTTGAATTATATAGGCCTAAGAGGGACTTAAAAAGTAGAAGACCTTTGTTTGTTTGTTGTTCAGTCATTTCAGTTGTGTCCAACTTTTTATGACCCCATGTGGGGTTTTCTTGGCAAAAACACTGGAATGATTTGACATTTTCTTCTCCAACTCATTTTACAGATGAGGAAACTGAGGTAAACAGGGTCAAGTGACATGCCCAGGGTCACACAGCTAGTAAGTGTCTGAGATCCTATTTGAACTCATGTCTTCAGGATCCTCAGCCTGGTGCCCTGTCCACTTCACCTCCTAGCTGCCCTGCCAACCTTAGAGTTAGCATTTAATAAGTAGTCATTGTATGCAAAGCACTCTATTGATGATATAAAGAGAAAAAAGGAAATAATCTCTGCCTTAAAGGAACTCATGTTATACCGATGTCATTTAGGTCCAATTTCCTCATTTTTACTAATGAAAAAAGATCTACTTCGAATCTGAATGATCCTGCTTTATTTTAAACTAATTCTTCACTTCCCATCTTTAGCAGGAAAATTGCCAGAGGCTTCCTCCTTTCTGATCCTTTTATTTTTAAGTTTCTTTTCTTTTTTTCCTTATTGCCTTTATCCTGAAGCCTATAGCCATTGTTTGTGATGCGTGAGAGTGTGGTATTTAATCACTTGGACTTTCTAAAGGCATATTGCATTTCGAGACATACTGGGACATACTCCTCTGTTTCATGTTTGTTGTGATACTCACCAATAATGATATCCCAACCAAACTCCTTGAATGAGATCTGAAATAGATTCATCCTGTGCCAGATTTCATACTCTAGCAGTATGTTTACTGCTTACTAGAAATCAGAGAACACTATGAGCTTTATTTTGGACTGTTAAGTTTATTGCCAACTGAAGGATAAGAAAAGCTTTTCCAACAAGTACAGCTATAAACCAGGTTATAGTACAATCTAAACCTAGACAATGAATGACCACACTTAGTAACCTTGGAGAATTGTACCAGACTAATCCTTTGTTACTGAACTCTTCAGGCGAAGTGAGGTAGAAGAAGTGCAGGTTGCTGGGAGGAGAAGAGAAGCAATAGGATATGTTGAAAGGAAAAAGAGAGCTCCTTGTGGGATATTTTTAATACTGTCTACTGTGCCTGTCTTTCTGTGCAGTGAAGGCAGAACTAGATGGTCTCGAGAGAAACACTGGACATACCGCCCCCCCTACCCCCAGTCCCGGAGAGCTTCATATGTCTGAAGAGCCATAGTGTGGCCTTGTGGGACATAGATAATGCCCTTTTAATGACATCTGAAATTAATACCTTTAGTATAATCCTTTAGCAAAGAAATGAGAAAATTGAATTTGCAAAGCTCTATTTTGTAAAAAGAGATTTGGGGAAGAAAAGAGCCACACATTTGTGAATAGATGCTTAAGTAGGTGCTTGAAATAAAATATCACTTGAGCAAACTGTCCTATACCAAAAAGTCTCAGACACCAAAATAACGTGACAGGTTGCAAGATAATGCCCATTTCAAGGCTTTATCCACAACAAATTAAAACTAGAACAGTTGACATAATAGAAAGGCATACTGTGTCCTTGGTACTCTTGTTTCTGAACTGCATTATTATAAAATGTGTCTGTCAGTAAATCACATAGAAAATGTGGTACCCTGTTAAATAGCTGTCAACTCTTCTATTTTCAAATTCCCATATGATTCTCAAGTAATTCTAAACCAGTTTTCGGAAATAATCTCATGAGGACTTTTTTTAAGCCAAAAAAATAAAAAGACCAACCCTAAAGCCATATATTAATATTTAGTGCTGTGTTGAGAAGTTTTCAGATATATTTTTTAATAGAGGAAATCATGTATCATAGAATTAGACCTGATCTTGTAATTGAAGAAAGGATACACTATTTTAAAGATACCATGTTCTGTTTATTAAATTGTCCATGCTTCCTCAGTAAATATTAGTGATGGTAATGTTATTAACTGTTCTCACACACTACAGTGTTCTCTGTTGAACTGAAAAACAGTATGTTTGAAAATGAAGTTAATATTCCTTTCTCACCAGTAGCACCCAGTCTATTTTTTCTGTTGATTTAGAAAAATGACACTGTTTTGCTTTGGTTGGAAATTTTAAAATGAATCCTTAACAGTTACCCCAGAAAGTAGATTTTGACAACAACATACAGTTGTCTCTCACACTAGCTGCACTATCCATTGGTCTGTGGTGGACTTTTGATAGATCACGAAGTGGTTTTGGCCTTGGAGTAGGAATTGCTTTCTTGGCAACCTTGGTCACTCAACTGCTAGTCTATAATGGGGTTTATCAGTAAGTATTTGTCTTTTTGGTGGAATTTTATGATGAATGGAAAGAAAATAGATTTTAAATTTAAACATATTTAGAAATTGTTCATGATAGTTTTCTTGCTAAGTCAAATTTGTTCTGGTTGCAGTTTTCCTCTTTCTGTGTGCCACTAAAAAAGTATTTCTTTCATTCTAGATATACATCTCCAGATTTTCTTTATGTTCGTTCTTGGTTACCGTGTATATTTTTTGCTGGTGGCATAACGATGGGAAACATTGGTCGACAGCTGGCTATGGTAAGTCGAAGCTTATTTGTATAGTGGTTTTGTTAGTGGTGTGCTTTATTTCATGGTTACTTATCACATTAAAGAAATCTAGTTTGTGAAGAAAAAATTCTTAAAGATCTGTCTACTTTGGGAATACATTGAAATCAATTTGGAGCAGCTATGAGGTCGAAATGATATAAAAAAGACAAATGTCATTAAATGAGAAACTCAGAAGGATTTATGCTACCATCACATTACTTTCATTTTGAGTATAAAGTGTACCGTCTTCCAGGTACTGGCGCACTCAGAATGGTACTGTGTTAAAAACTTATTGGTAAATTTTGCCACATTTTTCTGTCATTTTCTTGGATTTAGGATATTAGTAATTTTTACAAAGCTGCTCCATTGAAACCATCTTTATTTGCTTTTGATCAGGTTAGATTAATTCCCTTGTCTTTAGTAATCATGACATCTAATTATCATGTCTAGTACTTTTTCTTATTGTCAATCAATTGTGCCGAACATATGCTTAAATTTTTAAGGGTATTTTCTTTACATAATAGTGTTTGATTTACAAAATAATTCTGAACGTGCTAGTACCCGGTGATTATTATCTTCAGACTACAAACTGTCTGTGTACTCAAGATAAGTAAGCACTCTAGTTCTTAAATTCATTTGCCCTTATTTGCATTCTTTCCTTTATGATCATACAAAAAGACCAAAAAACTTTTTGTTTCATACTGGTAATTCTGATCTTAAGTCATACATATTTATGCAGACAGATTGTACTTTCCTCCTTCCTTTTAAGTCTTTAACTAAGCTGTTCAATTATCTGTAGGTATTTGTCCATGTTCTTTTGCCATTTTCTAATAATTCTGCAAAGCAGTTTAGCTTCATAGTTATTTGGAAACCATTTTGTAAAAGAAAACTTCATTTGTTAACTTTTTAATTTTTTGCAGTATGAATGTAAAGTCACTGCAGAAAAATCTCATCAAGAATGAAGAAAGCAAAAATGTTTTGTACAGAAAAAAACCCAAGATTTAAAGAAGCCTGTAAATGATAAAGATACCAAGAAAACATTGGACTATAAAATTGCTAAGATGCAGTTTTTCCCTTCCGTGGTATATATTTCTGCAATCTGTGATTGCTACTTCTGTAAATCAATTACAAACCTTTGTGTATTTGATTTAAGTAACTGTAAAAAATGATGATGCACCACAAACAAGAATATTGGTTAATAGATGTTTTAAATTTTTTTTAACTTCTATTGTATCACAATGTTAACGTGCCAAAACATGCTATTATTGTCATACAGAAGATGAATATGTTATGAACATTTTAAAAATTACTGAAATGGCATAATATAAAGAGGAAAGCCAAGAACTCAATTGAACAGCTGTTATTTTCTCTTTTATTTTTTATTTTCTTGCTTATTATTTTTCTATGAACAGCAGTGTGAGTTATGGGTACCCTACTTTGTGGTTGGGATTCTATCTTAATGTGTAAACAAAAGCCTAGAGTATTTGAAATTTTTGTCTTTTCTGATAAAAATGAACTTTTCATGAAATGTTTTTAAATACATATCTACCTGCAATACTGGAGAGGATCCAAAGAATAAACACCTGTTTAGACAAATATTACTAGTATTGTATGTGAAGCCCGTGAGAGATTGTCAGCATTACTATTTTTCAGTCTGAGTTTAGGAGAGGATGGAGTAGGTAAAAATAACAGTCATGGAAGAGCAAAACTAGAATGAATGTGAATTTTGAAAAACAAAAATGGCTTTCTGCATCTACGCAACGTTTAAAGTGGCTTTTTAATGGTCACAAGGAATTTAGCACCTCTTAATTCTTTTGCACATTTAACAACCCCCAAATCTGTAGAAATGAAGGTTGTAATGTTATTTTGGGGGGTTCTGGTAATGTTAACAAACCTCCGTGGCTTGATTGACTTTTCATTGGAACCCTTGGATTTACAACCTTATTATATGCAATTGGGGGCATGTAATTTTTTTATGTATTAACATACCTAATAGTGAAGAGTTCCAGTCTATTGGTTAAATATGTATTGAGAGTTTTATGTATATTAAAGGTCTTGTTTAAAAGTTCTTTGCATTTTTACCTGCTTTTTAAGATTATAGTCACTTAAGAATAGTTTTAAGCATATTATTAATTTATTTCCAAATTTCATATTTGAAATTGATAATAATTTTTTGCTACATGGGGGAAATTATTTCAAAATAGTGTATGTATGTGTGTGTATATATGTGTATAGGTACACGTATACCCACATTCTCCTATGATATTAAGTAGATTTTTAAAAATAAAGTTTAGCTTAAAGAACTTGTTACCTGACTAAGATCTTTTATGCCAAATTTTAATCTGCTTTCACATTTTAAGACTGGTCATTATGAAATCCTAAAAATAGAATTCATACTGAACAAGTGGACCCAGCCTTTGTTACAGTAGCATGTGTAGGCTACTATAGATGATTATTCTGTCTTCAAGAAGCTGTTATTAATTTAGAATAAATAAATACATATTTTAGATACAATTTTGTAAGCACTATAAAATCTTTACTGGTAAGTTATAAGATCTCTGATGTACTTTAAAACTTGCTTTTAAAAGCAAAAAATGAATATTAAATATATAATTATTGTTTTTGTCTTTCTTTGTCTTAGTAAATAGTAATTGATTATACTGTGGATTAGCCTGATGGGCCAAGTAACCTATACAGTTTTGACTTGTAAAAAGAAATAATGAAGGGGAACTCAGTCTATTAATAGAAATTGATTATTATGATATGCATAGATATCAGGCTTTTAAAAATGTTTTGCAGATTATCTTAAAAACTAAAATGTAATGAAAATTTGGCATTAAGATCTTGTATAGGCACAGTTTATAATTAGTCCTGGAAGATTACATTGAGCATTTATTAAGTACCTGCCATATACAATATATAACCTGTTTTTTTTGGAAAAATAAGCCTATAGGTCCTGTTGAGAAATTGGCATCAAAAATTAAATCTCTTAACGCGCTTTGTTTATACAGGTGGCTTGACTTTTAGGTTGGGTAGTTTTCCGAACCATCATTTCAAGTTGGCAGAGATTCCCAACAACCTTTAAATATTTCATATCATAGTACTTTAGTGATATATTTTATCATTTTCTAATTCCAGAGCCTTTTGCATTTTTATAATCTTCAATTCCTTGTAGATGATTACTTTGTCAGTGTCAATTCTCTCAGTTAAATGCCAACATTAGTTCTTTCTCATTTCTCATAAATTAGTCTCTTGAGCATTTTATAATCATTTCCCTGTAACTTTCTTATGGATTTTATTTTTTTACTCAGAATGTGTATGATATTTTCTTGTCAAGAAAGCCAACACTAAGGGTAGTTGCTAGAGTATTGAAAAGACAGTAAACATGGAGATGGAAGATAACACAGGTAATTTCATGATGCAGTAAAATCTTATGACAATGCACATTTAAGGATCATATTTAAAATTTTTTTATGTTGAACTAACAGGAAAAAATTGTAAGATGTTAATTCTATCTAAGAAATAATTGGTTTCAATAATAGACACATTTTTGTTATCTTTTATATTTTTTTTAGTATCCTTAATTTTTAAGGAAATACAAATTAAGTTATAAGAAATGTTTCTCATGTTTTATTGTATTGGAATAAAGGGACAGGAACTTTGTGTTCTTCATCTTTGCATCTACCCTAACACCTTGCCATGTGCTTTGAGCCTAGTAGACATTTAGATGATGGATGGATAGAGGGATGGATGAATGAATGAATGGATTTTATTGTCATTTGGTTCTCTTCTCTATCTATGCTGTCATTCCTGAGTGTTTTTGCCTTACAGCGCTTGGTTTCAGCAAGCAGTACTAGATAAAACTCAGAGTTGGGAAGAGCTCACAGCCATCCTCTTGACTCCCAGCAGACTGCAGTGGAGGAGAGTGCACCCATGTCTACTATGACTGTGCTGAGAGACTTCTGCTGATAAGTGTTTACTTTAGTAAGAGAACAAAAATGGTCTTTTCTTCCTCTCTCTCTCCTACCCTACCTCAAACGCAAGATTGTTTGAATCTGATAAATTTTGACAGTTTTCTTCTAATTTCCACTTCACACATCTAGAGTCTCTTCATCTTTCAAGGAGGTCCTAAGTCTGTGATCTTGATAGGCAGGCATTTGAGATAACACTTCAGTTAGAATCCCTTTGAAAGGAGATAGCATTACAAGAATGGTTTTCTGTAAGGAAATTTTCCATGGTGCATCTTTGTTTTGTTGATCTAGTTACAAACAGTTCTCTGCAATGCATAATTCAGTTCTCCTTCCTTTACATAGTAATCATTTTCACTTTCAATAACTAGAACATCTTTGAGGGAGTATTCTAGGCTATTCCAAAGTCTTAGTTTTAATCCTTAATAGCTGAATGTGCTGAAATTTTTGAGACACCCTGTGTTTGCACTACATAATGGAAAAGGGAAGTTGTGGTTTTTTTCTTTGTTCAAGAAATTATTACTGGAGGATTATCTCTTTATGCTTCTTTTTGCAACCATTTTCTTTTTCCCCAATAGTCTTAGCAGAATACTAGGTGCCTAATAGAATTCCATAAATTGTTTTAACTGATAACTGTAGTTGTCCCAAGATCATAGAATTGAACTGGAAGATTTGGAGCTGGAAGGAACTTCAAAAGCCATCTAATCCAACCCCCTCATTTTGCAGATGAGAAAACAGGCCCAGAGAAAGTTGACTTATCCAAAGTCATGTAGGTGCTAAGAGCCAGAGCTCGTATTCCAATTCAGATCCTCTGACTCCAAATCCACACCCCTTTCTACTGAGATACATTCGTAGCACTTTTGAGCGCTCCATTACAAAATAGCCAGCCTTCAGCATTTCTGACTTAGAGTATGATGCCAAGTAACTCAGCACTTTACTACAGCAAGAATTTGGTTATCCTATTGAGTTCAGTACTGCAGCTGCCTTACCTTGGGGGGATTGTAACCTATCTGAGCTTCAGTTTTCATCTGTAAAAGAGAGATAATCTTTGAATTACTTATGTCTCACAGGGTGCTTGTAGGAATCAAATTTGTTATTTTGTATGTAGTGTGGTGGTACATTGGATAGAGTACTGAGTCTGGAGTCAGGAAGACCTGAGTTCAAATCCAGTCTCAGACACTAGCTTTATGACCCTGGGCAAGTCACTTAACTGCTCCCTGCCTCAGATTCCTCCACTGTAACATGGGAATAATAATAGCACCTACCTTCCAGAGTTGTGAGGATCGAATGAGATAATATTTGTAAAGCACTTATTAATATAGTGCCTGGCATGGAGTAGGCCTTTAATAGATTCTTGTTTCCTTCCTGTAGAGTACTATGTAAATGTGAGAGATTGTCATAAACCTTTTCATTGTGTGCAAATGGCATATTTGCTTCTGCAGCACATTCAAGAGAAAATACACTTTTCTGCCTCTCTTTCTGTCAGCTCTTAGGAAATCTGTGGAACCTGTCATCTTTCTTTGTGATTTACAAGATAGACTTTTCTGGGGTATGTCAACAGTTGTGAAGACAGTGTTGTCAAGCATCAGGTATGGCAGATCAGATTGATAATGATGTGGCTGTAAAAGACTTAGCTATTGATGGGCCTTTTGTCAAAACTGATTGCTACATGTGCACAATTTTTTGCCTTCAGTGTTTTTCACTGGTTGAGCATTTAGTGAAGAGTTTGTGGTGAAGGGTTTGTTTTCATTCTAAGCAGGAAGTCTAAACTTAGACCAATTAGGATCTCTTTGTTTCTGACTTTCCCTTCCTAGAGATTATTTTCAGTGCTTCGTGTCCTTCCCAAAGGTTTGGAGGCTTTGCAGTCAGTGCTTGTACAATAAGTGGTGTTGCTGTTTTAAAACAATTTCTCTTTTTATCTCAAAGTAGTAGATTCACATTGTGCGACTGTTCTCCTGTGAAGCTGATTTGCTCCCAAGACTCATCTTTCCCTTTAGGTATTTTTCCATGCAACTTATGCAGAAAAAATGGAATCATAGACTGAGTCATCATTATATGCAGTTGGGTAGACAGAGGGAAAAGAACAGTGTGGGCAGCAAAACTATTTATTTTAGGGGGAAAGCTTTAAAAACTATTCTTTAGAATTTGGTACTACAGAATGAAGCTCATTTTAATTGCTTTTATAGTGTTCACGTGGCGCCTTAAGAGCTTGTCTAAATGACTGTCCCACTGCAGTAGAACAATATACTCTTTTGAAACAAACCTTTTTGCTTCATACAAACCTAGAGATCAACAAAAGAGAATTTTTAAAGAGATAATAAGTGACACACTTATCACCTTGGCCTTGCTATGGATGTAACTGGAAGTATATTTGTGAACTTAAAAAACTCGGGTTTAAAATATAATTCAAAAATGTTTGTAAAAAGAACTACTAGTGGAGTTATCAGTATGTCCCTATCCTGAATGATGTCAGCAGTGTTCTTCCAACAGCGAAACTGAGATAAAATATGTTGACATAAATCTTCCTGGAATATATATGTTATTGATTATAACCAAATTTATTTTTTTTTGCTTCAGAGAAATCAATTTTTAGACTCAAATAAAGCACTTTGTTCAAAATGCAGATGATTGCATACTGTCATAAATGTTTTTTGTCAGTTAATTAAGCATCCTAGTATGTAATATTCTTTATTTCATTGTTTTCCATTTCATGATAAAAAATCCACCAAATAATAGAAAAATTAAGTATAATGTAATATATAATATAATATATGTATATTGTCATAATGTAAGGATGCTGAATTTGGGAAACATGACCTGGGATTGAGTCCCAGGATCTGTTATTTACCGCCTGGGTGACTGAGCAAGTCATTTAATGTCTGAGTCTTATTTTCTTCATTTATAAAGTATTGCTTTCAGTAGCTGTTGTATGCAAGGTATCATGTGTACTCTGGGCCTTCAAAGAAACAAATTGGAAACAGTTCTCTTGATCTTACCTTTTCTAGGAAGATACAAGAGATGTACAGATATATAAATAGGTCATTTGAGGAAGGAGAGACCATTGAGAAGTAGTGAGAGTACGGGTAGGGTTCAGGGAAGGCATTGAAGATTGTGAAAGGATGAGATGAGGAGGAAGGATGTTCCAGGCATGAGAAAAGCTTGAGACGGAATGCAGCCTTTGGAGAACCACGAGTTCAGTTTGGCTGGAAGGTAGAGTATGCAAAGAGTGTTTTAAGATGTCTATATTAAATACTATAAATATGAGAAGTCCACAGAGGTCAAATGTAAATGATTTATTCCTTACTTCACAGGATTGTTATGGGCAAAGGGCTTTGTAAATGGTACGATGCTATAAAAATGAGCTATTGTTTTAGTTTTCAGTCATTTGAGCACTTAGTAGTATGAGCACGTCTTTTAGTTCCGGGATTACAAAAACAGTCTTTGCCATTAAAGAATATTTTCATGTGGGAAGCATGTAAATGTTTTGGTGTCTTCTCTGGCCTCTTCAGGGTTCTGGGCATGCCTTTGAAGGTATGGGATCTCTTAATTCTATCAACTTGAGCTTCCATTCTAGGTGTGTTCCACCTACTATTAGCCACATTTAACTGGTTAACATCAGTTTGCTTTTACAGAGATAATTTATTTCCAAGAGATAACAAGAAATAAAGTATAAATGTTCCCTCCTCCCAGCACTCTCTTATGTATTCCCCTGCTTGGGGACAGTGGGCTCAGACTTGCTGTTTTTTCTACGTAGCATTAGTATCATCCGATTCCTAACTAAATGTGGCATAGCTGCTGAATGAATCCTTGTCTCCAAGGCTGTGGTACTGGAAATCACTCTTTGGGGCCTCAGAACTTGACTGACTAGTGGCAAAACTTTGGCATAGACTTGCCTTTGGGAACTTTTGAAAGTTGCAAGGTTGTAACCTTCACTCTCCTTTGCTTAAAATGGAGAACAAACTCAAGCAAAGAACCAAGGCCTTGTAATGTTAATTAGAGTTAAAGATCTTCCCCTGTTCATTAATAGGCCTGCCCTGGAGCCCATTAATGAGAGCTTGATTTGGGGAGGTTTGTTGAAGAAGATTCATGAGACTCTGGGTAGCCGTGGCCCTCACCCATCCCCCTTTGAAAACTCAGATGTTGATATTTCTCTCTCTGGTAACTACGTATGTATGTAATGGTCAGACAGTTGGGTCTGTCTATTGATCTGTGATGTATGTATTGTTTATGGTGAGACAGTTAGAAACTCTGCCCGTTGGTCTTTATTTCTCTGCTTCTATTTTCTCTGTTGGTGAATGTAATTAAAGAAGATTGTTGACCCCTCAAAAGTTGCTTTCCTTTTAGAAAAGCAGATCTAAGAACCTGTGCTAGAAGGCCATTCTGGATGTATCAGGATGCTTGCTACTACAGGCTGCCTAACACAGGAAGAACCCAAGGCCTCTCCCCTTATAGCATTGTCTTTCCAGGCTGGCAGAAGTCAAACCAGAGATAAGGCTAGCAACTTTTGAATGCCACTCTAGTTCCAATTATGCTGGCATAGCCAATCAAAGAGCTTACTGTTCACTTGCATTACACAACATCCCCACTCTCCCAGAAGCAGGCTTCCCAGCCTCTTTAATGTACAGAATTGTCTTAGCAGCACCCTGTGCATACTCATAAGGATTGAGCTTAAGGATAGACCCCCATTACAGAAACAGACACCTACAAGATATATACAGAGTAGATGGAAAGTAACCTCAAGGGGAGAGTCTCTGACAAAAGGTGATCCTTGGACTGAGTATTGAAGGAAGCTAGACATATTCTAAGATGTAGAACTGTGGAGAGCTTTCCAGGTATGGGAAGTAGCTGGAGTAAAAGTTAAGAGATGGCAGATGGTGTGTTGTGTACAAAGAATAGCAAATGATGCAGTAGAACTGGATGATAAGTTTCATAGAGGGGGTAAACTATAAGAAGATTGGTAGTATATGGGGTGCTCCTTACACATAGGTCCCCCAAAAGCTGCATCAGATTGGAAGCATGTTATGAGTCGCATCTGCTCAAAACCATGGCCCATGGTTTCTTTTGTTAGGTCACCCAGACACATGATTTCAAAGCAAAAAACAGCAAAATAAAGGGTTCCCTTTTATACTTGGGTTGCACTCAGAATTTATGGCACCACCAGTGGGAGAAGGATACATGGTACCAGGAGAACTCATTTCTGGGTGGCTTCCCAGCCAGATTGCCCCTTTACCTCCAACACTGTCATTTGCTTCCTCAGAGAACCACCTGTGCCCTCTGGTAACATCATTGGCCCAAGGGTTCTTTTCGCTCTTGAGCTGGAATCTTTGTTGGACTTCCTTCTGTTGGCCTCTATTGCTGTCTACTAGAATCACCTCTGAGCTACTCACTACTGCTCTTTGCTGGGCTTTCTAAGGTGTAACTGGTAATCTTTGTTGTACACCCCTTACCAGTACTCTAAATTGCTGTACAATCACAATTGTAAAATGCAATGTGATACTTTAACCACACATCCATTCTTCATGAAAAAGGGGCTGGCTTTTATTGAAAAATAGTCTGAAAGTATTCAAACTGTGACATTTTTATAGTACATGCAATGATTTTTCAGAATTAACACCCAACCATGACTTTCACTTTTTAAAGGAGCTACTAGCATGGATATTTTTTCTCAGGCTTGCATTATTATTTTTAATAAGTAAGATTAGGGGAACATCAAGATTTTTGTAAGTTATCTTAGTGTTTGTGTTATTCCACTCTCTTCTCTATTTTTGTAAGACTATCTTAATATAAGAATTTCTGGAAGGTACCTCTAGTAAAGGCCTATCTTGATGCCTTATCATGTCATGGAGGTGACCATGGGTTTTTGAAGAGCAAGTCAACTGAAGGCAAGTCCTGCCAAGCTCTGCTAGGTTCTACTAAACTGGAAAGAAATTTTCATCAAAAATCAGTGGTCGAAACTTTAGTTAATTTTTTTTGATAGACCCGACCCAGTGACAGATTACACACTTGTTGCCTAAGGACCAGCCTCACTATATTCAGAGAGTTTCACCACAGGATAATGCATTTTTAGACCATTCTTCAAGATCATTCTTCAAGTAATAGAGAAGTTAAGGGGGTGGGACTAGGTCACCTCTAAAAATAACACCAAACTCAAGTTCTAATCTCCATGGTGAAAAGGGTTGCAACAGGTGCACATGATAGGTGAGGTGGGAGCTATAGCACTGATGACTACTATAGAACATGCTGGGGTAGTCATAGGAACATAAGAAATAGGATTCTTTGAAAACCAATGCAGCCAAGCTCGGACAGAAACCCAAAAACTGGGGGAAAACATTTTACATTAAATTTCTCTGATAAAGGCATCATTTCTCAAATATACAGAAAACTGGGTCAAATTTATAAGAATATGAATCACTCTCCAGTTGATAAATGATCTAAGGATGTGAACGGTTTTCAGATGAAGGAATCAAAGCTATGTATATTTGTATGAAAAATGCTCTAAATATTGATTAGAGAAGTGTAAATTAAACCAACTCTTGAGTACCATCTCACACCTATTAGACTGGCTAATATGATAGGAAAGGACAATGATAAATGTTGGAGGAGATATGTGGAATTGGGACACTAAAGCACTCTTGGTGGATAAGTGAACTATTCCAACCATTCAGGAGAACAATTTGGAATTATGTCCAAAGGGCTATAACTGTGCATACCCTTTGACCCAGTAGTATCACTGCTACCAGGTCTTTGTCCCACAGAACTCCCCCCCCCCAAAAAAAAGGAAATGGATCTATGTGTGCAAAAATATGGCAGCTCTTTTTGTGGTGGCAAAGAATTGGAAATTGAGGGGATACCCGTCAATTGGGTAATGGCTTAACAAGTTGTGGTATGTGATTGTGCTGAAATACTATTGTGCTATAAGAAATGACAAGCTGGATGACTTCAGAAAAACTGGAAAGACATGAACTGACATAGAGTGAAATAGGCAGAACCAGGAGATCATTGTACATAGTAACAGCAACATTGCACAATGATCAACACAGTCATTCAAGATAATTCTGAAAAAGTTATGATCAAAAATGCTATCCAACTCCAGAGGAAGAACTGATGGAGTTTGAATGAAGATTGAAGCACTTTTTAAAAAAATTTATTTTTCTTGATTTTTTGGGGGGGAATCTAGGTTTGCTTTTTTTTTAAAACAACATGAATAAAATATGGAAATGTTTAACATGACTGTACGTGTATAATATATCAAATTGTTGACTTCTCAACGAGGGAGAATTTGGACCTCAAATTTAAAAAATTAATGTAAAAAGTTGATTTTACATGTAATTGGAAAAAATAAACATTAAGAAAGAAATGTGATTGTTTGAATAACCAGTGATACTGAGTTAATTCAGATTTCCATTTTTAGGTGTCAAGGGATAATGCGTGGGGGAAAAAAAGAGAGATGCCATTAGGTGCCCTTCCTCTCAAACTACCTTGCATTTAACTCTCTCTCTCTCTCTCTCTCTCTCTCTCTCTCTCTCTCTCTCTCTCTCTCTCTCTCTCTCTATATATATATATATATATATATATATATAATATAGACAGACAGATAGATAGATATACATATATTATCCTCTATATGCTTACAGATATTCTTGTTGTCCTTTAGAATGTAAGCTCTTTTAAAGTTAAGATTGCTTCATTTATTGTATTTATGTCCTCAGTACCTAACATAGTGCTTGTCCTATAGTAAGCACTTAATAAATTCTTGTTGATTAATTAATTGAGCAAATGAATGGTGGTTTGGTTTTGTTTTTTAAATTCGACCTCTGCATTAGGAAAAAACCAAACATTGACAATCATGTATATAATTTACTAGAAGCAAGGAGGTTCATGTAATAGTACAGATTGAATGTAATGAGAATAAAGGAGTAGAAAACAACAAATACTGAGGTATGAGCAAGAACAACTGATTTGATATGGGAGGGTGAGGGAGATGAATAATCAACAGATAATTCAAGATTTTGGTAACTGCATCAATCAAGGTGCCTTTAACAAAAACTTTGAGGAAGGGTCACGTTGGGGAAAAGATGAAGCATTTGGTTTAGGATATATCTCGTTTGAGATGAGCCCAATGGAGATGTCTAGTAGGCTGTTGAAATTATTTGATCTGAAATTCAGAAAAAAAGATTAGGGCAGGTGACATAGATTTGGATATGCTATAAAGGTATTTGTTAAATTAGTAGGAGTAGATTTTCATGAAAGAATATAGACAGAAGAGGGAGGGCCAAAGACAGAGCTGTGGGCTATGCCTTTATATTTGAGGGCAGAACAAAGAGAAGCCAAAGAAAAAGAGTAGTTCGTACAAATTAGAAGAGAACCAAGAGGAAGCCAAGAGAGAAGATGAGTTGGTCAATAGTGGCAAAGGCTGCACAGAGGACAAGGACAAATAAGACAAAATATAAAGAAATCTTGAGTGGTCCTTCTTTAAAATGGTGTCCTTTTCCAAAACCAGAAGAATTTAGCACTTGAACAACCAAGTTTGGAAGGTTGCTAGAAAAATACTAAAGAGCTTTTCAAAAAAATTTTTTTAATACTCTGTTTATTGAACTAAGGAATTTTGGGGATTGAATTTAGTAATTGAAGCTGTTTGGTCTGTTGGAAAAAAAATTAATACTTTGCGTTTTAGAAACAAATTGACCAGAAGCAATTTTTTTGTCAATTTAACATTCTAAATCCAAACATCTCTATCTTGGAAAAAGAAATGTCCAAATTGACACATTTCTCACATGGCTTCAGATATCTCCCTAACCCAAGACAATTTAAAGTGATATATGTATGTACATAATATAGGGGAGTACTTAGATGTGGTGCCTGCCTTGGCAGAGGTTATCATCTAGAAAGGGGCCTGCCACATATCCCTGTTCCTGGTAGGTACTGAACAAATATTTATTGAGCTAAATTGACATATACTATATCTGTAAAAAGATCACAGTATAAGGCAATTTATAAATTCCAAATTAACTACATAGACAATAAGTGCTATAAGAGTTTGAAAGAAGAGAGAATCCAAAAGGTTGGCATTTTGTGGAAGACTGAACAGGTGTGGAGGGGCTCTTGAACAAGACTGAGGAAACTAAAGGATTCAGATGAAGGAGTTACCTGGCAAAGGGAACAACTTGAACAAATGAACAGACTTGAGCCATAGACTTGGGTCAATGAATACTCCTCTGGCTGCAGCAGACAACACACAGGGCAACAGGGGGAGTTAAAGAAGAGAAAGTTATGTGGGGGATTTATTCATCTCTGGGAGTAAATGTTTCCCACAAAACCTACATAGTATCAGAGAATTAGGGTTGGAAGGGGCCTTAGAGACCATCTAGTCTAATTTTACAGATGAGGAAAATGAGGCACAAAGAATTCAAGTGATTTTGCCTAGAGTCGTTGTTTGTTCTCAAAGAGGACCATGACATCAGGGAGATAACGCTATGACTTGCAAGTGAACTGGAATTAACTGAGGGAGGGATAGGCAAAGTCACCAGCCTCACTTATTCTTCTGGAGCCACAGTTAATGAGTATCTGAGTCAGGATCTGAACTGAGGTTTTTCTGGCTTCAAGTCCAATATTCCACCCAGATCCGTCCTGATAACCCCACAGGTGGGCAGAATAGATAGTCAACTAAGGGGGCACTGAAGGTCTCATGTGACCTAAATGTTCCTTCCCTATCCCCCATTGACTTGCTATAGTCACAGAGATTTATGGCCATTCATTATAAATATCATTAACCAACATTAATTGGAATTAGCATTCTACTCTAAAGTGTGTGGGCAAAGCATGCCTATTAGTCATGCTTTCAGTTTAAGAGATATCCAGAAAACTCTTGCTAAAATGTAATTTTTTTTTAAGATTGAATTGTGAGTCCAGTGCTAGGCTTGGCATCAGAAAAATCTGGGCTCAAATCCTGCCTCAAAAACTTACTAGCTGTGTGACCCTAGGCAAGTCATTTAACCTTCTGCCTATTTGAGTTTCCTCATCTATAAAATGGGGGAGAGTACAACTGTTTTAGCTCTAAACTTGAAGAAAAGACAATTTCCCTGAGATGGGAAGCACATGACTCAACTAGTATTCGTTGAACATGATAACACAGGTTTATTTATTAGTTGTTCCTTATCTAGCAGAGAGCAGGACCTGCTGGCAACAGGGTACAGAACAGGTAAGTTTTGATTTGGGGAGGAGTCAGAGGTTGGTGAAAATAACAATGTAATTTCTTTTGTCCTCCATCTAACTTCACAGACCTCCCGAATTCTAATCCATGACACCTTGGTGGGGGCGGTCTATGGACCCCAGATTGAGAACCCTTGAATTCTAACCTCTCATTTTATAGACCAGGAAACATCAGAGGGCTACACGGATTAAGTGATTTATTTAAGCAGCTAGTTATTGTCACCAACTTGTGAACATTATTTCTCAAAGAAAAAATACATTGTTCTGAATTATCCTGTGGAAGAGGAACTCAGGGTTCCATTTGGCTTCAGAGGGCAGAACTTGGAGTAATAAACGGAAATTGCAAGAAGTAAATTGAGCTTCAGTGTCAGGAAAAACTAACAATTAAAAGTTCTCCCAAGGTACAATGGGCTACCCAGAGAAGCTCTGATTTTCCTCCCTGGTAATCTACAACTGGAGATAACCATTTGTCAGCCTTGCTGGGATTCCTTTTGTATATAGGTCAGATTAGATTGCCACAAAGATCCCTTCCAATGCTAAAATCCTCGATTTAAAAAATTAACCTTTAAATTTGTGAGACAAATTCTTGGTACCATTCTGTACAAATCCCAGACTTTTCTACCTCCATGTTTTCTCTCATGCTCTTCACTGCCTGTGGCTGGGCTGCTTGCTTCTTCACTCCTATCTCTCTGACACCCATCTTCAGCAGTCTGAATCCTACTCATCTTTTAAGATTCAACTTAACTATGTTACCTTCTTCATGGAGATTCCCTGATTTCTCCAGTAGGAAAATGTCTTCCCTTCCTTGAACATCATAGTGCACTTTGTCCTCATGCATTTATCATATTCATCTTCAGTCTTTCCATCTCTTAAAATTCTTTTTTTGTCTAAAAATGTTTTTGTCTACTCAATCCTAAAAAATGCCTCCCTGTAGCTCTTACATCATGCAGCTACTCTCTTAGCCCTTTTCTCCCTTTTCTTGTCAAATTTGTGGAAAAAGTCGTTTCCTCCTAGCACCCTTCATATTCTCAACTCCTTGTACTTTGGTTTCTGATAGCCATTTTTTCAGTCATCCTCTTCATTCTGTATTCACTTGTCATATTTTACGTCCTCCTCTTTGGTATGTATTATGCATATATCATTATGTTTATATTCTCTTTTCCCTTAGTTTCAGAGATACTATATTCTACCTCTGTTGCCTCCACCACTAGTTTTTCATCCTCTTCTTGTCCTCTTAAGGTCTTTATTTTCTGAGGTTCTTATCTGGTTTTACTTATTGACCTTACATAGATGGTTTCCAGCCCTACATATCTAGCCCTAGTCTCTCTCTGGAGCTCCAACTGTGGATCACTAACTACCTCTGGGTATCTTAAGCTGGGTGTTTTGTAGACACCTCAAAGTTAATGTCAAAAAAAACCCCTCCTTTTCCCCCCAAATCCACCCTTCTTCTGGACTTCCCTATTTCTCTGTAGGGGTATCTCTATCCTTCTACCAACTCATGTTTGCAACCTCAGTGTCTTCTTCGACTCCTTACTGTCCCTCCCTGTATATAATGATAATTGGTATCAGTAACAATAATAGCTAGAATGCATATAAGATTTTAGGTTTATCAGCTTGGGTGTGCTGGCACTAATTTGAACTAGCTTATGAGAGCTGATTGTTAAATTTTCAGTGTGATCATTTTACCCTGCTTTTTTTGTACTTTAGAAACTGATAAATGCCGCAAATTAGGGCTTGGTTTATTGTTTTGTTGGTTGTCTAGACTTGAGTGTGTAGAAAAATAATAATGGAAATTAAACTTAAAAGTGTGTACGTACATTTTTTTCAGTAAACTAGTAGTTATTTACTAGCATACCCTTGTTTACAAAACACTGGAATGGAGCATATGGTGGTTGGAGCTGGATTGGAAGGTCCTTAAATGGCGTCATCAGGAGTTTATACTCTATTTGGCAAGCAATCGTCACCAAATTATTTATTTATTTATTTTGTGATCATAACCATGCATCAGGGGGTTACTTAAATGTCTGGAGGATGGATTGGATGACAGACTGGAGCAAAAGGGCTATTACAATAGTCAAGGTAATAGACTTGGTAAGGGTTGGGACTAGGGAAGTTTAGGTCAAAGATGAGAGGATGGACGAGATTTGGAGGTTAAAACAATTGCAGTTAGCATGTGTTTTTATGTTGTGAAGTGAGAAAGAAGAAAGTGTTAAAGATAACTCCAAAGTTACAAGTCTTATAGATGAAGAAGTGGGTGTACCCATTAGTGGAAATACAGACTGTTTGAGGAGGGAGAAATTTAGAGAAGAACGTGATGAGTTCTACGTTAAGCATGTTGAGTCTGAGACACTGAAGGACATCCAGATAGAGATATCTAGCAGGCAATGGGAAATATGGGGATAGGGAGAGGTTGGTCCTGAGTGAAATCGTAGCACTGGATACATATCTGGGAATCTTTTGCATAATAACAGCAGTAACATTTATATATTGTTTTTTGGTTCAAAAAACATTTTCTGCATCCCAGCTTCCTATTCTGTTTTCTGCAGGAGGCCTTCCCAGTTTTTCCCACGGCTAGTGCCTCCCCCTGAGATTACCTTCCAGTTTCCCCGTATGTATTTTCTATGTACATAGTCACTTGCCTGTTATCTCTTCCGTTACAACATGAGATCCTTGAGGGCAAGAAGACCATTTTTTTAAACCTTTCTTTCATCAGCATTTAGTACAGTGCAGGGAACATAGTAAACACTTAACAAATGCCTATTGACGGACTGACCGACTTTCCCCAGAGAATCACTGTGAGGTAGACAAATGTAGATCTGAATGATTATCTCCATTGTTTTGGATGAAGAAACTGAAGTTCAGAATGGTCACTTGACTTTACCAAGTTTACATTGCTAAGTATGAGAGCCAGGATTTGAAACCAGGTCTCTAAGAACTCCAAATCCAGTTCTCTTTTGAAACAACAATCTGCTCAAGATTATATCCGAAGATAAAAAGAGATGAAATAACAAAGGGAGCAAGGGTAGAGAAGGGATAAGAGCACTGAGGCCCAGGTATTGTATGTCTCCTCTGCTCCCATGACTCAGGTAATGCATAATATGAAATGAATAAAATCAAGTCATGTTCTACTTTACGGCATAGTAAAGTATAAAAGTGCTTTTCTTCCCCCATTAGATTGGAAACATCATGAAGACTGGTCCAAGTCTTATTCATCTTTGTCCCTCCCCCAGTGCCTGGGACTGTGTTCTTCCAAAACACAGTGGGCACTTAATACAAACTAGATGAAATAAATCGCTCATGCCCTCCAGCAGTTTGTGTGTTAGACGGTTTTTCGTTTTTTTTTTAAAACACTACCTTGTGGTCTGGGAAGCCTATTACGAGACCTCAGGGATATTAATTGTATAGTTCTCTCTCACAGTTACACAAGTGCTGAAAAAGTGGTTCTCTTTCGAGAGTCTCTTGTCAAAATGCCAGGCACAGTTTGTTTTTGACGTTTGAAACTACTGTTAAATAATAGTCTTGCTTCTGTCATAGCTAATGTTGACTTGAAGGCATTTGGAGTGCATTTCTCAACTCCAGCCTTAACAGGGAGACCTGGGTCTTGACAGATATTTCTTCTTGCTTGCCCAAGGCAAGTGAACATAAAGATTTCAATTGTTTGTCTCCAGGATCATGGCTTTTTGCTCTGTAGATGACATGCGGAGCTACTACAATCCAAACCTTCAAACCAGCTCCTTGAAGTTGGAGTCCTATCTGCTTGTACCAGCCCCATAAATGACATTTGAATCCATTAAATGTCTTTGCATTTTAGGACCCTGCAGATCCTGGCTGTTCTGCCTTGGTAAGCCTCTATCAGTCCGGATGTCATACTTAATTACTGGGCTCTTTAAAATCAATAAGCATTTTTATTGTTTCAGTATTTGAGAGGAAACAAGCCCCTGAGCATTAGCCCACCAGCAGCATGCACTGTGTGCCATCTGTCAGAGAGAATTTGGGCCCTTTACGCACGGTGCTTCTCATGTTGCCGTGTCCATTAGACATTTAATTGACGTTCTTCGTTTTCTTCCGTGCTGAGAAATTTTTTTTATTACATTTTTTCCCTTCTCTCTGCCTTATCGGATCCACACCAAGTACATATTCCCTGCATGTTGCTGTTTCTAACAGAGTATCATTTTTTAAAAAATGTTCAACATTTTCAAGGTAATTGGGGAAAGGGGAAGGCAAGAAAAAAATTCTGCTCCAAAAGGGTGGGAGGGAACTGTATTGCAAGAATTCTGCAGAATTCCATAGAAGCTGGCATGCCTCTTGCCATGCTGAGACCAATAAATAAACATGCAGTTTGCTTCAAAATAAATATCAAGGGCATGGTTAATTAGACAGATCTGTTTGATAGTTTAAAAAATGGTCTATAAGGGAACTGCACTTCTGTTCTAGTCATTAGCTCAGAATATTAAATAACCAAGGCTACACAATTTTGAAGCATTGTAACTAGTGGTGGAGATTGTGACTGTTTGGACTAATCCGTTCTTTCATGCCTTCTCAGCACATCTTTCTTTGGGGATGAGTTTGCTCCATAGCAGTATGTTTTCTGACTCCAAATTAGAAGAGTAATTTTCTGCAGGCTTTTCAAAACATAAAATCAGAGTAAGCGAATGACCCACCCATCGCTAGAAACTTTGTTTCTAATGTCCCTCCTCTGGATACAAATAAAAGCAAATAAGACAGTCCCTGCCCTCATATTCTTATATTCTAAAGACTGAAAACAATATGCAAAGGAGAGCTGGGGACAGAAAACAGGAGAGGGAAGATGTCATGGAAATTTGGTGGAATGCCGGAAGTCTGGAACAGAGCAGAGCCCAGGATCTCTCCCCTGGAAAGTCCATTCTCAGGTGGGGAGGCAGTGGGTTTGAGGTCTAATTGCACAGTTGGAGCTTTCCAGGAAATGTGAAATTTTGAAGGGTGATAATTGTTCAAAAGGATTATTTTCTGAGAGGATGGTTGATTATTTTTTCCCTTTTGATCCATATCAATTTCTATTTACCCAAGAAGACATATTTATCCTGTAGTGGTGGCTTCCCTCTCCTCTTCTGGGATGGCTTTACAATTTAATTACTTACCTGAATGCAAAATTGCCCTTATGTTATATCAAATGGGCATCATGAATTCAACTGTAAAAAACATAGGTTTAATTTTTCTGCTACTCCAGATGTATACCTCATATGTCAGGTATACGTCTGTATCAAGAAAGAAGAACAAATACCAGCATTATTTTTTTGTTGTGATGAGCAGTCACTTACTTGCTTTACTTCCATTTGTCAAATCATGAAAATATTGGCCAAACCTGAGTCTTTCCTACAAAATAAAGGCCATAAAATAAATTCATATTAGCATCTACTCATCACCACTAGTGGCTTTAATCTAGGCCAAACAGCTTTAAGGGAAACAAATGATTAATTAAGACATGCTAGGTATAAACAGGAAGGACAATTAACTGGCTAGTTGTTTTGCCTTCTGGCATACAGTAGTCATAGTGACTTGTTATTTAAATTAAAATTTTCTGTAGTTAACTCTTCATTGAGAGGCAGCATGATGAGATGGGTAGAGGGCCGACCTTGGAGTCAAGGTGTCATACCTCCAATGGCTTTAGGCGGTGTGACCCTGGTTACAGGGTCCTAAAATGCCCTAGTCACTTAACCTCTCAATACTCAGTAACTCTCTAGAGTTTTAAATGATAAGAACCCTTTGTGGTCAAGTTACTGAAGTCCATGCAAAATTAGACACTTGTAGTTTAAAAGATATAATTCCTAGTCATTGAAAAGTCCTCATCATGTTAATCATGTAAGCAAGTAATTGCCACTTCAGGCCACTGTGAAGGAGATCTTATGGCTATTTCGAAAAGATGATTGGTTATTTTTTAAGCCTTTGTTGCTAATCACCCTTTCTTGAAATCTTTTCAAGTGTCATGTCATATCAATCAGTAAACATTTATTAAGCTCCTATTACATGTCAGGCACTGGACTAAGTGCCAGGGATACAGAAAGAGGCACGTGATAGTCCCTGCCCTCCAAAAGCTTGCTATGTAATATAATACCATATGTCTAACTATATCATTATCATCAGAGAATATTTTCTGAATTGCCTACTTGTATACATTGTTGTAAAAAGACAACTAATTTTAAAACTACCCTGTCCTGCCCAACTAAACAATTTTGATATTTGGCAGTTCACACCACTCTGTTGGGAAGGGAATATCTTTAGAATTTCAGAATTAAATCCTGCAATCTTGCCAAATGCCTTGCATCCTTTTTCTTAGCAGAGATGATGCAGAGGGTCAGGCTTTAAAAAAAAGTGTAATTAAACCTTTTCTCCTTTTTCTAATTAACAGAATTAGTGTGGAAGGGAGAAAGAAAGCTTCCCATTTGAAGTAGAACATTTCTTGAAGTTTGATGTCTTTTGGCAACACAGAATAACTTTAAGCACCAGACTTGTAGATAAGTATAAGGAGCTTATGATTCCACATACTATGCTATTTTTTAGAATAATGCATCTTCCCATGGGGGATGACCATGACCTCCTTCTTTCTACTTGTCCTCTCTAAGTTTTCTTTCTGGTAAGTGCTTCTTTTCATAGCTGCCATACAATGCCAAAGAAGAACAGAATGAAAGAACAGAATGGGCAGATGATAGATATACCAGGTATGCAAGGCTCCCAATTGCCTTTCTAGTTAGCAAAAAGGACTAGGACTATGCAATTTTATTTTTGTCCATTTCATGATGGAAAATATCAAAATCATATTCCTTAGAGCTGAATTTATTTCTTTAAGCACTAAAAGAAAATGATCTTGACACATTAGAAAGGCATCATGATTTGGGAGATAGGGTGCAGGACATGGAGATGGGAAAGCCTGGCCTCAAATCCAGCCTCTGATGCTTTGTAGCTATGTAATCACGGGCACCTCACTGGACTTCTCTGAGCCTCAGTTTCCTTGTTTCTAAAGTGGGGGGTCATAATACTTGCTACACCTAGCTCACAGGGTTCACAACTTCAACAGGATAGTAGCTTCATAAGTTAAGCTCAAATGACATAGTATGTGTTAAGCTCCTTGCAAACTTTTAAGTGCTTCTTACATATTAGTAATTTTAAATTATATCATTAGAGAAGGATGAATTCAAGTTCTCTCTCTGACATGAGAAAGTTGATTCATCGAGGACCCCTACTCTATTCTAATCTGTATCAATCAATTTAATATGATTCCATGGGGGTGGTAATTATAACTTCTGCATATCAGTTCCCAGAGTTGTAAAATGCAGATTGTAAGATCCCTTGCTTAATCATAGAAAGCCCTCTATCCTTGTTTTTCCTTATCGTGATGATCAAACCCAGTGTGATTGAGGTGACTCAACTACATGGAAAGTCCCTCAATTTTATTTTTGTGCCTCTGGGTCACTCTCTCTTGTCCAACATGAGCAGGTGACCATTCACCTAGTCAGTAGAACTATTCCTTGCTTGCACAACCTATGACCTTGCTGATACATTGTTCGCTTTTTTTAGCCTACACATCATATGTCAACCAGTGGAATTAACCTGTATATGGTATAGCTGTTCTTGAATGTCTAGATATGTAACCCTATAAAAAAGGGCTCTTAAAGGATTGGGCATCTCAGATGCTGAGGAAGATCTGAGGTCCATTTCATTAGAGGGGACCATGGACCCTTTAAAAAAGTGCCATTGGCTCAGAGCTCTGCTTCAGTCTCTTTTATTGTAGGTTGGACAATTTTAATCCCCACATTAATGGCAACTCCACTGGGACAGCAACACATGGACTCCAATCTCTTTAGGCCAGTCCTTGCAAGGGACCCAAAGAGGAAGCGCTCACTGGGTGAAATTTTTGATGATGGCTCCTCCACAGAACCTGGCCCTGGGAGGTTGGACTCCCCTTGCTGTCTGTATCCCAATTCTCTGAGCCTCCTCAAGATTGATGAATCTGCCTTGATTTACCCTAAATTCATCTTCTTTTGAAAGGGTCCCTGTTTGGGCTAAGAAGGACCATCTGAATTTGTGCCTAATCTGTCTACATATCTAATCCTATAAAAAGGAGACCCTGGTGGAAGGCAGTATCTCAGATCGTGAGGAAGAACTGAGGTCCATTTCATTGTAGGGGACCATGGACCCTTTAATATAACGCCATTGACTCAGAGCTTTGCCTCAGTCTCTCTTATTGTAGGCTGAATAATTTTTATCCCCATAGACAATGGCTCTGTGCCTCTGGGCAACTTAGTTAAGTTCTCATTACTCTAGGCCACAGTACAGCACAGAACACTCCTAAATGTAGCTGAACTCGCTTGAGATGTAACTGAGAAATATTTAACAAAATAAATAAAAATACAATAGAGCATGGGTAATGTACATTTTAAAACGAAGTCAATATGGGCCTGCAGGGATCCTTGCGTATGGATTACTGGTTTCCTTTCTATTTGACCCCACTGCTCTAGGCAATCCTGTCAATTACAGGGAAGATGCTGATTCCTCACTGGTCATCCAGGCTAGATCAAATATCTATCTATCTATCTATCTATCTATCTATCTATCTATCTATCTATCTATCTATCTATCTATATATATATATGTCTATCTATCTATCTATCTATCTATCTATCTATCTATCTATCTATCTATCAACTATATCAAATCAAGTGAAGTGAAGTCAGGTTGTATAGTCCACATGCACTTAGTAAATGCTTACACTGGGAATAGAAATACAAGGCTAATGGCAGTTTCTGCTTTCAAGGAACTTCTAGTCTAATCGGAGAAGACAACACATAAAGGAAACTAAAAAGGGGGGAAGGGTTGTGGTAAAAAGGGAAGGGAAGGAGCTGTGGCATCATGGAGAAAATCCAGAGTTTGGAGTGGAGCCAAGAGAGGACTGACCTGGCTGTTTTACTTAAAAATGGAAATTCTGAAGGAACTAGACAATCTGAGGTAGATGCTCCAGGAGCAGAGGGTACTTCCAGTGTGAGAAGTCCCAAAAGTTCCTGGCATGTAGTGAACTTCTAGGGTAAGGATGTTTCTGGCGCATCGTAGAAAAAATGCCGGTAGTTAGGAACACAGCCTGGTGCTATGAGTGAGAGTTACCAAGCTCCCGCAGGCACCAATGTGGCAAAGTGAAACGAGTAGGGCCGGTTCCTATCCTATTCGTTACACAGCTGTGTCTGGTTTGTGCAATCAACCAGGATTTCTTGAGCATTTTCTTAAGTAATGCTTTATACTTGTGTAGCATTTTTCTCCTTTGCAAAACATTTTGATGTTGTTCAGTTGTTATAGTTGTGTCTGACTCTTTGTGACCCCATTTGGGGTTTTCTTGGCAAAGATACTCAGTGGTTTGTCATTTCCTTCTCCAGTTCATTTAATAGATGAGGAAACCGAGGCAAACAGTTACATAGCTTGTAAGTGTCTGAGGTCAGATTTGAACTCAGGAAGAGGAGTCTGAGACACCAGGCTGCGCCCTCTATCTACTGCATCACTTAGCTGCTTATAAAGCACTCTGATGCCTCTTGTCTAATCTGAATCTTACACAACCGCAGAGCAGATATTTTATCCCCTTTTAAGGATTAAGAAACTGAGACCCAGAGAGAACATTAGATCTCCTCACTTCTTTTAAGTAGACCCTGCTGCTTATGGTCTCAGCCCTGTGCTAATGGAAATAAAATGGATATAAAATGGATACAGTCTTTGCTCTTAATGAGGTTAAAATTTGATAGTGCTAACAAGACTTACACACGAGAAACAGCATAAGCCTACATAATCAAATGCTAAATTGTGTTATTCAGAAATGTGCCACCCAATTTAAAGTCCATTTAAATGTTTTCAAGTTAAAGTACTCTAAGCATCTGTGTTGAAAGAATGAGCCAAAGTGTACTGCCAACTAAATCAAAACTTCTATAAATGAAACATTCTTCAGCGCAGTCATACAAGATGCATTTGCAAGGGTCTACGATTTCATCTAAGTGGGAACTGCCCTCGACAGATACCAACTCCAGCCCTTCTTGGCCAACAGTTTAGGGTGGCTGAGGCCAAAATGTTCACATAGCCATGCTCTGAATACACAAAATGAGACCGTGACAAACATTGTCACCTATCTACTGGTCCAACTGACATTAATCCTTGCTATCTTCCCTTCTGAAAGACCCTTCTTTCCTCCTTTTCCTTCTTATATTAACTGTTTTATTTTCTACAAAGTTCATCCAAATTTGTCAACCAAATCAGATCTTGGTGGCCATTATCTAGTGACCCCCCAGTCCCACCCCACCGTAGTCTCCATCTTTTCTTAACCAGTCAAAGTGTCTGACATAATCTTTTTTTCTGGCCCCATTCTTGCCTTCATACTAGAGGAATTTCTGAATCACATTATATATATACTCGCAAATACCCCAACCTCCTAGTTCCTCAACCTACTAAACTCCTGTGACCTACTTATTCTTCCAATTCCATCTCAGCTACATTTAGAGATGGTCTCTCTATTGATTTTGCCGTCTCCTACAACTATTCTAATTCCATGAGCAAGAATTCTGAAATTTCTTTATCTGGTCACAATCTCTTATCAGTTCACCTCTTCTTATGCCTTATTTTTCTTAGATCTGTTCATCTTCACTATGACCTGCAATTCTTCCAATACTCTCTTCTTTTCTGGACCATGAACTCTACTCTGGCTATATTCTCCTCCCTCCACAATCTTCACCCCTTAATGAACCAATCAAATTATCCTATACCCTGGAATACCTTGCCAAACCCTAGCCCTAAGTTATTTCTATTATCCTGTTCCTCTCTTCCAACTTATGTGCTGCTGAATGTAGCTGGGATCCACAATGACTGGGTCCCTTCTAAAATTGATATTGTCTGTTCTCAACTGGGCCCTCATGGCAATAAGGCAATCCTTTGATTTCTCCCTTATGGATTCTCTTTACCACTTTCCACAATGGCTGTTTAAAATCTCTGTTCTCCTTAAAGCTCCCACAGCATCCCATCTCCCATCCTCTCAGCTAAGGTCTTTGCCTTTTACTTCACTAAAAAAAAATCAGTGCCATTTGCTTTGTGTCTCTTCTTCCCCTCTCCTCACCTCACAAACCCTTGCCATAAACCTCTCTCCTTTTCTCCTTTAAGCCAGTTCCTAATGAAAAGAATCACAATATCCTAGGTACAGAGTTCGAATGGACCTTGGATATCTTCTAATCTAAACTCCTTATTTTACATATGAGGAAAAAGACACAGATTGAGTAATTTACCTAAGGTCATGCAGATGTTACTGTAGGTGGTAGAACTGTGATTCAGAACCTAGTCATCTGACTCCAAACCAAGCACTCTTTCTGCTCTACCATGAAAGCCTTCCCTGTGACTCTTGTCTAAGTCCAACCAACTTCTTTAGTATACCCTTGATTGTATCTCCTACTACCATTTACAACAGATTACCCCCACTTTGATCTATTTTGATAATCATTGATTTTTCTTTATCTACAGGTTCCTTTCATCACTGTCTGTATACAGGCCCACGGTCTTCTCCACCCTAACAACAAAAACAAAAACAAAAAACACCACCCACCCTAGCTTTTGTACCATTTTTCTTAGCCAAACTACTTAAAAAGCCATCTGCAATTCAATCCTTCCACTTCCTTTCCTTATTCTCTTGTAAACATTCTTCAATCTGGTTTCTGACCTTGTCACTTAATTGAAACTGCTGTTTCCAAAATTATCAAATCCAATGGCCTTTTGTCAATCCTTCCTGACCTCTTTGTAGCCTATGACACTATTAACCATCCTTTCCTCCTAGATTCACTCTTTTCTCTTGATTTCCATGATGTTACTTTCTTTTGATACTCTTCCTTACATGTTTCATATTCTCCTTTGCTCTTTCAAAATCCATGTTATGCCCAGTTTGAACCTAGGGGGTGTTCCTCAAGTGTGCTAGGGCCCCTTTCCTTTTCCCTCTATATTCTCTGCCTTGATGATCACCATAGCTCCCCTGGGTTCAGTCACCACCTCTCTAGAGATGCCTCCCAGTTTAAGTCTCTTTCTGGAACTCCAGTCCCTTATCATGAAATGTTTATGGATATTAAAAACTCACTTTCTCTTAGATATCTTATGCATCCTAACTTCTCTATTACTGCCAAAGGTACCACTATATTTTAAGTTGTACTGGTTTACAAACAGGATATCATCTTTGACTCCTCATTTTCGCTCCCAATCACAAAACATATGCAAGTATTTGCTGAATCTTATCATTTCTTTTCAATCATATCTTCACAACATCTTTGGTACACATTGCTTTTTTATCACTTATCCAGCCACCATCTGAGTTCAGTTCCTTATGACTTATCTCTGGAACTATTGCACTAGCCTTCTTATTTGATCTCTGTCTCAAGCTTCATCCCTCTCCAATTTATACAGCTTTTACAGTGATTTTTTTGAAACATAAAATATTATTGATATCTTAAGTTTTTTATGTCACCAGAATTTCTTGTACTATCATCCCTTCTGTCCTTCCAGCTATCCCATATAACAAATAATATTATATTTGGAAAAGAGGAAGAAGGGGAAAAAATAATCAGCAAAACTTATCAATAGGACAAAAAAAGTCTTAATGTATATGTTCCACATCCATGGAACCTCTACCTCTGCAATGGAGTTGGGGTGGAGGGGGGAGGGTCATCTCAGATCTCTCCTTTGGGGTCCTGTCCATTGTTTGTAATTTAGCAACATTCACTTTTGATTGTTTTGTGGCAGTTCTTTCTTTTTACATTGTTTCAGTTACTCTATATTTTGTGTTCCTTGGTAAATGTCAAATAAATTTTTTTAAAGTACAATCAGAGCATATGTAATGTTAATTATGTTAATGAGAGTTAAAGATCTTGATCTTTAAGGGAAGCTTGATTAGGGGAGATTTGTTTTGTAGGAAGGCCCACACCTTTTGTTAATTTCTAATGAAGCACTGGTTCTGTAGGATTGTGATGCCCTCTGGCTCTGAAAAGTGTTTAGATGCTTTGAGGTGAGGTTTTGTTTTGGGGCTTACTTTTTGGAAGTGTTTGTTTGATCAGAAGACCCTGGGTAGCCTCCTGGCTTTGAAAATGCAGATGTTGGTGCTTCTCTTTCTGCTAACTAAGATGTATGTAAAGGTCAGACAGTTGGATCTGTCTGTCGATCTGTGGTGTGTGTGTTGCTTATGGTCAGACAGTTGGAAACCCTGTCTGTTGGTCTTTCTGTTTGTAATTTCTGCTTGTAAGTTCTGTTTGCATTTTCTCTGAAGTTCAGGGTGCTACCTTTTCCCCCTGAACTAAGTGAATGATATATGTGCTTGATTAGAGTGATTGTTGACCCCTCAAAAGTTGCTTTCCTTTTAGAAAAGCAGATCTAAGAACCTGTAGGGCAGTTTCTCCTATGTATGTCGGGGTCCTTGCTGTTACAGCACATTATTTTTAACCCTTTCTTGATTCTCTTAGCTACTGTATACTCCTCACAAAACTATTTTGTATTCATTATATACAGATATATATGTTTACATTTGTATATTTTCTCTCCCCTTAGAATGTGAAGTCCTGGAGGTCAGAGTCTGTCTCACTTTTATCTTTGTATTCCCGGTACTTTTCAGAATTCTTGTCATATATAGGTACTCAATAAATACGTGTTGATTGATTGCATTGTATATAGTAGGTGCTAAATAAGTATTTGTTGAATCAGGCAGGTTCTAGGTGAGAACCTAAGCATCTCAATAGAAAAAAAAATGACAGTCATAATTTTTATCTTTCTCTTACCTCTTTCCTCTCACCTTCTCTCAAAATAAAAATAATGAAAAAATACTAAAACGACATTATTCAGTTTGTTTTCTGGTTTACTGCTTGCTTTTCATCCTGGGAGAAATGATTGTTTTAGGTGTATACACACATGTCATTGGCTAATGACGAAATTGTTAATAGTCGTAGTGGATGAGAACAATAACCAATTTGATGAATTATTATCTCTTTGCATTTCTATCATCAACTCTAATTCTTTAAGTAAGTAGTTGAACTCTGACCAGAGGTCTTTAGTAAATAGAAGCAGTTTGTTTTTTACAAGTATATTTAAATGTCAAAAGTCTCACATTTTATAGCCCTGGCCGGGTCACAGATTTTGAGATGGTGAGATATCTGATAAATGTAGATGACAAACACCCATCATCCTCCAGAACTGAAGCATACACAGAAACCCAGTTAATGAATTTCCTAATTGGTGTTCCCTGCCGTGGACATTATTGATTTTCATCTTTAGCCCTAACGTAGAAATAGAACACTTACTTTCCTCCAATGTTTGTCAATAGAGACGTAGTTTTAATTCAGAGTATGAACAGTTTTACCTGGGTCCCAGAGTATAATGTAATAGGGATCTAAGGCTGCTGTGATTTCTGCTGGCCAGATGACTGTGGGTCATGTGTTTTATAAGGTGACAAGTACAGCAGTCAGTTGGAAACAAAGCATTTTTCTTACAGCAGGAGAAATCTAAAGGCCATTATTATGTTATCGCCTATATACTGAACTCTGAAATAGACTCTCTTTTCTTCCTGAAAAGAAAAGATTACTTAGTCATTTCCCACTCTGTGCACTGTATCTTGGAACCCACATAAGTTTGAACATGAGGCAAATTCTGAGAATTCAAGTGCTGTGAATGAATCTCAGGGTGGCCTTGAACTTTAAAAAGATCTAAAAAATCTTGAGAGATCACAAAATAGTCATAGAATCTCAGAGACCTGAAAGGTAGTATTATAGTCCTACCTCTTAATTTTACAGATGAAGAAACTTAGGTATAGAGAAAATGATGTAACTTTCCCAGGGTCACACAGCAAGTTATTGTTGAGTCCAGGATAAAAATTTAGGTGTCCTGCCTTTTAGACTACTCTTTTTCCTACTATATCACATGTTTACCATCTACCCAGATCCTACCTATCTAAAGAACTGCACAAAGGAAAATCTGTTTTCATTTGTTAATTTTTAGAAAACTCCATCCACAAATCATTAACGAGTAAGGAACATATAAGAGAATTATAGATAGTCTGATTTTCATCACAAGAGGTAGAGCATTAAACAGACTTGTCAGTGTTTCAGTTTCTTCACTTGTATACGGAATGAGGTGGACTTGATGACATCTAAGATAGCTTCCCACTCTAAATCCTGTATTGTTGTAAGTTTCCTTAGGGAAAATAATATAATAATTCCCACAATTGGGGTGGCAAGGTGGTATAGTGGAAAGAGCACCAGCCCTGGAGTCAGGAGGACTTGAGTTCAAATTTATCCTCAGACACTTACTAGCTGTGTGACCCTGAGCAAGTCACTTAATTCTGATTGCCTCCAAAAAAAATTTCCATATTTAGTAATAAACATTTATTGAGTACCTTCTGTGTGTCAGGGGTGCATTCCTGACCAGGAAATTGGCATCAAACAAGTGGGCAAGTCATTTCCCTCTCTGAACTTCAGCTTATTCATATGTAAACCAAAGAACTGGACCAGATGATCTCTGAAGTCCTTCTCAGTGCTAACATTTTATGAGCCTTTGAAATCATATCCACAATCACCAACACGCTGTAAAAGCAAAGATACAATAACCATAAGCCTGTACAAGACTCTTAAATGAGATTGTCCTATTCAGTTCAACAGATGTTTATTAAGCTCCTGCTTTGTACAAAGCACTCTAGAGTTCAGGCACCGGGGAAGATCCCAAGTTTATAAAAGAAATGGTTCCCAACCTCTTGGAGTCCACAGTCTATTAGAAGGAGCTAGTCTAAAATGGAATCAGAGCTATAGAATCATGGAATTGTAAAACTGGAAAATATATGGGAGTTGGGAGCATGAATGGGTCAGAAAAATAAGGATATTGTCACTTAAAACAGGAAGATTAACCCTCTAGCTCAGGAGCTGGCCCTTTCCTTTGAAGACAGAAGCCAAACACCTTATGTACTCACTGACCAATGGCCAGGTTTTTCTAGTTGGCCCATTAAGCTATTATTCTTGAAACCTGACCCAGTCCTAGTTTCTTCCTTCTAGATACGATACTCTGATCAACTGATCAGAAAAAAACATATTTATTAAGCACTTACTTAAGTGTGTGCATACTAGGTATGTATCAGGTACAAGGGATAGAACTGTGAAAAATGACATAACCATTGTTCTTGAGCTCATATTCTATTAGGCAGCAGTTCTCAAGCTTTTTTGTTGCAGGACACATTTATACTCAAGAATTATTGGGGGTGTCAAATAGCTTTTGTTTGTCATTATATCTATAGATACTTACCCTAATAGAAATTTAAATGTCTTAGTATTGTTATGAAAATAGCTTTGATTTCTCAGACCTTCTACAGGGGTTTTGGAAACTCAAAGGGATCTGGACCACACTTTGAGAACCACTCAACACATATGGGAGAGTAATGGCTAAGGAAGGGAACTTTTCCAGTCCTGGTATTGTTAACCTTTTTTCTGTCATGAATACCTTTGGCAATTTAGTGAAACCTAAGGATTTTTTCTCAGAAAAAATGTTTGTAAATCCTTAAACAGGACTACCAAAGGTTGGTGAAAAGAAAAATGTATTTTTTTCTGATTTAAGATCATAGACCTTGCCTCACCTCTTCAAAACTGATCAACATTAAGAATTCTATAGGAAAGAAGGAAGGAAAAAATTATTAAATGCCTACTATGTGCCAAGCACTGTGCTGAGGGCTTTGCAATATTACAATATTATTTGATCCTCACAAAAACAGTGAGAGGTAGGTGATATTATTATCTCTGTTTTACAGCTGAGAAAACTGAGGCAAGACAAAGGTTAAATAACTTGCCCTAGGTCAGACAGCTAATAAATATCTGAGGTTGGATTTGAACTCAGGTCTTCTTGACTCTAGGCTCAGCACTCTATCCACTGGGCCACCAAGCTGCCTCTCCTCAGATACAACCAAATGCAGTTGTAATATTGATTTATTTATTGTTTCCTGGGCATGAGGTTAAAAGGGGTGGGGTTATGATCATAGTTACAGCGCTGATGGTACATTAGCTAGAATCTAGTGTACTGGAGGATGGCTGGATAAGTTGAAGGTCTCCTTGTATGTTGGTGGTGGTAGAGTCAGGGTGGTGTAGGGAGTGAGGGAGAAGTTAGCCAGAGGTGAGAATTGACTGACTCTTTAATACAGACAGTTCAACCCCAATCAGGGCAGTTGGGAGGGATAGTGGATAAAATGCCAAGATTGGGGTTAGAAAGACTCATGTTCCTCAGACACTTACTAGCTGTGTGACCCTGGGCAAGTCACTTAACCCTGTTTGCCTCAGTTTCCTCATCTTAAAATGAGCTGGAGAAGGAAATTTTCTTTGCCAAGAAAACCTCAAATGGGAAGAGTTGGACACAACTAAACAACAACAACCCCAGTCAGTCAAGTCAACAAGCATTTGTGGAACACTTTTTGTGTACGCAGGCACTGTGCTAAAGGGGTAGTGATACAAAGAAAGGCAAAAAAAAAAACATTCCTGGCCTTCAAGGAGCTTACCTTCTATTGGTTATCAAAGCTTCTCTATCCACCTCCACCCTCGTCATCTTATCAAGAAAGGCAGTTTCCTTGGAGGTCTGTGTCAGAGGATTCACTGTTCCTTATGGGGAGAGGTAGACACCAGAAGGACAAATGACAAGATACCTAAGCTGACTTGCTCTTGGTGCCCTGGTGGATACTTATCTGACAAGCCTATCTGGTAATAACTCTCAGCAGCCTGTTCTCTTTGTCTGTCTTAAATCAAACAAACCCATTTTAGTCAGATCTCCTTGTTTTACAGATAAAATTTGGAGTCATGAAGTAACTTGCCTGACATCACCCATTGAATAAGGGATAGAGCAGGCCACCTGTCCTCTGACCCAATGACTTCTTCACTGCAATGCATTGATTCCCTAATAAAAAGTGGGTATAAATGTATTTCTGTTCACCTTGCTGAAGCAGAAGTCTCCAATGCACTATAAAGTTTATCTAAAAATAAAATCATACTGTATCATATTTGACTGAACTAAAACGAACATGCTAGATTGAATAAATGTTAATTAAATATATGAGTAACAATGATTTTGCTTACCTTATTAAAATTTAGAAGAGTTTTAGGGGAGAATGTCCCAGGTCTCTTAGTAAAAAGGTATCCAGGGAAGTTTGAATTGCTGCCTTCTTTTTCTCTCTCAATAAATTTCCCTTTAGTTAGAAGCAGTATTCAAAAATCATTACACTGATCATTTGAAAAAAAAGTCATTGAAGCTCTCACATAATTGGAGGAGGGAGGTCATCAAGGTCTTTGGTTGTAAGAGTTTGGAGGACAGAAATCTTTTAAATTGTTTCTTTAACTGTTTGTCTTCTCTTTATTCTCAGTTCTCTCTACTTTATCCATATGACTCTTCAGTATGTTAAAGTGGGCTAAGTTTCTACTGCCCAAGGATTGGCAAGCTATACAGCACACTTGCCAAATGAGAGAATGCCAGATGAGATGGGCACAGTAGCCAAAGATAGGGACAGAGTTAAACACATATATGTTTGTTACCTCTTCCCAACCTATCTATTCACACTCTTGTCCTTAGACATCTACAATTAATTTCCTCTGCTTCTGGGATCCCTAAGTTCATAAGATCATTCTCTAGGAGTGTCCCTAGCCATCCCTCTGATGAAGATGCCATGTACTTCTTTAAAGATTTCCAAAGAGTAGAAGTAGTTTCAGTTTCAGGAAGACAGACTTTGATGAATATTAGTAAGACTTTCTTCACAACTTGACCTGTCCCATAATCTGGTAGTGATTAAACAGAGGGACAGACTATTGGGGATGTTGAAGACAGATTTATATGTATCCGATGGTTTCTGAAGACCATTCTGATTCTGGGATTCTGTGATCTTGGCAATCCACAGTGGTATCTTAGAAGTGGTAACTCCCTGTCCCTCTCCCCATTTCAGCTTGCAAGGTAGTAAACAAGGATCATTTGACATACCTCTCCTGATCTGTTGCTGATCCCTGTCTTTTCTGAAAGGGTCATTTCCCAAACCTTTAGGAAGCGAGGTGGTATAGTGGTAAAGTGCTGCCCTTACATTCAAATCCTGCCTCAGACGCTTACCCGAAGGCCATTGCCACTCATCCTGACCTATGTCTTGCCCACTGGACTCTGATAACTCTGGAGGAGAAAGTGAGGCTGATGACTTTGCACAGCCCTGCCTCACTTAAATCCAGTTCATTTGCAAGCCAAGACATCACCCTCCTGATGTCACTGATCCTCTTTGAGAAGGAAGAACTAACACCAGAAACTTGCTAGTTCTGTGACTCAGTCAAAGCACTTAACATCCCACGGTCCAGTTCCTCATTTGTAAAATGGGATAAGGATGGTGTCTATCTCAGAGTTGTGAGACTCAAATGAGATAATGTAAAGTGTTAGAAAAGTGGTAGCATTTAAAAACAAAATTAAACTAAAGGCTCCATCTCTCTTAGGCTGGGAAGTGCAAGGGCTACTCACAGATTTGATCCCACTACTTACTGGCCAATTTGCCTTTCCTTAGGCAACTTGGTGGCTCCAAACTCCTGGAGACTTGTCATCTTGATGCCTGATTTAGTGCAAAGTCAGTCAAGTTAGCCCATTGAAGAAATGGGTCAGTCTTAGCCTTCCAGGTAGCAGGGATTCCAACATGTGCCAACACATTTGGCAAGTGCTACCTATTGATGTTGATAGCAGAGAACTCTGCCATAGGTTCAAAGCATTGTTTCTTTTTTCTTAACAACAATCCAGTGGCTACTCCTTTTCTAAATTGTAAATCGTGTAAAATACGGATGCCTCTAGCTATATGCTGAGTCCTCCACTCTCCATATATGTATCAATATACCAGAGGTGGGGGATGGGGATGGGGGGAAGGGTGGTTGTAGTACAGAATAGACTTGGTCCCTGCCTTTAGGGAACTTACTGTTTCGGTCTATTATCTGAGATAAGTCCCTGGAAAACCTTGTTGTTGGGGTTTTCTTGGCAGAGATACTACAGTGGTTTGTCATTTCCTTCTCCAGATAAGGAAACTGAGGCAAATAGGGTTAAGTGATTTGCCCAGGGTGACACAACTAGTGAGTGTCTGAGGTCCAATTTGAACTCGGGTTTTCCTGATTTCATGCCTGGAGCTCTATTGACTTCACCACCTAGATGCCCCTGGAAAGCCTAAGGCTACGATAGACATCAAGAACTCCTGTGCAACTCATACCACTAGTGTTCCCTCAGTTATACACATATGTTTATAGCCCTGTCTGGCAACAATTCCGGGGAAATAATGTCTTTGCTCCAGGTACACAGTTCTTAGATTTGAAGATTCAAAATTAACCATTCAAGTCCAGTCATAGTACTTCAGCCTGACAAGCAGGAGTTCTGGTTCTCTGACCTCATTCCAGTGGAGTACAAACTCTTCCAAAGTAGCTAGGTGGTACAGTGGATGAAGCACTGGACCTGGAATCAGGAAGACTTGAGTTCAAATAAGACCTCAGACACTTAGTAGCTGTGTGACCCTGAGTAAGTCACTTAACCTCTGTTTGTCTCAATCCACTAGAGAAGGAAATGGCAAAACACTCAAGTAGTCTTACCAAAAAAATGCCATGGACAGTATGGTACATGGAATCATGAAGAATTGGACACACTGAAGAACAACAGTTTTTTCCAGGTGCTGCCAAGCTGAAAAGGCCTTTGGAGCAAGAGCTCCTTAGTAGATTGAGTCACTTGTCTGAGGACTAGCACAGGTAAGTTCAGAAAGGCTTGTCTACCAAAGACAGACCAGTCAGTCAATTAACATTTATTAAGTTCATATCATGTACCAGGCACTGTGCTAAGTACTGGGGATACAAAAAAAAGGCAAAAGACAGTCCCTGCTCTCAAGGAGCTCACATATAATGGGGAACGAGGATATATAAAAAGAAGCTGAAAAGGGAATGAGGAGGTACGAAGGTGCTCTGCAGGGGTTATGACAAAGTCCTGAGGGGTGCAGCCAGATGAGAAATGAGGTGGCTACCTTTTTCCATTCTCTCCAATTAGAGGGAGGAGGGGGCCCCAGGTGCCGATTGTTGTTTAGTCTTGGTTGAAGCAATTTGTGGAGAAGGATTGTAATGGATCTGAGCCAATGATGGGAGTACCCATAGAGATCAAATCTGAGATCCTTGAAGTGCTGAAGGAAGGTCCCTTCCTTCAGGGAGTTGGCTCTCCTAACGTGTTTTAATTTGGGTTCCGTTCTTGGATCTTCTTAGTGTTTTGCACAGATGATAGATGGTGCTGTAAATTAAGTGTGTGGGAAAGAGCCACCTCCCCAGTGTCGACAAATTACCTGCTGCTGGCTTTGCACCCGCCATGGTGGTTGGTTTGGGAAATCCCCACCTCCACGGCATTTGTATTAGGTGGAGTACTACAAAAATAAGAGACTAAAGATCAATGTTGACAGAGAAGATAAGTGATCAACCACTTCATCTCCTGAACATGTACACACCATTTATCTCACTTTTCACTCAGGAGAATTATTCTGGATTCCTCAGCTATTAGGCCCCCTGGCAAAAGAGGCTTCAGATTCAATTAGCGGTTATCCTCGTTCAGAGATGACTGGGAATGTTGCTCTAACTGCAATCACTTCAAGCTTCCTGCTGATGCTTTGTCTTTGTTCATACAGTTCTCTTCACCTAATATTTCTTCCCTTCTAGTCACTGCTCAAATTTAAATTTAAAATTTAATTTGGTAACTAGATGGCACAGCGAATAGGTGCTGGTCCTGGAGTCAGGAAGACGAGTTCAGATTCAACCTCAGACACTTATTAGCTACGTGACCCTGGGTAAGTCACTTAACCCTATTTCCCTCAGTTTCCTCATCTTAAAATAAGCTGGAGAAGGAAATGGCAACCCAATCCAATATCTTTGGCAAGGAAACCCCAGATGGGGTCATGAAGACTCTGACATGATTGGAATGAATTGAACAACAGTAAATTTAAATATGTAAAGTTTACAGGCACTTTACATGCCTTGTCTCATTTGATTTTCACAGGAACCCTGGGTGGTGTATTATTATCCTTATTTTAGAAATTATGAAACTAAGGATGAGAGAGGATATAAGTGATTTGGTCAAAGAGTGTCATGGCTATTAACTGTTTGAGGCAGGATTTGAATTCAGATTTTCCTGACACCGTATCACTTATCCACTTTGCCACCCAACTGCCTTGGAATCACAGAATCATAGATTTAGAACTAGAAAGGATCCTAGGGGCTATCTAGGTCTCATTTTAAAGGTACTGAGATTGAGAAAAGTTAAATGACTTATTCAGTGTACCAGAGTTAGTAAGCAGCAAAGGGGGATTTGAGCTAAGGGTCACTGATTTTAAATCCAGCACACTCTCTTCACACACAATAAGAATGAATGAATGGATGGAAGGATAAAGAGGCATTTATTAAGTGCACTGTGCTAAGTACTGGAGATGAAAATAGAAAAGACAGCCCATGCTCTCCAGGAATTCACATTCTAATTGCAAAGACAACACTATCTAGAAGGTTTCAACATCAGCAGATTTTCAGAATGGTGCCATAGTTGATCAGACAAAGTAGAAGGTAATGTTTGACCTCTAATGTCATTTCCACTTACAAAATCATATCACTTTCTGCTATTGAAACATTTGACAGTGCCAAGGACTTTGGTAGGAAGAATTTTCTTTTTGAGGTCTTTAGTAGCTATGGCCATAGCTCCCAGAAAGGCAGTTGCCAAGGTTGTATCTCCATGGGAGCTGCTTTCCTGGAAAGATGGATGTGATGACTGGATTAGTAGAACTGGCTTTTGGGGGTGGAGAGTGGGGTGCTACCACAAGTAGGGCTCTTTGGCTACTTGGCAGTTGTTGAGCAGCAGATTCTGGTGGTGGTGAGGAAGGAGTGCCCCTTCTCAATAATGCTTGCTCCTCTCAGTGATGGCTGTGTGGTGTGAGTTGAAAGGAGGATCAGTGGTCAGGAGGGTATTGCTGATAGTCTCATGGAAGTGTAGTCGACATAGTGGTTGTAGGTGGTTCGATTAGACATGCTACCTCCTTCAGCATTCTTTGTTGTCTCAATTAAGCTGGTTGGCCTTGTAGGTGGTTCTTGGTCAGTAGTTAGTGGGAATGACCAGCCCCTTCTCTGTAGGAATTGCTTCCCCAAATTTAAACTGCAGAGGCTGGACTTTGAGCATGACCTTATCTGTAAGGCCCTACTATTCTCCAGGCTCTTGGACTCAGGACCCTGAGTTATCTCCCTCCAGAGAGGTGATGGTTGAAGTGCTTTGACTTGCCTGGGCCAGATTACTTCCTTCTTTCTCTCACAAGGCTATAGTATTTTAGGGTTTACAAAATACTTATGTCGCAATAACCCAGTGATTAAGGGCAATTATTATTATTTCCATTCTATAGATGGGGTTTAACAGGGCTAAGTGACCCAATGGTCTTGACTAGTAAGTTTCAGAGACAGGATTCAAACTCTGATTTCAACTCTAACTCTCTTTCCATCATACTCAGGCAAGCAGGAACAGACAGACGGACAACCTATAAGCCACGTGTGTCCTAACTGGAGAAGCACTAAAGAAAGAAAGAAACAAAAGCTGTAGGAATAAAATACTACCTTCCATTTTAAAAAGCATTTCTCCACATACACGAAAAACTAATTTACCCATTAGTCTATCAGAAAGAATTCTTTATTAATTGGTACTTTTGTACATCTACAATATAATGGTAATATTACCTGACCCTGGGGTGACCCTGAACCAATTGGTTCCTTCTGAACCAATAATATCAAAAAGAGTAGATTCATGTTCAGTATGGGATTTTTGCCATAGGCTTTATTGCTCTTTGCAAATGGTTAATACACATATGGTACAATGTATTGCAACTCTATCATATTAATGGAAATGTTGTATTATTCACTAGGGCCCCCTGTTTCTCAAATATGCTAGATACCTGAAAATTGACTTTATTATTTTATCCTTCTCTTCAAGATAGGAAAGTTAATGTTATTACCATTTCACAGATGGAGAAACTATAGTACAAAGTGATTTGACCAAGGTCACGCAACTGCATCGGTCAAAGAACAGACCATAACTAGACCTCTTTGACTCCTGGCTTGAGATTCTTTTCTCTATTAGATTCCATGCAGTGTGGGAAGGACCAAATTCTCATGATGCTAGTGTATCAGAGGGAGCTTTAATTTGGAGGTACAGGGACTTTGGAAGTGATGATTTAGTTCTCAGATGGTCTTTGGAAAGGATCTAATAAGCTCTTTCATGCTAAGGTAACAAATGCCTTACCTTCCAGGGACACTTACCTTTTAATATAAATGAATTGACAAGTCAACTGGATCACTCTCTAATGGTGAAACTTCAGGCAGTAGAGTAGATAGAAGATATTTTAGGATGGGGGGGACTCTTTTATGTCCTTTAAACCACATTATAAAGGTGCTTGACTATTCTACCTATGCATAAAGCCAAACTGGGGGACGGTACTGTATTACTGAGGAGGGGTACCAATCTCGTCACCATCTCTTCCAGCTGTCCACAATGTGTGGGCCAGATTGCCTGGAAAGTCTGCATGAGCAGAGCAAGGGTTCTTTAAACTCACATCAATCCCAGTGGGGGCTGCTACCCTACCTGCCAAACTGTTTCAATTAGGTGCCTTTCCCAAATATCCCATTGCCATAGACATCTTAATTTGCTCACTTGATAACTAGGACCTGGAAATTGCCTTTCAGCATGAAACTCACACAAGGAAATCATTCTGTTTTCTGGGTTTCTGACTTCACTGCTGCCCCATTCCTACCTTGAGGATCTGAGTGAGGGGCCCTGGGAGAGGAGGGGCTTTCTCCTTTGGCAAAGCCTCCTTTCTTTATATAAAGGACCAGACTCAAACCTCTATTTGAAACCTTGGGAAGTGTTTCTAGGATATTATAAACTCTATTTCTCCCTCTTCTAATAACCAGTCATAAATTCACATGGCAGTGTGACCAGGGTATTCTTTGCCAATTGTATTTCTTGCTTTCTACCAGAAAGTATGTCTTATTGCTACAATGATGTTCCCTAAAACCTTTGCATCACATCTAGACATCAGACTGAGATTTTGGTAGAATCAAGAACACCAGTTCACGGTTATCATCCTATGATGTCCTCCAAGCTGGTCCATTTGGTCATGTCAGCAAAAAACAAGCACAAAATAAAACCAACAAAAACCAAAACCCTCAGTTGATTCAATAAATTAAAATCAGAATGATAGTCTGTTGCTTGGCTGACAAATTATCTGATAGGTTAAGTGACTTTTTCCTCTTTTGATATCATGCAATGGATGATATATAGACCATTGTACTAAGTAAGAGTAAAAAGGAAGTAATCAATTAATCAATTGATAACCATTTATGAAGACAAAAGTGAAATAGTCCTTGCCAACAGGGTACTTCTATAATGGGAGACAACATGCATAGAAACAAAAAATACAAACTATATAGAAAACAAATTTGAAGACATTTTTAGGGGATTGGGATAGGAGGGCACTAATGGCCAGGAGGAATCAGGAAAGGCTTCATGCAGAAGGTGGTGCATGAGCAAAGTCTTGAAGGAACTCTGGGGTTTTAGGGGCAAAGTGAGAAGGGAGGGCAGGTTTGAGGGACTGCCAAGGCCAAGGTTACAAAGACAGGAGACAGGAGAGTCAGGTATGAGGAGCATCATGAAGGCTAGTTTAGCTAGACCCTAGAGTATGAAAGGAAGTGTATAAGGTTAGAAAGGTAGATTGGGTTCAGGTTACAAAGAAACTTAAAGCCAATCAAAAGGGTTTTTATTTGTTCCTAAGGTAGTTTGGAGCCACTGAAGTCTATTAAGTAAGGGAATCCATGGTCAGACCTGCCCTTAAGAAAATCATTTTGGAGCTTTGAGCAGGCTGAAGAAGCTGGAGGCAGGGAGACCAATTAGGAGGCTGTTGCAGTAGTACAGGAATGACCCTTCCCAGGTGCCTTGGACAGGAATGGGTAGATAGGGAAGGAAAAGCAACTTGTGGTACAGGCAGTATGTATAATCCCTAAGTCTTCCTCTGTCAAAGGAGGGGGTTGGAGTTTGGTCTTCAAGGTTCCTTTGAGCTGGAAATCCTATGAGCCTATGATTTTACTCTTGGGGTGGAGGTAATATGTGCGGTGATATATTTTTCACTCTGGAGGATTTGGAAAAATTATTCTTATGTATTGTCACATGGAAGCCAGAAGTTATTCCATGGAAGTTAATATAACCAGGGACAGGTTAACTGATGAATAACAGGCAGTCAGGCCTCAGTCAAACTAGAGAGATCATGCCTGCTTGTCTGGGCCACAGGACCAAAGCATCCAAGTCTACCCAAAGATAGTGCCTGACTCTTACTCAGAGTAGTATTTGCAATGGATCAGATGGGGAAGGATGCTCAAGTAATATTCCTTAGATTTTGGAAAGCATTTTTGTAATATTCTTTGAATTGTTTATTTAGATATATATTTATGTATTTTCTTCATAGGCAACAAATGTTTTCTAAGCCCCATATATGGTTAGGTGGACTCAGGGTCAGGGAGAGAATGAACCTAGAGAGGGAGTGATTACCCAGAGAGGGAGGCCTTGGTACCTGTGAGATGGAGTATGCAGAAGGATTATTCCCCAAGAGCTTTGGGGGCGCCAGTAAGTTATTATTGCGATTGCAGAATATAATAGAAAGAAGAGAGAAATGACTACTGTGGAGGATGCTGGGGTTTGGGCCAATCTCTCTGATCTAGGTTTGGAGGTGCCGGTTTTCACAGATGATTTGTATATCATTTCAGTTGCAGAAATGATGAAGTGGGATGAATAATGATAACAATACCTTATGGCTACATAACCCCTTATGGTTTCTTTTTTTTCTCCTCTATCCTCACCCCCCCCCCCCCCTCCCCCATCTCCTCCCCTCTGGCTTTCCCAGACAGCCGTTCTGCCTTAGTCCTACAGGGCTCAGAACTTCCAAACTCAAGCAATCTATCAGTCTCAGCCTCCCTCAAGAAGCAGGAATTTCAGGTGTGTGCCACCATGCCCAGTCTCGTTATATTTTCTAAGTCACTTTTACATATAAGGTAGAACCCTAAGTTAATGAGATGATTATTTTAACAACATAACAGATTTTTTACATTCAATGAATGTTTTCCCCTCTAAAATAACTACCTCAGGAGGGGAGAAAATTATTTTAACTATATTTCCATTGCTTAGAGTATTTGGGGAAATTTTCTTTGGACATGGCCTCAGGGTCTGTGCACATTCTTTTGAGTATCCTTGGGGATAGAAATCTTGGTTCCTTGAGAATGATTTGATCTTAGGAATCAGTCAAAATTAATTCAGAGTCAAATCTAGGGAATATAGTAAGTGACAAACTTGGTAAAGGTGAATATTCTTTTTTTATGGGGGATCAGGGACAGAAAATATGTCTATAAAATAATGGGACTACTTTTCTTTATGAGTCTCCTAAGTTGGCTTTATAGGCTATTCCAAGTGTTCCAAATTCAAATTCCAATATTCCAAAAATATTCTGACCAATAGTTCTTTCATGAAAGTTATTATTTCCCTTCTGCTTTGTGTTCCTAGCACCTATCACAATGTTCTGCATATGTTGGGTCCTTCATAATGCATGTTGACTAACCAATCATTGGCAAAAGTCTGCAGCCTACTATGGTGACTACTGTATAATGTCAGTATCTGACATTATATCAGAATATCATTGCATTCTTATGACCTGGGAAGTGAGTAAGACTTTCCTTTATTATTGTTCTCAGTTTCCTGATGAGAAAAAGGGAGAAACATGATACAAATTATGTAGGAAGTTGGTTGCAGAGCCAGGACTAGTAGTCAGTCCTCTTAATTGCTGGTCTCAAGCTATTTCCACTCATTTCCGTGCTAATTCTCTATGATTGTATTTTAAATACAATCCCTTTAAGGACTCTGCCAAAGATAATCAGATGCTTTCAGGCAACTGGAGATTGACCACCATATGGGCAGTCTGCATTGACAGGCTCTGAGTGACCTGCTCTCTAACCCCACCAAGTCCACAGACTCAGGCTTTCACCAAACCCAAGAGAAGCAGAGAGGGTGAGGCAGCTCTTTTATTTGTTTAGCTAGCCTTCTTGTTTTATTTAGCCTCTTATTAGGATTTGTCCTGTACTGTTTACCAGAACTTTTTTTGACTCATGACCCTGACTTTGGTCATTGATTCTAGGTTAATGAGCTTCTTAGTTCCGGGAATTCTATTTCACTTCAAAATACAAGTCCTGCTGCAGACAGTTGTGAGAGTAAGGTTTATATTAGATGAAGATAAGTGATCAAAAGATAAGAAGAAACAGTTCTCAAAAGAACTGCAAACTTAGCAACCACACGAAAAGTTTAACCTCATATCCAGCAAACTGGCAATAATAACAAAAGACATAAATAATCAATATTGGCAGGATAGTGGAAAGACAGGAGCACTAAAACAGGAACCCCAGCTGTGTGTTGGAGCTGTGTGTTGGTTCATCCAGTCTGGACCAATTTGGAATTTTGTGGAAAAAGTGACTAAACTGTTTATAACCTTTGACCTAGAAATCCCAAAGCTGGCCATATGTCCTAAGGCAGGCAAAGATATATTCCCATATATATGTTACATATTCGTAGCAGCAATTTTTGTTGTTGTTCAATTGTGTCTGACTCTTCCTGACCCCATCTGAGATTTTCTTTTTTTTTCTTTCTTTAAAATTTATTTATTTAACTTTTAACATTCACTTCCACAAAATTTTGGGTTCCAAATTTTCTCCCCATTTCTCCCCTCCCCTCACCCCAAAACACCAACCATTCTAATTGCCACCATTACCAATCTGCCCTCTCTTCTATCATCCCTCCCTTCCCTTGTCCCCATCTTCTCTTTTGTCCTGTAGGGCCAGATAACTTTCTATACCCCATTACCTGTATTTCTTATTTCCTAGTAGCAAGAACAGTACTCAACAGTTGTTCCTAAAACTTTGAGTTCCAACTTCTCTTCATCCCTCCCTCCCCACCCATTCCCTTTGGGAAGGCAAGCAATTCAATATAAGCCATATCTGTGTAGTTTTGCAAATGACTTCCATAATAGTCGTGTTGTTTTAAACTAACTATATTTCCCTCCATCCTATCCTGTCCCCCATTGCTTCTATTCTCTCTTTTGATCCTGTCCCTCCCCAAGAGTGTTGACTTCAAATTGCTCCCTCCTCCCATTGCCCTCCCTTCCATCATCCCCCCCTACCCTGCTTATCCCCTTCTCCCCCACTTTCCTGTATTGTAAGATAGGTTTTCATACCAAAATGAGAGTGCATTTTATTCCTTCCTTTAGTTGAATGTGATGAGAGTAAACTTAATGTTTTTCTCTCACCTCCCCTCTTTTTCCCTCCACTAAAAAGTCTTTTGCCTGCCTATTTTATGAGAGATAATTTGCCCCATTCCATTTTTCTCTTTCTCCTCCCAATATATTTCTCTCTCACCACTTAATTTCATTTTTTTAAGATATGATCCCATCCTATTCCATTCACTCTGTGCTCTCTGTCTCTGTGTGTGTGCATGCGTGTGTGTGTGTGTGTGTGTGTGTGTATGTAATCCCACCAACTACCCAGATACTGAAAAGTTTCAAGAGTTACAAATATTGTCTTTCCATGTAGGAATGTAAACAGTTCAACTTTAGTAAAGTCCCTTATGACTTCTCTTTGCTGTTTACCTTTTCATGCTTCTCTTCATTCTTGTGTTTGAAAGTCAAATTTTCTTTTCAGCTCTGGTCTTTTCATCAAGAATGCTTGAAAGTCCTTGACTTCATTGAAAGACCATTTTTTCCCCTGAAGTATTATACTCAGTTTTGCTGGGTAGGTGATTCTTGGTTTTAGTCCTAGTTCCTTTGACTTCTGGAATATCATATTCCACACCCTTCGATCCCTTAATGTAGAAGCTGCTAGATCTTGTGTTATCCTGATTGTATTTCCACAATACTTGAATTGTTTCTTTCTAGCTGCTTGCAATATTTTCTCCTTGACCAGGGAACTCTGGAATTTGGCCACAATATTCCTAGGAGTTTCTCTTTTTGGATCTCTTTCAGGAGGGGATCGGTGGATTCCTTGAATACTTATTTTGTCCTCTGGTTCTAGAATCTCAGGGCAGTTTTCCTTGATAATTTCACGAAAGATGATGTCTAGGCTCTTTTTTTTGATCATGGCTTTCAGGTAGTCCCATAATTTTTAAATTGTCTCTCCTGGATCTATTTTCCAGGTCAGTTGTTTTTCCATTGAGATATTTCACATTATCTTCCATTTTTTCATTCTTTTGGTTTTGTTTTGTGATTTCTTGGTTTCTCATAAAGTCATTAGCCTCCATCTGTCCATTCTAATTTTGAAAGAACTATTTTCTTCAGTGAGCTTTTGAACTTCCTTTCCCATTTGGCTAATTCTGTTTTTTAAAGCATTCTTCTCCTTAGTGGCTTTTTGAACCTCTTTTGCCAATTAAATTAGCCTTGTTTTCAAGACGTTATTTTCTTCAGTTATTTTCACGTTATTTTTTTGGGTCTCCTTTAGCAAGGTGTTGACCTTCTTTTGATGCTTTTCTTTCAATCTCTCTCATTTCTCTTCCCAGTTTTTCCTCTGCCACTCTAACTTGATTTTCAAAATCCTTTTTGAGCTCTTCCATGGCCTGAGCCCATGGAATATTTATTTTGGATGTTTGGGATACAGAATCCTTGATTTCTATGTCTTTCCCTGATGGTAAGCATTGTTCTTCCTCCTCAGAAAGGATGGGAGGAGACACCCGTTCACCAAGAAAGTAACCTTCTATGGTCTTATTTTTTTTCCCTTTTCTGGGCATTTTCCCAGCCAGTGACTTGACTTCTGAGTATCCTTTCCACACCCACCTCGCCACCAGATCCACCCAACTAGCTTTAGGGGCTGAGATTCAAATGCTGCTTCCCAGCCTCAGGGCTTTTGGTGGGGGCAGGGCTGCTCTTCAGTGTGAGATTAAGTTCAGGTGCTCAGGTTGGGGCAGGGCCACCACATGGGGCTTAGTTCCCTCAGGGGGTTTATGCAGAGACCTTCAACAGTGGATCAGATCCCCTGCCTGCTTTGGGAGCCCTTGTCTGCTGCTGCCTCTGCTGCTGCCTCCCGAGGGGGCCTGAGTTATGGAGACACCCTGCTCCCCTCTTGGTGAGCTGAAAAGACTCTCTCACTGACCTTTGGCATCTGTGGGTAGAGGGACCTGTGCTGCTGCTGGAGATTCTGTCCCTAAAGCCTTCTCAGATCTGCTCCTCTCGGTGCTGTGCGGCCAAGGCAGGACTGGGCTCTGCTCCGGGTCCAGGGTGCGACAGACCTTTCGTGTCAGTTTTTCAGGTCTCTCTGGAACAGAAATCTCATCCACTCCATTGTTCTGTGGCTTCTGCTGCTCCAGAATTTGTTGGGAGTTCTTCTTTACAGATATTTTATGGGCTGTGGGTTCGGAGCTAGCATACGTGTATCTTTCTACTCACCATCTTGGCTCCTCCCCCTGAGATTTTCTTGGCAAAGATACTGGAATAATGCAAATAGGGTTAAGTGACCTGCCCAGGGTCAGACAGCTAGTAAGTGTCTGAAGCTTGATTTGAAGTCAGAAAGATGAGTCTTCTTGACTCCAGGCCTGGTTCTCTGTTCCACTTAGCCACCTAGCTGCCCTAAGCACTTTTTTGTGGTAGTAAAGGAATGGGGACAAAGTTGGTGATAATTGATTGGGGAAAGGCTAATTGAACAAATTGTGGTATGTAAATATAATGGAATGTTATTGTAGCATAAGAAATAATGAATATGAGGAAATAGGGAAAAACTTGCCTGAAGTGACAAGAATAAAATGAGCAAAACACAGGCAATACTATATAAAATAACTTCAATACTATAAAAGAATGATAAAATGATACCAAACTGTGTATAAAAGAAAACAGAATGTGTAGCATAATATACTTTTTTTTTTAATTAGAAGTTAGGAAAACTTTTAGTTTTAGCTAGTTCAGAAACTAAAGTTTCTGAAAATTTGGAAGTCTTGGGGCAAAAAATCTCATTTAGAGGTGGGGGAGTCTAGAGATACTGTTATTGTTGTTATTCGTTCAGGTGTATCCAACTCTTTGTGACCCCATAGACTGTAGCATTCCAGGCCCTTCTATTCTATACTATTTCCCAAAGTCTGTCCAAGGTCATGTTTGCTGCTTCCACAATACTCTCTATCCATCTCATCCTCTGCTATTCCTTGTTCCTTTTACTTTCAATCTGTCTCAGCACCAGGGTCTTTTCCAATGACTCCTGTCTTCTCACTAGATGGCCAAACTATTATTCATCTATGGCTTCAGTATTTGAATTAATTTCTTTAAATATTGATTGATTTGATCTCCTTGCTATTTAAGGAACTCTCAAAAGTCTTCTCCAGCATCACACCTTAAAAGCATCAGTCCTGAGATTCTCAGCTTTTCTTATGGTCCAACACTCACTGTCATATATTACTACTGGAAAAACCACAGCTTTGACCTTTGTCAGCAATGTGATATCTCTGCTTTTTAATATGCTGTCCAGATTTGTCATAACTTTCTTTCCAAGCAGCAAGTATCTTTTAATAATTTTATGTCTGCATTAACTGTCTGCAGTGATCTTTGAGCCCAAGAATATAAAATCTGACACTGCTTCCATTTCTTTTCCCTCTATTTGCCAGGAAATAATGGGACCAGTTGCCAAGATCTTAGTTTTTTTGATGTTAAGTTTCAAGCCAGTTTTTAAACTCTCCTTTTTCACCCTCATCAAGGGGCTTCTTAATTCTTCTTCATTTTCTGTCATCAGAGTAGATTGTTGATGTTTTTCCTAGCAACCTTAATTCCAACTTTTTGTTCATTCATTCTGGCATTTCTCATATTGTACTCTGCATACAAGTTAAATAAATAAGGTGACAATATATAGTCTTGTTGTACTCCTTTTCCAATCTTAAACCAATCAGTTATTCCATGTTTGGTTCTAACTGTTGCAAAATCCTCAGGAAACAAGTGATATTATCTGGTAATCCCATCTCTTTGAGGACTTGACATATTTTGTTGTGATCCACACAAAGACTTTAGTGGAGTCAATGGAGCAGAAGTAGCTGTTTTGTTTTTTGGTTTTTTCCTTTTTTTTCCTGGAATTCCCTTGATTTCTCCAATATTCCAGCAAATGTTGGCAATTTAGTCTCTAGTTCATTTGCCTGTTCAAAAACCAGCCTGTTCTTCTGGTAATCCTCAGTTCACATCTTGCTGAAGCCTAGCTTGCAGAACTGTAAGCATAGCCTTGGTGGTGTGTGAAATGAGTGCAGTTGTGTGACACTTTAAATGTTCTTTGGCATTGCCTTTCTTTAGGACTGGGATGTAAAGCGATCTTTTCCAATCCAATGGCCACTGCAGAGTTTTCCAAATTTGCTAGAATACTGAGTGCAGCACTTTGATAACATTATCTTTTAAAATTTTAAAACAAGCTTAGCTGGAATTCCATCACTTTAACTAGCTTTATTATTAGTAACGCTTCCTAAGACCCACTTGACTTCGTTCTCCAGCATGTTTGGTTGTAGATCAATAACCACATCATCATGGTTATTGGTGAGTTAAGATCTTTCTTTGTTATCTATTTTACTTCTATTAAGTTCTTATCACTTTTTGTCTTCCATTATGCCCACTTTTGCATAAAACTTTCCCTTAATATGTCAAATTTTCTTGAAGAGATCTTTCTTTCCCATTGCACTGTTTTCTTATATTTCTTTGCATTGTTCATTTAAGAAAACCTTATCTTTCCTTGGTAGTCTTTGGAATTCTGCATTCAGTTGGGTATTTTTCCCCCTTTCTCCTTTACTTTTCACTTTCCTTGTTTCCTTAGCTATTTGTAAAGTGTCATCAGACAACCTTCTTGATCTTCTTTTTCTATGGGATGTCATTTGTTGCTGCTCTCTGTGCAACATTGCCAACCACTGTCCATAGTTCTTCAGCCCCTTGCCAAATGTAGGTTGTCACCTTCTCAGAATCATAGTCTTAGAGAGTTGCCTAGAATAATAAGAGTTTGAGTGACTTACACAGGGTCACATGGCAATTCTGGGTTTGTTAAGACTTGAATCCAGGGTTTCCTGGCTCTGAGGCTGGACCTCTATTCACTTAGCCTCTTTTTGTCTCATTCTTTTCATTCATAAAATAATAATAATGATAATGACAACTCATATACTGCTCTAGGGATCTTATACAGTTTTTATTGGGACACAAAGCATATACAAATAAAAACTTAGATAACAAGAGAGAATGATTACACTAAACAAATGTTAAAGATGAACAATGTAGATAATAACAAGATCAGAAGAGAGGACTGAGAATTATGGATTTGAGTGAGACTTTGAAGAATGCATAGGATTCATTTAAGTGGAAAAGAGATGGAAAGGACATTCTAGGAAAGAGAATCGTATCAACGGATCAAGTCTGAAACATTTGCATAAAATTCTTCTTACTGATAAAGATAACGATTATTCAGCAGCACTGCACGTCTATGTGAGACATAGAGTTGTTATGAGACCTTTGGAGAGAATTTCTTTATCATTCTTCCTTCTATGGAGAATGTGTGTCATTCTAGGCTCTTTTGGTTCTGCCTCAATGGAGATAAAGAAACAAACTTTGGAAGGCAATCATGTAGAGGGAAACTGGTTCTTCAACATGTCCCTGATTTCTAGCTTACCTTCTGTTTCACAGATAGCACAAGACACACTGGAATTTTGGGACTCCAGCTTCTAACAGGTTCACTCTTGATCTGGGCAGACAGACAGACCCCTTTGGAGGGGTTAATAATCAGTTTTATTGTCATCTAGTCTTCTCAGAATGGTTGCTGATAATGGAAGCACTAACTCCTACAGCATTTCCTAATCACCTTTCTCACAGGGGTGGGCAAGAACGTGGGGCAACTACCCTTACTTCTCCATGGGGTCAATCAAGACAGACACAGCTTGAGCACTCTCTTAAATCCCCTGAAGCCTCAATGGGGGCCAGTTGAGGCACACACAGATTCCCCTATGGGATCCCCATGTTTCTCTATGGTTTCCCCACTTACTGACTAGTGTCCACCTGCTTTATCGGGCAACAGACAAGGAAGGCATCTTACCAACATTGAGATCACAGGTTAACTTTTGCAATATCATCATTCTGCACAAGCACAGTAAATACTACATTATGTCACCCTTTATCTCATGGCATAGCCTCAGTAGGACTATCTGTCTCTACGATTCTGAGAGCTACTATCTGATGAGATGATTGGACCCCAATTCTAAAATCATATTTCTCTTTAAAAATTACATTTCTTCCAATTTCAAAACATGATCCCAGGCAGTTTCTCCCCAGTCCACGGATAGCCTGCCCTAGCAAAAACTGTGATCACCTTTCCTGCTACAGTAGCCAGCTGCATCTATAAAATTTATTAGTCAGAACCAGCTGTGTACTGACTGAACTGGTTGTGTACTGGGTCATAAAGATATGTACTACTCACTGACCAGTCATATGTATCATAGACTTAGACATATGTATACTCCCTTACATTTGTCTTGTCTAACAAGAAGTTGATGAGAGCAGCCTAGTATTCCTTAGTCAACCCTGACCTTTAGTTGACTGAGTGATGTTTCATTCCTTTAAGAACTAACCACTTCTTAACCACTCCCTAATCCCATCCTGAATCACCTAGTTAGCATATTTGGCACAGTTTTACTATAGAATATCCTACATAAAGTTTACTTGTACCCCTCTAAGGTGGCAGTTTCCCTAAGAACTCTTGTCTGCTGAAAAGCATAACAAATCTTTACCTTGACCTCAACAATGCTTGAGTCCACGAATTCATTCTAGGCAACCTGCCCCTGGTACTCTGGTCTTTGTGGGAGAAGGGGGTGTCTCAACCCCCCTTCCATCTCTCATCACTATCTACAATCACTGGGGCTATTCTGGGAGTTATTATCAAATACCTGGAAACTAGACATTTCCATGGCCATGGATCCTGAGAAACTGAACTAAAAAGAATAACAAAATCTCCCTCTCATTCACCTTCCTCGAAACTTTGGGGAATTTCCCATTGGAGGAGATCGGATCCCCTCTCTCCTGTCAGAGCTGAGATATCTTGCTCCCATCTAAAGAGCTCATTCAATCTAATTGGTTTTCTTTTGTGTATCCTAATTTGTATAACTTCTCTGATTTTTTTTGATAAGATGATGACATTTTATTCTTTTTAGCTACTGAATTGTTGAAATAATTTTGGATTTTGGTGTCTGGTATGGATGATTTTTGTTATATTTAGATTTTAAAGTTTGTAGTTCTGTTTGGCTTGTGTATTTATATACATTTGAAGAACTTTGATTTCTATTGGCTATCTGCTTGAATGGATTTCCTCACTATTCATTAATTATGATGATCCTTTTTGGAACTAGCATTTGGTAGGAAGGGGTGAAGGGTTAGACATAAATTGGAGGCATCCCTTCTAATTAGAGATAGTTCAAAGCAGCTAGCTTTCTACAAAATATCTATCTCCCTCAGAACTGGAGAGCTTCTACAACCTGTTTATTCTCTCTTCAAGTAGCAATGAGAAGTTCTTTTCCTTCCAAAACTCTTGCACCAATTTCTTCCTTTAGGTGAATATAAAGGTTTGAGATAGCATTATCTCCAACAAGGACAATTTTGTGCAAACACTCCAGGTTCCAACCTGAGTTACATTAACAAAAGCATCAAGGTGGCAATATTCAAGGTGGTTTTAGGGGAGGTGGGTAAGTACGCACTGGAGAATAGAGAGAAAATAATGATTAAATAATTTGGACTCACACCGTGGCAAACTTAAAATGCTAGGCTTGTGGAGTTTGGATTTTATTCTCTAAAGGCATTTAGACTTTATTTTCTAGGCCCTGAGAAGCCTCTAAAGATTTTTGAGCAGAGTAGTGTCATGATAAAAACAGTAATTAGGGCTATGTGCTCTGTGTGGGTAATTCACCTTAGCTCTCTAGTCCTGCTTCAAATTCCTGATCTTTTACCCCCTATCTTGATACTGATCCATAACCCCTGCTTGCATATCTCTGCCCCAAGATCCTTCCTGTTCTTGCTGTTCTTTCCTCCATCCTGATCTCAGGCCTTCCCAAACAAAAATGAGATAGCTTCCCTTGTCATCTCATCCCACTTCAAGTCCTGACTTATAAAAGACCTCTAAGATAAGGTGTGATTTCTTCTGTTCTAGCTTGAATCGAGTTAGGAATTAGTGTGGCATAAGTCCTTTCTCTGATACAGCTATAATTAGGGTACCTTTCTGCTTCTAGGAATCATTAACTTTAAAAACTGCTGGTTCAGTCTGTGACATCCAGTGATACATCATCTTTAACCAATCTCCACAGCCATAAAGAGCCATACAGCTCTAGTGCTAATTTATTGTTCTGAAGGCAAATGACACATTCTGAACAAATATCACCAAGTCAACTTTGAGGATGAGTTTCAAGCCACCTCAAATGGCTCCCTCTAACAGCTTTTGGGAGCCCATGCTTTGGAATTCTCTTTTTTTCCTCTCAGAACAAATCCATGAATTTGGCCCATGGCTGCTAGCAAGCACTATTGCATATCTCCCCTCCATAAAACTTGAATCTTCGGGTGCCATAAGTGATTTTTCTGAAGTTAACTTTTCCCATACTTTGAGTTATCAGTTTCTGTCTTGCTGGTGTGCATTTCAGGGGAAGTTTTATTACATTGTGTTGGCAGCACATTATGTTTTTTACACATGGATTTGATTGAGAAATGAAACTGGAATAAGAATGAGGTAGCAGCAGCATCTGCTGGGAGACTCAACTATCGCTGTTGTCAATCAGCCTGATTGATTAAATATGGTGATACCCATTTTTATTAAAATGAAATGCTTCTTTTGAAAAAGGACCATTATGCCAATAGATTATATGACTCTCCTGAAGAATGTGACTGAGGAGAAAGCCTGCTGGAAAAGTGCAATAACCATACATAGCTGGAACGAGTGGGAGAGTCTACATTAGATCTGGCTGGTTGTATAAATTGCAATTTTTTGGTGTGTGGTAGACTCAACCTGGCCTTTCGGGGAACTAAGGACTGAGACATTTGAATTCGACTGAGTCCCCAAACATGCTCACTTAATCAGTTGGCTTCTGTCTAGTTAGTAGAAATATCTTGATACAGCTGGAATTCTATAGAAGTAAGTATATATACATACGTATGTATATACATGTATACGTATTTAAACTTAGTAGGAGTTTTTAAATCAGAAGTACCTTGCAGTGATGAAATCATAGTCCGCAAACAGAAAACCCTGAAAAAAAAAAAGGATTCTTCCTTAAAAGCAATCATTTGGAAAATGATAACTATGTATGCATATATAGTTATATTATGTAAAATATATTGATTATATATAACATAAACAACATATTATTATTTATACTTACTACACGTCTTTATTGTAGTTATTAAAATTATGAATATAATATATTTCCAAGGCATGTTTGTATATAGGTTTATACACACAGAGTCCAGAGACACTTTCAGAGAACCCATTTTTTTTTTAGTATTTTTTTCTTTGCTTTTGTGGTCTGCCATTTCATCAGTATAAAGTACTCTTGATTTAGAAACTTCTTTCATTGATGGATTATTCGTTTGTCATCTTGTTATTCCTCATATACAACAATTCTGATTCCATGCTTTTTTACTGGCAGTCTTCCATGCCTGGAATACTCTTCTTCTCAACTCTGCTTCCGAGATTCCCTGGCTTCCTTCAAGATTCAGTTCCAATACCACCCTCTGTTAGAAGTCTTTCCCAGTCCTCCCTCTAATGCTAATGCCTTCCTTTTGAGATTACCTCCCATTTACACTGTATATATCTTATATGTACACAATTGCTTGTATGTTGTCTCTCCCACTAGTATGTGAACTCTTTTAGGGTAGGGACAATTTGCCCTCCCACCTTTCTTTGTATCCCCAATGCTTAGCACAGTGCCTGAACCTAATAGGTACTGATTAATGATGCTTGTTGAGGATGATAATTTCCCTGTAATCTATAATATTAATTGGAGAATTGCCTAGGGCACAGAGAGGTTAAGGGAATTGCCCATTATCCCACAGTTACCATATGTCAGAGACATATACTCCAAAGCTAGTATTTTATCCACTTTATCACACTGAGTCTTTTGTTCTTGACTAGAGGTTGTCAGTGTCCATGTTGCTATAATATACCCTGTAAGCATTGGGGTTGATTAGAATTTACTTCCATTTCGTTCATTTTCCATGTACCCAAATGATCCTGTACTGACTTTTAAGCACTCTGCGTAAATTAATGTAGCTTTTAGAAAGCTAAAATTGCTTCCCTTCCCCTCTTAGAAAAAGAAGGGAGGAAAGAAGAAAGAAAGTAAAAGAAAGAAAGAGAAAATGCTTTGGATGATAGTGGACAGAAAATTAAATTAACTTGGGCTTAGAATTCAGGCGACCTCTCCCCCAGTGATAGCTGAGATCTGGCGAAACTTCCAAGAGGAAGTGGTGAGACATCGAAAATTAGACTGTACAAGCCACAAGGAGGTGAAATGGGAAATTTGGGACTGGTCCCTGGAGGCACAACCAATTGATCCCATTGGTCCTTTTCAGTTCTAATTTGGATGATTTTTGCCTCTTTGTGGTCTTTTAGGTCTCCTCTACAGCTGGCTTTTGCCCACATGGTGATGTTTCCCCTCATCGCAGGCCAGCCAGGGCTCCAAATGGCAGCTCTAATCATAGACCCTCTGCAAAATGTCTAGAATTGGATTCAGTTAGAACAAAAAAGTATTTTGGGCATGAGAAGAAAATACAAGATTTCAGAAGAGGGATGTTCAGCAAAATAAGGAGGGAGAGAGAGAGAGAGAGAGAGAGAGAGAGAGAGAGAGAGAGAGAGAGAAGCTTTGCAGGAAACCTCTTTAACATGCAGTATGCTTCTGCTGTGGTGTTTATGTCAAGACTAATCTTGTAGGATTGAGATATTTTCAGCTGCATCCAATTTAGGTTTCAGCTTTTCCTTACAGAGATATTGCTTCTGTAACAATCCTTTTTTTTTCTTTCCTTCTTCTAAAGTCTGTTTGTAGATTTGGGGATTGCTAACAGATTTCTAGAAGAGTGAGAAATCTCTGAATTACCATGTGCAGCTAGGAGCCCCCCAAAATGAATACTTTAGAGGTTGTGTATGTGTGTGTGTGTGTGTGTGTGTGTGTGTTGTAGGTTTGTTGTTGTTGGATAGGGGTGCTCTCTAGCTATTGTGTGGTTTCTCTGAGTGCTTAACTAGCTGCCTCCTCTGTTCTAACCCATGAGTGACATACTTTCCACAGGGAATCAGATTCAAATTATACAGATTTTCTTTGGACCCTCCTACTTTGCTTTGGACCCTATCCTCTTTGCTTTTCTGACTAAAGTGTTTCCTCTCTGGTTGTCTCATTAGGATTGTGGGTATTAATGGAGCAGAGGTCATTGAGATTTGGGCATGTGACCCTGGAAAGTCCAGACATGAGTCAAGGATCTTGTAGTTTCCATAGGTCAGGATATCCCAGTAGGAAATCCACAGACAAAGGGGTCAGACACATACTGGATGGAAGTCAGAGTAGACAAAAGGACCCAAGTTCAAAGAAGGGTGACCAGCCAAAGTTCATTATGGAGAGTGCTACGATAGGAACTTGGTTCTGAGCAAAATCTGGCTCAACTAAGGGACTCTTTCATTATCTCTGACGAGCAAGTTTTAGCATGTGGGGAAACCTAAGATCATATATAAAGGTTAATAAGTGATTATGCCTGGTTGGGACTGAGTGAGAAAATAATAGCATATACTAACATTGTTGTAACTACACTTATTTTCTGGTGCTTTTCATGCCTGATGTGTCATTTCTAGAAATTTCAGAAGTAGAGATTAAACATTTCATTCATATATATCTTCATTAATACTGTTTATGATGAATCAAACTGTATTAGATTTGGTGAAGAAAGGAAGAAAGAAAGAAAGAAAAGAAGGAAAGAAAGAAAGGAGGAAAGAAAGAAGGAAAAGGAAAGAAAGAAAGAAAAGGAAAGAAAGAAAGAAGTAGAAGACCTGGTCTCTAACCTTGAACATCAATTTAAAATTATATATACTTGTCTGTATCTATGTCAAAATCCATGTCTATTCCCCAACTGATAAATGGTTAAAGTATATGAATAGGCAATTTTCAGAGGAAGAAATTAAAGATATCTAATCATATGAAAAAATGCTCTAAATCACTTTTGATTAGAGAAATGCAAATCTAAACAACTCTGAGGTACCAATCACACCTATAAGATTGACAAACATGATAGAACAGGAAAATGATAAATGCTGGACAGGATGTGGGAGAGTTGGAACACTAATTCATTGTTGGTGGAGCTGTGAGCTCATCCAACCATTCTGGAAAGCAATTTGGAACTATGCCCAAAGGGCTACAAAAATGTGCATACCCTTTGACCCAGCAATATCACTACTAGGACTGTATACCCAAGAGATCATAAAAATGGGAAAGGGCCCCACATGTACAAAAATATTTGTAGCAGCTAGCACTCTTTGTAGTTGCCAAAAACTGGAAATGAAGGGGATGCCCATCAGTTGGGGAATGGCTGAATAAATTATGGTATATGAATGTAATGGAGTACTATTGTGCCATAAGAAATGATGAACAAGAAGACTTCAGAGAGGCCTGGAAGGACTTATATGACCTGATGCTGAGTGAAAGGAGCAGAACCAGGAGAAATTTGTGCATAGCAACAACCACAGTGTGTGAGAGTTATTTCTGGTAGACTTGGAACTTCGTAATAACCCAAGAACTTAAAAAAAAAAAATTCCCAATGGTTTTCTAAGGCAAAACACCTTCCACACTCCGAGAAAGAACTATGGAGTTCATTTGCAAATATAGCAGATCTTGTTTGTATATGTGTGTGTGTGTGTGTGTGTGTGTGTGTGTATTATGTTTTGATTTACTATATGATTTCTTCCATTTATTTTAGTTCATCTATACAGCATTACTATAGTGAAAACATATTCAATAGGAAAGTATATGTAGATCATATATAGAATTGTACGGTGTCTTGGGGAGGGAGGGGGTGGAGGAGAGTAGGCGGGGGGGTAAAAAATATAAGCTTTTTGGTAGTGATTGTAGAACATTAAAAAATAAATAAATTTTAAAAAAAGGAAAAAAAAACCCGTCTATGTCTATGTATATGTGTATGCATAGGTATATATGCATGCATATGTATATACACACATATAAAGGTATATACAATATTGTTGAGAGATCAGATTGTGTAGCCTTGGGCAAGTCTTTTAACCTCATCAGGCCTTAGTTTCCTCATCTGTAAAATGAAAGGTTTAGAATAGATGAACTCTAAGACCTTCCAGTTCTTTTTTTTTGAGGCAATTGGAGTAAAGTGACTTACTCAGGGTCACATAGCTAGTAACTATCTGAGTGATTTGAACTCAGGTCCTCCTGACTCCAGAGCTGGTACTCTATCCACTGTGCCACCTAGTTGCCCCTCCTTCCTTCTAAATCTATTATTCTAAGATTCAATGATTTATGCACATGAAACTAGAGTCTAAAATATAATGCTAATTTGCATGGAGTAAGCAGGGATAGATTAGTGTGTATTGGCATCATTATGGAAAGTTACATAGAGAATGTTGAACTTCAGCTAGGACTGGAAGGAATCTTGAATTTGATAGAAATCTTTAGTACTAGCACCACTGTTTGGAGATGCAGAGTTAGACATGATGAATGTTCAGGGCCATTTAGGAGAAGAGGAGTAGCCAAACACCCCAATCAATGCCCTCCATTTTTCTCACCTAGTTAAAGGTCATTATGGTGTTTTATCAGGCTTTACCAGGGCTCCATTGGTCAAATACATAGTCTCATGGTAAAAATAGTCTTCACCGGCAGGTTGTTTTTACTGGTTTTGGTGTTCCTGGTGGTTGGATGCCAATCTTCTGATCCTTCCTGATAACTACTGGGTATTGCTACCTATTACTTTCTTTTTCATTCATCTCTTTAGAGCCATTTAAGTCATTTCCACTTTATCCGAGTTCCGGACTTCTCCCTGGGGAGGATACCTATCAATCTGGGCAAGGCATCACATCTGACTAAAAGAAGATTGGCAGGATGCTCCAAAACTGAAAAAAGTTATTGTTTTTTTCTTTTTAAATCCTTTGGGCAGAGAGCAAAGCTTTCTCTGGTTTAGCTGCAAATGATTTTGAACCAGAACAAAAGGTAACCTTAGAAAAAGAAGGAAACAAGCCTTTATCCAGCACTCATGATGCCCCAGGCACTTGGCGAAGCACTTAGCAAAAAACTTCTCATTTGATCCTCACCTTCCCCAACACATTCTCCCAAAAAGAGTATGAAGAACTTCAGAAGACTTCCAATTCAGAGGCAGGGAGATTGGTGTTTTTCATTGGCCAAAATATATCACTTTGCTGCTGATAGATAAGCATAATAAAAGACAGGAATGTGGACAAGAGTGGTAGAAAACACTAACGTTGTGTCCTTGGGGCCGGGTGGGAACAACCCTGAGAAGAAGGTGCTATTAAGGTGTTGTCCTCATTTTACAGCTGAGGAAACTGAGGCAGGCAGTGGTTGTGACTTTCCCAGAGTCACATAGGTAGTAAGTTTCTGAGTCTTCCTGACTCCATGCCCATTTCTCTATCCATTGGATCACCTGACCCCAAATGTAAATGTAATTGGAAAATATTTAGCAAAATAAATAAAAATAGAAGAAAACATAGATAACATTACATCTTAAAGCTAAGTCCATATGTGGACCGCACAGATTGTTATGTGGAGTTTAGTGGCCCCATTTCTACTGAGTTTAAAACTACCGATCTAGGGCATAGGTTGTACATGACTGTAAATAAGGGTGGTGTTGCAACGATAGCAGCCTGATTACCATAGTGACTGCTTTGGTCTCTTTGGATAGAGGAATAAAGGTGATGTGGAGCTTAGAGGAGCAAAGCTGGAAGCCCCAAGGGCCTAGCACAGAAATTCCTCAATGCTGGTCCTGGTCCTCAGATAGCTTCAGAGATCTTATCTCTGCTGTGTTCCATGGACCATCTGGTATTTAAGATATAAATGCTTGTGTCCCAGTAGGCCTAACTAGTCTACTCCATGGGTAAACCTTGGCCTGGACAATACATATAATACTAATAAATGGAGGAGACCTCAGTACTCAAAAACAATAACATTTTGAAGTGGAATTTTGTGAGATGTTTGGATATCCTCATAAGTCACAGGATTCTGCAGCTACTGTATTGAGAACCAGGGAAAGCATGAAGTGTTTGATAGAGTGAGTAAGGAGAGTTGGTTTGGGTTGTTGAGAAGCAGTTTTTTTATTTTGTTATTACTATTATTTTTTGGCGAGTCAATTGGGGTTAACTTGCCCAGGGTCACATAGCTAGTAAGTGTCAAGGGTCTGAGGCTGGATTTGAACTCAGGTCCTCCTGGTCAGGTACTCTATCCACTTTGCTATCTAGTTGCCCCCAAAGTAATCTTTTTAGAAATACTGAAGAATGAGCTGAGTGATAAGCTCCAAAAGCCCTTTACCAGATGCTGTGCTCCTCACAACTTTACACATGAAGAACATGCTTTTCTGGCTGAAGAATGTTACAACATCAAAAAGAGATTGTGAGAATGTAATCCAAAAGACTGGGTCATAAGGCTGTAGCGCTGGGATGGGCCCAGGAGGTAGAAAGCAGTAGTAACAGTCTCTAGGAATCAGATAGAGTCCTCAGCTCCTCAGGGTTGAACTCATGTTTCTGTGTTCCCAGGGATTTTCCTAAAATATGTATATGATTATAGCACTTTCCATTCAATAAACTCCAATAAACCCTATCACCTTCAGGATCAAGTATGAAATCCTGTTTGGCATTCAAGCTCTTCATAACCTGCTCTCCACACTTTAACTCCAGGCATTTTTACTGGCTGTCGCCCATGTCTGGCATGCTTTGCCTCCTGGCTTCCCTTAAGTTCCAACTAAAGTCTCATTTTCTACAGGAAGCCTTTCCTGGTGCTTCTTAATTTTAGCACTTTCCCTTAGTTGAATAGGTTGAGTTTATCCTTTATTTCATTTTATTTTTTTGGGGAAGGCAATTGGGGTTAAGTGACTTGCCCAGGGTCACACAACTAATAAGTATCAGGCCAGACTCGAACTTAGATACTCCTGATTCCAGGGCCAGTGCTCTATCTACTGCATTCCCTGGCTGCGCTGAGTTTATCCTTTATATAGTTTGTTTGTATACAGTTATTTGCCTGTTGTCTCTCCCATTCAAATTGTAAGTGTTGGAGAACAAGGATATCTCTTACGTTTCTTTGTATCACCAGTGCTTAGCGCAGTCACTGGCACATAGTAGGTGCTTAATAAATGTTTATTGGCTGACTGACCTGGTCTTTTTGTGGAGGACAGTGCACACCTAGTCCCTCACCCCTTTCAAGTGAAAGATATCAGACTGAAAGAAGTGGGACATTGATGAGGTACTCCCATGACTCCTCTGTAAGAACTGAAACCCAGGTCCAATGACAGGGAAAGGAGGGACTTCTATTGCCTCAAATTATGTAGTGGGTAAGAAGGAGTGGATCCATATCCTTCCATCCCTGAGGAAGAGGATGGGGGCTACCTTATATTCAAAAGTGATAAGAACTTCCACAGGAAGTGGAAAAAGAAAAAGAAAGTACAAAAGAAAGTGCTAAGGAAGGAGAGGATTGGGCTGGCCATTACTAGTACTCCACTTTCATTGAGAAGGGGAGTAAGTAAGAACAACAGGAAAATCTGGGGAAGGTGCTCCACCAGAAGGCACTTTCATTTCTATGTAGCCTACAGCAAGATGGGGCAGAGTGGGATAAGAACAACAGAATTACTGCTTGTACCGAGAGAAAATTTGGATTGAGAAGAGCTGGAGGGCAGTTTGATTGTGAAAACTTGGGTGAGGTAAGGTCAGAGAGAGATGATTTAGTGGGAATATGTACTCTCTGGCAAGGGAGGGAGCGTGTGATCAATCATTCAATCAACAAGCGTTTTTTAAGCTCCCACTAAGTGCTAGACACTGGTGATACAAATTCATAGAAGGAAACAATTCCTGCTCTAGGAACCTGCATTCTAGCAAGACCTGGCATTAGGAAGATCTAAGTTCAAATTCAAACTGAAATACTTTCTAACTGTGTAACTCTTGGCAAGTCACTTAAATACATCATAAAATCGACATAATAATAATATCTATCTCCTAGGGTTGTGAGGATCACATGAAAAATAGCTGTAAAGCACTTAGCACAGTGCCTGGCACATAGTAAGGGCTATATAATAGTTTATTATTACTATTATTACTGCCTAAGAAGCATTTAGTATCTACTATATGTTGCGGTGGGGGCTATATGCCAGGTGGTGGCAGCTAGGTGACACAGCAGATAAAGTGCAGGGCCTGGAGTCAGGAAGTCTCATCTTCCTGAGTTCAGATCCAGTGTCAGATGCTTCCTGTGTGGCTCTGGGCAAGTCACTTAACCCTATTTGCCTCAGTTTCCTCATCTATAAAATGAGCTAGAGAAGGAAATGGTAAACAACTCTAGTATCTTTGCCAAGAAAACCCTAACCGAGGTCATGAAGAATCAGACACCACTGAAAATAACTACTGAATGACAATTTGCCAGGTATTGTAGTAGTCATGAAGTATAAAAAATTCAAAATAGACAGATGCTTTCATCTACCTCTGATTCTATATTTCAGCAACTATGACCCTTGATTAGGGGACAGAATTTTGAAGGCAAACTATGGGATTTTTTGTTGGTTGGTTTGCTTGTTTTTAAGTCAACATAAATGACTGAGTCTATTTTTTTGTGTTGATTCATCCCTGAGGCACACAAGACCACAAAAATATGTACTACAAAAAATGAAACAATGACTTTGTAGGGGACCAGAATTTAGAACTCTCAAATTCTTTTTGCCCAGCTACTCCAAATCACAGAGCCCCTACTGGGGAGGGGTGGTAGAGAAAGAGAGGATCTCTATTTGGGCTTCTTCACCATGTTTATCACCCTTTCAACAAAATAATTTCAAAATCATTCCTACCTTAGCACCATCCTGTACCCTACCTCGTCTTCTCAGTATGCCTATGTGCTTTGTAAAGAGACAATTTGATAATCTGATAAATTTGGTTTGCTGATGTGCAGCACAAAGAAGGAGCTATAAGAATTCCTCCAAGGCCAGTATGGTACTTTTCTTGTGTGTGACTCCTTCTCTCCTCTGACACTGCTCTCACCCTGGTAGAGACTTTCATCACTTCATGTCAGGTCTATTGGAATAACCTGCTGGTTGGTCACCCTGCCTTAAGTCTCTCCCCACTATAATCCATACTTTATTTAACTGTCAATTTGATCTTCCTAGAAAGAAGGTATGACCATACCAGACTGTCCCCATCCCCATTTCAGTAAATTGCAGTATCTCCCTATCACTTTCAGGGTCAAATATAAAATCTTCTGATTTTCAAAGCCTTTCATAACCTTGCCTCTTCCTACCTTTCCAGCCTTCTTACACCCAATTGCCCTCTCTGTAATCTTCCGTCCAGTAACACTGGCTTCCTTACTGTTCTTTAAAGAAGGTGCTACACTGGCTGTCCCCCATACCTGGAACTCTCCCTTCTTATCTCCACCTCTGAGTTATGCTAGCTTTCTTCACATCTCAGGTAAAGTCTCACCATCTGAGACAGAAGCCTTTTCCAGTCCTTTTTTCAACTTGCCTTCATTCTGAGATACCTCAATTTATCCTTATAACATGTCTGTATGTAGTTGTTTACATGATGTCATTCTCATTAGATGGTGTGCTGCTGGAGAGAAGGAACTGTTTTTTGGCCTTTGTTTGAATCTCTAGTACTTAGCACAATGCCTGACACATAAATCTTGCCTCTGTTACCTTTCAGTAAGTCACTATACTTTCCTTGGCTTCCATTGCCTCAATGGGAAAATGAGAGGGCTGGACTAGAGGCCCCTTCCAGCTGAAAATCTATGATCTTGTGACCCTTTCCAGTTCTGAGGTCAGGTGATCAAGTTAACAGTCTATAGCATAATAAATTCTACTCCAACCCTCCATTTTAACTCCGTGTGTATCTCTCATTCTTAAATGTGTTTCATGTAAACAATATATTGTTGGATTGTGATTTTTAATCCATTCTCCTATCCATTTCTACTTTATGGGTGAGTTCATCCCATTTACATTCAAAGTTAGAATTACTATTTGTGAATTTCCTTCCATCTTATTTTCACTCACTATTGTCTTTCTCAATCTCTCTTCTTTACTCTGTACCTACTACTTTATCTTTCCCCTTAGCCTCCTGTTTTTTATTCTACCCCTAACCATCTATAACATGGAAGAAAAGTCTAAGGTTCAGAGAGGTTGACAACTAGTACCAGAGGTAGGATTTGAACCCAGGTCTCCCTGCTTCCAAGTACAAACTTTTTTTCATCTATATCATATCTCCTCTCATTCTAAGAATATTATATATCAAAATGATTTTTCTCCCTTAGAATGGATTTTCTTATGTATAAATAAATTATTTTCTAATTTTTTCATAGGTGTTATCTTGTTTCCCTAGTGAACCTAAGTAACCTTTTATATCTTAATAACATATACTATACTACTGAATACCAGGTACTCAAATGTTTATCAGTTTTATAAGTAAATAAGGGCATGTGTTTATATATATTTAACAAAGAGGAATACTATATAAAGGTGGAAGAAGATCAACAAGGTGTGTTTAAGGTTATTAACCATTGTGATACCAATTTCTCTGAAGTCATTAAAGTTTTTGTGGAGATAAGAGAGAGCTGTAAAGATCATCCTTTAAAGGATGGGTGGGAAAGTGTTAAGTATGAAGAAAGAGGGGGAGGGATATTATTGATAAGCACCAATGAAAAGAAATTGACCCAACTGGACTGCAAATTATTGGTTGGAGAGAAATGAGGTCCATGAATGAAGCTGATGAAAACTGTGAAGCCCATGATCAGGGATTTGCCATCATTTGATAGAGTAAATGGAAACCACCACAGAAATTAAATAGGTGGAACTTGATGAAGATGATTTGGGTTGACCACTCATTGATTATCAGGGCTGAAAGAAATCTGGAGATATAATTTCACTTGTTTCCTCTCTTGTATGTGGTGTTGCACTTAAATCCTACCAGGTTGATAAGGAGCTGCCTTTTTTGTTTTTCTATAAATGCTAATGGTGAAGATTTCCCAATTTCCTTCAACCCTCCTGTATCAGTAAGTACCCCAACATACACAGGGGGGCCTGCTACCACTAGTTCTTTGATCTGCTTCTCTGAAAAGAAAGGCAACTTTTGAGGGATTAACAATCACTTTAATCAAGCACAGGTATCATAGAAAATCAAAATCAAAATTTCAGAGAAATAAAAAATCAACAGACAGTACTTCTAAACTGCCTGACCATTAACATACATACATACATCTTTACCAGAGAGGGAAACACCAACATCTGGGTTTTCAAAGCCAGGGGGCTGCTTGGTGGCTTCCCAGAGTCTCATCTGGCACACAACCTTCTTCCAAAAACCAAGCCCTAAAGTAAAACCTTACCCTCAGAGTATTTATACACTTTTCAGAGCCAAAGGGCATGACCCTCTAACCCAGTGCCTCAAAAGAAAAAGCAAAAGGTACTTGGGACCCTCCTACAAAACAACTCCCCTAATTAAGCCTCCCTCAGTGGGCAGGTGCCTCAATGGGTGGGGAAGATCTTCTTTAATCACATTCAAATAGAGGCATTATACTTCTTGATTATACTAAAATAAAAACAGCAAAAGATTCTACTTTCCTTGGCCTCACACCTCCATGTCCAAACTTCATGGTTTTTGTTGGATTTGGAATCAGTGAATAAGAGGATTTAAAGCTTGAACAAACCTTAGAGATCTTTTAGTTTAATCCCTTCATTTTATTTAATTTTATCTTACTTTTTAATTGATAGTTTATGTTTATATCCCTTTAATTTATGAATATCTACCCCTTCCTTTGCACATTCTTTATGCCATTCTTTATGCCACAGAATAAGAAAGAAAGAGGAAAAAGTGTTTAGCAACATCTAACATAGTATGACTACATCAACTGAGGTGGTAGAGAGGAACCAAGTCTTTCTCTTTCAAACTTTATTTATGCCAAATGCACCTGTAGTCTTCCACCTCTTCAAAAAAGGCAGGAAGAATTTCTTCATTCATTTTAAAGATGAAGAAAACTAAGCCTGAAGAGTTCAGGTGACTTGCTCAAAGTCAGGCATGTAGTGACTAGAAGAGCTGGTATTTTAACTCAAGTTCTTTGATTCCAAATCTGGATCCTTTACACTGGGTTACCAGAGTATGGAGCTCTGACGTTTACAAGCTATGCAATCTTGGGCAAGACATTTAATTTTTCTAAGCCTCAGTTTTCTCATCTAAAAGATAGAGATAACAATCATTTGCTGCCTCCCTCACAGAAATATTGTAAGGAAATTGCTCTGTAAGTCTTAAAGTGTTATAGAAATGTGACTTATTTTTATCTACTATAACCTGGACATAGGAAGTAGCATTGAGTAATGAAAAGGCAGCCATCATTGGAACCAGGAAAACTGTAGATCAAGTCCCAAATTTGACGTATGCTGGCAGCGTGACCCTGTGCAATTCATTTAATGTCTTTGTGCCCAAATACCCCCCTAAGACTATAAATTGCAGAGAAGATGCTCACCTACTTTGCTAGAGGAGATCCCCTTATCTAGGGCCTCCTGATTTGAATGAAACTGTGGAAAAAATCCTTGTGCCTTTCCTATATCCTTGACAGAACTTCAGAGGAGGGGTTTTAAAGATTCATTGCATCTCTCAGTAGGTCTCAAAAAGAAGCCCCAATTCTAAGAGCAAGAACTGAAGGCTAAAGGTTGGTGCCAGGAGAAGAGTTAGTCCAGGGAGAGAAAAGTAAGTTTAGAGGAGACATTCCAATGGCAAATCAACAATTTGGACTTTCTCCAGTGCTGGATTGCCTTTTCCTTTCATTAGCATTTATAGCAGTATTCTAATGGCTTGGTGGAGGAATGCAGAGAGGATGCTGAGGGAACTGAGCAGATCCAGCACCAAACAGTGCATATTTTTGTTTGTTTTCTTTTGAGGATCTTTGCAAACTAGGCAGTTGTAAAATAAGCTAATCAGCCTTGGAATAGTAATCAAACAAAAGAGACATTTTAAGGAGACCTCCTATTTTCTCAGTGACAGGACACCCATCAACTAAACTTAGCAACAGCTGCTCTGGTGGGAAGATATTTTTCTTTGGGCTGTCAACAAGTTTTGATGGTTTCCCACCCCCACCCTCCCATCCTGCTTTCTCCCAGCATATATCTAGAAGCACTCCAATGTGATATCACTATTTCAGCCGTAAGGGAAGCAGCTCAGAGCATATCTGGAAATGCTTCCCTGACTCCGTGGCTGGAATGATGGCATTATTTAGCTTTTCAAACAGGCTGTAAGTTCTGAGTTGAACAGTATGGATGGTCCTTTGTATGTGGAGGCAGCATGACTGACCTAGCATTAGATAGGTATGTCCTTTAGTAGATAGAGTGCTGGACTTGAAGTCAGGAGGACTTGAGTTCAAATTATGTCTCAGACACTTACTAATTGTTTGACTCTTCAATCATTTGACCTCTCTCAGCCTCAGTTGTCTCTTCTGTAAAATGGGGATGATAAGGGCTTTGTAAATCCCAAATCACTATATATAGAGGCAAGCTTTATGAGACTAACACTGAGCCATCCAAATGTTCTCACCTGGTATCTCTCATGTACCAAGACAGACACTGCTGAGAGAACTCGTTGGAATCAAGGATGCAGTATGTGGCAGATGCCAAGATCCAAAGATTGTCCTCCATAGAATGCTCCTGTGACACTGGCCTCTTGAGCCTGAGGCTCTATAGATTCAAATAAACCGATAACAAGCCTTGAGATGCCAAAGACCTCCTTAGGCAGCTTGTTCTGACCCTTCTGTCAGTGGCTGTTTTGCAGCGTATGGAGAAAATACCTTGGTTTGTGGTAATGAGTCTTTCCAACAGCGTAATAGATAGGATTTTACAGAAAAGCTAATAGTAGTTTTTCCTGGGTTACTGAGGGGAAAATGCTTCTCTCTTTACGTCTGACCAGTGGCAAACAATCAATACTGTTGTTTGCTAAATTCCTTAAGTGGCTGGGGACCAGAGTAAATAATCAAAGAGAGGTTAGAAGGAAGATGGGGGCAGGAGAGAGTTTCCTCCCAGATTTGGGGGAAGAATCCTGGGAGACTAAAGATATGACTAATATTGCAGTGTTGAGGAGGTTCTAAGATATCAATCAGTAATGAGTCAAGGGCTTGTTGAGCTCCTGCAGTGTGTGTGATACAGTTCTAGGTAGAAAGTCAAGAAGAGATAGGCATTTGTTCATTAATTTTTTTTCATTCATTCTCTTCCAGTTCCCTTTGAGGAGGGGTACATATTTGCAGGATAGATCACTGGGGTTATGTATGCATTACTGGCTACTGAACAGAGTAAAAATAACTGATCCATGTGGAAATTATCCTCATCACCTTGGGCCTTGGATCAATGGAGCTAACCAGTTACAGGTTGCATTCCTCAAATACTGGTAGCAATGTATATAGTTCAATAGAGGAATCTTTTCCATTAACTGTCTTAGTATTGTGGAGGGTCTCTGGGAACAATCGGTGTCTCTGGTACTAGTCTTCTCTCCTTCCAGTTAATAACTTGGGGGTCCTTTTTCAAGGGCTGGGGGAGGAGTGTGGAGTGGTCCCCCAAGCATTTGGCTGAATTCCAGGTGGGGTTAATTAGATTTTACCTCCATCTACTATTGCTTCAGTTTCTCTTGGATAGGATATCCTCTACTTCCTGTCCTAAACTGCTATGTAGCGATTGCCATGCAGCTGTGAAACATCTGCCACATTCCACCTTCATTAAAGAGGTGGGTGAAGTGATATATGTGTGAATTTTTAAATATTATGTGTGTATGCATGTGTATAAGATTTCAGTTTTTAAGGCCTCTTTTTGGAGCCTCTGGGATAAAAGGCAGCATGGAGCCATAAGCTATCATTATTACAATGGGACCCTCTTATAACATTGGTACTTATAATCTTTCCCAGGCATATAACATTTTTCCTTTAAGGGGCCAGCCTAAAGCACATTCCAACTTGAAAGATTTTTCCTTACTAGATGCTGGTTTTTGTCCTTGAGTTCCTTGGGAAAATGTTGCCATATATTTCACCAGAATGTTTGACTTCCTTATAAAGGGCATATAGAACCTTTGTCAAGACCTCTTTTTATGAGTTCTTTAAGTCAAGTGTGTGCATATGGTATGGGTTGAGGATGCTATATGTGTGTGTGTGTGATGTATGTATTTATATGTTATGTATGTATATATGCATATGTACACATCACACACACACATACATAGTTGAAGACAATAGATTTTTCTCAAATATCTAGGTGAGGGTGTGTGAGGGGTAGCAATCTGGAAGCATAGGCTTAAAGCTGGAAGGGATTTAAGAGGTCACCTAGTCCAACTCTCTCATTTTATAGATAAGGAAACTGAGGCCTAGACAAGTTAAGTAATTTGCCCAAGGCCACAGTGGTAGTAAGTGACAGATGTGAAATTTGAACTCAGACCTTCTGATTCTAGAGCCAGTGTTCTTTCCTTTATACCACATGGCCTTTCCTAATTTGGGAATGTCAAGTATATTGTAGAGCAGAGGTATCAAACATAAGACCAACAGGCCACATTTGGCCACAATATGCCTGAGTGCTTCTCCAACTAGATTTTAAAATGTAATTGGAAAATATTTAACAGAATAAAAAAAATAGTGAAACACAGATAATGCTAACATGTGATTTTTCTAAGTCAATATGCTCCTGCAGAGATCCTTAGTAACCCCATTTTTATTTGAATTAGTTGTCACTATTATAGAGAATGGAATTGTCTTGAATATCTTCCAGGTGTCTATGTTGCTTAAGTATAGGCTATATGAATGAATGGACAGCTAGGTATTATAGTGGACAGTATGCTGGGCCTGGAGTCAGGAAGATCTGAATTCAAATCTGGCCTCAGATACTTACTAGCTCTGTAATCCTGGGTAAGTCACTAAACTCTATTTGCTTTAGTTTCCTCATTTGCAAAATAACCTTGAGCAAGAAATGGAAAATCTCTTCTATGTCTTTGCTAAGAAAACACCAAATGGAGTCAAAAGAGTGGGATACAACCAAATAACAATGACATATGAATCAATGGAATGGTTTTCTTTCCATTTTTCTTTGGTCTTCTCCCTCTTAGGGTTTAAGAATGGCAAGGTGAAGAGACATTATGTGTGAGTGTGTGTGTGTGTGTGTGTGTGTATGTGTGTGTGTGTGTATAAGCGGGTGGAGGTAGTAGTATTGGATCCCTTAGAAGGGATCATGGGAGACAAATGTCGGAGAATCCTTTCGCTGGGGGCCATGTACTGCCTTCTCCCCACAGTGAACGTGTGAAAGGTATGAAGTTGTTCCCTTTCCTAGATGCAGCAGTCAGTCCTAGAGTTCACTTGACAGAAACCTGGTGGTAATGGAGTCTAAAGGAGAAATCCAGTTTTGGAGTCAGGCTTCTGGGTGATGCAGACAGCTCAGAAATCCCAGGGATTATCCAGGTGTCTGGAAAGACCACATAAAAGTCCTTGGATATATACAGAGCTAAAATAATATTTTAGCATTCTGGTATTTCTGATCTTTTTTTTAGGTAGGCTAGGTGGTTCAGTGGATAGAGTACTGGATCTAGAGTCAGGAAGACTGAAGTTCAAATCTAGCCTCAGACTAGCTGTGTGACACTAGGCAAGTCACTTGACTACTGTCATCTCAGTTTCCTTAACTGTAAAGCAGTGATAAAAATAGTACCTACTACAACCTCGGCAAGTCGAGGGACACTCAATTCTAGTAACATGGAAGTGACCTTGAGAGACCTTTGAAACATGTCCAGATATCCTGCCAGGTCTCTGTGTGTCTTACCAGGGTAGGGATAGCCTCATTTGATTGGTTGACTACATCCTTAAAACTGATGAAACTGAGTCAATGAACTCTCTTGCTCTCTTTTTTTGGCTTTGTTCTTTTTGACTGATCTTACCTACTCCATCCAGAGGGTGAAGGTCACAGTTCAACGACAGCATGGGCACCATGAATTGAACGGAAGAGAAGGAAAGGACTGTTTTTCTCCAGCTCCCTCTTTGAGAAATAGTCCTGGAGGTGTTTTTTTTTCTATCCTATGTTGTCTGAGCTCCTTAGTTTTGGGTAGGAAAGGTGATCCTCACGGGATCCAGGGGTATGAGCCATGGAAGCATTGAAGCCAGGATTACAGGTGGGGTGGTGTAGCCAACCAGTCTGGCATAGCAACCCTGAGAGCCCCAGGTGCCTGTTACTTGAGACTGAGGAGGTTTTGGACTTGAAATTGGTATTGTTCTCCATGGGAACTGACCTAAGCTATGAACCTCATCTCCTTCCCCTCCTTAGGGCCTGAGATATAAGGTATGGTGTGGGGAGGGGATGATGCCTCCCATGTGTTAGAGGGAATAGGTTTTCTATTTTTGTTATACCTTTTGAAGTAACAGCTAATCTGACTATAGTTGGCTAATAGAACTGGATTATAGAAGGACACTCCCTACAGTTGAGAGAAAACCATTGATGGGGGCTGGAGCCATGAGCAGAGAGCCTAGACCACCCCCACCCATTCTCTTAAGGATACCAGAGAACTCTGGGACTGAGTAAAAGCTTACCTATCTGACCTTCTAGGCAGTGAGGGCCATGGTAGTTACTGTTTTGTACCTTAACGAGTTATTGTAAGAATCAAATGAGAGAATAGTTGTAAAGTGCTTAGCAGAATGACTGATGCAGAGTAGGTGTTTGATAAATGCTTGCTCCCTCTTGCTCCCAGCTCCTTCTAATGTGATAGAAGTAACCAAAGGTATCTTCTTGGTCAGCTCTGGCTAGGTATGTGCCACAGAACAAGCCTGGAGCTGGGACTCTTCTAGAACCACATGGGCTACTCTAGGATCAGGGTCTGTTCTGCCAGCACTTTTGCTCTGAACCTTTCAGGTGAGCCAAGTGTGCTGGCTCAGTGCTTAAAGACTCGATGCTTTGAGTGCCATCACAGTAGACTCTCCACTAAAAGCTGCCTACTGGTTTTGCAGAAAGTGGCCTCCTTATCATTCCTCATACAAACCACTACATCTCTAGATTCCATTTTTCATGGGCTATTCTCTATGTTTGGGGTGCTCTCCTTTTTCACCTCTATCTCCTGGTCTCCCTGCCCAAGAGCCTCCTTCTGCAAGAATCACAGTCCATGGTACATAATAAATACATCATGGATACTTTTTGACTGACTGGCTGACTCCAAGTTGCCCACCTTATACACTATGCCACCTAGCTTCCTCATAGGTGCCAAAGAAGTGATTTAAATGATGAGAGCTATGCAGGAGAAGGAAAGGGAGCTTCTTAAATGCTAAAGAAAGACAGAAGGGGACGGAAAGGAAAATTATTCCATTCATTCAGATACCCTGGACATATACCATAGATATTGGAAGGTCATTCAGGACAGTTCCATCCTCTATAACATGCTTGACACCCCCAAATTAGATTGTGTGGTTTGTCCTTTGTTCTCAAAAAGAACCATGATATCAGGGAGAAGATGACATGACTTACAGTTGACTTGGATCGTGTCAAGGAGTGAGGGAGGGTTGTACAAGGTTACCAGCCTCTCTTTCTCCTCTGGAGCCATCTGGGTCCAGTTGCCTGATATTTATCAGGATGACTGGAGATGGCCTAGGATGCAGTGTGGGACCCTGGTCCTTTCAGGTTATGGTCTTATCAGGTTCTCACTGTGAGTGAGGTAACTCCCATTCAGTTACTAGGCCCTGTAAGAAGTGACTTGAGGGAGGGCCCCTTTAATGCAAAAAAAATCAAACTGATAGGGGAAGACCCTCAGAGTTGCTGGCCAAAAGAGAAACAATTACTATTTACATTCACTCTGATCCAGGAGGGTCCAAAAAATAACCTGCTTGTGCAGGGACTAGGTGCGGGCAACATGACATGGTAGCATTAGAGGATCTGAATTCCATCCTGTTTCTGCTGCTGACCATCGTGTGACCTTGGGCCAATCATTTCACTTTTCTGGGCCTCAGTTTCCTCTTTTAGAAATGAGGGAGATTGGGGTGAAAGTACTGCATGTTTGAGAGCTCTAGGAAGTTTTCATAGGAAAGGGGCTGCTTACAAACTGGTTTGAATTTGCCTAGTTAAGTACAGGGAATCCTTGTGGGTATTTAAGTAAACATATGGAGTTTGAAAGGGCAGCTAGGTGTTGCAGTAAAGAGAGCATCGGACCTGTAGTCAGGAAGACCTGAATTCAAATTTGATTTTGATAGTAGGTATGTGACCCTGGGCATGTCACTTAACTCTGTTTGCCTCCGTTTCTTCCTCTGTAAAATGAGCTGGAGAAGGATATGGCAAATCACTGCATTATCTTTGTCCAAAGAACCTCAGATGGGGTCACACAAAGTTGGACATGACTGAAATGACTGGCAACAAATGGGGTTTAAAAAGCATAAAGCATGCCTTCATGCACTGACAAATTTATGTAGCCAGGGTAGTGGGGGATAAAGTTGGATTAGGGTCAGGTTATGAAAGGTTTTAGATGTCAGATTAAGGGCGGATTTGGACTGTAGTAATAAGGAATCCAGGTTTTTGAACCAGGAAGTAACATGTTTAAAGTGTGTGTGTGTTTTTTTTTTTTAAGGAAAATAAGAATCCTCAAACATTACCATTAGAAAGATCTTAGAAATGAACTAGCGTTTTTTTTTCTTTTCCAAATGAAAAAAAAAGTGAGGTTTGGAGAAAAGAAATGTTTTCTCCAAGATCCTGTTGCCACATTCAGCAGGAAATATACATGGGGCCTCAATACTTTGGTTCAGCATCAAATTCCATTCCCACTATTGGTACTCATGTCCTTTTCCCACCTCCCTTGACTGCTTCCCTAGACTCTTTTGCCTAGACTCCTGATGATTGGTTAGATTCTTTGACCTGGAGCTTGTTTCCAAGTTTACCACTTCAAATTTCTGATCTCTAATGCCTGCCCCTCTTGCTTGATTTCAGATTTTTGACTTGTCTAAATACATGATGTACCTACTTGTTCTTCCATTACTCTGGATTCCAAACTTTCCTGTACCCAGAGTAGTGCCTTCTTTCCCCTCCATATCTAAGTTGACATCTTTGCATTTGACCACCTATCTCCTGGGTTCAAGTGCTTCACCAACCCAACTTCCAAGAATTCCCCTACATCCCCAGACTTACCTTGTTCTGTTGTTTCCCAAGTCTCAGTGTAAAGTGAAGATCTTAGAGTTTCATCATTCTGAGAGCCGACTATCACCATCCAACCTTCAGATTGAGATGGAGAAGGTACGGGGGACTAGGCTGAATATAGACTGAGACCACATCAGTCACTGAAAGTTAGTTTCTTAAATCCATGAGGTAAGGTTTTCTTTTTTCTTTATTTGGGGATATGTGGTAAGTTGGGTAGGATTCCACTTTCATATAAGCCAAGAATTAAATCTTGGTTAATTGAAGCATCTGGTTAATTGAAGTTTTACTACATCAAATTAATCTACCACCCAGGCCTATATAATTGAACCTTCTCACTAACAGACAAGAAACTATTCTAGGTTGAGTCTAACAATCTCCTTAGAAATGGAGCATGGATTCCCAGCAGCCTGCAACCTAGGGATTCTATAAATGTTCATCTCCATGGTGCAGAAAATCTAATATTGGAGGGTTCGTATTTATGGGTCTATCTAGGAGTAGACTAAGCTATGGATTTCTTTTACTGCTTTCTCAGAGTGGATAGCAGGTAGACATCTTCTCTTTTTCTCTAATCTCTCTTAGAAAAAAATGACATTTGCCTATAGAGTTCTATTTTTTGTTTGTTTTTTAATTATAGGAAAGCTTCTAACTACTGATTTATTATATAGGGAACAAATTGTGTCTTTGAGACTGGCTGTACTATAATTACTTGAGTTAGCACTGCAGATACATATGCAGGGGCCAGCAGTCAATTTTGACTCAGAATAGATAATACACCGACTGCTATTAAGTTTAATGTAGATTAATGTGAGTTGCTTCCCTTTGCATGTATGTATGCAGGTACCAATAATTAAGATTAATTTCCTCTAGATATAATGGCCTTCATTGTGCACAGTGCCATAAAATTCTTCTTTAATAGCTGTTAATTGGATATATTTGCTTTGATGGTGAAGTCCTGATTAGTCCTGTTACCCTGCAAACTCTTCTCCTGGTCCTTCCCCCCACCCCCACCCCACCACCAATTTTTAGATGAAAGAGAGATTGGCAATAGCAGACTAGGAGCTAGGTAGTTGATTAACTCTCCTCCCATCTACCCTTCCTTCCTTCCCCCCACAGACACCCTCTCTTTTTCCTCTGAATCATTGAATAAGCTCTTCTGTTTTCTTACCTAACATAAAGGATTTCAAAAATTATACAGATATTTTCCAGGGCAATCAAAAAAGGTGGAGCTTTTCCTTCTCTCTTTCCAGTTCTTGGATTCCATGAAGGATGTTCTCAAAGTCTCAATCCAAGGCATTTTGTTCCTTTGCACATCTTTGTTTCTCTTTAACTCATCTCTGCCCCAGGCAGAAGGGCCAAAAGCCAGTCTGAGAGACGAGGAATATTGAACTCTGCCTTAAGGGGAATGCATAAGGCTGATTATTTCCCTTAAAAGACTCCAAGGCAAGTAGACCATGATCTTTTAGTGGAATGTGAGGCCCTTAGAAATATCCCCCCAAATTCATAATCCAAAGCTAAACCAAAACTCTACCATTAGAGATGTATTTATTTGTATCCTCTGGGCTATTCAGACTCAACACTACTCTTGTAAAATTTAGCTATCCCTGGAGGGATAATTTACCATAAACCTTTGATAATTATTACCAGCTAACAAATTAACAAGGATCAAGTTATTCATCAAGTTATTCATTAAATATGATATAGGATAATTTTTCCTCTTAGCTAGAGTGTTGTGACTTTTTGTTCTCACTGTGATTTGATCAGAATCCATGACTGCTTTTCTCTTAAATGTCTTCAAGAATTTGTCAGTCAATCAACAAGAATTTTTTAAGGTACTGACTATGTGGGAAGCACTGGTCTGAGCATTGGGGATACAAAGCAAACAGTTCTTGCCTTCATAGGGTTCACATTGTAATATGAATTTATGAACATTATCCCTTTTAAAAGGCAGGTATCCATTCACCATTGACACAGTTCTTTAGGCAATCAGAAATAGGACCCTGTCCAGACCATTGGCTATTTGTCACAAGTGAACTGGCCAGATTTTAACAAAAACCATACCTGTCTTTCTAACTTTTGAGCAGTCAGATTTTGACCTGACTCCAAGGTCATGGCTGGAATGTATCTGCAAATCTGTTAACCAATGACTGTGTATGCAGTTTCAGGCAGGATAACTGTTCTCCTTATTCAGGAAAGAGTCTCAGGAACCCATGAACTCTGTTGGTCCACTCTTGTTCTTTACCCTTGGATATTTCTGAGTGAGTTAGTTGAGCCTAATTCAAATCTAGTATGTCTTTGGCTTACCTTACACCCCCCCACCAAGTCTGACCCCTTTGATTAAGTACTTAAGTAATAATTATGTTGAAATCTATGTAGCAGCAAATAGCCTTTGTGGGGAAGTACAGTAGATATGTTTGATGACTATGAAAATCTCTTACAGTGAAAAGATTCTAATACCAGTTTAATGCATGCTGATTTTTCTACCATAAGTTGGATATGTATATATATATATATATATATATATATATTGAACAACTTTTTGACACAAAGGGGAAAAGTCATGTGAATGATTAGGGGCTTGAATGCAATAGACAAATAGTTATGGACTGCCCACTATGTGCAAGGCATTGTGCTATATACTTGGAATATAAAGTTGAAATAAGACATAGCTACTTTCCTCAAGGAATTTGTGGGGGTTAGGGGTAGGGGTTAACATACACACACACACACACACACACACACACACACACATACATAAACCATGATAACATAGGGTGAGATGTAGTAAGTGCAAAAGAGAGACCACAGCAATCTCCAGCAGGGACAGTCAAAGAAGACTTCTTGGGAGTGCTGGTTCATGAGTTTGGCTATGAGGAATGGGAAAATTTTCTACCTGTAGAGATAGGAGTTGGGGGAAAGAGGGGAAAGGAGTCAACTTTAGGCATGGAGCCCAGTGTGAACCATGGAATATAGGCCTTAGAGGACAGGATAGGGAGTATAGACAGTGAAACATGTATTCTGGCTGGAACAGAGGGTATATGAAGGGGTATTGTATCAGATAAAGATGGAAAGTTTGGAGTAAGAATGTGTAAGGCCTAGATTAACAAGATAAGTAGTTTATACACTATTTTGTAGGCAATATAGAGCTATTGGAGGGTTTTGGATAGAGGGAGAGCATAATTAGAGTCATGCAGTAGAAGGATTATATGGGAGGCAATAGTAAGGAGGAACTGGAGAGGAGAGAGTCAGACGTACATTGTGGTGCCTTTCAAAATTCAAATGCAGAAAAGACAGTATGAACTATGTACATTAGTAACTAAGAACTTCCCAAGAGTGTTTTTCGACATTGGGATAGAGCGTCATAAATATATGGAATCCCTCAAGATTTTCAAGACTAAAGCCCCCCTCTTGTATTTGAAATAATTTTTAGAAGTCTAAAAGTCTAAAAGACTTAGGATAACTAAAGTGATCACAGGGTCTAAGGGGTTTTAGAGGAGGCAGGAGGATGGACTAGAGGCTGGTGAGGGTTAGAGGGACAAGAAATAGCATCAACCCTGATGGAAACAGATAAGAAGACAGATAACAGAACACATACTATGATCACCTTGCATGGAAACATGATCTCTGTGAGTGAAATGACCATGCTTTTGCCTGCAGATGGTTTTAAAAAACAGCTGATATAGACCTGGGCACATAATCTGTGAGGAATTAAATACCACTGAATAGATGGAACCATGTACTATTACATCTGGACCATGGCACATATTAATTGCCCACTTGGAGCACATGGTCAAGCTCAGAGCCTTAGCTAGGAGTTTTTTTTTTGGACAAGACAAATGTAGTTGGCAGAGGAATACACAGAGGACTGCTTTCCACAGGTACAGTTCTGACAAGAGAGGAGAGGCAAGACATCCCACAGAAAATATGGCCATTGTCTCATGGCATGGCCAATGGTATCCAATACCCTAACTCTTAGGAGGAGGCAGAGTGGCACATTGAAAGGGAAAGGTGAGTCCTGATAGAAGGTTACCATGCCAATGAGAGCCCTGGAAAGGTAGCCCTGAGATGGGTGGGAGAGCAGCTTTTTGAGTTACAGATATAATACTCCCTCCCATATATCAACACCCTGGTCAACACACATATGAATGAACCTTGGTTCTGGTTCAGGATATGTTTGAAGATATCAGTGATGGCAACAACTGTTCTATCAGCAGTGGCTTTGGGTCACCATCTTTGGTATGTTAGAAGAAGACATACTAATATAGAGCCTATTTTCAGTATCATTTCTAGAATGTGTTTGTGACTGTACGATTAGGGTATAATACTGATAAGCATACATTCAGTTTTTAAAACCTATTCTTAAAAGGACTATACGTTTCTATTGAGTAAATGTAATAATGCTCCCACTTTTCATGAGAATTTTAGTTCTGTATGATTTATAAATTACTTATGTTTCTTGAGAAAGCATAATGGTTGATGTTTACACAGAACTTAAGTTTTGTAACGTGTTTTGTATATATTATCTCATTTGACCTTTACTACAATCCTGTGAAGTAAGTGCTATCATTAGTCCCATTTTACAGATGAGGAAACTGAGCCTGAGAGAGGTTAAGTGACTTACACAGGGTTACATATCTAGTGACCATCTGAGGAAGGAAACTTAATTTGTGTTTTGTTTGAGAAAGCAGTCTTTACTTATAGATCCCGATTAGTCAATTGGAAGAGATGCCGCTATGGGGGAAGCAAGGGGATGGGCTGGTTGAGAAATTAGAAAACTTCCTCCAAACCCCAAAACAGCCCTACTAATTAATAGTCTTTGTAGGTTGGACAAACCAGGCTTATATAATCATACTATTTCCAGACATGAGTCATTTATCCATTTATTGAAATATTCATTGAGCACTTACTACATGGAAAACACAGTGCTAAGCCCTAGAGAGGAAGAAAAACGTGTAAAGCATGACCTGAGAGCTTGCAAACATGTTGGAGGAAATGTGTACAAAAGATAGGTTGTGAGGCGTTGAAGCAGTACTGTGAAATGGTTAGAACTCTATATGTGGAAACTGAAGACCTTGGTTCAGATCTCATCCCTGCCACACTTTCCCAAGTTGCCGAACTTCCCTGGACCTCAGTTTCCTTCTCTGTAAAAGGAGGAAACTAGACTTAGGTCCAGTTCTAAAACTATGCTTCTGTGATCCATATAGTGGGACAGTGCTACAAGAACTCATCAGGAGAAATCACTTTGACTTTACTAATTGGCTTTACTTTAATAAGAATAAAATATTAGGCTTAATTAGTAATAGTGTTACTGATATAATAGGAATAAATTAACATCTATGATACTTCAATTTTTGTAAAAATTTACACTTTTGTTTTTTCACAGACATCATTTCCTTTGATTTTCACAATAATCCTGGAAGAAAGGTGATGTATATCTCATTTCCATTTTTCAGAGAAAGAAAATGAGGTTCAGAGAGTCAGTTCTTTCCTCAAAGGAATTTAGTTGATAAGCTGGAGCTCAGACCCAGGACATCTGGCCCCAGATGTTCTTTCATTTGATGTGTTGTGTTGTTCAGAACCTGGTGTTCTGCTCTTAAAGAAGATAGCAGGGAGATGGATAGATTACTGGATAATGGGGATCTAATTGTAATAAGCCAAATCAGGAGTGCTGGGTGTAATTCTAGTCACCATACCTCAATAATAACATACTGTAGTAGGACTGGAAAAGAGCTTAGAGAAGGATAACTAAAGTGATCACAGGGTCTAAGTTATTCTCCATCAAAGAGAAAGAAAAAAATTAGAATTCTTCCATCTGAAAATACAAAGGTAGATGGTTATATAAGAAGTCTATAAAAGGGTTAAAGATGGAGAACATGGACAGACCCACCTTCACCAAGCCCTAGAATACTAGGTCCCCTTCCCCTCGTAAAGGCTGAAGGAGGTAGTTTTAGGACAAATTAAAGTGGGTATTTCTTTTCATTACTGGTAGTTAACAGATTGGAACTTATTACTCTAAGAGGTGGTGCAGGTGGGAAACATTACTAAGAGAGAAATCAGTGCAAGCAGATTTTAACTCAGAATAAGGAAGAACTTACTATTAGAATTGTCCCAAAATGAGGTGAGCTCCTCAGAATAGTGACTACCCCATCCCAGAAAATTGTTAAGCAGGATCTCAGTGACTCTAGGTACAAGGTAGAGGGGATTTCTATGTTAGGTTGTTGTTCAGTCATATTTGACTCTTTGTGACCCTATTTGGGGTTTTCTTGACAAAGATTCTGGAGTGATCTGCCCTTTCCTTCTCCAGCTCATTTTACAGATGAGGAAACTGAGGCAAACAGGGCAAAGTGACCTGCCCAGGCTCACACAGCTAGTAAATATCTGAGACCATATTTGAATTCAGGTCCTTATAACTCCAAGCCTGGCACGATATCCACTGAGCCATCTAGATGCCCCATGTTAGGTAGGAGAAAGCATTTATAAAATGCCTACTATGTTCTAGGCACTGTGCTAAACACTTTACAGATATTATCCATTTATCTTCACAACACTGGAAAGTTGATGCTATTATCATCCCCATTTTACAGCTGAGGAAATGGAGGCAGACAGTTAGTTATTAAGTGACTTGTCCAGGGTCACACAGCTAGTAAGAATCTGAGGCCAGATTTGACCTACTGTAACTCCAAGACTGGTTCATAGATAGTTTTAGCTGAAAAGGAACTTAATTCAACCCATTCACTTTATTAGTGAGAAGATTAAAGCGAAGTGACTTGTGCAACATCTTTTCCAGGGCTGAGATTCAAATCCTTGTCTGACCAATGTTCCATTGCTTTATGTCTACGATTCTGGTCATAGATATACTAGCATATGACAGACCTCATACTAGTTTATTCATGGTGGCTAAGATGAAAGCATATGTATTCTTCTCAGGTGATATCATGATAAAGGAAAAGAAAGAGGAAAAAAAAGTTCAAAACCAAGTGACTGGTCAGTTGAGTTTGACAGGATTATATAATGTTCTATACCCATAGCCTACTATCTATGCAAAGAAGAAGGGAAACATTTTCTCCACTCTTTTTGAGGACAAGCTTGGCCATTGTAATTACGTGGCACCCAGACTTTTTATTGTTGTTGTGGCTGTCGTTTGCATTATTATATTCAGGTTCTGATACTCCTTTCCTTCCTTCCCTCCCTCTCTCCCTCCCTCCCTCCCTCCTTCCTTCAGTTGGGGTTAATTAAGTGACTTGCCCAGGGTCACATAGCTAGTAAATGTCTGAGACCATATTTGATATCAGGTCCTCCTGATTCCAGGCCAGTGTTCTATCCACTTAGCTGCCCCTAGATTTTATCTTAAGGGGTATTTCAGGGAAGTGGTTTCTTGTGGATAGTGCTCTGAAACAGAGGTAAAGAAACTGAAGATTCCTTTAATAGCACATCTCAAGTCACAGGACTTGTTAGTCTCTTATTGGAAGTTTTCTATGCCAACTTGAAAAATGAGAATGACACCCCGCCCCCCCCATTCCAAATGTCTGTATGGTCATGGTAAGCAGATGCAGAGCACTTTACATTTAAAATTATCTGGTAGAAAGGTTGGAATTTGAGAAAATATGAAGATTTGAGTCCCATTCACTGACATTGATCAAGCATGTGACCTCTCGGGGCCTCAATTTCTTTATCTGTAAAATAGAAAGATCTCAAAGTTTCCTTACAACTCTCAAAGGTTCTGGGATTTAAGGTTAATTTTAGTCATTACAGTAAAGTTTTGTTAATTCACAGTAATGGAAGGGAGAATGGCATGGATAATCCAAAAAGCAAGTAGTTCTTTGAAAAAAAAAATAATTCTTTTTGAATTTGAATTGCATTTTTTTACCTTCCTTCAAAAGTTACCTTCCCAATTATGATGTATTTGTGCTAATATTAAAAGGAGAATTAATTTCCTAAGCACAGAGTGGTTTGATGAGAAAAGAAAGCAGATTGGGAGAATATCAGGTAAAACCATCTTTATAATTTGTAAAATGAATAATCCACAGAATTTGGTCATAATTTATTATTTAGGCCAGGTCTCCTTGTTCAATGATTTTCTGTCTTCCTTCATGTCTCTTCATATCCATGTCCTTGAGGGCAGGAAGTATGTATCTTTTTAGCTCATTTTATATGGTGCCAAGTGAAATGAGGCATTTAGTAGTAGTTTTGGATGAGGCAGAATAAGATCATAGGATTTAGGGGCTAAAAGGGAATCTAACCTACTCATTTTACAGATTAGGGAACTGGGATGTAGAGAGGTTCAGGTTACATAGGTAATAAATGACATAGATGGGATTTAGATCCAGTTCCTCTGTCTCCAAATTCAGTGCTTTTTACACTATGGTAGATAATTGCCATCTTTTCCCTGGCTCCACAAAAAAATTCTCTACATTACCAACCTTTGAAAAAAATCTACTACCACTAAGGGACTTGGAGGTGGGAGTCGGGGGGGTGGGAAGAATTGTTCACTCTCTGACTATTTCAATCAGCCTTATATTTGATAACCTTCATCATCCTCCTGCTTTAGCAGACCCACATTCCTGGAGTGCTCTGATACTTGCCTATCTGGCTAGGAAAGGGTTAAAACCAACATTTGCAGATAAAGAGGTAAACATATTTACATTCCGCTCTTCACACTTTATGCATATGTCATGCAGTGAATAGTTTTAGAGGTCTGTTTGTACTATCTCTCCAGAATTTTTACAGTCTGGAGGACACACAATCTCTATAAAGTGACTTATTGAAATAGAAGCAGATTGGTAAAAACCGTTTCCCTCTTATGAACTGTGAAGAATGATCCTCTAAATGAAATCAGGAAGGAACTGGACAGAATCTTGTTTAATGGTCTGACAAAATGAATCACAACTATTCCAGACATCCATCACTGCTAAAAGGGGACCACAAATGATCTGTGAACCACTATATATTGATTACTCATGTAGTACAAGTGTCGGATTTAATGTTCACACACCATAGAGAGGCGGCAGGGACAGATGGTGCCTTAACTCTTCTTTGATAGATTTTAATGGTGAAATATTGATTTCTATCTGGCCAAGGCCTGCTGCTAGGGGCCAAAGTCATTTGTTGGGTATTGCCGGACACCCAGTCGGCCCAGGGTAATCAATCATTTTTGGCAAGGCAGGTGAAAATCCAGAGAGAAGCACCTTGGAACCCAAACGGGAGGGTGATGAGTCTGAGTTCAACTGCCAAGAAAAGGGTGAGGGGAAAAAGAAAATAAGAGAAGGAGGGAGGGAAAGGGAGAGAGAGAAAGAGAGAGAGAGAGAGAGAGAGAGAGAGAGAGAGAGAGAGAGAGAGAGAGAGAGAGAGAGAGGAGAGAGAGAGAACTCCTTGAGATTGTGCTTGTAAAGAATTATTAATGATAAGACATGTTTACTGAGGAGAGTCGCAGCGAATCAGAGATGACATGAAATAGTCTGGGAGCCCGGTGGAGAAAATGAGCCTCTTGCTAAAAGGGACTATATTTTATTTAAACATCCGTCTAAGGCTGAGAACTCAGGTAATCTGTTGTGTTACAAGCCACTGGCTGTTCTTGCCATCCAGAGAGATAACAGTGAGGCGCTAATAGGAACACATCAATCACAATCAGGCTGCAATTCCAATGGTGTCTCTTCTTTCCAGTTCCTCTTTAAGCTCCTTAATAACGGTGATAACATAGTTCGGGGGCTTGTGAGAGGGGCTCTCCCCTCTGAGGGTCATATTCATAAAGTGAATGGCTTGCCAAGTCAGCATCTCACTCCTAGGGAAATGGATCTGTGCTGGTGGATTGGTGTGAAAGGGAGGGAGAAAAGGAGGGATATGTGGGCAGGGATGGGGAGAAAAAAGATTGACATTCCATTGGAAGATTTTTTTTGTCATCTTTTGACCTGTATGCATCTTGATGTCCCTTCCTACTCAAGAAAGGTGTGTGTGTGTGTGTGTGTGTGTGTGTGTGTGCATGTGTGTGCATGTGTATATGTATTCATGCACACATAGGTATATGCATAAGACAAGATAAGGGACTGGACCTCATTTCATTGGTATAGAAACTTAGGTGAGGAAACTCCCTCTATCAATGCAGGTTGGCACCTTCTTTGAAACTTTTAGTCCTAAAGAGCACTGAGAGGTTAAGTAACTTGTCTAGGGCCATATAGAAAGTATATACCTGAGGTGAGATTTGAACTCAGATCTTCCTGGCTTTAAGGCTAATTAGTTATCCATTATGCTAAGGCATTTGCATGCATGCCCTCGTGTGCATGCACACACACACACACACACACACACACACACATACACAGAATGACTATAAAGTGATGATGTTGATTTTCTTATGTGGCTGATAAACTGACTCAGAAGACCATTCCCAAAGAGGATTCCTAGAAATAGTTTGATCATCATAGAAATGGAGGCATAGGCTAGTCAGGTGACTTCTCTGAATGGTATAGCATTCATTTGGATTGATATGTTCTTAAGTCTATTAAAAAAATGAGTTCATTTCTTTACAGTCAAAGTATGTGTGTATGTGCGAGTGCCCATGAGCAGGGAAATATTTATATGTATGTCAAAAGGTATTCATAGACTTTATGAAGGCTTGGAGACATGCCAAGCTTCTTATAAACTTATGCATACTTCTATTATTGATTTTATATATAACCATACCTATAAGCACATATAACAATGGTATATGTAATAGTAGCTAAAGTTTACACAGTGTTTTAAGGTTTGTAAAGCATTTTAAATATGTCACATATAATATATTTTATTCATATATAGCCCTATGTATATATCTGTGGGTTCCCCCTGATAGGATTAGTTTTGGGAAGCAAGTCTGTATCACGGGCTACCTTATATTACACGTTGTTTTGGTCCATAGTTGGTATGTTTGAGGGTTTGATTTAGTCCAGTTTATTCCAACCCTTGTAATATTGAGCCAAATCACAATGAAGCTTGTGTGTGCACCACACACACACATAAACATGTATGTCCTTATAGGCTGGGGGAGAAGTACCCCAGCTGTGCAGCATGCCCCAGCTGTATAACCTGCCCCCAGATGCGGGAATGAAAGGCGGGGCTGATTCTGTTTAGATTATCTTGCTTACCTAATGATTTTTGCTTCACTGCTCTGCTCGATTGTGTTCACCAGGACGGCAGGCTATTAAAATGTCAAGGTACATTGAATTGTTGTTATCCAGGAGAGGGACCTTTCCAATCAACCTGTGTTCTGGAGGTCGCATAAACGTGGAGAAAGCGGTCAGAAAAAGACCTTATGGACTTTATATATAGATGATGGTTGTGGGCGGGGGGGGGGGAGGATTAAAGGTGGAAGGGTGAGGGCAAATAGAAGGCAAGAATCTCCAGTGGGCTAATTAAAATGCCATCTCCTCTAACAGGTATTACTTACCTCTTGTTTGCGGTTATGGGACTCTATAGTATGTCCTCATTGTGTTAATACATCCTCATGCAATGCTTGTAAAAAAAAAAATTGCTTGTGGTGAGGAAAGTGGGGGAAGGGGAGAGGCTGTTCCGAGCATGGGGGAGGGAAAGGAGAAAAGTTGTAAGGCAGAAACACAGGCCCTGAATACTAAGGAGCTGCAGTCTGGGTTGCTAGGCTGAGCTTGAAATGGAAAACAAAGCAAAGGCCTTCCCTGGCCCCAAGTCTTCCCTGGGCTTGATAAGGGAATAAGTTCTCCCCTCTATAGGGATCCTTGCCAGACATTTTGTAGTGTGACAATGTAGAGATATGGGTGACAGCAGTGTTACACATTCAGCCAGTCTGTGATTAGACCTTCTTCCCCTTAGTCTATTGGGATCATTTTTGGAGATACTCTTTTCCTGCTGTCAAGCTAAAAACTGCCACAGATTGATCTGGGATTAGAAGGAAGGGGTCAGGTGGAAGAGGAACTCTGTGTATATATAAGTTATGAGAAACATCATAGTTATTGGGAGGAGGCACAATAGCACAGAGCCAATAATATCTCCTTATATTTACTTCTCTTTGTTTAAATCATTTTACAAATATTTGACTTTCCCCTGTCATGTCTCTTTCATTTTCATTTAAAATAGATGGCTTTGTTTTTGCTTGTATATGGTTTCCTTAGAACAGCTACATCTATTCTTCTCCTCATGCATCAAGCATCATTGATTGGTTAGAGCATCTTTTTCACCACTGGGAGTTCATCTTCACACTTGCCTTTGTCAGTTTTATCTCTAGCCAATCACATGTGCACTCGGGTAATTTCTTGGGCTTTCAAATATTTCAGTCACACCCACTTTTCCACTGTAACCTCTTCCTCCCACCCTATGTCTCCTGTTTCTAGCTCTTCTGAACATACTATTTCTCTTTTTATTGCCCAAGCTTGCTCCTTCAAGTCCCATTCCTCTGGCCCAAACAAAATTCCACTTTTTCATAAGTAGCTTCTTTTTCATGTTCATGTCATCTTTCTCTGCTAGACTCTCAAATATGGCCTGACACATGTGGTCTGACATTTACCCATGTGTGGGGAGTATATTTTAGGCTCCCTACTCTCTTTCCCCATCATCCTCATGATAACACCCAGATTAATAAATCTTTCTACCTAGAATGAATTACCTCTTCACATTTGTTTCTAAGAATCCCTTTTCCTCCAAATTAATACCAACAAGCATTTATTAAGTACCTACCATATGCCAGGTACCTTGAGAGGTATGGGGGATACAAAAATTTTTTAAATGTATAAGTAAAAAAAAAAAAATAATCCCTACTCTCCTGGACATCATATTATGTTGAAGTATTGCATGAATGCACACATGCATACAAACATGTATATATGATATGTGTATACAGAATACAGAAAAAATAAAAACAGAAACAATATAGTTAGTAAGGGAAGGCAGTAGCAATTGGGGAGATCAGGAAAGGCTTTGTGTAAAGAAGGTTTTGTTTAAGTTTTATCTTTGAAAGAAGGAAGAAAGAGATTTTGTGGTGTGTAGGTGTGGAAGTGCATTCCAGGCAGAGGAGATGGCTAGTGCAAGGGCCAGAGTGCTGTATGAAGAAGTTAGATAAGACCATTTTGGATGGATTGTAGTGTGGGTAGGGGAGTAATGTATGACAAAGCTTAAAAGTAACACTGGAGACTGGTTGTGAAGGGCTTTAGAAGCCAAAGAAAAGAGTTTCTGTTTTCTCATAAAGGCAATAAGCAATTCCTAGATTTTATTGAATGGGAGAGTGACATGATTCAAATTGGGCCTAAGGAAAATCACTTTGGTAGTTGGGTGGAAGATGGCTAGAACCAGGGAGAGATCTGAGTCAGAGAGCCCAGCAAGGAGGACATTTCAATAGTCTAGGCCAGAGGTGACGAGAGCTCCGGGTAAGTTCAGGCTAGCTCAGACAAAAGTGATACCTATGTGAGTAGATAGAAAGAGTTAATGGAAGAGATAAAAGGTGAAAATAACAAGATTGGCAAGTTATTGAATATTAGTGGGTGAAGGAAAATAAGGAGTCAAGGATAATGTTGAAGTTAGGAACCTGGGACACCTGAAGAATAGTAGTACTTGTAACAGAAATAGGGAAGATTGGAAAAGAGGTGGGTTTGAGGAAAGGGGCAGAATAATTAGTTCTGTTTTGAACATGTTGAGTTTAAGGCGTTTCCCTGATATCCACTTTGGAATGTTGAAGTGACAGTTGCCAAGGTGGGATTGAAGCACAGAGGGGAGAGACTAGGGTTGGATATATAGATTTGTGTCATCTGCATAAAGACGAATGATAACTAAATCCATGGAAGTTGTGTCATCTAGAGAGTGTATAGAGGGAGAATGGAAGAGGACATAGGACAGAACTTCAGTTAGGGGGCATGATTTGTATGATGTGGAATGATATAAAGGAAAGCAAATCAATTAAAGACAAATACAAAGTTGCCTTGCTGTAGTGTAGTGTACTAGTCAACAAGGTTATGTGACTTTGTTCAGTTCTGTTTAGCAAAAGGTTAGTAGGAACAAATAATAGCTAGCTTTTATTTATGTAGGTATTTGAGGTTTGCAAAGAGCTTTATAAATATAATTTTATACTTCTAAAAATAGGAGCTGCTATTATTATCCCCATTTTACAGTTGAGGAACCTTAGGTAGGGAGATATTAAGGGTCTTGCTCAGGGCCACACAGCTAGTGTGATCTAGATCCAGATCTAAGGCTCTATCTACTGTGCTACCTAGCTGCCTTTAAGCAGCAGAGGAGTTACATGGCAGGCATAATGCAGAACTGGAATTTGATAAGGGATAAAGTTAAGGCAAGGGGAAAAGCTAGGAGGCAGCTAGATGGATCAGTGGATAGAGCACTTGGTCTGGAATACGGAGGATCTGAGTTTAAATCTGGCTTCAGATACTTACTAGCTGTGTGACCCTGGGCAAGTCGCTTAACCTCTATTTGCCTTAATCCACTGGAGAAGGAAATGGCAAACCACTCTAGTACCTTTGCTAAGAAAACCTCATGGACAGTATTAGCATGCAGCGGTCCAAGGGGTCATGAAGAATTGGACATGACTGTGTATTCATCCTTTGTTGCTGAAGAAGACCATGCCATCAGAGAAATAATGACATGACTTGTACTGGACTTTGTTTTGAGTGAGGGAGGGCTGTGCAGGTCACCAGTCTCACTTTTTCTCCAGAGCCCTCTGAATCCAGTGACCAAATATTCATCAAGATGACTGGAGATGACCCAGGATGAGGCAATTGGGGTTAAGTGACTTGGCCAAGGTCACATAGCTAGTGAGTGTGAAGTGTCTGAGGTGAGATTTGAATTCAGGTCCTTCTGACTCCTGCACTCGTGCTCTATCCACTGTACTATCTAGCTGATATGACTGAATGACTGACTGAACAACCAGCTAAAGCAAAAGGATCAAGGGCAAGGGATATGAAAGGAGATGACAATGTGGAGTTGAATTGGTTAACCATGAGATTGAGAATGGAAGAAAATGAGGCCAGAGCTGGGTTAATGGCTTTAAGAAGAACTGAAGGGTGGAGGGATTAGAGATTGTGATGAAGGTCAAGATTAAATTTAGTGTAGCAACGATCAGAGACTGTGATCAGATAAAGAAATGACAGAATTTTCTATTTAAAAAACTGGGGCAATTGTGGGTGATGGTGAGATCTAGGATATGATCATCCCTACAGGTGGCTAAGGTGGAGTGGAAAAGTAGGTCATGGGACTTGAAAAGATGGAGGAACTATAAGGTTAGGTTATTTGAAGGATCATCAACATAAACATTGAAGTCTATAAGGGCAGGAGCTGGGAAGGAGAGGAAGACAGTGAGCTAAGTGTCAAATTTTTGAAAAAGGAGGAGGATTCACCTGAGGACTGATAGACAATAGCCATTATGATCTGTAAAGGTGAAAATTTTAATAAGGTGAACTTCAAAAGAGGGCAGACTGTTGAGTGATTGTGGAAAAGAGAGAGTCTGGGAAGGAGCAGGTTGTGTTCTGATTCTCCTCTAGGATCAGTGGATCATAGGATATGAAAAAAGTACAGCTAGGGCTTGAGAGGGTGGTCAGGGACATGGTGTCACCTGGGGAACATGTAAGTGGAAAGGAGTATGAGAGGAAGAGATAACAGAATTAAGAAACGCTTGTTCATTATGGAAAGGGAATTCTAGAGGACACATGAAAGAAAATGGCAGAGTTGGAGTGGGACATGGGTGGGCAGAGTTGAAGATGGGGCTGAGAGAATGGAAAATGGTGGTTGGGGATAGTTTACTTCTAGGTAGTTGATGAATAAGATACAGAATTTTTGACTCATGAAATGAGTTTTATGAAACCTTTCCTGAATTTCTCAGCTACTAGTATCACCCTTCCCCTAATGATCATATTAATTTTGCATATATCTGCATATGTTTATATTTGTACATATCATTTCCACTTGAGGGCAGGGGTGATTTTGTCTTTGTATTCCTAATACCTACCACAGTGCCTGAAACATAGGACAGGACACTTTTAATAAATACTTTTTGGTTGTAAAAGATGTTTTTGGTCATATTCAATTCTGTGTCATTACATTTTTTCAAATCAGTTACACTGGATTGAACCGTGAAATTTTCACGTGTGTATTTACATCTGTGAATGTGTTGTATCAGGCAGTAGAATGAATGAATGAATGAATGAATGAATGAAAATAATTTATTAGGTGCATATACTGTGTTAAGCACTGAAAACACAAATAAAAAACTGAGACATCCCCGCTCTTAAGGAGCTCACGTTCCAGTGACGGAAGATAATCTCTATAGAAGGGTTCAGCTCCAGGGCAGATGGAAAGGTCCAGTAGTCTTAGGGTGCAGCAATAAGGCAGGTATTTTTAGTGTCGTTTCTACTGCTCTGTTTCCTATATTAAATCATTTGATAGGGTCAAGGACTAGAAATATGTAGAGTATAAGCTGTGCTAGGGTCAAGGACTCTTATCTTTGTGTTGGTATCCACTGTGTCTAGCACATAGGTACTTTTAATAAATGATTGTTGATTGATGGGATGTTTCAATTTGGCCACTGCCAATAGTTGCTGACAGCCCCAAAGATCTGACACAATTTGCACAGACACACAACACACACACACATATACACATGTATATATGTTTATGTGTATTTATATGTGTGTGTATCTCCATGCTCCTGCCCTCTACCACCTCTTCTTCCCACTCCTCACCTAATAAGGTTAAGAAAACAGAAGTATTTAGTGCTAATTCCTCATATGGGTGTAAAATACTTTTTTTCCTAATGTGTTTTTATTCCAGTTATCTTTTTTAAGTCTCACTATGATCTTAAGAAATAGGTGGCATAATGGTTATTAGTACAATTTTATAAGTGGGAAACTGAGGCTTACAGAGGATAAGTAACTTTTACAAACTTAGCAGCTAGTTAGTGGTGGAGCTTAGTACTAGAACCTGCCATTCCTGATTCCTTGTCCAGTGTTCATTTTACAAAATAATTCATATATATCATTTATATATATATGCATATATGAATACATACACACACACACACACACACACACACAATACACCTGAATGAGCACACCCCACCAAGAACATTTCAGGAAAACTCAGGAAGAAGGGAAATGGAACAAAGACATAGAGAGGATATAATTCCTCATTGAATCTGCTGCCAGGATTCCATTTAATATGCTGCCTGAATTTTCTCCTGCTCTGGGCATGTGGGTTACTTTTTATTTTCTTGGCTGTTATATTTTGAATATTTAGATGGAATATGTTTTCTTAGTTCCTTTCCCTCTTTCAGAACAACACCTCTAGCTATCTATGTGGGTCAAAAGAGACATGGTTCCATGTCATTTGGTCTTCTTGAAAATTACTGATAACTTGGAGAGCTGTTTATTACTGTGGGCCATTTCATTAGCATTATTAGATTTGTTTTCATTAACCTAATCGTGAGGCCAAACATATCTGGGCTGAGTGATTCAGCATCCCTATACGCTTACAGTGCTTGGTGCCAGAAACCATCTTGGTTCTCTGCCAACAACCTTTAACCTCATCTGGTGCCCACTGATTACAATCCTCCCAGCACCTTGAATACTCATCTGCTGCCTCTGAACCATAAACCTACAGCTTTAAGATCAGGAGGAGGAAGGAAAAAAGAAAAGAGCAAGAAACTCATTGGTAAAGCATGTGTTCAAATAGCTATGAAGCACAACTTTTCCTTATCTTCTTCCTCCTGCTCCTCTTTCACCTGGACTATTTGTCCTTTTTTAAAAATTTTGCTTCTACTTTTTAATTTTATTTTTCTTTTACTTGTTTTCTTCTTTCTTTTGTACTATTTCTTCTTTCTCCTCCTTTTCCAGTTGTACTTTTTTCTTATATTTGCCTTCAAATTCTTCACTTGGAAAATGAGTATATGGTACCTGGTGTACCTTCTTTTCACTCATGAGACCCCCCAAAAGTTACCTCAATTACTCAATGTTTTGTATATCTGCATTCACTCAGGACCATAGCTCATGAGATGCTACCAATGTGTATACTTTTGTGGGTGAGTCAGAGGACAAAAGAAATGAATAAATGAATGTATTGATCATTAGTTATGTGCCTAAGTCCTGTGCTAAACTATGGGGAGATGGGTTGAAAAGCAGCACAGTCTCTATTTTCAAGGAGTTCCCAAAAGTGGAGACAACACATAAAGGAAGTGTTAGCTGTAAGTCACATAGAATGGTCCCATAGTCGTTACAGGGTGGTAAGACATATAATGAAGCATTTTCTTTAATATTATTTCCACTGATAAAACCATACCTGATTCTGATTTTGAACCATTTGACAGTTTCAAGGATTTTGGTGATGAGAATTTTATTTTCTGAGCTTTTTATGTAGGGAACTTGCGTGGAAGGATGTACATATAGAAAATATGTATGGACAAGGCACACACATGAAAGGGTACACATGTTGAGAACAGAAGTGACTAGGGAACAGGTGTAGAGGTGCACCTTATGTCTTTTTCATTGAAAATAGTGACTCTATTGCTGCCTGTCTGTCTATTCTATACTGTATTCTATACTAGTCTATTCCTATTGCTGCCATCTAATAGACCTCAGCAGAATTCTTCAGGTGAGATGCCAAATTTCTCCATAAGATGATAGATAGACAGTTAACTTGAACCCACTGGTATTTAAACTGTCTTTGAACCTTTTTTCTATAAGTAAAGTCAATGTTTCTGTCCCAAATCTCCATCTGACTTAGGGTTAGGAGATCCCTTCTAACCTCTATTACTTCCTGATTACCAACCTCACTTTTCCTCACTGAACCAAACAAACTGGATCCAGCAAACCCCCAAACAAAAGATTCTTTTTTCCCAGGTTTCCACACTTACACTTAACTCCCCAAATACTTTGTGTTTTGTCCTGTAAATAAATCTAAGCCATCAGAAAAGTCAAGCTATATTCATCTTCCTGGCCCATACCCCTGCCTTTGTGATGTATATACATGGCTGGCAACAGACCTCCAGTGTCTGAACAACTTTACAAGTGAATTAATTGGACTAGATAATCTTGAAATTCCATTCCATTCCATTCCATTCCATTCCATTCCATTCCATTCCATATTTCTATATTTCTCTAACATTTCTTCCTCAGGTTAAGTTGTTCAATTTTTCTGGTAGAAAGACTCAGCTATCCTCAGATAAAGCTTGTGTTCCCAAAATGATCTTTCACCAATAGTGCAAAAATTTGATAGAACCAGGTACATGAAAATGTCTTTGTCCATTCATGTAATAGCTTGCAATCTGGGAAGAGCTTAAATATTGATACTTTGGAACACATTAAGAAAAACATTCTATTTCCTGATCACCAAGGTGCCCCTTCATGTGTATGCCTTGTTCATACATATTTCCTGATCATTTTCTTTTATAGCAACCAGTAGCTTTATTACATGAAAGAACAGTTAACTTCTTATTATTATTATATTTAAGCTTAGGATCATAAGATCACAGGCATAGATCAGGAAGAGACATCAGTGGTCACTGGTCCAACCCCTGCATTCTATGAGGGCCAGAGACATTAAGGTTCTACAAATAGTGAGTAGCAGAACCAGAATCTGAACCTAGGTCCTCTGACTTCAAATCCAGTACTCTTTCCCCTGTCTTGTTCTGATTCTTGCTAACACCTGCCATGAGAGATGCTGGCAAGCATCACCAAAAAGATCAGTTTTATTGGCACTGCAGAACTGTTTAGGGGATAGACTAGGCTCAGAAATGAACACTTGGAAAAAGTGACAATGCCCTTTAGTGTTATGATTTGCTGACTGTTTTTCATCAGCTATTATAAGAATTTTAATGTGGCTCCATTTGAAGCATAAACATCATATTTCTGAAAATATATGTGGTATAGTCAACTGAATTTGCTCAGTATGTCTTTTTTCCTCTAGAAAGTAGAAGTCCAGAGATAGGGGACATCTCAGATATACCTGAGAACTCTTCTCACAGAACATAGTACAGATGCTCCAATTGGGTACCATTTATTTTTTTTATCATTTGTATACCTAGCTGTGTGACACTGGGCAGTCATTTAATCCTGTTTGCCTCAGTTTCCTCACCTGTAAAATGAGTTGGGGAAAGAAATGGCAAACCACTCCAATACATTTGCCAAGAAAGCCTCAGATGAGATCACAAAAGATTCAGATTATGACTTAGATTAGATTTAAATTATGAAGGGAGTTAGGCATGACTGAACAACAAAATACCCAGTTCTTAGTGTGGTGTTTGGCATGTATCATTTCTTTATAAATACTTTTCTTTTATGTATTTACTACTGGAGTGAATGTTTGATGTTAGAGAGAAAACGTATATTAACATGAAAAAGGGTAAAAAGTTCACAAAGATTCTTAGAATTCATAGGATCATATTTTTCAAATTGGAAGGAACCAGAGAGGTCATTTAGTTTAGCCCCTTTGTGGTACAAATGAAGAAACCAAGTGGCTTGCCCACTTCTCACATAAAGGAATGCACCATTTAATTCCCCCTGAATGAACCTAGAGTTCCTGTCTCCAAATCCAGCTCTCTTTCCATTGTGCCACATGGATTCTATGATCTTAAGTGCTACCATATAAGATCATTTTCCATAGTATAGAAAATAGAACGAAAACAGGAACTGAGTAGTTCTGTCTTTGTTTTTTGATGTCTATATACTCCAGGCATCCTATGCCCTCAATAGTCATGCTTTATCTCTCAAAACAGCTTAAAAATCCTTTCTTTCATTCTTCAGAACAATATTACAAGGTTATAGGTAGATAGTGTTTGCTGAAATACCCCTGTCCTCCACACATACATCAAATAGATAGCAGAAGTAATAGAAAGATGCTATTTCCACTTTAATTCTTTACTACATCTAAGTACCTCCCAAGTCTCAGAGCAGGGGGGCAGAACATGGGGTCCATGAACTTAGTTTAAAAACTTTTTTATATTATTTCATATAATTGCTTTCCTTTGTAATCCTGTCTATTTTATCTTATGCATCCAAAACCTTTTTCTGAGAGGGGGCCATAGGCTTCACCAGATTATCAAAGGGCTCTATGATATACAAAAAGGTTAAAAGTCCTTGTACTGGATGATGACTGGGGCCCCTCCCAGCCTTAAGTCTTACGAACACATTGTGCATATGCTTTGCCTGTTTGAAGGAGTCCTACAGTTGAAGAGGGGGCTGACATCTCTGTGTCAGCAGTGGGAGAAATGGTTTATGAAATAAGTAGTATGAAGCTTTTCTTAGCAACAGCTTAGGCCATATCAAAACCACATGGATCCTTCTCTCTCACTAGAAAAAGCATCTTCTTTCTCTCTGATGAAAAACAAAAAAGAGAGAATTAAAATTTCAGTTCTCCAAGGAGTCCCCAAACATTTGGAGTCACTTCTGCTAACATAGCTTGTAGGAATATGAAACACTTGGGTCACTTTTTATGAAGGGAGGAGGTAACAAAGGTCGAATTTTTCATCTCTCCAAGTTTCTAATAATAAAAAGTGGTTGTTGCTTTTTTTTTTCTTACCTCTTGGCCTTTCAATAAGTCTCAATGCTCTGAAGTTACCAGTTTTTTTATACTGTTAAGAAATTCAGATGGATTCTTAGCAGAGCATAAGTTTTTAACAAAAGCCCTAAGCTTTACTAAGTTGTATGAGCATTTGATGACCATTCATTCATTCATATATTCATTCATTCAACAAACATTTAGCAAGCACCTATTGTGTGCAAGGCATGGCACTAGGCCATCGGTGGAGATTGAAAACTTGAAAAAGACAGTCTTTGCCTTTACTGAGCTCAAAGTTTGCAAGAAATGACACAAACAGAGATGATTATTAGACATGAAATTGCAGACATTAGAGAGGTGCAGAACAATGTGCAATACATGTTCCTTATGCTTTTCAAGAATGGAGAGATCTCTCCACAGTTCAGTAAGGCTCAAAGCTTGCCTCCTTCTGGTCGGTTTAATGACTTCTGCCATCTAAACATCTCAGTCACTCTAAGCAACAGTGTCATCACCTTCTTCATAAAAAGCACTTCTATTCATAGACTCCTCTATTGTTCTATATTGTTTATTATAAAATTTGTTTTTATTTCTTAAGGATTTTATATGTAAGTTGGAAACTCCCTAAGGACATAAATGCTCTCTCCTCCATTAGGGCATCCCTGGGGGTACGCATTTCACAATATATTGGGAGCTGGAACCATGCTTTCTTTTACTTTTGTTTGGGTTCTGCCTAGAATCCCTAATACAGTGTGATACCACCCTTTATACAGAAAATGAATTCCTGAAATATTGTGTTCAATATGGAACGTTCTCTGAACAACCTGATAAGTACATAGAGGAATAAGTCTTTTTCAGGATTTGGATTGTTTCTATCTCCCTATAGTATGGGATATGCCAATTAATTACCTCATCAGTAGGACTGGGAAACATCTATTGTGATTTACCTATTAACACCTCAATGAGGATGAAAATTTTTTTGTAAGTCTTGTCACTGGGGATGAATTGATTGGTTTGGATTGTTGTGTCTTAGAACTACCTTTTTCTTGCAATGCCTAAAAAAAAAAAAAAGAGGATTATTTCCAGAATCAGGCATTTTGTTACTTTTCAGGCCAACTGGAGAGCAATAGAGCTAAGGATGAATCTGGATCCCATACGGTAGAAGTCAGGGTAAAACTTGGGGCAGTGACATATTCCAATTGCACATGTTCTCATCCATGTCGTCTGAGAGGAGGATTCCTAGACCCAGAGTTATTGACCCTATCCAAGGAAAGGAAAATGAGTAACCTCTCAGCTTAAGAGATGGTAACGTTGCAAAAATGAAATATGTGATCATGATCATGATCACAGTACTACAATTCAGTCTATCATATAGAGAATATGTCCAAAATGGAAGTCATTATCTTTCCCCCTAAACCCTCCCTGACTTCTGTCTTCTCCATTACTGTAGAGAGCAACAACATCTTCCTAGTCCCTCAGGCTTACAACCTAGGATTCATTCTGGACTCCTCACTATCTTGATGATTCCCTCCCCCACCCCACCCCCAATTCAAGCTATTGCCAAGGCCTGTCAGTTTTACCTCTGTAACATCTCTTGAGTATGATCCATGCCTGGACTATTGAAATAACCTCATATTGGGTCTGCCTGTCCCAAATCTCTCCCCACTCCAATTTATCCTCCATTCATTCACTAAAGTGATTTTCCTAAAATGCAGATCTGATTATGTCACCTCCTTACTCAATAAACTTAAGTGACTTCCTATTACTTTCAGGATTAAATACAAAATGTTCTGCTTGGCATTGAAAGCCTTGTGTAACTTAGGCCTCTCCTACCTTTCCAGTTTTCTTGCACCTATTCCCTGATATGTGCTCTTTAGTCCAGTGACATTGGTCTCCTAACTATTCTACAAACAAGACACTCCATCTCTCAGCTCTGGGCATTTTCCCTGGCTGTCCCCCATGCCTGGAATGCTCTCCCTCCACTCTGACTACTGATCTCCCTGGCTTCCTTTAAGTCACCATTAAAATCCCATATAAGAGGCCTTCCCCAACCCCTCTTAATTCTAATACTTTCTCTCTGTTAATTATTTCCTGCTTATCCTGCATGTAATTTGTTTTGTGGGCATTTATTTGCATGTTGACTCTCACATTAGTCTGTAAGCTCCTTGAAGACAGGAACTGTCTTTTGCCTTTTTTCATATCTCCAGCACTTAGCATAATGCCTGGCACATCGTTGGCACTTAATAAATATTTATTGATTGATTGCTTAACAAATATTTGTGGACTTGAATTGCTTAATATTTTCCCATTGATTTTCATTATAATTTTATGAGATATGGTCCTACTGAGAAGAAAGACCCTAATGGGTAATGAATGTCATTGTAACCACTTAATTCATTTTGTGTTGGTTTGGCATATATGTAATTGGAGAATGCCCAATAAGCTCAGTCATTATGAGCATACTGAGAGTACTTGACTGATACAATCCTCAATGTAGAAGAGATTAGGAGTCCTGTTTCCAGAAAGACGTAATGACATATACTAGAAATGCCTTGGGGTGATTTGGAGAATTCATTGAAATTCTGTAACTGGTTCCAGTCTGCTAACCAAGTGATGAAGAGTAGTCCCCTCTTTTGGTTGATTTCTTTCTACCTGGTGCTTCAGCTGAGAGAGAGGAGGGAGAATGCTGCAAGGTGAGAGGTCTTGGGCCAAAGTTAACGTGTACCTTGTAAATAGTGACCTTAGATCTTTGCTGTAACATTTTTCTTTCATTCTAAGTGAGGAAGATTGTATGAGTTTAGAAAGGTCAGTAGAGGGAGCCATTAGAAGTTCTGGGAGTATATTCTATTCTGGGGTTTATAGCCAGCTAGTCCAGATATGAGTCCCAAGTAGGTACAGAGCAAATTTCAGGACCCAGTCCATGAGTAGTAGCTTAGATAGGAGCTCATCCAGCAGTAATGTCATATTTGGGTATGAACTTGGTGGGTATGATACTATGGGAAAACTGCAATTAGTATGGGCTTACTCTCCTGAGGGACCAGTATAGTATAAGGGAGAGTGTGTCTTCAAAGCATTCTGGGGAAATGATTGTTTTCCTATTTTTGCTATTATCTTGGGAACAAATATTTCTTTGTAAGAGCTAATTGACTGTAATTGGTTAAATGGAACTAGGGTGCTAGTTAATGGTAGAAGGAATATACTATAATGGAGGTTTGAACCAATAGCATTAGAAGAGACATATCAATCCTTCAGGTGTCATTCCTAGAATTCTGAGGGGGAAATGTAGCTAACTTTGCTCTAGTAGAGGGAGGTCAGAGTACTTGCTATGCACAATAGAAAGAAGACTGGATGTGGTAGTAAAAGGTATAATGTTGATTACCAGCTCTAATATCTAAAGAAATAATATCTAATTATTTAGGATAATATCTAAAGGAAAACCCTGCCTCTCAGGGTTGTTTTGAGGAGAATGCTTTGTAAATGGTGCTATATGAATGTGAATAATAATAATTATTTTGTTATATTCTAATATTCATTTCAAAAAGAATTCATATTTTATGAATGCATGATCTGAATGCAACTGATTCTCCCATAAAACTCCTGGAAAAACGTCAAATGAATAGTCAATTCCAAATATCTTGGACTGGCCACTTAAAAGCCACATATATATTCAAACATACCACAGAGTTACTTTCTCTTCCCCTGGGAATTCTCAGTGAGTCCATGGAATCTGAACATATGCTCAGATAAAAACTGTGTCATTATTATAAGTGATCAGTTGAAGTAGCTCAAAGAGCTAGATATTAAAAAGAGCAGTGTTGTACACTAACAACGAGGTTATTACTATTATTTTAAGTAGTCCTATTAACTTTCCTCTAGAAATGTTTGCTAAGTCACTGGCTAAGTGGATCAAGTGAAGTTTTTCTTCTCCTTTGCTAGATCTCCACGTAGGTCATGTCTGCTAACAGATCTCTGTCCTATTGATCACTTTCTCTGTTGATCAATTTCACTTCCTTGATACTATGTTCTCTCTATCTGGGGAGGGGAACCTGCATCCTGGAGGCCACATGTGGCCTTCTAGGACCTTGAGTGTGGCCTTTTGACTGAGTCTAAATTTTACAGAACAAATCCTTTTATTAAGGGAATTTGTTTTGTGAAGTCTGGATTCAGTCAAAAGGGACATTTGAGGACCTTGAGGATCACATGTGGCTTTGAGGCAACAGGTTGCCCTTTCCTGCTCTAGGTTTTCAGGCTCCCACTCTCTCCTGGTTCTCCTCCCACGTATCTGAATGCTCCTTCTCTGCTTTACTGGATCCTCTTTCACATCATGCTCTCTAACCATAGGTATCCCTCAGGGTTCTGTCCTGGGCTCTCTTTTCTTCTTGGTTTACTACTTTACTTGGTGATCTTGTCAGTTTTCATGGATCCAGTTATCCTCTATATACTGATGATTCTCAAATCTATGTATTTAGTCCTAACCTCTCTGCTGACCTCTGGTCTCATATCTGCAATTGCCTATTAGTCATCTTAAACTGTTGTCCTATAAGCCTCTTAAACTCAACATATCCAAAACTGAACTCATTATCTTACCCCCAATTACTTCTCCCTTCCAAAACTCCCCCAACACTTTTGAGGATACCACTATTCTCCCAGTCACCTAGGCTTGCAACACAGGTATCTTTGACTCCTCCTTCTCTCTTACCCCCATATCCAATTTATTGCCAAGGCCGGTAAATGTCACCTTTGCAACATTTAATATACCTCATTCTCTCCTTTATATTGCTACTACTCTGCTACAGGTCTTCATCTCCTGAATTATTGCTAATAGCCTTCTGGGTGATCTGCCTGTTTCAATTCTCTCCTCACTTCAGTGCATCCTCCATTTACCCACCAAAGTTATTTGCCTAAAGTACAAATCCAGTCATATCATCTAACAACTCAGTAAAGTCCAATGGTTTCCTATCATCACCACAATCAAATATAAAATCCTTTTTTTGACATTCAAAGCACTAGTTGACCCCATACTTATCTAGTCTTTTTTATATTTTACACCTCCCTTTATACTCTTTGATCCAGTGACAATGGTCTGTTTGTTATTTCTCAAACAAGAAACTTCATCTGTTGACAGTGGGCATTTTCACTGGCTCTATTTCATTCCTGAAATGCTCTCCCTCCCCATCTTTGTCTTCTGGCTTTCTTGATTTCTTTCAAGTCTAAAATGCCACCTTCTACAGGAATCCTTTCCTAATCCTTCTTAATTCTAAGTCTGCACCATTTAGCTGTTTCTTATATGCATTCTATCCTGTTTTTATGTAATTTTAATCTCTGCTAGTTTTTATATGTTATGAAAACTCTTTAATTTATGTAGCTTGGAGATCATGAGTATCTATTAGATACCTTGTTCTTGAGTTTCTATGGATTGATGGTATGCTCTGGTGAATATGGACAATACCTTAGTCTATTGGTCTAATTTCAATATAGTTTATCATTTGAATTCTTTAGAATGTTTTGAGGTGTATGTTTGTGATATAGGGATTTGTTACCTGGTCATTCCATGAAAGATAGTGAACTTTTGACTTTTTTTTTAAACCAAATCATGTCTTGTAAGTATGTGTTAGATATGGAATTTTTTAAAAAAAATTATTTATTTCTAGTTTTCAACATTCATTTCCACAAGATTTTGAGTTCCAAATTTTCTCCCCATCTCTCCTCTCCTGCACCCCAAGACACCATTCATTCTGATTACCCTTTCCCCCAATCTGCCCTCGCTTCTCTTATCCCCATCTCCTTTATGTTCTTGTAGGGCAAGATAGATTTCTATACCCCATTACCTGTATTTCTTATTTCCCAGTTGCATGTAAAAACAATTTTTAACATTTGCTTTTAAAACTTTGAGTTCTAACTTCTCTCTTCTTCTCTCCCTCCCCACCCATCCTCACTGAAAAGGCAAGCAATTTCATATAGGTTATACATGTGTAGCTGCGCAAAAGACTTCCATAAAAGTCATGTTGTGAAAGACTAACTATATTTCTCTCCATCCTACCCTGCCTCCATTTATTCTATTCTCTCTTTTGACCTTGACTGTCACAAAATATGTTTACTTCTAATTACCCCCTTCTCCCATTTGCCCTCCCTTCTATCATCCCCCATACCCCACTTATCCCCTTCTTCCCACTTTCCTATAGCGTAAGATAGATTTCATACCAAATTGAGTGTGTATGTTATTCCTTCCCGAAGCCAAATGTGATAAGAGTAAGCTTCACTTTTTCCCTCTCATCCCCTCCTTTTCCCCTCTATTCAAAAAGGTTTTCTTGCTCTTTAATGAGAGTTAATTTGCCCCATTCAGTTTCTCCTTTTCTCTTCCCAATATATTTCTCTCTTACCCCATAATTTTATTTTTTTAGATATCATCTCTTCTCATTCAACTCAACTTGTGCCCTCTGTCTATATGCATATAATCCCCCCAACTACCCAAATACTGAGAAAAGTCTCAAGAGTTACAAATATTATCTTTCCATGTAGGAAGGTAAATAGTTCAACTTTAGTAAGTTCCTCATGATTTCTCTTTCCTGTTTACCTTTTCATACTTCTCTTGATTCTTGTGTTTGAAAGTCAAATTTTCAGATTTTCTATTCAACTCTGGTCTTTTCATCAAGAATGCTTGAAAGTCCTCTATTTCGTTGAATGACCACTTTTTCCCTTTATGTATTATACTCAGTTTTGCTGGGTAGGTGATTCTTGATTTTAATCCTAACTCCTTTGACTTCTGGAATATCATATTCCAAGCCCTTTGATCCCTTAATGTAGAAACCTCTAGATCTTGTGTTATTATGATTGTATTTTCACAATACTCAAATTGTTTCTTTCTGGCTGCTTGCAATATTTTCTTCTTGACCTGGGAACTCTGGAATTTGGCTACAATATTCCTAGGAGTTTTCCTTTTCAGATCTCTTTCAAGAGGTTATCAGTGCATTCTTTCTATATTTTGCCCTCTGGTTAAAACCTGATATTCTAAAGAATATCAGGGCAGTTTTCCATGATAATTTCATGAAAAAATGATGTCTAGGTTATTTTTTGATCATGACTTTCAAGTAGTCCCATAATTTTTAAATTGTCTTTCCTGGATCTGTTTTCCAGGTGAGTTGTTGTTTCAGTAAGATATTTCACATTTTTTGCTATTTTTTCATTCCTTTGGTTTTGTTTTATAGTATCTTGATTTTTCATAAAGTCATTAGCTTCCATCTGCTCCATTCTAATTTTTAAAGAATTATTTTCTTCAGTGAGCTTTTGGAACTCCTCTTCCATCTGGCCAATTCTGCTTTTTAGGGCATTCTTCTCCTCACTGACTTTTTGAATTTCCTTTCCATTTGGGTTAGTCTGTTTTTTAAAGTGTTCTTTTCTTCAGCATTTTTTGAATCTCCTTTAGCAAGAAGTTGACTCATTTTTCATGATTTTCTTGCATCACTCTCATTTCTCTTTCCAATTTTTGCTCTACTCTTACTTGATTTTCAAAATCCTTTTTGAGCTCTTCCATGGCCTGAGACTGATTCGTATTTTTCTTGGAGGCTTTGAATGGAGGAGCTTTGACTTTGTTTTCTTCTGTTTGCATGCTTTGGTCTTCCTTGTCACCAAAGTAAGATTCTAAAGTCTGATTCTTTTTCTAGTTTTTCTCATTTCCCCAGGCTTTTCCTTGACTTTTGAGTTCTCTGTCAAGGTGGTTCTCTGCTTCCAGTGGGGGTGGGGGTGTACTGTCAGCTGCTCAATTCCCCCACAATCTGTGGGCCTAGAGCTCCAGAAACAGTGGCTGTAGCTGCCCCTATTGCTGCTGTGGCTGCTATAGGTTCCTCTGCAGCCTTGGGGCTGAGGCCAGATCACTCCACTCTCCTGCACTGGTCCCTTAGGCTTTTCCCACTGACCTTCCAATTCATCCTCAGCATTTTGGGGTTGTGAAGTCTGGAAACCACCATAGATCTGAGAGATTCAGTCTCCCCAAGATCTGCTCAGGTCCCCTTTGTGCACTCATGGCCCACACTGGACTGTGCTCTATCCCCAGCATGGTGTGATATTCTACTTCCCTGTGACCTTCCAGGCTGTCTTGGACAGGAGATTTACTTCACTCCATCATTCTGTGGGTTCTACAGCTGCAGAATTTGTTTAGAGCCATTTTTTACAGATATTTGACTAGGCTTGGTGGGAATACTCTAAGAAAGTCTGTGCTGTTATTCTGCCATCTTTAGATATTGAATTTTTGTAGCCTAAACTGATGTGCTGTACATTTTCATTGCTTAATACATTGATCACTGAATAGGCTCCTTAGGGGTAAGTCTTCTGTAACTTCTGGTGGCAGTGACCTGATCCTGAGTTGCCATCATAAAACTTCTTTCTGCAAAGCATTCTACATAACTCAGCCAAGTAATTGACACTTCTTTGCCAACATGTTATTGATTGAGTTCATGTGGATGTTACTGGTCAAGGTCCTTTTGTTTCTACTATTGATGTTTTTGCTGTTGCATAGGCTTCTTAAAGAGGTAAGCTACTTTAAGTTACAACAAATCCAATGGCCTTTAACATCTTTTAATGTTGCTCAGGGAAGTGATGTCTACTTAATACAAAAGTATTTCTGTAAACTTTGGCCTATTTATCACGTTCTCTATTTACCTTAGGGTAATATGGGTTTCATTAATATTGTATAGGTTTTTGTGAAAATAACTTCCAAAACAGTTATGGTCCATTTTAAAGTTCCAAATGCCTTTGTTAAGATTGATATTGTATAAGCATTAGTTGTTTTAAAAATTTTCTTCTCATTCAGCTTTGATTTCATAATGCCAGAGTCTTTTAACATATTTGGTCACAATTGTCTCCTTGACGTCTTTATTGTGTTTCTGTGCTAGAGGAGAATTGGGCGTTTACAGATATCACCTTCATCCATTATTCAATATGATCCTTGTATTCAAGTTTTGAACCTCCAGTCTCTAACTTTCTTTGGTGTACATTAAGAATATTATACTTACCAAATTCAAATGACACTTTAATGTCTTTGGAGAAAGATTCCACAAATTAAAGGAGATGCTTAATGTGTTCTCTGGTGGAATTTTATAGGGTGATATCATATATATCAAATGATTAAGAATATTGGAAGTTACATTATTTATGTTTGAGAAACATGATACTGGATTTAGGGTTAGGCAACTTAAAATGTCTTCACGAAAAAAGACCATTTTTTATGTGAATTGTTTTTGACATTGTGTTGGTGGTGTGTTTTAAACCACATGGACATCAAATGTTCTAGAGTTCTCATTATTCTTTGGTCTTTTTTTTTTTTAACATATTGGCAGTATATGAATAAACTGTGAGTACAGAACTGAATCAAAGGCTTCATAATAATCATGAAGAAAATTTAAGTGTTTTGGCATTTTATTGAGGCCTGTTTAGTAATTTCCAAATTAATAACAAGTTACTTTCTTTACCCTTAAGTCTTTTGGGCACAGACTTTTTATTCCTCAACCAACCAAGTTTAGTTTTGCAGAGAAGTTAGAGTTTTCAGTCACTTCCCTTGACATAACTATTTTGTCATTCATCATATTAATGGTGCACAAACTTTCCATTTTTTATTTGACCCAACTTGTATCTTCATTATGTTGGGCTTCTTGTGCGTTCAAATTTTCTATATCCTATTTTGGAGGTTCTCTCTTTTCTCAGATTCCCTTACTTTTCAAGCCATTGTAGTAAAATTTTGATTAATGTCGAATTGTTCAAATTTTTGTTCATTCAATGTTTATTTTGTTGACTCATTATATCACAATAACCTTTTGACTTTTGCTTTTAATTGTTGCTTTTTTTTTTCCAGGTTTCTTTCTGCACACTTCTTTTTTGTTGCCTTATTTGGGCAATAAGTGTTCAATTTATGTTACATATGGACATCAAATATTGCTATTACATATGCCAGCTAGACGTAGACATAATTTTCAAATGCCATTCTGCAGAGATCTTCAAAAGATCTCTCAAGTTGCCATTGCCATGATGGTACAACTAAAATTTAAACACCAGATAACACCCTACTGGGGATTGGCTAGAGTGGTACAAAAGATAAGTTACCTTGGATAAGCCTTTGGGAGTACAATGTTTTCAGGAGAGCCCTGATGAGGGATACTGGGTAAGACAAAGATATATTTTTCTATCATGATTTTTCTGATCATATTACCCCTATTTAGAGACTATATCAGAGATCTTCTAGGTGTGATAGATACAAGGAGAACAGGTATAAATTGGTAGGTATCCTTCATGTTTCTGTTAAAACGGAAGTCATAGAATTTATAGAGTGTAGGAGTTAGAAAACACCACATAATCCATCTAGACTTATGCATGACATAAGAAAGAGGCCGATTTATTAATCAAGGTCCCATTCATACCTTGATTGTCAAGTCCATTTAAAATTATTAAATCTTTGGAACAAGGAATATGTTTTATCCTATATTTATATTCTCCATAGATCATCAGATAATGCTGCCCAATTTTCATTCATTTCAGTTGTGTTTGACTTCATGACCCCATGTGGGATTTTCTTGGCAGTTATATTGGAGTGGTTTGCCATTTCCTTTTTCAGACTGTTTTATAGATGAAGAACTGAGGCAAATAGGGTTAAATGACTTGCCCAGGGTCACAGCTACAGGCTTGAATATAGATCATGAATATAGATCTTCCCAATTCCAACCCTAGGGCTCTATCCACTGTGCCACCTAGCTACTCATTTATTGAGCTTAGTATAGTAGCGATATAAATTTGTTGATAGATTGAATTAAAGTCCTTTGCCTTCATTATTCTCAGTCTCTCCAAGAATGCCACCCAATACATACCAGAATGAAATAAGGAAGTTTTATAGCTACCAAATCAGACTCTGCTGATTAGTTATAAAATCAATCAATCAATCAATCATCAATATTTATTAAACTTATGTATTAGGACCTGTGTGCTAAGTTCTGGGGATACAAAGAGAGGCAAAATATGTTCCCTGCCCTCAAGGAATTCACAATCTACTTATGGAAAGTTGATTTTCCTTTGAAAGAAAATCCTATGTTCTATTCTGCTTCTTTACACAAATCATTAGGCTGCTTAATGTTTGTTAACCCATAGGGAGGTCTGAGAGAGTTGGAGGGTGGGGGACTGGGATCTTCATAGAGCAACAGATAGATGGTTTGTTGCTTAGCAAAATGGAGGTTCCAGCTGGAGTAGCTGCCCTTCCATTGGTGATAAAGTCATACATATAAAGATATTGACATCTTCAGCCCCTATCTGCAGAAAGCTTACAACAACATATCAACTGTTGTTGCTCTGGCTTCCACAAATAGATGTACTGAGTCATCCAGGAAGGGTGTTTGTGGAAATCCATCATTTACCCAACAAAGACTTATTGAGTGCCTACTGCACTAAGTGTGGGGGATTATAGGAGAAATCCAAGCTATGAATTCCTCCCTTTAAGAAGATTAGGATCTAGTATGAAAAACAAGACTAATTCAGAGTATAATAGCAAGAAATACAAAGCAGACTATTTTCTACACGCAGTCAATTCTCTACATTCCAGAGACAATGGAAAGCAGAGCAAAATCTCTGTGTGTGAGTGTGAGTGAATGTGTGTGTGAGTGTGATTCAAAGGGAAGTTTATTGGTAGTCACTGGAGAAATTTCAAGAGCTGAATTATATATTCATGTTGGTAGGAGGAGGGTGTGGCTTTACCTGCAGCATTTTGTTTTTACTTTTATCTCTACCAGCAAGTTTGGAACTACGGTAGCAAGAGAGAAGCCCAGGAATTTTAACGATGTCTGTCAGCCTATGCAGCACAATTTAGTAAGCAGCTCACAGGATTCAGAGCTGGAAAGAAGTCCAGAGACCATGTAATTAAATATCTTTATTCTACAGATGAGGAAGTAGAGTCCAAAGACACGAGTTTGCATCATGGATCTACCATTTGCTGTGATCTAGGGCAAGGTGCTTAACATCTCTGTGTCCCAGTTTGCCTATTTGGAAAACCAGGAGTATGAAACAAATGGTAGGAGGAGCAAAATATTATTTAGGAAACATATGATGTTCATTGGTCAATGCTAGGCCCTGGTGCTAGGCTAAATTTAGTCTTCTTTGGAAAGTGATATGTCAGTTTTCATCTAGCCTTTTCCTTTTGCTATAGTGAGAATGTGACAAGAATATGATAATTTCCTGAAGTCGTCAACGAACATAAATTGAATACCTACTATATGAAAGGTACTGTACTAGGCACCTGGGAAAACAAAGTCAAAAAAGGAAACAGTTTCTGTACTTAAGGAGTTTACATACTACTGGGTGAGAGAGGGAGGAAGCAAGAGGAGGTATATAATTTACACAATATGTACTCAGATAATATATGTGTAATATATGTGTATTTATGTATTATGTATATTATAAATACGCATATATTACAAAAAATAATTTCAAGAGAGAATGAAATAACAATCGGGGATCAGGAAAGGTCTCTTGTAGGAGGTGGCATCTGATCTACATATCTTGCTTTGAAGCAAGATATGTAGCCTGGGCATGATGTGGCTCCTCACTCCTGCTCTCTGGGCTGACTTGATCACCTACACTTATGCTGGCATGTTTGTGATTCCTGGGATAAGAAGGTATACCATGCTACTGCAACCCAAACTTTGCGAATTAGAGGTAACCCTGATGTAAGGGGGATATATTCCTACTACTTGTTACTATAGCTCCTGAGCCCCCATTGGTGTTCTTCCCATTTAGTCACCATGACACTGTTAGCTTTTACACATGAAACATTTACTAAACAATAAGGCAAAAGCAGAAATAATCAAACATCACAATCTACCCATAAATCTGAGTTACACTCTCCAACAAACGAATGTGGTATTCATGGGGAGAAAGTGGGCAGACACTCATAGAAACCTAGTGTGAAAGCAAAAGTGGGGAAATCCACATGCCTAGGGCAACTCACAACTCTAGACTACAGTTTTTGACGTCCTTGGTCTGTCCAGGATCAGCCTGCATCGTATAAAGCTGATTCTCTGATGGATGCTCCCCTTCTGTATTTTACCACTCTCTTGATGGGCAAAGCCTTTCCTGTTCTGTCATCCAGCTGGTGAAACAATGACAGGCTTTTCGCTCTTAACAGGGTACTGAGAAAGTGTTAGTTACTTTCAGTGACATAAGCTAAAGAACTACCAAACTCTTCAGATCTGAAAGTAGTAGGATTCTGCTTTGTCCAATCAGCACTCTTCTCACAGTAAAATACAGCTTATAGCAAAACAGAAGCAAGCCTGTCATTCGCCTTCTAGTTTTCCCTCTTACACCAGAAAGGGCAAGAGATTTTCCCTCTCTCAGCTTATAAAAAGCCTTAGAGAACATTTAGCCCCAATAGCTCTTCACACAGGAGCAGAATTCAGGTATCTTCCAACAAGTTTGCTCTGGGAGCTACTTCAGCCAATCAAAAAATCTGAACTTTTCTTCCCGTTGGTAAGTTGCTAGTAAAGCAACTGAAATATTGATCTTGACTGGAATCCTCTTAAAGAGTCTGTCCTTGGCTTCTTGTAACTCTACCCTACTCTCAGATTCCTCTGCAGCTTCTTCTGTCTATCTGTAGCTCCTTCTCTGGCTTCTTAAATCTTCAAAGAACTCCAATCAGAGCCCCTGGTAGTCAGCGATTCCTCTTTACCCTATTAGATAAAAGTCAGGTAGGCCTGTTTTCTGTCAGGGATGAACCCTGTAGTCCTTATATAATGGCCCCTCACCCCCCAACCAGTCACCAAACAGCTATTTGGTTTACCAGGTCACCAGTTTTAACCTTTAAAACTCTGAAATCAGTCACTTACAAAGGAGCTGATTGGTCACAACATCCCATAGCCATCATTACTACAGTCATTGCTTTGTCTTAAACAAGTCCTCTCAGTGCATTCATTCATGTGAGACAACAGTTCTCTACAAGGTTCTTAGAAAAGACTGTCTCTTTCCTCAACATTTAATCTGAGGGGATATGTTTCTTCTTAAGTGGATGTTTTTTTCCATATTCAAATGCTATTTTCTGCCTCTTTCCACAACCAACATATTCACATACATAGAGGTCAGTACCTATTCTATGACACAGAAGAGGGAGTTCATTCTTGTCATGGGAGAAGGTGAAAAGTGGAATGTTGTCTATGGGGAGCAACTAGCAGATCAGTCTGACTGGAATATAGAGTGGGTGAAAGAGAATCATATGAAATACAGCTAGAAAGGTAGGTGGGAATGATCTTGTAAAAGGCTTTCAGTATCAAGCTAAGGACTTTGCATTTATTTTGGAGGCAACAGGAATCCAGTAATGATTGTTTTAGTAAGGCAGTTACATTAAGGTATCTTTATTTTAAGAATACCAATGTGATAGATGTGTAGAGGAAGGATGGAAAAGAGAAGAGATTGAAAGCAGGAAGACTGATTAGGAGACTATTGCATTAGTTCTTTGGAAAATGATGAGGGCCTGGACTATAATACAGGAATGTGAATGGAGAGGAGGAGATATACTAACTTAGTGAATTAAAATACTCGTAAAATCACAGCATCATGAAATACTAAAGTTATAAGGAACCCCAGCAATCATTCTGGCCCAACACCCTCATTTTATGGGTTAAAAAATAACCAGACCCTGAAATCAAGAGAAGGGAAGTGACTTGCTCAAGGTTACACAGCAAGTTATTGGCAAGACCAGAAGCAGAACCCAGAACTATGATTCTTAATAGAATGTTATTTCTATTACACTTTACCACTTCCTTTAGAGCTTGTACTTTGTCAGTCATTCAAGTACATGCCAATGAAAACTAACCTGCTTGCTGCCCTTGACCCATATTCCCTAAGATGCTGATGCTTCTACTAGGGAATTGTGGATGATATGTATTGCTAATCTATAAGTGTTTGTTTCCTGTTGATTAGCTTGCTTGGCAAGCAATTTAGTACTTTCTAAGCCAAGATTAAGTGGGGCACAGTTATACTACACTCCAAGGCCACCCACTATACTCTTGACCCTAGTCAGTAGTTTCACAGATATGTGGTATGGGTCACAATGGGAACCTTGCTTCAAGAGGATGTGGATGGATCTGTGAGAGCCCAAGTCATTATGGTAAAGTTAATTAACATGGTAAATAGAATTCCTTGAGGAAAAGGACAGGTGGTTGTTTTGTATTTTTTTCTTGCCTTTTATTACATTTCCAGAACTCAGTAGAGGCCCTGGAACATAGTAAGCACTTCATAAATGCTTATAAAATATGTGCAATTTATATCAAATTGCTTGTTTTCTTAATGAGGGAAGGAGAGGAAGGGAGGTAAGGAGAGAATTTGGAACTCAAAATTAAAAAAAATGTTAAAAATTGTTTTTACATGTAACTGGTAAAAATATTTTTTAAATAATAAAAAAAGTTTGTGCAATAGTCAAAAACCATTGATTAAGCTTCTGCCATATGCCAGGCACTGTGCTAAGCTTTAGGGATACAAAAGGATGCAAAAAGACAGTTTCCAACCTTGAGGAGTTCACCATCTAGTGTGGGAGACAACAAGGAAACAAAAATGCATCCATAAGCTATTTATAAGATAGGAAATAAGAGAGGAAAGGCATGAGAATTAAGAGATCAGGAACAGGTTATTGAAGAAACTTGGTTAAGTGCAAGAACTCTGGATTTAGAGCCAAAAGATCTGAGTTCAAATCCTAGCCCTGTCACTTAATACCTGCATATTATGGGTGTCTTCTGTGTCTGTGAGCAAAGGCATGCAGCAAATGTTCTGTTACATACTACAGTATGTACTTAGGATGCACAAAAGTTTAATCTGCATTATTAACATTTTCTCCATCACTTTCTTAAGAAAGAAATCAATAAAACAATAAATCAAACTCTAATTTGTAGCATTTGATTTCTGAGGTTTAAATGCTCGCACTGAAAATTTAGCATTAAAAGCTGGTTTGATTTGACTCCTGCCTATGAACCTCAGTTTCCTTGTCTGTGAAATGAGGGGTTAGACTAGAGAAGGGTTTGTTTCTGTGTTAAGAACTGTGTTCTGATTTTATTAATCCCTCCACGAAAGTCTTTAATTCAGATTACTGTATAAACTGAATTTTGCTTTCCAGTGAGGCAGAAAAATGACTTTATGTTCTTCCTGAGTGGGATAGGGGAGTAGGCAAGGGTTTCTGGTTTATGAGTTTTTATACTAAAAGCTAGGGGTTGAGCCAGGTGTTCTTTTGAGGTCCCTCCAACTTCTAGGGTTCTTTGATTCTCTATTGTCATGTTTCTGATTTTTTGAAGGCATGTAATAGTATTTGATGTATCTAGCAGCAAACCATGAGATATTAAAAATGAAAACCATATCCAACTTGATTCTCAAGTTTGGAGGTTTCAGACTGGAGAAGAAATTCCTTTGAAGAATTATGTGGAGTGGGAGAATTTCTTCCTTGAACTTGTAACATTGAAGTTTATCTCAGACTCACACTATGAAGAGAATGTGTTTTGTTGTTCAGTTGTTTCAACTTCGTCTAACTTTTTCTTCTCCAGTACTTTTTGGGTCTCCTTTAGCAAGCAGTTGACCTGTTTTTCATGATTTTCTTGCATAATGCTCATTTCTCCTCCCAAATTTTGCTCTCCTTCTCTTACTTGATTTTCAAAGTCCTTTTTGAGCTCTTCCATGGCCTGAGACCAATTCATATTTTTCTTGAAGGCTTTGGATGGAGGAGCTTTGACTTTGTTTTCTTCTGTTTGTATGCTTTGGTCTTCCTTGTCACCAAAGTCAGATTCTATAGTCTGATTCTTTTTCTGGTTTTTGCTCATTTCCCCAGTCATTTACTTGACTTTTGAGTGCTTTGTGGAGGTAGTTCTCTGCTTCCAGTGGGGGTGGGGGATGTACTGTCAGCTGCTCGATCCCCCCACAATCTGTGGGCCTAGAGCTTCAGAGACAGTGGCTGCAGCTGCCTCTGTTGCTGCTGTGGCTACTGTGGATTCCTCTGCCCTCTCCCCCCTCTGCTGCCCTGGGGTTGGGGCTGGACCACTCCATTCTCCTGCTCTGATCCCACAGGCTTTTTCCACTGACCTTCCAAATTATCCTCAGCATTTTGGGGTCGTGTAGTCTGGAAACCACACAGATGCGAGAGATTCAGTCCCCCCAAGGCCTGCTCAGATTCTGTCTGTGCTGGAGCCGCTCACGCTGGATTGTGTTCTGCTCCCAGACTGGTGAGATAGACACTTCCTGGTGACCTTCTAGGCTCTCTTGGGCTGGAGATTTGCTTCTGTCTGTGCAGCTCCAGAATTTGTTTAGAGCCATTTTTTACAAGTTGGACTTGGGGGCAGTGCTCTAGAAAGTCCTTGCTGTTACTCCGCCATCTTGGCTCTGCTTGGCTATCTTTTTCTGACCCCTTTTGGTGTTTTCTTGGCAACATACTGGAGTGGTTTGCCATTTCCTTCTTCAGCTCATTTTGCAGATGAGAAAACTGAGGTGAACAGGGTTAAGTGTCTTGCCCAGGGTCACATAACTAGTAAGTGTCTGAGGCTGAATTTGAATTCACGAAGATGAGGCTTCCTGACTCTCAGCCTGACCCTCTATCTACTGTACCACCTGGCTGCCCACGTAGAGGATAGGGATCATCTGTATCTTCCAGATTCCTCCAAGGAACAGGATGCTTCCCCCTAACTGTTGTCCATAGCCCATACGGGGATCCCTCTGGTACACAGAAGTGTCATTGTCCAAGTTTGTTTATATGATAATTTTAAAGAATAAAAATGTAGAAAGCATGATCTGACCATGTTACATTACCTTCTCAAAAAATCACAATGACTCCTTGTTACTCTTAGGATTAAAGATAAAATCCTGTGTTTGGTTTTTAAAATCTTTTGCAACCTAAACTGTTTCTACATTTCCATTCTTTTTTTAAAATTTATATAATAAAACAAGCATTTCCATAACAGTACAGTAAAAAAAGATGCTTGCCTGTGAAACTGTAAATCTATGTACAACTTGCTCTTCCATTCAAACATACAAGAAAACTATCGTGTAAATTTCTTTTTTTCTTCCCCCCTGCCCTAGAGATGGTTACCATTAGACACAAATAGATGTGTATGTATATGTATATATGTATGTACATATACATATATATACACACACGTATGTAATTGTTCTATACATACTTCTATTTATCAATTCTTTCTCTGGATACAGATAGTGTCTTTCTTCATATGTCCTTTATAGTTAAATTGGGTATTTATAATAGTCAAAATGGCTTATTCACTCAAAATCAGTTTTAAAACAATATTGTTGTTACTGTATACAATGTTTTCTTGGTTATACTCATCTCACTCTTCATTATTTTGTGCAGATCTTTCCACGTTTTTCTAGAATCATTGAGCTCATCATTTCTTGTAGCACAGGAGTTTTCCATCACAATTATGTACCACAACTTGTTCAGCCATTCCCCAACTGATGGGCATCCCCGCAGTTTCCAGTTCTTTGCCATCACAAAGACAGCTGTTACAAACATTTCCCATGCTTTTTAAACTTAAACTTTCGTCCCATCCACACTCTACAATCTAATAATATTGACCTTCATGCTGTTCCACACATAGTACAGTCTATCTCCTGATTCTATTTGTTCCTATTATCCGTAATTCTCTCTTTTCTCACCTCCAATTCCTGGCTACCCTGGCATTTTCCAAGGCAATTCACATCCTTTCAACTTTCAAGAGGCATTTCCTATTTCATCCCTTTCTCCTTCTCTACCCATTTCCCCACAAATTAGTGTCTTCGCTATGAGACTATCTCCCATTTATACTGAGATCTCTGTGCTCAGTTTCCTTATCTGTAAAATAGAGGGTCAAACTAGAAGACCTTTAAGGTGCCTTGTAGCTCTAAATCTCTTATGTATGGTTCTACATGTCAAAGTAAATTGTGTATATATGTTTTAAAGACTTATTATCCTGTACTTCTGTTAAAAAGATCAGATTAATAGAAGAAATAATGCCAAGATACATCAGGGATTTTCCCCCTATAAAGAATGCAAATACCTGCCAACATTATATGCCTGAAACTTTTATGTAAAAAAAGGTATATTGATTTATAGCAGTTTTAAGTTTTCCATGCAGGAACAGCTGGTAATTTGTGATGAGCTTTGGCACCAAATTTTTCAGAAAATGAAACCAGCGCAAGCCAGAATATGAGATTTATGACACTTTAAAATATATTCCTTCCCCATCATTCATCTGCCTTTATAAAATACCCAATATCTAGGTGTTTGGAAAATCTCAATCTCTGACAGAATTTTCCAGAAAGATACTAAGAAAGGGAGGTGAGAAGGCATAAAAGATGAATTTGGTTTATTTCAAAATTTTGTCTAAGTCCATTCCTACATTCCAAAGTACCAAGGGGTACTTTGAAGGAGGCCAAAATTGACTTTCATGATGTCAGCCTCAGTGAGTTAAGGAAATTCCCCACATATCTTTAGTTCCTCTTAACAATCATAAATGCTTAATAAATTCTCATTGATTAAAGAATTAATAAATCATTGTGGCTTTGTCAACTTTGAATAATTCAAACCTATTTTAAAACTATGTTTTTAGCCTGTTCCTGCTCTACAGCAGAGGATAACAAATTCTATTGAATGACCTGGTCTGGTGTAGCTTAAGAACATACATCTGCATGAAAACTGGGAAACTGTCAAGCACCCAGCTGTTTCATACTTCTGGAAGTTGGACATTTTCTAGAAAAGGCATCCAGATGCTGAACTGAACTTTTCAGTGTTGAACTGGATGGCTGACATTGAATAGGAAAAGTCTGAAACTATGACCATTTTCCTTTCCCACTTTCATTTAAATTTCATCTTTATAGTCTTGTCTCTCTATGCCAGTTCTTCCTGCCCCATGTTGTTTCTGTCCAGAGCTTCTGAAGTCACTAGGTTAAAAGATTAAACACTTGAACAGTCTACTCCTACAACTATCTTGAAATACTTTTTTCCCCTCTTTTCATCAAGTTGGCTGATTTGGGACTAAACTGACCAATATATCCTTTAATTATTTCAAGTTTCAAGCAGATGCCCTTGTCATATGACAAAGCATCTATGAAGCTTGAATATGAAAGAACAGAGTTTACTCAGTGGCTTGAGGAGGCATCCATTCTGTTGATAGCTCAGTTCCTGTGATCCCTTCCTAGTTCCCTAAAGGCAGATACTTGATGCTTGAGAGGGGAAGGGGGTAGGATTTCCATAGTATAAATGGGTTTAGTGAAATCTTTCTTAGGGTTTTTTCCAGGGAAGTATCTGTGTATCATCATCTTGAAGAATAATCTGGGGAAAAGAGATGGGGGACCAAACATACCTAGTGAATTAATTCTTCCCAAACCAAAGGGATCCAAGTGGCTATTAAGAGGTAGACTCAAGAGACCATCTGACTTAGGTCAGATGCAGAGAGGAAGGAGTCTGAATGGGGATGTAAGATGCTCTGAGGCCCCTCTGAAGATTCTTAAATAAGTCATACAGGAAAATCTAAGCTAACAGATCATCTTATTTCTCTCTCACTTTAAAAAAAAAGTCCTGAGCCCTTTAGTTTCAACTCCACCGATAATTCACACTGTGATAAGGGGCAAATCATTTTATCTCTCTAGCCCTCATTTTCCCTATATGTAAAATGAGGGTATCAGATGAGATGATTTGTAAAGTCTCTTACAGAAATAAGATTCTTTTTCTTTCCACAGGGTTTTTATAAGGAAAACATTTCATAAACCATTATTTAGTCCTGACCAGTCTTTTCAGGATATATGATTTCACTAATTTGGGCAACTCCTCAGTAAATGCTTGTCCTAATAAGTGGTTTAATGAATTGCCATGGCCAAAAAAATAAAAATTCATTGCCTGGTAAGCATCCTTCTGGTACTGAGCCTCTCTGGATTTGCCAAGCTGTTTCCTGGAAAACATATAGTATCACTTAGTCCCATGCTTAGAACCTTTCTAATTTGTGTAAGGTAGTGTTAAAAATGTCCTAATTTGATCCCGATGCCTTGACTAGGTGCAAACTTTTTTTTTTGACTGAATCAATCCGAACTAAATGTGTACAGGGCCTGTATACCTCCTTGAATCAATCAAAGTCATTGTGTGAGTGTCTGAACATCATAAGTACTATGAATGAAAAGGAGAAGCTGTCTGAATCAGGGGTAGAAGAGATTCTGATTCAAGTAGTTAGAGCAAGCATGGGGCAAAGGAAGGACTGAACTGTGGTAGACAGTGGAGATATCAAAAAAAGTCCTGGGGTCTATGGGCATTGTGGACAGAAGACTCCAGATTGAGTTAAGTCTCAAGAAAAGGTTGACTTTTTCCCTGACATTCCCTCCATACAGATATACAGATACTATAGTATATTATACAGTATACAGATACTATAACATAATTTTCTGTTTTGCAACCCAAATATTTTCAGAAGACTGAATTTTGCATAATCCACAAAGAAGCAAGGGGTTAATTAGAGACAGATATAGATATAAAAAATAAGCAGAGAACCCAACTTTTGCATAAGTAGTAGTCATTTTTCCTAACTAGGGATTTGGAACTATTTGGAATGGACTCAAAATTTTTCATTGAAAATAAATTTCGTGAAGCAGAAGAAAACCATGGACCTTAGGGCCATTATATTGTCTGCCAACCTAGTGAAAGTGAGCTAATTATTGTAATAGGGGGTTATACTTGGTAGGACCTGGCAAAGCTTATATTTTGCTGACATAACTTTTGAGAAGCCAGGCCACCACTCTACCATGATAAGGCTTCAGAGTAGAATTTGACTGGAGATATAAACCATAAAGTGCTATAAAAGTGAGCTATTATATGAATATTATGGATTTATGAACTTACAAATAAATCACTTTGAATTGCCTGAAATTCTACCAATTAGCAATCCATTTAGGTTAATAAACTCCTATTTTAAACCTTAAATGCCCTAAACAATGATTAAGGGGGAAGAAGATAAATCATTTTTACCTTAGCATGAACTAGCTCATTTGATTGGTTTTCTGTTAAGACCTGGTAGAGATCACATTGAAGGAATGTGACTTGTAATGAGAGAAAGGAGGAGAAAGGGGATAATTTTGGAATGTGGGGCATGGATGGGGTAAGGCCAGCCTAGGCAGGGGCACCATAATGAAGAACACTGGAGATTCAGAGGACAGCATGAGATGTCTGGCCTTTGAGGAGAGGGACCACCAAGAAGTAGAAGAAAGTGATAAAGGGAGATGGCAGAGTGTCAAAAGAAAATTTTGTCTGTTAAAAAAATTTTTCTTATCTCCTTTTCTTCTTCTAGACTCAAAGGATTAGGTAGTTTCTAATTAGCTAGGTTCTAATACCAGTGCATTCAATAACCTGCTGTGTGTCCTTGTCTCTGGGTTTCATCTATAAAATGAAGGAATTAGACTAGATGAAGAGGTCTTAACTGTTTTTGTTCCATTGAATTCTTGGTATTTTGATTATATCTAAAGATCAATTTTCAGAATAACATTTTTAAATGCATAAAATAAAATTCAGAAGATTATAGTAAAAGTCAAATATGTTATCACTCAACATATGGAATGTTATCAAAATGATATAAACATTTTGATACAGTGATGGGTCTAATAACCACAGTAATTTTGAAGCAGTAATGATCATAAATTATATTTCAAGATTTCTGCAACATTGGTAATGTGATATGAAAATATCTGTGGTTTCTATTGGTGACAAAATCATAGGTACCACTAATGCTACTAATAATGCAGCTAGTTTGTTGCTGACATTACTAATTGGAAATAATTTCAATTTATGGATCAGTGGGATGAGGAGAGGAGAGAAGAAAAGAGAAGAGTGGGGAGGGGAGGGGAAGGAAGAAGGGAGGGAGGAGGAGGACGGAGGAGACAGGTGAGAGGAGGCTTTCTAACTACAGATGAGTTCAAGGTTTCTTGAGTGAAAGGTACATCAAAACATTTCTATTCATGCACTCATTTGACTTAGGGAAAACATTAGAACTAACTGAAGTGTCTGGTCATTTTATCCTTAGGTTGACATGTCCTTGGGTTTTTTAGCAACTGTAGAATAAGTACAGAAGGTGATCGTTGTTGCTGTGTTTTGTCCAATATTGAAGCATAGTCGAAGATATAGAACCAACCATACAATTTACAGCTGGAAGGGAACTGAGAGGTCATCCTGCCCAGGTGTTCTTTATCCTAGGATCGATGAACTTTTAAACAAAATGTTTTGATAACTTTATTTCAGTATAATTGGTTTCCTTTGTAATCGTATGTATTACATCTTATCCATTCAAAAACATTATTCTAGGCCATAGGTTTCACCAGTCTGAGAAAGGGGTCCATTCTGAGAGGTCTTCATTAGATTCCCAAAGGGGTTCATAACACACAGAAAAGGTTCAGAATCTTTGATCTGGTCTTATATTTTACAGAGGAAACGGAAGCCCAGAGATGTGAAATGATTCCTTTCAAGTCACACAGCTAGTTAGTGGCAGGATGAATAGTAGAACCCATGTCTTTTGACTCCCAGCCCAGGGTTTTTCTTCTGCATTCCAGAATGCTTAGCAAAGGCTTTTTGGTTAGGTTGAGGGTAATTCACACCAGGAGTGAACAACTGTCAGCCTGATTTGCTAAGGGTCTCTTTCACACCGAGTGAGTTGCCAAATAGCCCCTGTTGGGTGCCTATGATGCTGCCCTGCTGATTCCATGAGCCACAGTGAATAGAAGGGACTGAATTTTTCAGTGCTGTCTCATTTCCCTTTGGTAGCACAGAGATGGGTGCCTTGGTTTCCCCTGACCCCACATACAATGTGATGTGAATAATAGGAGATGGCACCAGGTGTCCAACAATAGCATTGTCAGCTGGCATCAGAGGACCTGGATGCAAATTCTGGCTGTTACTTATACCCTTGTGACCTTGGGGAAGTCACTTTCTTTCTAGGCCTCATTGATAAAATGGGGGGTCTTGGACTAGCTAATCTCTAGGTTTGGTTTCATCTCTAAATCCAATGAATTCAACAAGTTATCTAGCAAATTTGTCAGTAAAGCAATTTTCCCATTACAATATCAGTATTTCAAGCAAGGTATTCTGAGGGGCTTAAATGGATAGTTGCCTCCTCTCATGATAGCTCACAGAGCCTATTTCTATAGTGCTCCATGTAATGCTTTGTTCAAAATATAATTATCTACATTTTATAGATTAGGCAACAGAAGCTAAAAGGAGGGAAATGACTTGTTTAAGGTCACATGGGCTTAAACCCAACTTCCTGTCCTCCTTTGGGCATATGGACATAGCATAGGCTACAACCAATTTTATCTCCTCTCTGAACATTAGATCATATTGAGATGATGTTGGCATTCTGCTTGAAATTGATGAAAAAGTATCAGTCACCTTTGGACTAGCTCGTATCTTGGTCACTAAATGAAATCACCTGTTGGAAGCCATAGAAAATGCATTCTGCCCCAGTGCTGACAAGTATTTCTGGAAGAAGTAGAAATCGCAGAGAGCTGGTAATCAAGGCTAACTAGCACTGCACCCCAAAATTCACATTGCAGGCCGGATTGAAATCCGTGGGAAGCCCCATCCTTTCTCCTAGCCAGGTCCTAGCAAAAGCCCTGAATACAGCATGTCATTATGATTAATTGTGGGTAATGAGGTTTTTATGAACCCAAGAAAGAGAAGCGTTTGTTTCTCTGGTATTCCAATCAGTCTCCTATTTGTTTTAAAGCGCTCTACAGAGGAAAGCCAAAATATAATAGGGAATGACTATTCTAAAAGCTCTTTTCTTCTGCCAGAGGTTTAGCTTCAGTAAATTAATATGCAGCTCCCAGTTAGAATTTTGTGTGCTGTTTGGAGGACACAGTAAAAAAAAAAAAAGGTTTCCAGGTTCAAAATATCCAAGAAAAACCAGCCTCAGAGAGATGTCCTACAAGTGCCCTGTAAAGCAAGGTGGTGTTTGGATACAATTAGGCAGACATCCAAAGAAGGAGGGTGGGGTGGAGTGGAATTGGTAGGAAGGAATGGGGTGAGGTGGAGTGGCTTAGAATACTTCTTTTATCAAAAAAGCATTGGGTGTTATTATAAATGTATCATTATTCTTGGACTTGCCAGAAGGTGGCGCAAATTCACTACTGATTCTGCCAACCGAGACCCAGCTTTCTTCTCTCCTTTGCTACCCTGTTGAAGTACAATTCAAACAGAAAAGAAAAAAAATAAAATAAACAGGGAGATTTAATCTTAATCGTTTTTCTCTTAAATGGCACCCCTCATAAATTATAACATCTGTCTACTTATTTCCTTCCTGAAGCAGCTGATGAGGAGGCTAAGGAATGAGGGAGAAACACTAGAAGGATTTGAAAAGCAGAATTTTGAATATCTTAATGCAAGAAAATGAATAGGATGAGGTTTCTAATGGCTTTAGACATCGGCTGGGTTTGGCAAATAACCTCGGTGACGCATTCTGACAAATAGTAAAGAACGCATGTAACCAGAAGAGATTTCTTGCCATTTTAATAGATCCTTTTATTCATTTGTGTGGCTACTTTTTGTTTATGAAATAGGAGGGAAGCACTTTTATTCTTACCTAGACACACACATACGTATGTGTGCGTATGTTTATTTATATATACACACACTAAGTTTCCATTTTTGTAGTGAAAATTAGACTTTCACATGCAAGACACTTCCAGGATTCAGGAGAATTAGCAGGGATGTTGGGAAGGTGGAGGGGGTGGGGAGGTTTAGGTATGTGTGTATGGGTGTGTGTGTACTGGTATCATGAACTGGCATGGAGCCATTCATCAAACGTTTTCACTTAGTTATTGACTTTTTCAAATTTGCAAAAGCATTATTAGAGCATGGGAAATTTGACTTGAAGGGAGAAACTTTTTGTAACATAAAGTGGAGGCAAGCATCTGTGGTTTGCACTTTCCTAAATCTTTAGAACTTCTAAGAGGACTTAGAAGCCAGAGGCAAGTGTTCCTGAAAGATAACTGCTTGTATAAAAACAAAAATCAACACACACAGACACACACACAGACACACACACAGACACACACATCCATTTACATTCTCAACAAATTGTGAGTTTGCATTTGAAGCATCATCAGACAATGGCTACTCAGTTCTGGTTGTTAGTGATTTTTACTCAGGGATTTAGCAAGGTGTTTTAAAATTTATAATCAGATAATAAATATTTTCTAACTAAAATGTATTCTTTAAAAATCAATTTGGAAAATGTTTGCTCTAAGTGTCAGTGTATTACAGTTTCACTCAGCTTCTCTACCATATCTTGTAATTTGTTTTCCTTGACTTGTTTCTTTAAAAACAACAAAATAGCTTGTAAAATTAACTTAAAATATTTTTTTCTTATGGTGCACAATGAAAAAAGAAATGACAGTATTTATCACAAGATGACGAAGAGTTGCCCATTTCCCACACCTAAAATCTTTCCTTGAAATCTTTTGAGGCTTCTTGTAAAGCTGGGCATATTCAGCTTTTAAAATATCTTCTTGCATTTATTTCGGGGAAAGTAGTGGTTCTTTTGGAGGGAAACCAGAGAGCTTACAATAAGGACAGGTGGTTTTGTTCAACAACTTATTCTAAGAGTTATTTTCATGGACTGATTGGTAGTTTATACTTTTTTTCTAAGCCTAATTTGGGAAATCTTCCTCCCTTGAAGTGTCATCATTTTGTTTTCCTCTGAAAGAGCTGTGTGGGAGCAGTGACTCACAATGAAGCAAATTCTCATTTTAATGACATATTTTCCCTTACAGGATCATGAACAATTTTTTTTGGAAGGGGACATAGTATATATGAAGATTAAAAAAAAAAATCAAGTACACGTCAGGATGATCAGCTTTTCCTTTCAGTTAAACTACAGAGCAGATCTGCATTTTCTATTTCTATTTTAGAAAGAAAAGTTCCTCCCTCCCTCCCTTCGTCCCTCCCTCCCTTCCTTCCTTCCTTCCTTCCTTCCTTCCTTCCTTCCTTCCTTCCTTCCTTCCTTCCTTCCTTCCTTCCTTCCTCCCTCCCTCCCTCCCTCCCTCCCTCCCTCCCTCCCTCCCTTCCTTCCTTCCTTCCTTCCTTCCTTCCTTCCTTCCTTCCTTCCTTCCTTCCCTCCCTCCCTCTTCTTCTTCTTCTTTTCTCTCTCTGTCTCTCTGTGTCTCTGTGTCTCTCCCTCTGTATCTCTGTCTCTGTCTCTGTCTCTCTCTGTCTCTCTCTCTCCAGTACAAACACTTCTATTTCCCTAGGAATAAAATTTAAACCTTTACCATTTTAAATATCTTGACCACTTGGAGTTTGGGGAAGATTTCTGTTTTTATTTCTTTTGGATGAGGTTGTTAACTAGGATTGATTGGGATTGGCTTGTTTAGCAGATGGAGAGCAAGTTTTAAACCAAATTGTATTAATTTCCTCTTGGAAGATCTTCTCGGCAAAGTATTTTTAAATCAGTCGGGTTTTATGGCTGTGAGACAACACATGCCAAATGTAATGCCTAGTGCAGACACAAGGCTCGATCCTCAGTATCTGTTACCTTATTTGAAATTAAGAAGGGGAATGTAGTCTTCTTCCCATTTCAGTGTAAAAAGGATTTGACTTCATGTCTCTGTTTTTTTGTTTTGTAAATACCAACTAATGTGCCTGGAATCCAAGTTGCTGCCCGGTCTGGCCAATGACAATTACATCTTTGGAACTTATGGACTTGGGACCTGGGGAAGACTGGAGAGATATCCTTTTTAACCTCACTCTCATCTGACAGGTTTAATTGTCACTTAAGGTGTTAAGGCCAATTCTACACCTTCTTTAAGGTGAATTTCAGAATCTTTGCAATTTAAACTAAGGGCTTTCTTTCTATTTTGGCAGAATCTCCTTGTTCCCTATCCTTCCCCTTTCCTTCCTCGTTCCCTGCCCTCCTGGTTTCTTTTTTCCCTCCTTCGTAGACAGTGGAGGAGAAAGGAAATGAAAACAAACTACATTTTGCACTTTTCACAATAGTCTCTGGAAATCGGTTCCAGCCACTTTAGCAGAAATCGCAGAAACGGGAAGAGAAATCCCCAAAAAGGAGGCCATTATTTATAGCCAGAGAGTTATAGTCTGGCACCATATGGTAGGATTTATCAGATTCTTGCCTTTATTTTTTTTCCTCTTCCACATCGGGCAAACAGTGGCTTCACATACAATACACAGTCAGCTTCAGACTCATGTCTTTTCTGGGAACTCCTTTTATCTGGGCCCCCTCCCCCCTTCCTCCACCAGTGCCTCTATTTTCTCTCCAGATGAAGTTGATCAAAGAAACTGTTGTTGCCTTCTAATCAATTTAAGCAAAAATAATTAATGACTATTGGGGAGAGAAGGCACTTTTGCTCTTCATATTTAGCTGCACAAAATTTAACTCTCTTCCTTGCTTTGGAAGCTTTGAGGTCCTAGGGTGACATTGACCAGGTGGAAGGTGGTGTAGGGTTAAGAAGCATCAGACCTATAAGAAGAGTCTGACTTCCTCTTCATTTTGTCTCCCTTTGTGTAACATACTAGGGCAAGCAAGGTCTGCCAATCACTATCATTTCTCTTTCTTGTTCTATAAAGACAGGGTCGTCACAGCAACAGGGACATGACAGGCTGGTATCTATCTCGAACTCCAGGGGGGCCCTAATAGGATTGAACCAAAAGATCAAGTGAATGGTTTCCTATTTTAGGCCTGTAATAACTCTGAACTGCTTGCATATACATGGACCTTACAGTATTATGAGGCGACTTTTAATCCGAGAAAAGATCTGTCTGTTTCCTAGAGGGCTTGACTTTAGAAAGCCCTACCAGGGTCTCCCTCCCCCTACTTTCCTGCCCTGCCTTGAAAAAAACAAAACAAAACAAAACAAAACTCTCCCACCTCCCTCCTCCACTTACCCCCAATGAAACTGAAGGTGTCATTTCCTTTCATTAATTCATTTTACCAGATCAAAGTAAATACTTTGTTTACAGGGAACAAAGACACCCCTTTTTGGTATTCTATGGAAGTCTCTAGCAGTCAGAAGTTTGCTCATCTCTGAGATAAACTGGTCTTAGATATAACTGAGCCTGGAGTGTCTCCCCTCCCCAAAATAAACATGGAGTTTTCCCTCACAGACCCCATCAGTGCCTGAAACATAGTGAGAGGGGATGTGGGAACTAGGAGGGTGTATGTGACTAGGGTATGGACAGGGTTAGGAAAAAAAAAACACTGGAGGGGGGTTGGAGATGGGGAGAGGGTGGGAAGGAGATGGGGGTTGCTGCTCATGTTCACCACCAAGTCCAGGGGAAACCAGGCGTCAAAGAAGACTGACTTCAAAAAAAAAATGAGAATGACTGAGAAATCTGTATGCAAACAAGAATTGGAATAATCACTGTCGCCAACATCTGTCACCACAGCTGTTGAATTCCCTCTTTTCTTTCTGGTTGGTAAGGGAACCTTTCAGGCTCACATGGTCCAGAAATGTACTCAGCACTTGTGTTTACAAACAGAAAGATCTGAGTCTCTGTATGCTAGACCTGTTGGAAAAAGAAATCAGTATAAAATTCTTATCGCTACCTTTTGGGCAGAAATAGCCAGTCAAGACTTAACAACTGCCTGATGAGTACATTCAGAACAGGTAGTACTATCTGGCAGTAACAGAACAGAATTGGAAAAGAAGTTTGCCTACTTTGTAAGGAGAGGAGATTCCTTTTCCTTTATCCAACTGGGGATCTTCGACTGGTGACTATTAAAAAAGAGGTGATGTGGGGGCTTTCATTTTCTTTTTAAAATTATAACACATTGTTGTAGGGTTGGATGAGATGTACTGTGGAGTAGTTATTAGAAAGCCAGTCTTAGAATGCTGGGTCCAAGTCTCACTTCTGCAACATACTGGCTATGTGAGCCTGGGCAAGTATTTTAACCTCTCAAAGTCCCAGACAATTAAGACCCAGACCCTTAACCTTTTTTGTTATATAGATCTCTCTGGCAGTCTAGTGAAGCCTATGGACCTCTTCTCAGAAGAATGTTTTTAAGCGAATAAAATAAAATACATTGTATTGTAGAGGAAACCAGTTACATTGAAATTAAGATGCAATTATTTTCCTGTTCAAGTTCATAGACCCCTTGAAATCTATCTAAGGAACTTTGGGGGCCTCTGTGGACCCTAGGTTCAGAAGCCCTGCTCTAGGACTAAGTTGCAGAGTGGTTCCACTATATTGATGGAGGAAATTTCCTCACTGGGAGTTAATGAAATACTTATCTCCAACATTCCTTCTTCTCTCTTACCTCCCAAATAAGTTCATTCATAGAATTTTAGAGTTGAAACATCATCTACTCCAACCCTATTATTTTATAAAGCAAGAAAATGTGACCCAGAGAGGTGTGACTTGCTCAAGTTAACACAGGTAGAGAGTAACAGACATGCAATTTAGACTCAGGTCTTCTGAACCCCAAATACAATACTTTCCTATTACTTTCTCCACTCTAAAGAGTATTTATTAAGTACCTACTCTGCACAAGGTAGGGTGGTAGAAACAGAGACAGAAACTCCATCAAGAAATGTACAATCCCACAGGGGATGAAAAGCAAAACACTTGGAGGGACTTTGTAACAAGTGGCATAGAGAATGTCTAAAGTTATTCAATGGAGAAAAGTTCATTCCTGTCTGGAGAAATCAGGGAAGACCATGCAGGAGGGAGATTTTGATCTTGACCTAGAAGAATGGGTAATATTTTCTTAAGCTAGAAAGATGGGAGAGGTAGATAAGGAAGGACATTCTAAGTAGAGAGAAAGGGATAAACAAAGGGTAGAGAATGTAAGGACGCTTTGAGGATCAATAAGCAGTAGTTTGGTTGCAACAGTGGGTGTGCGAAAGGAAGGGGGTAAGAACTGAATCTGTGATTTTATGACTATAGGAAATTCATGTCTTAGAGAATTACCTAGAGAATTGATGTCAAACTAAAATAGAAATGGAGTGGTAAACTAAGGATCTCTCAGCCGTATATTGACTTAGTTTTAAAATGTAGTATCATCTATATTTTATTGTCTTTTTATTTATTTTGTTAAATGTTTCCCAATTACATTTTAAACAAGTTTAGACCACACTCTAGAGTTTGTGGGCTGCATGCCCCAACCCTTGGCCACATATTTTACTTCTCTGGTAGAGCACAGGGGGATGGGAGAGGGTAGAGGTTAAGTGACTTGACCAGCATCTGCCTCTAGTTGTCAGAGGTAGGCCTTGAACCCAGGTCTTCCTGGCTGGCTATCTACCATGTTTCCCTGCCTCTTTGATGAAAGGAATTAGTATGAAATAAGGCTAGAAAAATAGGCTTGCGTCAAAGGTCATAGGACTTTGAATTTGAGGTCTAACAAGGACTTCTATTCCATAGGCAATGGGAAAGCATTAAAGGTTTTGAGCAGGGTAGTGACACCATCAAAGAAATTCTTTTAGGAAAACAATGCAACTGGTTTGGCTGAGTAAGGGGAGGTAGGGAGATGAACCAATAGGCAACTGCTTTTTTTTTTTTAGGTATCAGGTAATAAGGGCTTGAATTAGGGCAGTTGTAGGGACAATGCCAAGAAAGAAGATGGGTATGAGGGAGGAGATTGTGAATAAAAAATTTACCAAACATTATGACTGACTTTATAGCCAATGATAGAGAGAAAGAATCAAATGTAACAGAAGTGTTTGTTTTAAATATATGTATTATATTTATGTATCTATGTTTTATCTCCAATAGATTTTAATTTCTGGATGTCAGGGATTATATTATACACATTATTTTTGTATCTGCCAACACCAAGGACAGTGCTCTGCATATAGTTGGCTCTTAATGTTTATTAAATGCTATTGAATGGTAGTGATGGAGGTTGGAGTTCTTTGAGATTGAGAGGGCAAGAAGAAATGCAATATGGGGCTAGGAAGTCTGAGCAGCCAAGGACAGTATGAGGCCTCTGGTTGTCTGTGGAGAGGGCACCCAGAGAGGAAGATGGGAGCAGAAAAGGGAGCTGGAAAATCACCAGAAATAAATTCAATTTTATTTGGTTTTGTTAAAGGGCAACCGGTTTGTGGCTATCCTTTCAAATAGCATAACATAGTTATGGGAACTAGGGAGTTCCATCCAGGACATCTGAGAAGGAAACACTCCAGAAACTCCTCTGAAAGGTTAATCAGAAACTGAACTTCTCCTTTGGTAGTCTTCCCTGGGCTTTGGTCAGACATACAAACTATTCAGAGGATCATGGCTGCAGTTGTAGAATATTGGGAGAGGTATAGAGACATCTGTGAACTCTATGTTTTACCTATCTAATTCAAACTTCTATTACTGTTTAGCCCTGCCGAGCTCAGTCCATAAGGCTGGGGGTGTGTGGTTGGGGAGGGTATATGTGAATGATCTCTTACTAAGCTATTATTATATCAAGAGAGCTGACCCTCCTGCCTCTAGTTTTTCCTTTTTTCAAATCCATCCTTTTCTTTAATATTTTGAGGAATTGTGGTTTTACTGATATTTTCAAACTGATGCAAATGACAATCTCTGTCTCCCTTACAAGACTATTTGGATAAGAAAAATTCATTACTTAATGTTTGTCTCTCCCCTCATCCACCTTGTCCTTCTTGCTGTAAACCTCTATCAGTTTAGATAGGCTGATCCTCAGGTCTACTTTTAACTATATCTCCAGGTTGGTAAGACCTGCCATTTCTTGCATTCTGCCAACATAGCTTTTAATAACCTAGGATGACTTCTATTCCATTATAGTGCATCAGAATAGAATTTTAGAAGAGACTCTTCTTTTTTTAATTAATTAATTTTTAGTTTTCAACATTCATTTCCACAAGATTTTGATTCCAAATTTTCCCCCTCCATCTCTCCCTTCCTCCCACCCCAAGACATTGTGCATTCTGATTTCCCCTTCCCCCAATCTGCCCTCTCTTCTATCATACCCCTCCTTTCCTTTATCCTCATCTTTTCTTTTTCTTATAGGTCATAATAGATTTCTATACCTTATTACCTGTATTTCTTATTTCCCAGTTGCATGTAAAAACAATTCTCAACATTCGTTCCTAAATCTTTGAGTTCCAACTTCTCTCCCTTCCTCCCTCGCTACACATTCCCACTGTGAAGGCAAGCAATTCAGTATAGGTTATACATGTGTAAGTATGCAAAAAACTTCCATAATAGTCACATTGTGAAAGACTAACTATATTTCCCTCCATCCTATCCTGTCCCCCATTTATTCTATTCTCTCTTTTTTCCTTGTCCCTCCCCAAGAGGCTGTTCTTCTTACACCAAAATAAATATTTCTAAGTTATAAGTATGATCATTATACTAAACTAAAATGTAGTCCTAACTAAAATGGTTTCTCATTGTTGACAGGATAAAATACAGACGCCTGAGGATATTCTCAAGATGTTCCCTCATCTTGTCCTTCACTCTTCTAGTTATTCCCTATACCTGATACATACTTGCTCTGTATGTCTTTCTGTTGAAATCCTTTGCCTCCTTTAAGGCCCAACTTGGATCCTATCTCCTTCGTGAAACCTCCTCTGGTACCCTAGTAGAAACTGATTTCTTATAGCTCTTTGTCCACATATTTCCTCTGCATTTATCCCATTATGTTTTATATCAAAATTCTTTGTGAACCATTTGTTCTGAGATTGAACTGCAAGATATATATCCCAAGGAGGTCAGTGAAAAAGAGAAAAATCCCATGGATGTTAAAATACAGCTACTTTTCTTTGAAGGTGCCAGGAGCTTGAAACAAAATTGAAGATCATCAATTGGGGAATGGCTAAACAAGTTGTAATGCATGAATATAATGTAATATTGCTACGTAATAAAAAATGATGACTATAAGGAATACAGAGAATCATGGAAAGATTTGTATGAACTGTTGATGCCAAACAAAATGAACAGAACTAGGGTGGGGATGGGAGAATGCAAATTGACTATGTCAATGAAAATAACAACAAAACAATTGAAACACAATGCTGCAAAATTATAATGACCGTGCTTATCCTCAAAGAAGAGGGAAGGCACCTCCCTCTATTTCTTTGCAGAGAGGAACTATGGGTATTGAACATTATATTATTATGTCAGACTTTTAAAGTATGTTCATTAATTATTCTGATTTTTTCAATCTTTTTGTTATAAGGATCATCTCTTGAGGGAAGTGTAGAGGGAAGCAATATCTTGTGAAATGTAGGTCAATATAAAGAAAAGATGTCAGTTATTTATTTCAAACATGTCTTCCTTATTTTATAGGTAAGGAAAGTGGAGCCTGAGAGGTCTAATAATTTTACTAAAATTACTTTAGAAGTCAGTGATTGAGAAAATATTAGATGGAGGACCAAGTCTTGGAGTACCTCCATGATGATTCAGCAAAACTGAGAGTCCAGAAAAGAACCAAGAGAAAGCAATATCATGAAAACCTTGAGCAAAGAGTATACACATGAGAAGGGACTGCTCAATAGTGCAAAATGCTACAGAAGTTAAATTTAAAAAAAGATGAGGACTGAGAAAAGGTAATTGGATCTGGCAATTATAATATCTTGGTAACTCTGGAGAAAGCATAGTACAATATAATGGACAGAGCATTGAACTTGGGAGATAAGAAGACCTGAGTTTGAATCCTTTCTTAGGCACCTACTTGATATGTGACTCTGGACAACTCAATTAAAGTGGGGATGATAATACTTACAGTAGCTGCTGTACCTCACAGTTTTGTCTTGGGGAAAATATTTTGTGTCTTTAAAGTGACGTGGAAATATGAGTTGCTATTTCACCCCATGCAACTGTGGTACAGTGGAAATAGCACTTCATTTGGAGTCAGAAGACTTGGGTTCAATTCCCAACTTGGTCACTCACTATCTATATGAACTCAAGTAAGCCTTTTTGAACCCCTCTTTGGTTGTCTATAAAATGAGGTGGTTGGACTAGTTGGCCTCTAGGGTTTTTGTAGCCCTAAAACTATGATATTAATAGCCATAGTATCTCCTGACTCCCTGTCTTTTCAGAAATTTTAAGTGGTACCCCAAAGGCAGTGAAAACTTCAACATGTAGAGGAGAACCCTGGGGAATCTAGGTACCAGGGATCTTGTTCAGGGTTACCATAAAACACTTTTATCTTCAGGAGAATGGCATTTCTACTACCAGTCTTGAGTTGGGGGGAGCTTGAACAATAGGCCAAACCTCCCTGTTTGATTCAGACCCCCTTAGCTGTTAGGCTTTGAAATGTTGATAATTTTAAGATTCCTTCTAGTTCTTTTCCTTCGGTGCCCCTAAGTCACTGAGGAGGAAGGACTGAAGGGGTTCTGTGGGGATTCCAAACCATCCTGAGTCTGCCCTGCAGGTTAGAAATAAAAAAAGCGAACAAATAAATGTCATTTAAAAAGTAGCAGCTCTCTAAGCCCCAGAAAGTGCTATGTAACAGGACAAAATCTTCCCCTTTTAGGGATTAAAAGATTTGTCTTTCCTTAGCTGAGAAGGCTATCTGATGTTCCATGTAAGAAGGACCCCCTGCTAACTGACACAGTGTGGAAATGGTGACCCAGGTTTCAATGCTCTGAGGATCAAGTGCCTAGTGAATTTTATTGGGAAGAAGAAAATGGAGGAGGAGGAGGAATGAGAAACTCCATTTCCTCAAATCCCCTTGAAAGGGTGTATTAGAAATTCCTGTAGGGTAAAGAGAAATCTCCCCCGATGAGGTGGCTCTGGTAGTTAGAGATCTTATTGTAAAATTATATTTTTCCCTCAGAAGGCTGACTGAGTCAACTGCTGCTTATCCAGGATCCTGGGGGGAAGGGGCCAGCAGAAGAGGGAGATTGTGAACAGCTGCTGAGTGGAATCCAGATAATCCCCAAACCTCATTTCCCCCATTAGTTACAAATTCCTCTCCCACCTTAATTTTTTTTTTTTAACCAGGGCTTCTTTAAAGAAGTTACAGGACCAGCTTTGAGTTTAAACTCCTTTTATCTTCCTGGCCCAAGAGGGTTACGGGCTAATGAACAGTGAAATCAGGAAAAAAAAAAAAACAAGAAGTCAAAAGGCTGATATAATCCACAAATTGGATCATCAGTCCTTGAGTAATCAAGAACTGCTAGCCCTAAAACTTGTCTTCCCTCTTTGATGTCCTTACACTCAGAAGGTGCATACATTGGCCTCTTGTGATAGATCTCTTTAGAATGGAAGGTCCTTTCCATCCAACCAAGTAAAAGCTCATGAGGAATTCCTCAAATCCACTGGCCTGATGTCCCCTGAGGGTAACTTTTATTGACATATAAGCAGGTGGGTTGGAACTTGGGATCAGAGGATTGGGAGTTGGAAGGAACCTGGAAGATTTTTATTTTATTTTATTGCAGATTTTTTGAGATCAGGATTAGAGATGGAATAGACCTTAGAATTCATCTAGTTCTAATGAAAATAAGAAAACTGAGAAGATGTGATGTTGTGACTTATATGTCTACGTTGTAGAGGCAGTGGTGTAGTCATAATTTGAATTTAAATCTTTTAACTGAAAATTTGCAGATTCTGGTTTTGTAAAGAGAAACTTTGTATAGAATCAGAGGCCATATGATTTAGTGCTAAATGAGTCCTTACCAGTTTTCTAGTATAGCCACCTCAGGTTACATGTAACGAACTGAGTCTCAGAGAGGTAAAGAGATTTTCCAAAGGCTACACTGGTGGCAATAACATTCGAGTTTGAAACCTGGGATCATCTGATTCCAAGTCTTGTGCTCGCCTGCTATGGCTTCCTCTCTCTTACCAATTGACTATTTTCACAGGCCCCTCCCACTCAGTCACAGTTGTGAAGACATAACTTGTATCTTCCTGTGGAAGGGTGGTATTTAGATAGTGAATAATGGATGGAAGAATTTGCATTTTATTCTGAAAGCTAGTGGTAGCTAGATCCCATCTCATTAACTCCCCATACAGGATTATGAAACTTTAAAGTTGAAAAGCATCTTGGAGGTCATTTAATCTAATATCACCTAATTCAGCAGTTTTCTTTACAACATCCCCGAGAGTTGGTCATCTAACTCTTCTTCAAATACTTCTAGGAGCAAGAAACTTGTCACCTCTCAAGAGAGTCCAATTCATCTTTGGACAGCTCCAAGTTTTAGATTATTTTTCCTTATATTGATCAAAATCTACCTTCCTAAAACTTACATCCACTGGTCCTACTTCTGACCTAAAGAGATATGAAGAATAAGGCTACTCTCTGCTCTGCTTGATAGCTCTGAGATTTGAGGATAGTTGTCAAATTTCTTTATGTTTCTTGACTAATCACCCCTAGCTATTGCTCATATAACACAATTTTTAGAGCTTGTATTAAGCTAGTTTTCATCCTCTATAAATACTCCAAGTTGTTAATGTCCCTCTTAAAATGTGGTGCCAAGTTTGGAATTCAATACTCCAGATTCAGAATGGTCAATTAAGAGTCCAGTGGACCTGTGCTATGAACCTTATACATGAATACAAGAAACATATATGAACCTTAAGGAGATATCTAATTGAGAGGTAATTTCAGGGTTGGCCCTGAGAGGGTAATGTATGTGTTTTTAAGATGGGATTAGGAGTGTATGGTATTGGGATGTTTGTAGATAATATTTTGTATACCTTCATTATGTCTAATAAAAATAATAGCTATTATTTATATATAGCTTTTATAAGGTTTGCAAAGTGCTTTACATATATGACCTCATTTGATCTTCACAACCACCCTTGGAGATAGAGACTATTATTATCCTCATTTGTGACCTTTTTCAGTAAAAGACAAGGTAGCAAAATTTGTTTTCAGTGCCCCTTCATTTTCTCTCTCCCCATCTTTGATATCTTCATTTTGCTCAGAGCAAGCACTCCTGCCCAATTATAATGGTGTCACTGTGTTTCTGCTCTTTCTAGGTAGGTCACATCTCATTTTGGGGCTCTTGCTTCCCCCCATTAAAACTTAGTTGTCCTTTAGGTCTTATTTTCTCATGGACTGTTCTACTCAAGAAGGTAACGAGCCTAAAAACGAACGTAATCTGAGGCCATAGGCAAACAAGTTTGATTTCAGGTGTCTTTATGTATATGAAAATAAGGTTAAGACCACTTAAGAAATATGATATAGTGGAAATAGCCCAGTATCTGGAGTTAGATGACCCATGTTCAGTTCTTATCTCTGTTGCTTACTTTTTGTGTGACCTTGGCCAAGTGACTTAACCTCCTTAGGCATCTTCCCCTTCACTTCATTTATAAAATGAGGGGGCATGTACTAAATGATCTCTCAGGTCTCTTTTAAATCTAAGTCCTGTTGTCTATCAGGGGTAGGGAACCTATGGCCCTCTAGGTCAAGGGTGGGGAAACTTAAGCCTCGAGCCCAAACTCAAGTGCATCCCTTTGACTGTGACCTCAAGACAGCAGGTTCCCCACCCCTCATACTCCATGAGGATTAGCTGAAGCTTATATTGAGACATTTCTAATCCCCCAGCCCAAGGAGGTTTAGCTTTCCTCTGGATTTTTTGGTGCGTGTCACTCATATGTCTGCAGTACATTATAATTTATTTACATCTATATCTTATGTCCCTCCTTCATGCCTCTGTTACACATTAAATTGTAAGAGACTATGCTGTATTCATTCTCATAGCCTTTAGACTGTCATTTTACCCATTTCCATCTTGAAATTTCCTCTTACCTAGATAGAGCAGGGGCCCCTGAACTTTTCTATAATAGGAGATAAACAAGCACTTAGTTGCTTACCAATGAGTTCTATATCCTAGAGCACCAAAAGATTAGTTGAAATGATTGTTGAGACATTTTCAGTGATGTTTCAAAAAACCATAGAGAATTGCTAGAGAAGTAGAGGCGAATGATCTTTTCTTCTTCTACCCCCCTCAAAAAAAGTGTGGGGGAGTAGCTATAGACTGGTGAATTTGGCAAAACTCTAGAACATGTTTTTAAAGGAATTGTTGAGTAGCATTTAGAAAGGAAGAAATGATCAATAAAATGCCATATATCTTCATTAGAAAAAACGTCATGCCACACTAACCTCATTTCCTTTTGTGAGAAGGAAATGTCATAAATATAGTATACCCAGATTTTAGCAAACCTTTTGACAAAGTCATGCTATCCTTGTGGGCCAAATGGAGATTTATATACTAGATAATGGTGCCATTAGGAGTATTTGAAACCAGTTGAATGAGTGGATGCAGAGTAGTCAGTAGTCAGATCCATGACAGCATGGAGGGATGTCTCCACTGGAGTGTAAGGATCATGTACAACAACTACATGATATTAAAGACAGCCCTCCATGTTGCCATCAATCAAATAATGATTATTCTTTGAAACATATTATTCAATCTGTTCCTGAACCCACCTAACTGTACCATAGTCAAATCTGTATTCCTCTATTTTGTTCACAAGGATACTATGAGAGATTTCTTCAGTGGTTTGATGAAATCCAGGTATACTGTGTCTATGAAACTCCATTGTCAAAAAAAGGAAATGACATTAGTGTGACATGAACTGTTTTTGATGAAGCCAAGCTGGCTCATGATGACAACTGCATCCCTTCTAAATGCTTAGAAAACATCCCTTCAATAATGTTTTAGAATCTTTCCAGGAGTCAAAATCAAGTCCATATGACAGTGGTTTAAAGACTCTAGTGTCTATCCTTTTATGCAAATTTACAAACCATCTGCACATTTCTGGTCCTGTGCTATCTGCCTTGTTCTCCATGATTTTTCAAAGATCACTGATTGCAACAGCTCAGCAACCACATTTGCCACTTCCTGGTGAGTTGAGGGGGGTGGGGAATGTGATGGTGTAGGTTTTGTAGGCTGGGCAATGAATCTTTTAATATACTCCCTTATCATTTTCTCACTTATCTTCATTTTCAACTCCCTATTAACTATTTTCTTTTTATCCTTTTCACTCTGATGATCATTTACCTTGCTGGAGAGACCAGCAACAAAATAAAAGTTGAGCTGTTTTAACTTCTTTCTTCCGTTTTCATCACTTCATCTACCTCTATGTGGCAACCTATGGCCATTTAAAAAACTTTTTTTCATATTTTCAATATACTTTAAAAAAGTCCTTTGTGATGTTCATAACATTCATTATCAGCCTCGAGTCATTTTGAGCTTTAGCATTCCAGCCACTTTTCTTATAGGACTGTGCCATTATTTTGTATTTGTCCTTAATTGCCTGCTCTTATTTCTATCCTCTATACTCGTCTTTTAAAAGCCTACATTCAGCAAATAGTTACTTTATTAAGGTGTTTATTTTCTCTAGATGGCTCACTTTTCCTTTTCTAATCATTGCTTTTATCTTCAGAATTTCATTCTTGAGAACTTACTTTCTTTTTGCCCTGACTTCCTGTGTAGAACGTAAGGCCATTGGATCTTATCTTTACTCTGAACTTGTTGAAATTTGCTCTCCTTAAATCTAGGGTGTGAGTCTGACTATGCACGGCATTCATTGCTTTTCACTATCTTGAATTTCTAGATGAAGTGTTCACCTCTATATAGATCTCCTACTGCTTATTTGCTTATTTTGTCCATCAATAAACATTTATTAAGAACCTTTTATGTGCCAAATTCTGTGCTAGGGATACAAAGAAGGCAAAAGACTGTCCCTGGGAGAGAGAGAGATAGAAAATTCCCAGAGCTAAATGGAGGATCTGGGAGAAGCAATCCACTGTCCATCCACCCATCTCTCTAGTCAGAGGGAGGGTGGGGCCATAGGGACAAAGGGTATAAGGGCTTTTACTCTTATGTTTAAATTTCCACAATTGTTATTGAATATTTAGTGTGCAGTATTGAATGGCTGTGGAGCCCTCTGGTAGATAGAGAGTAAAGAAATATTTGTTGAATAAATGGGTGAATTAAAGGATATGAACTCAAGGTCTTTTACCTATCCTTCAAACAGGATGATCTACCACCAAAAAACAGGCTAGGCAAATCCCTATAATACCAGGATTAAGACTACATCATATTTCTTCTCATAATCCCTAACTGCCCTCTCTCCACCCAGAATGCCTAAAAGTGTAGGTTTAACTTTAGGTAACACTATCATGGAGACAATACCTGGTTTTGAGTTGTGATTATAAAGTGATTATCTGGTACTGGGAGCATCAAAGAATGGTGGTATTAAATGCTATGTACTCCCTTATTTGTGTATTCTGGCTTGTCCATCCTGAGGTCGTTTCTCCTCAAATAGGAAGTGTATTATAAAGTCCTAAAAGCTTGTCTCAAAATCATTGTGTACTAGATGCTTCTTACCTGTTCTGTCTGCCTTCTGTCCTTCTCATTTGGTTCCTGTAGGTCTCCTGTTTCTTGACTTTCTGCCTTGCCTTTTGATTATCCATTTTGACATCATTTAGTATTTGTATACTCCTGATTCTCATCTCTATCCATCTAGTTCCTACCATAACTTGGGTTATCACATGTACTTTGATTTCAGCTTCTCTATTTTGTTTTTGTCTCTCTGCTTCTTCCATCAAAGTATGTGCTTCAGAACATCAGGCAATTGGCCTCATTGCTGACTCAATGCCTAGTCCCAGGCATGAATAATCAGTTATGTGATTCTGATCCTGAATCTGTAGGAAATGTCAGCAGTGTTCATTTCTATCCCTTGTGACCCATACCAGAACTCTATGAAAAACAGAATCAAGCCACATGAGTTCTTGATTGACCACCTTTTCAGTCACACTAAATGTAGGGCCATACACAAAAACAGTGAGCAAGAAGGGAATTTGGAAAACCCCAGGCCGCCTCAGTCAAATTGATTCATACTTCTCAGAGCCTTACATGACATCCACTAACCAACCCACAATTTTCATACACTTACATAGATTGAATCAATCTGAATTGGGTACACAACCATAGAAAGCAGTGCAAAGCTGATTTAAGTAACCTCTGAGTCTGCTCATTGATCTCATCTTTATTTTGATCATTCATTCTTTATGTTACTTTTGTGGAAACATAAAATAAGAAACTTAGTCTGATTCTGAAGCTTGATAATTTCCATACAAAGTAGCCTGTGTGGGAGAAATTTGTTGTTCAGTAATTTTTCAATTATGTTGGACTCTTTGTGACCCCATTTGGGGTTTTCTTAGTAGAGATACACTCTAGCTCATTTTATAGATTAGGAAGCTGATGAAAAGAGGGTTAAGTGACTTGCCCAGGAACACACAGTAAGTGTTTGAGGTGGGATTTGAACTCATGAAGATGAGTTTTCTTGTTTATGTATATGTGAAATTATTCCTTATATACTTCTATTAGTTCTTTCTCTGGATGCAGATAGCATCTTTCTTCATATGTCCTTCATAGCTAATTAGGGTGTTTATAATCATCCAAATGACTTATTTGCTAATAGCTTCTTCCTTAGTAAAGGGGGACCTTAAGAGCCCACTTCAACTAGTGTTAGTTCATAGCATCTTTTATTTTCTTAACATACTGTCATGTCTATGTTCTTATTTTACCCTTACAACAATACAAAGACATAGTAAAGGCAGATATTATCCTCATTTTACAGGTGACAAATGAACTGTTAAGTGAATTGTCCAAGGTCCACAATTGTCCAATTGCCCACTACAGGGTCTAGTTGTTGTGTAAAGAACACTAGATTTGAAGATGTGGCTTCTAGTCCCAGCCGAATCATTTATTGACTGTGACCTTAGGCATATCTTTTCCATTTTCTGGGCCTAATTTTACTCATCTATAAAATGAAGATAATCATGTATAATATTATACAAAAATGATTAATTACATATACCACAATAATACATGATAAATGAGAATAATAGATGTATATATATGTGTGTACATGTATAAACATATGTAATAATATATCTGCCTCATAGAGTAATGAATCAGTGAGAAAATATATGTAAATTACTTCATAAATTCAGATATTATCATCCAGCAACATGTTAACATAAGAGATGATCTCTGTCCTCATGGAGCCTATATTCTAGTTGGAGGGGCAAAGCTAAAACTCTTGAAACAATTAAATGCCAAATTCTCTGAAGCTGTAGTGAGAGCTCAGAAGAGGAAGACAATAGTGTAGTGTAGTATGGATTAGGGTATCTGGAGAAGGTGGGACTTAATCTGGTGTCCTGAAGATTGATTAGGATTTGGTTTAGGTGGATGGGAGGAAGAAGAAAATTTATGATAGGTATATAGGAGCCTGAATGGCATGGGTGATAGAAGCAAGAATGGGAACGGCATATGCGGGGAGAAGCAAGGGCAATGAATTGCTTGACTTGACCAAGAGTATGGGAAAGAGCCTATTAAGATTTGCAAAGGAAGGACCAAAACATAAAAGGACTAATTCTTTTATTGCTGGCAGATATATACAAGACAGGGTGGAGGGATCTTAGGTTTAGAGTTGTACTCCATTAAAGAGGCAATCTAGGGAGTGAGGAGAACCAAGATGCCTCAGCCCTCTTACAGCTAGGCAGCTAATACAAATTAGCAGCAGTTCTTAGGCTGATTAAGTTTGTTCTTCTGACCATCTTTCTCTTGGTACAGAAGTCTTTGGTCCCAGGCAACCATACTTTTTCTGATTTTAATATATATATCTTCCAAAACCAAAAGCTAGGTCTTTCTGTGTTGCGTTCTGGTCAGCACAAATCTCAATGATTTCCTTACATGTTTATAGTTAATTCTATATTGAACCTGCATCAAAGACATACTCAAGGGTTATCCTATAGTTAGTTATTTTAATCATACTTGATATATAGTAGGTATGCAGCAAATATTGAATGAATGAAAAATTTATTATATTTGAGTGAATCTCTGTTCCCTCCCCACCTCCTCCCCGCAAACATACGCAGTTCTTGAAATGAGTAGTCAATTCTGCCTTGGCAAAATTGCAAAGTCCATTATAACTAGTTATGTGAATGAGTCAACAGTGCTAAGAACTTTGACCTTGGTGTCACACTGATCTCCCCTTTGGTAAAATCTATTGCCATCAGTTCAGAGCTCACCCAATTATCAGAGGACAGGAAGTTGCATTCTTGGCTAGCCTGCCTGACATTTCCCCAAATCTAATGTTCATGTCAGCATTCTTATGGTAAACAGTTTTTATTTTTTAATTTTTTTTAAGCAAATGAATTATAGAATACTCAAGTGCTCGCCTCCTCCCTGCTCTGTAGATATTCTAACTATCTTCATTCCCCCACAAGGGATTAACTAAGAGTCTTCCTAGGGAACAGCCTCTTGACTTAGTTTCCAGGGCAGATGCATTTTACCATTACCAACAGCTCATTCAAAGGCGAGGCGGGTAAAATGCATGACCGATTATCAGGTTTAACATTCATTTCATTTTTGTCAGCAACTCCACCATGTCCAATTTGTTACAGCAACATTGTTAGCTGTGCTGGCCTTTGGGGCATATCAGCACTTACATGGCAAACCCTTTGGGGACTCGTTGTTGGTCTGAATAATTCACCCCCAAATCCCAACTGCAACTTGCCCTGGCAGAAGACAGTTTTACCTACTATGAATTATAGTCAAACATTTAGTTAGTAAGAATTAAGGGAACACTTACCAGAAATAGGAATGCTACTCTGAGAGGGTGAGGGTGAGAAGTTTGCAAAAGAAATGACAAACTTCCAATCCAATAGACATTTATTAAGAGCCAACTGTGGTCAAGGCACTGAGCAGGGCACTGGGCATCCAAAGTCAAAATGAAAAGCAGTACCTGTCCTCAGGCTGCATATGCTCTACTGTGAGAGGAGGGAAGGATATAATATATAAACAGAGGATACCATATATCTATGGTAATTTGAGGCAGATGGAGAGAGAATAACAACTCAAGTGATCAGGAAAGCCTTCCCCTAGAAGACTGCAGATGAGCAGGGTCTTGAAGGAATCTAAAGAGGAAGAAGAGAGAAGAGAGAGCCCTTTCCCAACATGGGGAACATCTTTGTAAAGGCACATAGCATTCCTGGTTTGTAAAGTTTGTAAGGTTGGAGAAATGGCATACACACGTGATATAACAAAAAACCTCACAAAGCAATCTAACTACCTGTGTAAAACAGAATGCGGCACAAGCCAGTTGGGTGACCTTGGACAATTCACTTAACAGTTCATTTGTCACCTGTAAAATGAGGATAATATCTGCCTTTACTATGTCTTTGTATTGTTGTAAGGGTAAAATTAGAGCATAGACATGACAGTAGGTTAAGAAAATAAAAGATGCTATGAACTAATACTAGTTGAGCATCACTACCATTGTAACCACCATCACCACTACCACTGACCATAACTAGTACCATCACTATTTGACTATGTTATATATTTGGGCTATTTGTGCTTGACCTGTGGTAGTCTTCCAAGCTTGCATTGGTCTGATCAGCCACGGTCAGACACAGTGTACCTAGATCCCAACAGAGTGATGTTATTTTGGTCCTCTTTGAGAATAGAAGACAGCAACCAACAAACCATCACCACTACCACCACCCCTACCACCATTGCCATCATTACCAGTACCACCGAATGACTGACCATCACCACAAGTCTTATCTCATATTTCACAAACTTCCTTTTACAAACTCTACATTCCGGTCAGATCAAACTATTTGCCATTTCACGTTCTTGTCCTGCATTTTCTTGCTTCCATGCCTATTTGCATGCTGTCTATCTTGTGTACTTGAAATAAGTCCCTTTTCCCCCTACATTTTTTCATATTAAAATTACCTTGTACTTCAAGGCTCAGCTAAGGAGCTCCTTCTTCCATCATTGATGCCTACCTTATTTCCTTTGTCCCCCAGTTGTATTTCCCCTCCATCTCATGCTATTCTATTTATTTGGACATTTGTTGTGCATGTATACTATTACAACTTGTATTGCAATTATTTATAACTAATAATAAGTACAATAAGTGCTTGTGGAATTGAGTTGGATTGAATCCTGATCTTAAGTAATGCTGTGGAACTGGCAGACTTTGTTGGTGAAGTATACCAGGGTTGTTAATGTGAGGAATTAAATGGAAGGCTATATCAAAATTTTGTAGGTGTCTTCTTTTATATTTTCTAAACTTCTCCCTCTATTCCCTCCTGCCTCTCCCCCACCCCAAAAGCCATTTCATGCAAAAAAAGAATTAGGAAAAGAGGAAGAAGAGGAAAAAACCCAGCAAAACTGATCAATACTCCCGAAAAATCTGACATTATATGTGATGCACCATAGATGAACCCCTCCATGTCTCCCCCCACCCACCCACACACCTGCAAAGGAACCCTCTGTTTGTCACTATGTTTGAACAGTCTTTCTTTTAGACTATATTAACTGACCCAGTTTCTTATTGTAGTTATCCACACCACTCCAGATCACTTTCTGCCTTTTCTCAAGCCTTCTCTTAAAAAAGTCTATTATTATTTATTTTTAACATTTACTTTTAAAAACTTTGAGTTCTGAATTCTCTCCCTCTCTCCAGTTCCACCCCCACCCATTGAGGAGGCAAGCAATATTATATCAATTATACATGTGAAATCATGCAAAACACATTCCCATATTAGTCGTGTTGCAAAAAAGCAAGAAAAATAAAGTGAAGAAAATGATATTTTAATCTGTACTGAGTTCATCAGTTCTTTTTCTAGAGGTGGATAGCAGATTTCATCATGTATCCTTTGGAATTGTCTTGAATTTATTATATTAATCCGAGTAGCTAAATCATTCACAGTTGATCATCATTACAATATTGGTCTCCTTATCACTTCACTTTGTATCAGTTTATGGACATCTTCCCAGGTTTTTCTGAAATCATCCTGCTCGTCATTTCTTATAGCAAAAGAATATTCTATCACAATCATATGCCACAACTTGTTCAGCCATTCCCCAATGAATGAACATCCCCTCAATTTCTAATTCCCTGCCACCACAGAAAGAGCTGCTATAAATATTTTTGTATGTAGAGTTCAGCTTTCTCAAAGAGGTCCTCAAGTCAAAAAGCTGAGTTCAAATCCATCCTCAGACACTTACTAGCTATGTCATCCTGGGTGAGTCAATTAACCTCTGTGTAACTCAGTTCGCTTATCTCTAAAATTAAGATAAAAATAGTACCTGTCTGCCATGATGGTTCTGTGAATAAAGTAAGTTAATATTTGTCAAGCACTCTGCAAACCTCAAAGTGCCATATAAATGTTAACCATTATTATTACTTGGCTCCCAGTCTTCTTCTCCCCTGACAACCCTTGCCTTCATACGTAGGGCTCCTCTTATACACTAGCTTATCAATTCATCCATTTCTTCAACAACCCATGACTTACCTCTTCATTTCACCTCTGTCACCCATGAGGATGGTCAGATTTGAGATACAACCATTAGCCCTAACTAGGCTGCTTCCATCATCCTAAACTGTGATATTTCTCTCTCATGATAGTATACTGTGTTTCCGTCTCTCCCTCTGCCTTACCCTTTTTCAGTCAAGCATTTACAAGTATTTACTTCCTTGTGCCATGTTCCTATGTTCCTATACGTGATAAAAGTAATGGGGGGAATGGAGCACTAGCAACCATGGAGAAAGGCTTCATGTATGAAGTATCTCTTGTCCTCAGTTTTGAGGGGGAACAAGATTCTAAGAGACAGAGGTCAGCATGCAGTGAATTCTGGGCCTGGGGGACAGTTAGCACAAAAACCTGGAGGTAGGAGATATAATATTATAGATGAGAAATAGCGAGAAGGCCAGTTAGTCTGGGCCATTGAATGTAAAGAGAAGTAACATATAAGAAAAATGGAAGGTTAAGTTGGAGGCAGGGCTTTAAATTGCCAAAACATGATTGATCCTCAAGGCAGTAGAGACTATTGGAATTTCTTGAAAAAGGGAGTTAAATGTTCAGACTTAGAAAAATCACTTTGTCAGCTGTGTGAAGGATGGACTGGAGAGAGGAGAGACTTGATGCAGGCAGACCAATTAGGAAAAAAGTGATGAAGCTCTGAATTAGTATGGTGGTTATATGAATAGAGTAGGGGACAGATTAAAGAGATGTTGTAGAGGTAAGAAATGGCAAATTTTAGTAACTGGTTGTACAAGGGAGGTGAGGGAGAATGAAGAGCTAATGATGATTTTAGCATTGTGAACTTGGGTTACTGAAAGGATAGTGGTACTCTTAAAAGAAATAGGGGAGTTAGGGAGAGTGATGGGTATTGGAAAAAAGATGAATTCTATATTGGCATGTTGAGTTCAAGATTCCTATGGTTGATCTGGTTTGAAATGTCCTTTAGGCAACTGATGATTTGGGACTAGAGTTTAGAAGAGGGACAGGGGCTGTATATATAGATCTGCAATTAATCTGTATTGACATGATAATTAAACTCATGGAAACAGATGAAACCAGAAACTTAGAGAGAAAAGAAGGTCTTAGAACTTGATCTTATTGGGTCTGATAATGATCCAATAAAGAAGAAGCAGTGGTGTTACAAATTGGGTAGAGATCCAAGAAGGAGCATTATCACAAAAACCCAGAGAAAGAGAATCTTCAGGAGAAGAGGGTGTTGAACATTATCAGATACTACAGAAAGGTCAAGAAGAATGTTGGGGAAATGACAGTAGATTTGGCAATTAAGAGATCTTTGCATCTTTAAAGTCTCCATATCTCCCTTTTCTTCTGATTTGTCGCCCCTGTTCTGGCCTTACTTTCCTCTCTTCACAACTATGATCCTCTCGTTGGCCAGTTTGATATCGACCGTCCACTATTTTTGATCAGTTTCTCTCTTGTCCTATCACCACTCCCACCTTACCAGACTCCAAACTTGAGTTATCTCCACCATTTACTTTCTACCTTCCTACTTGAGTGCTTCTAAGCTTCACTGGAAAAAGTCACACAACCTTGTCAACTGAGTCTGTCCAAATTTATTACCTCACTTTGGTCAATTATGTTACTCTTATTCAATCAATTATACTCTGCTACTTGTATATAAAATATTTTGCAACCATGAAATGCCCTATAAATGTGAGTAGTTACTATATTTACCTTGTGATCTCAGGCAAATAACAGTTTTGGAAGGTTTCATTTTCTTCATTTGTTAAATGAGGAGGTAGGACTTGATAACCTTAAAATTCCTTTTCATTTCCAAATTTATGATCCTATGATCTTTATAGAGGGTGTGTTTTTTCCCTTGTGCCCTCTACATCATCCCTTATACCCCACTTCTCAGTCAAGCAACTTAATCCCTACTTTACTGAGAAACTTGAGACCATTATCCAGGATCTCCTTTTCACCTGCTCCACACGTTAAAAACCCTACATGGTCACTCATTCTTTCTTCCTTTCTTCCCATCTCCAAGGAAGAGGTGACTCTTTCTTTTTCTAAGGGTACTAACCTCACTCTCCATGTCTTTGATCTAATATTCTTTTATTTTTTTCTAGAAGCTTGACACTTTTTTCATTCCTCCTCTCTTTGTCTCTCATCTGATGTCCATAGACATGTCTGGGTCCTTACAACCCCACCAAGAAAACTTTATTTGAATTTTTCATCATTTTGAACTGTCATCCTACATATTTTCTCTCTTTCATGACCAAATTTGTGGGAGAAGTTATTTTCATTTATTGCCTTTCAGAATATGTGTGTGCGTGTGTTCATCCTTCGTTGTTGAAGAAGATCATGCCATCAGAGAAATAATGTTCTCAATTACCACTTACTTTTCAGACCCTTGTAATCTGGCTTCTAATTGCACCACTCCATGAAAACCACTTTCTCAAAGGCTTCTAATGATTTTGGAATGGCTAAATACAATAGCCTTTTCTTAATATTATTTCTCTTTTAAATTAAATTTAAAATATTTCTCTTTTTTTTTGCTTCAGTGACAGCTCTCTTCCTTTGTCCTCTCATCATATTTTTTCTTTGTTGAATCCTCATCCATCTTCTGACCCAGATAGCTCCATAAGACAGTCCTGGGCCCTCTTTCCTTCTTTCTCTATACTCTTCTTTCTTGATCTTCTTAACTTCTCTCTTGGGCTTTAGATGAGTAAAAATATTTACATAAGCCTCATTTCTCTCCTGAACTACACCAACTGACTTTTGGACCTCTCTATTTGTATTTTTGATGAGCATCATAAACTCAATATGGCAAAAGTGTTACTTATCTGCCCTTCTAAACCTAAAAATCCTCCAGCATTCTCTACTTCTGTTAACTTCCTAGCCACAGTGGATTACAACCACAGATTTATCTTTGTTTTTCCCTTCTCCCTTAACTATTATACATGATCCCTTACTATGTTTTATCAGTTGTATCTTTACAATATACCTCACACCTGTTACCATCTGTCCACTATTACTATGGCATCTACTACTGATTCAGGACCTCTCAACTAGACTATTATAGTAGCCTCTTAATTTGGTTTCCAAGCTTCTAGTCTCTCACCTTTCCAATTAATTCTCCACACAATTACCAATATAGCCTAAGGCACAGGTCTGATCATGTCACTCTTCAAGACATGTTCATCAATTTACTTAACTCTAGATTAAAAAACAAAGTTCTCAGTCTGGCATTTAAAACTTTTTACAATCTGACTCCAACCTACCTTTCAAGACATTTCATGTTATTCCCCTTTATTCACTCCATGGAACTTAGCATTCCATTTCTCTCTATCCGCCTTCATATAGGCTGTTCTCCTTATCTGGAAAGCACTTCTCCTTACCTCTATCCTATAGAATTCCTAGATTCCTTGAATTCTCAGCTCAGGTGCCACATCTTATTTAAAATCTTTCACTGCCCCTTCAGTTGTCAGTGTTTTCTCTCGCCTTCTCATATTTATATTTCTGTGTGCATGTAATAACTCCCCAGTAGAGTATAAGCCCCATAAGAACAAGGACCAGTCTCACTATCAAGAGAAATGTGCAAAGAAATATGCAAATGAAAAAGAAACAACTTTGGGCTTGGTGTAAGAAAAGCCTTTCTAACAAGTAGGATTGTAGAAAGAAGTAGACTCCCCTTTATCAAAGATCTTCAGGCAAAAAATTATTCAATAAATGTAGAAGGGACTCTTGTCCAGGTTGGACATGATGATCCCTTTCAACTCAGAGATTCTGTAGCAAAGAAACTACACAGTTCCTAAGGGGAACTTTCTGAACATCTCATGAAGTGGACCAGGATGTCATGCTTTTGTCACATGAGATATCAGATCTGGAATCCATTATCCCCTGGACCCCTGTACTTGTGGTAGAATGGGGTAGTTTTAGGGAGGTGTTTTCTAACAACTGTCACACTTTAATAAAAACACTTCTCTAACACTAGTTGAGTATGGTTGACAAAATGATAATTAGCCTGTAATCATAGGGAGAAAACAACCGAACAGAGATCAATGCAATAGCATTAGAGAAAGCCACCTCATTGACCTTCAAGAATATTCCTAGAATCCTGAGAAAAGATGTTGTCATCCTTGTCCTGGATATCTATAACTATGTCCATATTCATATTTATATCTATATCTGAATCTAAATCTATCTATACAGACACATACATACACACATAAAAATAAAATATAATATATATAGTACTATATGTTATATACACACAAAGCATATGTATATATGCATATAGATGTCTATATGAGCATGCAGTACATTATGAACATATATGTATGCATACAGTTTATGCATGTATGCATGTATATATGAACCTATGCATATCAGTATACATATTTGCATATGTATGTATAATATAATATATATGTACATGCATGTACCTCCTTCCCTTCTCCCTCCCATAGAATGCAAGTTTCTTAAGAAGAACAATTTCATTTTTGCCTTTGTATGACCAAAGCCTAGGACAGCTCCTAGCACAGAGAAGACAATTAAGAAAAGTTTACTGACTGAACGTGACTTCTTGATTCTATGATTATTTCATTTTTGAAATTTCTTTTTATTTCATTATTTTCATTTTCTTTTTATGTCTCTATCCCTAGTTCCCAGCACAGAGCTTTGCATAGAGTACTGAATAAATGTTTGTTGAGTAATATCAAATTGGAAATAATAAAAAATTAAAGGTGTTAAAGATAAATTAGTTCCAACTCAAGAAATTTCACTATTTCTGTTGTAGGCTGAAGAATTGGAAGAATACAGAAGGGGAAGTTTTGGAGATAAAATTGTACAGCTGTCTGAAGCATTTTTCTTTTTTCTGTAACAAATAGTCAAATAATTCTCTATTCACAGGGATTTCTAGAACATCTCCCTTGTGAATTTTGGTATGGCTGAAGTAGTAAACTCCTTAAACTGTTGGCAGTGATTGCTATAAGGAGCTTAGATTTGCATTGAGTCTTGTTCTTGGTATGTTTACCAGATAAAGTCCAAACTCCTCACCCTGGCATTCAGGGGCCTGTGTGACTTATCCTTAGCTTATCCTATGTGCCTTTGCTGTAGCTCAACTCTTTCCCAACATACTCCATCTTTTCTGCCTCTGTTCTACTCACTCTTCCCTCATTTCCTCTGTATAGAACTAAAAAAGAAACTTTCAGCTTTTGCCCTCTTTCCTATTCCTGCCTATCAAAGTCCTACAGATCTTTCGTGGTCCAACTCACATGCCACCTTCTCCATGAAGACTTTCTTAATCCACTCATCTGCAAGTGATCTCTCCATCCTCTGAGTCCTCATGGCAATGTGTGGTTATGCATCTTGTGGCATTTTTCACATTATACCTTGTCTTGTAAATATTTGTGTACATATCTTCTCTCTGCAAATTATAGACCAGGTGTTCCCATATTTCTCATTGGTAGACCATATTATCAGAAACCTATTTGTATGCAGAACATCTGGATGTCAATTTCAGTACTTTCATGAATGAAAATCTACATGTGTACTCAATCTTTTATTGTTGATTTCCTTGTCTTCTTGTCCTAATAGCATTTACACTTTGCCAAAACCTGCCCCTGGGTTACTCTTACCATGTATGTGTCATTTTCCCTACTATTTGCTTGCTGGTAAGCTGTCCTAGAAGATATATAGCTATATTGACTGAGTCAATTACAAATTTGTTATGTAATCCTAATTGGGGGGCAGCTAGGTGGTGCAGTGGATAGAATGCCAAGTCTGGAGTCAGGAAAACTCATATATTTTAAAAATTTATTCTTACATTAGACATGTCATAAAGAAGAATTATAACCAATGGGAGGAACCCTATGAAAGAAGAAACACAACAAAACAACAGAAAAAAGAGAGCAAATGGCCTGCTTCCTCTGCATTTAGACTTCAAAGTTCTTTCTCTGGATGTGGATAGTATTTTCTATCATGAGTCTTTTGGAGTTACCTTAGATTCTTACATTGCTGAAAAGAGCTAAGTCTATTAAAGCTAGTCATCACACAATGTGGCTGTTACTGTGTACAATGTTCTTCTGGTTCTGCTGACTTCACTCAGCATCAGTTCATATAAGTCTTTCCAGGTTTTTCTGAAGTCCACTGCTTATCTTTTCTTATAGCACAAAAATATTCCATTACATTCATCTACCACAACTGTTTAGCCATTCCCCAACCGATGGGCATCCCCTCAATTTCCCAATCTTTACCACTGCAAAAAGAACTGCTATAAATATTTTTGTACATATGAGTCCTTTCCCCATTTTTTATGATCTCTTTGGGATACAGATCTAGGAGTGGCATTACTGGGTCAAAGGTTATGCACAGTTTTACAGCTTTTTGGGAATAATTCCAAATTGTTCTTCAAAATGGTTGAATCAGCTCACAGCTCCACCAACAATCCATTAGTGTTCCAATTTTCCCACATCTTCTCCAACATTTATAATTTTCCTGTTTTGTCATGTTAGCCAATCTGATAGGTGTGATGTGGTACTTCAGAGTTGTTTTGATTTTCATTTCTCTAATTAAAAGAGCATTTTTTCATATGACTATAGATGGTTTTAATTTCTTCCTCTGAAATCTGCCTGTTCATATCCTTTGATTATTTATCATATGAGGAATGATTTGTATTCTTATAAATTTGACTTAGTTCTCTATATATATTAGAAATGAGGCCTTTATCAGAGACGCTGTCTATAAACATTATTTTCCAGCTTTCTGTTTCCCTTATAACCTTGTTTGCATTGGCTTTGTTTGTATAAGAACTTTTCAATTTAATGTAACCAAAATCATCTATTTTGCATATCATGATGTTTTCTATTTCTTGTTTGGTCATAAATTCTTCCCTTCTCCATAAATCTTACAGGTAAATTATTCCTTGCTCTCCTAGTTTGCTTATAATATCAGCCCTTATGCCCAAATCATATACCCATTTTGACTTTATCTTGGTACACAGTGTTGATTTATATTGGCTTATACCTAGTTTCTGCCATACTGTTTTCCAGTTTTCACAGCTGTTTTTGCTAAACAGTGAGTTCTTATCTCACAGTCTGGAGTCTTTGGGTTTATCAAACAATAGATTACTATAGTTGTTGACTACTGTGTCTTGTATACCTAACCTATTGTATTGATCTACCACTTTATTTCTTAGTACCAAGTAGTTTTGATGATTGCTACTTTATAATACAATTTAATATCTGATAGGTCTAGGCCACAAGAAGACTCATCTTCCTGAGTTCAAATCTGGTCTTAGACCCTTACTAGCTATGTGATATGATCTTGAGAAGGAAATGGCAAACCAGTCAAGAAAACTCCAAATGGAGTCACAAAGAGTTGAAGATGACTGAAATGACCAAATAATGACAAACTCCTTAAATATGAGTAGCTACAAAAGTTCTGGGGTGAAGCTTTTCTTCTCCATATATACTTACTCTCCTTGTGAGATCATTGTCTCTTATTGGATCAAATATCACTTCTATTTAGATGAGTCCCAAATTTATCTACTCTTGTTTCTCTTGAAATCTAGTCCTGAGTTCCCAACCATTAAACATCTCTGCCTGGATTTCTCATCATTAGTTCAAACTCAGTAAGTCTAAAGAAGAACTCATTATTTTCTATATTAAACTCAACTATCTTCTAGATTTCTTTCTATCACCCAGGTTCACAACTTCAAAGAATTACAATTACATTCCTTTGGATTGGATTCTATCAAGCCTCCAGGAACATTATCATCAGCAAATGCATCATCTTATCAGTTTTTGGTACTCACAGCTCATTAGTATCACCAGCATCTTCTGTTCTTCTCATTGGAGGACTTGAGGGAAGACCAAAGACCTTCTCCAAAATTTTTATTTAAAGAGATCTCCCAGGCTAAACATCTCTTCATTTCCCCCGGCTGTACTTCTTTGGATTGGACTCCATCATATTCTTCCTTAGTTGTCTCCCTTCATCCCTGATCCCCTCTTTCAAATTTCTTTTGTGTTTTTCTTCCCCCATTAGATTATAAACTCCTTGAGGAAAGGTGCCATCTTTCTTTTTCATATTTATATCTCCAATGCTTAGCAAAGTACTTGGGGCACAGCAGGTGCTTAATTAATATTTATTGACTGACTGATTTATTGATTACTTCTGTTCTCTGATCCAATCAGTTGTCATGCCTTATGTATTCTATCTTGACCATCTGTTGTAATCTATCCCCATTTCTTTATTCTTGTGTTAACTATTTTAGTTTAGACCAAAGGTGGGGAACCTGCAGCCTTGTGGTCTCTAAGTCCTCAAGTGTATCTCTTTGACTGAATCTAAACTTCACAGAATAGTTTGGATTCTGTTAAAGAGCTGTACTTGAGGACCTAGAGGGCTATATATGGCTTCAAGGCCGCAGGTTCCTCACTCTGGGTTTAGACCTTCATCACCTATTACCAAAACTAGGTAAGCCTAATTGTCCTCTCTGCTTCTGGGCTATAATCTCCCTCCACACAGAAGTTGCCAAAATAATAGTTCTGTCTAAGGAACAGGTCTGATCTTGTTACTGTCCTGCTGAAAAAATCTTTAGTGCCTCCTTATTGCTTTTGAAATAATACAAAAAGACTTTATTCTGGCATTTAGATCCCATATAGCCCAGCCCTCACCTTCCTTTCTAGACATTTCAAATTACTCTTTTTCAAATATGCTATTGCAGCCAAATTGAATTACTACCTGATCCCTGAACTTGGCATTCCATCTCCCTCCTGTGTCTTTGCATATACACATCTTAGAATCTTAACTTTCTTCATGTCTCCATTAAGATGCCACCTTCTATGTGAATCCTTCTTGATTCACACAGTGGTTATAGCCCTGTTTCCCTTCAGACTACTTTTTGCTCAATTATCTGGATATTATTTTTCTCCCACTCCCCTCTATGCTGCTCCCTCTCTCTTGTCCCCATCCCCCATGAAAGAAGGTAAGCTCCTTCTTGAAGGCAGGGGCTTTTTTAAACTTTGTATCCCCAGTACTAAGCACAATGTCTTGAACATAATAGATCTACAGTAAGTACTGGTCTAATGTTTTTTTTGCTTATCCTTTACAAATGGATCTAATCCAAACTATGACAATCATTCTTTCCTCCTGGTGTTAATTAACAATCATTTCAGGCAATAACATTTTTTTATAACATGCTTATTTCCCTCTATGACTTTTTCTCTCAAAGAAGGCAGTGCAATAAAGTGGAAAAACCATGGGAGACATGGGACCTGAGTTCTGGTTTGAGTTGTACCACTGACCAGATGTGTGACTTTGGCCAAGTAAAGAAGCTGAGAGATCATCTTACTCCCTTATTTTCCAGATGAGGAAAAAGAGGCCCAGATAAGTAAAGTGACTTATCCAAATGATTTTCAGACTCACAAAATTTTAGAATTAGGAAGCCCATCAGCATACCTGTAAAGGATTTTCTGTTATATTTAACAAGTGGTCATTTAGCCTCTGCTTGAAGACTTCTAATAATGGGGGAACCCCTTCACTCAAGAAGCAACCCATACTACTTTGGTACAGCTTTAATTGTTAGGAAGGTGATTTTTTTCCCCAGCGTCCATGTTTCTAAATTTGTGTGTTTCCAAAAGGTATTTGCACTGAGATGGAATTCCAGGGTAGAGTACAGATTGAGTTAAGATTCCCTTTGAACGATGAGGCCCTTGATGATTGTATCAATCCTAAGAACACTGCAGAACTTCTTGGAAGAGATGTGTAGCCTCAAGGGATTTTCACCTGATTATCATCCACACAGGAAAAGTCAAGCGATTGAAGAATATCTACTGTCCAGATTTTGGTATACAGTCAGATAGTTGTACAGCCTACAGAGCTCACTCTTCAGAATACTTATGTGGGACAGATGTTACAAATGACCAACATGGTGGACTCAGAATAAGAGAATGAAGTCAGACTGGATTGCCTTTAGGAAATCATCTCCCAGAAATGAAGGTCCATCTTTGAAAAGAAATGTTATTGATAGCTTTTGTTTTAAAACCATATATTTTCTCCAATGTATGACATCCTGTAATAGTAATTTAAATGGAAAGATCTTTCTCATTAATTAACAGGTCCATATGATCTGCTTAAATTGCCTGGAAGCCTGGGTCACATGTAGTGGGAGGAGCTTGCTGAAGAGGCAGAACAGGAAGTGTGGAGCAGAACCAGAAGGAAATGAGTAAGCAGGGTCAGGTCAGAGGGAAAAGAACACAGGCCAACTGATATAGGCCCAACTGACACATTGTAAGAGTTGATAGTGAGAAGGCCCTGGCTGAGGGAGGGGAGTGACACATTGTAACAGTTGATAGTGAGAAGGCCCTGGCTGAGGCAGGGGAGTGACACATTGTAACAATTGATAGTGAGAAGGCCCTGGCTGAGGCAGGGGAGTGACACATTGTAACAGTTGATAGTGAGAAGGCCCTGGCTGAGGCAGGGGAGTGACACATTGTAACAGTTGATAGTGAGAAGGCCCTGGCTGGGGGAGAGGAGGTTTGAGAATGAATGACTTTGCCCTCTGCTGTGATCATGTTTATTAACTTCTTGGTCATCATGATGGATTTTGCTTTCTGGTTCTGGGATTTGGCTTTATGATGTTTAAATAAATGTTTTTCTTCTGCCTTCTATGTGGAGAGAGAGTCTTTTATATTTTGTGATTGAGAGCTACACTGGCATATTCATAGTCACCACCAGTGCTGTGAATATTGCCTTGGTGATACACACCCTCTGCCAGAGAGCTGTCCTTTATACGAAAGTATATCTATATATCTTTATCTATATTTAATCTATATATCTATCTATAGCCATATCTATGTCTGTCTGTCTATCTTTCGTTGTTGTAGTTTAGTTGTTTGTGTCTGGCTCTTCATGACCCCATGTAGGCTTTCTTAGCAAAGATAGTGGGGTAGTTTGCCATTTCCTTCTTCAGCCTCTTTACAGATAAGGAAATTTAGACAAGCAGGGTTGAGAATGTTGCCCAGGGTCACATAGTTAGTTAGTGTCTGAGGCTGTATTTGAACTCAAGTTTTCCTGACTCCAGGCCTGGCACTCTAGCCACTATGCCACCTAGCTGCCCTTAAGCATTTATCTAGGGCCTACTATGTACCAGGTACTATGCTAAATGTATTTTTCCCCTACAAATACTGTCTCAGTTGATTCACAGAACAACCTTATGAGGTAAGCATCATTACTCCCATTTTGTAGTTGAGGAAGCTGATACAAACAGGTTAAGTGATTTACCCAGGATTTCACAGCAAGGAAGTATCTGAGGCTGGATTCAAACTTAAATCTTCTTGACCCCAGGCCCAGTGCTCTATCCACTGTGTCACCAGCTGCCTAATTAGCTCAATGGATTATGAGTGCCTTGAGCCTCATTTCACACAGAGTCTGAATAAACAGGGTTTGGCATCAGGCTTGCCCCTAATGGCAGTATTCCACACCTTTTCCCCTACCTCCTCAAAGAATGGAGAGAGGTGCATTCTTACATAAAGTTCCATCTTTTTCATAACAACCCCCTACCAGTGTTCATATGACTGTCAGAAATGGAACATACTAGTCTCTGAAGAGTTAAAGCTTACAATTGCACAGAAGACAATGGAGAGGTGCATGGTGGGTGAACAGGTGCAGCATGTAACCAGTGAGGAGCTTTGAAGATGAATAGGAATAAATGATATCATTGTAGATAAAGAGAAAGTTAAATACTTACTAGGGATACAAATACAATTCTGTAAGATGGTCCTGCTTTCAAGAAGCTTAGATTATAAAGGGGGGAAGAGAATATTTTAAGATACTAGAGGGTTGTAGGGATGAAACAAAATGACATGGTGAGATGGTGGGGAAATGGTCTGAAGGTCTGGATCCTGGCAAGATGAGGCAAAAACTCAGTTATCAGGGCCAGGGTATTCAGGGGTGGAGAGCCAGGTTCCAGTGGGAGGGACAGGAACAACATAGCATCACAGAAAACATCAGGGTTGCTATTTGCTCTATTAGTAGAGGAACTGGCAGGGAAGTAGCATGAGGAAAATCAGGAAACTACATCAGAGCAAGAGAAGATGGTCTGGTAATGTGATGAGGGTGAAGCTTCTGTGCTCCAATATCTTCATGATGTTAGAAGAAAATGAGGAAGGCAGATTGCTCAGGGGCGAACTTCTGGTAAGACATGGATGAGAATCACACAAGATGGGCAAGCACAGATGGGCTTCTGTCTTTATCTTTAGGAACATGGAAATCTATGATATCACATGAGCCTTTGATTAACTGAAATAACCTTTGCCTCTTTGCACTTTTCACCCATTGCCTCTGGTTCTGCTCTTTAGGAATCAACATAAAAGAGAAACATATTTTCTTCCATATAACTGGCCTTCAAATACTTGAAGCATCTATGATGTCTTGTTTGAGTCTGTTCTTCTGACCCACTCCCCAGTTCCATCAATTGATCCTTATATGACATGAACTTGGGATCCTTCATCTTTCTAGTTATCCTAGTCTCTGGCTTATCACTGTCTTTCCTAAACTGTGGTGCCTGTAATTGAACATAATGTTACAGTTGTGGTCTCACAAGGACAGAGTAAAGAGGAGTGTCACTTTCTCCTTCTTGGAAATCTGTACCTTTCTTTTTGCAACTGAAGATCTCGGTAGTTCTTTTGTCTACTTCATTCTTTTACTCACTCATATTGAGTTTATAGTCCATTAAAAATCCCAGATCTCTCTTGGATGAACTGTTGTATAAACATATCCCTTCCATCTTAGACTTGTGAAGTTGAATATTTTGAACCCAAGTATAACACTTTACCACTTATCCTTGTTGAATTTTGTCTCGTGCTCTAACTTACTAGGATATTCTTGGATCCTGACTTTGTCATTCTATCAATTCATCTATCAGTAAACATGTATTAAATGCTTACTATATGCCAGGCACTATGCTAAGTTCTGGGAGTGCAAAAAGAGACAAAAGACAGTTTCTGACTTCAAGGAGTTCATAGTCCAACGGGGGAGACAAGAAGCAAACAAACATGCATAAACAACTTCTATATGGAATAAGTAGAGAAAGGCACTAGAATTAGGAAACATTGAAAGGCTTCTTGAAGAAGATGGGATTTTAGTTGGGACTTGAAGGAAGCCACAGAAGCCAGGGAAGCATTCAGTGTGTTTGCCATTCTTCTAAGATTTATGTGATCTTCAAATCTGATCAATATGTCTTCTATTTCTTTATCTGAGTCATTGATAAAAAACATTAAACATTACAGATCTTTGAGCATTCAGCTGGAGACCTCCATCCAGGCTGACACCGAACCACTGAGTCATTGAGTCGTTGCAACCAATTCTGAATCCATCTAATTATTTTTGTCTAATCAGTATGTTTCCATATTTTCCCTAAGTACCATGCAAGAGACTTTAACTAAACTTTGCTAAAATCTAGTTAAATTTTATCAGCAGTCATGTCGACCTACTACTTTAGTAATCTTCTTGTTTTTTTTTTTTTAAAGGTATTAATACAATAGTCTGGTGTGACTTGTTTTGATAAAGCTATTCTATCTCTGTAATTATCACTTTCTTCTCCAACTGTCACATAGCTGATTAGTGGCAGAATCAGGGTTGGAATTCTTTTTTTTGGACTCCTTACACAGTGTTGTAGTTGCATTGTCTAGTGTTTTCTCCTAAAGACCACGTGGATTTGGGTATTGGTCTATCAACTGGCTGCCTAGGAGAAGTACTAGTTTAAATAGCTATGGGAATAGCTAGGTATATAGATAAAATATAGGTAAAAAAGCACCAGGGATTCTTCTTGGAACCAGCCCATATTTTCATGGTCTGTTTTTGTTAACCAGTGGAAAGGCAGATTAAGAAGTAGGTGCTATGGCTGTAACTTTATAATGCTCATCTCTGAAAAGCTGGTGTCCCTTTTGTATAACTCTTAAAGTCATATTTTCTATCTTCCATGTTTTCTTTTTTGTTTATCTTTTGGCTAGGTTTGTCTACCCCTCAGGCAAGAAGATTACTATCTCCCACTACTTTTATGTTACTATCATTATCTTTTTTAAAATTAGTTAACTTTTTTCTTATGAATTTAGATGTTATATGATTTGGTGTTATATATTTAGTGATATTAATTCATTGTCTATGGTTCTTTTAAAAATAATTTAACTGCCCTTTTTGTCTTGTGATAATGTGAGATCTTAATTTTTGCTTAGAGTGATAGAATGATTGTAATTTCTGCTTTTCTGGATTCACTTGAGTCTGGAACAAAACTTTTCTTATTTTAAATGTGCTTTATGATTCTGGAGTAGGAACCCAAAGTCAGGAAAGTTTAGCAAGAACTCCATTTTAGCTTCTGATCTTGTGGTGACTTGACAGTAATGATAAGACAACTTCTCAAGTTTTGAAATGGCAAGAGACAACCTTTTCTTTTCAAGAAGACAGAGAATACAACTCCCTCTCTGCTGTTATTCCTGGAATTTCCTCTCCTTTCCCTGGTAGTCATGGATTATAGTAGGGAGGGGTTTTAAAAAAAGCCAACTTATAAACATTGTGGAATTTCTTTCCAGCAAATTCTTCTCTCTTCACTAAACAGTCTCCCTTCTCTCAGACTGACTTAAAGGCATTCTTGTTAAATGGAAATTCCCCTTTCCTCTTGGAGGAAAGAAAGTGGCAGCTTCCAAACCTTTAATGATATACAAATCTTCTCTCCTCCACCCTACAAGATGAATGGCTGTTCACAGTTCTATTCAACATGTTAATCCAATAAGGAATATCCAGACATGTGGGAATAATTCGGTTTTAAGTCTAGTTCTCTCTGTGGCCTTGAACAAACCAGTTCTTTCTCTGTATATCAGCTTTCCTCAAATGGAGATAATGTCTATCTGCTTTCACAACAGTGCAGCAGAAAGGGTATTGACTCTGGTTTCAGAAGGTCTGGGTTCATATCTTAGCTCTGGCACTTACTACCTGTGCGATCCTAAGTAAGTGACTTTAAGTTTCCCAATCTGTAAATAAAGGATTTTGCCCAGATGCCCTCTAAAATTCCTTGTAGGGATATTCTGTTTTCAGATGGAAGAAGTCAAATGCCCATCATTCATGGTTACTTTTTGTTTTAATCACCAAAGGTAGCTCTCTATCAAATCTTGGTATATTATTGGGCTGATTTGCCAATATTTTACCAGATTTGTTGATGCAATATAATTCCATTCCAAAAGATACTTGAATATTGCAAAGTTATCAAAGCAGAAAATTCAGAGTAGGTGACTAGAAAACCCCTCTCAGAATGTGGATTTTGAAGTTTGTCCTTTTAAAATCTTTTTTAGCTTCATATCTATGTTCCTATGATGGCTAAGGAAGCAGCCTTGGGTAATGAAAAGAGTTCTCGATTATAGTTAGAGTACCTCAGTTTGAACCTTGGGTATGCTACTTATTATCTGTGTGCTTTTATGTAAGTCACTTATCAACTCTGGGCCTCAGGGAGAGGAGAGGCAAAGAAGTTTAGGACTAGATGATGTCTAAGGCTCCTTTTAGCTTCAAAATCATTTGATAAGTCAGATAATAGATGCAAAATTAAAAGTAAAAAAAATATAAATATTATTAAATTTTCTCATCAAACTATTAAGTGATTAAAGCAGCACTTTCTCTCTGTATGCATATACAAACACACATACAGAGTAAGGATACATCATAGGGTCTTCTTACCCTACATTATATTTCCAAAAAACATTTCTGGTAGAGAAGTGCTCCCCTTCCTTTAACAAATTTTCATGTTTTCCATTTTTTTAACTTCTGTAGATGTAGCTATGAAGTCCAAGGCCAACCTCAAGCCAATTAGGATGAGGTTTGCATCCATGCTAACTGAGCATGGCGAATTGGATCTTTGGCTGATTAACTCAATGGGTTAGATGCCAATGCTAATGAGGCCAAAGCCATGGGTTCATTCCCTCTGTGAGCCAGTTATCTTTTCTCCATTCCATTTTCACAGACCCCCTAATTCCAGTCAGTTATTATACAAACATGTGCCCTTCATCCCAAGGAGACTGAGTTGAAAAAGTGATTGATTTGATACACCATAATTTAACAGAAAGAGCTCTGGAATATATCAAGTCTGAAGAGTTGAGTTCAAATCTTTATGCTACCACTTACTAGTTGTGTGGTGATTGTTAAACCAAATCCCTTCTCTAAGCTCCAATTTCTGATCTGAAAAGGAATGGACTTCAACTTAACATCTCTTAAAGCTTTAAAATCATATGATTTATGAACTTATTCTCAGCTGCTGAATATTGAATTCAACCCATGCTTTCCTTCAATTATGGGTCAATAGCCTATGTTGTCGTATATGAAGGACAACACATATATATGCCAAACCAGTTTGACAATGAAACAAAAAGATGCTTTCCCCTCTCTTTAGATGCCCCATCTCTCATCTTCCTTTGTTCTCTGACCTAACCAAAAATTTTCTTCCCTGTTGATTGCTGGAAATTGTATTCTTCTGGTCTGTTGCTGGCTGAACATCAATATAGGATGCTACATTTTACAGCTCCAGTGACTTAACTGAAAGTTTGCCCCTGCTCTGCTGGTCATTTCACTTCTGAGAACAGGCTTTGAAAGGATTCCTTCTGTGTAATAGCATCAACACATTCCAAATGTTTCTGCAACTTTAAAGGGAATGAGTTTGTAAATAGAAAATTATATGAATTTCAAAGTGTGGAAGGAGGTTCTGAAATTATCATTAGCAGCATTGTTCATTTCTTCTCTTTAATAAAACCCAAAGCAGTGACATCAGGAAGAAAATAACAGCCCAATCTTTGTGTTTTGTAATGAATAATAAAGTATTTTAGCCTCTTTAGGGACTTAACACCACGTTAATCCTTTAATCCCTAGAAAAACCAATTTTGTTGACATGAAAAGGGGATATTTAACTTCATCCAATTAATTTTCTACCTTGGAGATACTGTGATTATGAAGATTAGATTCAATAGATTCATTAGCACTACCTTATTGTGTACAAAGTGATAGCTTTGCTACTAGGTAATGGTATCAGAAAATAAATTTTAATATCACAATTCTGCCAAATTTTACCCATTTTGAAATGCCAAGACTTTGAAGTCTGCCCATCCCTGAAACTGTTGCTTCCACTTAAATTTACACATCTGTAACCATTCAGCTTCCATAAGGCCATTAACTGAGTAACTTCTCTAGCATTCCAACAATACCAAATCTCTTTCTACTTGAACTCTAAATTAGAATTGGTCTCCAACAAAGTCAGAACCTCTGACTAAAGAAACATTCCTAATAGTTAAAAGTTAGTAAAGTGTTAACTCAATTTTAATTTATGAAAGGAGAAAAAAACATTCAAATCCTCTTCAGAACAATGGATGAGAATAAGAGATAGAAGACAAATGACAGATATTCTGAGTTTTTTTTTCCTACAGGCTTAAAAAATACAAAAGTACACAGGTTTTTCTCAAAAACTTGCTTTAGTGATGAATTTACAAAGACAATAGATAAAAAGAAATATGAATAATAGCAGTGTCCCAGATACTCAAATATTTCTTTTCAGCCTGAGGTTCCATTTTCTAAAGATGGTTTCTTTAAGAGTACATAGGAAATGTTGTAGATCAGTGCATTTCAGAGCTGGGAGGAAGCACAGAAATAGTCTTGTCCACCCCCTCATTTTATAGATGGAAAGACTGAGTCTCTAAGTAATGAAATCACATATCCAACCAAGGTCACACTGATTATAAATTTCAAAATATGTGTTCGGATTTAAATCCAATGCTGTTTTTAATTACATAATATGTCCCCCTCTACAATTCCCTCTCCCTTATTCCATGGACCATTTTCAAGTGTCATTGTGACATCCAAGTTTATTACACTGGTGGAATTTTCACTGCGTGAAGAGTCTTCTCCTGGCTGCTCAGAAATCTCCTGGCCCCGTAGGAATCAACAACTTGGTTGAAAAGTAGAACATATATCTAACATGAAATGAAACAAGACTTTATATAGAAAATTATATCCATCGAGGGGAGGAGATTAGTCACTTCCTGCTGGCAATATCATAACTAGTGAATCTGGTTCCTGAGGCAATTTGGGTGGGGGTTGAAGAATCCTGGGATGCCAAAATGGGTCCACAGAGACCCTGGAGGATCAATCCAGAAGCTGCCATCTTGTAGCTTCCTATTTTAGCTACTAAACTTTTAGCTCACTAAATAGGTGCAAAGCTCAATTTTTATCTATGTTTCAGGAGTTCTAGTGTTTTCAGTGCCCCCTAAATTTCCATGCTAAGCAAAATTCCATCCTCCCTTACTAGTTTTAACTCTTCCTACTGAGTTCCAGTGACTTGAGAGTGCAAGTTCCAGAATGATGCAACCCTACTCTCTAGCAGAAGGAACAAGCAGGTTCAGGTTACTGCTCTGAAATCTGAAAAGGGTGTTTGGAAAGGAAGTAGATGCAGAAAATAAGTGAAATAGGGAATACCAAAGATCAGAGTAAAGAGGAACAGCAAAATCCTCATCGTGGAGTCTTAGAATAGGACAAGACTAGCCAGAGAAATCACCACTGGGGAAAAGAGAAATGTAAAGGGAAGGAGAAGAAAAACAAATAAACATTTATTAAGTGCCTGCCATGTGACAGGCACTATGCTAGGTGCTTTACAAATATCATCTCATTTCATTTTCACAACCTTCTGGGAGCTAGGTGCTATTATTATTAGCCCCATTTTACAGTTGAGGAAACTGAGGTAGACAGAAGCTGAGTGACTTGCCAAGGATACACAGCTAGCCTGTGATCTGAGACCACATTTGAACTCAGGTATACTTAATTCGAGGACCAGAACTCTATCTGTTGTACTGCCTCACAGAGATATAGAAGGAAATTTTTTTAGAGCTGGAAAGCCACTTAGAAAATACTTGTCCAAGCTCTTTATATTATAAATGTGGATACTGAGGTCCAGAGAGACACGGTGGTGGTCAGAACCCATATGTCTAAGCCCTCAGTTCTATTTTTTTTTTTGCTGGGTACCTTCAATTCATGGTTGGACCCCCAAGTATCTCCATCTCCTTCCACTCCTAATTCTGTTTCACAGCTTCACTACTTGCTGCCCAACCAGTGTCTCCAAAGTGTGGTGGTGGTGAAGATATTATCAAAATGCAAATTTATTCTAGGAGAAATGAGAGACAATAAAGAAACAGAGCAGGATAGAGTTAATCAATGAGGAAAGATTTCCTGAAAGAGGAGAGTCCAACTAAGTCTAAAGGAAACAAGGGACATAAATTGGAGGAAAGAAATAAACAGGTCAGGTAGTATAATCAAAAGTGCCAGACTTGGAGACAAGAGACCTTGTTTCAAAATTCCTCCATGCTAGCTAGCAGTGTGACCTTGGACAGCTTAGACTTCAATTATTTGAGTTCATTCTCCTCATTTGTAAAATTCAGACAGTCCCACTCACATCACCTACCTCATGGGATTCTTGTGGGGGGAAATGTTTGAAAAACTGTAAAACACTGTATAAATGAGAGCCTTTTCTTTTGTGTGCAACACCTGGAGATGGGAATGAGCAGGTTGCCTGTGAAAGAATAACATACTGAAGAGTTTGGCTGGAGCAGAGGACTCCAGCCTAGGGTCAGGTTAGTTGATGGAGCATCTCAGATGTCTAGCCAAAAAGTTTTAGATTTGATATGACAAGCAATAGAGGAATGCCATGATAAAAATGGTGTTGGAGGAAAATTATTCTGGCTGCTGAGTGCAAAATGGATTGGAATGGAAGATATTGAAGGCTCAGAGCCAGCAGGGAGGCCCAGTATATTAGCTCGGGAGGGTATATTTTCCACTAAAAAAGTGACCCAACTTTGAAGTTCAATGATACATAGTATGATTTTGATAAGAGTAATGCAGTTACTTAGACTTCTTACTAACAAAAAGGAAGTTAGGAGGAACTTAGGAAGGGAAGGGGGAGAATAAGCACTTATATAAGTACCTACTAGGTGACAGGAATTGTGCTAAGCACTTTGTACAAATCTCTCATTTGATCCTCAAAACAACCTTGAGGGTAGGTGCTATTATTATCCCTATTTTATAGTTGAAGAAACTTAGGCAAACAGAGATTAAACAACTTGCCCAGGGTATACAGTTAGTAAGTATCTGAGGATGGGTATGAACTCAAGGGGCTTCCTGACCCTATGCCCAGTGCCCTATTCATTGTACTACCAGCTATTTCTAACTGAGGAAATAGAAATCTTTTCAGAAGTGATGTGTTGGCCCATTGACCTGGTTGAAATACTTGTAGGAACATCCAAACAGTATCCCCTCAGCCCTCACCATTTTTTTTCTTGCCTGAAGATGTGGGGGTGGGTTAAGCCTGTTAAAGTAGGGGCAACAGTCAGGGAGGGGATGAAGTTAGGGACTAGTTTACCTTAAGTTTCTCTGAACTATACTGTGCCAATAACTTTAATGGCTCCCTATTACCTAAAAGGCAATCCAATCCAATGTAATGAGTACTTTTAAAGAAGGAGGCAGCTAGGTGGCTCAGTGAATAGAGCACTGGTTCTGAAATTTTACAAGAGTTCAAATCCAGTCTCATATACTTGTTAGCTGTGTGACTCTGGGCAAGTCACTAAATTTCTGTTTGCCATAATCCACTAAAGAATTAAATAGCAAACTACTCCAGTGTCTTTGTCAAGAAAACTCCGTGGATAGGATGGTCCATAGGGTCATGATGTGACTGAACAACAGATTATAAAGGAATCTTATATAGGCAAGAGACAATTCTAGGGAGATACAAACAATAGCTTTGGGCATTGGATTGGTGATTTCATTAATATAGGAAACTTCCAGGGTTTGGATACTCCTACTACTGCAGATCAGCATGTTCTCTGCCATTTATAATCTTACAGATCTCCTAAGACTGGAATCTATCGTAAAGTGGAATGAAGTGCCTATTTTGTGAGAAATCAGTCTAGGAATTTTCAAGTGGAATCCACATAACAGTTTGTCTGCATGAGACAGCAGGTTGGACTAGGTGATCTGTCAGATTTCAATTTCTATAATTCCATGCCAAAGATATGATACAGAACAATTTGAGGGGTACCTAAGATAATAGATTTAGAGCTGTAAGGTATCTTAGCAGACGTGGAGTTCCAAACTCCCTCACACTTCACAGATGAGGAAACTGAGGCACAGATGGGTTAAGGTTTTTGCCAGGGGTTACACAACTAAGTATCTGAATCAGCATTTGAACCCAGGACTTCCTTAGTTCAAGTCCTGTGCCTTATCTATTATGTCATCTTGCCATTCCACCCTTCTTATCCTCCCCATAATTTGCTACTTCCGCTAACTGCTTATAAGATTGAATTTGATCTATTCCCTTTCTACCTTCGCAATAGTGGGTGCTTTTGTTTTTGTTTTTGTCTTTGTCCTCTCATGAATCACTCTCAGCATTGCAGAACAGAGGTTGGCAACTGTGAGGCTGCTGATTTCTGAACAAGAGCCTAAGCTCTTGGCTGTGCTCACAGCCTACAGCTCTTTGCCAGGATCCAAGTCAAACCAAAAAATGTTTATGGATTACGTATTTTTGAGTCCAACACTGTGCTAGGCGGACAGACAAAAAGAGGAACTGGACCTGTGATTTCATTGGCATGGGAAACTGCTGAGTAAGGAAGCTCCTTCTACCAAAACAGGAAGTACTTTCACTGCAGTTTAGTCTTACTTGTCCAGGGTCACAGAACCAGTACGTGTCAGAGGCTGGACTTCAATCTGGGTTTTTCTAGATCTCAGGCCAGATCTCTATCTATTATGCTACAGGTGGAACATGAGACATATACATTCTCTGCCCTTGAGCACTGAGAGATCAGCTCAAAAGACAGGATTTATACACATATGAACTAGAAAATTCTTCAGGGTAGGATAAAGTTAAGTGTTCAGTTGTGTGATACTGGGCACAGGCAAGACAGGAGTTCAGAGAAAGGAGAGATACCTTGACTGAGATACCTGGATAAGGCTTCATGAACAAAGATGGGGTCACTAAGGTAGAAGAATGAATAGAATTTGGATGAGAAATGGGGGTAGGCACAGGGAATTCCTTCTGAGGGTGCTCTTCTGGCCTGAACACAATGCCAGATAACGGCTTTGAGGAATCTTTTCATTCTATAGCCTCAATAATTTACAGATTTAATCTTCTTAAATAGGCACACATAGCACAGACTGTAGTCAATTTAAAGGAGTCCTTCCTGTCAATAATCCATCAATTAAGGGACTCTAATAGTGCACATTGACGCAGCAGATTATCTAGCCTCTCAAGGGCCAGTTGGACCTTGTCTTCAAGTCAATGACTGGCGGATTATAAATCCAGCCATTGACGTGGTTTCATTCTTTCTTTTGCTGTCCCCTATGAGATAGCAGAGATAATTCTATTCAAACCCATGTGAAAAAAAAAGCCCACAAAACAAAACACTACCAAACACTGCAATCAAAAGAGGAATAGCTTGAAAGATTGAAAAGCACTTAACATCAAGAGAATTCAATGCAACCTTTTGCCTCCCTCTTTCTTCCTTGTCTTTCCCCTTTCATTGTGTGAAAACATGGTCATTTGTGGCTAGATCAGCACAAAGTACATGGATGTCAGAACCTTCTAATCCCCATAAACACAACTGACAAAGGGAAGAGAGGAAGCCTCCTCGGAAATGTCCTTGTTTTCCAAGCATAAGTCAACCCCCTGATAGTTTAACATCATATTTTCCCCCTCTTGGTTAAATAAACAAATGGTTGCAGATGTGGACTAAAGGCATATTATAAATCAGGCCTTTGGAGAGTAAGGGATGGACACTTAACTGTCTGAGAGGGTAGTAGGGAGGAGCCGTCCTCCCTTTTGCTCTGTGCTCCTATCTGCCTTGAGTATTTCTTGTGGGGGAAGGATTGTTTTAAAGATTGCATCTGGTAACTATTTAGGCGGAACGGCCCACAGGGAAGGAGCGTGTGGTTCAATGGACTGCAGTGGATGTGGTGGTGATGCAGATACCAGGTGATGGACCACAAGGCAACTGGATGCTGGAACAAAGGCCCAAAATGAATCTGCTTGCTCAGCAAGCTAGTCTAAGTCCTGGCCTGTGCTGCAAAACAACAGTGGACCAGGTTGTGAGCAGCTGTGTTGCCTTGCTAGGCTTTATTTAGTCACAGCAATCAGATCAGCCCCACTCTTGGGGTCAGTGACTGAGGGTGCCCCTAATCAAGAAGGTGGAGTCACTCAGGGAGGTGAGGAGGGAATGAAGGAGGCCTGGCATCTGCCACATGACGTTCAAAACTCCTGAACCTCCCTTACAATCAGTGCTCTGACGCTGGCTGACTGGTGAAGGGGTGGGAAATTTGTGGCTTCGAGCCCACATGTGGCCTTCTAGATCCTCAGGTGTGACCCTTTGACTGAACCCAAACCACCCCTGTATCCCTTTTTCCTCCCCCCTTTTTACGTTTTATTAACATTATTTCTTTTTCCTGCCTTCCTGCCTTCTTGCCTTCCTTCCTTCCTTCCTTCCTTCCTTCCTTCCTTCCTTCCTTCCTTCCTTCCTTCCTTCCTTCCTTCCTTCCCTTCCTTCCTTCCTTCCCTCCCTCCCTCCCTGCTTCCTTCCTTCCTTTCTTCCTTCCTTCTTTCCTGCCTTCCCCTCTCTCTTTCCCTTTTTCTTTCTTTTAACATTGCTGTCACTTCTTGATGACTCCTACAGCACCTCCCCCACCCCCAACATAGCCTCTCACTTGACTAATACAAAATCCTCCTAATTAGGCTGCTGGCTCCCACTCTCCCTTCTCTCTAATCCATCCTCCACATTGCTGCCCAAACAATCTTCCTAACACTACAAGACTGACCAGGTAAGTACTTTACCTCAAGGTCTCCCGGTGTAGCAGGGATAAAATGCAAACCCCTTTGCTTGGTATTGAAAGCCCCTCATAAGTCTTACTTTAACCTACCTTTCCAGACTTATTGTTCATCAATCTGCTTGCTGTTTTCCAAATGTGACATTCTTTCTCTTGCCCCTGCAACTTTGCACAGGCCTTCTCCCCAATCTAGAAACACACTCCATCTTCACTTTTGCCCTAACTTCTCTCAAGAATCAGTTTATATTTTACCTCCTTTCCTGATTTCCTTAGTTGATAAGTCTCTCTCTCTATCTTTTTTCTCTTTTATCCAATTATCCTGCATACACTTAAATGTGTTTACATCTTGAACCCTCACTCCCAGGAAAACTAATATCCTGGAGGGTGACTTTTTAATCTTTTTTCTTTGTCTTTGGACCATAATGCCTAGTACAATGCCATGAACATAACTAATTTCTAGAAGTTTTAGAAAAAAAATTTGGATTAGATTGGATTGGAAGGAATCTTAGAGATCATCTAGTCTAACTTCATTGTTTTATGGATGAGGAAACAGACCAAGAGAGGGGAAGTGACTTGCTCAGTCAGAATGGAGGTGAAAAGAAGGATATATATTGGTGATATTAAGGAAGGAAATACTGGTGATATTACTCATCATTTAGCAGGCTTGGCTTGCAAAGCACACCCTATGGAAGCATTATCTGTTAATTAGCAGTAGTTGAATGGTGGTGACTATTAGGGGATACATTAGACCCAGTAGATAGGTTATTTGGGAACATAGATTTAGATATTATCTAGTTGAATTCCCTCCTTTGACAGAAAATGGAAACTGAGTAAAAAGGGTGTGAAGTCATTTACCTAAAGTCACTTGGGTAGTAAGTAGCAAATCTAAGATTGGAATTCAAGTCCCCTGACTCAAAATCTAACTTTTTTTTTCTATTTCTCCATGTTGTATCCACTATGAACAGTTAGCCAAATTTCAAAGACATGTTTGTGGATAATACATTGCTAATATTACCAAGAGACATTGGGAATATTTAGAGGCATGTCTCTTACCTTTGAAGTTGATCCTAAAGAAGACAACTATGACCATCCCCTCCAAAAATCCCCTGTTGCCTCATGAATTGTATTTATTGTAGAAAGTCCAGTATGTCCTTTTTGGGAAAGATTCCTCTACAGAAAGAACCAGAGAATGATCCTGTGTGGCTTATCTGATTGTTCACAGCTGGTTAATCCTGTGATGCTGGTGTGAAGAAATGACCCTTATTTTCTCAGTGTGGATATTCTCTCTGTTATTGTGTGTTTAAGTCACCTGGGGCATAGTAAACATTTGGTAAGAAGATTAAGAAAGATCGTTGCTTTTTGGGGTTGGGTTGGGCAGTACTGAAAGATGACTTATTAAAAAGAATCTAGAGAAGTGGTTAGATATGATAACCTAAGTAGAGAAACTCTTCATTATTTACTCAGTTTAGAAACAGAAAAATAATTCATCCAAGAACTAAGACCATTCTGGATAGTGAATAGGAAGTTGGAGAGAAGGTACTTGCTTTGAAAATGAAAAAAAAAGGAAACCATTTCTTCTGTTGAAGGGACTTGATATAATGCACAAAAAGCCTAGAGAAATATGGTGCCACTCTAAGCATGATATGGCCTCTTAGGGAGACTAAGCCCAGATATTCTCTAGAATAATAGAAGAAGCTAAGATCCTCTAAATGGTAGAACTAACTTTAAAAATCTGGTTGGGAAATCAGTTTAGAGTAAGTTGAATAGGAAAGGGGGAAATGTGTCACAAATGAGGGTCAGCCCTGCAACTTGTAGCTTGGTCCAGTTCAAAATGGATACCACAGAATCAAATGGACCAGTTTTGTAAGTAGGGAGCTTGTCTACATGGAAATGGGGGAGTTAGTCAATTCCCAGGGACTTTAGTTTAGGAAAGGGAAGAAAGGGACTTAGACAATGAAATTGGTGAAGGATCCCAAGGTGTTTTTGAAAGACTGGTGAAGAGACAAGACAGAGAAAAGACAAGTGGCAGCTGTTAGAAAGGGAACTGATCTTGCAAAGCCTATAACAGAAGTTTAGGTCAGGAAAGAGGTGTTAGTGGAGTATATTTGTGTTTCTCCTGGATTGTAAATTCCATGAGGACAAGGAGCCCATCTTATCTACCTTTTTTTTTAAATCTCTCACATCACCAAATACCATTTGAATTGAATTCATAGGATCATAAACTTAGAAAAGGGATCTTAGATATCACTGAATCCAACCCTCCCATGATGATGAAATTAAGGTCTAGAGAGGGTCATGGAGACAGCAAGTAGAAGAGCTGGAATTTCAACCCAGGCTCTCTGACAAGAGCTCCATGCTTTTTATGTTATACCACAATGTCTCCTACATTCAATGAAACTGTGGGTTCCTGGACCCTTAACTCAGCAACCAAAGCAGCATCTCCAACGTTCCGATTAGGGGAGGTGCAACTGTAACACCACCACTCTTATCGTTGAAGTTTGGTGTTGTGATGAAATAAGGCATTCACAAATCATCGAACAGTTAACACAAGGAGGTTGATTTTGCCCTAGCCCAGCAAAGATATGCAAGAAGGACACAGTAACTCTTAGCTTCTCTGGATGCAGACCCCCTCTTTTCCATATGAAAAGCAAGCTGACTATCATAGGATTTGGAAATCCACCAAGTCCCACCAAATTCACCTAGATTACATATTTGTTGTTGTTGCTTAGTAGTTTTTTGTTGTGTCTGACTCCTTGTGACCCCTTTTGGAGTTTTCTCAGCAAAGATAATGGAGTGCTTTGCCATTTCCTTCTCCAGCTCATTTTACAGATGACGAAATAGAGGCAAGCAGGGTTAAATGAGTTATCTAGGGTCAGTAAGTCTTTGAGACTGTATTTGAACTGACTTCATGCCTGGAGCTATATCCACTGCATCACCTAGCTGCCCAGATTACATGTAGCTGGGATTTTTTTTATGCCTTTAGATGACTAGGAAGCTGTACTGGGGAAGCTGGATTTAAAGCAGTCCTGGGGCAGCTGGATTTTCTTTTAAGTTAAGTCTCTCTAGGTTGTGGGTGGGAGAGAGAAGCTGTTACAGAAAAGTTAGTCCATCATACCAGAGGATCTTTGATCAAAGTCAATGCATGTACTCACTCCAGAAGAACAGACTGCAACTTATTCATCCTCTATGTGTTATCCAGTCCTCTTTCCTATAAATCGTGTATAGGAGATCCACCCAACATGCTAGAAACTTTGATCTAGGTCTGTTTATATCATGTGGCCACAAGTGCAACATAGAGGTTGTCCATTTGGTGTCTCTCACTTTGTCTGTGACTGGTCCACATTTTTTTTTCTATCATATCTCTTTAATAATGTCTCCATTGCTCTTGGGTAGATTTGAAATTTTGTTTCCTTAAAGACTGTGATATTACAAGATATGTTGTCCTATTGCATCATCAGAAGAATATGATTGTTAATAAGTTAGACTTTTGTTTCATGCAGAAGCTTGAAGTCAATGAAAACACTACATAATTTTCCAAATGCATCCGGCCTTCAATTCTGGGCTCAGTTCATTTTCCACATGCAGTGTGTGGACAAGCTACATGTAATCCCATACCAACTCTATGACCTGTCCATCTAATTACATTGTATAGTCTGCCTAATAATCAATCATTATGCTCTTGTTTTTTTTCCTATGTAAATCAATCAACAACCACCTGTTAAGTGCCTACTGTGTGTTCAGCACTGTGCTAGGCAAGAGAGAGTACATTTCAGGCATGGGAGATGGCCAGTACAAAGTAAGAAAGATGGAAGATGAAGTGCCATGTATGAAGAACAGAGAGAAGACCAGTTTGGCTGTACTTTGGAGTGTGAGATGGGGAGTCATACACAGTGAATCTGGGAAGATAGGCTGGGATCAGGTTGTGAAAGATTTCAAAAGTTAAACAGAGGAATTTCTATTTTATCCTAGAGGTAATAGGGAGTCTCACTGATTTGTGAGGAAGAAGGGAGTGACATGGTCAGACATGAGTTTCAGGAAAATCGCTTTGGCAGCAGTGTCTAGTATGTACTGGAGTGGTGAGGGACCTCAATCGGGAAGGCCAATTAGGAAACCATTGCAACTGAGTGAAAAGGTGAATAGGTGAGGCAAACTCTTTTTAGTGATTATGGATCTTATTAATCAGATTCTCAGTTGTTTCATATGTTGATTCAATCTTCACAACATCATCTGATAACAAGACAATCCAGAGGCCTTCTCTATCCGTATCAAATTCCTTTTTCACTTGAACTCTTCACTTGACATCTTTCCTGACTACGGCAAACAGTTTTGGTGAGAGTGTTTTATCATTAAAATAAAACAGACAACCCTGCTTTTTTATTTTTTTGGTATTAGTAATCAGAGTAGATTCCCCAAAATAATTTCTATTGTTGCATCCATCATAGAAAGTTTTATATTCCTAATGCAGAAATGCGATATTTTGTTAGAAGAGAAACTTTTAAGGTTGTTTGTTGCTCTATTGATTCAAATATTTTCTGTATTCAACCAATATAAATATTCTCCATACCTTTTATTTGAATAATTACTATGGAATACAATTTACAAGACTGTTTTTCCATAGTTTCATCAAATAAACCCTTGAAATTGGTATAAGTTACTCTCAAAAACATTTTGAAGAGATGAGAAAATTGATCTGTGGATTGATAGTTAATAACTTCTGGATCTCCCCTTCGTACTAGTGATAACTTCCATGATCTTTTCCCTTTATTATTTATCCTCTCCTTTTCAGATATCTTAAGAAGCTTTCCCTCAAAATTATGCTTTTTAATGTGAGATCCATGTCTGGTGACCTGGTTGCATAGTAGGAACTTAATAAATTAATAATAAATTCATTGCCAAAGAAGACCATGCCATCAGAGAAATAATGACATGACTTGCACTTGACTTTGTTTTGAGTGAGGGAGGGCTGTGCAGGTCACCAGCCTCACTTCTCCTCCAGAGACATCTGAATCTAATGACCAGATATTCATCAGGATGACTGGAAACGACCCAGGATGAGGCAATTGGGGTTAAGTGATTTGCCCAAGGTCACACAGCTAGTGAGTGTCAAGTGTCTGAGGTGAGATTTGAACTCAGGTCCTCCTGACTCCTGCACTGGTGCTCTATCCACTGCATAGCCTAGCTGCCCTAGAAACTTAGTAAATACTTACTGATTGAATGACTGATTAAAACAAAAAAAAAGATGATAAACTGCAAGAGAAACTGAATCATTAACATTGATTAACAACCTTGTAAAGGAAACTGGGAGATAAAAGAAAACTCAACTAAAAAGCAAAATAACTCATGGGTTCTCCTTGTGGAGGAAAATAAAGGAGTTGGTGGAATTTTTTTGCATATCTAAAAGCAACAAGAAAGATCACTTCATGGCGTATTTGGTTACGTGGCATTGGCAGGCTCATGATAAGCATAAGCAGAAAGGTTACTGTGAAAGCGATTGCAATGTCTCCATCATCATTTCTTGCAGAATATGAAGAAGAATTGTATTAAGAATTTGTTAACTTAAGTCCATGTATACTTAGTGACTTCATTGCACATGTGAGCACAGGGAAGGATGGAGTTTGGTACATATAACATATCCTACTTTGTATCAGTTTTTTTATACATAACTAGCTCCCTTGCTAGTAGGAAGGTTGAAGAAAGGAAGGAAGGAAGAAAAGAAGGAAGGGGAAGGAGGAAAGAAAGAAGAGAGGAAGGGAGGTAGGGAGAAAATAAAGAAGGGTGAAAAGAATTAAGAGGGGAAGACTGAATAGAAGGAAAGGAGGAAGAAAAGAAGAAGGAAAGAAAGAGGGAAGAAAGGGAGGGAGAGAGGGAGGATGTATTATTATCTTATATTTTGTAATTTTGCTTAGGATTGATCCTGGGTGGTATAGGTAGCAAATCAGAGAGGAACTTCAGAGAGTAATGAGCTCTTTGTGGACTGGGACTAATTGACTTTTTTTTTTTTGTATCCCCAGCACTTAGCACAGGGGCTGACCCATAGTAGGATTATTTCTTAACTGACAAGTGAAAGTATCTGTCTTCTATGATTCTATTGGGAGAGAGTTATGTCATTTGGTCTCTGTTCGCTTCTATGTTTTTCCTCTCCAATTCTCAGGAGTAAAACTCATATCATAGCTGCCATCTTCATTATGAACCTTCTTAAGAGGATTGGAGCAAAGCCAGGGATTGCTTCTGTGAATTAGGTTGGAGGATGGTATATCCAGTGAGAATTCTTAGCCTGAAGATGTGAGTATGAAATCCATATTCAGTGGGCTCCATGATAACCTGTTATCAGTCCAAACACCTTGACCTCAATTTCTCTAGAAAGTCTATTTCTGGCAGTAGCTTCTTGGGAAAACAATGGCTAATTTTTCTGGATGAATTATCTTGTAGGGAGCAAAATCTATTGTTGGATAATTGGTACCTAATGGAACCCTATGAAAAATACCTCTGGTCTAGTCTTGGCCTAGGTTTGCCACAGACTTAGTTGCATATACATTTTTTGAGGAATGTCAGGATGATGGTGGTATCATGAAACTACTTTAAACATAATTTGATGGAAAAGCACGGTAAACAGCTGTCTGTAACCATACCATTGGCTAAATTTCAAGGTGCTGGACTACTATTACACCTTTCTTCCCTTCACATATTCTCTATGTTATCTAAACAGGTTTACATGCTGCATTTCATATAGGACAACTCATTTCCTGTTTCCGAGCTTTTGCATAACCTGTCTCAGTATTTGTAATACATTCCCTCATCACCTCTTTTAATATCCCTAACTTCCTTCAAGGTTTGGCTCCCACTTCCTACATGAAGTATTTCCTGTTAGTGTCCTCCCCCAGATTTCTTTGGACTTTGTGTATATTTTGTATTTGCCTAAATGTGTACATTGTGTTTCCTAATACATGGTAAGCTCTTTGAGGGCGGAACCCTTTTTTTTTTTTAACGATTGCTAGCATTTACTCTTGGCCCATATCCCCAGTACCTTGCACAATGCCTGGGGAATACAAGATTGTTGGTTGAATGATCAATAAATAAGCCACCACCTGCGAACTAATAGTTGCAGTCTCCAGCTGCAGACAAAGTACTTTGGAGAAAATAAACTGCTTTTCAAACTTTGGTCTTATCAACCCAAACATAATCTAATGACAATAATGGCCTCGTCAGAAATAAACACTTCCAGATAGAGTCTTGAAAACTCTTTATGATGTTGTTGGTCATGGTGACACATGCATGTAATCTCAGCTACCAGGAAGGTAGGAGCTGGTGGATCTCTTGAGTTCAGAAGTTCTGAGCTACAGGAGGTTAAGAAAATTGAATGTGTGAACTAAATTTGACATTGCCTAGTTGGGAAATGGAGCAGGTTAAAGCCCTTGTGCTGATAAGAGGAAGATTGAGTAAACCCTGCACTTCTAGCGCTGGCAAGACAGAGAGATCCAGTCTTTTGTTAAAAAAAAAAAAGAATAAAGAAAGGAATAAAGGAAGGATGGAGGGAAGGAAAGGAAAAATAAAAAAGGAAAGGAAGAAAGGAAAGAAAAAGAAGAAAATAAAAAATCTGGAAAAATCCACAAAGTTGTGATAAACAGTGATTAATTTTCATTATAACACATTTTCAAGTTAAATTTAAGACAAATACTATGCTTCAAAAACAAATCATTCATTGATGAAATCATTGTACAATGGGAAAAGCCCAGATCTGGAAGTTAGGACTCTCTGACGTCTGCCTTGGCCAGAGTCTTAACTAACAAATTTTGGCACTTGCAGCAAGTTGCAGGAAAAGCACCAGAAACATGAAAGATGTCTTCATATCAATGTTTTAAGTCTAAATCAATTTCAGTAAGAAGAGACCTCAGGACAGAAAGCCTTGATGGGCAGAGACTCAGAGACAATGTGGCTACTGTTAGGGAGGTTATATTTTTATTTTCTTAGGAGAGTATCAAACTTTTTTGAATATTTTATTTTTTTACCAATTAAACAATTTTTACATTCATTTTTTAAAAATTTGAGTTCCAAATTATCTCCCTTCCCCCTTCTCCTCCCATTCTTCTATGATGGTAAACAATTTGATGTAGGTTATACATGTGTAATCATGGAAAATAATATTTCCATATTAGGTTGTGAAAGAAAACACAGGCAAAAAAACATGAAAAAAATAAGGCGAAAAAATAATATGTCTTAATCTGTATTCTGACTTGACCAATTCTTTCTCTAGAGTCAGATAGCATTTTTCATCATGAGTCCTTTGGAATTGTGTTGGATTATTGTATTACTGAGAATGTCTAAGTCATTCACCATTGATTATTATACAATATTGCTGTTACTATGTCCATGTTCTCTTGGTTCTGGTCACTTAACTTTGCATCAGTTTATGTCAGTCTTCCGAGGTTTTTCAGAAATCATCTTGCTTGTCATTTCTTATAACACAATAGTATTCCATTACAGTGATATGCCACAACTTGTTTAGCCATTTTGGGGAGCTTTTTGGGAGAAAGGTAAGACATGGTGAAGGGGTAGCATCTGGTAGCTTCACATTTTAATTCACTATTCTTGGTAATTGAGTATTAAGCTTGGTTGTTTCTATAGGGTTAAAGGAATGTAAGCCCTGGATCAAAGACCCATCACCACCCTGCCCTAGTGAAGCCTCTGTCTGGGCTCACCTCTGAATATAACTAGTTTTTTGACTTCTCAACTAACCTCTCTGGAGCTCAGTTTCCTAACCTGTAAAATGAGTTTAAGAATATCTGCCCTACCTTCTTTTCAGAAATATTACGTTGCATGCTAAAATACTTTGAAAAACAAAGTAATATGCATGTATAAAATAATGTCATAATCTACATTTGAAGGGAATGGCCCTTGGGATGTAGAAAAAGAGAGCAAGGGGGATTTTTTTCCTTTCCTTCAAAGAAAACAGGCCATGAGAAAAGAAGAATGAGAAGTTCTCTTCATTCTAAGTATGAAATTGTGAGATGTACATAAATGTATTCTTGAAATGGGAGAAGATAAAGAGATCTAGGATGGGAAATAATGAGCTATTAAATAATGGTCTATTGAAGGAGTGAATCTAATTCTCTTGACTGACTTTTAGCTTCCTAAAGGTGCATTAAATTGGAAATAGAACATTTGATATTTCTTGGCCAGATTCTGTTGGAACTACAACACAGAACCAAGAAGCATAGATTTGGGGATATGTGCAGGAAACCTGTTATTTTTCAAACACTGATATGCTGAATTCTCACTGTAATGCAGTCTTTACTGTTTGTACTCTCAGACCACCTTATCTGAGGAGTCAATGTTATCATGGAATCCCTTTGATAATTAGTTAAAAAAAACTTCCTGGGATGAGGGTGGGAAGTATTTAACATATACATGTTTTATACTGAATTCTTTGCTGAAATGAATAGTTATTATAACATTCCAGTGTCAAAGTTATAGAATTGTGTCTGATTTTTCTCTTGTGACAGTGATGAAATAAATAATTAAGATCATAGTTTAATGAATATTTATCCTAGAGTATGACCACTTACAGCTCCTCTTCAAGGAGTACCCCTAGGGGTACTCCTGAGAATTGGGGTATCTGATCTCTAATAAAACTATCAGCTTGATTCTCGGTTTTGGTATACTCTCCTTCCCCCTGTTGACCACCAGTTACTAGCCTTATTTCATTTAACCAATCAACATCAATCTGCTTTTAGAAAGAGATATTTACTTTGAAGATATAGAACAATTCTCTCCAATACATCTTGGGGCATATTCTCACTATATCACATTGATTCCTGAGGACATTTGACTCAGCCTTAAATCAACTTCTATGTAGTATTGGCCCCACTAAGTTCAATACCATCTCAATGTGGTATTCATGCTGATTTAAGAACTTATCTTAGCTACAGCTGAGTTGGATCCTGGAAGTTGTTTCTTTTGGGTCCACAGGGACCCAGAAGTTGGACCAGCTGCCTACACACTCTGTCATGAACTTCATTCCCTGGTCTGCTGGTAGCTCACTCTCCTGACCCCTCTAAGCTCATGAGGTCATAGTCATCGCCAATATCCTTCATCTAAAGCAAAACAACAAACACCAAGTTCTAATTCCCCTTATGGCATTGTCTTTCATCAGAACGCCACCATCCAAGAAAATGTCAAATGGAGAGGAGAGAATGAGATCAGCTTTTGAATCTGTCCCAGCACTGACTAGACAGCCACAGGCAATCAAAGTGCCTCCTATTCACCATGTGGTTAGCAGGCCAGAACCAGTTACAGAATGTCTGTGCTTGCTCCAAATCTCTCCAAGTCACTTCCATTACATATCATGATGGCTCTCTCTGAAGTAGACTCTTCAGATTCTTCCACATAGTGGATTATATCACTGGGGCTCTGAGCATGTTCAAAAGGACTGAGCTCCTTGGCTAATCCGTTGTTACATTCTCGATGTGCTCTCCACTTCATATTGACTCAAGGTGAGAGAGTGCCACTCCATGTTATAATAGTATTGTAGATTCTAGAAGTTGGGATGAAGTCTTGCCTCCTGACAGAGGTTATTTGACTGAATGTGCTCAATATGACACACAGTTTTTGGACATGGATAATGTGGGGGATTTATTTTGCTTAACTCTATTTGTTATAGGGTTTTCCTTTTCTCTTCTTATCTGAAGAAGGAGGTGAGAGGAACAGAAAATAAATGCTTACTCAACTGAAAATGTTAAGAAAAATACCAATATTATTATAGGTTTAGAGTTAGAAAGACTTTTTAGTAGTCATCAGGTACAACTCCCTCATTTCAGAGATGAGGAAACTAAAGCCCAGAAAAGTAAAGTGATTGTTTCAGGATCACAAGTTATTAATAAATGTGTAGAATCTTTTGTGGGTTATCTCTAATTAAGTACTCATAGATTTGCAGGCTGGGTTCTTGGGCAGGGGGATGGAGAAGTAAACTCTCTTTTAAGTTCAGGGATACATGAATGGGTATGCACTCCTAAAACTGTAGCTTGTGAGTACTCACTCATGGATAGACTTTCTTTTGCATTTAAAAAAAATTAAATTTATTTTGTTAGATATTTCCCGTTAGCATGTGAAATTTTTTAACAATCATTTTTAAAAATTTTGAGTTCCAAATTCTCTCTCTTTCACACCTACCCCCTCCTTGAGAAGACAAGCAATTTGATATCAGTTATACATGTAGAGTCATACAAAACATATTTCTGTATTAGCCATGTTACAAGAGAAAACAGACAAAAAAACCACAAGAAAAATATATACAATAGAAACAAGCATGTTTTGATCTGAATTTAGAGTTCATCAGTTCTCTCTTTGGTAGTGGATAACATTTTTCATCATGGGTCCTTTGGAATTATCTTGGACCACTGTCTTGATCAGAATATTTGTCTTTCACAGTTGATCATCCTTACAATATTGTTGTTACTGGGTACAATGTTCTCCTGGTTCTACTCACTTTGTTTTGCATAAGTCTTCCCAGTTTTTTCTGAAACCATGCTGCTCATCATTTCTTATAGCACAATAGCATTCTATCACAATCATATGCCACTTGTCCAGCCATTCTCTATGTAGTGACCATCCCCTCAATTTCCAATTCTTTGTCACTCTAAAAAGAGCTGCTAGAAGTATTCTTGTACAAATAGATCCTTTTCATTTTTAAAAATCTTTTTGGGATATAGATCTGGTAGTGGTATTGCTGGTCAAGGATATGCACAGTTTTGTAGTTCTTTGGGCATAGTTCCAAATTGTTCTCCAGAATAGTTGGACTAGTTCACAACTCCACCAACAGTGCATTAGAGGCACAATTTTTACAAATCCCCTTTAACATTTATGATTTTCCTTTTCTGTCATGTTAGTCAATCTACTAGGTATGAAGTGATAGCTCAGAGTTGTTTTAAATTGCATCTCCTTAATTAGTAGTGATTTAGAGCATTTTTGTGTGACTATTGATAGCTCTGATTTCTTCTTCTGCAAACTGTTCAAATCTTTGACCATTTACCAACTGGAGAATGGCTCTTATTTTTATAAAGTTGGCTGAATTCCCTATATATTTGAGAAATAAGGCCTTCATCAGGGAACATTGCTACAAAAATTTCCCCCCAGCTTCCTATTTTCCTCCTAACTTTAGCTGCATTAGCTTTGTTTATTCCAAAGTTTTAAAATTTCATGTAATCAGAATTATTTCTTTGGTCATAAAGTCTTTGCTTATCCAATATCTGACAGGTATATTTTTCCATGCTTCCCAAATTTACTTATGATATCACTGTTTATGTCTAAATCATTTATCCATTTTGACCTGTTCTTGGTATACATTGTGATTTGTTGGTCTCTGCCTAGTTTCTGTCAAGCTGCTTACCAATTTTCTCAACAATTTTTGTCAAATACTGTCCTTGCCCCCCAAAATTTGGATCTTCAGGTTTGTCAAAAACAAACTACTGTAGTCATTTACCACTGTGCATTGTATAACCAATCTCTTCTACTGATCATCACTCTGTTTCTAAGCTTGTATCATATTGTTTTGATGATTAACATTCTGTAATATACTTTGAAAACTGAATCCACTAGGCCATCTTCCTTCATGATATTTTTCATTGATTCACTTGATATTCTTTAAAAAATTATTTAATATTTTATTTTTCCCCACTTACATGTAAAAAACAATGTTGAACATTTATTTTTCAAAACTTTGAGTTCCAAATTTACTCCCTTCCTTCCTACCCCCTCTCACTGAGAAGGCAAGCAATTCAATATAGGTTATACACATGTATTAATACAAAATATTTCCAGATTAGTCATGATGTGAAAGAAGACATAGGTAAAAAAAACTCAAGAAAAATATAATTAAAAAGTATACTTCAGTCAGTATTCAAACACCATACATTCTTTCTCTGGGGATGGATAGCATTTTTTTCATAAGCCCTTCAGAGTTGTCTTGGATCATTGTATTGGTAAGAATAGCTAAGTTATTCACAACTGATCATCTTAAAATATTTCTGTTACCTTTGTACACAATGCATTTCACTTTGCATCAGCTAATGTAAATCTTTCCAAGTTTTTCTGAGAGCATCCTGCTCATCATTTCTTATATTACAATAGTATTCTGTCATAATCCCATACCATGATTTGTTTAGCCATTCCTCAATTAATGAGCTTTCTCTCAATTTCCAATCCTTAAATATTTTTATACATATAGATTCTTTTCCTTTTTTAAATCTTTTTTGGGATACAGACCTAGTAGTGGTATTGCTAAACCAATCGTTGAATCAATTCACAACTCTTACGATGATGTATTAATATCTTATTTTTCCCACATCCCCTCCAACAATGATCATTTTCCTTTTCTTTCCTATTAGCTAGATATGAGACAGTACCTCAGAATTGTTTTAATTTGCATTTTTCCAATCAGTAGTGAGTTAGAATATTTTTTCATATAGTTATAGATAGCTTTGATTATTTCATCTGAAAACTGTTCATATCTTTTGATCATTTATCAGTTGGAGAATGGCTTTTACTTTTATAAATTTGTCTCAGTTCTCTATGTGCCTGATAAATGAAACCTTTATCAGAGAAACTTGGTTTAATTTTTTTCACACTTACTATTGTTAACTGTATTTTGCTCCATCCTTTTCCCTCTACCCCACTTGTTCTACTCTCTCTCCTTTAACCCTGTCCCTCCTCAAAAGTATTTTGCTTCTGACCACACCCTCCCCCAATCTGCCCTCCCTTCTATCACCCGCTCCCCTTCTCTTTTTCCCTTCCTCTCCTTCTGTGCTATAGGGTAAGACAGATTTCTATACCCAATTGAGTGTATATGTCATTCCTTCTTTGAGCCAATTCTGATGAGAGTAAAGTTCACTCACTCCTCCTCGTTTCCCTCCTCTTCTTCTCTCTGTAAAAGCTTTTTTTTTTTTGCCTCTTCTGTGTGATAATTTACCCCATTCTACCTTTCTCTTTCCCTTTCTTCCAGTACCTTCTCACTCCTTAAATTTATTTTTTTAGGTATCATCCCTTCATATTCAACTCATTCCTGTGCCCTCTGTCCAACTGCCCTAATAATGAGAAAGTTCTGAGTTACAAGTATCATCTTTCCATGTGAGAATGTAAATAATTTAGCCTTATTAAGTCCCTTTGAATTTTCTTTCTTGTTTACATCTTTATGCCTCTTTTGAGTCTTGTATTTGAAAGTCAAATTTTCTATGTAGCACTGGTCTTTTCATCAAGCATGCTTGAAGGTCCTTTATTTCACTGAAAGTCTATTTTTGCCCCCTTCCCCCTGAAGGATTATATGCAGTTTTCTTGAATAGGTGATTCTTGGTTGTAATCCTAGCTCTTTTGTCCTCTGGAATATCATATTCCAAGTCCTCCAATCCTTTAATGTAGAAGTTGCTAAATCTTGTGTTATCCTGACTGTGATTCCACAATACTTGAATTCTTTCTTGCTGGCTGCTTGAAATATATTCACCTTGACCTGGGAGCTCTGGAATTTGGGTATAAAATTCCAAGGAGTTAGTTATCATTTTAAGATCTCTTTCAGGAGGTGATTGGTGGATTTTTTCTATTTCTATTTTATCTTCTGGTTCTAGAATATCAGGACAGTTTTTCTTGATAATGTCTTGAAAATGATGTCTAGGTTCTTTTTTTTTTTAATTTTTGATCTTGGCTTTCAGAAAGTCCAGTAATTTTTAAATGATCTGTCCTGGATCTATTTTCTAGGTCAGTGATTTTTCCAGTGAGATATTTCATATTGTCTTCTATTTTTTTAATTATTTTTTTTGTTTTGTTTCTTGATTTTTCACAAAATCATTAGTTTCCATTTGCTTAATTCTAATTTTTAAGGAACTATTTTCTTCAGTGAGCTTTTGTACTTCCTTTTCCATTTGGCCAGTTCTACTTTTTAGGGAGTTTTTTTTTCTTTTGGGGAATTTTTGTGCTTCTTTTCCCATGACAAATCCTGCTTTTTAAGGCACTCTTCTCCTCATTGGATTTTTGTATCTCTCTTGCTATTTAGCTTAGTCTATTTTTTTTATGGTGTCATTTTCTTTATTTTTTTGTGTATCTCCTTTACCAAGCTGTTGACTCATTTTTCATGATTTTCTTGCATCATTCTCATTTATCTTCCCAATTTTTCCTCTACCTCTCTTACTTGATTTTCAAAATCCTTTTTGAGCCCTTCCATGACTTCAGACCAATTCATATTTTTTCTTGGAGGCTTTGGACATTGGAGCTTTGACTTTTTTATCTTCTTCTGAATATATATGTTTTGATCGTCCTTGTCACCATAGTAACTTTCTATGGTAAGTGTTTTTTTTTCTGTTGTTTGCTCATTTTTCTAGCCTGTTTCTTGACTTTTAACTCTTTGCTAAAGTAGGGTTCTGCTTCCAGGGTGGAGAGTATATTGTTCCATACTTTGGGGGTTTTGTGCAATTGTTTTCAGAGATACTTCTAGGGACTTGTAAGTTTTTAGTGTAGGGTGTGTTTAGGCAGGAGTAGTGTGATGGCTACCAAACCTTTTCAGGGCTGCTTTCCACTTTTGGTGTCCATTTGTTCCACCCTACTCTCACCTGTAGCTTCAAGAAGCTGTAGCTGAGTAGTGGCCACACTCCAGTAAAGCATTTCAGCAGATGGGCTAAACCAGGCTGAGGGTAACCAAGGGGGTCTCAAACCTGTTGGTGAGTTAGGGGAGATGCCTACCCCAAGTATGTGAAGACTTTCCCTGGTAGAATGGGCAATTGAGAACAACTTGTTCAAGTGGTCATGAAGGCAGCTGAAGAAGTCACTGTGGAGCACTTAGAGTTTGGTTAGACACTGAAGATGCCAAAGTCATCTACTACGTCTTGAGCCATTACCAATTGTCTTGATTCTGCCCTGCTGGTGGACAATGATGACTCTGGGGGAGGGAGTGAGGCTGACAACTTCATGCAACTTTGCTTCACTTAAATCTAATTTACACATGAATCAAAAGATATTACTTCCCACATATACAAAACTATTTATAGCAGCTCTTTTTGTGGTGGCCAAGAACTGGCGATCAAGGAAACACCCATCAATTGAAGAACAGCTGAACAAGTTGTGGTATATGAATGTAATGGAATACTATAAGAAATGATGAACGGTTGGACTTCAGAAAAACTTGAAAAGGCTTATATGAACTGATGCTGAGTAAAATGAGCAGAACCAGGAGAACATTATACACAGTAACAACCACAGTGTGCAAGGACTGTTTCTGATAGACTGGGCCCTGCACAGCAATGCAAGGACTTAAAACATCCCCAAAGTACTCTTTTTTTTGGGGGGGGGGGAATTGTTTTTTTTTTTAAATTTAACTTTTAACATTCATTTTCACAAAATTTTGGGTTACAAATTTTCTCTCCTTTTATCCCCTCCCCACCCCCAACACCAAGTATTCTAATTGCCCCTATGACCAATCTGCTCTCTCTTCTATCATCCCTCTCTGCTCTTGTCTCCGTCTTCTCTTTTGTCCTGTAGGGCCAGATAGCTTTCTATACCCCTTTACCTGTATTTCTTATTTCCTAGTGGCAAGTACATTACTCGACAGTTGATCCTAACACTTTGAGTTCCAACTTCTTTACCTCCCTCCCTCTCCACCCCTTCCCTTTGGAAGGCAAGCAATTCAATATAGGCCAAATCTGTGTAGTTTTGCAAATGACTTCCATAATAGTTGTGTTGTATAGGACTAACTATATTTCCCTCCCTCATATCCTGTCCCCCATTACTTCTATTCTCTTTTGATCCTATCTCTCCCCATGAGTGTCGACCTCAAATTGCACTCTCCTCCCCATGCCCTCCCTTCTATCATCCCCCCCACCCTGCTTATCCCCTTATCCCCCACTTTCCTGTATTGTAAGATAGGTTTTCATACCAAAATGAGTGTGCATTTTATTCTTTCCTTTAGTGGAATGTGATGAGAGTAGACTTCATGTTTTTCTCTCACCTCCCCTCTTTATCCCTCCACTAATGAGTCTTTTGCTTGCCTCTTTTATGAGAGATAATTTGCCCCATTCAATTTCTCCCTTTCTCCTCCCAATATCTTTCTCTCTCACTGCTTGATTTCATTTTTTTTTAAGATATGATCCCATCCTCTTCAGTTCACTCTGTGCACTCTGTCTCTATGTATGTGTGCATGTGTGTGTGTGTAATCCCACCCAGTACCCAGATATTGAAATGTTTCAAGAGTTACAAATATTGTCTTTCCCTGTAGGAATGTAAACAGTTCAACTTTAGTAAGTCCCTTATGACTTCTCCTTGCTGTTCACCTTTTCATGGTTCTCTTCATTCTTGTGTTTGGAAGTCAAATTTTCTTTTCAGCTCTGGTCTTTTCATCAAGAATGCTTGAAAATCCTCTATTTCATTGAAAGACCAATTTTTCCCCTGAAGTACTATGTTCAGTTTTGCTGGGTAGGTGATTCTTGGTTTTAGTCCTAGTTCCTTTGACTTCTGGAATATCCTATTCCATTCCCTTCGATCCCTTAATGTAGAAGCTGCTAGATCTTGTGTTATCCTGATTGTATTTCCACAATACTTGAATTGTTTCTTTCTAGCTGCTTGCAATATTTTCTCTTTGACCTGGGAACTCTGGAATTTGGCCACAATGTTCCTAGGAGTTTCTCTTTTTGGATCTCTTTCATGCGGTGTTCTGTGGATTCCTTGAATATTTATTTTGCCCTCTGGTTCTAGAATCTCAGGGCAGTTTTCCTTGATAATTTCATGAAAGATGATGTCTAGGCTCTTCTTTTGATCATGGCTTTCAGGTAGTCCCAGAATTTTTAAATTATCTCTCCTGGATCTATTTTCCAGGTCAGTTGTTTTTCCAATGAGATATTTCACATTTTCTTCCATTTTCCCATTCTTCTGGCTTTGTTCCGTGATTTCTTGCTTTCTCATAAAGTCCTTAGCCTCCATCTGTGCCATTCTAATTTTGAAAGAACTATTTTCTTCAGTGAGCTTTTGAATCTCCTTTTCCATTTGGCTAATTCTGCTTTTGAAAGCATTCTTCTCCTCATTGGCTTTTTGAACCTCTTTTGCCAATTGAGTTAGGCTAGTTTTCAAGGTGTTATTTTCTTCAACATTTTTTTGGGTCTCCTTTAGCAGGGAGCTGATTTGCTGTTCATGCTTTGACTTCATGTCTCTCATTTCTCTTCCCAGCTTTTCCTCCACCTCTCTAACTTGATTTTCAAAATTCTTTTTGAGCTCTTCCATGGCCTGAGCCCATTGGGTGGGCTGGGACACAGATGCCTTGATTTCTGTGTCTTTGCCTGATGGTAAGCATTGTTCTTCCTCATCAGAAAGGAAGGGAGGAAATGCCTGTTCACCAAGAAAGTAACCTTCTATAGCCTTATTTCTTTTCCCTTTTCTGGGCATTTTCCCAGCCAGTGACTTGACCTCTGAATATTTTCCTCACACCCACCTCGCCTCCTGATCCTCTCAGCCAGCATTTGGGGTCTGAGATTCAAATGCTGCTTCCAGCCTCAGGGCTTTGGGCGGGGGCAGGGCTGCTATTCAGTGTGAGATTAAGTTCAGATGCTCAGGTCTGGGCAGGACCACCTCTCAGGCTCAGTTCCCTCAGGGAGTTTATGCACAGACCTTCGACAATGGATCCAGGCTCCTGCCTGCTTGGGGAGCCCCGGTCTGCCTCCACCCCTCAGCTTCTGTCTCCCGAGGGGGGCCGAGCCATGGGGGCACCCCACTCCCCCCTCGACCCGCCAAAGAGACTCTCTCACCGACCCCCCTCACCTGTGGGTGGAGGGACTTGTGCGGCCGCTGGAGATCCCGTACCTGAAGCCTGCTCAGCAGGGCTGTACTCAGCTCCCAGTCCCAGCGCCCAGTCCGCAGCATGAAGGACCTTTTGCGAGAGGTTTGCAGGTCTCTCCGGAACAGAAATCTCCCTCACTCCAATGTTCTGTGGCTTCTGGGTGCAGAATTCGCCGTGAGTTACTTCTTTGTAGTTGTTCTATTGGTTGTGGGTTCGGAGCTATGTGTATGTGCGTCTTTCTACTCCGCCATTTTGGCTCTGTCCCCCCTTCCTCCCCCCCCAAAGTACTCTTAAGGCAAAATGCCATCCACATCCAGAGAAAGAGCTATGGTATTGGAATGCAGAAGCAAACAGACTCTTTTCTCTTGTGCAATGTTAGGTTTTGTTTTGTTTTCTTATGGTTTCTCCCATTCGTTTTAGTTCTTTCATGCAACATTACTAATGTGAAAATGTGTTTAATAAGAATGTATGTGTAGAACCCACATAAGATTGCATGCCATCAGGAAAGGGGAGGGAGGGGGAGAAAATTTAAGACTTATGGAAGTGATTGTTGAAAACTGAAGACAAACAAATTAATTAAATTTAAAAAAAGACATCACCCACACCATTTTACCATTTCACCTATCTCAAAATCCTGTGGTGACAGGCAACTGATGAAGCAGCAGGTGTGGATACATTGGGAGTTGTAGTCACAATCCTGCACACAGGTGGCCCAGGCCAGAGGGTTATTTCTCATTGGAAGCATCAGTGGGATTCGGCAGCCCCCTAGGTGTCTGAGCAGCCTTTTAAGAACTGCATTGCTTACCTCCTGGTGTGAGGAAGGGGCTAGAAAAGGTGCCCTAAAAATTATCTGCTTACCCAACCCTGGTCTGATTACTGTGGCAGGTGAGGAATCCCACTCTGTGGTTGAACACACACACAAAACGTACAAAAACATCTACAAAGACAATCCCACTCTCCATTGTCACACGGAATGTGCATAGACACAGACAACATAAAATCTAGTAGACCCGAAAGGCAAATAGCTCTTGTTGTGAGAGAACTCAGCAGGTATTGCATTCAAATAACATCCCTGAGTGAAACAAAACTGGAAAATGAAGGCCAGCTTACTGAAATTGCATATGAATACATGATTTTCTGGAATGGCCACAGTGAAGGGGGATGCCATGAAGCTGGCGTAAGTTTTGCAATCAAAGCCAATCTAGTCAACAACTTTGTATGTCTGCCAAAATGAGTGAAAGATAGGCTCATGATAATACAACTGCCATTTTCAGGAAAACATCGTGGCACCATCATCAGTGCCTATGTTCTCACCATGATGAATGCTAATGAGGTCAAAGAAAAGTCTTTTAAAGACCTGGAGACCCTTATCATCAATGTGCCAAAAGAGGACAAGCTTATAATTCTGGGTGACTTTAATACTAGAGTAGGCTCAGACCACCAGACTTGGCAGGGAATATAGTTGAAAACAGCAACAACAATGGTGACTTACTGCTAAAGACTTATGCATCTCATGACTTTCTCATGACCAACAGTGTCTTCAGTTTACCTAAATATAATAAAACTTCACGAATGCACCCTTGCAGGAAACATTGAAATTTAATAGACAATGTGACTATAAGGAGAAAAGAAAGAAAGGATGTGAGAATGATGAATAAAATGTGTGGTACAGAGTTCTGTACTGATCATAGACTGATCCTCTCCAATCTAAATATTCTCATTCAACAAAAGGGGCATCTCCAAGGCAAAATGATTACCAGAAGAATTAATGTCAACAGATTAGAGCTCTTTTCTGACAAAGAAGTTTATCCCTAACTTGGAGGGAAAATTGAGCCTGCACACAGTTGGCAACAGTGGAGCAGAAAAGGAATGGGTAGCTTTCAAAGGTTTGATGTATAGCACTGCATTTACACATCTGAGTCAGAACAATCAAAAATACCAAGACATTTGATGAAAATGATGGGGAAATTCAGAAGCTGCTAAATGAAAAATGAGAACTCTACAGGGTTTACCGGCAAGATAGTTCATCCATGTCTAAGAAGGTAGCATTTAATTCTATCAAAAGTTGAGTATATCCTCAATTGGTAAATAGTCAAAGGATATGAACCGGCAGTTTTCAGAGGAAGAAATTAAAGCTATCTGTAGTCATATGAAAAAATGCTCTAAATCACTATTGATTAGAGAGATGCAAATCAAAACAACTCTGAGGTCCCACATCATACCTATCAGATTGGCTAACATGACAAAATAGAAAGATGATAAGTTTTGGAGAAGATGTGGAAGAATTGGAACACTAATGCATTGTTGGTGGAGCTGTGAGATGATCCAGTTATTCTGGAGAGCAATTTGGAACTATGCCCAACAGGCCACAAAAATGTGCATATTCTTTGGCCCAGCAATATCGCTTCTAGGTCTTTATCCTGAAGAGATCATAAAAATGTGAAAGGGTCACACCTGCACAAAAATATTTATGGCAGCAGTCTTTGTGGTGTCCAGGAACTTGAAATCAAGGGTATGCCCATCAACTGGGGAATGACTGAACAACTTGTGGTATATGAATGTAATGGAATACTATTGTGCTCTAAGAAATGATGAACAGGAAGACTTCAGAGACGCCTGGAAGGACTTATATGAACTGATGCTGAGTGAAAGGAGCAGAACCAGGAGAGCTTTGTACACAGCAACAAACACAGTGTGTGAAGAATTTTTCTGGTAGACTTAGCCCTTCACAGCAATGCAGGGACCTAAAAAATTCCCAGTGGACTTGAGGCAAAATGTCTTCCACATCCAGAGAAAGAACTATGGAATTGGAATGCAGAATGAAGCAGATTATTTTCTCTTGTGTTTTGTTTTTTTCCATGGTTTCTCCTATTTGTTTTAATTCTTCCATTCTACATGACTGAGGTGAAAATGTTTTTAGTAAGAATGTATGTGTAAAACCCATATAAGACTGCATACCATCTCAGGGAGGAAGGGAGGAGGGAGGGGGAAAGAAGAAAAAAGGAAGGAGAGAAAATCCAAGATTTATGGAAGTGATTGTAGAAAATTGAAAACAAATTAATTAAAACTTTTTAAAAAAGTAAAGTATAAGCAAAGCTTAGAGAGATGCAGGATTCTTGGCTCAGTAAGAAAGCAGATGAAATTCAGTTTTATACTGATAGTAAGCACTTTTATGATGCCCTGAAGGCTATTTATGAACCAAAGACCTATGGTGCACCTCACCTACTCAGTACTGATGGAACCACATTGATTAGTGATAAGGATATGATTCTAGAGAGATGCGTTGAACAATTCCATAGTGTTCTCAACAGACCATCATCACTCAATGCTGAGGCCATTGACCATTTACCTCAGGTTGAAGTCAATCCCTCCTTAGCTGAACTTCCAACTGAAGAACAGGTTTTTGAGGGCCATTAGACTCCTTTCATATAGCAAAAGTACCTGGTGCTGATTCTATTCCAGCTGAGATTTACAAGGTAGGGGGACCATTGCTCCTACAAAAGCTGACTGAATTTTTCCAGGTTATATGACAAGAGGAGGTTATTCCCCAAGAGTTCAAGGATGCCTCCATTGTCCATCTCTATAAAGGTAAAGGGAATAGATTGTCCTGGGACAATTACAGAGGGGTCTCTCTCTTAGTCATTGCTGGCAAAATTCTTGCTAGAGTCCTCCTTAATAGGCTGATACTTCTCCTAGAAGATGGTCATATACCTCAAGCCAGCGTGGCTTCAGAAAGGGCCAAAGAACAGTTAATAGAATGTTTGCTGCCCAACAACTCTAGAAGAAATTCAGGAGCAGAATAGAGGTCTGTACACAATGTTTGTAGATCTAACCTTTGACACTGTTAGTCATGAGGGCTTATGGAAATTATGTCGATATTTGGTGTTCCAGAGAAGTTCATCAGTATTGTATATCAATTTTGTGATGGCATGTTTGCCCGGGTTCTGGATAATGGACAAAGCTCTGGTGCCTTCCCAGTTACCAATGGAGTGAAACGGGGCTGTATGCTTGCTCCCACGCTTTTTAGCATGATGTTTTCAACTCTGTTGTCAAATACTTTCAATGAGGATGAGGACAGCATCAAGGTCAGCCAGTGCACTGATGGAAAATTCTTCAACTTGAAAGGACTACAAGACAAGACCAAAGTGGAGGGAGTGCTGCTGCATGGTTTTCTGTTTGCAGATGATCATGCACTCAATGCAGTCTCTGAAGCTGAGATGCAACAAAGAATCGATTAATTCTCTGCTGCCTGTGTTAATTTTGGCCTAACAATTAATGACAAGAAAACACAGGTGCTCTACCAGCCAGCACCACACCATCCATATGTAGAACCATTGGTTACAACAAATGGAGAAACTTTGAATGCTGAGGATAAGTTTGCTTACCTTGGTAGTGTATTTTTCAAGGATATACATGTTGATATTGAGATTGACACACACAATGCCTGAGTTAGCTCAGTATTTGGGAGGCTCCAAAGGAACGTATGGGAAAGAAAAGGTATTAGGCTGACTACCAAACTGAGCCATTGTGCTGACCTCATTGTTGTATGCCTGTGAAACCTGTACAGTCTACCAACACCATGCTAGGAAACTGAATTGCTTCCATTTGAATTGTCTTGGAAAGATTCTGAAGATCACCTGGTAGGATAAGGTATCAGACACTGAGGTCCTTACTCAAACTAAATTGACAAGCATTCAAACTATGCTTCAGAAAGCACAGCTCCTATGGGTTGGCCGCATTGTTTGAATGCAAAACGTATGCCTGACAAAAAGACTATTTTATGGAGAACTCACACAGAGCAAGCAATCACATGGTGACCAGAAGAAGTGATACAAGAACACTCTCAAGGTTTTTCTCAAGAATTTTGCAGTTGATTATGTGACATGGGAGACATTGGCACAGGATTGTTCATCATGACATGCCCACATCAGAGAAAGTGCTGTTCTCTGAACAAAGCAGAATTGAAACAACTCAAAGGAAATGCAGGATGTGCAAATTAGTGTATCCACCCCAAATGTTCATGTGGACTATTTGTGCTTGATCTGTGGTAGAGCATTCTGAGCTCATGTTGGTCTGATGAGTCACAGTTGCATACACTGAAACTTGACTTGATCATAATGATATCATTTTGGTCCTCTTTGAGAACGCAGGACAATATCAACCAAGCAATCAACCTATTAAACACATTTTCACATTGGTCATGTTGCATAGGACAACTATAACAAATGGGAGAAACCATGAGAAAAACAAAACATAACAAAGGATAAAATAATCTGCTTCATTCTGCCTTCTGACTCTATAGTTCTTTCTCTGGATGTTGATGGAATTTTGCATCATGAGTCCCTTGGAAATGTTTTAGTTCCCTACGTTGCTGTTAAGGTCTAAGTCTATCAAAAAGAGTACTTGCACTGTGGCTGTTACCACAAATAATGTCCTCCTCAATCAGCTCACTTCTCTCAGCATTAGTTCACAACAACAATAATGTAAGTCTTTCCAGGTTATTCCAGGGTATACCAGGGCATATTCTAGGGTATACCAGAAGTCTACCTGTTTCTCATTTCTTATGGCACAATAGTATTCTATTACGTTCATATACCACAACTTGTTCAGCCATTCCCCAACTGATGAGCATACCATGATTCATTTGGTGTTCTTGACATTCTGTTCTTTCAGATCAATTTTGTTATTTTTTGCTAGCTGTATAAAATAATTCATTGGTTGTTTGATTGGCATGGCGCTGAATAAGTAGATCAACTTTGATAAAATTGGCATTTTCATCGTATTGGCTCAGCCTACTCATGAGCAATTCATATTTCTCCATTTGTTTAGATCTGTTTTTATTTGTGTGAAAGGTGTTTTGTATTTGTGTCCATGTAATTTCTCGGTTTGTCTTGGCAGTTATAATTCTAAGTGTTTTATGTTTTCTGTAGTTATTTTAAATGGAATTTCTCTATCTCTTCCTGCTGGGTTTTGTTGGTAGTATATAGAAGTTCTGATGATTTATGTGGGTTTATTTTTTTATCCTGCAACTTTGTTCAAAGTTGTTAATTGTTTCAAATAGTTTTTTGTTTGATTCTCTGGGAGTTCTCTAACTATACCATAATATCAATGGCAAAGAGTGATAATTCTATTTCTTCATTTGCTTTTTTATTTCTTCAATTTTTCTTGTCTTATTGTTATAGATAACATTTTTAATACAATATTGAATAATAGTGGTAATAATGGACATCCTTGTTTTACCCCAGAACTTATTGAAAAGGCTTCAAGTTTATCCCCATTGCAGATAATATTTACTCTTGGTTTTAGGCAAAAACTGGTTATCATAAAAAGCTCCATTTATTCCTGTCTTCCAATATTTTTAATAGGATGGTTATTGTATTTTGTGAAAGACCTTTTTCTACAACTATTGATATAATAATATGATTTTTGGTGTTTTTTGTTTTTATTGTGGTCAGTTATGTTGATAGTTTTTCTAACCTTGAACCAGCCCTGCATTCCTTGCATAAATTCCACCTTTTCATAATATATGATCTTTGTGCTATGGTGCAGTAATTTCCTTGCTAGTGTTTTATTAAGAATTTTGCCTTATATTCATTAAGTAAATAGTTCTATAGTTTTCTTTTTCTGTTTTTATTCCTCCTAGTTTAGGTATCAAAATAATATTTGTGTCACAAAAGGAATTTACTAGAAGTCCTTTATCTATTTTTTCAAATAGTTTATGTAGCATTGGGAATTAATTCTTCCTTAAAGGTTTGGTAGAATTCACTTGTAAACCTGTCAGATCCTGGAGATTTTTTCTTAGGGAGCTCACTGATGACTTGCTCAATTTCTTTTCCTAACATAGGGTTATTTAAATATTCTAGTTTTTTTTCTTGTTAATCTGAGCAGTTTATAGTTTTGTAGACATTCATACATTTCAGAATGATTGTTAGTTTTACAGGTATATAATTAATCAAAATAACACCTAATAATAGCTTTAATTTCATCTTCATTGATGTTGCATTCACTTTTTTCATTTTTGATACTAGTAATTTTGTTTTCTTTTTAAATCAAATTAATCGATGGTTTATTTATTTTATTTCCCCCCACAAAACAAGCACCTAGTTTTATTTATTAGTTCAATTTTAAAAATATTTCTTTTTTGTTAGCTTCTTTTTTGATTTTTAGGATTTCCATTTTTAGTGTTTAATTGAGATTTTAAATTTGTTCTTTTTCTACTTATTTTTGGTTTTATAGTCAAACCATCAATCTTTTTTTCTCTTTTACACACACACACACACACACACACACACACATACACACACACATGCATATATACTTAGAGATATAACTTTTCTCTTCAATACTGCTTTGGCTGTATCCCACACATTTTTTAATGTTGTCTCATTGTTGTCATTCTTTTTAATGAAAGTATCGATTGTATCTATGATTTATTCTTTGACATTCATTATTTAGTATGAGATTATTTATTTTAATTAGTTTTTAATCTATGCTTCCTTGAATCTTTATTGAATATAATTTTTATAAAATTATGATCCAAGAAAGTCACATTTAATATTTCTGTTCTTCTGCATTTGGTTGTGAGGTTTTTAGGCTCTTGGTAAGTTTTCGTGAGGATGCCATGTACAGCATCTTTCTACATCTTTCTACTTTTCTACATCCACTCAGTTATCTTTCGAGGGCTATCATATTTAGGTTTTCTAAAATTTCATTTATCTCCTTAACTTCTTTCTTATTTATTTTATTGTTAGATTTATTGAATTCTGAGAGCAAAAAATTGAAGTCCCCTTCTATTTCCTCCCGTAATTCATTCCACTTTTCATTTAAGATTTTGAATTCTATGAAATTTGGTGATATATATTTAATATTGACATTTTATTATCAATTATTCCTTCTAGTAAGATGCTTATCCTTTTAAATTAGGTCCATTTTTGCTTTTTCTTTGTCTGAGATTATGATGTGAAAGCAAAAGATGAAATATGAATATAAGATATCACTTTCTTTTACTTTAGCTGAAGCATAATAAATTCTACTCCAGCCCCTTATTTTAGCTCTGTGTGTGTCTCTCTCTCTCTGTTTTAAGTATGTTTCTTGTAAACAGCATATTGTTGCATTCTGGTTTCTAATTCATTCTACCATCCACAGGGTGAGTTCATCTCCTTCACATTCGCGGTTATGCTTATTGACTGTGCATTTCCCTCCCTCCTATTTTCTTCTGCTTATCTTTGTTTTTTTTTATTCTGCCCTTTCTCTAGTATCTCTTTTGCTTCTGACCACTACCTCCTTTTTTCCTTCCTCTTTTTAATCTCCTCTCCTCGCTAACTTTCTTTTCCTCCTTCCCCTCCTACTTTCCAGTTAGGTAAGATACATTCTATTTCCAAGTGAGTGTGTGTGTATCTGTGTATTTGTGTGTGTGTGTGTGTGTATGTGTGTGTGTGTGTGTTTGCCCCCCCTCTTTAAACCAATTTAGATGTGGGTGAGGCTCAAGCATTGCCTTCGTGCCCTACCCCATTTTCCTGTTCATTGTAAAGCTCTTCCTTGTTCACCCCTTTTATGTGAGATAATTTTCCTCATTCTTTTTCTCCCCTCTGCCTTCTTCCATGGTACCTCTTTCTCACCTTTCTATTTTTTCACATTATCACAAAATATTCATCTCACTCCTACACTGTCTTTCCATATAGAATCTTTCTAACCAACCTAATGATAATATTCATAGATGTTATATGTATCACCTTAAACAGTTTAACCTTATTGAGTTTGTTGCAATTTCTCTTTCATGTTTACTTTTCTTTGCAACCCTTGAGTCTTCTGTTTGAATGGCAGATTTTCTGTTTACCTCAGGTCTTTTTATCAGGAATGCTTGAAACTTCCCTATTTCATTAAATATCCTCTTTTTCTCGAAAGATTAAATTCAGTTTTGCTGGGTAGGTTATTCATGGCTGTAATCCTAGCTCTTTTGTCTTCTGTAACATCAAGGTCTTCACTCTTTTAATGTGGTAGTTGCTAAATCTTGTATAATCTTGATTGTGATCCCATGGTATATGAAAGGTTTCTTTCTGGCTTCATGAAGCTTTTATTTTATTTTTATTTTTATTTATTTATTTTTTTACCTAATAGCTCTGGAATTTGGCTATAATATTCTGGAAGTTTTCATTTTTGGATCTCTTTCAGGTGCTGATTGGTGGAGTATTTCAATTTCTATTTTACCCCCTGTTTCTAGGTTGTTGGGACAGTTTTCCTGGATAATTTTTTGAAATATGATGTCAGAGGGCACCATGGCTTTCAGGTAGTCTGATAATTCTTAAATTATCCCTCCTTCATCTATTGTTTCTCCAATGGGAAATTTCATGGATGTACAGTTAGCCCCAAGAAAAAGTATTTACTAAAGCAGTTTACTAAGAATAGTGTTTACAAAATATCCTCTCCCCCTCCATCCAGCTGATTTACCAGCAAGAAATCTCAGAAGAATCTCAAGTTTTTTTTTTTTTCAATACTTAGAACTCTTCTACTATAGACTGTGTTAAACATTAGCGCAGAAGTTCAGCCTCTTCCTGTCTACAGGCAGCTACAGAGAGGGAGAGAAGTTGATGCCTATGTCGGGACTATTGGCAAAAGCACCTAAAACTCATTTGTCTTCCTTGCTTGATTATGGTGACATTATGCTGTTCAAACTATTGATGTTAACTCTAATTATCCAATTTATTTCAAAATGCATTATGAGCTTGCTATGTGGGAAGCACAGTAATAAGTATTTGGAATCCAAAGATAGTACAATGGGCACCTCATTGCAAGGACTTTATAATACAATGAAAGAAAAAAACAAATAAACAAATAACTGAAATAAATACACAAGCAAAGAAAGGTGCTGTGAGAAAACTGAAGGAAGAGAGGTAAGCAAATAAGTAGCCTACTATCAAAGCAAAAAGAAAGCTTATATAATCATAATACCTCATATTAGTTTAACTTTATGCTCCTTAGTGCTCTGAATACATGAAAGTATCGACTCATCCTGGCTTTGTCCTGTGAGCATATGATGATTGGCTTATCCTGACCCCTTTATAGAAAAGACATGCAATTCAAATACATTACTACAAAGATACTCTCTCTTGGCAAGGCAGTATTTCTTTCTTAAATAAACCAATAATTACCCTGAAGGATGAAGGTTATAAATCAAACTGTAAACAGAGATAACTGTAAATTGTTTGGTTACCTTCTCTTGTTGTGGATTGTAGGTCCAGGGTAATCTTCAGGTGTACCATATCTGATATGTGCACACACTTCTATTAGAAGCCTTCTACTCGAAAGTTTAAAGGCTTCTACATTATTCATCAAAAGTATCATCTAGCAAGATGAGCCATAAAAAAGTTTTTCACATCCATTCTCCCAAACAGGCTTTTGAACATTTTCCAGAAATAGAAATTGCAGAAGCAACGGTGTAGACATGTTATTGTTTGTTGGCCTGTAAGTATTGCTTCATGAAGCCACTTTTCATCTTGTTCTCAAAGGGATTAACTTCAGAGCAGTGGGGATTAACTAATGTTAGGTTAGGAAAGCAGTCAACACCAGGGTAAACCAGCCTGACAAGATTATCCTCCAAATAATGAATTTATAATCTGCTTTCAAAATGGGTAAATATAACTTCCACTGAAATTTTTCAGTACCTGGAGAAGGAGACCAAGGACATAAGACAAGGCCAGCCATTTGGCTTGCAAGCAGGACAGTTAGGGTGATACTTCCATTTTTACCTCTTGTTGAGGTTGTTGTAGAGAGAGGATTCATCCACTGGTCTAGGGGACTTGAGGACTTCAGAGACTCTTTCTAGGTCTAGAATTACAAAAATCCATAATTCTGATAGGATGATTTCTATAACATTTTCTTTAGGAAGTGGGATGTTGTTTATAACTTACTTTGAAGAAATATGAGAGTGTTGTTATTTATCCCTGAGCATAAATTTATTCAGAGAAATACTGTCCTAAGTGGTCTACAAGTCTCTGTCTCCATGCTTTTCTCAGGCATTTTTCCATCAGTTCCAAAAAAATCCCCTCCCCTAAACTGGTAGACCAAGACTTGCGTCAGGCTTGGAATTTGGGATTTCAAGATACTCTCAAGGCCTTTTGTGCAAAACCATCTCCCTTCAGTTAGGGTATACATTGAACCCTACTCTGAATTCACCTTCTTATCCCTTATTAAAACAAGAAGTCTGGTTCTTTGTATCACTATGAAACAGAATTCATCCAACACAGGTGAAGTCCCTTGACATTATGTCTAATTTGTCTAACGCTATCATCTCCTGCATCTACAATTAGCTGGGAGGTCAGACAGGAGTATTTCACCTGAAAATGTGGAAGTTGCAGAAGTTTGGGGGCTGATGCTCTACCTCTGGTCATCAACATCACCAGGAAAAGGAAAGCCTGGGATTATGGGGATGCTTTGATCAATTCATATCTCTACATTTTCAAATACTTCCTATCTTTTAGGTCTGTTTTAAGTCCCTCCTCCTTGGTGAAGGTTTCATTCATCTAGAGAAAGCAGTTTTTCCAAAATTTGCAGTCCATATACCTAGGCCAAGACACATGATTTTTTTTTTTTAAAACCGTATTCTTACTTTTATTTAATCACTAAACACAACATTTTGAAAATGTCAAGTTTGGTTGAGAACAAACATCTAACAGCATAATAGGAGGAATATGTTTTTCAAAACAAGCTTGTTCCCACTCTGGTGTCCTTGTTTGGTGACAAATGAAATATCTCTTTGCATGATGTGCATTTTCTCTGTTCTCCATTTCTAATTGTTTTCAAACACTGTGCCCACAGAACACTGGATTTAAGTGAGCAATTTTATTTATTTGTTTGATCAGCATTTTATTTTTTAACAATATTTTATTTTTCCAATTATGTGTAAAAATAATTTTTTACATTTATGTTTTAAAAATTTTGAGTTGCAAATTTTGTTCCTCTCTTCTTCCTTTCCCTCCTTATTGAGAAGATAAGTGATTTGATATATTTTCTACATGTACAGTCATGCAAAGCACATTTCCATATGAGTCACATTGTGAGAAAAAACCAAGACAAAATAGAAACATGAAAAAAATAAAGTAAAAATACTATACTTTAGTCTTTATTCAGACTCTATCAGTTCTTTTTCTGGAGGTGTATAGCATTTTTTCATCATAAGTCCTTCAAAATTGTCTTGGATCTTTGTATTGCTGAGAATAGCTAAGTCATTCACAGGTGATCATTGCACAATATTGCTGTTTCTTTGTCCAGTGTTCCCCTGGCTCTTCTATCTTCACTTTGCATCAGTTCATGTAAGTCTTTCCAAGTTTCTCTGAAAGAATCCTGTTCTTCGTTTCTTATGGCACAATAATATTCCATTGCAGTTACATGCCACAACTTGTTCAGCCATTCCCCACTTGGTGAGCATCCCCTTAATTTCCAATTCTTTGCCACAGTGAAAAGAGCTTCTATAAGTACTTTTATCTGCATAGGTCCTTTCCCTTTCCTTTCCTTTTTCTTTTTTCTTTAAAAATATCTCTTTGGGATATAGACCTGGTAGTGGTGTTAACATGTGAAATTGTATACATGGGTTTTATAGCCCTTTGGGCATAGTTCCAAATTACTCTCCAGAATGATTGGATCAGTTTTCTTTGGGCAATTTTAAAAATCAGTCTTACTCTTTTGCAATTTAAATATATTATAGCCACTTTGATGTTATTAGAAACTTTCTCATATATTAATATTCTCCAAATGATACTCTTTAGTTATATTGAACAATGACATTATAGCAAATCATGAAATACGATTATCTTGAAAGAATCAGGTTCAAATCCTAGCTCCATTTCTTTTTATCTGTGTGAGCTGAGCAGGTCACTTACCCTTTTTAAGACTCAGTTTCCTTATCTGTAAAACATGGAATTTGAACTAGCTGGTCTCTAGGGCCCCTTCAGCTTTAAATTTATAGTCCTATTATCCAAATTCGATAGATACATAATAGACGCAAGTAGGCTACAGACTATTTCCAACAGTGATTTGTATGTAAGAAGTGACATAAAACGTATTATCAGAGATATCAATGACTAGAAAAATAATTTGGCCAGAAACATGGTGTAGTAGAAAAAGTTTGAGATTTGAAGTCAAAGGGTCTACCTTCAAATCCAGGCACTGCCATTTTTATCTGTATGACCTTGGGCAAGTCATTTACCTCCTTTTGGTCTTAGTTTTCTCATCTAAAGGTTTGAACAAGATGATTTTGGATAGCCCCTCTAACTTTAAATGTAAAGTTACGTTTATGGTGTTATAAAAAGATAAATTCACTAGTACAAGATCCCATGCATAGTTCATGACTGAGGTGAGAGTCTAAGAGTTAAACCTAAGTCACATGACCCTCAGACCAACACATTCTCCGCTCTACCACTCTCTCTCTTTATCTATACCTTGTCTTTCATATTTTCTCCATAAATTTTCTCTACTGAAATTAACTTTCAAATTTTCTTTCTGCTTTATCTGTTTTTTTATTCAAACCTCCTATTTTACCAATTTATTTCTTTTCCCTTTGTTTACAATCTATTTTAAATGATCTTTTCTTTGATTTCTTCCCTAAGGGAAAATGGTATGTAACTGTACCAAAATTCACCGTAAAACCTATCCCCTTGATTCCATATCTAGAGTTGAAAATCAGGAACACACAGAGAAATTAATTTCAAGTATGTTTTTTTGACCTGGGCAGGAGTTTGTTGTTCAGTGAAGGGAGCCATCAGGGTAGAAGAATCTCCAGTGTGAGAATCAAAAGTAAAGTCAGGAGAGAAGTATATAGTGGGTAGACCACTGGCCTCAGGAAGACCTAGATTTGAATTTTACCTCTGGCACTTAATAGCTGAACTAGTCCCTTACCTTTTGTGGGCCTCAGCTCCCTCAATTCTTAAATAAGAGGTTTGGACTTGGTGATTTTTAAGGTCCCTTCTATAGACCTCTTCATCTAATACCCCCGATTGATTTCTGCAGTGTATTCAGGCAAAAGCTAACAGAACTGGATAGCTTACAATCTACACAAGATTATAGTTTCTGAATGGGGAGGGAATAATTGCTGGGATAATCTATAGGAGCTAGGGGATGATGATATCAAAGACTTCTGCAAGGAGAAAAATCTCTTCCTTAAAGATGAGATCAAAAGAAGGGACAGGTAAAAATGTAGATGAGTTTTGAACTGTGGAGGAAGGGAGATGAAGGAGCTCATGGCAGGTGAGCTTGATCTTTTCAGCACAGTAGGAGTTGATATCATCTGCTGAGAGTGGAGGGGTGGTATGAAGTAGGGAAGACATAGGTGGTTTGAGGAGAGAGGAAAAGTTTTGGAGAAGCTATTTCATGGAAGAATGAAAGGATTGCTGGGCAGCGGTGAGTGCGCAGTTGAGATTACATAATTTGAATCTGCAGTAGACTCATTTGGTATGACCACTTCTATGATAGTTTGCAACATGGACATACAAGCACAAAAAGCAATTGGTAGAAATGATCCAGATTTGGAGATTGGTAGGGAAGAAATGACAAGGATTTAAAGGGTAGTGAGTAATGTGTATTTGACTTAATCAATTTCAGGGTCAAGACTGTAAAGTGACTTGTCTATGACTCAAATTAATTAATGAACCTTACTCTCCCAAGTAACAGTCTTTTTAGGTTCTGTTCCATATCTCATAAGCCCCTACTCATGAGAGAATTTATAAATTAATTCATGGCAACTGGCATACTATATCAAAGTTTTTTGCTAATAGAAGCAATATGAAGATAAGGCTTTATTCAATTCTTCAAGGATCCAAAATTTCACTGGTGAGGGTATTACCTCTGCTAATGCTGATTACAACCTCTCTATGCCTTGGTAAATAGTCTTTGAAATTTACTTGGGCAAAACAATGAATTCAGTAGCCTATATTCAACCTGATGATGAGTTGCTTCCAGCTTAGCTAAGCTGGCTCGCAGATGACAAATATACAGTCTACCAACCCTAAAATTGAAGCCTTTCTACCTTAGTGGGATGGTCCAGAACTTGCCTTCCTCTGGCATGGCCTAGAAGAATCCTAGAAAATTCCCTTCACAAGAAAATAAAGTATAGGTAGAAGACCTAAGGATGCCTAAAGATAAATTGTAATGTAAAGGAATAGCCTCATGGTGGGGAAAGTATTTCCTAGCAGGTCAGACCTTTTTCCATCCTCAAAACACATTGTAAGGACAGCCATCTATACAATCTATTTCTAGGTACTGTTCTCCCTACATTTCTGCTTTGGTAGGCCACTTTTCTAGCTTCTGTTTTCTTAACCATCCTTTTGTTTTTTTGTGATCAGTCACCCAAAAAAACCAGGTCAACACAGAGAATGGCATCCCAACCTTTTATATGTTCATGGTGCAAATTCATGGGATGTGCATTTTAATCATCTCTGTCAATGTTTCTGAAAACTAACTGGTCAGTGTGGATCTTAGTGACCAGGGTCCCCGCTTCATCATATCCACAGATGGGTTTAATGTATTGCTCTGACTCCATTTCTGTGCATGTATCTTTTCCTGAGAACAAATAACAATATAGTTGCCCCATAATTAGATTGGATTACAGAATAATTACAACCTTGTTTGCTCTCGGCAGATTACATGGTAATTATACTTGGCGTTACCATGAAGAACCACGAAATTCCAGCGATGTCATTACATGGTTATTTGTACAATACAATACAGCAGTATAATTATACATGCAATGTTTGTGCTCCAATAGGAGAATGATTAAAACAATGCTAATGTGTCCCCGTGCTGATGAAGCTCCAGAGTGATATGACATTTATAACATGAGGAGGATGTCTGGGCTTTTTAATTTTATTTCCCTTCTTACAGCTCCACTAGGACTCATCTGAAGCTTTCCATTCCATTATGCGAGGGCTAGTCACATGGTTGGTGGTCAAGAATATATACATATTGCACTGATTGGAACCAGTATTAAGATTCAGTTAAACAAACTTATTTTGAATAGACACCTACTGTATGCAAGGTATTGTGTTAAGCCCTATGAATATAAAGATCAGGACACAGGCCCTTGTCTCAAGCACAAATGAATGGGGATGGGACCTTGATATACTCACAGTTAGCTATGCTCCAAGGGAGGGTGAGATAAGTGCAAAGAAAAGGTTCAAATAAAGTATGATGAGACATTTGTGGAGGAAGAGAACACTTTTGTCGCAGGAAATCAGAAAATGCTTCATGGAGAGTATCGTACCTGAGCTGGACTTCAAAGACTCTCAATAGATAGATAGGGCCTAGTTCAGTGAGTCTCTTCCAGGTCTGAGGGATGGTATGAACAAAGCCATGGAGACAAGTGAGAACAAAAATGATAATGGGGGATAGAGAACAACCCACTTTGGCTACAGTGTACAATAGGTAAAGGGGAGGGAAATGAGATAAGGTTACACAGTTAAATTGGAGTCATTTTTGTGGAGGACTGTGAATGTGACCTTGGGTAAATCACTAAACTCAGTTTCCTCTCCATCATCAACTCTTAAAATCCTTCCATTTCTTCAAGACACAGAATGAAATGTGGCTCTTCCAAAAGGCTTCCCTTCATCCGTCTACTTGGTAGTAATCAAGACATCACTCTTAGCTTCCATGGTACTTAGTTTATTCTTCTCTTGTGTCACTTAATAAAACACACCTTTTATTATATTTCTGCACATATCTGATAGGATCAGAAGATGATAGATTGAGAACAGAAGTAGATCTTAGAGGTCATCCAATCTACTCTCTCATTTTATAGATAAGGAATCTCTTCTACTAGACTTCCTTGAATCTAAGGAATCTCCTTGAAGGAAGGGAACACATCTATTCAGTTTGCTTGACTTCACAGTCAATGAATCTTACACATATTTGCTATTTAATGTTTATTTATTGAATGAATGAATCTGCAAAAGGAGAGAGCTAAACAGAGTGATCCCTAAAGATCCTTCTAGTATTATAATTAGAATCACTATTGTGGGATGGTACTTACAAATCTCTGGCAATTTCATTAGTATTTCTTTGCAAAGTTATCCAAAATTACACATTGGTCAACAAGCCTTTTCTTCTTAAGGAATGAAAGGTTGTATAGTCAATGCCCAATGTAAAAAGTCTCAATTGTCAAGTGTGTAAGAATAACAAGCTGCCATTCAGTTATATTCTGCTCCTTGATTCAACCTCTTCTTATCTACTGATTCAACCTTTTCTTATGTACTGGTTTATTCTTTATAGCTTCCAGTGGAGCTCTTGTGAAACCTTTCTTCCCCTTAAATTATCATCCTACATCTCTTCTCCCTTTCTCACTCAGAGTCCTAGAAACCATCCATACTCATTGTCTCAATTCCCTTTCTTCTCATTCTCTCTTTAACCCTTTTCATTGTTATTTTCAAACTCATCACTCAACTGAAACTCTCCATTTACCTGTGATCTCTTAATCACCAATTGATGGTTTTTTCTCAGTCCTCATCCTTCTTGAGCTCTCTATATCATTTGACACAGTTGACCCTTGTTCATCATGGACACTCTTTCTTCTCTGAGTTTTTGTTACATGGCTCTCTCTATTTTCACCCCTTACCCATTTTATTACTCCTCATTCTCTTTCTTTTTTGAGTTCATCATTCATATGACACCAACTGTGAGCTTTTTCTAAGACTTTGTCCTTGATCTTCTTCTTTTTACTCTCTATACTTTCTCTCTTCATGATTCCATCAGTTCCCAAGGGGTTAATTGTCATCTCTACATAGATGATTCACAAATTTTTATATCCAATCTCAATCTCTCCTTGAGCTTAAATCCTGAATCATTCAACTGCCTTTTGGACATTTCCAAAGGGATGTCTTTGAGATATCTTAAACTCAATATAACCCAAACAGAACTCATCCACTTCTAAATCCACATCCTTTTCAAACTTTCCATATGTGTAAAAAGTACCACCATTGTTTGTCTCTCAGGCACGTAACCTCTTTGACTACCTATTCTGCCTCATCTACATATATAATCAGTTGCTAAATCTTACTGTCTCTACTTTTATAACATCTCATTTGATTCTCTCTTCTTACACAGTAGCCATCACAATTCAAGCCTTCATCACCTCTCACCTGGCGTATTCCAGTGGTCTTCTAGTTCATCTCCCTGTCCTGAAAATGGGGATTGTTTTCATTCTTTGTGTTTGTATCCACAGTTATGGCACATAGTAGGTTATTAATAAATATATGCTGTTTGATTGGTTGTTTGGTTGTCCTTGGCTTCCTTGATCTATTCATCACATATGCAACTTAATTCACAACTGTTAGTTTCCTGTGTTAGAAATTGGGACATTCCAATATTTCTCTTCCTTTTCTCTATATGTCCTGCTGATTATTCTCTAAAATCCATTAGTTTGTGGATCTATAACCTCATCTTCTGATCATTGCAATAACTTTTCTATTCATTAGTTCAGTTTCTTGACATCCCTGTACCCAAACAATATCCAGTTGTCCCAGGATCACTGTTAATAACCTGTCTACCCAATAGATATACTGAACGCAACTTACTGCTCAACTTGAAACTGTGTTATCAAGTGTCAGACTTGTCTCTTTGAGATATCAAGAGTGTTAAATGTCCCCATATGCTGAGAGTCTCATCGGTGGACAATTTACTTCTGTTTCTGCTGCCTAATTGTTAATATGCACTCCCCAGTTGTTACAACTGAGAAATTTCTTCATAGGTGAGAGTCTGTGTTGCAGTGAAAAACATGAAGATCATGAATAATAAAGCAGATGAGCTATGGAGCTGAAAGAGTTGGACGTGGCAGGTGGAGTCTGAAGTGAAAGCAGGGTCAAAATCAAGAATACAGGATATAGAAAAGGTCTGATGAAAGATGGAGAGCAGAGTTGAGCCTATACTAATTTGGCAGTGGACAAATGATTGGAGCTGGACAATTTTCGATCATCACGTAGTCTGTGAGCAGGGCTGTGGATGGCTAGCCAGATGCACCTTCCAATTTCCTCTTAAGTCTTTTCAGTTGAAGCTCTCAGAATTCAATAGCCTTCGTTGTTTCCCAAGGCCTAGGATCAATGCATACATAAAGGATAAATGTCAAATTCTATATGTTTTTTTAAAATGTGTTTCACAAATATTGAATGGGGAAGTTATACCTAATCAAAAGTTCATGTTTAAAAGATTTAATTTTTTACTGGTCTTTTCACGTCAGTCAACATGGAAGTAAAATGCTTATATCTAGAATAATCCTTCTGGCTTGTGCCCTGGTCAGAGCACATCTGGAGCATTGTGTCTTGTTCTGAACATCACATTTTGGATGCTGACAAACTTAAGGACCCCAAGAGGAGAGTGACCTGAAAGGTGGAATGTTTAGAAATCATGCCATGTGAAGATTGCTTGAAAGAACTGAGAACAAGTTGAGCCTACAGAAGAAAACTATAAGTCTTCAAGTATATGAAGGGATGACACGTAGAAGAGGAATTGGGAATGTCTTGTTTGACTTGAGGTGGCAGAAGTGGATGCCATGGGTTGATGTGGCAGAACCAGACTTAGGCTTGATAGGGCCTCTCCAGTAGTATGAGCTTGGCTTCTTGAAGGGTATGCTAGAGGAGGGCAGGGTCTATCATGTTCCTTGGCGTTGGAAAATCTTCAAATATTGTTTTGGCAACAGATTCAATCTGCTTTCCAAGGATCACTTGTAGAATAGCCTGTTGTTGATTAGTTCTTTTGCTATAGCAACCCATGAATCAAAGGAAAAATTAAAATGGCCCTCAGCCCTATGGAACCCCTTTTTACTTCTGTAGTGATGGTGCCAAAATGTTATAAAAGAGGGAAGAGGACTTTCTAAGACTCACAGTTTTTAGGCCATCTATGAATGTTGGAGAGACAGTGTGATATCATGCTATCTTCAGAACCAAGAAGAATTGGGTCCATTTCTGCCTCTGATACATATTGTCTGTGAGAGGTCACTTAACCTATCAGTGTTCTAGGAATATTCTAAGACCATAGAATGTAGACAGGTATTAGGAGAAGAAGGTATTTCATCTAGAATTCCCTTCTGTCAACAAAATCACTGGTCCAATCCCAATACTTATAATTGTTAATCAGGCTGCTAGAATTACAGCCATGGGATCCTTGCATTAGGATCTCTAGGTTATTTTTGCTATGTTTTATTTGTTTGTGTATAGAAATATGAATTATTTCTATAGAAATATGAAATACTTCTTTTACTGGGTTTTATCTCATATGAATTCCATGTATCTCACTTTCTATTCTTCCTATGTTGTAGTTATTCTATGTGGCAGGGATACTTAGCCTGGGGTCATTGGTCCATTGATAGATTTCAGGGAATCTGAGATGGGAAAAAAATCACATCTTTATTTTCCCTAACCTCTACCTGAAATTTAGTATTTTCTCCTATTGTATTTTAAAAAAAATATTTTGAGAAGGGATCTGAAGACTTCACCAGACTCTCAAAGGAGTTCATGACACAAAAAACTTGGTTTATGTTCTCTAATTCTGTGCCTATACATAGGCAATTTTCTCCCTCTGCTTTCCTATTTAAAGTCCTTCTGATGAGATTTGAAAAACTTCAAGCATACACATTGCAGTTCTTATTGAGTCCATTCTATCCCTGACCAGTATTGTACAGTTTTCACATTTTAAGCCCTGGTCCAGAAATTCAAGTCCCGTTTCCAAGTTCCATTTTATTGACTAGTTGTTAAAATCCAAAATCTATCTTCTTACTTTTTCACCCTTTGTCTTTGATGAACACCAGTCATGAAAACACCTCTTGTGTCACTGTAGTTTTCCATATATTGTTTAAAACTTTGTAATCTTTGATAATGTTTTCTAGACTTCTCCTGGAAGTATCATTTTATGTTACACAAGTCATTAAAATTGGATGACAGCCATCTGTTTTTATAAGACTTAGAACATCCTCTGTCTCATCTTAGATGGTTGGTTGGTTGGTTGTTGTCCTTTCTTTTTGAAGAGGATATCACCATGATAAAGTGACGTTTCAGTGTGTCCAACTGTGGCTGATTAGACCATTTCCTCTGCCTTCTTACTGAGTCAGGAATCCTGCATCTCTCTAAGCTTTGCTTGTATTTTGCTTTTGATGGAATTAAATGCTGCCTTCTTAGAAGTGGATGAGCTATCCTGCTGTTAAATCCTGTGGAGTTCTTGTTTTTCATTTAGCAGCTTCTGAATTTCCCCATCATTTTCATCCAACCAGTCTTGGTGTTTGTAAGTGTTCTGACCCAGATGAGCAAATGCAGTGCTTTACAATAAATCTCTGAAATCTGCCCACTCCTCTTCTCCTTCACTGTTGCCAACTGTGTGTTGGCTCAACTTTCCCTCCAAGTTAGCAACAAACTGTTCAGGCTCACAGAAGAGCTCTAATTTGTTGATATTAATTCTTCTGGTAGTTATTTTGTCTTGAGGATGGCACTTTTAATGAATGTGAATATTTAGCTTGGAAAGACAATTTTTAGGGCACCTTTTCTAGCTGCCTTCCTCACACCAGGAGGTGAGCAATGTGATCTTTAAAGGGCTGCTCAGACACCCAGGGGGCTGCCGAACCCCACTGCTACTTCTAGTGAAAAATGACCTTATGACCTGGACCACCTGTGTTCAAGGTTGTGACTACAGCTCCCAGTGTATCTGCACTTGCTGCTTCATCTCTTCATCACCGCAGGACTTTGAGGTATAATGATAACATGGTATGGGTGATGTCTTTTGATTCATGTGTAAATTGGATTTAAGTGAGGCAGAGTTGCAAGAAGTCATCAGCCTCACCCTCTCCTCCAGAATCATCATAGTCTAGTGGCAGGACAGAATCAAGAAGACTGATGATGGTTCAGGAGGTAATGGATGACGTTGGTGTCTTCAGTGTCTAATCAAGCTCTAAGCATCCCTCGCTTCAGCTGACTTCATGGCCATTGGAACAAATTGTTCTCATCCACCCATTCCACCAGGGGAAGTCTTCACATGCTTGCCGTAGACACCCTCTAACTCACCAATGGGTCTGAGACCCCTTGGTTGCCTTCAACCTGGTTTTGCCAGTCTGCTGAAACAGTTTACTGGGTTATGGCCGCTGTGCATGCTGTAGCTTCTTGGAGCCACAGGTGAGAATTGGGTGGAACAGGTGGACACCAAAGGTGGAAAGAGCCCTGATAAGGGCTTGCCAGTCATCACACCAAAGGTACTGATCCTCTTGAATATGCCCTGCACACTAATATCTTACAGACATGCTCAAAGGAGATATTACTTGTCAGGAATGTTATATAGATGCTTGTATTCAGGTCAGTTTAAACTATACAGCTTCTGAAGCTCCTTCTAACCCTGAGATTCTGTGGTTTTCCTATTCAAATTCTGTGATCTTTAACGTTGAGGATGACGCAATGGAGAGCAACTCCCAAATTTTCTTGCCAACTGTTCCTTTAATATCCATATTAATGACTAAATGTGGGGCTTGATGGCCAAAAAACTGACCTCAGGGAGCCATTTCTTAGGTTCTAAGGCAGTTGCTTAAAAATGGAGCTTTTTGTATTTGTCTTTTTGGTAGCCAGTGAGGGAATCCTCTTTTGACATTTTGATAGAGTGAGAGAACTTGGATTTGAATCTTGGCTCTGGTAACTGCCTCTGTAATGTTGGGCAGGTCATTTCCTTTTCTAGTTTCTTCATCTGTAGAATGAGGAGACTGAGCTGCATAATTCCTTCCAACTCCACTTCTAATTTTTAGTATTATATAGACTGCCAGACAGTCCAACACCTTTCTTCAAATCTTCCTCCTCTGCCCCACTTCAATGATCCATTGCTGATTGCTCTTCTCTAGGTAGTATTGACAGGGATAGTATTTTCTTGATATCTATAATTATACTTATAATATACATTAGAATGCTGAGATGAGGTTGAAACCCATCCTCAAACGCCCTTAATTTCCCTAAACATGTTCCAATGCTTTCCATCTTTCACCTTCCACCTTCTTCATGAGAACAGCCTCTTCATCTACACTGATTGTCTACACTGATCTCTGTTGTCATTCCTATAGGAGTTAGTGTCTAGCATACACTTTTGTTTTGATTGCTGTTGTTGCAGCTTACCTTGTATGTCTTTTATGAGTCAAATTGTCTCATCTACATTAATCCACCAACAAGTAGCTATTGGGTGCTTACTGTATCTACTTTATGTTAGACAGATAAAGTATAAAAAGCTGGCTTTGCTTAGCTTTGTCCAACATTTTACCAGTATCAAATTCAATTTATGATACGTAGTCAAAAATCTTATATAAGAAATTAACAAAGGAAAGTGACAAAGTTAAAGAAAACAATGGCAATCAAAATTAAAATATCTTAATTAGAAATACTTTAGTTCTCTCATAATAAATATTTTTACTTGGCTTTTTGGGATGATTATTTATCAATGTATACCTCCTTATTTTTTTCCTTTAAAAGTCATTTAAATGATGTGGGCTAAATTTAATGAATAACCTATATTTTGGCCAATACTTTGAAATAAGACTAATTTGTGGCAAGGTTATTATGCATACTGCAGAAACCCATTTCTGGTACTGACTTTTCACTTACGCTCATGTTGTCATTCCCTAAAGGAACTTTGTGATTGGATAGCCTATTATTTCTTCATCTCATGTCCAAAATGGAATCCTTCATTTTACCTGACCTTTCTAACTTACCTAGACTCTGTCAGGGATGCTAACATTCTTCCAGTCCCTCAAGCTAGAAATTTGGGAGTTGACTTTGTCTTTTCTCTTTTATTCACTCAATTCTATCTGTAACTTTCTCCTCTTTTTCTCTAAAAATGTCTTCTGGATTTGACTTTCCTTTTGTATTTTCCAACTTGTATTCGGTATCTCATTATTTCTTGTCTGGATTAGCACAAAACCCTCCTGACTGGTCTCTAGGATCCCAGTTTCTTTTCCTTTCAGCCTCTTCTACATCTTCCTTCCAGGCTAACATTTCTGAACTAATGCTTCTGAAAAATTCTGTTACTCTCTTGTTTAAGATCCTAAATTGGCTCCCTACTGGGGAGCCAACCTTCTTTGATCAAATAATTTGATGATCTAATCCAAATTCTAATAACAACAACTAAAATTTATGTCATGCTTATTAAGTGCCAGGTGCTGTGCTAAGTGCTCATTTGAACAGCATAACAACCAAGTAGGTGCTATTATCATTTCCATTCAACAGATAAGGAAACTGAGGCAAACAGGGTTAAGTGACTTGCCCAGGATCACACAGGTAGGAAGTGTCTAAAAATGGATTTGAACTTAGGTCTTCCTGGCTCCAGGGCCAGAGCTCTGTAGTGAACAGAATTTTGATCCTACAGGCAGAGAATCTGGATTCGAATGCTGCCAGCGGTACTTATTATTGATTTAACTTTATTACTTTCTATAATCAGAGATTTAAAGCTGAAAAGTGCTATTTTGTCCAAAAGCCTCCTTCTGCAGATGAGGACACTTAGGCCCAAAGTCACTTGCTCAAGCTCACACAGTATAATAAATAGCAGAAGTGATTCTGCTCTTTCAAATCCAGATCTTTTGATTCTATAGATAGAACTCACTCTCCTGAACCACTCTGATCTTCAAATCCTCATAATCCAAATTTATTTATTGCCACTCTACTAGTGGTAGAAGCTGGAATGGCAGAGATGTCTCTTGATAAATCACATATCTGATCTAGGTTGTGTTCAGCCATATATGAAATTAGGCACATTTTAATGTTAACTCAACGAACAAATAGAGCAGACTGCCACTTTGGGCAGTAACTGAGGAAATACAGTCATTAAACTTTAATTAGGAAAAAAAGAGGATAATTATTAGCTGTCATTTCCCTTTGCTTCCTAATTATGCTCATCTTTTGATAAAATGAATGATTAAATTAACTTTCATTGTTTCTTTCCGAGTCTTACACAAATCAGGAGAAGCAAAGCATCTCTGAATTTCCTACCTTGTCTCTTTAGTTTTTTCCTTGTCTTAAGTAGGCTAAGCAGGATTGCAGTGAGAACTCACATGGTTACTGGTTTAGATGAACTCTCAAGGTTCTTTTCCTCAGTGTGCTTTCTACAAGATATTTTGTCCATACAAAAAGGTCATATATGTTTCAGATCACGTGCAACTTCTTTTGTGGAAAATGCATTTTGTCAAGTACGATCATCAAGAGCTATTCATTGACATGCAGTTGGTACAGATTGGGAGTTAAGAATGAATAAAGCCATTGCACATTTTTTCAATTTAATTGAATTTAACAAAGATTTGTTAAGTGCCTACTATGTGCGAAGCACATTTTTTTTCTGAGGATAGGACAGCAAAACAAAAAACAAATGATCTATGCCCAAAAGGAGCTTATAATATGCTTGTCACCCATAAATCTTGCAGCACGGAGAGCTTAATCCTAACTTGTGGCACAGGACATGCAAACACACACACACAAATCTAGCTAGCAGAATAGATGAAGATTGTGGACTCGAGGTTGAAGTGGGAGAAGGCTGAGGGCTGTGTGGACTGTAGAGCATAAGGAGGACTCTATGAATGAGGTTAGGTAGACTTTGTCCTGGAAGTATGGCTAAGATTTGGAAACATGATAAGGAGAAGGAGAAGTATTCCAGGCAGGGAAACAAGAACATGGAGGCAGAAAGTTGAAAGGTGAAACCAAAGGAAAGAGAATGATTTGGCTTGGGTGGAGGGATTTATATTGGAGAGTAGTGGTAGCTAAAGATGGAAAGATATCACCATCATCACTGAAGAATTTGAGGCAGATTGTGAAGAGTAGGCCAAGGAATTTAAACTTTGTCCTGCAAGTAAATGAGTCACTGAGGGTTTCAAAGCAAAGGTTGAAGAATGAAAGTGATATTTCAGGAAGACTCATCTGGAGGTGATGTGCACAGTGGATTAGAGGTACAGAAAGAGATGGAGGGTTCAGCTGGGAGGCTTCTGCTGCAGTCGAGGGAGGCCTTGACAGTCATCCTCCGTCATAAGAAAACTTATACTTTGAGTTATTTCTCCAGCAGCCAGGATGGACTTGGATTGCTCCATATATGCTTTCCTGTCTAAATCTGGTTTTGGGAAATGGGGTGAGTTGGATGTAAGAGTATACTTTGTAGCAGTGGATAAACAGAGAACAACTGATTCTTTGGGGCATGGGGTGTGTGATCTTACCCTCCTTTTACTGCCTCACTGTGCTGCAGTTACTCAGAGAAGTAACTGGCCCCAGAGACAAAGCGCAAGTTGCTGCTGGAATACCTCATTTACCTTGGTGAGGACAACCGCTTCTAAATCCTTGTCTTTAGTGACTTGAGAAAGATGTAGGATGTATGCACTTCAGGCAGTGAATAGAAGGATTGTTCTCAAGATTAGATACACACAAATTTTTGTACGTTCAGAGTTTTGCATTGAATTGAAAGTTTGTGTATGTGTGTTTCAAAGTTAATTTGCTCCTACATGCACCTCTCCTCCAAAAGCAAGCTTATAAATGATTTTTAGTTTTCATCTGTGACTGAGCCAGACATTTTTATTTAGGTTAAAATATGTAACTCCCAGAATTGATAGAAAATTCACAATGCTTAACAAACTCTCACAATGCTTAACAAACTCCATTTCTAAAGAAGACTATTATCTTGGCTAGTTCTCCTTAGAAGAGCATTTACTGCTTTTTAAAATAAGTTGGTTGTTTAAAAGGCTGTAACATATTTTTTTACCATGATGAATTAAATAGAGTTCTTTAATAAGATAGTCCTAACTGTTCTCCCTACTTAGACATGGCTCATGGAAAGGTAGATTTGACATGGGATCATAGTTTTGGAGCTGGAGGGGAACTTAATGCTTACTATAGGTGTGATCTTGGCCAATCACTAAAGCTCCATTGGCCTCAATTTTCTCATCTGTAAAATGGAGGAGTTGATTTAGGTATCTTCCAGTTCTAAATATAGAATCCTATAATCCCTGATTTTATAGATGAAGAAATTGAAGTCAGAGGGTGACTTGTCTGAATTTCTATAGTTAATAAGCTGCAGACTTGGGATTTGAACTTAAGTTTCTTTCCAGTGCTCTGGATGAATATTTTTACACAGTGAGACAATGGGTGAAATCATTCTGGACGCATAAATGAAATTTTAACGATTATACCTATACTCGAGTTAGAGTCATATAGTTTCTGAAAACTCCTTAAATTTGGTCCTTAGGATATGGCCAACCCCTCCAGCTTTAATGGTCAGAGGCCTTCAAAATCCAAGGCTATTTACCTTCAATTTATAGTATATTTAACCTGTGTGCTCATAGTTTTTGCATGCTATTTTCACTGTTTGAGTGTTAAGTTCTTGGAAGGCAATGACAATGTTTTGCCTGTTTTTTTTTTTTTGTATCCCTAAGGTTTAGTACAATGCCTAGAACACAGTAATCATTTAAAAAATGATTTGTCTGGCCTCCAGTCTCATCATTCAACTGAAATTTCCCTCTTCAAAGTTACCAATGATGTTTTGATTGCCAAATCTAATGACTTTTTTCTTAATCCTAATCCTTTTTAAAAAAAACAGCCTTTCTTCTCCTTGATCAAATCAAATAAAAAAAATTCCACACTCTTCTTTTGATTCTTAAAGCCCTTTACAACTTGGCCCTTTTCTACCTTACCAGTTTTCTGACACTTTACTCCCCTTCCCAGAACAGAACAGGATACTCCATCTCCAAACTCTGCTCTATTTCATTGGCTGTCTTCATACTAGAACTTTCTGACTCCCATATTCCCTGACTTTCTTCCAGACTCAGCCAAAAGCCTACATTCTGTAAGAAGTCTTTCCCAGTCCCCCTCAATGCTAGTACCTTCTTTCTGAGATTACCTCCAAATGACCCTGTGTAGGTCTTGTACATACTTGTATGTATGGAGATGCATTATCTCTCCCGTTAGAATGTGAGAGGATCTATTTTTGCCCATCTTTGTGTCCCCAGCACTTAAAATAGCATTTGATACACAGTAAGTGCTTGATAAATGCTTATTGTTGTCAATCAGTAAGTCAACATTCATTTACTGAGTGCCTACTATGTGCTAAGGTGTGTGTGTGTGTGTGTGTGTAAAAAATGGACAGAAAGACAGGAAGGGAAAGTGAAGGGAACAGACATTTATATAGTATTGACTAGGTGCCAGGCGTCGTGCTCTGTGCTTTACAAATAATATCTCATTTGATCCTCACAACAGTCCTGGGATGTATTTGCTATTATTATCCTAATTTTACAGTTGAGGAAAGTGAGGCAAACAGGTTAATGATTTGCCCAAGGTTATACAATAATAAATTCCTGAGGCAGGACTTGAATTCGGGTCTTCTGACTCCAGCACTCAGTCTACTTTTATCTTCTTTGTCTCTCATTGAACCACTTCACTACTTTGACATTCAAATGACTATGTACAGACTCAATATATTTGAGGGAAATTGGAGGTTATTTCATATGGAAGATGCTAAGATTAAAGAGAGCTAGAATTGGATTCTTTTAGTAGGTGGGACTTCAGATGAGACTGGAAGGAAGTCAAGGAAGCCAGAAGTTAAGAGATGAGAGGGAGAGAAATTTTATCAAGGGGAACAGCCAATGAAAACTCTCAGAACTGGGAGACTGCATGTTGTGAGCTGGAGCAGCAATAGGCCTAGTGTTACTGGACTGAAAAGTAGGTGAGGGATGGGGAAAGGGAACAAGGTGTAAGAAGCTTAGAACATCCTGATGAAGGGCTTTAAAAGTCAAACAGAGGATTTTATATTTGATCCTGGAGGTAATAGGGAGCCACTGGAGTGAAGGGTGGTACTCAGGCTTGTGCTTAAGGAGAATCAGTTTGACAGCTGAGCGACTGGGTGGCTCAGTGGCTAATGAATAACTTTTAGGTTGCATTTACTTGTGCTAAACTCTAGATCGCTAATCCAATACTTTTTATTTAGCAGATGAGGAAACTGAAGCCTAGAGACATGAAGTAAGTTGACCAAGGTACACTGTCAGTAATTGTTAGAGATGACTTCCACTCTAGTATTTTATTACTTAGGTTCTCATAAGAGTGAGAAAACTTGGAAAAGATCTTTAGAGATCATTGAACCCTTGTCTCTATCTTGAATCTATCAGACCAGATCTTGTTTTTGTTTTTGTTTAACCACAGAGACAATTTTCATACCTTCTTTGAAAATGCTGTATTCCAACACAAGAAAGAAAAGAAATAATATAAAGAAGAAGGGGAGGGACTTGGTTGGGATGGAGAGGGGGAGGGCAGAGGGGTCAGCTAAAAAAATTAATGAGACTGAGTTACACTTCAGTAGGAAATCAGCAACATAAATTAATGGAAATTTCTGGAGTAGAAGAGAGAACGCTTCATTGATCTTTTGCATGAAGGGAGCTTTCCTAAGCAAGAAACTCTAAGACTTATTTCAATTATGTGAGAGACTCCTAGACCAAAGTGAGGTCAGTGGTATCCAACAATACCTCTTGTCATCTCTCGCTCTTTGAGAATTCTCTGTCAGAAAGGAGGATCAGTTTTTCATTTTTTAAGCAATGAAAATAATCACTAGCATTTTTATGATACATAATGTTTTTCCAAAGTGATATATGTGTATATAAATATGCATATACATATATCTATCCTATCTATCCATCCATCCATATCTCTCTCTCTCTCTCTCTCTCTCTTTGTTGTTTAATAATTTTCAGTCATGTTCAACTCTTCATGACCCTATTTGGGGTTTTCCCAGCAAAGATACTGGAGTAGTTTGCCATTTCTTTCTCCAGCTCATTTTACAGATGAGGAAATTGAGGCAAACAGGGTTAAGTGACTTGCCCAGGTTCATACAGCTAGTAAGTGTCTGAGGCTGTATTTGAACTTACAAATATGACTTGCTGATTCCAGGCTCTGCATTCTGTCCACTGTGCTACTTAGCTCACACACACACACACACACACACACACAAATACACACAAGTTGTATATAATGCTGTATACAACAATGCTGTGAGGTAGGTGCTATTATTATCCCCATTTTACAGATAAGAAACTGAAGGAGACAGAAAATTTAAAGATGTTGCCCATGATCACAGCTAGCAAATGACTGAATCATGATTTGAATTCAGGTATTTCTGACTCTGATTCCAGAGTTCTATCTACTGGAAAGAGAAATGACTTACCTTTTCTTCTTCACCTTTACTAAACTTCTATCAAATAGTCAGATAGCTGGGTACCAGGGAATCTCAGTTTACACAATAGCCAAATTCTGTGTTGGGGAACTATGTAGATAAAGAAGAAATGTTAATGATCATAGGATGATAGAATTTCGATATAGGAGAATCCTTAAAATTACCTAAGTAAAACCCACACAATTTACAGATGAGGTTAAGTGACTGGCCCAAGATGACATACAGAATAAGTGGTGAAACTGAATTCAAACAGATCTTTGGACCTCAAATCCAGTGCTCTTTTCATTACACAATATAGTCTGAAGGAACTTACAGTCCAGGATAAGATAAAGGGAAATTGGTTAAGCACTTTGTAAAACTTAAAGAGCTATATAGATACTTCTTTCCTCATCTGTAAAATGAGGATGGTATACGTATATGTATATACTTCGTACCTTACAAGTTTGCTATGAAGAAAATGCTTTTTAAGGAATCTTCAGTATCTGTAGAAATGTAAGTTTTTATTTATTTAGAGAATGGGAATCATAATGTGACTAATATTTACATAACGCTTTAAGATTTGCCAAGGGCTTTCCTCATTTCGCATTTGAGCCTCATAGAAACTGTTTAAGTCATTCTCCACCTAGTCATAGTATCCTTATTTTACAGAAGAGACTCAGAGACATTAGGTGACTTGCCCACGATCACACAAGTAGTCAGAGATGGGGTTTTTACAGAGTTCTTACTGCTTTCAAGGTCAGGTTTTTAGGTATGGAAGAGTAATGAAGCTTAAATGGGGTTTCCATTAAATAGACAGAAGCATCTATGGGATGTAGAGCACTATTCTGGGCACACAGGGTAATGCAAAGTTTAGATAAGTAACAGTCCCTTTCCTGATAATAGTACAAATCTGATTATGTCACTCCATCACTTTAGTGACTCCCTATTACCTCGAGATTCAAATATGAAATCCTCGAGCCTTCAAAGCTCTCCATAATCAAGCCCCCTTCCTTTTCAGTTTTCTTACACTTCCCACACACTTCAATCCGGTGACACTGGCCTCTTTGCTGTTGCTCTTACACTCTATCTTCTGACTCCAGGCCCTCATGCCTGCAACGCTCTCCCTCCTCATCTCTGCCTCTTGGTTCCCCTGGCCTTCTTTTAGTCCCAGCTAAGATCCTACCTTCTACTAGAAGGCTTTCCATACACCCCTTGAAGCTAGCGTCTTCCCTCTGTTGATTATTGCCATTTAGCTTGCATATATCTTGTTCGTACGTAGTTGTTTGCATGACTGTCCATTAGACTGTGAACTCCTTGAAAGTTTTTTTTCAACCTTTCTTTGTATCCCTGTCACTTAGCCTGGTGCCTGAAACTTTAGTGGTAGCGTAATGAATGTTTTTGGTTTATTGCCTTAACACTATCGGTTCTATTTGAGTAGGCAAAGATAAGAGGGAGGGAAATCTGAATAAAGGAATAGCAATAGTAATGAGGATCACTGTTCCATGGGACACTCCCTCTTTATGATCCATTGAAATCAGGGTACAGGCCTATGGTCCAAAGGTGTCCTACTGAGCTGGTCCTGACTTCCTGTTTTTCTTTCTCTCTCCCAGGCATGGGGATTCTTTGAGTCAAAGGGCCACATTTGTGGACCTAGAGGGCTCCATGTGACCTCAAACTGCAGGTTCCCCATCCCTGCTTTAGACTGACCATAGAACAGGAGCAAAGATAAAGAAGTGTGGGATATACTCATCTCCAAAAGAATGCCAGCACACTGTGCTTCTGCACACCATGTGCTTAAGGAATGTCTTTGGCATAAAACTCACTTCCTACATCTGGGCCCTTGGCTCTGGAAGCCACATATGATCACATCATTTACAAAGTGAAAATTATTTATGGAAGGTGCTGTCTAATCTCAGTCTTATTTGCATGGGGCACCAACACCCATCAAAGGCTAGGCCTAGAGGACAAATTTCCTGGAGTCACACATTTCTTTACAAAGAAAAGGCAAAGAAGCAATTTTTCTGAGACTGCACACCCTGTTGATCTCTTTGCAGCTATGGTATAACACAGCTAATAAGAAACAGACTAGCCTCATTCACTCTCTGTCAGAAAAGCAGACTTCATATGTGTGGTTGGGGCTTTCTGATGACAAGGTGTGAAGTGGGTGACAATATACATTCTTGTATTTAGTGGAAGCTATGAACTTATCCTTGCCTTTAATGGAATGAGAAAGGCTGGCCTTTTAAAGGTTCAGTCTTACTTAGAAATATGGCATGGGATTCTAGATCAAGAGCTGAAAGTGACCCTAGAGACTTCCTGTTTTAGGGGTTCTTATACTTTTTGTGTGTGTCATGGACCGCTTTAGCAGTCTGGTGAAATTAAAAAGTACATTTTTACCCACACAAATTCACAGATCCCTGAAATTTTTACATGAACCCTTTTGTATGTTGGGAGTTGGGGGTGGGGTGGGGAGGCCTCTGTGCCTCTACATTAAAAAGCCTCTCATCCAGGTCAATCTCTTCATTTTACAGATAAGGCAATTGAAGCCCATCAAAGTTAAGTGACTTGCCCAAGGTCACCAGAGTAGGTAGTACACAAAGAAGTATTTGAATCTAAATCCTTTGACTCCAGAGATTTTCCAAATACCAAAGTAAAGGACTTCCTACATAGTACAGTTGGAGTGAATCCAGGCTATGATTGACATCATTGTTGTTTTTTCTTGACTAGGATGATCTTCTAGTTCTTGGGTTTTTTTTATGGACATTACCCCTGATTCTCAAAGCAGAACTCAAGCTCTGGCAGGTCTTAGAAAGCTGGACAGGGTTCAGGTGATTGATGGAATGTCTAATATTCAAGCATCAGCCTTGCTAAGTTTGAAGAAGCTTGTCACCAGATTGATTGTAAGCTGCTGGATTGTTTTTAGATTACAGGAACTCTTGAAGGTCCTTCACATTATTAATTCAATACGGCAAGCATTTATGAAGCCCTCCTCACCTCTGCCTCCTGGCTCCCCTGCCTTCAATAAAATCTTAGCTAAAGTCCCACCTTTTATAAGAAGTCTTTCCTAATTCTTCTTAATTCTGGTGCCTTCCCTCTGAGATGACTACGATATCCTGTAAACATCTAGTTTCTACATATTTGTTTGCTTGTTGTCTCTCCCCATTAGAATGTGACATCCTTGAGGTAAGGGACCATTTTTTGCCTTTTTTTTTTTTTGTATAATCAACACTTAAGCATGGTGCTTGGTGCATAGTGAATACATAAAAACTTCTTGTTTTTCATCATGAAAGCTAAAAAAATGTTTATTAAATGTGTGAGGTGCTGTACCAACATTGAGGATATAAGGACAAAATAAAAACAATTCCTATTCTCAAGGAGTTTACATTCTATCACAGGCTGGAACTTGTATACAGATAAATTAAAAACAAGTTTAGAAGCAGAAGAGTGCTAATAACTTAGAAGAATTTGACTTCTTATAGGAGGGACTATCTGACCTAATCTTTGAAGAAAACCAGTAATTCTAAGTGGTGGGAGTTAGGAGGTATTTCTATGTACAATAAGGTATTCCAGACAGAGGAGTCAGGGAACAAAATGCTGAGTTCAGGGAACAATGAGTGGACCAATTTGGCTAGAATGTGTCATGGAAAGTAATATGAAATATGAAATAAATCTGGAGAGGTAGACTGCAAAAGACCTTAAATGCCCGGCTCAGGAATTTCTATTTTATCCTAGAGGCAATAGGGAGCCACTGATGATTCTTGAGTATCTCTAAAGTTGCATAGAGGTAAGAGTCAGAATTGATGGAGGGAGTATTCACCATGACAAAATTACAAATTCTTGAAGGATTGATATTTATGGTTATGAGCATTATTATTGCTGAATTCATTGGCACATGTTGATGACTAGATGAGAATGGCTAGTCTTATTCTCCCTTTCAAGTCCAGGAGGGAATCAAATTTCTTATTTATAACTTGGATAGGAAAGGAAGATAGCTGCTGGAGTGGAATGATTGTTGGATTTGGAGCTTCTGCCACTTTCCAGAAGAAAAATAAGGAGGTTCGATTAGATGTTATCTAAGGGCTCTGAGGTCTCTTCCAGGTCTGTAATGCCATCTGTAAATTTTTTCACAGCAGTTACTAAAAATGGTAATAGCTGATATTTACTTAGCTTTCATGGTTTATAAAGTTCTTTATATATGCTATCATTTGCTAAACAAAATGAATATGCAATATGCGTTGTATGTACATAATTGAACCCTAGGCTCAAAGAAAGATGGGATTGACTTTGCCCAGTGATGGCATAGGTGATCACCTAAATATTAGAGGTACCAAAAGGTCCCTTCACCTCCCAATCCTGCTTCAAAACATCTCCCTCAACAATTTGCCCCCTTTGGTATCTGAAATTTCAGTATCCCTTTGAATGGAACACTGCCCTGAAATATTGTTTTCTGATGACATTTTTTAGAAAGAGGTAGCAAACTGTCATTTACACCATGATGTGGATTAGTAAATCAGATCATCTTCCTGACAGAAGGCACCTTATCCCTGTATCAAAACTGTGGGGATCCCAGAAAGGTTTGGGTAAGCAAGCAAGATACATAGAGTGGGTAAGTTTGAGAATTGAAAGTCTAGTCAACACCAAAGATAAATCTGGCCTATTTGTAAGTTAGGTGTGAGGCCATACAAGTTTGATAAATAATGAATTGGAAGACAAAGGTGAATCAATTATTGTTTGGTGTTGTGTGTTCACGTGCAGCCTGGACAATAATGTTACATCTTCTTTCCGACTTTGACCTTGAAAGGTAGAAGACTATTTCTCAGAGAGAAGCAGTAAAAGATGAATTTTCTACTTTCTTATTTTTTAGTAAGCTGTACTAAAAGAGATTTGGGCACTAGTCTTAGCTTTGTGGTGTAACACATCTGTTGTGTGACCTTGCTAAATCACTTCCCTCTCTAGACAGGCCAAGATTTCTTCATCTATAAAATTAGGGCCTTGAATCTGAGGATCATCAAGTTCCCCACCTGTTCTAGAATTCCATGATTCTATTAGATAAATGGCATTTTATTTGTCACATGGTCAATATGCATTCAATTCATTATCTTTCAAAGGATTTGTATTCCAAACTTTGCAGAAAAGCTTAATCATACACTAGGACTATAGCATCTTCCAGGCTGATATTACCTTGAAAGTTTTTGTTTCATAGAGTTACCTTTTGGGGTCTCAATGCGATCTATAATTTATCCAAATTACATTAAATTCAATAAGTATTTACAGAGCTAAAACTAGAGTGGGACCACTAGGGCTTTGCTTCAAGGTCGAAAATATGGAAGGCTGCAACAGCACATTTCCTCTCCTGAGTGGTCCTACCTCTGGCCTTGTTTTAGGGCAATCCCTCCCCCTTCCCAACTGTCTACTTGACGATCTATTCACCCCAGTGATGTAGAAACTTTGTGGTGGCTTCTCTTTTTTCCCATACAGAGAGAAAAGAAAAAAATAGTCTTTGCCTCAATGGGTTTTCACTCTACTGGGGGATACCACATGTGCACAAATAAGAAAATGTTATATAACTTGAGGTGGAGAGCACACTAACAACTTGATGCATCAGAGAAGTCTTCCCATAGGAAATAGGCACCTAAAATGAGTCTTGTAGGAATCTAAGGAGTCTAAGAGGAAGAAGCAGTTCATTCCAAGAGTAACAGACCACCTATATGAATGCATGGAGGTGAGAGATGGAAGACTGGGATGGAAACAAAATAAGCAGGCCATTTTGGCAGGCATATGTAGTAAACAAAGGCAAGTAACCTAAAGTTAAACTTGAAAGATGAATTGGAAACAGAATGAAGCTGGCTTATGACTCAGGAGGCATGAGTTTTAGTCGTGTCTCTGCCACTGGCCTGCTATGTGACAATAGAATTGTCTCTTCAACTCTTAGTCTAAGCTCCTTCATCAGAAAAATGGGGATAATAGTACCTGTCCTACTCATCCCATAGTTGTGCTTTGACAGATAATGCATATGAAAATGCTTCAAAGTATTAAAAAAACTAGACAAATATAAGCACTGAAATATTGTGGCTATGTTCAAATAGAATCCTTTTATATATTCAGCTGGAGGGGAGGGAACTAAATCTTTCAAGCAAAATTTCCTACAAGTTAGAATAAATTTTTGTTTGCTCATCATTCTACCCTATAAGGTGGGTAGTTCAGAAGACATTAGTCATTTTTAACTGAAGGGTATTATTTCTTCTCAGGGATTGTTTCCCTCTACATAGTATGGGAGATAACAATAAAATAATATCTAATTATGATTACTAACATTTATATAGCACTTTACTATTTGTAAAACACTTGATATAGATCATCTCACTTGAGGCTGTGCTCCTCTGGTTTCACTTTTAGCCTAGGCTAGTTCAATAGGTACTATTGGTACTCATTGGTACTCAGAGACCCAGTCTTGCTTCCTTCAAGTCATCTTCCATCCAACTGTCAAACTAATGTTCTTGGAGCCTAGGTATTGCCATGTCACTGCACTGCTCTAAAAACTTCAGTGACTTTCCATTTCCTCTGATTTGTATTTCAACCTCTTCTTCTCAGCTACTTCTCACATGACTTCCCCTCCTGTACTCTGGCCAAATGGGCCCATCTTCTATTTCCCCAATGTGACATCTCATCTTCCACTATGCCTAGAATAAATGTTCTCCCTCCCAGTCTTCACCATTTGGCATCTCCAGTTCCCTTTGAGATACAACTCAAGTTCCACTTCTTATATGATCCCTTTCCCCCAAGTTGGTGCTCTCCTCCTCTTAAAAGTATTTTAAAATTTATTTTCTATATGTTTTACATTTATTTACTTGCATATGTGTCATCACTCACCTCCCAAGTAGGTTGTAATCTCTTTGAGGTTGGGATTGTTTCATTGTTGTTTTTGTGTTCTAAATGTCTGACACTCAGTAATCATTTAATAAGCGTTTATGGAATTGAGCTGAATTGGATCAAGATAGTCCCAACAGGTATATTATCCCTGTTTTGTAGAACAGAATCCTTGTCTCCTCCTCTAGGAGAAAAAGATGAGAAATGGTGAATCTATTTCTGGTCCTGAGATTTTTGGTTGAGGACCCCATTGAAGTTCTGTACAAAGCACTTTACCAGGCTCCTCAAGAGCTGCTGACAGCCATCATTAGCAGAGTATTTGGAAGAGGGCTGCTGTAATCACTACTGAGTGAATGGAAGCAGTGCACGTGTCCAAGAGTCCTGAGAGCATCAGGCAACTTGTTAGATTTAGGAAGTTGGGGGAGAGATGGTGTAAAACGGAAAAATTCTCTCAAGTGATGTATTTGCCACAATAAAAACATAGAATATGGTTCTAATTTAATTTTAATTCATGTTTTTATACACAGTTTATTCAAAGGGTTGATGTTTTGCTATGAAAATCTATAAGTGCCAAATTGTCCACAAATTAGAAGATTTTTTAAAAGTAGTTCTCTGCCACTGGGTTGCAATTTGTTAAAACAAACACCAACGTAACTGCAATGCAATCGAATGCCAAGATATTACTGGACTCAGCGAAAATCAAGTAATCTTTTCAGGTTCTATTCTCTCCCAACTAAACTCCCCAGCAATGTCACCAAATGACAAATTGCAGGATGAACGTAAAAGCAGTGCCTTCCAAAATACAATAGTTATACAAGCCATCTATTGTTAATGAAGAATATAATGCAATTTGGCTGTCTGTGATACAATTATGCAAATCAAAGTGGGAACTATCCTGAAATCTCTTTACGTTCCGATTAAAATGAGATAATTTATCAAACAGAATATTACTGATCATGTTTATGTGTTGCACATTAATCCTATTACAATAATGTAGCCTTCTCCTAATGTAATGGATTTGTGCAATCTAACAGAAAATGACTTTTATACTACCCACAATTATAAAAATATTCAAAGCATAGCCATCCCAGTGTAATAGCATATGTCTGCAACTGTACAATAAACCTATTAAAACAAACAAAGCTTATGAATGTAACCTTCATACCAATAAAGATGACAGTAAATTCAATTTTATTGCATTCTCTATTTCAACAACTCCATATGTGATAAGCACTGGGAGCAAATTACTTTAACCTACCCTCTTTACTTTTTATTTGTGTATATGCATATATAATATGTATGCATAAGGAGATTATATTATTTATGCTTCTCCCTATATATGCATATGTATGTACATGCATTTTATTTTTAATGAAAATAAGATTCTAATCACTGGCATGAAGTAGTTATTTATTCCAAGAGTATGTGAAGATATCTTGATGAATCCTTTGGTGGGGCAAATATATGAATGGGTAAAGTTACCAGCACTTCAAGAGTGAGATTTCTGTAAAGTTTTCTGAGGGATCCAGGGTAAATTTCTAAGATTTTAATCTTGGAGCTTTGTAAAATTGCAAAGCTCTGTCACAAAGCAGAATGCACACAGTGCATCATTTCCCCTTTCTTATGGCTCTGCACATTTGGAAAGATGTAAACATGGTGCACCCATGTGTAGGAGACATGTTCATGTCTCTTCTTATATGGGTTTGACAGCCAAAAGACTAACAGGGACGATGTCAAGAAGAGCAATTAGCAATTGATTTAGGTTCCATTTATACTTCTGTTGTCAAGAGTAATCATTTTTGTGTTCAAACTAACCTCTCATGTTTTTGGAATCATTAGTATCTACCAGGGAATGAGGATGTGTTTACATTTCACAAGTATGCTTAATTTTTACTTCTACCTTTCACTTCTCATTCATTTCTCCTATCTCCCTTAGCATTTTTACAAGATCACACTTATAAACACGACGTGAGGTCTTACTTTAGCTAACAAATGTTCAGCCTCTGAAGCAGAATTGTAAACAGGAGTTTAGCTAGTTAGTTTTCCAATCATCTTTTTCTATTGTAGACATTAGCTATGAACCAAGCAATGCTGCAACAAATATGATTCAGAGTATGACCACATCTGATGTTCCCCAGATCTTTTAGGGCTCTCTGGGTTTGAGATAGATGGGTCAAACCTTCAACAAACAGAAACTGTGGAAAGCTTCCTTTCTCCATAGACTAACTGCTCATCCATAGGGAGTCATCCTGAATTTTGTCTTGACACTAGACTTAGATGACTCTGGAAGAGAGAATGAGGCCTACAACTTTGTGCAACTCTGCCTTACTTAAATGCAATTAACATGCAAGTCAAGATGTCATGTATGATGTCATTGATCATGAGTTTGTAGCAGAAAACTTGTGACACGTCCTACATTTACTAGGGGATTAAATTCCACTTTGATTCCAAGCTTAAGCATAAAAGCAAGAAAGGGTACATCATTCAATAAGTTTAGATATGCTTTCTCATCCCATTGACAGTATTACAAAATGTCTTTCTTGATTGGCCCTGCCATCCAGTTGTTCAACAGTGCAAATTAGTACGAGGTTGAATTCAGTGATGTGACATTATATAGTATGTTGTATGTCAAGTCGACAAACAATCATTAAGCACCTGCTATGTACTAGGTACCCAAGTGCCAGATACAAAGAAAGACAAAACAAAACAAAAGAAAATGAAATAAAACAAAATAATTCCTAATCTCAGGTAGCTCACAGCCTAACAGAAGAGACAGTATGCCAACCGTTAAGTGCAAACAAGAAACTGACAGGGTAATTTGGAAATAGTCAGAGGAAGATACTCATTTAGGACTAGAAAAATTCTAGGAAAGATTACTAGGGGGATAAGGAAAGGTTTAGTGCTAAAAGTGAGATTTAACGGGGATATTCAGGAAGTCAGGGAAGCCAGGAAATAGAAATGAGGATGGAGAGAATGCCAGCCATGGTGAATAGCCAGTAAAAATGCAGTCAGGAGATAGGAGGGAGAAATAGCAAGGAGGCCAGTATTACTTACTGGGTCATAGAATATATAGAGGGGAGTAAATTGTACAAAGATTGGAAAGGTAAGAGGTAGCCACATTATGAGGAGATTTTGAAATAGGGAGTTGCTGGAGATTTTTGAATGGTGTGGAGAGGTGGCATGGTCAGACCTATGCTTTAGGAAGATCACTTTGATAGCTAAGTGGAGGATCGTTTGGAGATGGGGAGATACAAGATAGGGAGACCAAAAAGCTGACTATTGAAATAGTCTAGTGTGAGGTGATTGGAACCTGCATTTTGATGATAGTAATGCTAAAGAATATATATATATATATATATATATATATATATATATATATATATATATATATATATATATATATATATATATATATATACATATATATATATGAGAGATTTTCTGAATAATTGACAACTTAGCAACTACATATGTGTGTATGTGAAGTTTAGTTTAATTTTGAGTTTCACTTGTTGAATAAGCATAATGTATCATAAAAAATGTGTCTCCTCTAGTTTTCCTCATCTTCTATGGTAATTTAAAGTAAGTTACTTAAAAATTAGAAATTTCATTCCCTTATTTTGGAATACCATACACTAGGAATTGTTAATAGTGAAGCCAACATTTGATGCCACTTTCAAGCATTTATTTTTTCCAAAGGTTTACAAGGGTTGGGAAGGGAAAGAATAAGTATTTGTCTTGGTTTAAATGGATGAATGAAGTTTTAACTCTTGTGAATGTAGCTATCTGGAAACCCTGCATACTTTTTGGCCCAGTGATACCATTACTAGGCTTATATTCCAAAGAGTTTGAAGGTAGAGGATAGCCATACATGCAAAAAACATTTGTAGTAGCCCTTCCCATAGTAGCAAAAAAATTAGAAACTAAAGAAAGGGGTGCCCACCTGCCCACTGGCACAAAGCCCACTGACTAAGCTAATCTTGGTATATAAATGTAATAGAATTTTATTGCATCTTAAGAAATAATGAAATGGATAGTTTTAGAAGAAACTGGGAAGTCCTCTTAGATCTCACATGGATGAATAAAGTGGGCAGAATCAGGAGAACATCATACAATGGCAACATTATAAAGAAAAACAACTTTGAAAGACATTAGAACTCTGATCAATTCAATGACTGTCCCAGATTGACAGAGAGGTGATGGGCTTAACATGTAGAATGAGACGTACATTTTTGGATGTGACCAATGATGGAATTTGCTTTTCTTGACTATGAATACTTATTTATGATGAAGGTTTTCTTTTCCTTTTTATGGGGGAAGGGTATTGTTTAGTGGAGAATGGGTGAGAGAGAAAAGGAAAAGAAATGCTTTTTAATTGGAAAAAAAAACAATGAATTAAATTTTTTTAAAAAAAGAATATATAAAGTTGTTAACTAGAAGGGAACATAATATTGCTCCTCATTGAGTTCTACTAGTCTAAATATGAAATGCCCTGATCACTGAAACCAGGGTAGACTTGGAACATCATCTGGAACAAAAACAACCAGTGGCACTGTTTTTCTTTTTCTTTGTATTATTTTTGTTAGAAGCACGTCTTTTTATCCTCCATTTGAATTCAGTCATATCCTTCCTTTCTCTTGTTGCTACTCAGCCATAGGAATTGGTAAGTACTTTTCCCCTTCAACTTAATCAAAGAACATTGAACTTAGAGTTAGAGGTCCTGGGTTCAAATTCCAGCTCTGTTTCTTATTAGCTAAGTTATGATGGACAGTTACTTCTTCTGTAAAATTATAGTCTAAATGATCTCTAAGGTTCTTTCTAGCTCTACAGACTATCATACCAAGGAACATTTTGAAGTATCTACTATGTGAAAAGGACTGAGCTAGGGACTAAGGGAGACCCCGCTATAGAGTTTTAGCTAACCCCACACTTCTGGAATGGAGATATTTGACAAGAGGATATGAGTTGTCACCAGGCCGTCCTGTAAAAGTTTTGGACCATAGCCCATAGAGCATCAAAGAAATATCTCCTGCCCGATAGGATTACCCTCACCAGAGCAGGGAAATCTAGTAGCTTTGAGTGATCACAAATAGAAACAGCAGAGATGTAGTCATAACTGGATGGTGTGAAACCTGTGGAGACAGCACATCTGGAAGACATCAATCTTCCTGGTTCAGGACTTGTGAGCTGACCACGCCTCCCTTCCTTATCACAACACAGCTTTTCCTGCTCTACTATCGGGCACACTCTCAGATTGGTGTCTTTTTACTTAGGATGCTAATAAATGAATCCTTTTGGAACTGAAAGTTCGTATGGTCAAAAATTTAGAGTTGAAAGAGATCCCAAAGTCATGTATTCTAATACCCTTCTCCCATCCCCATTTTGCAAATGAGAAATCTGAGGCCAAAAGGGTCTAACTGACTGGTCCAAGATCACAAAGGTGTTAAGTAAATGGCAGAGCCAAAATTTTTTAAAAAAACAAGCATTTATTAAGCACTTAGTATGTGTCAGGCACTATGCTATGGAGTTCAAAAATATTATCTTTGACCCTGAGAAATAGGTACTCTAGGTACTATTTAGGTACTTTTTTAGGATAATAGTAATATAGGTACTATTATAACCCATTTTATACTTGAGAAAACTGAGACAAACAAAAGTTAAATGATTTGTCCAGGGTCACACAGCTAATAATTTCCTGAGGCAGGATTTGAACTTAGGTCTTCCTGACCCCCAGATCCATATCTCTCTCAATTTTTCCACCTAGCTGTCTTTAGATTCATAAGAGTTGTTCAGGGTCTTCTTTATGGTACAGAGACATCAGGACTGGTCTTCTGTACTCCTTTATCATGAGGATGATTTGTAGCAAATCAGATAGATCACATCTTTCAGGACCAGTGAGATTTGTGTGAGATCTACCAGTGAGATCTACTAAAGAAATTGGCTAATGCCTCCCGTAATGAGCAGGTCTGTGGGTGAGGTTTCAGTTAAACCTTTTATTAGGAAAACTAATTGTCTTTACATTCTGATTGACTAAGATCATTGGTATTCATGAGTACATGAAAATGTGTTGGCATTTTCCTAAGCATGTTTGAATCTCCACATAGGTTGCCACTTTAGGAACCTGTACTTGACTGTTACATTCTTATGTTAACACCTATGATCATATCTTAGAGGCTTATTTAAGGTAAGTGATGATTAATCTCAATAATAGAAGTTTTGACAGAATCTTGACTCATGAAATTGCTAATAGTTCTTACTTGTTCTGCCCATTAAGTTATGTTCTATTTTTATCTAGAACTTAGATAACGTTAGTTTTGCTCAATCTACTCTTAAATTTAATAGAGGAATTTTAGCTCACCGTCTTTGAGTTTGGACATCCCAGAGTTAGTATGAGAAATGTCCCATATCTAAAGTCATTTGATACAACATAATCCTTATTAGAATGCCTGGTTTCCTAGTGGAAATTCTGGTGTGAGCCCTGAATTGGTTTTGCGCTGTTAGGAACGGAAACAGAATTCCCAGAATGAGAAGTATCTTGACCAAATGCTTGGCTTACAAAAGGGGTAGGATAAAGGAGCAAAAATAGAATGATTTTAACTTCTTCTGGATCTTTTCCCATTCTATGTTAGGAAAGAAGGGAGTTGTAGTAATTTTCTGAAATGTGGCCAAAAGCTATGGTGGTTCTTGTGGTTTTTGATGATTGAGGTAGAGAACTTTCAACCTCAATTCTTTAACAATATTTCAAATGTTATAGCCATAAGGAAAAAAAAAGTGTGTGTGTGTGTGTGTGTGTGTGTGTGTGTGTGTGTATGTGTGTGTGTGTATTTTGGGAGTAGAAAAATGACCCAGAAAGGAAGTTCTTAAGACCTGAGAGGCAAAGCAGCAAAGATCACAATTTCCTCATCTGAAAACAATGAATGGATTGGATTCAATGACTTTGAGCACTAGAGATCTAAGATCTATGATCATATGATATTGTGATCTTAGGTGATAGTAGTGCCTAACACTGTGCCTTTCACATTAGGAACTCAATAAATATTTATTGATTGACAGAATTCTGGTCAGTGACTAGAATTCAGATCTCTCTTTCACAAGTTAATATATGACTTCATTGGGATCCAGATGGTAATCGTCATAGGATTGTCAAGAAGTGCCCCATGTAGGGTGGAAAAATATCAGGTCTGGGGAAAATTCAGGTGCAGAGTGAAGTGAGGAAAGAACTTTATAAATCTTAAAGTATTGCACGAATATGGCTACATATTTATTTAAATTACTCTTAAAGAAATTCCTCCCCAGAACTTCGTACATCGTATTTCACATAGTAGTTGCTCAATAACCATTGGCTTCTTAGTCATGTCATAGAACTTTTGAACTCAGAAAGATATTTAATATCTTTTAGTTCATTTCCTATATTTTTTTATAAGAATGATTTCATTAATAATAAAATATACAAATATAACCTAGGGTTATTCTAGTTTAGGATGGAAAGATTAAATATGGGAATGAGCGAAGTGGAAAGCTAATGGGTGACCTACAAGTAAATGTGGCTAGCTGCATAATTCTAATTTTTTTTATTTCTTAAAATTTATTTATTTAACTTTTAACATTCATTTTCACAAAATTTTGGGTTCCAAATTTTCTCCCCATTTGTCCCCTCCCTCCACCCCAAAACACCAAGCATTCTGATTGCCCCTATCACCAATCTGCCCTCTCTTCTATCATCTCTCCCTTCCCTTGTCCCCATCTTCTCTTTTATCCTGTAGGGCCAGATAACTTTCTATACCCCTTTACCTGTATTTCTTATTTCCTAGTAGCAAGAACAGTACTCAACAGTTGTTGCTAAAACTTTGAGTTCCAACTTCTCTTCATCCCTCCCTCCCCACACATTCCCTTTGGAAGGCAAGCAATTCAATATAGGCCATATCTGTGTAATTTTGCAGATGACTTCCATGATAGTCGTGTTGTGTAAGACTAACTATATTTCCCTCCATCCTATCCTGCCCCCCATTGCGTCTATTCTCTCTTTTGATCCTGTCCCTCCCCAAGAGTGCTGACTTCAAATTGCTCCCTCCTCCCATTGCCTTCCCTTCCATCATCCCCCCCACCCTGCTTATCCCCTTCTCCCCCACTTTCCTGTATTGTAAGATAGGTTTTCATACCACAATGAGTGTGCATTTTATTCCTTCCTTTAGTGGAATGTGATGAGAGTAAACTTCATGTTTTTCTCTCACCTCCCCTCTTTTTCCCTCCACTAAAAAGTCTTTTGCCTGCCTCTTTTATGAGAGATAATTTGCCCCATTCCATTTCTCCTTTTCTCCTCCCAATATATTTCTCTCTCACCGTTTAATTTCATTTTTTAAAGATATGATCCCATCCTATTCCATTCACTCTGTGCTCTCTGTCCCTGTGTAAGTGTGTGTGTGTGTGTGTGTGTGTGTGTGTATGTGTGTGTATGTAATCCCACCAACTACCCAGATACTGAAAAGTTTCAAGAGTTACAAATATTGTCTTTCCATATAGGAATGTAAACAGTTCAACTTTAGTAAAGTCCCTTATGACTTCTCTTTGCTGTTTACCTTTTCATGCTTCTCTTCATTCTTGTGTTTGAAAGTCAAATTTTCTTTTCAGCTCTGGTCTTTTCATCAAGAATGCTTGAAAGTCCTCGATTTCATTGAAAGACCATTTTTTCCCCTGAAGTATTATACTCAGTTTTGCTGGGTAGATGATTCTTGGTTTTAGTCCTAGTTCCTTTGACTTCTGGAATATCCTATTCCATTCCCTTCGATCCCTTAATGTAGAAGCTGCTAGATCTTGTGTTATTCTGATTGTATTTTCACAATACTTGAATTGTTTCTTTCTAGCTGCTTGCAATATTTTCTCCTTGAACAGGGAACTCTGGAATTTGGCCACAATGTTCCTAGGAGTTTCTCTTTTTGGATCTCTTTCAGGCGGTAATCAGTGGATACCTTGAATACTTATTTTGCCCTCTGGTTCTAGAATATCAGGGAAGTTTTCCTTGATAATTTCATGAAAGATGATGTCTAGGCTCTTTTTTTGATCATGGCTTTCAAGTAGTCCCATAATTTTTAAATTGTCTCTTCTGGATCTATTTTTCAGGTCAGTTGTTTTTCCAATGAGATATTTCACATTATCTTCTACTTTTTCATTCTTTTGGTTTTGTTTTGTGATTTCTTATGAAGTCATTAGCCTCCATCTGTTCCATTCTAATTTTGAAAGAACTGTTTTCTTCAGTGAGCTTTTGAACCTCCTTTTCCATTTGGCTAATTCTGCTTTTTTAAGCATTCTTCTCCTCATTGGCTTTTTGAACCTCTTTTGCCAATTGAGTTAGCCTATTTTTCAAGGTGTTATTTTCTTCAGCATTTTTTTGGGTCTCCTTTAGCAAGGTGTTGACCTGCTTTTCATGCTTTTCTTGCATCTCTCTCATTTGTCTTCCCAGTTTTTCCTCCACCTCTCTAACTTGATTTTCAAAATTCTTTTTGAGCTTTTCCATGGCCTGAACCCACTGAATATTTATTTTGGATGGTTGGGGTACAGAAGCCTTGATTTCTGTGTCTTTCCTTGATGGTAAGGATTGTTCTTCCTCATCTGAAAGGAAGGCAGGAGACACCTGTTCAGCAAGAAAGTAACCTTCTATGGTCTTATTTTTCTTCCCTTTTCTGGGCATTTCCCCAGCCATTTATTTGACTTCTGAATTTCCTTTCCACACCCACCTTGCCTCCAGATTTGCCCAGCTAGCACTTGGGGTCTGAGATTCAAATGCTGCTTCCCAGCCTCAGAACTTTGGGCGGGAGTGGGGATGCTATTCAGTGTGAGATTAAGTTCAGGTGCTCAGGTGGGGGCAGGGCTGCCACAAGGGGCTCAGTTCCCTCAGGGGGTTTATGCAGAGACCTTCAACAATGGATCCAAGCTCCTGCCTGCTTTGGGAGCCCTTGTCTGCTGCTGCCTCTGCTGCTACCTCCTGAGGGGGCCTGAGTTATGGAGACACCCTGCTCCCCTCTCAGTGAGCTGAAAAGACTCTCTCACTGACCTTTGGCACCTGTGGGTGGAGGGACCTATGCTGCTGCTGGAGATTCTGTCCCTGAAGCCTTCTCGGATCTGCTCCTCTTGGTGCTGTGCGGCCAAGGCAGGGCTGGGCTGTGCTCCAGGTCCGGGGCACGACAGACCTTTCATGTCAGTTCTTCAGGTCTCTCTGGAACAGAAATGTCCTCCACTCCATTGTTATGTGGCTTCTGCTGCTCCAGAATTTGTTGGGAATTCTTCTTTACAGGTATTTTATGGGCTGTGGGTTCAGAGCTAGCACATGTGTATCTTTCTACTCTGCCATCTTGGCTCCTCCCCCCATTTCCTATATTTTAACACATGGGGAGATAGAGACCTAGAAAGAGGGAGTGGTTTGTCTAAGGTCACTTGGCTACTCAATGATAAAGTTGTATCTTTTGGTCTTTTAGTCTGGTGCTCTTTGAAGTATAATTATTTCTTTCTTTTATTTAAATATTACTACTAATAATAATGGACAGCTAGATGGTGCAGTGGAGTCAGGAATCTGGTCTCGGACACTTAACTAGTTGTGTGATCCTGAACAAGTCACTTGACCCCATTTTCCTCAGTTTCCTCATCTGTGTAACGAGCTGGAGAAGGAGATGGCAAACCACTCCAGTACATTTGCCAAGAAAACCCCAAATGGGGTCATGAAGAGTTGATCGTTACTGAAATGACTAAACAATAAAAGTAACAACAACAACAATAATAAACGTAGTAGTAGCTAGAAGCAGGAGGGGAAGGAATAGTAAGGAGAATCGTTACTATTCAAGCAGTGGGAAGCCAGATGATGTGGGGATAGAGAACTGACCTCTGAGTCAGGACAAGCTCTGCCTCTGTTATATGGCAGACCAAATCACTTAACATATCCGTACCCATGGCAGTTCTCTTAGTTTTAGGGCAAGTGTAGGTCTTTTTTGGTGAAGAAAGTTCTTGCCCTACATTGAAATCGCAATTCCATTAAAAAGGTTTTAAGTAATATTTCAAGTTAATGCAATTATATAGAATGTAGAGCCAATATACCATGAAGAAGATATGAGAAAGGTGATAGGTGATTAATCAAGGAAATCTTTGTCATATTATTCAGGTGAAAGAGGCAGAATTTAAGACTATGAGTTGCAGAATGGCTCCTGCTTAATGGCATTTACTCATTCTTAGTTTCCTCTCCTGTAAAGTGAGACATGTTGATTGTGTAACCTATAAATTAGTGAAGAGGAAGGAAGGGAATCGCATTAATATGGCACCTAACTATTTGTCAGTCACTATGCTAAATACTTTTTCAAATATTATGTTATTTAACTATTATACATATTAGGATCCTCCAATCCCATTGCAAATGTGAAAAAAATATGAGTCTAATGACAAGATCACCTCATTGGCATGGCTGGCATTGGTCATGGTTACACTTGTTCTATAGAGCTCAAGATTTGGGTATATCACCATTGTATTCTTTATCATTTTCTAATTCCACTTTGCTTCAATCAGTCGCTGCATCTTGCTATAGCTTTACCATGGGATCTTGAAGGCAGGACTGCTCTTGCTACATTATTTATTCCAAATACAAGACTCTCTCCCTCCATGTAGACTCTCTATGCCCCTTTAATATCACTGGAATTTTTCAAGTGCCTGTCTAAAATTATCCCTGGCTCCTGCCAGGGGGTGGGCAGCATTAGTTCTTCTTAGGAGTTATAAATCCAGTGTCCCTGCTGAGCCCATTGTTTCAGGTCCAAAAGTGTATGGATTTCATCTTGAAGGTTTTCCTTTCTTCTTTGTTATGAAATGGGTAATCTGATCTTGCTGAATGGAAATCCTCATTTGAAGACTTTTTTGGCATTGACTCCACTTCCAACTCCTACAAACCCTGGGGTTTTTTTGGAGGGGAAAAAGTCATTTATAATATCAACATTTCTAGATCATGTTTTAAAGGAGGTTATAGGCGTTTGGAGTAACCACATGCCAAAACTGTCTACTTCTAATCTAACAACCCCCTAGGTTGAAACCATAGTGAGACTGAGAGACAGGCGGCCAAGAGCTATAAAACTCTTTGGGGATATTTACAATTCCCAAATTCAACCAAAATTGTTTCCACTCAAAATTAATACTTGAAAACAGATTTTGAAGCCCAAATTTAGACTAGGTCCTTGGTTCCTTGGATCCACATAGAGACATGGACTTCGAAGTAAATATGTTTGGTCTGAGATTGGTGCCCCCTGGAGAAAAAAAATAGGGAGAGGAAAGGACAGTTTGAATAGATGTTCCATTTTGGTTTTATGTCAGGATAATATAGTCTTGTTAGAGCTAAGGGCAAAACATTGTACAACGTCCAGAGCCAGGAATGATAACCAGGAAATTTATGAACTGTATTTCTATTTACATTTCTATTCCTGCCTTTGTTTAAGAGGGCCTACTTCAGTTCCTGAGCAACAGAAAATGTGATTGTATTTCCTATAGATCTTTTCACCTGCATTTAAGTCTCAGCTAGTACATTCATATCTTAACATGTCTAACCAAAACACAAGTTCTTACTTAAAACAGCAATTAGCAATAGGAAGAAAAGGATAAATAGATATTTAACTCATCAGTCTGGAAGTTGCTCTTCTCTACCATGGCCATTAGTCAGCGTTTGGTCTGTGGCTGAACATTTACATACCACCTTCCAATGAAGGGTTTTATGGGTGTTTCCTGGTCAGTTCTCACTTATAGAATAAAGGCTCTGAATTATCATGTCCATTTTACAGACGGGGTAATTGGAGACACAGAGACGTAAAGGGTTTTCCCTTGAGTCACACAAATCAAATCCACAGTTTCCAATTCACTTTGTAAATGGGCCATCTGCATTGCCTGAGTGAGCATGGACATTGGCACAGCTGCTCTTGCTTATAAGGAGTAATTTTCCTATCCTCTCACACGATATCTTGTCTGCACAACGAGTGTCTTTTGAAGCCAGTGGAAGAGCTGCTGAAGGAGAGATTTGTTATTGGGAAAGCTGATGAGAATTGAGTGGATGTGGAATGCATTCATATTTATAGGAATGCTAAGTGACACTTTACATCATACATTTTGTAGCCCATCCCAGGCCTATGTTTCTGGCTTTTGTTGCCCATCACTCTTTTTCTCAAACACTTTTAATACAGCTGAACTGAGCTTTTTACTTCCTGGAATGGGCCTTTTGTTTTCATACCTCTTCAGTATTAACACCATTCCCTCTACAATGCCCTTTTTCTCTCTTTGCCTACTAAAGGCCACCTACCCTAAATGCTTGGCTCAAGTTCTACTTTCTCCATGGAAGTTTTCCTTGAGTACTCCAGTTAAAAGTGACTCTTCCTCATGCAGCTCATCTCCTGACACAGAAGTGGTGGACTCAAGTTGCAGAATGAGTCATACGCTTTTGGACATGGCCGATGGGGGAATTTGTTTTTCTTGACTCTGTATATTTGTTTTGAGGGAATTTTTTTCCTTCTTTTTTGTTCAGTTGGTGTTTAGGAAAAGATGAGAGAGAAAATAAATGTTGCTAATGAAAAAATTAAATTAAAAAATGCTTCCTGTGTGACTGTGAGCAAAATGCTTTCCCTCCCTGGGCTTCATTTTACTCATCTGCAAATTAAGGCAGCTGGAGTAAGATGGATTCTAAAGCCCCCTCTTCAGTACTTTCATTGATCTTTACAATAAAATATGTCATCACCCAACTACATATTCTCAAGCTGTGCAATTTTTGCTTATGTCTTCCAATGAAATCTTTCTTAGAGTATCTATCCAACACATTAGAGGCTTTTTTTCCCTAGGTTTTTCAGCTTTCTCTGAGAACTAGTGTAGTACTCTGACTGACCATCTGTTATTCCCCTCTCTTGCTACATAATTGGTTCACCTCTTTTTCTGGTTGAACTTTTCCTGGACATTACCTGTTACATGACTTCTTGCACATAACTCCTTATTACTAATGCACTTCAGTCTACTTATACCTACTGTGCATTTCTCCATCATCCTTTGGGTCAATTATATTTTTTGATTTCTTGGTATTTATGGCATTCCATGATTCCCAGACATAATATGTACCACCACGATAATGGATATATATGTGTATATATATATATATATATATATATATATATATATATATATATATATATATACACATATATATCCATTATATGTATTATATATATATCCATATATATATCCATATATACATATATATGGATATATTTACTTGTGCCCATTATTGTAAAATAGTTAAATATTTTGTAAAAGTTTTTTATGACAAAGAACCTGTTTATACAAATCAGTTAACAAAAATCAAGTACTAAAATTATTTCTCAATAAAATACTATAGTAACTTTATTATAGTCAACAAGAGGATAAGGTTCTCAGGGAATCTAAGTTGTACTGAGTTTTTCCTAGTTCAGAAATTACCTACAAGCCTCAAGCACTTGAAAGTTGAAGATTCTATATCTTCATGTGTTAAGGTCACCTTAAGGATCTCAGTGTTCTCCAGACCATGCAGATAGCAATGCATGTCCTTCTTTAGCGAGTCAGGGAAAAGGAAATGGCCACCTAATTAATGTAATTGAAGCATTTGTGTGAAGGGGGTATGGAACATTGTATTAGACATGTGATAGAATCTGGTGAGTTATCACATCATAGTTTGAAGAGTTAGACAACAGCTTAGAGTTTATCTGCTTCAACTATCTCATTTTACAGATGAAGAAACTGAGGTACAAAAAGGGAAAGTTGACTATGTAGCTTGCCATCTACTTTATCTGGAAGAAAATAAAGCTTTGTAAGCTGTTAGAGTTGGGGATGAAATACCTTCATACCCTTCTTTTCACAGTGTTTATCAGTCTCGTTAATTCTAAAGGTCTATATTATTGCCAAGATAGAGGATGGGGGAAGGGAATGACAATGTCTCTGCTTATGGAGAATAGGATATTTTAAAACACACCTTGCATTTTTAAAGAGCTATCAGAGGGTGCTGAGAGCTTTGCAGACAGCATCACACAACATCTGGACTGTGAAAGTGACTCAGCTCTCATGCTTTCTATACAGCTGCTGTGGGAAAGATCTTTTTGTCAGGAGATGGGGAAATGGTTAGCATGCTTCTGACATCTGGGGTCCTACTGAATTCCTCATTCTCCCACCTCATGCAGAATAGAAATGTAGATTTTTCAATGAAGATTTGTAAAGAAAAATTTATAGTTATTTACTCAGACAAAACTGCCACCACTATTTCTTTTTTCTGTTATAGCTAGCAGATTCAGGTAGATGGTTTTTAGATAATTCAGAGATACTTTTGTAAGGCTTAGTCTGTACCCATTAGTGCAGAGGTCAAAATTTACCTTTGCTCCCCTCTTCCCCACCCTCTTTTGCCCCTAATTTCCATAGTCCACTCTGCTCTAACCTTGGTACCCAAGGTAGGCCTGGCCACTCATATTGTACCCAATGTACCTGAACTTTCCCTACTTCTTTCCTGCATGAAAACCATACTTGTCAGAGTCCCTAAGGATTTCAAAACCTGCTAAGGGACTGAAGCTGACCTGAACAATTCATCTGAGTTCAGGTGTTAATGGAAGATAATGCCTTGATGTATTATCCCTCCTGGATAACATTGACATTTTAACAGGGGCCTTCACTACCTTGATCCAAAGCTGGGAGTAATATGGGCATTTCAGGCGTGTTAGCAGAAGGTGAGGGCTGGTATTTTGGGACTGAGGTGAAGACAAGGAGTGTGTTTTCAGTGACCTTGAAATCACATTATGTTGAAGGCTACCTGTTCTGGTTCTTCCCTGACCCAATCCAATAATCCTCAATCTGAAGACTAAAAAATTTGAGGTTCCCAGCCACAAAATACTTGAGCCAGGTCAGAAAACTCAGGGTTATTTAGAATACTGGCATGTATGAAAATTTAGGAAGAAATTGCAAATCTAAAGTTGGGAATAAATCTGGGGTATGTTAAGGGGGTCCAAGGGGAGGGTGTCAGTGTTTTTGGAAGTCAGAGGTGATAAGAAGCAAGGAATACTGAGGATCTCAGGCAAAGCGGTGTGATTTCTGAACAGTATAAGCCTTTATGGCTGTTGGGAGCTTTTCTGCTCTGCTGGGGTTGTAATTACACCATCTGAAAGCTTGCGTGACATTGCTAATTTTGGAGAAAATGGGACAGTGATATCTAGAACACTCAGGCTCAGGTTTCTGATTATAGCCTCCCTGTATCACCAAATCAAACGAAGCAATAGTATAGGCATTAGAAAATATTATTATTAGAGAAATGTTCCTAACGATGGGAATGAAAAATGTAAATGCCAACTCTTTAGAGAGCTTAAAGAGATTAATTGGAATAATAAAACAACTAAAAGTCAAATTGGTTATGGAGCTGTAGCTTGAAAATGATGAATTCTATTTGAAGCCTTTTCCCCTCTCCTTTGGCAGATTCTTCTTGCTAAAAAAAAAAAAAAGTAAAAATAAATGAGTAAAACTGAACTCTGTAAGTATCTTCAGATCTGTGAAGAACAATATATTATGAAGGATACTGACCAAATATTTTTCATTTGTACTAAAAGCTAGATGGGAAAAGAAAAAGCAGGTTGTAGGCAAGGAAACATTTTCTAGAGGAACATAGGGTTAACATTGAAATGTGTAATCAAAGGAGGGTTTGAGTATATCTTCAACAGACAAATTAGTGATGAAGCCTGTGAGGAGGGAGGGGAAATAGGCTAGGAGGTGGTTTAGAGGCTTTGTTTACAAATGGCATAAAAATATTGTGAAAGAAAAATTCAACTAGCAGAGTTTGTATGATGGCCCCAAAACACCTAGCACAGAAGCTCCAAAGTTGTTTTATTTATTTCATTGTAAACAGATGTCATTTATCTAAAGGCAGTATTTGTGTGTGTGTGTGTGTGTGTGTGTGTGTGTGTGTGTGCCTACAGATAGATGATTGTTTACCCCCAGACCCCAACCCCCAAATCATCAGTTTTTTGGTCAAAACGCTGGAGTCAGTGACATCACATAGATGCAGAGGCAAAGTCACTTTCAGTCCTCAGATACTATGATGATACTATTGTAATATTTTAGCTTTATATTTGTAGTTTCTACTTCCAAAAAGTTTTAGTAGTGTTGATATTTGAGGGAGAAGGGCTATTGTAGTCTGTGGAGGAAAATTCATGCATTCATTCAACTAATAAGGGTTTTTCTCAGTTAAATCTCCAACTCCTACCCCTTAGTGTTCTGTTTCTTCTCTGCAGCTCCCTTTACTGTCTGTATCAATAATCAACTATTTATTATTTGTGACCTTGTTTTGAATTATCTTTTGCCCTTTCTTTTTTATTCCAATTAGAATGTAAACTTAAGGATTGAAACCATGTCATATTTTTTCAAACTTTTTAATTTTTTGGTATCTCCCCAAGTGCCTAAAGACAAGAAAGACCTCTAAATTTGTGATCCTTTGAACACCTGGTTTTATTTGATTCACCTAGACCTGAATTTGACACAGGAGCAAGTCATCTCAGTGTCATCTCTTCAGAAGGCATTGTCTAAGGCTATCTCCTGTAGCCCAAGGTTAATAATGCTCTTCCTGTGAATTAGGTCCAAAAAGCTTGATGACCATGAAGGATAAACCTGTGATTTCAGCAGCCTCTAGGAATCTTCAAGAACCACAGGGTGATGGGGTAAGGGACTCCAACTACTTAATCTTACATACTCCATCTTTATATTCTCCAGAATGGTTGACTCTCTCTCTCTCTCTCTCTCTCTCTCTCTCTCTCTCTCTCTCTCTCTCTCTCTCTCTCTCTCTGTCTGTCTGTCTCTGATAAAGATGTTGGAGCTCATATATCAAGATCCCATTTGCTGACACCAGATAACTCAACTTTTTAAGCAGTGAAGTCATCTTCAGTGGTAAAATAAGAGCTGGGGTAGGGGGAAGGAAGATGTTAAAAAAAAATCACCACCTTGTGTTATCAGATGTATGTTTGAAATCTAACAGATCCATCTTTATCTCAGTTGAGTTTTGAGTCATTCTTCATATCCACCCCCTAACATTAAATATTTAGAAACCAAAAAAAAGATAGAAATGCTGTAGGGAGATGGGGGTGGGGGGAGTGTTTGAGGATGAGAGGGGAACGTGGTTCCGTACGGGAGTGTGTTCCTTCTACAATCTAGGAGATACAAATAGAAAGGAGCAGGCGCAACATAAATATTTCCTATTATGGAGAAACTAAAGTCACAATGGAATCTGTCATGCTTGTGATATGAGAGATGGACAATATTTCTGCGCTGCTGCCATGCTGGCACTTGAATGGAGTTTATATTTTGTTTATGGAGCTGAATCCGAAGCCTTTATTTTTTGGGCCCAGCCTGTGTAATTCTTCTTCATGGGAGCTCGAAATGACTGTGGAGCAGCTCAATATTCCATTTATTTTATTTATAAAAGAAATTCAAAGCCTGAAAAGATGAAGTAATTGACTTACTGGGATGACAGTTAAACCCACTAAATTTAATCTTATCCTCTCAAGTACAACATATCGCGCTTACAAATTATCGCCCGGCACCAGACAGACCTGCTCTCTTCACCTAATGCAAATGGAAATGGAGGCCTCTGTTATTGTATTATCTGACTTTACTATCAGCATTAATCCGGCTTAGCTCACTTAATGATGCCACTTGTGGCACTCTGAAGGCAGCAGAGAAGTCTATAAACTACTTCCATTAAAATGCAAATCGGGGCCCACAGAGAAAATAAGTGACACAAAAGTAGGAGAATTCGGCCATCCACCGCATTAGCCTCTCGCCGCACCGAACTGATACAAGTATAATAACTGATGCTGTGATTATTATACTGGCTGTGGATTCCTGATGAAAGGGAGCCAGCCTAGCACAGAACGTCACAAAAAGTGCTCCAACAAGCCGGGGTATTTAATTTCTGAAGAGATTTATATTTTTTGTTGTCAGGAAATGAACAAATACTTATCAATGTAAAAACTGCTATCTGAAATCTCCCTGCCAGGTTTTTCATACTGATATTATTTGCACCCCATAACACAGGAAATGAAAATCTTCTATGCCTTTCACATCTCTGCTGTATCTTAAAATCCTTTGGTAACAGGCTTGCCTTAAAAAAAAAAAAAGCTTCGCCAACCACCCCCAACCTCTTCCCACCCCCATAAACACAAAGGAAAACTTCTGTGAGCTAAGGCTCAAGAATCACTAATGTTGGAGTTTGCCAACCAGACTTGGGCTTTTCTTGCAGGGCTCGCTCCTTTGGGGGTGGGGATCCCCCCCCCCCCCCACCAGACTGTAACATCTGTTTTACTTAAGAGGCCTTATTCAGTTTTTGCCTGAAAAAGAAAAAAAGAGTATTCCCTTTCAGGGTGAGGAATCATCAACGAGGGGTCTTGTATTGATTCAAAACGGAGCATAATAAAACATGAGCAGGTGATTCAGTTTCATATTTTGATTCCTTTGTTTAAAAAAAATGCTCTCAAGTTCTCCTGTGTCTGCTTAGGGATCGTCGCATCTTCCCTTTGATGTTGGCAAGAGTGGAAGGGCTGGACCAGCTGTATTCTGTGTCTTGTGGGGATGAGGCCGAGGGTAAACCATTTCTCACGGTCCCTAGGCAGTAAGCCCATCAATTGTGGTGAAGCTCTCAAATCCTCACCAGGATTTATTGTGGTGGCAGTGGGATCAATAAGACATTTTAAATATTACAATACCTTTTATCGAAACAATATTAAAACAAAAACATTTTATCCTGTCATGGGGGCACAATTAAAATTGATTTTGGCAATCTTATTGGAGGCCCCCACCAGCCCCATTTGTCCAACAACTCAGGACAATTTGGTGTGAGCTCATGTGATTGGCTGGGACTTTGCAGCCGAGAGGCCCCGAAGGAGCAAGGAAGGGATACTGATGTAGTTTGCTCAGCTGAGTTGTCCTCAGACCAATTAATTGAGGGCCACAAGAAATCATCTCCTGCTGAACCCACATGGACCTAGTTCAGTCACTGACAAACCATTGCCTTTCTGAAGGCAAATGCAACTTGCAAGGAGGAAGAAACAGCTTTTCTTTTCAGATTTGACTACTGAAGATAGTAATTTGGTCTTTTTATGTCTCAATTTTCTCTTCTGTAGAATGGGGGTGAGAGGAGATCATCCTTACACCTACTTCACAGCAATGCTATGAGTCTTAGATATGAAATGTAAAGGATCTTTGATAAGTATATTGACCCATCACTGTATAATTATTATAAAGAAGAGGGAGGAGGTTGATCAGTGGTATGGTGACAAAAGCATTGGATTATATGTGAGGAGATCAAGGGTTGATTAATTTCAATAAAAAAATTTTCCTCTATAAAATGAGCTGTTTGGATTAAATGACATCTCAGGTCTCTTTTTAACTCTAACACTATAATCAGTCTTACCATGAAGTTTTAATTAATTACTAGTTTTTATTCTGCTGTCTCATGGGGAAACTGAGGCCCAGGCTGGTGAAATACATACAAGATATATAACTAGTAAGCAGTTGAACCTGGTTTAAAAACTAGGACAACTCACTCTAAATCTGCCCTTCATGCCATTATATAATGCTGGCTTCTGTATAGTACTAATTAAGTGTGAAGAAAATTGCAGGGTTTTATGCACTGCAGGATCAAAATCTAGAAAACTTCTAGCCTGGAAGAGCTCTGTAGACTTGAGGGATATTGTGTCAGGGGACAAGACATGAGATAGGACATGGATCCTTCCTGCTGAGTCATTCTGGTGGATTTTGGAAATATTTATTGATTCAACACTTGTAATTATTAACCTGCTCTCTCTCCTTGCTCTGTTGCTGGCTCTGGGATGATTGGAGAGGAAGCCCAGCACCCACCTCTACATACACACTTCTTTCATAGTAAGCTAAACCCCTAAAACCCATCTCCTTGAGAAAATGACGCTATTTTAATTTGTTTTGTTTTCCCAAGATGTCATGGAACAGTGGAAACAGTACTATACTTGGATTCAGAGAATCAGGGTTTGAAGGTCATCTCTGCCTCTGTATGACCTTGGGCAAGCCACTTAACCATCTCGGTTCTCAGTTTCCTCATCTGTAAAATAAGGATGTTAGACTAGATAACCTCTTAGGTCTTTTCCACTTCTAAATCCTATTCTTCCTTATTCCAAAGAATTCAAAGAGGGAGCAAAGCTTTCTTATGTGTAAGACGGTTGAGGTTGGCAACGTATATGTAGGGCTGGGACAAAGCATGTGTCCACGGTGGACCATGTTTTACAATTACACCTCCTGAGTGTTATTCTCTACCTGAGGCATAGAGCCTTCATTGTGACTCATGAGAATATCCATGTACCACCGAAAGCAAAATTTTCTGGAATTAAAAATTGACACAGTTATAAAAGATAATATTGAAAAGTGTTCCTTCTTTTATCCCTCTTGTGTGTTGTGCTCCAGGCCTACCTTGCTCACCCCTTTCCCAGAGTCTGTGTGAGAATATTTAAGGATAATAAAGCTGGGTATTTGGATATTCTCCCCTGTGGCCATGGCTCTGTAAAGCAAGTCTAGACCCATCTTGAGAACCCAGTACATAAAGAGATTTTTTGGGGGGGGAAATAAATTACTGCTTTTTTCTTACATCCACTTTGTCTCAGAATATTTTCTTCTGGGGCCTTAGGATTGGATCAATTCCAGGCTTTGGATCCTGATGGCAACAGTAGGGTTAATTTAAATCAGGATTAGGTCACTAGGTTAAGGTCACGGATGGGGAGATTGGGATATGGGGAGGAAGCAGAGGCAGCAAAAAGGAAATGAAGTCAGGAACACAAGAGAACTACTTGACATTAGGCTGTCAAGCCAAAGTGGAGAAAACAGAAGATCTGAGTCAGGAGGGGTAAGGGAAGCTTCCTGGTTCAAGCTAAGGGACTGGAGGAACAGGATAAGATCCTAGCAATAGCTCTCCAGCTGAGAGTGCCTGAAGGCCTTAAATATTTGGTTCAGAATCGTCTCCTGCTCTGACCCAGGCTCAGAAGAACACTCCCTCCCCCTCTCCAAAAAGCCCAGAATGGTTGCTCTAAGGTCCTGACAGAGTGTGAAGAAATGGTTCTTGGTTAAAAGCATGTAAATTTCAAGTAACACATTCTCATTCAGTCCTCAGTTTCATTTGAAGCCAACATTTATTTATCCCCATAGAGCATAAGAACTTGGTTCCACCCAACATTTTAGGAAACCAGTCTCATTTCAAGGAAATGGGAGATTATAATAGCTTCGTTAATTTCTTCTGCGCTATTTAAGATCACTCTATGTCATCATCATCATCATCATCATCATCATCATCATCATCAAAAAAGCATTTATTAAGTGTTTACTTGTGTGCCCTGTACTGTGCTATGTTTTCAGCATACAAAGAAAGGCCAAAACATGATCCCTGCCCTCAAGGAGTTCAATATCCTAATGGGGAAGTAAGGTAGCCAACGTCCCAATAGTGATGCCCATACAAGATCTATACAGTGCAAGTGGGTGGTAATCTTAGAAGCAAGGCACTGGCAGGGGTAGGGATGGGGAGAAGAGGGACCAGGAAAATCTTCTTGAAGGAATTAAATGATTCAGAGTTACATAACTAGAAAGTAAGCTTCTGAGGTAGGATCTAAATCCAGGCCCTGTAGATTCAAAGTCTAATGATAACTCACTACAACATGCTGTCTTATCCTTTATCAGATTGAACACTATCTCTCTAAGAACCGAAAGTTGATGATGTTGAATTCATTCATTCATTATTCAGCAAATATTTATTAATTCAAAGTAGAGTATTCACATCTTCCTAATATGACCTCATGTTTATTGAGAAAAAAATAGTGTTTGTAGCATATGCTGTGTCCATATTCCCAAGTAGGGTGGGAAATCGGGTTTAAGTTACAACCTTCCACTTACCATTTGTTCCTGTATTAAGACACAAAGAAAATATAAGACATAGTCCTGTGATTGAAGATGTGATACTCTATTTGCAGAGAGAATACACACACATGTGTGTGTATATATGCATATATATGTCTATGTATGTATGTGCATGCATGCACACAATTTAATAATATAAAACAGAAGAAGACATTTCAGGTCACAACCCCATCCCCCCCCCAATCTATCCCTCAATCCCTTCTTCTGCAGGCTAAACTAATCCCTGGTTTCTTCAAACAATCCCCATTCGGTATGAACCTGAAGTTCTTCACCATCCTGACTTTCCTTCTTGTGATTTACTCTAGCTTATTAAACATCCTCCTGATATTTGACATCCAAAAATGAACACAGTCCTCCAGATATGGTCTTACCAGGATAGAGCACAGTAAACCCATTATCTTTTTTGCCTTGAAACATATCTTCTCTTACTGAATCCCAAAATTAAATTAGTTATTTTGAATACTATGTCACAGTGTCAACTGGTATGGAGTTTATAGTCCATTAAAATCTCCAAAACTTTTTCTCATGAACTGCTGTGCATCCATACCTTGCCTGTGTGCCATACCTTGGAAGGTGATTTTTTTGAACTTAAGTATAACACTTATCCCTATTAAATTTCATCTGATTTGTTTAAGTCCATTGTTCAAGATTTTTTGGGAACCTGACACTGCCATTTAACATAGCAGCATTCCTTTCTGGCTTGTTGTCACCTGAGAATGTAACAAGGGTGACATTTATGCCTTTTCCCAAACATCAACCAAAAATGCTAAAAAGCACATATTCCTTGGGTACCCTACTGGAGACTGCTTTCTAAGTTGACATTGAACCATCCAATGACAGCATTGGGGGGATTTTTTAAAGTGCTTAAAAAATCTCAGCTATTTTTGTTGTTACTGTTGTTGGTTATTTTTATAAGTAAGGAAAGGGAAAGGTGAATAATTCTTTTGTTTTCCAATAGTTAGGTAACATAGCTTAGCGAAAATAAGATTATTAATTGAACATTAGGAGACCTGGGTTCTGGTCCCAGTTCTGCTATTGATTGGATGTGTGAAGACTTTGTCTTCTTTAATTTCCTCATCTATAAAATTACAGGGTTGGGCAAGATGATTTCTAAGGTCCCTTCTTACTTTGAATAATTATATTGGCAGAGTAAGAGAGAAGAGAGGAGGTGTGGCAACATGACGGGGATGGGGCATAAGTCAAGTTGCCCTTCTATAGTTTGCATATCTGGACTAGATTCTGAACAGAAAGGAGATTGGAGGAATCTTTGGAATAAAGGAATGGATAGGCTGCTGTTAATGGAATAGAAGAGAGAAAGATATCTGAAAGGTTTCTTTGTTTGAAGTGAAGGGCGCAGAGTCAAAGGGGCAAGGAAGATAAAAGGAAAAAAAGGCTATCAAAGGGTCTTCAAGTCAAGATGAAACAATCCATTATGGAAGATAATGAGTCATGGAAACATGGAATTTTAGACCTGGAAATTATTTTCAAGCTCATCTTGTCTAAACCCTATATTTTCCAGTTCTTGTTTTACCACTTCCTAGATAGGTGATCATATCAAGTCAAACACTTTGCAAGTTTCAAATTAGATGAACAGAGGTGAAAAATTCTTCAGAAGCTATTATACAGATGGAAGGGACTACTGTTATATAAATGAAAAAATAAGAAGCCAAGTGAATTGCCCAAGGTCATACAACTTGTGTTAATGGCAGAGTCAGGATTAGAATTCAGGTGTCCTAACTTTTCTGGATGGTATTCTTTATACCATGCTATGATGCTTCTCTCGCACCACCATTATGGTCTTGTTTTTGTTGGATTCTGAAGTGTTACATGGAAGGATCAGGACTAAATCAAAGCATACTCATCCACTCAATCACATAATCACAGAACAAGCATTCACACAGGCTATTAGGCATCACCTAATAAGTCAAGAAACTGGCTCCGAGGAAGTGTGGAGCAGGCCTCACAGAAAGACATTCTGCCTTAGACATTACATGCATGGTCCTGGGCAAGTCACTGAACCTTTATGAATCTCAGTTTCCTCACCTGTAAAATGAGTTTAACTATGAAACCTATCTTTACCAGGATTGTTGTGAGGATCAAATGATACAAAGTATGAAAAGTATTTTGTCAAAATCTTGACAAAGTAGAGAAAGAGCCTCAAAGTCATAAGGGATCCTGATTCAGGTTCTCATGATTGCACTTCAAAATATCAATAATTTTTTTATCATGGAGGCTTAAAACTTTTTAGCTTACTGTGAGTTGATGTTACCCTGGAGTGGTGGTGGCGGCAGCAGCAGCAGCAGCAGTAGGAGGAGAAGGAGTTTGTAAGCTCCTTGAGGGGACTGTCTTTTGCCTGTTTTTGTATCCCTGGCACTTAGCATAGTGCCTGGCACATAACAGGCACTTCACAAATATTTATTTGAATTAAATAGTAGTAATAAATCACCAATCCTGTGCTGTGTATCATCTTTGATTTTAGGTCCTAAGTCAGCCTTAAGCTTAGAGTCTGAGCTCTGCAATCCATCATCGACCCCACATTGAAAGCCTTTCAAACTTTTCAGAACTTGTACCCTGATGGCATAGCCTTGAAAGGAGCACAGGTCACTTCCGCTTCATTATGAAGCATTGGAGGAGGACTTTGGTGAAGGAGAGATATGGAGGAATGCTTCCTGAATGTGTGTGTCTTTCTTGAGCAGAGGGCATGCTTATCTTCTCATTATCCTTCCAATCTGACCACAGTTCAATTGGTTGGAATCATTCTAATAAATTTTTTTCTTCATCTCACTGAAAAGACTATTACATTGAGTAATTGTTTAGCAAAGGGTATTGTTGATGGAGTCAGAGAGGCATAGGTTGGTGTTCTCATCCTGTCATTGAGTAACTCTGTAACTCTGGGCAACCTGCTTACCTTCCCTGAACCTCAGTTTCCTTATCTGTAAAGGGGGGATGGTAACTATGCTTGCATTGTTCTATAGGGTTATTGAGAGGACTGAATTATGGAAAGGACAGAATGAGAAAACATGCCAGAGCCCTTTTTAGACTACAAAACTACAAAGCACAAATTGGTATCATTATGACCACCACAGAGGATCATAGGATTTGGAACTTAAAGGGACCATAAAAATCATTTATTTTAACACTCTCGGTTTACAGATGAGGAAATTGAAATCCAAGGAAATGAACTGATCTGCCCAAGACTGAAGAGGTATATAGGATTACAGATTTAGAGTTTGTAGGGACATTGAGGATCGTATAATTTAAGCCACTCTTTTTGCAGATGAGAAAACTGAGACCCATAGAGGAGACCTAATCTATCCAAAGACACACAGACAGTAAGGATCAAAGTCTGGATTTGAATCTAAATTTTCGCAGTCTAAATCCAGAGTTCTATCCAGTATACCACACAAGTAGTAAATTAAATTAAATGAATAATATTCCTCAGAACAAAGACTCGTCACTTGAACCCTAATTTGAGTTGAAATGATGTTGAGGGGGTGAAAAAATAAAAATGGAAAAGGAAACGGGACTGGATTTTCCTTTCTCTCATAGCATTATAATAATCCCAAACTTATTATCTATTCATCCAAAACAAGTAATATCATACTGGAGGCATTCATCTTCCAAATTCATGCACAGTTTCCAAAATCAGTCTTTTAATGATTCATGTGAATGTTCATGTAAACATAAAAATATTTCACTTTTCCAAATTAGAGATAAAATAATTTCATAAATATGAATTCTCTTAGTTTCACAATGCCTCATGTATATAGGGAAACTGAGGCAGAGGTAAATGAAACAATTTTCCCCAATTCATGTAGAAAGTCTGTCATAGAAACCAGGAAGGGAATTAAACAAATGCCTAAGGTAGTTGGATGTTAGTGCCAGTTTTTTCCGTGTACAGCAAAGTGATTTAAAGAAAACCAAACAAAACATTTTATAAGAAAGGTGTATTCTTTCCTGGTAAGCATTCTGTCTCCAATTTGTTCTCTCTTCCCCCCCCCCTCCCCCAAGAGAACTGGGCACCACAAGCCACTGCATTTTCTACTTTTAAAGTTAAAAATTTTGTGTACTAATTTTTCAGAATGGCTTTTTACTTCCCAGTATGTAATTAATGTCTGAAGAAAGGATAGCTGGATGCCTTATAGTGCTTCAAGTTAATAAAATAGAAAGTTCATTGTACCCTTAAAACTAAAGAAAGTGTTTAATCTAGAAAATGTTTTTTAAAATCAAAACTATGCATAATTTCCAAATTCAGTTTCTTAGTAGCTCTCCTGCATGCTAAATTTTCAAGTAGAATAGCTATTATTTCCCACTGATGAACCACAAATGGGTTGAAGATATTTGCATACCTTTTTACACAGAGTATACACCAGTAATCTAACCTCTGATTCTTCTTGCTGAATTCCATTTAATTTGTCATTAATTAGTAAATTGTTATGTGAAATACTGCAAAGCATCTTGGGTGAAATGGCTAGCACAAAGATTATTCTTCTGGAAGCTATCTAAAATTGTTACCACTGTGCAATTTCCATAAAAATAGAACGGCCTTTGGAGCTTTTCTTTTAAAATAAGAATAAAATGAACCAAACGGGAGGAACAAATAAAGGCAATAATAAATCAAAGACAAAAGACAGGAAACCAGCAAAAAAAAAAAAGTCTCTAGGAAGATGCAATGTTAAGTTTTACGCTTCCCCGCCCCCCTTACTTCAACTTATTTTTGAACTATAGAAGATGGAGTGGAAAAAAAAAATAACCCAACTCAAGTTCGGCACTCCAATCTTTCCTAAACGTAGTTCCTGCTTTTTGAATATTTGCAGTTGACTTACTTCACATGCCCTCTGTAACGACAACTCATCATATCTATTTGCATTTGTTCTGTCAAATGCGAGGGAGGGGGAAGAGTCATTGTTCTGAATGATTTTCTTTCTTTCATGGAAATAAAATGTACCCCTGATCGGCAGAGCTTTCTCGCCCTTTAAAGTTGCTTCCAGTGTTTCATTTCTCTCCACTGCCATCCCTGGGACCAAGTCCAAATGAAAGGCAAGTCTCTCCAGCCCCCCTCCCTCTCTGGCTTTCTCCCCTCCTAGGTTTCAATGGTTGATTGAACGCTATGTTAGGTTCAGTGAACTTGGTCTTGGCTTCTGCTCCACTCAGAAACAACGTCTGCTCAAAGGTCGATTTCCATATGAAAGCGGCTGGTGTCCCTTCGCCCGATTTGGAATTTCCGAGCTGTCCTGGGGGCTCCTACTTTCTCTCTGCAAGAAGTTGTTGCTTAGGGCTAATAACACGCCCCACCCGGGCCCCGCCTGACTTCCTCAATCTACTGCTTCCCTAGTCTGGCCCTAAACTAAGCACTGCGAGCCTGGCTGGGAGAACACGTAGCCTCAGTTTCCTCTAACCCGCCTGGATGATAGTGTGAGATAGGATTCTTTCTTTTTTAGAGGGGTTGGGATGGGGGAGGAGCAGGACCGGGGTGAATGCCAGGGGACAGAAAGGGAAATGTCAACCTTCTCTAGTCTAACTAATCCAGCACCCTCCCCCCGGCCCCCTTCGAACCGGTCCCGGCCCCCTTCGAACCGGTCCCACCACCCTCAGCGGCTGTATCCTTCCTCCAGGGGAACGTTTGCGAGGATGGCAAATGCGGGCTGCCTGGCTGGTGCCACTTAGAGGACTTTGGGTTTGCCAGGAGATATTCTGCATTTTAATCATTCCTGCTTTCAGAGAGCCTATTGTACCTGGAAGTGCCGCGAAAAGATCCAGGATCACTGTGCGCACTGTGGCCAGGGGACAACTGGGAAAAGGCAGAAAGAGTACTCTTTTTGCGCGAGAGCCAAAGGCCTATTTGCAGCTGTCTTTTTACGCCAGCGGTAGATACAGTAACCTTCTTTTCGAGGGAGACAAGACAAGACGGCCTTGTCTTCTGAAAGTGTCACAAATCTGGGGCACTAGACCGGAGCGTCCCCAACCAGCTCCCTAGGGGATGGCAGGGAGAGGTGCTGGCCGGGGCCCCAGGGCAGCCCCTATTCGTTTATTGGCTTGCTATGAAAGGATGTCATGGTGTCTTAATATTTCCACCTTGAGGCCTTTCCAGGCTCTCCCTGCATAGTGATGTTGGAGTGAAGTTTCGAACAATGCCTGGCTTCTTCCTTTCAGGGAGGGATGAGTAGAGAGGCGCTGGCGGTGTTGGTGGTGGGGAGTTTATGGACTTCTCGTGTTGGGAGAAGTGCTGCATGTCGTCGTAGTTGTTTTTATTATATTCTCCTTACCGATGTCATTCCGACAGAGGGGACCCAACTGTCTGGGAAATCATAAATATGGTTGTACTTTGGCACTGGGAGGTGGTTGCAGAAACGTTTGTGTGGGTATGGGGGTGGGGTGGGGAAGGACGAAGGGAACGTAGCCAATAGGCACCCTAAGCATCGTCCTCACCAGCCAAATGGCTTTCAGCGCTCTTTTGTTGCCGCTGCATTCCCTGAGGACTCCAACCTTTCAGGCTCCGCTTCAAGGTACAATATGCTTTTCTGAAAGGAGAAATTATTAAAATACACTGTCTGCTTTTGCAAACCCAAACTCCGCTAAGTTGCACTGGCCGGGTCCCCAAGAAACAGCTTCGACATCGTTGCAAATGTGGGCTCTAAGCAAAAACACATGTGAAATCCTCTGCCTTTGAATCCGGCGGCCTTTGAGGAAAGGGAGCTCAGCTGAAGAATGAGGGAGAAAAATAGACCTGGTCCCACTATTTGGCAGTCAAGGCGCTCGGTGCCATCTATTACAGGGACAAGGCACCTTCTCTATTGCTTATTTATAATAAGATAATCCTCTCTGTTTTTATCTTATGGACTTCAAAAGAGATTGCCTGGCTTGCTCAGTTATTAGTCGGAATGTATCTGTCTTTCATAATGAATTCATATATAGAGCAGTGGCAACGAGGAGAGTTTGAGGCTTTTGACAGTACTAATATTGATTACTGAATAGATTAAGAGACAGCCAGGAGGAGTTTTTTCAGGGATCAGATTTTCCTCAGGTGACATTGTTAACAGCATCAAACACAAACATTTATCAACCCAACAATTTTAGCTCTTGAGCAAAATGTCTGGCATCCCAGAAATGTTTTGTCACCTCTATTCTCGCATCAAACCACTCATCAGGTTTTGTCCTCACATTTGCCTGTGGCACCATTTTGTCAGGCTGGTAGGGCTGGGGGATGAGTGGATGTAGAATTTTAAAGGAAGTATTCCCCACCCCTGCTGTGGGGTAGGGTGATGTGTTCATGAAAAGGTGGTGATGATTAATGACGTCCAGCTTCCTAAAACCCACTCTTCCCTCTCTCTCCTCCTCCCCAGTCCCTTTCCCTTCTTGTACTTCTAAAAGAAGAACAGTGATCTAGTGACTATCTAAGGGTACTGGATGTCAGACTCAGTCAGCTCTAGTCGGTGTTCTGTGACTCACTATGGGAACAAGGGCCAGGAATAGGCCTGGGAAATGTCATTTATGATTTATATTTTCAGTTTGAAATATTGCTCACTGACTCCTCCCACATCTACCCCATTCCAAGCTAGCACATAGGTTACTCCCCTCCTCCCCAACTCTTTTCTATTTTAAAAAAGTCTGCTCTTCCTTCAGGAGGCCTTTTCTGATTGGTACACCCAGTTTAAAGACCTCACACTGAGGTATGCAGGTCAATTATAGAAGGGAAGAAAAATGAGCAAATTCAGAAATTTTTTTTTACAAGTCTTTTCTCAGTATGAGTTATCTTTCTGCTTAAGTGAAGGCCTCTCTCCTGTTCAACCCTGAGACTATGGGTTTAGATCAAAGCACCTGGATTGAAATCCTTGCCCTTTTAGTGCCCATCTCTATGACTGTGGGCAGGTTGTTTAACCTCTTGTGACATTGATCTCCTCATCTGCAAAATGAGGATGTTGTATTAGAGGATGTCTGGATGGTTCCTGTCCAGTGATAAATCTAGGGTCCTTTGTAATAATTTTTTTGCCTTTGGGTTCCCAGGGAGCAAATGAATGAACTGATAAAGAATTGGGACTGTGGACAAACAAAGAAATCACATATTGGAGCAGTTTGAAAGAAGTATCTTACCTATGAAAAACCAGGTGGCTCAGTGCCTAGTGTGCTGGGCCTAGAGTCAGGAAGGCTTGAGTTCAAATCAGGCCTCAAACACTAATTGTGTGATCCTGGGCAAGTCACTTAACCCTGTTTGCCTCAGTTTCCTCATCTGTAAAATGAGCTTGAGAAAGAAAGGGCACTCCAGCATCTTTGCCAAGAAAACCTCAAAATGGGGTCATAAAGAGTTGGATATGATCAAAACAACTGAATAAAAAGGACCTTGCCTAAAGTATTCTGTAATTCTATAATTATCAAGAAGCCCATGCTGAGTACTTGCTATGCAAAGGGTACTATAGAGAAATATAAGACATAAGTGCTATTCTTGTGGAATTTATGACATACATTTAAAAATAAGTAGAACCACAGGCTAACACAAGCTTGTGCTAAATGAGTAGTAAAGACAATGAATACTATAGGAATTCAGAAGCAAGAATGATAACTGTGAAATGAGGTAGCTTTTATTTGTGTTGGGTCTTGAAGGAAAGATAATAATTAGTGTAACTGAGAGTGGAGAATGCCATTCCAGGGAGTGGAAAATAGTGTGAGGGAACATACCAAAATAGAGACTTTGGTAAGGGTTGTAGTGGAAAGTAAATCTAGAGAAGTAAGTATGTAAGAGGCCTTGAGTGTTAGGTTAAATAATTTGGACTTTGGTGGAGGGAAACAGATTTTAAAGTATGGATATGATCTATGCACGAATACGGAAGCTGAAGCTTAAATACTTTGGCTACATAATGAGAAGACAGAATTCACTGGAAAAGACACAGATATTGGGAAAGATTGAAGGCAAAAGGATAAGGGAATGGCAGAGGAAGAGATGGATAGAGTCATGGAGGCCATGAACATGAACTTGGACAGACTTCTAGAGATAGTGGAGGATAGAAGAGCCTGGTGTGCTATGGGGTCATCAAGAGTCAGACATGACTGAGGGATTGAAGAAAAACAAGTAACCTTTGCAAAGCAATGCTTCTTTAAAAAAAAAAAAAATTACTTTAGGCGAGTGGAGCCAAGATGGTGGAGAAGGACTGACCTGCTCTAGCTCTCCCCACATAACCCATAAAATACTGGTAAAAATGACTCTAAACCAGTTCTACAGCAGCAGAAGCCACAAAAGGACAGAGTGAAATAGATTTCCAGCCCAAGACAGCCTGGAAGGCCAAGAGGAAGGGTCTGTCACACTGGACTCAGAGCAGAGCGCAGCCCAGCCTGGGCCACAAGGCACAGACATAACTGGAGCAGGCTTCAGGGTGCAGAATCACAGGTAACAGCTGTGGTTTCCAGATTTTTTCAACCCACAAATGCCAAAGACAGCTTCAAAGGTCGGTAAGAAAGATATTTCACCTGAGTGAGAGGGGAGCACAGTCCTGCCCCAGCCTTAGCCCCAGGTCTGCTGCTGCCACTGTGCAGTAGCCTCCACTTTTGGAGCCCTCAGACTAAAGACCCTGTGGGAGTTGAGCGACTGATCTGGGTCTCAGTTCCAAGTGGTGGTCTTGGGGTGAGCACTGGCTTGGTGGAATTGGTGGTGACTGTGGAGAGGGAACCCTACTTGTAGTTCCAGGGCAGAAAAGAGTGCCATGTAGTTGCTCAAAGAACAGAGCACAAGCCAAGGGAGGAGTAAACTCCTCTCCCTTGATTGTGCCACCTTGGAGAATTTGAGAATTTACAAGTTCCTAGAGATATGTCAGAGAACAGCTGCACAAAACCTCTGAAGCCTAGTATACTCTCCACTTAACAAAGGACTCAAAAGTCAAGTAACTGGCTGGGAAAATTCCCCAAAAAAGGAAAAAAAATAAGACTATAGAAGGTAACTTTCTGGGTGAAAAGATATTTTCTTCTATCCTTTCAGATGAGGAAGAACAAAGCACACTATCGGAGGAAGATATAAAAGTCAAAAGCTTCCCCCCAAAAAAATATGCAATGGTCTCAGGCCATGAAAGAGCTCAAAAAAGAGTTTGAAAATCAAGTAAGAGAGGTGGAAGAAAAATTGGGAAGAGAAATGAGAGAGATGCAAGAAAATCATGAAAAGCAAGTCAACAGCTTGCTAAAGGAGACTCAAAGAAATGCTGAAGAAAATAACACTTGTAAAAATAGACTAACCCAAATGCAAAAGAGGCCCAAAAAGCCAATGAGGAGAAGAATGCCCTAAAAAGCAGAATTGGCCAGATGGAAAGGAGATCCAAAAGCTCACTGAAAAAAATAGTTCTTTAAAAATTAGAATGGTGTAGATGGAAGCTAATGACTTTATGAGAAACCAAGAAATTACAAAACAAAACCAAAAGAATGAAAAAATAGAAGACAATGTGTAATATCTCACTGGAAAAATGACTACCTGGAACACAGATTCAGGAGAGACAATTTAAAAATTATGGGACTACCTGAAAGCTCAAAAAAAAGAGCCTAGATATCATCTTTCATGAAATTATCAAGGAAAACTGCCTTGATATTCTAGAACCAGAGGATAAAATAAATATTGAAAGAATTCACCCATCACCTCCTGAAGGAGATCTGAGAAGAAAAACTCCTAGGAATATTGTAGCCAAATTCCAGAGTTCTTACAAGCAGCCAGAAAGAAACAATTCAAGTACTGTAGAAATAAAATCAGGATAACACAAGATGTAGCAACTTCTACATTAAGGGATCAAAGGGCCTGGAATATGATACTTCAGAAGTCAAAGGAGCTGGGATTAAAAACTACAATCACCTACCCAGTAAAACTGAGTGTAAGTGAAGTTTACTCTCACCACATTTGACTTAAGGAGGGAATAACATGCAAGCTCAATTTGGTATGAAAATCTATCTTACACTACAGGAAAATAGGGAAGAAGGGGATAAATGGGATGTGAGGGGATGAAGGGAGGGCAAATGGCAAGAGGGGGTAATTAGAAATAAACACTTTTGGGGAGGGACAAGTTTAAAAGAGAGAATAGAATAAATGGGGGACAGGATAGGATGGAGGGAAATATAGTTAGTCTTTCACAACATGACCATTACGGAAGTCTTTTGCATAACTACACATGTATAACCTCTATTGAGTTGCTTGCCTTTGCAGTGGGGATGGGTGGGGAGGAAGGAAGGGAGAGAAGTTGGAACTCAAAGTTTTATAAACTAATGTCAAAAAATTGGCTTTACATGCAACTGGGAAATAAGAAATACAGGTAATGGGGCATAGAAATCTATCTTGCCCTACAAGAAAATAGAGGAGATGTGGATAAGGGAAGGGAGGGGTGTGATACAAGGGCAGGCAGATTGGGGGAAGAGAAATTGAAGAAGGGTGGGTAATAGAAGAGAGGACAAGGAGGAAGGGATGGATGGGGTGCATGCTTGGGGTAGGGGGTGCGGAGAGATGGGGAGAAAATTTTGAATTCAAATTCTTGTGGAAGTGGATGTGGAGAACTGAAAAATAAATAGATTTTATAGTTAAAAAAAGTTATTTTATTTTGAACTTAAGAAATAAAGCAAGCATTTCCAAAACATAGTAGAATAGAAAAAAAGATGATACGACATGAAACTGCAAATCTCTTATATGTAATTTGCTCTTCCTTTTAAATATAATAAAGTTACCATGTAAATTTTTATTTCCTTTTTTCTTTCCCCTCACCCTAGAGATGACTACTGTACATACATACATACACACACACACACACACACACACGTGAAATCATTCTCTATATACTTTTATTTATCACTTCTTTCTCTGGATGTAGTGTCTTCTTTCATAGGTCCATCATAGTTATTTTGAGTATTTATAATAAAATGACTTAGTCACTTGAAGTTGTTCTTAAAACAATATTGCTGTACTATATGCAATATTCTCTTGGTTCTACTTCTTGGGCTCTTCATTATTTCATGCAAGTCTATACATGTTTATCTAAGGTCATTGAGCTCATCATTTCTTATATCACAGTAGTATTCCATCACAACCATAAATCACAACTCATTTAGCCATTCCTCAATTGACGGGCATCTTCACAATTTCTAGTTCTTTGCCACCACAAAGAGAGTTGATATAAATATTTTAGTATATATAGTTTCCTTTCCTTTTCCCCCAGTATCTTGGGCGATAGATCTAGTAGTGGTATTCAAAGGGTAAAGTGGATTCAAAGTGGATCAAAGGGTATAGTCAGTTTAATAACTCTATGGGCATAATTCCAGATTACTCTCCAAAATGGTTGGATTAGTTCACAGTTCCACTAACACTAATGTCTGAATTTTTCCAAACATTTTAGCCAATCAGATTAGCAGTGGGAAGCAGAGATTTTAAAGTATGGATGTAACCTATGCAAAGCAGTGCATTAGGAAGATTAACCTGGTCCATAGTTTGTAAGATAGATTGGTGGGGTGACAGACAGGAAACAAAGCTATTACTAGTAAGTCCAGTGCCCAGGGGTAGGCTAACAAAAATGCACTGAGGCTGGCAGTTCATGTAGGGGAAAGAGGATACCTCAGAGAGAAACCTAAGACCCTAGGAAATCACTATCCCCTTGAATGGAAATGTGGGCTGTTGCTGAGAAAGCCATCACCAAAGGAGAGGGCAAGTTGATACAGCTTCCTATTTTAGCTAGTTATTCTTGCTACCTAGTTGCAAAGTTAATTCGTTTCTTCCTGTTGAAAGAATGTAGTATTAATTCCCTTTAAATTTTGATATTCTGAGACAAAATCCAGGTCTCCTCGATCTACTTATGGCTTTGGCAGGTCAACCAGATTGTCTCTGCAGTTTGTTAAATTCTAGAAGCTCAGTCAGTCACTCATAGACTTCAGCAGCTTGAGTGTGAAAAATGTTAGTAAATGAAGTAAACCTACACTCAGTGTTCGCCATCACATATAATTCTACATTTTTTTCTTTAGTAAATTAAAGGACAAGAAAGAAGGTTCAAGTTTATTTCTCAGGAAAAGGGAACAGAGTATGTGTTTAACTGTACATACCAACTGACCAGTTAAAATAAGGGGAGGGTACTAAGCACATTATTGAAGGAAATTCTCTCTCTTTTCCTGTTGTGAAATATGGAAGATACCCAAGAAGCTGCTGGGTGGTAAGCTGTAACAGACTGATCCTAACCAGGGAAAGTATAAAGCATAATTTCAAGAGAATGCTATTGCTACCTTAATCAATAAAACATTGCCAAAGTCAGTTTTGCCCAGTTACTAGGGTCAAAGGCATAAGATTTGAGGAAAGACCTTGGGTTCATGGAAAATCTATATAATATCATAACTTGGGGTCATAGCAAGAAAAGGAAAGAGAATGAGCATTTATTTATTTTTAGTTTTCAACATTCGCTTGTATAAGATTTTGAATTCTAAGCCCTCCCCCACAATGGTATGTAATCTGATACAGGCTATACATGTATAATCATTAAACACATTTCCACATTAGTCATGTTGTGACATGTATGTTCTCCTGGTTCTGTTCACTTCAGTCAGCACCAGTTCATGTAAGTCTTTCCAGGTTTTTTTGAAATCTGCCTGCTCATCATTTTTTATAGCACAACAGCATTCCATTACATTCATATACTGCAACTTGTTTAGCCATTCCCCAATTGATGCGCATCCCTTTCATTTCCAATTCTTTGCCACCACGAAAGAGCTGCTATAAATATTTTTGTACATGTGGGTCCTTTGCCCTTTTTTTGGATGTCTTTGGAATATAGACCTAATAGTGCTTTTGCTGGATCAAAGGGTATGCACAATTTTATAGCCCTTTGGCCATAGTTCCAAAGAAGAATAAGCATTTATTAAGTGCCTCCTACATGCCAGGGAATATTCTAAGCACTTTACAAATATTATCCCATTTGATTCCCACAACCACCTTGGGATGGTTAGTGCTGTTTTTATCCTCATTTTATAGTTGAAGAAACAGGCAGAGGTTGTGTCTGAAATCTTATCTGAGTTCAGGTCTCAAATTTGACTCCAGGTCCTCTGCTCTACACTTTGCACTACCTAGCTGCCTTAAGTATTTAGATATCATAGGATCATAGATATAGAGCTGAAAGACACTTCAGAGACCACCTAGTCCAACCTCTTCATTTGATAGATGAGGAAACAGAATCATGGAAAGATGAGACTTGCCCAAGTTCACACAGGTAGTAAACCAAGGAGGCAAGATTAAAACTCATGTCCTCTGGAGCCGCTGTACTACATTGCTTCTTATTGTCTCCTATTACCTTTTCTTCATTTTATAGAGGATGAAACAGATCCCTGAGACAAGAAGAAATTTATATGAGATCACACAAATTAATAAGTTTCATTGCCAGGGTACAAAATCAATCACCTTAACGCCACATTTAGTTCTGTTTTCACTCTCCTAGAAATTTCTAAAGATTCAAATGTTTTGAGGTTATACATCCAGGATCTAGATGATGGGAAGCTATTTTGCCTTGCATCCAAATACTCAAGTATTATCTTGAAGCAACCAGAGATTGTGGTCCGACAACAGCAAACACCGACTGGTTTCCTTCTATAGTTTTGGCCCCTTTTCCTGAAATTACTCCAACCTTTGGCTTCCTGATTGTAAAATTCTGGATGAAAAAGTTCATCTACTGTATTAGGTTTTCTGACTTTTGCCAAGAAAAGGCTCACCTTTGTTTCTTATGATAAAATGTAGAGACCTGGTTCTGCAGATTTTTTTTTCACTAGTTCTAAATCAGAAAATACATCTTTTAGAGTGATTTGATTCAGATATTGGAGAAGGAGGGGAATGATGTCTTTCTGTCTTCTAAAGGTTTAAAATCTTCTCAGATGATTGGAGCCTTTTTCTTGCTCTCAAACTCTACTTCTCTCCAAAGAGAATAGTATGACTGGAAGAAATTTTCTAAATAAATTCAACTTAATCATGAGCTTGATTTTTTCTCTAATAAAGAAGATAGCAAATACTATTTATTACTCCAATAGGATGATTTTGTGGAACTAAATCTTTCAGAAATAAATGTGTTCTTATATTTTTCAGTTTTCCATGTATTCATATCCATGTATCCTTGTCTCTCCAATCACAATATTTATTGCTGGAGGTGGGGAGGGAGGGGAGGGAGGGAGAGATAGAGAGGGAGAGAATGAGACAGAGAGAGAGAGAGAGAGAGAGAGAGAGAGAGAGACATACAGACAGACAGAGACAAACAGACAGAAACATACACTCAAAGACTGAAATAGACAGAGAGAGACAGTCAGAGAGCCAGAGAGAGGCAGAAACAGAGACTAAGAGAGAGGCAGAAGGACAGATAGACACAGGCAGACAGACAGACAGAGACAAATACAGAGATATGCAGAGAGACAGAGGGAGAGACATAGAAGAGACAGAGAGGAAAAAGAGAGACACACACAGAGACTTAAATGTTTGTATGATTAGAAATAGCAGATATTAAGAATTTGTGCTAATTGGAAATTTGGAGAGGGGTTGGGATTAGAAGATCATTCTCTCCCTGGTAGGGTCCTGATGATGGTGGAAGTGGTCATGACAGCATCAGGTTCAAACAACAATTCTGCTTTGTCCATTCTCCCTTAATTCTGGCACCAATGCTGACATTCCAACCATTTAATACAAGGGCATCACTTGAGAAGTAAGAGCTTGGTTGCATTAGGCACAGAAATTTCATCCATATGTTTCTGATTCATTTACATTCATAAACACGTGATTCTTAAGAGTGAGCTGACATGCAATAATCTTTCCTTGTTTTTCTCTCTCTCCTTTTGCTCCTTCTTTCCTTCCCTCCCTCTCTCTCTTTTCTTTCTCCTTCCTCACAGACACACACAGATAGGTTTTGCCAAAAGTAAATGAATTTAAAGTGCAGGGTCCTCAACACCAGAGATAGAAAAGCCAGGATGGCTCACAAAGTCTGTCCTCTTGCCAGCACCAGGTAGGCTACTAACAATACTCTTTCAATCAGGTTGAAATTGTCCCAAGGATCTGGCTTCTGCTCTTCCTCAGGGATCACAGAGTCCAATAACTAGTGGGAAAATGATGCTTTCTTTACCTTTAAAAAAATCTCATATTTCCCTTGATTTTATTTAAAATCTTCTAGATCCTTTTTTTCATTGCTAGCAAATGACTTTTCCTACTCATGGTTGCCCATGGTTTCAGTTTCCTATTCTGTATTTCTTCAAACACCACCAAATAGGAGATAGGGCTCTTTGACTTTGTCCTCACCCACTAATCTCTGCATCCTCTTTGTTATTATAAGCATGCACTGTGATGCTTTGTTCCATTGTCACTTCCCCGTTGTCTTCCCAACTACCTGCCCCCAGAATTAGGCTTTGGAAGCTATATTGCATTTCTTTCAGCTTTGACATCTTCTACACTGAGTCTATTATTCTTGGCCCTTTCCCCCTTGGTTTGGCCTATTTGTTTGACTGGATGCTGTCTGGAAGGATAGGACTTCCTTTTGATGTAATTTTCAAAGATCAGGTATTCATCTACTAAATATTCTAACTATTGAATGAGTAATTTGGATCTAAATGACTTTTTTGAAGGCATATGATGCCATCAAATGTACCTTTAGGGGAATTATTTCCAAAGACAGAAACATATGGAGAATATGCCTCTAGCATATTCTAGCATCGTCAGTGGCTATAACCAAGTAAAACATGGAGTACCAATGATCACCATTCTCTTGTCCAGATTTACTGCTATTCTGTCAGGACCTCAGCTATTGGAAGACAGGTTGTTGCACTGGTGACATTTTTTGCCCTCTCAAAATCCCTTTAACTCTTTGCTTCAAAACTTTACTGAATTTTCTATTTGAAAATTTTTGCTGGGGGTGGGGGTAGGTAGGAAAAATGTGATTAAAAAGATTTACCTTTTGGGAAATGGGATCAAGTCCAAAGATAAGTTTTAAAAGTTGTACAGGAGAGAGATATAGTTTCATTTCTAAGGAGACCATGGTATAGATATTTAAAGTAATATCTTAAGTTAGTTGGGCAGCTACCTATGTGACTCAGTGCATAGACTTCTGGGCCTTCCCAGTCTTCCTGACCTGAGTTCACATCCAGCCTCAGACACTAACTAACTGTGTGACCATAGGCATGTCATTCAACCCTATTTACCTCAGTTTCCTCATCTGTAAAATGAGTTGGAGAAGGGAATGACACACCACTCCAGTATCTTTGCCAAGAAAACCCCAAGTAGAGGATGAAGAGACAGACATGACTGCAATGACTGAACAATAAACTAAAATTAATTAGAAGCTGGAGATACCAAGTGGGAGGGAGAAAACCTTTCTCTCTTTCCTGTATTTTAGAAGAAAGTAGAAAGCTGTAGTCTTCTGATTGAGAAGACTAATCATGAGACCAGTTTGAAAAATCTGGTCATGATCTTCTTTCATGCTGTACAGCATTGATTTCCTATATGATTTGCCACCTCTTTTCATTTGCTGAAGGAACAGAATGGTGAGTCAGAGGAAGACAGTGTGGTTGGCATACTCAAAAGAATACGAGATTTATAATGAACAATCTAGAGTTTGCACCCATATTGTGCCATTTACTAGCTTTTTCACCTTGAACAAGTAAATTTTGTTTCCATGGTCCTTGTTCTCCTCATCTATAAGATTAGCTTCATCTCTAAGATCTTTTTCAGCTCTAGTATTTTGTGGTTCTGTGGGAATAGCAGACATCTTTATTTCTATAGAAGCCATCTCTTTAGTTACCTTGAACATTTTAAGCAGGGAAAAAGCTAGTTCACTTTGGCTTAGGAGAATACAAGTAGCACCCAGAAATTGAGGCCAAAATGTTGGAAGGACATTAAACATCAAACTGACTTGAAATCCTGGCTCAATTAACCAGTAATGGAGGAGTGAAACTCCCAGATAAAGAATCAAGGTGAGGAGGCGGAGCCAAGATGGCGGAGTGAAAGCAACGACTCACCTAAGCTTCTGGAAAAACTCCTTTGGATATCTCTGCGGGGAGAGTCTGACCAGACTTTGGAGGTGTAGAATCCAGTGGGAGACGGACTTTGACAGATTCGGAGCCCAGGCTGGACTGGAAGGTCCACGGGAGGGATCTGTTCCGCGGGGGTAAGACCCCGGCGCACAGCGCAGTGCGGTCGGCGCGGCAGGGCGGAGGCGACCCGAGGGGCCCGAGAGTGGCGGGCGAGACCAGCGGAGCAGGAGATAAGCCAGGCCGAGCCAACGATATCAGCGCAACAGCCTTTGAAATCTTCAGCCTAAAGACGGGACTTCAGTGGGTCACTACTTGAACATCCAGGAGCTGGGATGCCGGAGTGATCAGTAAGTGCTCTCCCCTCCCCCCCCATGACCGTGAGGGAACCATAAAATTCTTCCCCAGATTAATCCTGGATCAGTGGGAACAGCAGAAGGGGGCGGGTGGTCTCATAACACCAGAGGCTGGAAAAGTGGCAAAGGGGGATCTTCCCACCGAGGTGGAGGCTATCTGGAGGGACAGACGACCCAGGGCAGAGAAAATTCGCACTGAGACCCAAGCAAGCCTCAGCCCGGGAGCCGAGCCCCAGGAGGGGCGGGAACACGCATTAGCCTCTAGGCGTGCACCAGCCCTCCAGGGGAAAGGGAAGACAATAGGGAAGCTGGGATCACCATCCCCGGACCTTGCCTTTGCCTCAGGCCAGCTAAGGAGATATCCTGAGACCAGACCACACCTCCCACACACCTATCAAGCTAACCCCAGGGTTGATCTGGGAAACAACAACAACAACAACAACAACAACAAGAAAAAAAAAGCCTGCTTTTAGCCTAGACAAACATCAACTCAACTTAAAAGATCTGTATCTTCTGACTGAAAGAACCAAAAGCTACAACACTCAGCCAACATCATGAATCGGAAAAAGCAGACGAAAAGTGAAAAAACCATAGAATCTTTCTATGGGGATAAGGACCAAAACACAAACACCAAAGAGGTTAGAGCTGAGACTGTACTTCCATCTGAAACCTCAGATGGGACTATGAATTTCTCGCAAGCACAACTAGATTACCTGGAACGTCTGAAGAAGGATATAAAAGAAAAACTGGCCAATGATTTTAAAACTATAAAAAAAGAATTCACTGATGAGAACATCAATCTGAAAAAGAAAATTGAAGAAATGGAAAAGGAAGTTCAAAAATTAACTGGAGAGAATAATTCCCTAAAAGGAAGAGTTAATCAAACGGAAAAGGAAACTCAAAACCTAATAGGGAAAATTGATCAGATGGAAAAGGAAACCCAAAACCTAACTGGGAAAATTGGTCGAATGGAAAAAGAAGTACAAAAATTAAATGGAGAAAATAGCTCCTTAAAGGGAAAAATTGGCCAGATGGAAAAGGAGATGCGAAAGCTAACTGAAGAAAACAATACGATCAAGATTAGAATTGGGCAAGTAGAAACTAATGACTCAATGAGGCAACAAGAATCAGTCAAACAAAATCTAAAGAATGAAAAGATAGAAGAAAATCTAAAATATTTAATTGGAAAAACAACTGACCTGGAAAATAGATCCAGGAGAGAAAATCTAAGAATTATTGGCCTGCCAGAAACCCATGATGAAGAAAAGAGTCTGGACAATATCGTCCAGGAAATCATCAAGGAAAACTGCCCAGAAGTACTAGACTCAGAGGGCAAAATAGTCATCGAAAGAATCCACCGTTCCCCACCGGAAAGGGATCCCAAACTCAAAACCCCAAGAAATATAGTTGCCAAATTCCAGAGCTATCAAGTGAAGGAGAAAATACTACAAGCAGCCAGAAAGAAACAATTTAAATATCAAGGTCACACAGTCAGGATCACACAGGACCTTGCAGCTTCTACATTAAAAGATCGAAAGAATTGGAACCCAATATTCCGTAAGGCAAAGGAGTTGGGACTCCAACCAAGGATCAACTACCCAGCAAAGTTCAGCATAACATTTCAGGCAAGGAGAAAGTCATTCAACGAAATAAGGGATTTCCAGAGCTTCCTGACCAAAACACCAGAACTCAATAGACAATTTGATCTTCAAATGCAGGTCTCCAGAGAATCATAAAAAGGTAAACAGAGGGGAAAAAACAAAAACAAAAACTTGCAACTCAATTAGGGCAATCTGTTTACCTCCCTATAAGAGAAGATGATACCTGTTAATCTTGAGAACTGTGCAGCTATTATGATAAAAGGGATATATGTAGAGGGAACGGGCATAAAGTAAATGATGTCATGTCAAAAATATGATTTAAGTATGAGAAGGGAATGTAATAGGAGGTATGGAAAGGGGGAAGCAGAAAATGGCAAATTATATCACAGGAAGAAGTACAAAACTATAGTAGAGGGAAGGAGGGGAGGGAGATGAGCATTGTTTGAGAGGTACTCTCATCTGATTTGTTCAAAGGAGGGAACAATAATCTTAAGCAGATAATCCTAACTAGCTCCATAGGTAGTAGGAGGGGAAGGGGGAAGAAAGGGGAGGGTGGCTAAAAGGGAGGAAAGAAGCAATAAGAGTAAAGGGGACTAAAAGGGAGGGGGGCTAAAAGAAGGAGGGGAAGGCTGCAGGAGGAGGGGGAGAAAAGTGAATACTATTGAGGAGGGGAAGGGAGACGGGAGAGTTAAAAGCACAAATGGTGGGAAAGAGGGTGGAGGGAAATACACAGATTGTAATCATAACTGTGAATGTGAATGGGATGAACTCTCCCATAAAACGGAGACGGATAGCAGAATGGATTAAAAGCCATAATCCAACAATATGCTGCTTACAAGAAACACATTTGAAATGGGGGGATACACATAGGATAAAGGTCAAAGGATGGAGCAGAATATATTGTGCCTCAGCTCATGTAAGAAAGGCAGGAGTAGCAATCCTAATCTCAGACAAAGCAAAAGCAGAAATAGATCTAATCAAAAGGGATAAGGATGGAAACTATATCCTACTAAAAGGCACCATAGACAATGAAGCAATATCATTACTAAACATGTATGCTCCAAGTGGTATAGCATCCAGATTCTTAGAGGAGAGGTTGGGGGAGTTGAAGGAAGAAATTGATAGCAAAACTATACTAGTGGGGGACCTCAACCTCCCCCTCTCTGAACTAGATAAATCCAACCTCAAAATAAACAAGAAAGAGGTTAAGGAGGTAAATAAAACTCTGGATAAGGTAGGTATGATAGATCTTTGGAGAAAATTAAATGGGAATAGAAAGGAATATACCTTTTTCTCAGCGGTACATGGAACATTTACAAAAATTGACCATGTACTAGGACATAAAAATCTCACAATCCAGTGCAGAAAGGTAGAGATAATCAATGCATCCTTTTCAGATCATAATGCATTAAAAATTACATGTAATAAAAGGCCATGGAAAGAGAAACCAAAAATCAATTGGAAACTAAATAATCTAATTCTAAAGAAGGATTGGGTTAAAGAAGAAATCATAGAAACAATCAACAACTTCATTCAAGAGAATGACAATAGTGAGACAACATACCAAAACTTATGGGACACTGCAAAAGCAGTTATTAGGGGAAGTTTTATATCTCTGAATGCTTACATAAATAAAATAGAGAAAGAGGAGATCAATGACTTAGGCTTGCAGTTGAAAAAGCTAGAAAAAGAACAAATTGGAAATCCCCAAGTAAATACCAAATTAGAAATACTGAAAACCAAAGGAGAGATTAATAAAATTGAAATAAAGAAAACTATTGAATTAATAAATAAAACCAATAGTTGGTTTTATGAAAAAACTAATAAAATTGATAAACCTTTGGTTAATCTGATCAAAAAAAAGAAAGAAGAAAACCAAATTACTAACATTAAAAATGAAAGGGGTGAACTCACCTCCAATGGGGAGGAAATTAAAACAATAATTAGAAACTACTTTGCCCAACTTTATGCCCACAAATTCGACAATCTAAATGAGATGGATGAATATTTTAAAAAATCCAAATTGCCCAGATTAACAGAAGAGGAAGTTGAATACTTAAACAACCCCATCTCAGAAAAAGAAATTGAACAAGCCATCAATGAACTCCCTAGGAAAAAATCTCCAGGGCCAGATGGATTCACAAGTGAATTCTATCAAACATTTAAAGAACAGTTAATTCCAATACTACATACACTATTCTTGAAAACTGGGGAAGAAGGAGTCCTCTCAAATTCTTTCTATGATACAAATATGGTTTTGATACCCAAACCAGGAAGAGACAAAACAGAGAAAGAAAATTATAGACCAATTTCCCTAATGAATATAGATGCAAAAATTTTAAATAAGATTTTAGCAAAACGAATACAGCATCTTATCACGAGATTAATACATTATGATCAGGTAGGATTCATACCAGGACTACAGGGCTGGTTCAATATTAGGAAAACTATTAGCATTATCGATCACATCAACAACAAAGCTAACAAAAACCACATGATTATCTCAATAGATGCAGAAAAAGCTTTTGACAAAATACAACATCCATTCCTACTAAAAACATTGGAGAACGTAGGAATAAAGGGAACTTTCCATAAAATAATAAGCAGTACCTATCTAAAACCTTCAGCAAGCATTATATGCAATGGGGATAAGCTAGATGCATTCCCAATAAGATCAGGGGTGAAACAAGGTTGTCCATTATCACCACTATTATTCAATATGGTACTAGAAATGTTAGCTGTAGCAATTAGACAAGATAAAGATATTCAAGGAATTAGAATAGCCAAAGAAGAAACTAAGTTATCACTCTTTGCAGATGATATGATGATTTACCTAGAGAATCCCAGAGATTCAAGTAAAAAATTACTTGAATTAATAAACAACTTTGGCAAAGTTGCAGGGTACAAAATAAACCCACACAAATCTTCTGCATTCCTATATATTAGCAACAAAGTTCAACAGCAAGAGATAGAAAGAGAAATCCCATTTAAAGTTAGGGTAGACAGTATAAAATACTTAGGAGTCTACCTGCCAAAACAAACCCAGGGACTATATGAACACAATTACAAGACACTTTTTGCACAAATAAAGTCAGATTTAAGTAAGTGGAAAAACATTAGTTGCTCATGGGTAGGCCGTGCTAATATAATAAAAATGACAATTCTACCCAAATTAATATACTTATTTAGTGCCATACCAATTAAACTATCAGACAATTACTTTCTAGAGCTGGATAAAATAATATCAAAATTCATTTGGAAAAACAAAAGGTCCAGAATATCAAAGGGACTAATGAAAAGAAATGCCTGGGAAGGTGGCCTAGCGCTACCAGACCTTAAACTGTACTATAAAGCAGCAATTATCAAAACCACTTGGTATTGGCTAGGAAACAGAGAGGCAGACAAGTGGAATAGACTTGGCACTCAAGATGCAGTAGGCAAGGAATATAGCAACCTTCTGTTTGATAAACCCAAGGACCCCAGCTTCTGGGATAAGAACTCATTGTTTGATAAAAATTGCTGGGAAAACTGGATAACAGTGTGGCGGAAATTAGGCATAGACCCATACCTGACACCGTACACAAGAATAAAGTCCAAATGGGTACATGATTTAGGTATAAAGATTGATACCATGAATAAACTGGAGAAGCAAGGAATAGTGTATTTATCAGATCTATGGAGAAGGGAAGAATTCTTTACTAAAGGAGAGATACAATGCATTATGAAATGCAAAATGGATAACTTTGATTACATTAAACTGAGAAGTTTTTGCACAACCAAACCCAATGCAACCAAAATCCGGAGGGATGTAGTAAATTGGGAAAAAATTTTTACAGCTAAGCTCGGGGATAAAGGCCTCATTTCTAGAATATATAGAGAACTGACCCAAATGTATAATCATACAAGTCATTCCCCAATTGATAAATGGTCAAAGGATATGAACAGGCAATTTTCAGAGGAAGAAATTAAAGCTATCTATAATCATATGAAAAAATGCTCTAAATCACTATTGGTTAGAGAGATGCAAATCAAAACAACTCTGAGGTACCACATCACACCTATAAGATTGGCAAACATGACAGAACAAGAAAATGATAAATGCTGGAGAGGATGTGGGAGAGTTGGAACACTAATTCATTGTTGGTGGAGCTGTGAGCGCATCCAACCATTCTGGAGAGCAATTTGGAACTATGCCCAAAGGGCTACAAAAATGTGCATACCCTTTGACCCAGCAATATCGCTACTAGGACTATATCCCCAAGAGATCATAAAAATGGGAAAGGGTCCCACATGTACAAAAATATTTATAGCAGCACTCTATGTAGTTGCCAAAAACTGGAAGTCAGGGGGATGTCCATCAATTGGGGAATGGCTGAATAAATTATGGTATATGAATGTAATGGAGTACTATTGTGCCATAAGAAATGATGAACAAGAAGACTTCAGAGAGGCCTGGAAGGACTTATATGACCTGATGCTGAGTGAAAGGAGCAGAACCAGGAGAACTTTATGCACAGCAACAACCACAGTGTGTGAGAGTTTTTTCTGGTAGACTTAGATTTTTGTAATAACACAAGAACTTCTGAAAAAAAAAAAAAATCCCAATGGTGGACCTCAAGGCAAAATGCCTTCCACACTCAGAGAGAGAAATATGGAAGTCACTCACATAATGTAGCAGATCATGTTTGTGTATGTGTATCTGTTTGTGTATCATGTTCTGATTTGTTATACGGATTCTTTCATTTATCTTAGTCTGACTACATAGCATGACTATAGTGAAAATATACTCAATAGGAAAGTATATGTAGAATCTATACAGAATTGTATGCAGTCGTGGGGAGGGAGGGAGGTAGTGGGGGGTGGGTGGGGAGGGATAAAATCGCAATTGTATGGCAGTGATTGTTAAACATTAAAAAAATTAAAAAAAAAAAAAGAATCAAGGTGAGTTACATAGCAACAATTAAATTTCAATTAATTATAGGAATTGATAGAAAAATTCAATGTAAGAGTGGTTAAATTAAGCTGTGAACATTAAAGATTAGTGAAAAGAGTACTAAATTGAACTTAGAGTTTTTGCACTAAAAGCTTGTTCTATTCGTAAGTTTAGGATTTGATAATATCATTTGATAACTTTTTAAAATGATGTAATTTTTGTGAAAAATGAGTGGAAAAATAAGCTAATCTTTTTTTTCCAAAGAACTCAGTTTAATGTTCAGTCTATAGTTTAGACCAATTAACAAGTTAAAAGAATACTAATACTTGATTATATGTGCCCCAATTTCATTATCAGGTTTGATGAGTAATTACATTTCTTGAAAGTTTAGTCTAAAAAGTTAAATTCAAAGGAATTTAACAAGTATAAGGGTCAGTCATATGGGTCTCTCTCCTCATTGGTAGAGCATGATTATTCAGTGCTCTAAGCTTACATGAGGTGTGATTTAGAGTTGGTGAGATTGAGACAAAAGGGAGATTTTGACCTCTTCTGGCTTCACGTTTCCATAGAGAAGATACATGATCTCATCCTCTCTTCATGTCTCTGAAGGGAGAGAAAGTCCCTGGGAAGAAACTGATGTAAGAGGAGTTGGCAATCTCTATCGTATTCCTATTTGTAGATCGCTAGATTCGAGAATTTTCCCTTGGGTAAGATCTTGGACTCTCTCTTGGTTGATCTAAATTACCTCACTCTTAATGGGAAAGCTCATTTGCTTTTTACTGTCTAGTAAACATTTTCCTGTGTATGCTTTCTCTGACTTTCATTTTGCTATTAACTTGAATAAATGAATTGCCTTGCTATTTACTACATGTGTTCATTGTGGAACAGGCATCTGGTAATAAGGAGGTCAAGTCTCAGATATAGTGCTCAAGGTACTTTTTCCTCATTAAAAATTGTGATCAGGAGTTTAGCTTGAATCTAAAATTTACATCCCCTAGAAGAAACGTGTTAAAGGAGTAGATTAATATTCTGTTCTGCTATCCCTTTTCTCTGAGGAGAGCAGAGTAGCCAGTCTCTGGCCATAACCTGATGTTTCACTTCCCCAAATTAGTCAAAGCCTTCTTTGGAGAAGGGTGGGGGAAGCAGACACTAAAGATGTCTATTCTTGCCCACCAGTGAGCCACATTAAGACAGACCCATGTGAACATACCTAATCCACATGGAAAACCAAAATAGGACTCACACACCCTTACACAAGTATTTCTTAAGTACTTATTATGTACTATGTAGTGCGCTAGACACTAGGAATATAAAGATAAAATGAAACAGTCCCTGCCCTAAAGGAACTTCCATTTTATTGAGAGAAAATATGTGCATAGAAATGTTTAGGAAAACTATATATATATATATGTATAGTAATTTCCAGGGGAGGGCACTAGCAACTGGAGGGTTTAGGAAAGACTTCCTTCATGGCACTTGAGCTGAGTTTCGAAGGAAGATCAGATTCTATGAGGCAGAAATGAGGAAGGAATACATATAAGGTATGGGGGTGCATTCATTCAAAGGCACAGAGATGGGAGATAGAATGTTGTGTTTGAGAAATGGAAGATCAAGTCAGTTTGGCCAAAGTGTGGAGTATGTAGAAGAAAGTAAAGTGTAGTGAGGCTGAAAAAGTAGACTGGAGCCAGAATGTGAAAGGTGTATTATGGATGCATTGTCTTTTCACCGGAGGTACATATCATAAAGCTCAGTGTCAGGTTTGCACTAATGTGCATGGAAATGCCAGGAAAAAAATTTGCTGAACTGCAGCTTCTTTTTTCATTTTATTTGTCTTTTTGATGTAAATAGTATTTTATTTTTTTCCAGTTATATGCAAAAACAATTTTCAACATTCATTTTAAATAAGATTTTGAGTTCCAAATTTCCCTGCCCCCTCCTACCCTTTCCTTCCCCAAGACAGCAAGTAATCTGATACAGGTTACACATGTGCAATCATGTAAAACATTTTTTCACATTAGTCATGTGAAAGAAGAAACAAAATGAAAGGAAAAAACCATGAGAAAAAGAAATAAAATGAAAATAATATGCTTTGATATTTAGTTCACTACCAGGCTTTTTTTTTTTTTTTTAAATGAAGATGAGAAAATTGACGCTTAGAGAGGTTAAGTAACTTACCGAGCTGGGAGATGTCAGGACTCAAATTTGCACCCAGGTCCCCTGACTCCATCGTAAGTGCTTTTTTCTCTCTATACGAACAGTTGTTACAAGAGAAAGTATTGCTTGGTCAAGGTTGGAATAGAAAACATCTGAGTTCCCTACCGACTGTCTGATCTAGAAGTAACCACTGACCAAAATTGGTTCCTATAGTTTGCACACCTAAGTACTTCCCTTTTTCTCTGTAGCTATGCATTACCCCCTTAGGAGATCCAGAAGCTTTTGGCAGACTCATATTCTATGTGCCATCTTTGCTTGAAAAAGGTACAGCTCATTCTCCTTTATCATCCCTGATGATGTGTCACCAGGAAGGTTTATCAACAACTGGCAACTTCCAGCAGCCCTCAGTTATGTTCAGAGTTGTGAAAACAGAGAACTTTAGACATGGAGAGTCACCAAGGATGGTATAAGAAATTGTCTTTCTGCCTCCTCATAACTTCCACGGTCTAGGAGCTGTGTTTTTGTCCTGGCAGGAATTAAATGGGAAATCCCTGGGTCTGATTGCTTTTCTTTAAGAAGTAATCCTAGGTTCCTTAAAGAAACAGCAGAGGTGCCATTTATTGTACACATCCCTTCTTACCCCCCAGTTAGTGTTACTGTCATCCTTTTGAAGTGTTGATTTACTTGTCTGAATGTTTTCCTCAGTAGAATATAAGCTTCTTAAGGGCAGGGACTGCTTAGTTATGTCTTTCTCTCCCTAGTCTTAGCACAGTGTCCATAGCAGCACTTAATATGTGTCTTTTGAATTAAGTTAAATTCATTTCTAGCTAATATTGTGTTCTGCCTGTGTCCTAGATTTCTGATATGACAGTATCCCAGTGTCCTTTCCTGGACTGCTGATTTTTACTGCCTGGCTTCCTGGATTCTGCTGATTGCCAGGCTCTCACCTGTAATTCTTAGGGAAACACCATTTAAAAACAATCTTATTTTTACTTATATCTATCTTAAGCAATCTTTATTTCTGAATATCTTTCCCTGTTCCACTATCAATTAACCATTTCTTGTAATAAAGACAAAAAAAAAAGTAGCTCAGAAAAACCAACACCAAATCCATAACTCCTCATCTCTGCAAAGACTGGTGGAAAGTACTTGTTTTAAGTCTTTTCCAGGGCTGTACTTGATCATCTAGATGGGTTGATGAAAATGTAATGACCAACGAAGAGCCCAGAGTGTCTTCTGGTCTGGCCCCTGGGTATTTGTGAGTTGGGTGATTCCTGGCCCTGACTGGAAGTATCATTTACTGCTCCGAGTTAGGCATGTCTAAGATTGTGTGCATAAATATTTACCAGTCAGCTTTCTGGGAGAAAAATGTATGCAATTTAAATTTAATTTAACCATGTATTTAAATTTAATCTATCTCATTGACAGCATTCAAGTATTTTTCTTTCTTTCCATTTCCATTCTTGTAGTTCTACATATTTTTCTTTTGTGGTTCATCATTCTGCTTTAGTTCATATAAGTCTTCTCCTGATTCCCAGAATTCTTAATATTTGTGAAGGTTTTGCAATACTCCACTACATTCACACGCCACAATTTATTTAGTCATTGCCCCATTGATGGGCACTTACTTTGTTTCCAGTTCTTTGTTTCCACAGAATTTGGCAGCTATTGTTACCAGTAGTCCTAAGGAGGGCTTCAAACTCTCTCCTACTCTGAGATTGCCTGAAGACAGCATAGAAAACCAAGAAGAGCCCTGACCTCTGGGGTTGATGCTCTGTTGTAGACTGGCTCCTTACATGACTGTGGCAGAGTCGATCATCTGAGAATGAAGGAGAGTAAGAACTGTCTTTACATAGCAGAGCAGCAGGGTTGTGTTATTTGTTGTTATAAGATGGTTGTCTGGCATTCCTGGGTAGTTTTCCCTCTATGTCTATGTTTTCCTGTGCTACGTGTGTGTTCCTTGCCAAGTCTTGTGCTCTATTGTATGCTGTCCAAAGTTTGGGGCATGCAAAACACCAAAGGTTTGGATGATTCTATATTACAAGGTCAGCAATAGTTGTATCTTTTACCCCACCTTCTGAGTCCTTTCCTATTCTCCAAGGGTGATGGTGACAGATATCACGGGATCTCAACATTGTTATGTCTTTAATTCTTCAAGCCCAACCCTACCCGGCCAGACTCATGACCTATTGTTTGCCTCCAGTGTTTGGTATTGTTAGGCACCCCCAACAGACTGCCCTCTCATCCTAGAGAGCTTGTGGTTGTGTCTTCCAGCTTCCATCTTGATGCCTGGCCAAAGGAACACCATGCTTACCGATATACACTTCTCTCAATCCTGACTTTCTTAATTGAGTTCTCTCCCAGAAAACTAATGGTAGATGGAAGGACATTGAATGGAAGAGCCAACCTGGTGAATTGGAGAGAGGATTATTGATGGGCTGAGCAGTCAGAATCATGCTTCATGATCAGTAAGTTGAGGTCCTGGTGTTGTATAATGACCTTGAAATATGAGAACAACATGTTGTGGGGTATCCCAGCAACAGTGTCACAACATTGATGTCTGTTGATCAACATTTCCAGCTGGTGAAAGAGTCTCACCTATTGCTGGCTATTATTATGGCAGGATTTCAACCATGGTCTTCTACTGGTAATATGGCACTCCACACAAATATTTCTCCATTGCTCTTTGGATCACTCACAGTTTTTATTCTTCTTTGATGGAGATGTATGGTGATTAGAGTGCTGAACTAGGCATTGGAAAGACTTTGTTTCATATCTCACTTCTGATACTAACTTTGAAATCTTGGATGATCCATTTAGCCTTTCTGACCTCAGTTTCCCCAGTGTATAAGTTGGGGATGATAATAGCCAAACTACCCTCCTTACATATTGCAAGACTTAAATGAGGTAATGTATGTAAAATGTCATAAAATTTAAAGCACTAAAAATGACAATTAGTATTATTAAATGATTCATAGGCATAATGCATTATCATGAGAACACTGGCATTAAAAAGGGAGTTTTTGTGTTGGAGAAGTGTTGTTCAACTTTCCATTTATGATCTACACTGCTCCCCTGCTCTTATAAAACAAAATGGAATGGATAACCCACAGAAAAAAGGAGATGTTGGGAAAATTTAGAGCAAAGTAGAAAAAATTGTACTTATTTTTATATTCCCCAATTGACTTTGATATATACATAATTCCATTTTTTAACATATTAGAGGAGAAAAATGGCATTTGTTGTTGTTTCTCTTTCATTCTTGAAGAGGACCATGACATCAAGGAGGTGATGCCATGACATGCAAGAGATTTTGGATTTAAGTAAGGAAGGGCTGTGCAAAGTCACCAACTTCATTTTATCCTCTGGAGCCATCTGAGTCCAGTGGTCAGATATAGATCAGGGTGACTAGAGATGGCCCTGTATACAGTAGGAGACCTTGGTCTTTTTAAGTTTAGGTATCTAGCAGGTCTCAGTTGAACTCAAGCAACATCCATTCAAAGATTAAGGCTAGGTAAAAAATGAGGCAGAGAACGGACTCTTTACCTGGGAGGGGAAGAAACTCAGGGTTTCTGGTCAAAAGAAAAACAATTCCTATTTACATTCACTCTCAGCAAATCAGGGGTCAAACAAGTGAGATTTGTCCTGGGACCTGTTGTTGCTCAATCGATGAGAACCAGAGTGAATTGGGTTTAAGACTTAGTCCTAAAGATAAAAAAGAAAAGGTTTCAGTGATCAAAATTCATATTATTTTAGACAGAGTTCCAGCAGGTAAGGGTATGATACCTTGTGTGGACAGAGGGCAAGAAAGAGTGAGAAAAAAAGGAAGAAAGAAAAAAAAAGGAAGAGAAAAAGAAGGAAAGAAAGATTATTGCCCAATTGCCCAGTTCCAGTTGGGTCCCCATTTTTAACACAATAGAGGAGAAAATAGCACTAACATTTAAAATTTCCTGGAATACCAGGGTTCTATGGAATAAAATTTAGGAAATGTTGATGTAGTTGAATCCCCTAATTTTATAGGCAACTGAGCCCCAGAAAGGAGAAATGACTTGCCTAACATAACACTATTATTTAATGGCAGAACCCCATAGATTCCAGGTACGTTTTTCCAGATAGAGCAAACGAATGACTGGCCAGCCATGATTTCTTTTTCAACCAACATTATTTGCCACCAAACTGTCTTAACACAGGACATGTCAAGAGGTTGGGAAGGATGAAGGGAGGACTCTTTCCTTCCCGACCTCAAGCCTTGGTATTGGGGTGGAGGAGGGTAATGCTTTATGATTCTTGAACTTAAGTACTACTCCCACAATCTGTGCCCAGCATGTTTTGCACTGGTTTTTGTCCTAGAAGAGCATCTTTATTGGATCCATCAGTAAATCCAGCTGTGGGATAACCACTTCAAACAAGAGCACATCACCACCCTCTGTGGAGGGTGAATGCTGTGAAATGAAAGGAAATAACCTAGAATTTTCTAGATGTGGGATGGTGTGGGGGTGGGGAGAGAAGGCTTTCACTTTTATTCAATTATTGTTTCAGCTGCTGTCTATATTACTTATAAAATTCAGCTCACATTCTTATCCGCCCTGAGCTCTTCATTGACAAAAAAAAAATCCCATCTCCATTAGCTGACTGAGGAACTGGTTTCTACTGCCAATAATATTTGATGTTCAAAAGCAGAGTGAAGGGATGCCAAGATCTCTTACTCCACATTAATCTCTTCATTATTTCTGACATAGATATTCATATTGTCATTGCAGATTTAATAGGTGATAATGGTAATACAATTCTAGTGTATTAGGTGCAATCTTGGTCAATGAGTCTAAATTTTTAATATAAAACAGATATATCATACATGGAGGGTAAATGAGCCCGAACGAGGCACCTCACAATGGGCATCACAATGGCTCTGCTGTCACAATAGTAAAATGGACTTTTCATTACACTGAGTGATTGGCATCTTTTTGTGTCCATTCATGGCTGAAAAATCTAGTGTTAAAAAAAAGAACAAGTATGAGACAGAGAATGCTGAGAATTTCTCCCAGTAAAGCAGTGGAGAGTTTATAGGGTATGGATGTTGAGATGCTAAATCAATCATTTCAGAAGGTACAGAACAATGTACAAAAAAAAATACCCTGTACTGTTAGATTGTATATTTCCATTTAAAACCTTTTTATTAGCAGCTTTTAACTTGTGTCTCTCCAATACCCTGGGAAACTGAGGAAAAGAGAGTTTAGGGGAAGTATTGGAGGTTATATAATGATTCAATGTCAGGATTAGAACTCAGGTCTTCTGACTTTTAATCTAAGGATCTGCTTGTTTTATTCCTGCCATTCACTCACCTTTAGTAATCTCAACTGATCACTGATTGACTAAGAAACATTCTCAGGTTTTGTGATGCCAGAAGGACTAGGTCCCCTAATAGGTCCAAAGGTCTCTCTTTTCTTCTACATGATGAGCTCTAGAACATGGCTTGCTGATACCTCTTACTGCATTCTAGCTGCTACCAGGTCACCTTTCTGAGCTAGATAACCCAACATTCAGGTGGATCTGAAGGAGAAGACAAAAGTATTTTTTTCTCTTCCCTCACCCAACTCCTCAGAAATAGCATACCATTCTTCTTTTAGGTATTTTGAAGGGTTTAATATCAAGTGCTAAAGAGAAATGTATAATAGCATATTGCATATTTGTAAAAATGGTCTGTATTTCAGAAAGAGCAAATAAATATTTGACTTACCAAGAATTTTCAGCCAATTCCATCTCTCCTCATATTTTCTTAATACAGAGAACTTTCTAAAAGATTTGTTGGCACCCAATTCAATGCTTTTTTCTACTCTATGATGATACATCCTAAGTTACACTAGGAAATAAAAAGGGAACACTTCATTTAGGTCTTTTTAGTCAATCTGAACCTTTTATGCATACTTGCAGGCAACTAGACCTAGCTCTTTTTAAATCTTCTTTTCTTCTGTCTGGCTGACCTTCTCCTTTTATTTTTTTTTCATCTTATTTCTAGGGTACAGCTGTCCCATTGCTTGGATCAGACAGTTCAGTTATTAGAAACTAGACAAAACAGAAGTTTAGGTGTCTTCTTGGTCAGTAGCCAATGGCAAAAGTTTAGGTCTGTTTAAAGTATATTTTCCTGGCAAAAACCAAGATGGCGGATTAGGGGCTGCCAATCAGCTGAACTCTCCAAACATTCCCCTCTAAACAACTTTAAAATAATGTCTCACACCAAGTTTTGGAGTAGCAGAGCCAACAAAAAGTTGAGCTGAGATATTTTCTGGCCTAAGAAAACTTAAGAGGTCTGTAGGAGGAGACTATAACATCAGGTCTGGAGGTCTGGTGTTCCACAGACTGGGTACAATGTCAGCAGCAGCAGCAGCAACTGTGGGAGCTCTCAGACCAGAGGTGGTGAGGAGCTCAGACAATTGCTCAAAAAAGAGATTACGGGGGACCCTTTGCTGACCCTGGATACACCTGGTGCTGATTAACAACTCTAGTGCCCATCTATAGTTCTGGATCACAATTCTGGGGCAGTTGCACCTCCAGAGTGGAGAGGAACACTGGGGACTAGGAACAAGGAATCAGGGGTCCTTGTCACTCTACCAAAGCAGAGAAGATTGCTAGAATATGCAACTATGCACTCTAGGGAACCAGAGACCTTCTTTGGTAAGGACCAAAGCAAAGACCAGAAGACCAGTGGCCACATTTCTCCCAGAATCACACTACTTTGGAAGCACCAAAAACTTGCAGGACCCCAGAACTAACTCTGAAAATAGCAGCATGAAAAAGACTGAAGTTTGGAAGAATACCTCCCCACCCTCAGGTGAACAGAGTCCAACTTTAATATAATTTTCAAAGTCAGGAATTAGGCTGGAAAATTGAACAAACAACAATACCAGCAACAACACCATCAAGAAAATTTGATCACAGAACACTACTACAATGGCAGGGAAGATTAAGAAATAGAAGGAGACAACAAGTAAACAGCTATTTAAAAGTCTCAGAAATGCAAATTGGACACAAGCCCAACAAGAATTCCTGGAAGAGTTAAAGAGATAAGAGTGGTAGAGGAAAAAGTGGGAAAAAAATGTGAGTGATGCCAGAAAATTATGAAAAAAGAATAAATGATTGGTAAAAGAGACACAAAAATGCTTAAGAAAATGGTGCCTTAAAAATTGAATTGGCTAAATGGTAAAAGAGGCAGAAAAATCCAATGAAGACAAGAATTGCTTAAAAAGCTGAATTGACCAAATAAAAAAAGATATAAAAAAATTTCTGAAGAAAAGAACTCCTTAAAAAGCAGAATAGGTCAAATGGGAAATAAAGGTACAAAATTTCACCAAAGAAAATGATTCCTTAAAACAAATAATGGAGCTAAAGACTATAAAATGAAATAGACCTCTTTCTAGGAGGAGAGGCAGGACTCCAGAGGGCAAAATTTTTCATAAATATTCAGATATGGTCATTGTATCAGTTTGTTTATATAGTTTATGCTTAATAATTTTTAAAATTACAATTGTGACTGTGTGTGAAGTATGCTGTGCTTTTAGCAAAGGAGGGGGGGAAGTTTCAGAAATGGCAGCAAAAAAAATTGTAACATTTTATTTATATTTTTTTGAAACCTGGTTCATCCCCTGATATGAGTTATCACACAGAGAGAATAAAAGTATGTTCTCCTCTCCACCTCCCCCACTCCAGGAAAAGAAAATGATTCCTTAAAAATTAGAATTGTTGAAGTAGAAGTTAATGTCTTTATGAAACATCAAAAAAGAATGAAAAAAAAGAAAATTTGAAATATTTCATTAGAAAAACAACTGACCTGGAAAGTAGATTGAGGGAGATAATTTCAGAATTATTGGACTATCTAAAAGTCATGATAAAAAAAGAATGCAGATATCATATTTCAAGAAATTATCAAAGAAAACTTCCCTGATATTCTAGAATCAGAGGATAAAATAGAAGTTGAAAGCCTCCACCAATCACATCCTGAAAGATATACCAAAACAAAAACTCCCAGGAATATTATGGCCAAATTTCAGAGCTTTTTGGTCAAAGAAAAAATACTTCATGTAGCCAGAAAGAAACAATTCAAATATCAGGAACCACAATCAGGATCACATGAGATTTAGTGGTTTCCACGTTAAAGGAGCAGAGGGCTTGGAATATGATATTCCAGAGGGCAAAGGAGCTACCATTACAACCAAGAATCACTTACCCAAGAAAACTGAGTGTAATCCTTCAGGGAAACAGTAGATATCTAGTGAAACAGAGGACTTTAAAACAGTTCTGATGAAAAGACCAGAACAGAATAAAAAAATTTGACATTCAAACAGAAGACTCAAGAGAAGCATAAAAAGGTAAATAGGCAAGAGTAATCATAAGGGACTGATAAAATTAAACTGTTTACCTTGCTATGTTGGAAGATGATACATGTAACTCCTAACACCTTTATCATTATTAGGGCAGTTAAAAGGAGTTTACATAGGCAGAGAGTGTGGGTACGAGTTGATTATGATTAAATGATCTTCAAAAGAGCAAAAAGGGGAGAGTGAGGGATGGATTGGGAGAAGAAGGAAGGAAAAGGTAGAATGGGAAAAATTTCCTCACATAAAAGAGACATGCAAAGAACTTTTACAATGGAGGGGAAGATGGAATCATGATGGCAGGTGGTGTTTGAGCTTCATTCTCATTGAAACTGGTTCAAAGAAAGAAGAATATACATATGTATATACACATACACATGTATATTACACACACATTTTATATATATATATATATATATATATATATGAGGGGATGATAAAGGGGGAGATTAGAAGTAAAATAGACTTTTAAGAAGGGAGAGGATTAAAAGAGAGAAGAAGAAACAGAAGATAATGGGATGGAGGGAGATACATAGTAATCATATTTGTGAATGGGATAAGCTTATCTATAAAATGGAAGCAGATAGCAGAATGGATTAGAAATGAGAATCCAACAATATTTTGTTTTGTTTTTATAAGAGACATACTTAAAACAGAAAAACTCACAGAATTAAAATAAAAGGCTGGATCAGAATCTAATATGCTTCACTGAAGAAAAAAAAGCAGGAGTAATAATTATGATCTCAAACAAAGCAAAAGCAAAAATAGTTCTAATTAAAAGACATAATCAGGAAGGCTACATTTTGCTAAAAGGTGCAACAAACAATACAATAATAACAAAATTTTTACAGCAAATTTCTCTGATGAAGACTTTAATTCTCAAATATATAATGATTGTAGAACTTATTTATAGAATGAGTCATTCCCCAATTAATAAATGATCAAAGGATATGAAAAGGCAGTTCTCAGAAGAACAAATCAAAGCTATAATAGTCATATAAAAATGCTCTAAATCACATTGATTAAAGAAAGATAAATTAAAATAATTTTTAAGTACTACCTCACATCTACCTATGAGAAATGACAAATGTTGGAGAGGATGAGAGAAAAATAAGCATACTAATGAATTCTTGTTGGAGTTGTGAACTGGTCCAATCATTCTGGGAAACAATTTGGAACTAGCCCAGAGGGCTATAAAACTGTGCATACTCTTTGAATGTAGCAAGACCACCAGCAGGTCTATTTCCTAAAGAGATCAAAGAAAAAGGAAAAGGACCTATATGTACAAAAATATTTTTAGCAGCTCTTTTTGTAGTGGCAAAGTATTGGAAATTGAGGGGATGCTCATCAATTGGGGAATGACTGAGCAGATAATGACATATGACTGTTACGGAGTATTATTGTACTATAAGAAATATTTCAGGAAAATGTGGCAAGACCTGTATGAATTGATACAAAGTGAAGTAAGAAGAACTGGGAGCTCACTGCCACAGTAACATTCATGTTGTAATGATGATCAGCCATGAAAGATTTGGCTGTTCTGATCAATACAATTATCCAATACAGTCCCAAAGACTCATGATAGAAAACTGCTACCCACCTCTAGAGAGAGAACTGATCAACTCTGAATACAAATTGAAAGTATAATTTTTGTTACTTTCTTTATTTTTCTTGCTTTTTAAAAATATATGGTTAATATGGAAATATGTTTTGCATGATTTCACATGTGTAATTGATATAAAGTTTGCCTTCTCAGTGGGGAGGGGAGTAAGAGAATTTATAACTCAATATTTAAAAAGAAAAAGGTGTTAAAATAAACTATATATGTGTGTACATATATGTATATGTGTGCATATATGTATATATGTATGTAATGTGTGTGTATATAAATATATATATACAATTTTTTCATCTCAATTTTTTTTCTTTCTATGAGAATCCCTAGAATTAATAGAGGCTTTCTTGGTCTTCAAATGACCTCTTCTCTACTTAGTGATCTTAAAGAGAAACCTCATCTGAACCCGTTGAGTGAGAAAGAACCAATCTCTCCAAGAATTCTCCCCTTTGAATTTCAGACTATCTAGCCCAAATGGCATTCCTAATTTTACTGCACTTGACTACAGATTTTAAGCTTTTGGCTATCTGGAAACTCTTCTCTCTCAACTTTGACCCATACTTTTGTCCTGGTTGTTTCAGAATGATTCTTCTATGTGGTTTCAGGGTTGTAAATACCCTTGTTAATGAAATGGACTTCTCTTTCCTTAGGAAACCCATGTCTCTGCTCCCGACTGTCCTTTTGAGAAACATATGGGCTAAGCTGTCATCTTTCCTTTCCTGGAGCCAGATTCAGCCATGTTGGCAGACAGCCTAGACTCTTCTTCTAGTTTTTATCTTCTCCTTTTTGAAACCCTGAATCCTACTGCTATCTTCCCAGCAGATTCTTATTTCTAACCTTGAGTGTATCCAACTCATTGATAGGACTGTGCTACTCCCTTGATCCAATCCACTGTCAATATCATCAACTTTTTCTTCCTTAGCTCCACATACACTCTGGGTCTCAGGACCTCTTCCCTGGGGAAAGGCTTTCTAGACTCCTGGTTCTACTATAATAAAATAAAATAGTATTCCTTCTCCTAACCCCTACTACCCTAAACCAATGCATCAAAGAAATCCTGTAGCTTATATAATATCCCATAATTGCAGTCCCTAATCTCTGCAAAGAAGGGAGGGAAGAACATTATCTTATCCTTTCTTTAGTTTTAAGTTGGGTCATTACCATTACACAGTGTTTGGTTTCCATTTTTTATTCCTTCCATTTATATTCTTGTAATCATGTATATTGTTTCTTGCTTATCCTTTCTTCTCTGTACATTAAGTCAGTCAGTCAGCAAATCATTTATTAAAAACTTATTATGTATTAGGAAACGTAGTTTTTATTTTATTAGTTAAGCAGCTTACATTCAAATAGAGGAGACAACGTACAAGATATATACAGTGTAAATGGAAGGTAATATCAGAGGGAAGGCTCTAGCAGTTGTGGGAAGGTGAGGGAAGACCTTCTGCAGGAGGCAGGATTTAACTGAATCTTTTTTCTTTAAATAATATTTTATTTTGTTTCCAAATTACATGTCAAGACAATTTTTATCATTCATTTTTACAAGATTTTAAGTTCTATATTTTTCTCTTTCCCTCCCTCTTTTCCCCTCTTCTGAAAATGGTAGGCAATTTGATATATATTATACATGCGCTATCATGTAAAACATATTTCCATATTGATCACAGTCATGAAAGATGAAACAGATCAAAAGGGAGAAAAAAACATGAAAAAGAATAAAGTAAGTGAAAAAAATGCTTTCATCTGTATTCCGAGTTCATCAATTCTTTATCTGGATGTGGATAGCTTTTTCTTTTGTAAATCCTATTTGCTTATCTTGCTGAGAAGAGCTGAGTCATTCATAGTTGGTCATCACACAAAGTTGCTGATACTGTGTACATTGTTTTCCTGGTTTTATTCATTTCACTTCGTATCAGTTCATATAAGTCTTTCCAGGTTTTTCTGACATGTGCCTGTTCATTTCTTATTGCACAATAGTATTCCATTACATTCATATATCACAGCTTGTTCAGCCATTATCCGAGTGATGGGCATCCCCTCAGTTTCCAATATTTTGCTACCATGAAAAGGGCTATTATAAATATTTTTTTCATGTAGGTCCTTTTCTATGATCGCTTTGGGATACAAACTTAGTAGTGGTATTTCTGGATCAATTTTCCAGATGAGCTTTATTGCTATTTTTTCTAGCACTATCAAATAATTTTTTGATAGCTTGATTGGTATGGCACTGAATAAGTAAATTAGTTCAGGTAGAAACTGTCATTTTTGTTATATTGGCTCAGCCTACACATGAGCAAATAATATTTTTCCAGTTGTTAAATTTGACTTTATTTGTGTAAAAAGTGTTTTGTAACTGTGTTTACATAGTTCCTGGGTTTGTCTTAGTACTGTTTTATATTGTTTACAGTTATCGTAAATGGATTTCTCTATCTCTTGCTGCTGGACTTTATTGGTCATATAAAGAAATGCTGATGATTTATGTGAGTTCATCTTATATCCTGCAACTTTGCTAAAGTTGTTAATTATTTCAAGTGGTTTCTAAGATTTTCTAAGTATACTGTCATATCATTGCAAAGAGTGATAGCTTTGTTTCCTCATTGCCTATTCTAACTCCGTCAATTTCCTTTTCTTCTGTTATTGTTAGAGCTAACATTTCTAGTACTATATTGAGTAACAGTGGTGATAATGGGCATCCTTGCTTCACCCCTGATTTTATTTTGAAGACTTCCAGCCTATCCTCATTACAGACAATACTTGCTAATAGTTTCAGATAGATACTGCTTACCATTTTAAGGAATGCTTCTTTTATTCCTATGCTCTCCATTGTTTTTAATAGTAATGGGTGCTATATTTCACCAAAAGCTTTTTCAGCATCTATTGAGATAATCATGATTTCTATTGGGTTTGTTATTGAAATGGTCAATCATGATGATAGTTTTACTAACATTGAACCAACTCTACATTCCTGGTATAAATCCTAGCTGGTCATAATGTATAATCCTTGTCATATATTACTGTGATCATCTTACTAGTATTTGGTTCAAAATTTTTTTATCAATATTCATTAGGGGAATTGGTCCATAATCTTCGTTCTCTATTTTAGCTCTTTCTGGTTTAGGTATCAGCACATATTTGTGTCATAAAAGGAGTTTGGTAGGACTCCTTCTTTGTCTATTTTTCCAAATAGTTTATGTAGTACTGGAATTAATCCTTAAGTGTTTGGTAGAATTCACTTGTGGTCCCATCTGGTCATGGGAATTTTTTTCTTAGGGTGTTCATTAATGGTTTGTTCAATTTCTTTTTCTAAGATGAAATTGTTTAGGCATTCTATTTCCTGATCTATTAGTCTGAGTAATTTTTATTTTCATAAATATTCATTGATTTCACTCAGATTGTCAAGTTTATTGGCATATAATTGGCAGAATATTTCCTAATAATTGCTTTAATTTCTTCTTCATTGGTGGTGATTTTACCCTTTTAATTTTTGATACTGGATATTTGGTTTTCTCCTTTCTTTTTCTTTTAAATCAAATTAACAAATGGCTTATGTACCTTATTTTTTTTTAATAGAATCATCTTTTAGTTTTATTTATTAGAATAATAGTTTTTCTCTTTTCAGTTTTATCAGTCTTACCTTTGATTTTCAGGATTGTCAATTTGGTGCTCAATTGTGTTTTTAAAATTTGTTCTTCTAGCTTGTTTAGTTGCATACCCAATTCATCCATCTGTTCTTTCTCTACTTTCTTGATGTAAGAATTTAGAGAAATAAATTTTTCCCTAAGTACTGTCTTGACTGCATCCCATAAATTTTGGGATACTGTCTCATTGTTGTCATTCTCTTCAATGAAGTTATGATGGTTTCTATGATTTGTTCTTTGACCCACTTGTTCTTTAGGATTAGATTATTAAGTTTCTAATTAATTTTTAATCTACCTTTCCACTACTCTTTGTTGAATGTAATTTTTATTGCATTATGGTACAAAAATAATACATTTAATATTTCTGCCTTTCTACATTTGATTTTGAGGTTTTTATGCCCTAATGCATGGTCAACTTTTTTGTCAGTGCCATGTGCTGCTCAGAAAAAAAGTACATTCCTTTCCATTCCCATTCAGTTTTCTCCAAAAGTCTAATTTTCCTAATATTCTATTTACCTCCTTAGTTTCTTTCTTGTTTATTTTTTGGTTGTATTTATTGACTTCTGAGTCCTTCTAGATGTACTGTTACTGGTATAATTTTTAAGAATTAAAAGTATCATTTTCCCATGGAGGCATGTAAACATTTAGCTCTATTGAATCCCTTATGTTTTCCTTTCCCCTTTTCTCCTTTCCCCTGTTTATACTTCTCTTGGGTGTAGATATTGAAAGTCAGATTTTTGGTTTGATCCTAGTCTTCTTCTTATGAAAGCTTGAAATCCTTCTATTTCATTGAATGGTTGTTTTTTCTCTTGATGTATTATGCTTAATTTCACTGGCTAAGAGATTCTTGGCTGTAGTTTTAGCTCCTTTGCCTTCTTGAATATCATGTTCCATGATCACTGATCTTTTATTGCTGTAGCTGAAAAATCCTGTGTAATCCTGACTATGGCTCCACAATATTTGAATGGTTTCTTTCTGACCACTTGCAGCATTTTCTCCTTGACCTGACAGTTCTATAGTTTCATTATAGTGTTCCTTGGGGTTTTTATTTTGGGATCTCTTTCTTGAGGTGGTCGGTGGATTCTTTCAATGCCTACTTTGTCCTCTGGTTCCAGGATTTCAGGGGTTTTCCTTGAAAAGTTATTGAAAGATGCTGTCAAAGTCCTCCATTTGATTGTGGTTTTCAAGTAATCTTCTAGTGAAGTACATTCTGATATTTTCTCTCCTGGATCTATTTTCCTGGTTAGTTGTTTTTCTCATGAGGTATTTTATATTTTCTCCCATTTTTTCATTCTTTTGAATTTTTTGATTGATTCATGATATCTCATACATAAGCTTCTACTCGCCCAATTCTAACTTTTAAGGCATTCTTTTCATCAATTAACTTTTATGTGTTCTCTTCTATTTGGCCAATTATATTTTTAAGGAGTTATTTTCTTCAGTGGACTTTTGTATCTCCTTTTCCATTTGGCCAATTCTACTTTTTAAGCAATTGTTTTCTTTTTCCAAGCTGTTGACTCCTTTTTCATTATTTTCCTGCCTCACTCTCATTTCTTTCTCTATTTTTTTCTACCTCTCTTACATGATGTTTAAACTCCTTTTTGAGTTCTTCCATGAGTTCTTTCTGAAGTTGAGACTATTTCCTATTTTTATTGTGTGTCAAAACACACAGGTGTTTTGACAGTGTTGTCCTCTTCTGAGTTTGTCTTGATCTACCCTGTCATAATAACTTTCTATGGTCAGATTCCATTTTTTAAAAAAAATTTTGCTCATCTTTTTTGGCCTTGTTTTCTTTCTTTTAAATTTGAGCTCTGCTACTAGAATGGAATGGGAACTGTCTCAGGCTCTCTTTTTGGGACAGTTTGGTGAGCATACATGCTTCTATTATAAGACACTCAATTAATGGCTTTTGTGGGACAGCTCTCTGATTGCCACCCCCTACCTTCCCCCTTCCCCCTGCCACTTTCTACTACGGACCTTTGCAGAAGAAAATTGAAAAAAGGAAAAATGGATGGTGGATACCTTCTAACATCGAACACAAAGTTCATCCCATAATAGTTCATGTTGCCAAGAGTCCAAGCCAACTATTTTGTCCCATGAGTAGCTCTCATTAGTAAAGCCCATTCTCTAGGAGATATCAAAGGCACATTCATTCTCTCTATAGGGAGACACAATAAAAAGTTCCAATAAGATCAAACAATACCATTCTGTATGTTCATGAAGTTCATCAAGGACTTGATCAACATCCTAGATTCTGTTATGGATCCATATGCCTGCTATTTATGTATGCACTGCAATACTTTCAAAGATTCATGATGTCATTGATTCATAGATTTAGAATTCAAAGGATCTTGGAGATAACTTAGTCTAATCCTGTCATATTAAATGATAAATATAATGAGTAAGGGGTTCAAACCCAGATCTTCTGGCTAAATCTAGCACTTTCTCCACCACTCCACGCTGTACTCCTACTAATTCAAATCATAACTCCTCTACACCTTTGTAAATTATTTTTGTGAGTTAATATGGCAAAAAATAATTCCTTATCAAATAACCCTTTGAAAAAAATGAACCTTTCATAATGGAGAAAAGTTGCTCTGCAGAGGTAGGTTCAAGGGTCATGATTATCGGGTAGAAATTTCCTATTTTCAGGAGAGAGGGGTAGCTGATCATTTCTGATAACACCCACATTCCAAAGGTGGGAGCCAGAGAAGGGAATATTCCCTCTTTTTTTCATTTCTTGCTACCTCAAGCCTATATTCAGACAGGTACAGAAAACCACATTGGCATAGACTTTTAGAACCCAGTATCACCATTATGAGGAAGTATAAGGATAGGCTATCATATGTGACAGTAGAATAAGAGGTGGAAAAAGCCAAGAAGAAAGACACACACACACATATACCCAAACACACCATTTCATATGTCACAAATAATTATAACTGACATCTGACACTTTGAAATCTGCAAAATGCTAATATAACAATAGCTTTGTGAAATAGGTACTATAGGTATTATTATCTTAATTTTTTGGATATGTGTCAGGGAATTTAAATTAATTTTCTAGGATCACACAACTATTAAGTGCTAGGACAGGAACTAAGAGATAGAATTGAAACTCAGATTTATCTATATCCAAGGAAAAGCCTTTCATTCACACATTATGGTGCTGTCATAAAGAACTTTTCATTTTTCTAATGAACTGATGATTATTGCATCGATGTACGTGTTATTCCCCTCTATTAGACTAAATCTCCATGAGAGCAGCATGTCTATTTTATTTAAATTTTGTATCTCCCCAGCACCAAGAGTAGTGCTTTGTATATAGCAGATGCTCGACAGTTGTTGAATTGAAAAAGTAAGGTAAGAGAAATCACACTGCAGTGGGGGTGAAAATAAAGGGACAGAGCAGGGAAGAAAGGAAAATTTGGGGAGGGCTTTGGGGAAATGAAAGCAGCAACATGGTGTCATGGTGTCATGGCAAGAATATCCTTAAAAAGTCAGGAGGCTTAGGTTCTCAAAACAGCTCTGCCAGTAGTCAGGCAAATTACTTAGCCTCCTTGATTCTTAATCTCTTTCTCTGCAAAATCAAAGAATTAGATTAAATTACCTGAATTATCAGTGGAATGCCTACTAGTCTTAACATTTTACAACTATCTTACAGAGTGCCTATTACCCAAAAGGTAAGGGGCATGATGATGATTTTCTCATCATGGTGCCCTCCCTGTGGCTCAGGAATAGGTAATTCTCCTTCTTTGCCAATACTATACTCAGTCATCAGAATTATTGTTTCACATCCCCTTTGGTGCTCTCAATGCTTTGGGAAACTATAATGTGCTTCTAACACACAAAAAGTTTGTGAACCCGGCTAACATCATATTATTTCTGGCCTGAAATGTTTTTCTTTGTTCTTAAAGAGAATGGCAAGCTACCTTGAGGGAAATATTTAAGCATATACACATATGTATATATACATATATGTATATGTCTCTCTGTAGATGCATATTTATGAATACATGTGTACACACTTACATATCTATAGCATTCTTTGAAGTTTAATGGTCTTTAAAATCGTCTGTTTATATATATACACACATACATATGTGTGTATGTATGTGTGTGTATATGTATATATACACACATATACATATACACACATAAATATGCAAACATCTCTCTCTCTCTCTCTGTCTCTCTGTCTCTCTCTGTCTCTCTGTCTCTCACCTTTTCTGTCCATTAAATTTCAAAGAATAGTGAGGCTGGAGGGAAGGGCAGAAATGGTAAAGTCAAAGTAGATTGGGAAATCTAGCTTCTATCTTGGGCTGTTAAGGAGACTGAGCAGCTTAGCTGGTCTTTTTTATCTGTGTTGAAATCGCTCTTCTGGGAGGCTGCAGGCTTCCCATCCTGAACAGACTGGTGTGTTAAGAGTTCCCTCTGAAAGGGGGGAAATTGGGTTTTCACGTCAGAAGAAAATATTCTTGACAGTTCCGAGTGCTCCACGGGAGTTTTTCAAGCCCGAGATGTGCAGTTGAGTAGATTAGGCAGCTCGCTTCTCCGTGTTGACAGTCAGTCACTCTTGTTGCTTAATCCAAACCCAAGCTGTTTTGCAGCTAAAAGTTGTTGCTGGAAATAAAGGGGAATTGCTTCTGGAGATGTGTTATCTCTGTTCAACATGGACCTGGGCCATAAATGCTCACTCCTGCTGGTATAATATGAAGGAAGAATTTCTTTCAAGGAGTGGCTAGGTCTATTTGGATCCTCTCAGAGGAGAAGATTTCATTTATTCTGTGGACTAACATAATCATAGTAGCCACTAGGTTATATTTCTCTATACTTCATGGCTCTGTCCTTTTTCAGCTCTCTCAGAACTTGAGAATGTAGATAGATGAGTTGGTTTCTGGATGTCAGAATAAAGTCTTGTCAGGGATGGATCAATCAGATATGTGACTCCTTCTCTTAAAAGTGTGTTTATTGAAAATAAGCCATGGAAAAATCAAATTCCATGGTTCTCACCATTGTAGACAAGCCTCAGAAAAATATAGTCATTTTGTATGGTACTTCAAAGATCTATGATATCGTTGGTATAGGGATTCCCTCCACAGCACAGATTAACAAAGGTAACAAGAGCTCATGTTCATATAGCACTTGAATGGTATATAACACATTAATGTTTTATATACATATATATGTACATGTATATATATGTATAAATATATATATGTAAAATCTCATTTGATTCTCACTGTGAAGTAGACCACTATGATTATCCTTATTTTATGGATGAGTAAACTGAGGTTCAGAAAAGTTAAATGAGTAGTTATTATGAGAAGAGGGATTAGAATTCCTCTCTTTCTGATTCTCTAGCCATTATACATCATTGTTTCTCTCCAAATGCCTCCTGCCTTTTTTGTTTTGCTAGTCCATAGGCCCTAAAAGCCTACTTAGGCCCCAAACATTGATGATTTCAAGTGCATAGTCCTTGGTCATTGAAAACCAGTGACAAATAGGTCAATGTCTTTGGGGGGAACTTTATGTAAACTTGCAAAAAAAAGGCAAGATAGCACTTCTGAGTTATTCCTGTGTTAGGTGGCTGTTTTTGGTCTCCACAAGAAGGGATCTGTGTATGTGTGTGCATACACACACACACATATATACATACACATATACATATTAGTATGTGTGTGCATACACACACACACATATATACATACACATATACATATTATATATACATACATACATATATATATACACATGTATATATGTATGTATGTATATATACGTATATATTTACACACATTTTATTTACTTCATTTTTAATTTAGGGAATCAAATAAACTTTTTTATAACAGTATAATAAAAAAGATAATTGCACATTAAAATAAAAATCTATTATGTTCAACTTGCTATTCCTTTAAAATACATAATATTTCTTTCTTTCTTTTTGCTCTTTCCTCCTTCCTTCCCCAAGAGGGCTACCTTTAGACACAAATATGTGTATATATATATACACACATATATACACATATGTGTGTATGTGTGTATGTAAAATAAATCAATACATCTATTTATCAGTTCCTTCTCTGGATACAGATAGCATCTTCTTTCATTTGTTCTTTATAGTTAATTTTACTATTACAAATGCCTATATATTTTTTATTTAGTGTGCCTAGTTAAGATGTTTTAAAAACATTATCTGCCTTATTGATTCAATTTCTCCAGATTATGAAATTTAATTTGGGAGACACTGTGTCCTGGTCTAAGACATGTGGTGGCAGCTGGCAGGATTGGTGAGAGATTGACCCTGGGCTTGTGTTTGCAAGGAGAAGGGATAACAATAGTGAAGGAAAGTGGAATGGAAGGATGGAAGATGGAACTCTGGTCTCTATTATTTGATGGCACAGGAATTATGGGATCTGTGAAATGGAATCAATTTATGGGAAAAGTGTACAGCCTTGTCAAAGCAGAAAGGTTGGTCTGATGGGTTTGTCAGGGGAAGAAACAAGGGGAGGGGTAAAAATAGGATCTGTTTTACTGTTCTTTGCCTGGCTGCTAAATTAACAAAAATGACATTACATGAGGCCAAGCAAGTTGACTGTGCTCAGAAGTAAGAGGGCCAATTAATAGATTTTGTGTCAGCCCGGTTAAAAATGGAAGGGTCTTCATTTCCCCCAAGCCTGTTTCTGGGGGCATCTGAACATGACACTAATTTAACCTTGTTATCCAGGAAATTTTGCTCTTAGAGACAGAGTTCAGGAGAAGGGTTAGAGCCTAGAATGAGAAAGATTCCCTGAGTGCTGGTTCTTCCCACTGTCTTGGCCCCAGTCTAGATCTTTCCCAAAGATTGGGTCCTGAAGGATATATCTAATCACCACCCAAAAGCCTGTTCTGATAGGAAATGGTGAACTGGAAGGGATTAAATAATTTTCATGGAAAGCGATCAGCTGCTTCAAGTCTAGATATTGCCAAAAGCTTGTACCTCTAAAATTGTCAAAGAAAGACAAGGACTACATGTACAGAAATCTGTATAACATCTCTTTTGTGGTGACACAGAACTAGAAACTATAACGGAGCCCTCATCAATTCAGCAATAATTGAATAATCCTACTGTATAAATTTAATATAATGATATGGTCCCAAAAGAGGCTCAAGGCGGCACTGAAGCAAATAGTGCAGTAGATAGGGAGCTGGGGCTGGCATCGGGAAGACTTGTGTTCCAATCCAGTCTGAGATCCTTTCTGGCTGTGTGGGTAAGTCTCTTAACTTCTATCTGCCCCAGTTTTCTCAGTGGTAAAATGGGCATAATAAAAGCTCCCAGTGTAGCTGTGAGGCTCAGACAAAGCAATAATGGTAAAGCACTTAGCACAGTGCCTGGCAAATAATGACTTAATAAATCCTTTTCCACTTTCCTTCCCTTTAAGAAATGATGAAAAATTTCAGAGAAACCTGGGAGGAATTATACGAACTGATGCAGAGTGAAGTGGACATAACTATGAGAACAATTTATCACAGCAACATTGAAAAGGCAACGGCTCTAAAAGACTTAAGAACTCTGATCAATCTAATGATCCACAACGCTTCTAGAGAACAAATGATGAAGTATACTACCCTGCTTCTGACAAAGAAATTAGGTACTCAGGGCGTGGAATGAGACACATATTTTTTCAAACATGGTTAATGAGAGACTTTTTTTTTTTGCTTTACTCTGTATGGTTGTTACAAGTGTTTTGTTTTTTATTTTATTTTCCCATGGGGTGGAATAGATGGGAGGGAGAGAAAGGAGATTTTTGTATCTTGAAAAAATAAGATTAAATTTAAGAAATCAATATTTCCAGAAAGAAAAGGACATTTGTTTGACTATTTTGTTTATGAGCAACTGAGACTGGGGGTAGTAGTGGGGTAGACACTGATTTGTTTATTGATGTTGAATTTCCTAAATTGGAGGAATTAACCAAGTTAATTAACCTCTTGCAAGGCTCTTCTGATGCCCTATACAGTTGGATTAAAAGATCTGTATCACTGTTCTGAAGGGTTTGAATGAGAATTAGGAAGGTTGGGCCTTCGAAGGACCAATTCCTTTCCAAAAGTTTCAGACCTGGAAGCAAACTGGGGAGGGCTTATTTGAAAAAGTCTGGAGTTTTTGACTGGCTGTATAATACCGATCAGCTTCAGTATTATCACTTGTTTGGCCTTTGTGAACTCCCTTATAACTCTTATTTAAAGATTTTGGTGGGTGGAGGCCAAACTTCTAAAACTCATTCAGTTATTATCTGTAGTAGAAGCAACTTCCTAGAGGATTGAAGATTCAGGCTATTAAAATTACTTCCTGGTTGCTCAAGTTCAAAATAACCACAGAGAGCTCCATCCAGGTAGGCTGTGATGCTAAGAAAGAATGACCTTTCTGTCAAGGAAGGTTGGCTTAACTGAATCAACTTAGGATATCTTCAGTCCATAGCCTTGTGTCTCCTGCTGTATAGTTAAGTAACTCGCCTTCTCCTAACTGCTGAATGATCTACCAGTGTCTCATTTCATTCCAATATTGAACATAAACTACTAAGGTACTGGCTTATCCCAGAATAACATCAAACCAAAGAGATCCTATGCCCGGCTGACAATCCACTGGGGGAAAGGTGGGGTTCAGACATAGGAAGTCAGGTAACCCTCATCCTTAAGGATCCCACTGAGATTAGACATGGAATTTCCAAGAAAATTATGGGAGATTTGAAGGAATCAGAGATCCTTAGCCTAGGTGACAATTTATTGGGTGAAAGATGGGGTTCACACATAGGAAGCCAAATGGCTATCCTCCTTAGAGATTGTACTGAGTTTAGACATAGAGAGTCCATGGAAATGATGGGAAGTTTTGGGGAAGTCAATATAGGGGACAAGTATCATTCTCTAAATAAAAGTGGGGAGACAAACTAGTATTTATTAGAATTATAAGCTTGAATATGTAGTATGGATAGATATGCAGGGGTTGTTCCCAATTCTAGTTATTGTTTAATTGACCTATCCCATTATAGTGGTAAAAGTTCTTGGGAAGAATCCTGATTTGCTTAAGCTATCCTCAATTATTAACATCTATTTGTGCTGTACACCTGGGTCCTTTGTTGAAATTTGTACCCTCACAGCATTTATGAACCCATAGGATGGGTAAGACCTAGGTATGTGTTAAGACTAGGCTTACTGCTGTCAACCTCCTTTATGAAAAGTTCATTGACCTCCTTGAGGGTTATCCTTTGCTTGCCATTGTCAGCTTTGGCCACCTGGAAGCCTCCCTGTGAGGAATTGCATTTTGAATTTCTCTGATACTTGTTTTGTAAATGGTACTGCCTGTTGTGGGCTTGGTGTCCTCTACTGGTTCTCCACTGAGCTCAGCCCCCATCACTAGAGTTTGGAAGCAGAGATGTATTTTGAATCCTTTCTGTACTGGCAACTGGTTCTCTATTCCTGGTTGCTTCCTCTGCCTCTGTCTTTGCTTGGCCCCTTGTTTCATTGGGAGCTTCTGACCAGTTTATGATTTCATGACAATGCAACTGCTCTAACTTTGGGGGTTCTTGTGGCTTTGCCTATAACTATCCCCCCACCCTTTGTTAGGAGTAGGTCCTGTGTGCCTTTCTCCTTGGCTATTTTATTTGCTAATACTTAGAACCAAAGTCTGGGTTATTTACTAGTAGGCATAAAATACGGTCTAAATCCTTATTGTGGTCATGATAGGACTAAGATCAAGGGATGGAATATCCTAGACATGATTTGTTTTGCCTAGGCCTGAGGCCCTGAGGAGATTGATTAGGCTTCAATATAGGAATGATTTTAAGAACAGGTCATGATTAATCCTTATTCCTGGATACCTAGAATAGGGATAAACTAAATAAATGCCTTTTTGGGGAATCTTATATAAACCAGTGTCAAAAAGGAAGTTTAACTCTTTAGATTTGAAAGACCATTTATTCCCTTATAGACTGTTGTTATTGATCTAGGTGTGTCCCTATAGGCAGGGACATGAACAGCTGTACCTGGCATCCTTGCTTAGTGTTTGCATTTAGTAAAAGGATATTATTATTATTTTTTCATTATTATTATCATGTGCCTCTTTGGTTCAATATCACCAGAAATTGAACTTGTATTTGAGGCCAGCTTTTGCTTGGTCTAAGATATGTAACCTCAATGATGTGATGAGCTTTCTTTAAAATTTGTGGTGGCATAAATGACACTTTGGAACAGAACACCATTTATATACCTGTCACTGAATCATAAAGAGCAAGGTTAGTCTTTCTTAGAGAGTGTATGGTTGCCTTCAGGGTGTGATTTTGAGAGATTTCCCCATATCCCCACACTATCCAAAAATGTCTTCCCTGTTAGTGTGCTATGATGACTGATGTTCCACTAATAAAAAGCCATTCCTTTAGCTTAAGCATTGGTTTCTCTAGGCTATTGTTAAAAATATAAATCTTATGGGGAGGACTACTACCTTAAGTTGTTGTCAATGAAGTTTCCAGATGCTTTTATTTTTGAGAGAAGTAGCTTCTGGCCACATGAGGGCACTGGGTACCTAGCAGGAAAGGCAGGGGTTTGGGAGGTGTACTTTGAAAGAGAGGAAAAGTATATAGAAAAAAGAGGTATAGGCACTGAATGCAAATGGTAGCGGATTGCTAGAACAATTCCAATAAATGATGTGAGAAGCAAAAATTGCAAAGGAAGTAACAGACTATTCCTTGACATCTAATTTGATTCTTTGGAGAGGCATCCTTCAAATAAGGTTGTCTCAATCTCCTTACATTATGTTAACATATCATAGCCAAGCCCTACCATGAAATTATAAAAGCCTTCTAATGTCATTTGGCCAATCACCCATTTATAACATCGTTCCTATGAAACTACTTCCCCCTGTCACATTCTTTCACCTGCCATCATCTTTTCATGGAATCAATTAATGACTCCAAACAGAGTACAGCTAAAAAGTAGACCACTCTCACTGGCTCAGGCATGTGGAAATAATATTGTAAATACCAAAAGCACCCTAAATTGCAGGCCAGATCACCTTTGTTCTGAATATAGTGATTTGCCTCGATGGAATAGAAGCATCTGTCTATAATAAGTGTATTTATCTCTCTAATCTCCAAATTTAGTGAAACAAAACCAGACTAAAGCATTTGAAAGGTAATTATATGAACATATATTTTATATACACACATGTGTATGTATGTATGCATTACATTTATTTGAGAACATCTGATTTACTTCCTTTAGTTGCTACCTGTTTTAATTTAGATAGTGAGGTAAATTTTTCTTTGTATCATTGAGTTATATTTCCTTTTTGATATCATAGGGTCATAGATTTAGAGCTGGAAGAGACTTCTGAGTTAATCTATTTCAACTCCTTCATTTTATGTCGCAGGAAACTGAGTCCCAGAGAGGTTTGGCTAAGGTCAGAGACAGTGAGTATCAGAGTTACAATTTGATCCTGGTCTTCTGACTTCAAATCCTGTATTTTTTTTCACTTGAGTCACACAGTTTTCATGAGTTAGATATCAACTGATTGAGTAGTACACATTTGCTTTCCAAGGGCTAATGGACATCACTCTTAAGGGTCAAGAGATCTAGGCTCACTTCCTGGTACTATCACTGACCTGCTGTGACCTTGAGTAGGTTATTGACACTGTGTCAAAGGTTCATCATCCATAAAAATGAGTAAATAATATTCTGCCTACCTCACAGGGATGTTGTGAGACCCAGATGGATATAAAGTGTAAAGTCCCAAACATATGTATGACATTTTATGCTTATAAGTGCCTTCTCACCTCTGCACATCCCATTTTCCCCATCTTAAATGCCCTGTCCAGTCCTCTTTGTTCAAATCCCATCTGTCTTCCCAAGCCGTACTTCCTCTGCAAGGCTTTCTCAGCTTCATCAGACCCCCACTTATTTCTCACTGAACTCTTATTGCATTGACTGTCTACATTTTAGCATTTAATTCAAATATTAATTCAAACTCTTTTATGATATTTTGCATATAAATATTTCCTCTCTTATGTGTCCATAAGATTTTTGTAGGTTTAGTCTAATTCTCCATTTTGGAAGTGAGAGAACTAACTGAAGCTGTGAGAGGTGAAACTTTCAGGAGTTCAAATGGAAGACTGATTCCAGATGCTGGTGTTTGTATATGACTTTGTGCTAGTTGTATCAGGTCCCAGAATAATTGCCATAGCCTCCTAAATGAGATAAACAATGAGAAAATGGAGAACTGAAACAATCCACATGGGAAAAAACAAGTGGATGAAGAAAGGCTAGTGTTGGAATATAACATTCATTAGATGGAGAGCCTACTAAGCTAATAATAATGATGACTAGCCTTTATATATAGTGCTTTAAGATGTGCCAAGTACTGTGAGGTAAGTGGTATTATTATCTTCACTTTACAGATGAGGAAACTGAGACAGACAGAGGTTAAATGACTTATCCAGGGTCACACAGTTGATAAGTATCTGAGGCTACATTTGAAGTCAGGTCTTCCTGACTCCAGATCCAGCACTCTATTCACTATGCTATCTAGTTGTCCTGAGCTGATACATAAGTTTGGAAACGTTTGGATAGGAATGATGGACAATTATCTAGAATCAAAACTGATAAGAAGAAAGAGTGATTTAGATTGCAGTTGTAATGTTGTACATGGCTTTCAACAATTCTGAACTATTCTTTGAAACTAAAACTCATCTTTTAAATACCAGTGCCAAAATAGCTAAAGAATCAAAATTGCGGTGACCCAAAGGACAATAGAGAGATATGGAGAGTATAAGTAGAATTCACTTCAATTCAATAAACATTTGTTAAGTCCCTACTATATGCCAGGCACTGGCAAAATTCTCTGGTGCAAGGGATAGGATGTTTTACAAGCAGACTGCTAATGAAAAGTGCAAAGTGAAAATTCCAGCCCCCGTAAAGGAAGACCCTACAGCCCTCCAGTCAGAGGGGAGAAGAGGCTGAGTGAGTCAGAAAGATGTTGTTATCAAAAAAAGTTAATCAACAGGTGATGAGATTTCAAATGAAGGAAACATGATGTTCTTGGGGGAAAAATCAAGCAGAACTTCTTTTGGAAAATGGGGAGTCAGTATGTAGAAAGCAATATATCACCAGTAATGAAATACATATAAGAAGTATTAGAAAAGATAGCATTCAGTTGAGGTACCTAGGTGGCTTAGTAGGTATTGGACCTGGAATCAAGCAGAACAGAGTTCAAATTCTGATTCAGATACTTACTAATTGTGTGACTGACCAAATAACTTTACCTTTCTCAGACTCACTTTCCTTCTCTGTAAAAAGAAGGGTTTGCACTTGATGGTCTTCTATCCAATTCTACATCTATGATCCTATGTAAGATAAAAAGCAATAATGGACTAGTCATGTAACTTTCAGAGGTTGATGGACAGTCCAAGTGACATGCTGCTACTCATATAATTTTAAAAGACCTTGGGAAAGGTCTCTGGAAAGTTTGGTGGATCTTCATGGAGAATTTAATGGACACTTTTTGTGTGAATAACACAGGCTAATAAGATGTGGATGGACTGCCTACTGTACTATTGAAGAGAGTGCCCACTTTGAAAAGAAGGTAGTTTTGCTGGAGCACGAATGTCTTATCTCCAGGCCCATGACTCTGGGCCTCACTTTCCCTCTTCTTTAACAATAAAAAATTGAGACTAGATGATGTCAGAAGTCCTCATTTACCTCTAGTGATCTATGAATTTCCATGAATTTCTAATTTGTTAGTTTCTGGAGGGCAAGCACCACATCAGATACATCTGTGTTCTATCCTCAGTGCTTAGCACAAGGCAGAGAAAGTATGACATGGTAGAAAAAGTAATGAAGTTAGACTCAGAATACTGGGTTTGCATCCCTGCTTGGCCTCTTACTAGCATATGACCTTGACTTAGTTTTCTGTAAAAGGAAGATTGTGAACTAGTTTCCACTCTAAATCTATAATCCTATGAGAAGTTGTTTTATGTCTCTAGTTCACAGTTTCCTAAGATATATTGAGGAACTGGTCCTCTGATTTTTTTTTTGTATGAATTATAAATAGCAGGTCAGGGATGGGATGAGGAAGGTAAAGGCAGGGAAATATTTCTAGTAAGGAGTATGGCATGAACAAATGCTCAGGGGCAAGAAATGAGGCAGCACATAGCAAGTCCATCTCTAAGAGGAGGCATGGACCAGTTGGCAGAAGTCTCAATAGAGAGAACATAGTACAAAAGTCGGATCATTTCCAACTAAGCCAGAATGCTTTTTGACAGCACTGTTGCCAGGTCACTGAATCATCTTAATTGTCTTCACAGTCGATTTTTTTTGGTAATCTTCAAAAAGAAAATATGTCTACTCCTTAAGTGGACAAAGTCTCCCAGACAAAGTTCCTCCCACTTTCTCAGTCTCCTGGTGATAGTTCCCACTTGCTGAGCTCACCACTTTTCTGGGCAGCATGTTGACTGAGTTTTCTATTTTGTGTGCAGCCAAGACTGATTCAAAATCTCTGCCTGTACATCAATCCGTCTTGTTGTTCATTTTCTTTTTACTGGCCCAATCAATCATCAAACATCCCAATCCTTCCTGGCTCATTCTGAATTATATTTGATACCTGTCCAGCCTCATCTTTAATATGCTCACCTAGGTGATTTGCATATAGCAAACAAATTAGTGGACTCAATGATTATTTATAGGGTGACAAAGCTATAAATCAACTCAAAAACAACCAGCTGCTAATCTCCTTAGAAAGAAGTGGGTACAAGTCCCATAAACAAATACGAACTACAAAAAGTTACAGTGGACAAAGCACTGAACTTGCAATCTTAGGACCTGACTTCAAATCCTGACTGTCATTTACCAACTGAATGACTTTGGGCAAGTTACTTAATTTCTCTGGCCCTCAGATTCATCATATGGAAAATCAGGGTCACTAGATGGCTTCTAAGAATCCTTCCAACTCTAGATCTAGGGGCCCTGAAGCATCTGTATTATAAAGGTTACCATAAGACCTTCCAGCATCTAGGAACGGCTAGTGGCAAGTAGACTCCTCCCTAGAATTCACTGGTTTGTGTAACATGAAACATCTTTGAAAGAGAATTCTGTATAGAAGAGGAAGCCAAATGAGAAGAGTTTGCCTTCCATCTTGGTAGCCATGAGGAAGCATGGAGCTGAGTTGGGGTGTCAGAGGGCAATTGCTGGTATGGAATTTCCTACAGCCCTCTGAGCTTTGGGATTTTGCAGGGATGTTGTTCAAGGATGGAGCAACCCAATGCTGTGGGGGCACCAGGGAAACTACCAGGAACTGGGAGTACCATTGGGTGAGACAATGGGAACACTTTTGTTCCAAGTGAGAGAAGATCCCTGTTAAACACACAGTGGATCAGACCGTCATCTTTCCTCCTTTCTGGCTAGGAAGAGGAGGAGGCAGAGTGAGGAGAAATTGATTTTGTCTTTGTATTCAGTAGTTCAAATTGCTGATTTCTTCCCATCCAAACTCCGCCCCCCCATCCCCTTTGTTTACTGTATTTTTATTGCTATCATTTTATTCCCCATGATGAAATGAAAATTTTGTGACTGCTAATCTTTGCATGACTGGGACAGGTAGATACTGGGGAAGAGGTTTTGGTCCCTTTAGAGAGATGGGAGACATATCCTTCCTTTAGTATAGGCTGGGACACAGGAGGAAGGAGCAGACACTGATCATATTTGAATTTTTCACAATGCAAGAGAGATGAATGACAATTATACCCCTAGACAGACACAAGAACCTGTAAGCAGAAAGCTAGAGTTTTTTTCCTAATGAATAACCCTAGACTTACCTGAGATAAAGCAAACATGAGTGGAGCCTAGATGGGACCAACTTCCTATGTTCATACTGCACAGAACTAGGGCTGCCCTTCATACCTCTTTCAGGTGGGGTATTCTATGGCTTCTATACAAAGGGGACTCCCCTCCTCTTTAATATATGACAATTCTATGATTTCTCATGGATAGTTTATTCTTCTTAAACAGCTCTCTTTTCAGTTCTCTCAGAGGTCTGACTTCTGATTCAAAGTCATAATTTTGACTTATTTTGTTTTGCAATTCATCAGCCTCTAACTCTTTGCACTAAAAACCAACTTCATGAGGATTCTGATACCTGTCCCCAAGTGTTATTTTTTAATTTTGCATGTTCTTAGTATGGTTCACTGGCAAGAGCTCTAGAATGAGAGACTGGATTTTACAGTTCTAGAGTCAGCTCTGTTAAGAATCAGTGACATGAACTGGACCTAGAATTTCTCCTATTTTGGCCTCATTGTTCTTATTTTTAAAATTAGGGTTTTATAACAAGGTCTTTTCTAACTTTAACATCCTGTGAGTTTCTTATTAAATGTATTTGTGAGATGGTGTTTTTGAAAGTCATTCTTTCATGAGCCCAGCTATTCTCTGTAATTAAATTGTATATGCAGGTCCAAACAAATCCTGGTCTTTTCTGAGACAATCATGTTACCCACTGGATATTAAAGAAATGGGAATTTGACATGACTAGGAAGTAGTGAATTAGCAGATTGCAATGGAAACCTATGAGAATAAGGAGATTTGGGTTCTAGACCCACATCTGCTACTAAATAGATGTAGGCATCCTTCATTCTCAAAAGGGACCAGACATTATGAGGGTGATCTCTTGACTTGTAAGTGAATTAGATTAAGTGAGACAGAGCTTTGAAAAGTTGGTCAGTCTCACTCTCTTCTCCACGTTTTTGAGCAAGTCCTTTGCCCTCTCCTGGCCTTCCTTTTGTTTTCTGTGTCTATAAAATGTGATGGCTGTGCTACCTGAAATACAGACAGAGGATCTGAATTAGAACCCAAGCCCTACCTCGTACTACCTTGGGCAAATCTCTGAACCTCTCTGTAAAATGAATGGATTGGATTACATCACCTTTAATGTTGCTTTCAGATCAAAAGTAATGACCTTCTGATCTCCACAATCCATTCTGGCTCTCATTCCTTATGGGCATGACTTCTGGGGTGCTGGGCAGGGCCTCCTCAAATATCAACCTTACTGCTTGTCATTCCTGGATTATAGCTTCAGTCCTTTGAGTCTTAAAGTCTTAGAAGTAAATCCTTTTGGGAAAAGGAATCATCACCATCATCATCTAATATCTAAGTTATTCTTTAGCAGGGATTAGGAAGAATGGAGCACAAAACAGGGAGGTAAATGTTGTGGTCTATTTTGATGAATTATTTTTATTTCATTTTTAATCTTTGTTATAAGAGATGACTCACTGGGTAGGGGAGGTTGGCGGAGCTTATTTAGAAATGAATATAATTTAAAACAAGGCAGCTGGGTGGCACAGTGGATAGAAGTAAGAGACCTGGAGTCTGGAAGACTCATCTTTCTGAGGTCAAATGTGACCTCAGACATTTATTAGCTGTGTGACCCTGAGCAAGTCATAAGCCTGTTGCCCCAGTTTACTCATCTGTAAAATGAGATGGAAAAGGAAATGGAAAACCACTCCAACATCTTTGCCAAGAAAACTCCAAATGGGGTCACTAAAAGTCAGACAATTGAAACAATGTTTATTGTCTGAAGTACTTGTTTTTAAGTCCTTAATTGTATGTTATGGTATTTTGTCATACTGTTAGTCTTATGAATAGCACATATGACTAACCAAATGAGACTATAACTTCCTTATGGGAAAGAATTGTATCTTATACTTAAATAAACTCCTATGGTACCTAGTACCATTAGTATTAAATACTAATATATATTGCTAAATATAGTATGTTAAGCATAGTATAGACTGAATAAAGAATTTTTGTTGTTGTTCAGTCATGTTAATTGTTTCCAACTCTTCATGATCCCATTTGGAGTTTTCTTGGCAAAGATACTGGTTTGTCATTTCCTTCCAAGGTACATTTTACAGATGAAGAAACTAAGGCAAACAGGGTTAAGTGACTTGGTCAGGGTCACATAGCTGTTAAGTGTCTGAGGGCAGATTTGAACTCAGGAAGATGAATCTTCTTGACTTCAGACCTGGTACTCTATCCACTGTGCCACCTAGCTGCCCCTTGGTGGTGTTGTTGCAAGATGATTGCTATATTGCTTAAATCTATAAATTATGTATGCACTCATTGAGTTCATGGCACTGGGTTAGATGCTTTGGGTATACAGTTCAATTCAATAAACATTTATTAAATACCTACTATGTGTAGGGCATGCTTGGCACTGGGAATGAAACTGTCCCTTGGTGAGATGCAACATATACATAAGCAAATACAAGATCATGTGAAAATTGAAAGAATATTCAGAACCTGAGGCCTTAGGGAAGACTTTATGGAAGAAACAACCCCTGGGTTGAGTGTCCAAGAAAGAGGAAGACTTTGAAAAGTAGTATCAATCAAAAATAAGCATTGATTAAGCAGTATGTTCCAGGTACTGATCAAAATGTTGGTTAAAAAATTTTTTTTAATTAAATTTAAATTTACAAATTAAAAAAAAAGAAACACATTCCAAGCATGGGTGATCACACACATAAATTCCTGGAGGTGGGGAATAGAAAATTGGTTATGGGCTACAACTAACTGTCCTATTAGGCCAGAAGGTAAAATACATTAAGGCACAGGAATATTGCTTGGAGGGTTTGGGGAGAGTGATAATTGATGATGGGGAGAAGGCAGAATTATTTAACTTTATTTTGCTTCTGCTTTCTCCTTAAAGGAAAATTCTTTTTAGATTGTAAAGGACATTGCTTTGTCAAATGAGTAAAAAAGGCTAATAGGGAGCTGAAACCCAGAATAAGGAAATAGCATAAAAACATCCAACTCTATTCAATGGATTTTAATCATGGAGCTCAAACAAATGATTTCTCAGGGTCCTGACATGTAGATATGATTGCTAAGGTACCTTTTATAATTTTCAGAAGATTATGGAAAACAGAAGGGACACCACAGACAGAGTAACCGAAGAAAGTAAACGTTTTTGCAGTTCTCAAAAAAAGGTGGTGGTGGTTGGGGGTAGAGAATGGAGTTAAACTGTAGTTCTTGATTCCTTTTCCTGGCAAAATTCTAAAATGCATTATTGAGGAATGGTTAATGAGAGTATAGGAAAGGAAGTAGGCATCACAAGGAGCCACCAGCGTTGCCTTGTCCAGAACTGATCTTGCCAGGCTAATCATATCTCCCTTTTTTGACAGGATTTCCTGACTGGTAGTATTCAGCAAACACTTTCATGTTGTTCTTATAGAAAAGATGGAGAGATGTGGGTTAGAAGACAATAAAATTAGGAGATTCAGAAGTCATTCAATGGCCAGACCTAAAGTGTCATTAATAGCTTGATGTCATTTGCTAGGAACTCACTATCATAATGACAGAGTGATTTGAATTTGTATTTATTGATGAGTTTTGCTTTTAAATTATTTTTGCTGTTGCTCAGTCTTTTTCAGTTGTGTCTGACTCTTCATGACCCCATTTAGAGTTTTCTTGGCAACGATACTGGAAAGATTTTCCATTTCCTTCTTCACCTCATTTTACAGATGAGTAACGTGAGGCAAACAGTCTCAAGTGACTTGCTTACGGTCACAGAGCTAGGAAAGGTCTGAGGCCAGATTTGAACTCAGGAAGATGTCTTCCAGACTCTGGATCTGGTACTTCTATCCACTGTGCCACCGAGTTGCCCTGTTTTAAATTATATTCATTTCTAAATAAGCCCTGCTAACCTCCCCTACCCAGTGAATCTTCTCTTTTAACAAAGATTAAAAATGAAATAAAAACAATTCATCAAAATAAACCAAAACATTAACCTCCCTGTTTCATGCCCCATTCTTCCTAATCCCTGCTAAAGAATATCTGAGGTATTAGAAGATGATGGTGACTATTCTTCCCAAAGGGATTTATTTCTAAGACTTTAAGACTCATATGACTGAAGTTATAATCTAGAAATGAAAAGCAGTAAGGCAGATATTTGAGGAGCCTCTGCCCAGCACCCCAGAAATCATGCCACATGAATGATTTCACAGCTTGGGGGTAAAGGCAACCCTGGAGAAAGGCTCTGGTTCTGCACCTACAATAGCCCTGGTTTGGGTCTTGTCCTTCAGAGTCAGGAGCTCCTTCCTAGTCACTGAGAGATTGGCTTCCAAAGGAGATTGGCTTATGTCAATATTTTCTGGCTGTATTCTGGGACCCTTCCTTTTGTAGCTTCCCCAACACATTCTGTGCTTAATTCCTCATCCTACCCCAGTCCTTCCATAGTAAGGGCATACTCTTTTGCTTTTGATGAGCCCCTACTGTTTTCTTGTGATATCAGAATTTAAACCCTGCTCAATAATTTTGTGTCCAGTGGATAAAGTGTTGGGCCCAGAGTCACAATGATCTGAGTTCAAATGTGATCTCATACATGCTCTATCACCTTGGATAAATTGATTAATTTTTGTCTGCCTCAGTTTCCTCAATTACAAAATGAAAATAGTAAATAACACCTGCCTCCCAGGGTTCTTGTGGGGATCAAATGAAGTATTATTCACAACACACTTAACACAATATCTGGAACATAGTAGGCACTTAATAAATGCTTGTTCCCTTTCCTGGGGACCTCTCCTGGCATTAGGGTTCTTATGGTTTCCATGGTGAAATATGAGTTATTTTCTAAAGAGGAAATCTCTTTGGAGAAGTGCTTCAGTGTTAATGGTAAGGAGCACCTCAAGAGGAATGATGTGTCACAGATTTTGATAACAGGAGTCAAACAATCAGAGCAGGAGGAGACAGTAGATTGGACAATCTGGTCCAATCCCCTTATTCTACAGATGAGACATTGAAGCCCATAAATATTTAAGAGGGGAGCCAGGAGCTGAACTCAGTCCTCTGACTGCACATCTCATCTTCTTTCCATTATCTCAATACAATTGGAACAGATCTTTGCAGTGACTTCATTCAACTCTCTCATTTTATGGGCGAGGAAACCAAAGCCCAGAGGTATGATGACTTGCCTAAAGTCAGTCACACATGCAGTAAGTGTCCAACTCAGGTGTGGGACCCAAAGACTCTTAATCCAGGCTTCCCTTCAGTTGTATTCCTTTGATTCTTTTTCTTCTTTTAATTTGTCCATTTTCTTCCTTCCTTTATTTCTTTGTTTCTTCCTTCATTTTTCTCCTTTCTTTCTTTCTTTCTTTTTTCTTCCTTCTTTCCTTCCTTCCTTCCTTCCTTCCTTCCTTCCTTCCTTCCTTCCTTCCTTCCTTCCTTCCTTCCTTCCTTCCTTCCAATCATTTGAAAGTTAATATTGCAGAATTACAAAAACAACACAACCTTCCAAAGAAGAGGTATAAGAAGACCTCCCTTCCCCCACAATTCCTGTGCAGAGCTGGGAGGTCAATGGATGCTGAATATTGCCCGTATTGTCAGGTTTGACTTGGTCATTTTCAAAGACTTCACAATTCCACACTGCTCCCCTTGGCCCCGTAACCCACCCCAAACAAACTCACAACTGTCAGCATCCCAGGGACTAGGGCCAAAAATCGGCCTCACCATTATTTCTAGCTTGTCTTTACATTCCTAGGTGCTTAGTTATGTTATCTTTTTGCTCTAACAATATTTTAAACTGGGAGCCCTTCTGCCAATAGCCTCTCATCTGTCTTTCCCAATTTTTCTTCATTCTAATGTCATTTCCCACAAGTCTGAGGGGCTCTTTCATTGCCCTGCTTAGAAGTCTCCCTTCTGCATAGCTGGTTCTGTTGTGGAGATCCAGATACTCTGGTGTTAACTGGTCTTCCACCTGCTGCTTATTGACTGCTCTTGGTTTGTTTCCTAGAGTTACTCCAGAGTAGTTTCTGACCAGGCCAACCTAATGACCACTTTGCAAAGGGGAAGAATCTGCCTGCAGTTTGTTGGTGTCCTCTTCTCAGGCTTTACCCAGCTCCTTTGCCCAATAGCTAGACAAGGAATTTTTGCCTCCTAAGAGTGTGCTTGTACTTTACCTTCTTTACAGGTTTCACCTATCTCTTAAGAAAATCCAAATCAAACAGACTGATTTCACATTTTTCCCCATCTGTGTCCAGCAAGTATTCTGGGTTTCCTTTAGGTGTATTAGAGACTTTTTCAGCCATCTTTATTGTCTTGGACTTCAAATACTTGCACACAAGTGTTTCCTGGCAGTCCATGCTGAAGACTTGTGGCCCCATTATCACTATCTTTCTCTTGCTCCTTTAGTTAATTTACTCTCCTGTGTTTTGGAGCATCCCAGCTTTCACACTGCTCATACAACTATGAGCTATGTGACACAAGGCATCTTTATATCTTTTTGGGTGGAAAATTAATGTCTCTAGGGAGCACTTTCCATCAGAAATTTAGTAGATGTTCTCCACATTAGCTATTTCTGACTTATACCTAGCAGGTGCCCAGTAAATATTTGAATGCATGAATCCATTACCCACTGTATAGGCACTAACTGTTGCTATTTTTTTAAAAAAAATACAAATATCTGTAGGTTTTTTTTTGTAGAATTCAATCTGTGCTGTAAAATATAGCTTTCTTTTTTACCTTACCTGGGTGGTTTTTTCTTGGTAGTGCAGACTCAGGCCCTCTTACTTTAACCTCTTGATCTTACTCATAACAAGAAGGTATTGAGTGATCACCTTGAGATTTACACCCTGAGGCACAGCAGTGAGACACAGGCTCTTTCTGTGGACACTTAGAAAGCACAAAGCCTGCAGACCAATGCTCTTAGTGGATGGTGATCAGAGATTGAAAGTTTGACTTAGTTCAGGCAGGGTGTGCTTCTCAAGTGAGGAGGCCAAACTGGAAACAGCAGTGAGTGGTTACAAACAGCACTATAATTACACAGGCCATTGGACAATCAGAATATATGAATGATGGGCTGTTGATGACACATTTCTTCTTTCAGCCACATCCACCAATAATGATGGCTAGAAGCATTGTCTTTGACCACTGAAAGCATGTATTTCAGTCCATCAGAAAGCATTTATTAAATGTTTGCTGTTACAAGGCACCATACTAAGTGCTAGGGATACAAAGGAAGATGAAATGCTGAGCCTCTGCCCTCACAGAGTTTACATTACATATATAGTAGATAGAGTGCTGGACTTAGAGGTAAGAACACCTGGGTTCAAGTCCTACCTCTGATAGCTACTAGGTGTGTGATCCTGGACAAGTCACAAAATTCCTCTGAATATCAGGCAACTCTCAAGATGATCACTTAGAGCTTACACAAAAATGCTGGATAGAGATGGTTCCTACACTGATGAAATCACATTTAACAGCCTAAACTTAAAAAAAATTGAATTTCATTTTATTTTCCGTTCCAAATTCTCTACCCCCTTGAAAAACCATACCCACTGCATATATATATATATTTACAAACATATATACATACATACATACACAGACATATGTATATTTATTTTCATGAATTTATACAAGCATTTAGTCATAAAAAAAATTCTATTAGCTCTGTCCAAAAACAAAAAAAGATGGAAAAAGAAATAAAAAGAAAGTTGCTTGAATATTTAATTAGAGGTCAGCCTATTGGCAGGTTTAGACCAGAACTGTAGAAAGAGGTAATAAAAAGGAGAAAAGATAGCCAGGTCTTTCTGGATTGACTTCAGGTGAATGTTGTCAGCTTTGTCTTTGTAATACCATCACTACAAATTCTATTCATGTTTTGATAAACTTATTAAAATAAGGAATTAGCATGTCACTTAAAGATTCTCATTACTACTTTGCTTTAAACAAACTGGAAGTGATAACAGTTCAGAGAAAATAGATTCAAATCCTAGCTCTGCCACTTACTACCTGTGACCTTGGTCAGCTTATTTAATCCCAATGGGTCTCAGTTCCCTTATTTATAAAAGAGAGACTTGAACTAGATGATGTCTCAAAGCCCTTCCAGCTCTAAATCTATGATCCTATAAGCTAAGAAAACAAATTTCAGCCTATTTTTTTTTTTAAAAGAGGGACCTACTGCCTCTTCCCAATTCATTAATGAACATATTCAATTAATTATTTATTTTTAAGGAGCTCTTTTAGGCAATCAGATACACCACTCAGCACAGTGCCTAGCCCATAGAAAGTGCTTAATAAATGCTTGTTGACTTGGGTGAGTATCTACAAATGACAAGCAGTGAGGTTGATATTTGAGGAAGCCCAGATGTGTTTCTTTCATTAGTACCTAAAACTGGAAATGTTTTACTCAATAGACTTCACAACTGATTGAAAAAATTACCTGCGACTAACATCTAAAGCACTTAGTCTTTAATGGTCAAAATTATCTGCCAGAGGCCTGGGAATTAACAAAGGGATGTTTTTTTATTTCTTGTCATTTCTTGGGCAAGTGCCCCATTCGCTGAAAGGCTTAAACCACTTCTAAATGGGCTGACTAGTGGGGATTTGGGGAGGTGCGATACTGGCCTTTAGCCACTAGCAAGTGCTCTTGAATAGTTTTTCAAAACAACCAGACCTTGGACCCATATGAACTGAAAGTTAAAATCTCTGGTTCTAATTTGTAGGAGAAGCAGAAAGAATGCAATTTATAACTGTGAAAACGCTGTGCCACCAACACAGACACGACCCCCAGAAAACTGGTTCTTCAAGACATCAAAAATGAATGGAGGTAGAGGAGAGTAGATAATAAGGGCTGGGGGGCAAGTGATACCCCCTACCATCTCTGGGCAGCCATCACCCAGCCCAGGAACTAAACTTAAGCTGATTGATTTTTCTTGGCCATTAGGAAAGTAGATTAAAAGGCTCCAATGGAAGATGATTTCCTACCCATACAATTCTGTGTGGCTTAGAGAGACTAACATGCCTTTTCAAACTATTTTCAGTTTTCTATAGTATATATCCTCCATACGCTATCTTACCTCCTGTAGCCTTTTGAATCTTTTTTTTTAACAGAAAAATTTAAATAGCCAATGACATGGGTTGCTTCCTTTATCGCCCTCTAGGCTACACACAAAAGCCCTTTTCATTGTGAACCCAAGGATACAGACAGCTGAACAGTGTAAACTAGCAGGGCGATTTAGTTTCCAAATGGGAGACCAGTCTAAACTTTTTTGATCAGCACCCGAAATAAATCAATATAATGTGGAGCTGGTAATGAATGACCCATTGATAAGGAAGAGGTCCTGCAGATTTGAAGGCTGGTTCCTGGGGCTCTGTGGTAGTCCTGGTCAGAGCAGGAAGGAAAATGCCCTCTTTGCACACAACCTGGGAGTCCTCTCCTCCGAGGATGAAATACTTGTTTTCTTGTCTGCCAAGAAACCATTCCTGTGGCTGCCTATCTTATGCTTAGACCTAGGGGTTTGAAAGAATATTTCAAAACCAGTACCTTTAGAAGGGGTAAAAGTTTCAAATTAGACAGGGTATTTGGAATTCGACTTCCCTAGCAGTTTCCTACAGGAAATAAACAGCATTGGCTGTGGACATTTCCACAGAAGTGACTGTTCATTAGAATCATCAGTTAACCCCGTGCCCCTGTGCAATGCATACTTATTGTAATTAATTTTATGGCCTCTTTTTTTCTTGAAAAAAAAAAGGAGAAAAGAGAGAAAGGGGAGACCTAGACATTTTATGCTACATTACACAGGCAATTGAAAGTTGCAAGGAAAAAAAGAAAAAAAAATCAAGCACCAAATGTTTAGCAGGCTTTTCTTCTATTTTAAATGAGCAACCTATCTAAATCAATTATCAGCTTAAAATGAGCAGCCTGATCTAATTAGTCTTGGCCCCTGGTGGGTTAATGAATGAAAGGGAGGTGCTGGGCAGATGTGTGCTCCCCTTGGAGCCTCCTTCACTGACCACATTGACACAGAAGCCTTCTAGGCTGGTAAGTCTTATCAAGTGAAATTAACAAAGGAAAAGCAAAACACAGCAGAAACTCAGAGGGAGATGCCGAGGAGCCCAGAATGATTAGTTCCATCAACAGAATGACTAAGCATTGCAAAGCATATTTTCAGCCTATGTGTTTATCAAGCAGTGATCATTACCATTTGATAAGTTGTTTAGAATTGCAAATAAATCAATTCATGTTTTCTTTAAGCATGTTTGGAATGGAACAACATATTGACTTCATGAGAAAATTCATGCTAGTGAATGATGATGATCTGAGGTCTGAAACTTGGCACGTGAGGTCCCCCCTGCCAATCATTTCTTTCTGTTTATTTAAACATAACATCCTCTGTGCTATATTATGTAGGTAATTAGAAAACTAATATGATGTGGGATCAGGAAATGTGATAAACAATAAATTCAGGAAAAGGAGCTGCTGGAGAAGTATAGGTCTACCCAGGATCTATTTTTTTATACCTTGTCAGAACACCTTGATAATTCAGAGATGGTGGTGGGGTTACTGGGTGGGTAGGGAACTGAGAAGCCTCTTTTACCTAAATGTTGTAACATTTACTGGAAGGTTAACTACTTAGATTTCCTTTCTTTAGAGAATTTTTTTCTCATTCTTGCTTTTATTCCTTTTTCAAACCCTCTTCCTCTTTCTAGTATTTCTTTACCTGTTCCTATTCCTCCTTCTTATCTTCCCTGTCTTCCCAACAAACAGCATCACCAAGAATGCTTAACAAAAAAAACATGATTCTCATATGTAAAACTTAACGCTTTAGGTATCAGTGTGCTTCCAGGTTACCAAAATGTCTTGTTCTGTCACTTTCATGGGTGATGGGGTGTGGGTTTATAAGTTGGTGTGTACTCTAAAGAGGTAACCATTACAAAGCTTTGCTCTCAGGTGACATTACTGTTGTGTGCATCTCAAGGACATGTGCTCATTTACCAACACTCCTGCTGCTTCAAATAAAGAAAAAGAGTAACTAACAAGCAAGGTTTTATACATTTCACTGATAACTAATTGGGACACTCCAACAGGCATTTCTGGATTATAATGGTACAAATGAAGTGTAGAGAAGTGTTATTGTTGTCATTAGGTCTAAAACGTGGTCAGGCATCCTGCTGTTGTGTCTTCTGTCTAGGACCTGAAGTGGACAGAATGTTAGAACAACATGACAAAGGTTGAGGCGATAGTGCTGCATATGCCCTACCTCCCTCTTATTCTACCAGAGTCAGAAGGATTTAGGAAACCCTGGACTATCTTCAGATAGCAAAATTAGTACATCAGCAGATGTATCCAAATGGCTTTTTTTTTTTTTTTGCTAGAAAACAGCTGTGTAATCCTATGCATTTCTAAGGAATTCTCAGTATTTTGTGAATGAAGTTGACAGAAACAATGGCCATTCTGACATCACAATCTGAATGCATTATGACCTCTCTGGGAGAACAAGGATTCTTTTCACTGAGCCACCAAAGGGGGGAAAGGAGAGGAAAAGGAAATTATCTGCCGATTGTCTCTTAATTCTCATTTGAAAGTTTCAGTGCAGAGCTACAAAAAGGTCTGCCTGTGATGCCTATGGTAAACTTTGTAGATCAAAAGAAAGCTCTTTGGAATTTCAGATGGAAAGAAAGAGTGATTACAGAAGCCTCTGATAGCATAAGCAATAAAGAGCTGGGAAACATTTGTTTTTGCATTTTTATTATTATTTTTTAAAGTCAGGATGAAAGACAAAGGAAAAAAGGGAAAAAAGAAATCTTTGCAGGCATGGAATGAGAACTCTGTAGTTCATCATAGTTTCAACATGGATTATTACAATGATATATTCAATTAACCTCTTGCATATAACTCCCATAGTTAAATAAGCTTAGTTTGAGTGTACAATTATAACTTTTGCTAACTCTACGCAGTGTGAGTATTAAGTGTTTAAATATCCTAATATTGGAGCCTGGTAATTTTTTTAAACATATAATTACCTCTTTTATTATACTTTGATTAGATTAAAATTAATGCATTATTAAGCCATGATATGTTCAACCATCTAGACCTCTGTATAGACACAGATAGCAATTCTTTTTTTTTCCTTCCTCAGGTCTAAGTTAATTAAATTCCCTTTAATTATAATTTACTAAAAAGCTTCACTTTTACCACTATTATGTCTTTTGAACTTTGAAATTCAAAAAAAAGGACCTTAAAATGGTCTTTTACAGGAGAACTGAACTGTCAGCGAATTCAGGCAAAATTAATTATTTCAGCTTGATAAACCTTTTCATCTATTTGACTCCTTATACAGAAAAGCCAATTAATAATGTCAAACATGCTTTGCCTCTAGGGACCAGCAAGTTCTAATGAGTCTGTTTACTGTAGAGTGGCTAGCAGAATGAGCTTCATGTAGAGATTCTCCAATCGTGCCACACCTGTCAAGCTCAGTCTCATTATCTGTGTACCAAGGGCAAACCTCATTTTGTCAGTAGTGGTTTTCGAAGAACTAACAAATGCCTGGGGAAACATGCAGGACTGTCCGCCAGTAGACGAGTCACTTAATTACCAATCAGAGCAGCCAGAGTGAATTCCTAATGTTGCACAGTCCCGACCTTGTTCATTGCCGGCTATGTGTATGCATCTTACCTTATCGAGTGTCTGGACCCACCACTCATTTTCAGTCAAGAACTCATTGACCTATTCCCTTTCTCTCCCGTTGCTCTGAGAGGTGATGATGGATGAGGTGTCTCAGTATACGGCGATTAATCAAATTTGCATTGTACCACAAGTGGGCCCTGCTCGGCCGATCTGGTGGCTCCCTTTCTGACCTGATGATTAGCTGATAATTGGACGGCTCTGCGAGGGGAGAAGGCTAAATGACAGTGGCAGCTCAGAGGAGGGACACCAGCATGTATCCACTTCCTATCCTCATCTCTGATTTGTAAGCAACCAAACTATCCAGAGTGATTCTAGGGAAGGAGTAACAAAACTCTTTGCTTGAAGATAATAGGAGAATCATGGGATTTATAACTAAAAGGGGCGTCAGAGTTAAACTATTTCAACTACTCATTTTGCACATAAGGAGGCTGTAAGGTAACTTCAATTGATCAAGGCTACATAACTAATTGATGGCAGACTCTGGACTGTCGAAAACTTTGTCTTCACATTCCAAATCCAGTCTTCATTCTATTCCACCATGCTGAATTTTGTTGGAGCCTATGCCATGTTGAAAAAACAAAGATATGAAAAATGAATAGCACTGGACCTTCATCACTTTGTTTCTTTGGTTCAGGTTGTTTATAGTTAGTCCTCTGATGCTGACTGACTATTTACCTTACTTCTCACTGCTTGGAGGGACAACTAAAATGTAATCTTCACACCTGAGGCAATTACTCCTAACCCGTTGCTACCCGAGAAATTCTTTGTATTTCCACCAGTGAGGACAGGTTACTCAAAGCTATCTTGACTTTCTTTCCTGGCCTTTCTTTGAAGCAATATATCTTCAACATGTATTAGGCACCTCATATTTCTAGATCACTGTACTAAGTACTGGCTGTGATGATAGAATTTAGATAATACATAGCTCCTACCCTTGTGGAGCTTATAGTACAATGAGTTTAACTATTTGGGCCTGGGTTAACTGTAGCTTGTTGGGAAAGACATGCTAACTGGCATATATATGGAGATCACACTCTCAATCTCAGTTTAAATACTTCCTCAAATACCTGATTATAGGCATTTTCACTGGCTGTCTCCTGTGCCTGGAACACTCTCCCACCTCCTCTCCACCTTCTGGCTTCCCTGGTTTCTTTCAAGTTCCAACTTAAAACCCCACCTTCCACAGGAAGTCTGTCCTGAACTTCTTTTTCTGGTGCCCCCCACTCTGTTATTTCCAATTTATCTTGTATGTAGTTTGCATATAGTTTTTTTTTTATGTCTCCCCATTAGACTGCAAAGTCCTTGAAAGCAGGGACTATCGCCTTTCATTGCTCATGGCTCAGAACCTGGCACAAAGTAGGCACTTCAAAAATGTTTATTGACTTACTGACTCATTATGGAGAATAGGATATTGGATGAGGGTAACTCTCACTCTGGCTCTTTTTGTATAACCTGCAGGGATTGAGAAGCTCCATGGAACCCCAACTTGTCTCTCAGGCCAATGGGCATAAGGATGTGGTATCATAGCAACAGGGAAAAAAACCTGGAGGATATTCCACTGCTAAGTACTGCCCCACGTTGGACGAAAAGAAAGCCAAACTATCTATAGTGGTACTTTTTGTAGTGGCAAAGAACTGGAAACAAAGTAACTGCTGATCTATTTGGGAATGATAAACAAGGTATAGTGCATGAAGATAATGGGATATTACTGAGCTATAAAAAAATGAAGACTACAGGGGAGCATAGGAAGACAGATGAAGTGATACAAAGTGAAATAATAAGAACCAGAAAACAATATACATAATGCCGACAAACAAAACAACTGCAACTGAATGCTAAGAAATTGCAATGATCAAGTATTTCCCCAAAGAAAAGATATAAGAAGGTACTTCCATGCTAACCCTAACCCTCCATTTTTGTAAAGGCAGAGCACTGTAGGTGCGAAATGTTTACATAGATATAATGTCAGATATTTTCAATATATTGGTTAGCTCTGCTGAACTGATTTATTCCTCCTTTTAGTCTTTGCCATAAAGAATGACTCTTTGGTAGGAACACATTGAGAAATGTGAGTAACATAAAAATGAAAGATATTAATAAAAATTATTTAAGGAAAAAAACCTGGGGTCTAAAATTTAGAAACTCATTCTCCTATTAATTAGCTCTATGACTTTGGGAAAGTCACATATTCTCAGGGCCTCAGTTTAATCATCTGTGAAAGGAAGATAATAATCCCTGTTCGATGGTCCTTGTTGTGATTCAATATCCATAGACACCTTTATAAAACTGTATAAAAACACTGGATGACTATAAGGCAGTGGCATTATTTTGCTGGTGATTAGCACAAGAATATTTCTCATCTAGTCTTTTTTAATGATAGCAGAGTTGGGCTGAGAGCCATAAGGCTATCGGGAAGAAGGCCAGATAGAAATCAGGGGGTGAGTTTAAGGGAAGCAAAATGTACTCAGCCTCCTCTTTCTGTTTTCTTTTGACTAGTTTGTTTTTCCTGGGAAACCTATGTTTCTAGGGGAATCTCTGAGCATATCTGCTGTAGGCAGAGACTTATATTTTCTTAGCCTAGGGAACCAGGAAGCCAAAGGAGGCATGGGGATGGAGCCTGATTAATTCTGTCAACAATTTGTTAGGCTGCCTTGTATGTTGTCCTGCTGTAGAATACTGGGGAGAGAGATTGATGGAAGCTAAGGGACTCTTCAGTCCAGTGTGTTCTTTTCAACAAAGCTGGTGTTGCTCTTTCCTTTTAAACTATTGTGCCAAACAGAAAGCTACCCCTAGGTACTTTGCATTGATTTTTAAAAGCAAAATAATCTTGAGTAGAATTTTCAATATTTTATCAGAGAATACTCATACCTTCCATTAAGTAAGTGATTTGAAAAGTTTCACTTTCTTAATTGTGATTTTAAAAAATATTAGGGCCAAAATTTGCTTTTGAACAACATATCTCCAATTTTATGATTGTCAATAAGAAATTCAAATTTGGAATACAGATGAAAGAATTTGATTCAGGGAAACACCATTGTTCAGGATAGTGCGGCAGAGCAGTACTGTTCTGGGTCAAATATCACTGCTGACAAGAATGAATAGTAAACTTATGATCGATTCCATCAATAGTTGATCATTCAGAATATAATATTGCATACTCATTTGTCAAATGTTAATTTCACAATCAATGTGAAATCTAGCTAGTGTTTTCAGCATTGCAGAGAGCAATGTTTTCATCCCTTAGTCCTCTTAAAAGTTTCCCTATCAATCCATGTTCCATCTCTCAACCTACCAAACAACATAAAGGTTCATGAGTTTTTATAGAGGAACCACTGATGATAGGCAGCTTTTGAGAACTTTCTACCAATTGAGAAACCAATTAGAAAGAAAGCTACTGAAACAGTCTAAGTGAGGAGTGATTAGCCTTGCATCAGGGTGGTGCTTGTGTGCATGGAGAGAGGGGATATACCAAAGATGCAGAATTTAAAAATGACACTTGACAACAGATTGGATATTTGAGGTGAATGCAAGTGAGGTATCTAGTTTGATACAAGTTCCTAACTTTGCAACTTGAGTAGGATGGTGGTACCTTCCACAGTAATAGGAAAGTTGGGAAGAAGGAAAGGTTTTGGGGAAAGGATAAATGGGTTCTATTGTGGACATACTGAGTTTGGGTTACCTACAGAATACTGGATTTGAAATGTGAAATACTTATAAGGTGATGTGACCTTGGAGCTCAGAAGATTGTGGCTGGATACAGAGCTCAGGAAGTCTTCTTCATAGAAGTCGTATTTCTGCATAGAAATCATATTTAACTCCAATACATAGCAAAGGCACTTGCAGAGAAGAGGGAAATTCTTCACCAGAGTAAAGCAGTTGTGGAGAACAGTAGCTATTAACAGAAGACTACTACTAATAAGGGGATATTTGAAGATGAAACAATGGATATGAGTATAGGGTGTGTACAGGAAAATCCTAATGTCTCAAAAAATGGTCTCATTTTTTAAAAGTTTTCCATTTTAGAACTTAACTGTTAATATTCTTTATTTTCTTTAGTGTGATACATAAAATAATTTTATGATTCATTATTCAATCAATATTTGTTTTTAAAATGTTTTAAAAAATTATTTGGGTACATACTCTAATGAAATGTGCTACTCATGTCTATGGGAGAGAATATTTCTTCTTTGATTGGCAATAGTAAGTAGGCTGTGTGTGGTATGCCTTGTTGGGACTGGGAGGAATGGAGGAGGCAGTTGTGGAGATGAGGTTGAACTTAGGGTGTCTATATCAATGTAACCCTGTATTGGATTAAAAGGAGAGATATACACAGGCAAGGTCCTCCCTTTGTGGTCTTAGTTTCTTCATTTTTAAAATGAGGGAACTGGATGAGATTATTTCTAAGGCATCTTCTAGTTCTATGATTCTAGGTTATTTAGAACTGGGCACTTGGGCATAGCAGTATTGCTAGGGCAAAGAGTATCCTTGATTCATTAGCTTTTTGGGCAAAGTTGCAAATTGCTTTCCAGAATATTTGGTCTAGTTCAGTTTCACTGACAGTGCATTAGTGTACTTATTTTCCCTAAACACTCCAGAATTTGGCATTTTCTTTTTCTTTCATGTTAGCTAATCTAAAGGATATGAGGTGGTACCTCAGAGTTGTTTTATTGTGCATTTCTCTAGTCATTAGTGATTTAGAGCAATTTTTATATGATTGTTAATAGTTTTGACTTCTCAAAATTTCCTTGTATCAACTGGGAAATGATTCATTTTTTACAAATTTGGTTTAGTTCCCTCTATATTTGAGAAATAAGATCTTTATAGGAGAAATTTGTTGCAAAGATTCCTTGCTCCTCTTTCCTGCGTTTCTTCTAATTTTAGCTACATTGGTGTTGTTTATGCAAAATCTTTTCAACTTTTTGTAATCAAAATTATCCATTTTAACTTCCATGAACTCTCTTTCTCTTTTATGGTCATGAACTTTTCGCCTATTGATAGATCTAAGTGATCTCTTCCATGTTCCACTAATTTACTTATAATATCACCCTTTATGTCTAAATCATTTATCCATTTGGAGTTTATCTTGGTATACAATGTGAAATATTGGTCTATGCCTAGTTTACATTCAACTACTTTCCAGTTTTCCCAGGAGTTTCTGTCAAAGAGTGAGCTCTTGCCTCAATAGCTAGATTTATAATCCAAAGAAATAAAAAGGAAAAGGACCCACATGTATGAAGAAGTATTTATAATAGCTCTTTTTGTCTGGCAAAGAGTTAGAAACTGAGGGGATAACCACCATTGGGAATGACTGAACAAGTTGTGGTGTATGAATATGATGGAATACTATTGTGCTATAAGAAATAATGAATGGAATGGTTTCAGAAAGACCTGGGAGAACTTATATGAACTTATGCAAAGTGAAGTGAGCAGAACCAGGAGGGCACTTTACACAGTAACAGCAATTTTGTAAAAAAAAAGAATCAACTGTGAAAGACTTAGTAACTCTGATGAACACATTGATCCATCACAATTCCAAAGGACTTACGATGAAAAAATACTTTCCACTTCCAGACAGAGAGCTGATGGACTCACAGTGCAGACTGAAGCACATTTTTTCCTCTTTTTTTCTTTTTCTTTTTTTCTGTACATGGATAATGTGGAAATTTGTTTTGCATGACTTCATATTTGTAATGGGTTTTATATTTCTTGCCTTCTCAATGAGTGAAGGACCATGGGGGAGAGAGAGAATCTAGAACTGAGAATAAAATAAAACTGAATTTTAAAAAAAAAGGAACTGAGCTTTACGGTGAGAAGTAAGAGCCCTGATATATAAAAATCTTTACAGATCTTTGGTCATTATTATTAAAGTTAATACATTTTTATGGACACCACATTTTGATCACTCATTTTTCTAGGCTATTTACACTGCTTATGCCTACTGCCACATGTATGCAAAATTTTTAATGAGACTAATTAGTACATGTGCAGAACATGCTCTATTACCACCATCCCAGCTCTTATTCCTACTGGCCAGTTGAGTCCCCAGAGAACCACTACTCTCTCAGAATTCTAAAAGTAGCCTTAAGGGGTTGCGGTTATTTGCCATAGTGGCATATCTATTCAGAAATCTGAATCAAGCCTGAGGATTTCCCCAATTTCTTCTGTGTTAGGCTTTTATATTTGGGCAACGAGAAATAGTTTGAGCCTTAGTTCCCTGGACCAATTAAATCTCTAGGATGATTTTATTGTGCTTTAGAGAAAAGCCAGCATTGTCTGTATGACAGAAGTAAATTGACTCAAGTAAAAAACTGTAGCAAATCAAAGTTCCCATGCCATTCAGAATCTTATGAGACCCATGAGTAATCCCTACACTTTCAGCTTGAGTGAAATAGGGAGACAATCTTAAAAAAAATCCAGTAGAACATGATAGAAGCATGTCTCATTCAAAATAGCTACAAAGGACATAAAATATCTTTGATTTACCAGAGAATACTCAAGACTCATATAAAAGCAATTACAAGATATTTTTAAAGAAATTAAGAATCACAAAAAGTTATAGGTATTTTCATTGTTCATGGATGGACTTTGCCAATATAATGAAAATGATGATACACCTTAAATGTGCTATAGTGCTATACCAATCAAACTAGTCTAGAGAATAATTTATAGATCTGGACAGAACAACAAAATGCATTCAGAAGAGCAAAAAGTCTGGAATATCAAAGGACAAAAGGAAGACTGAAGGGAAAATAGTACTCCAAACTATATTTACTGCTGTTTCTCAGTTGTTTTAATCATGTCTAACTCTTTGTGATCCCATTTGGGATTTTCTTGCAAAAATACTGGAGTTGTTTGCAATTTCCTTCTCCTTCACCTCATTTTATAGATGAGGAAATGGAGGCAAACAGAATTAGGTGACTTGACCAGGGTCACATAGCTAGTAAGTGTCTGAAGCCAGATTTGAACTCAGGAAGATGCATTTTCCTGACTTCAAGTCCATCACTCTATCCACTGCACCACCTACCTGCCCTAGAAATTATGTTATAAAGCTTTCACCATCAAAATGATATGGTATTGGTTAATAATAGAAAAGTAGATGAATGGAACAGTTAGAAAAAGGAGAATAAAACACCAGTGAATTACCAAAATCTAAAAAGACAAATTACTTAGAGGAAAAACTTACTATTTGACAAGAACAGGTAGAGAAACTAGAAAGTAGTTTGGCAGAAATTACATTTATCACAACATCTTATACCATGTCATCACAATAATCTCAAAATGTGTGACTTAAATACGAAAGGTCACACTATTTAAAAAAAAAAGTTAAACAAATGAGATTATTTATCTTCTTCAGTTATGACTAGGTGGAGACAGTCAAAGAAGGGATAGAGGTCATAAAATAAATAAGGTAAATAAATAACTTTGATTAAATGAATTTTTTTAAAAAAACCTTTTCAAGAATAATGTCAATGAAGTTAAAAATAAGAAAGGAAACTATCACACGGGGAAAATATTTTCATTAGGTATCTATGGCAAGGGTCTGATTTAAGAAATTTATCACCAGAAAATAAGATTTAAAAAAAATCAGTTACAAACCATTAATAGTCACCTGAAAGATTGCTCCAAATTACCAATAAGGGAAATGTAAATCAAAACAACCCTGAGGTTCTCCTTAAAACAACAACAAAAAAAAGGTGAATGACAAAGGATGAAAATAATGAATGCTGGAGATCCTGTGAAAAGACAGGTACAGTAAGGAAACCATGAATTGTTCAAACCATTCTGGAAAATAATTTAGAAATTGGGTTACAAAGAGAGAGGGACACTAAAATGTCCATAACCTTTAACTTAGAGATAGCACTTTTGGGCATATAACCTATAAAAGACAGAAAAGTTATGGGATATTTATACATGAAGATATGAAAAATTCCAAGGATAGACTTGTATGAACTGATATGGAGTAGAGTTAGCAGTAGCAGGAAAATAGTATACACAGTGACTGTCGCAATGAAATAATGAAGCTGAATGTGGTATAATTATAATGATGACACTTCATCCTGTAGAAAAGTTGAGAAAGCCCCTTTGTAAGGATGGGGAGCTAGGGGTGGAGAATATTGCATATGTTGTCAAATGATCTATGTATTTATCAGTTTGTTAAAATTCTCTCTCTCTCTCTCCCTCTCCCTTTCCCTCTCTCTCTCCCTTTTCCTTCATCTCTTTCTTTCTCCCTCTGTGCAGCTTCCCTCACTTACATTCTAAAGCTTGTCATTTAATTCCTCAGAGGGGTGACTACTCATGGATTCTAGGCATCGTCTATGGATTTGCACCCCTATTGTGGCTCATCAGCCCCTGACAGTGTGCTTCCCATGAATAGTCGGCCAGTAGATATAATTAGTTCTTAGCAAAGACATTTTAATAATATAATATAGTAAAAACAGTAGTTCTAAAATTTTCTCTCTATAGATCAGAGATGTACTCTCCTACAAGTATACACAGCATCTATGGGAAGACTGGGAATGTTATCTCAGAATATTTCCTTTAGACCTGAGCAATCCAGAGAACTATAAAAATCTTGATCATGTGAAGTAGTTCATGGGGAGCTATCATGGGGAGTATCTGGTTCCCCTATTATATTCCTGTCTATTATTGAGTAAAGAGACTGTTTGAGATCTCAGTCTGAACAGAGGTTCAGACTGTTGTGTCTTACATATTGCCTGTGTATGCTATAGCTCACTAATGTGACCACAGATGTGATGGTGGCTCTACTAACCTCAAACCATTATCTGAAGAACTCAGCGCTCAAAAGCACATGTAAGACATTGGGACCTCATTATAGGACTCTGCTCTTCTATCATGTAGTTTTTTTTCTTACTTTTTTTGAATCGGTGACTATATCCCTGAACTAGGACAGGGTATCTATTACTCATATGAGAGAAAAGCATGAATATAGGAGTCCCCTACACACAATTACAGGGGAAGTATTGCTTGGATGATGTGTTTCTGTCAAATCTCTCTCTCAGCATAAAACTAATACTCCAAATAACCTCAATGAGTAGAGGAAGATAAATTTTGGGAACCAGTCACTAGTAACAAGCAGGATCAAAATACTGGGGTTTTTTGAAGTGTTTGCTTGTAGGTGAATGAACAGCTAATGAATAGCTAAGAAAGAGATGAAGGAAAAGGGAGACAAGAACTAGCTAAGAAGAACTAGCTCTTCTTGCAGACTGAGTTATACCACTGGCAGCCTTGCCTACTCATACTTAGTGTCAACAGCTATAGTCACCTGGATAGTCCATTTATAATAGTAGCTGCCTGCTTGAAAGAACCAAAAGAGTGAATGAGGTCTTCCTGAACTGAATGACTAGTCCAAGGTACTAACTGGAGTTTTCTGAGGAAAGGAAATTCATTCAGCTTGAGTTCTAATACTTTTCACTGTTGTCCAGTCATTTTCAGTCATGTCCAACTCTTTGTGACCCCATTTGGGTTTTTGTTTTTTTTGACAGAGATCCTGGAGTGTTTTGCCATTTCCTTCTCCAGCTCATTTTACCGATGAGGAAACTGAGGCAAACGGGTTTAAGTGACATAAACTTAAAAGTATCTGTGTCAAATCCAAGGCTCTATTTTACTAAATTAATTTTGGTTCCCTCAGTGTTGACTGTTCAGTTAAAGCTGCTAACAGATGGCCACTGCTTCAATTTGCTTATTGAAACACATGAAATTTTGGGGCATCAAGATTCTTAAAAAAATAATGTCTTACCAGCTACAGTATATTAGAAAGAGTGAACAATGGAAGAGGAAATGGCCTTGTCAGAAGTAGTAACAGAATTGTTTCTGCGCTTTGCCAAATTCCAAATGTTAGAAACCCTCCCTGGGTCCAAAATGTTGTTGGCTTTGTCTGAGCCTTGAATGGAACAGAAGGCTGTTTTCTGAACCTCTCTCCTTCCTGGATCTGTGAGCTCAGCTTTAGGTCTGTGAGCTTAGCATAATGACTGGCACGTTGTAGGTCCTTAATAAATGCAATTGACTGACTGACATGAGACTTCGATGGGGTTCTATCAGGGTGCATGGGGGTCAGAAGAGAGAATACCAGAGAAACCCACCCTATGACTTGTCTGCATTCCAATATTGGTTCCCTAATGCCAAAGTCTTGGTGGGAGGGAGAACAAATCTTGGTTTTAGGGGTCTCTCAAAGAGCTATTAAGCCTAATGCTTCCTAGAGGCTGAAGCCTTGTATTGTTAATGTCTTTTTGCTTAATTTGATTATCTTTCCCATCCACTAATAGTCCCATGTGACCTGCTTAAATCACAGGTGGAAGCCTAAGTCACAGGTGATGGGAGAAGCTTACTGAACAGGTAGAACAGGAAGGGTGGAGTAGAGGTGGGAGGAAATGAGTAAGAGCAGTTAGAGTGGAGGGAGAGAGAGGATACAGGCAAGCATATAGCTAGGATTGTGAGTGTTTGTTTGGGGGAAAGCCCAAGCAGGTAGGGGAAGGCTTGGGAATAGAGGTGCCCCCTGCAGTGATAATGTATATTAACTTCTTTGTTGCTATGATGGATTCGGTTTTCCAGTGTTGAGATTTGACTTTATGATGTTGGGATTTGACTTTCTGATGTTGGGATTTGACTTTCTGGTGTCTAAATAAACGTTTTTCTTCTGCCTTCTATGTGAAGAGTCTGTTATATTTTGTGATTCAGAACTATGCTGGCATATTTGTAGTTCTCGGTGTTATGAACATTGCCTTGGCAATACAAGCCTTGAGGGCATACATTTTCTCTTGGGGATTGGGAATGGGACACAGAATGGAATTAGCATTATCCTCCCCCAAACAACTTGGAATTCACTAAGATAAAGGGATCTCTTTCTTAGGCTGAATCTATGTTCTAGGAAGGGGATCTGAAATTCGAGTGACAAACTGATGAGTATTTAAAATGTTTTTGTAAACTACTATTTCACCAGCTTAAATTTTAGATCTGGTCATTTACAAAGCAACTCTATACTCTTTTCATTTGGTCTACAGGGCAATCTGGCCTATTGTCTTATCTCAACTACTGGCTTCTTAGGAGAAAAATGTCTATGCCCTACATTGACTCTTTGGAAAAGGAAAACTGGATTTTTCTTTGGCACTTTCCTATTCCATTTTCATTGAATCTTGGTTAAAAGGAACCTCAGAGGTCATAGTACAACTCAGGGATTTTGTCTACGACGTCCTCAAGTGACCATCCAGTCTCTGAAGACCTCCAGTGACTAAGAGCTTACTACTCCAATGAGACAATCAGTTCTAGGAAGGGTCAGCTCTGATTGCTAAGGAGTTTTTCATTATGCTGAGCCCAAGATCTGCTTCCTTCTACTCAGTGAACTTAATTCTGCTCTGTGGAGACTGGAAGAACATATCTCATTCTTCCTCCTAATGCCAGTCCTTCAAATATATAAAAACTACTACCATGTCTCCTCCAAATCTCTTCTTGCCCTGGTTAAGCATCCCCATTTCCCTCAATTATTCTTTGTAAGGCATGGTTTCAATCTATCTCAACATTCTCTTCACTTCCTTTGCATATATTCCAGTTTGTTAATGCTGCTTCCAAAATGAGTATTCAGGACTGGACACAGCTCTCCAGATGTCAGTCAGTCAAAAAGAATTTATTAAGCACTTATATGTGCCAAGCAAATAGGCACTGTGCTAAAAGCTGGAAATATTAGAAAGTAAGAAACAGTCCAGCTCTTAAGGAATTCACAGTCTCAAGGGGCAGAGAACATGTAAATAACTAAGTGTATACATAAAAATGCATAGTCAGTGGAAAGTAATCTTAGAGGAAAGGCACTAGCAGGAGGTGGGATCAGGAAAGACCTCCTACAAAAAGTACCATAAGGTGAGACTTCAAGGAATCCTAACAAGGTAAGAGGCGTAATGCAGCAGAGACATTACCTCTTTTGTTTTGAATACTATGTCTGCATCGGGGTAGTTGAGCCAATATTTACTATTTTTTTTTTTACTACCATACCAAACTGTTGTTTCCTGTTAGACTTTGTGTCCCCTAGAACTCCTGATATCTTTTCTCCCATGGACCACTTTCCATACAGTTCTTCCTCATCCAGTACTTTTATAGTCAGTTTATTTTTTTTTCAATTAAGATACAGGATTTTATATTTACCCTTAACTAAACTCCATCTTTTTAATTTCATCTAACTATCTCAGGATGTCAATATCTTATTGGATGCTAAGTACATTATTTGATACATCAGCTCTCTTTCCCAGCTTTGTGATACTCACGAATTTGAAATGAACGATGATAGACATAGCAGGTTTCTCACTAAGGCATGTGTTGAACTTCTTTTCCTTGAGGTTCTTATTTTTCTCATCTTGCCATAGACTTTAGCTATCTTAGAGAAAACCATTGAAATAAATCAATTCATGATATAGTATTAATGAATAGTAATGATTTAAAAGCATTAGGACAGGAGATGTTTTATAAGAGAGTACACAGACACAGCAGCATTTTAGTCAAAGAAATTAATCTCTTTGGTAGAATTTTAAGCTGCAGGGTATGACAGTATAAACAGAAATATTGGAGCAAGATGTTTCTCCCAATATTTCTCAAGTCACACCTTACAGAGTGTTATATCTTCTATTTATATGTTAGGTAGGCTTTGCCTGAAAGTGAAGAGCTTCCAGAATATTTGGGGAAATGTCCAGTGACTGCTCTCTCTGAAGGAGCTGAGGAGTTGAAAATGGAAATTTTCTGTTGCAAGCTCCTGTGGTTTTTATTCTGCCTATCCACTTGTATTAAGTATGAGATAGTCTGGCACAGTGCAAAGAACAGTGGACTTGAAATCAAGAGGTCTGGATTTAAATCTTGCCTCCTTCAGTCAACAAGCACTGTGCCTTGGATGCTAACAAGTCACTTCACTTGGACATTCCATTTCCCAGTCTTTAAAAATGGTTGTTCTAACCTTATAGGATTTTTGTAAAGGTTGTACTTCGTACAAGGTAGGGCCAACGTGGTGGAGGAACAGGAAGAAGTATAGCAAGTTCCTCCCTCCCCTTGTCACCCCAGATCACCCTCCCCCCAAAGCTTTTCCAAACATATCGAGAAAATACACCAGTCCAAGCCCTAATTGGGAAAAATCTAAGAAAGAGTCACAGTGAGTCATTTTTTATTCTAGTAGACGTAGGGAGACAGAGATATCTGGGGCACTGGACAGAGGGTCTGTACGAGAGCATGCTGTGAGAAATATTACAATACAAAGGGATTTGGAAGAGGACCAAGGCCCTGCAATGGGGACAGACAAGGTCCCAGAGCCATTCCAGGATACCACAAACTCATGTAAGATACAGAAACAAGTGCCACTTGGCAGCTTTGACACTCTCTTCCCAGTTTCACATCACAAATCCAGGGCAGACTGAGGAGGGGATCTGTAGCCAGGGATTGTTTTCTGGTATAAGGAATGGTCACAGGACCCAAACTATGTACCTAGAGAGGAACAAGAACCGAAGCAAACAATAGCTGTTGGGCTCTGATCTCAGGCATAGAACAGGACCTCATTTCTAATTTCTATCCCAGGAATAACCAGGGCAGGAGTCCCAGATCAAAGGGAAGCTTATGGCTCTGATACTCTGAAACTCTGAATCAAAAGAGCTTTCCTACTGACTGATGGTGCCTGAATCCAACAGTAGTCTACTGAATTTCTAAATAGGACAAACCCCATAGACCTGTTGCTCAGACCTATACCCAGATCCATAGCTTGCAGAGATCAGACTGGGGAGGTGGGGGACCAGTGATCAGACTACCTCAGAGCAGACTTCTTTGGGAACACTTAAAGCTTACAGATCTCTAGCTTTGACTGTCCCTGAGATTCTGGAATTAGACCACTCTACTCAATACCCCAAGAATATAGCTGCAGGACCATCCCAGTCATTCTTTCCAGAAGTGTGCAAATCCTGTCCCTAACATTAAGTTCTAAATCAGGAACTAGGCTGGAAAAATGAACAAACAAAAAACCAGAATCCTCACCTCCTCCCCTGCAAAAGCTATGGTGGTTAGAAGGATGCTCAAGACATAAAACAAGAAGAAGAAATTGGCTCCGTAAGATCTATGAGAAAAGCCTCAAAGAAAAACAACTGGAATACCTGGAAGAGAAAAAAAAACCCTGTAGTTTTAAAAGCATTTATAAGTAGGCTTATAAGTGAAATGAGATCATCAAAGGGAAAATTGGAGAAGAAACAAGATCTTTTAAAAATATTTTATTTTTCCTCCAATTACATGTAAAAACAATTTTTAACATTCATTTTTTAAAAATTTTGAGTTCCAAATTCTCTCTTTCCTCCACCCTCCCTGAGATGGTAATCAATCTGATATAGGTTATGCGTGTGCAATCATGTAAAACATATTTTCATATTAGTCATTTTTTGGAAGAAAGCTTGAACCAAAAAAAAAAAAAAATAAAGTGAAAAATAGTGTTCTTCTATCTGCATTCAGACTCCATCAGTTTTTTCTCTGGAGGCAGATAACATTTTTCAATATGACTCCTTTGAGATTGTTTTGATCATTTTATTGCTGGGAATAGCAAAATCATACAGAGGTGTTCATTGTACAATGGCGCTGTTACTGTATGCTGTGTTCTTCTGGTTCGCTCATTTCATGTCAGTTCATGAAAGTCTTTCCAGGTCTTTCTGAAATCATCCTACTCATTATTTCTTACAACACAATAGTACTCCATTACAGTCATATACCGCAACACTTGTTCAGTCATTCCCCAATTGATGCACATCCCCTCAGTTTCCAAATCTTTGCCACCAGAAAAGAGCTGCTATAAATATTTTTGTACAAATAGGTCTTTTTTTCCTTTTTGGGAGTATCTCTAGAATATAGACTTAATAATAGTATTGCTGAGTCAAAGGATATGCAGTTTTATAACCCTTTGGGCATAGTTCCAAACTGATCTCCAGAACTCCATTTCACAACTCCACTAATGATGCATTAGTGTCCCAGTTTTCCCACTTCCCCTCAACATTTATAATTTTCCTTTACTGTCATATTAGTCAATCTTATAGGGGTGAGGTAGTACCTCAGAGTTGTTTGAATTTGTATTTTTCTAATTAATAGTAATTTAGAGCATTTATTCATATGACTATAGTTAGCTTTTATTTTTTCATGTGAAAACTGCTTATTCCTATTCTTTGAGCATTCATCAACTGGAGAAAGACTTGTATTTTGATACATTTGACTCAGCTCTCTATATATTTGAGAAATGAGACCTTTAACAGAGATATTGGACATAAAAGTTTTCCCCCAGCTTTCTTCTTCTATCATAATTTTGGCCAAATTGATTTTGTTTGTATAAAAACTTTTAAATTAAATATATTCAAAATTATCCATTTTATATCGTGTAATGCTATTTCTTGTTTGGTCCTAAATTCTTCTCTTATCAATAGATCTGACAGGTAAACTATTCCATACTTCCCTAATTTGCTTATGATGTTATCCTTTATATCTAAATCATTTTGACTTTATCTTGGTATATGATGTGGGATGTTGGTCTATATCATGTTTCTGTCACATTTTTTCCAGTTTTCCCAGAAGTTTTTGTCAAATAGTGAGTTCTTGTCCCAAAAGCTTGGATCTTTGGGTTTATCAAAGATTAAATTACTATGGACATTTACTACTACATATTATGTACCTAATCTATTCAATTGATCCACCATTTTATTCCTCAACTAGTACCAGATTGTTTTGATGATTACCACATTATAACATTGTTTGTAAAGCTAGACCACCTTCCTTCACTTTTTTTCATTGATTCACTTGACATTCTTGACCTTTTGTTCTTCCAGATGAATTTTGTTGCTATTTTTCTAGCTCTCTAAAATAATTTTTTGGTAGTTGCATTGGTATGGCACTGCAATAGTAGTAGTAGGTAGGTAGAATTGCCATTTTCATCATATTGGCTCAGCCTACCCATAAGCAAATGATATTTTTCAAGCTGTTTACATCTGATTTTATTTGTGTGAAAAATATTTTAGACTTGTGTTCATATAGCTCTTGGGTTTATTTTGGCAAGTAGACTGCCAAGTATTTCATATTGTCTACAGTTATTTTAAATGGAATTTTTCTTTTTTACCTCTTTCTGTTGGACTTTGTTGGTAATATATCTAAATGATGATGATTTATGTGAGTTTATTTTGCATCCTGAAACTTTGCTAAAGTTGTTAATTATTTTAAGGAGCTTTGTAGTTGATTCTCTGAGATTTCCTAAATATACCATCATATCATCTACAAACATGACAGTTTTGTTTCCTCATTGCCTATTTTTAATTTCTTCAATTTCTTTTTCTTCTCTTATTGCTAAAGCTAACATTTCTAATACAATATTGGATAACAGTGATAATAATGAGCATCCTTGCTTCACTCCTGATTTTACTGGGAAGGCTCCTAGCTTATCTCCATTATCATGCTTGCTGATTGTTTTAGATAGATTCTACTTGTCATTTTAAGGTAAGTTCCATTTATTACTATGCTCTCTAGCATTTTTTAATAGGAATGGATGTTGTATTTTGCTAAAGGCTTTTTCTGAATCTATTGAGATAATCATATGATTTGTGTTGGTTTTGTTACCAATATGGCAATTATGGCCTAATATTGAACCAGCCCTGCATTTCTAGTATAAATTCCACCTGGTCACAGTGTGTGATCCTTGTCATATATTGCTGTAATCTCCTTGCTAATATTTTATTTAAAATTTTTGCATCAATATTCATTAGGGAAATTGATCTGTAGTATTCTTTCTCTGATTTTACTCTTTCTGGTTTAGGTATCAGCATCATATTTGTTTCATAAAGGAATTTGGTATGACTCTTTCTTTGAATTTTTTTCAAAATAGTTTACATAGTATTGGCATTAATTGTCCTTGTGAACCCACTTGTCCCTGGGGAATTTTTTCTTAGGGAAGTCACAAATTCTTTTTTGTAATATAAGGTTATTTTAGTATACTATTTCCTCATGTTAATCTGGGCAATTTATATTTTTTGTTAGTATTTATCCATTTCACTTAAATTGTCAGATTTATTGGCATATAATTGAGTAAAATAGTTCCTAAAAATTGCTTCGATTTCTTCTTCATTGGTGGTGAATTCACCCCTTTCATTTTTGATTCTGGTAATTTGGTTTCCTTCTTTCCTTTTTTTAAAAATCAAATTAAGCAATGGCTTATCTTTTTATTATTTTTTTTCATAAAGCCAGCTTCTTGCTTTGTTTATTATTTCAATAGCTTTCTTACTTTCATTTTAATTTATCTCTCCTATGATTTTTAGGATTTCCAATTTGGTGTTTAATTGGTGATTTTTAATTTGTTTTTTCCCTAGTTTCATTTTTAGTTGCCTGCCCAATCATTGATCTGCCCTTTCTCTATTTTATTGATGTAAGCATTTAGTCATATAAATTTCCCCCTAAGTACTGCTTTGATTGCATCTCATAAATTCTAGTATGTTGTCTCATTGTTGTTATTTTATTTAATGAAATTACTGATGTTCCTATGATTTGTTCTTTGGCCTACTTGTTTAAGATTAGATTATTTAGTTTCCAATAAATTTTTAATCTATCCACAGACTTTTATTTAATTTAATTTTTATGCATTATTATCTGAAGAGGATCCATTTAATATTTCTGCTTTTCTGTGTTGGATTGTGAGGTTTTTCTGCTCTAGTACATGCTCAGTTTTTTTGTGGGTGCCATGGACCTCTGAGAAAAAGTCATATTCCTTTCTATCCCCATTCAGTTTTCTCCCTAGGTCTATCATATTCAACTTTTCTAACATTCTATTCACCTCCTTAACTTTTTTATGGTTTATTTTGTAGTTAGATTTATGTAGTTCAGAGAGGGGAAAGTTGAAAACTACCACTGGTGTAGTTTTATTGTCCGCTTCCTTCTGTAACTCATTTAACTTTTCCTTTAAAAAAATGGATGCTGTAACATTAGGTACATATACAGGTAGTACTGATATTGCTTCACTAACCATGGTCCCTTTTAGAAAGATGTAGTTTCCTTTTTTATCTCTTTTAATTAGATCTAGTTTTGTTTTTGCTTTGTCTGAGATCATGATAGCTACCTCTGCTTTTTTTTTACTTCAGCTGAAGCATAATAGAGTCATACTCCAGCCCTTTACTTTTACTCTGTGCATGTCTCTCTAGTTAAAACGTGAAACAAGAGCTCTTGAAGAAAAAATCAGAAAGGGAATTAACAGCATGACACAAAGGTATAAAATCTTTCTCAAGCATCAAACTCCCTGAAAATTAGAATGAGCCAAATAGAAGTCAATAACTTCATAAGATAAGAAATTAAAACAAAGTAAAAATATTGAAAAAAATAAAAAAATGTAAAATACCTCATAACACCCCCCCCCCCAAAAACAACCAACCAAACAATTGGCCTATAAAAGAGATCAAGAAGAGAAAACTTAAAGATCATTGGACTAACTAAATGCTGTGATTAGAAGAACTTAGATATTATATTTCAAGAATTCATAAAATAAATCTGCCCAGACCTCTTAGAACCAGAGGGCAAAATGGAAATAGAAAGATTCATCAGTTACCTCCTGAAAGAAACTCAAATGGAAAATTCCAAGGAACATTACAACCCAAATCCAGAGCTTCCAGATCAAAGAAAAAAAATACTGCAGGCAACCAGAAAGAAAGATTTCAAATGATGAGGACCTATAGAAAGGTACACACAAGATTTAGCAGCCACCACTATAAAGAGGTAAAGAGCTTTTAATAAAAAATTCCTGAAAGTAGAAGATACAGGTTTACTATCAAGGATAACTCATTCAGAAAAATTGAGTATAATCTTACAAGGGAAAAAGTGGATCTTTAATGAGGTAGAGCATTCCAGATGGGATAGAGCTGCACAGCAACTCTGAAATGCAAATATAGGAGTCCATAGACACTTAAATGAATAATCATAAGGGACTAAATAAAGATAAAGGGTTTACAGTCTTACATGGGGAGATGACATATATGTCCCCTCTGAATCCTATTATCATTAGAGGGCATAGAGGGAATCTTGAGTGGTTCTGTTATGTCTTGATGATCATTTAAAAAAATGGAAAAGGAGGGGAAGGGAGAGGAAGGTCAGGAAAAATTATCACATAGTCAAGTTGTGCAAGTAGAAGCATATGTAAACAAAGAGGAAGGGGTGGGGGGAACAGCTCATATTTAAACCTCACTCTCATCTGAACTAGTAAAAGGAGGGAAGCATACACACTCACACTCCTGGACACACACATGTGTGTACCCATACATGTATATGTGTATATATGTATATACACACCTGTGTGCACATAATATATGTAAGCCTAATCAATGTGGAAATTTGTTTTTATGGACTATATATGTTTGTAACAGGGGTTTTATTTTTATTTTCTTTTCAATTGGGAGAAGTGGGGAAGGACAAAAAAAAGTAGATTTTGTTTACTAAGAAAATAAAGTTTAATTTTCAAAAAAGAATTTAGTCTTCCCAAATCCTTCCCTTTATACAGTTCAGAATTTTCCAGTTAACTTCATTTTCCAGCCGCTGCTCCACTTGGTTTCAACTCCATCAACATCACCCATGCCAAGTCCTTCCCCTCCCCACCCCCAGCTTTCTTTTGTGTTCTCTTTTAGATTGTAAACTCCTTATAGGCAAGGTCTGTCTTTCTTTTTGTTATTCACATCTTCAGCTCTCAGCACAGTGCTTGGCACATAGTAGGAGGTACGAAATGTTTATTGACTATTGAGGTAGTAAGCCTTAAAATGAATTAATGTATGAAAAGACACAGGCACTGTTCTAGCACTAGGAATACAAGCACCAAAGTGAGACAAATGATTTCTGCCATATTATACTGGAAGACAACAAATAATCAAGTGGTGGGTAGGGAAGGGAGTTCTGGTCTAGAAAAATACTGGGATGGTGAATGGAACTATACGGTAGTTGGCTGTCATGTCTTTTTCAGAGGAAATGACAGTATTGATTTAATTGTTCTTCCTTGAGCAAGAGATGCAAAGCAGGGTGGTACCAGAAGGTAGATAGTAATAGGCATAGGGTGGATGGCTAGATGGGATATGAAGCATGGTCTGGAGTTGTTTAGCTACAGTAGATTAGGAGAGTTTGTACTCATGAATGAATCAGTACAGCTTAGCCCCAGGGTGCTGCTTCTAAAGTTTGATCTCCAGAAGTTCTGTTCTTAGGAAGGGCATAGTAAGGCAGGTGGTAAGAAGCTCAGAATAAATGTCTAAATGTGAAATGTTTTTTTTTAAAATGAACCTTACTACTGAAATAACAGTGACACCAGGCTTCCATAATACTTTCAGATTTATAAAACATTGTCTTCACAAGAACTTTGTTGTTAAGGTGGTTAACAGAAGTATTATTCTCTACCATATTATAGAGGAAAAACTGGGGCTCAGAGAGGAGTGGCTTCTTTTTTATTTAATATTTCTCCAATTGTTTTTATTCATTTCACCCCAAATTTATTAATTTATTTGTTTTCAGTTTTCAACATTCACTTCCATAAGTTCCAGTTTTTCTCCCCCTCCCTCTTCCTTCTCTCCCCAAGATGGCATAAAATCTTCTATGTGTTCTACAAATACATTCCTATTAAACACATTTTCACATTAGTAATGTTGCATAGAAGAATTTAAGTGAATGGGAGAAAACATGAGAAAAACAAAACATAACAAAGGAGAAAATAGTCTGCTTCATTCTGCGTTCCAACTCCATAGTTCTTTCTCTGGATGTGGATGGCATTTTGAATTGTGAGTCCTTTGGAAATGTTTCAGGTCCTTGCATTACTGTGAAGGGCTAAGTTTATCAAAAAACAGTCCTCTAACACTGTGGCTGTTGCTGTGTATAATGTTCTCCTGGCTCAGATCACTTCCCTCAGCATCAGTTCATATAAGTCTTTCTAGGTTTTTCTGAAGTCTGTCTATTTTTCATTTCTTATAGCACAATAGTATTCCATTACATTCATATATCACAACTTATTCAGCCATTCCCCAATTGATGGGCATCCCCTCAATTTTCAGTTCTTGGCCACCACAAAGAGAGCTACTATAAATATTTTTGTATAAGTGGAACTGTTTCCCATTTTTAAAATAATTTATTTATTTTAAGTTTTCAACATTAATTTCCACAAAATTTTGAGTTCCAAATTTTCTCCCCATATCTCCCCTCCCCTCCCACCAAAACACTGAGCATTCTAATTATCCCTACCACCAATCTGCCCTCCCTTCTAACATCACTCCCTTCCCTTATCCCATCTTCTCTTTTGTCCCGTAGGACAAGATAAATTTCTATGCCCCATTACCTGTATTTCTTGTTTCCCAGTTGTATGCAACAACAATACTCAACAGTTATTCCTAAAACTTTGAGTTCCAACTTCTCTTCCTTCCTCCTTTCCCACCCATCTCCATTGGGAAGGCAAGCAATTCCATATAGGCTATATATATATGTAGTTTTGTAACTGACTTCCATGATAGCCATGCTGTATAAGACTAACTATATTTCCCTCCATCCTATCCTGCCCTCCATTTTTTCTATTCTCTCTTTTGACCTTGTCCCTCCCCAAGAGTGTTGACTTCTAATTGCTCCCTCCTCCTATTACCCTTCTTTCCATCATCCACACCACCTTGCTTATCCCCTTCTCCCTGACTTTCCTGTATTGTAAGATAGGTTTTCATACCAAAATGGGTGTGCATTTTATTGCTTCCTTGAGTTGAATGTGATGAGAGTGAGCTTCAAGTTTTCCCTCTCACCTCCCCACTTTTTCTCTCCATTGAAAAGTCTTTTTCTTGCCTCTTTTATGAGAGATAATTTGCCCCATTCCATTTCTCCCTTTCTCCTCCCAATATATTCCTCTCTCACCCCTTAATTTTATTTTTTTAGATATGATCCCTTCTTATTCAACTCAGCCTGTGCTCTCTCTCTCTCCATATGTGTGTGTGTATGTGTGTGTGTGTGTGTGTGTGTGTGTGTGTGTGTGTGTGTGTGTAATCCCACCAACTACTCAGATACTGAAAAAAGTTTCAAGAGTTACTAATATTGTCTTTCCATGTAGGAATGTAAACAGTTCAAATTTAATAAGTCCCTTATGATTCTCTTTCCTGTTTACCTTTTCATGCCCTTTCCCATTTTTATAATCTCTTTGGGATACAGTCCTAGAAGCAATATTGCTGGGTCAAAGGGTATACACATTTTTATAGCTCTTTGGGCATAGTTACAAATTGCTTCCCAGAATGGTTGAATCAGCACATAGCTCCACCAACAATGATTTAGTATTCCAATTGTCCCACATCTTCTCCAACATTTATCATTTTCCTGTTTTCTCATGTTAGCCAATCTGATAGGTGTGATGTGATTGAATTTGTGTCTCTCTAATCAATAGTGATTCAGAGCACTTTTTCATATGGCTACAGATAGTTTTAATTTCTTCCTCTAAAAACTGCCTATTCATATCCTTTGACCATTTATCAATTGGGGAATGGCTTGTTTTCTTGTAGATTTGACCCAGTTCTCCATATATTTTAGAAATGAGGCCTTTATCACAGATACTAGTTGTAAAAATTCTTTCCCAATTTTCTGCTTCCCTCCTAATCTTGGTTGCATTGGCTTTGTGCAAAATCTTTTCAATTTGATATAATCAAAGTTATCCACGCGGCATTTCATAATGTTCTCTATCTCTATCACCCCTCAAGAGGGGTGACTTCTTGACTAGAGTTATACAGCAAATAAAAATTAGAGCTAGAATTTGCCCTTTGTACCATGTCCAGAGGAAAAATAAATTGAAAATGTACTGTTTAATTAAAACAACATAATAAAAACTTGCATAAGGCCCTCTCAAAGAAGCAGCTTCCTTATCCCTCTTTCTCTCTGTCTTTCTGTGTCTATCTCCTTGTGTCTGTGTTTCTGTCTCTGTCTGTCTCTCTGTCTCTGTCTCTTTCTGTCCCTGTCTCTCTGTCTCTCTCTGTCTCTGTCTCTGTGTCTCTCTCTTTCTCTCTCTGTCTCTTAAAATTTAAGGCTGCAATGTACCCTCACAATGACCTGCCCATACATTACAGCCTTGTTAGAAAAAACATTTTTTTTGAGAAGTGCTTACATAACAGACCCTGCTGAAAAGGGCAAAAGAAAGGAAGTGTCCTCAGTATAGTGTATTATAATAATTAGTAGTAATCATAGTAATAAGAAACCAGGTTCCTCTGTGTTATTAAAATAAAATGACAGCAATAATAATGCCTTATGCTGATGTGATATGTTTTTATAAACATTATCTCATTTCACTCAGAACACCCCTATGAGGTAGGGAGGGCTGGAATGACGATCTCCATTTTACAAGCGAGGTGGAACAAGGTTACCTAGGGAGCCAGGCATAGGCCCAAGCTGGCTGATTTGTCAGCCTGATGCTTTTTCCAGTGGATCCTAGTACCTAGTTCCTAGAGAAGTTAGGGAATGAGTATATTTGCTCAGACACTTAGCTAAGAATTTTACAACTTTGTGAATTGCTTTTGCTTCTAGGATGATGCCATCTACTTGGAGTACGATAGAGACAGTACCCTGTAGTGCACGGGTTTCCAACCTGAAGTCTGTGAAACTTTTCTTTTTTAAAACATATTGAGAATTGTATTTTTAGCATAATTGGTTTCTTTTGTAATCACATATATTTTACTTTATGTATTTAAAAACATTATTCTGAAAATGGATTCATAGGTTTCACCAGACTACCCAAGGAGTCTATAACATAAATAACTAAGACCACCTGACAAAGTGGAAAATCACAAAGGCTTTGAGTCAGAGAGCAGGAGTTCAATCCCTATGTCTGCTACTAACAGGGTGGCCTTGGGTGAGTCACTTCAAATCCCTGGGCCTCAGTTTCCTCATCTGTAACATTAGAGGTTTGATCTAAATAATCTCTACGATCCCTTTCAATTCTGGGTCTATGCTCCTACGTGATGCAAGCCTACATGAAAGAAAGCAGGAAGCCAGTTAAAATTCCAAAGTACCAAGACTAAACTACTCAGTTATCACATATAATCTTGCCTTAAAAATGGTTTCTTAGGGGTAGCTAGGTGGTACAGTGGATACAGCACCAGCCCTGGAGTCAGGAGGACCTGAGTTCAAATCAAACCTCAGACCAGATACATGACATTAGCTGCGTGACCCTAGGCACAGGGTGAATTAACTCACCAAAACCAAAAAGGTTATCTTAAACACTTTCAGGCCATATAACTCTTGCGCCAGGTGGCCCCTACTCATAAACTTGTGCGAAGAGAAGAAAAAGCAAATAGGAACTACAAAACCAGGCAAAATACTGTTCCTGACCCCATTCAGAGCAAATATCCTTTGTCAAGATAGTCCAGAGGTCACTCAGGATTTCTGAATCTATTGGTTTCTCCTTTCCATCTCCTCCTCATTTCATCTTCATTCACAATTTTTGGGGCGGTAGAGCTTAGAAGTTAGAATTATCTTTGGGGCTGTATCTGGCTCGAGGAATGAGATGAAAGAAAAGTTATTCAGCATCTGCCTGAGATGGAGACTCTTGGACTTAGTAATCTGAACGCTGGTAGGAATGTTTCCTTCACAGAGTTCAGGCTACACTCATATAGCAATGCCAGCTGCTGAAGTTCTTAGAGGTTCTCAGGGGCCAGGATAAGCCTTGTAGGTAAACAAAGCAGAAGGGGGCCTTTTGGTATCAGGAGATATATTGGAAGGAATAGGGTGCTAGTGAGAATAGACCTCATGGTCTTGTTCTCTCTTTCTCTACTCTTGGATTATTTTTTCTTTCTCTTTTCTCTGTAGGTCTAGAAACTCGGAGAACAATGGATTTAGTGACGACTGGGGCCTTAGAGGGAAACTACCTCAGGTCACAGAAATAAAAGACAAGCATTGGAACTGGAAGATTTATAAATTTATAATTGATGGGAACCTTAAAGGTCATTTAGTTCAAGAAATCCATTTTATAGATTTTAAAAGTAATTTGCCCATGGTCACGCAGGTGACATAGAGGAACTAGGATTTGAATCCAGGTCTCTGGCTTCAAATATAGCACCCTTTCTACTGTTTGTTGTAGTTTAAAAAAAAACAACTTGAGAAAGAAACCAAGTTCCTCTCAGAAAGTTAATTGACCGCAATTAGCCCCTGGTGCTCCTGTTATCTGGCATGACCTCTGAACTCCTGAACTAATGCTGGAAACACCAACTGCTCTTTTTACAATGCTCTAATTTGCTCTGCCACACCAAGGCCAAGGTGGCAATGGGATGAGTCCGGACAGGAGAAACCAAGATCAGAAGTCTACCTAAGCAAGAAAACTCTGGCAGATGTAACAGGTCTCAACACGTAAAGAATTGAATAGACAGGGGGTTAGTTCTTGTTGAAAGGATCAAGTACCATGGATTCAGGTGAGAGCACTCCAGTTCATGTTAGTGAATAAGGTAGTATCAAACTCTATGTTTTCTCAATAGTTCTTTGGGGTATGTAGTAAAAATGTTACTTCTGCCTTATGGGTGAGAAAATAGCCTCAAAAATAACCTTGCATACATTCACATAGTTAATAAGTGTTAGAGTTAGAACTTGAGCCTAGGTCTTGTAATTCAAAGACCTGACCTCTTTCCACCATATCCCACTGCTCATTCTATGGCTGTTTAGTTCTAGAGGTTATGTAGTCTCTGCTGTTTTTTAATTGCCTACTATTTGTCAGGGGTAGTCAAGGATTAATGTGTTTTTTGTTTTTGTTTTTGCTGCTGTTTGTTGGAGGCAAAGCTCCAAGAGCTAGTGGATCCTGTTTCCAGAGGATTCTTATCCCTTTTCTGATCTTTTCCTAATATCACTCAAATATTTACTGTCTATAAGGGCTTACTATGTATCAGGCACTATTTTAGGTGTAGAGATACAAAGAAAAATAATTAAATAGTCCTGGTACTAAAAGTTATACTTTCTCATGGGAGACCAAGTAAATATGAGTATATAAAGAATACGTATGGAATACTTTTCAGGTCATTTTGAGTCAGAGGGTTCTAGGAATTGGGAGGATCAGGAAAAGTTCCATGTAGAAGGTGGTATTTGAAATGTCCCTGATAGTTGAAGGGAGAAAGAAGACTTCAGGTGAGTCTAATCTCTTTTAACATCTGGTGGTTTCTGATTGCCTCTGATCAAGGGCTATATGGCTCCATCCATTACAGCCTCCATGAAGGTCCCTCAGTGAGAAGTCTCAGTATTTGTAGAATCACTTCTACTGAAATCTAGTCTTCCCTTGGCACCACAGAAACGCTACTTAACAGTATTCAGTCATAGGAACCAGGCTTTAAAAGCCAGAAGGTGAGAATTCAACAGAAAACATTAAACATACACACATATACTGTGCTCTAAATCAATAGACAAAGGCCACTTGGAATTACATTTCTATAAATCACTTTCATTCCTAAAGGCTCCTAAGAACCAGTCTTTGAGTCTGTGCTAGCAATATCACACTACTCACTGTTCTCTGCTTTCCCTTTGGAAGACAAAAACCAACCACAGCCACTGGGTCAGGATTTTGTCATTAAGTAGTTCATAGCACCTCCACTAAAGTTCTTCTCCAAAGCTTCATCGTGGAAGTGGGAGTGGGGACTGAGCCTGGGCTCTCAAAAACTAAGCCAGTAGCGCATAAGTTTTGGCAGGTCCAATCAAATTAGAAAGGCTCAGAGAATGGATTCTGGAACTCACACCAAATACGTCTGTTGATCAAGGAGCAGACAATCAAGTTTGACAGAATTTTCTGGTGGCAATCATAGTCTGTACACACAGATGACAATTGTGCTTTAGAATACCCATACTCCTTGCCATCATGGATCTCTTGAAGTATTGAAGTATATTAAAGATAACACTTTATATTCAAACTGAATGTATTAAAACTCTGGTGCTCTTTCATATACACACATACGTGCACATATATTGGCATATATTTAAAAAATCTCCTTGTGTCTTTCTCCCATTTACTTGTTATTTATTTTGTCCATATTCTTTTCTGTCCCTGTTGTCTCTTTGTTAGAGTGTACGTTCCTTGAAGCGACTCTTACTTTTTGTCTTTCTATCCTCAGCAGCTAGCATGATGCTGGCCATGAAAGCACCTAACAAAGGCTTATATTTTTGCTTTTTTTTTTCTTTATGTCCCCAAAGTTTAGCCTAGTGCTGGCCCATGGCAAGCATTTAATAAATAAATGATTATTAATTGGTTAATTTGTAGAAAAGTTTTATGAAGCAGGAAAGGCAAGAATTATCTTCATTTAACTGATAAAGGAAAAGGTTAAGTGACTTACAGAATGTGGAATTTGTGGCAAAGCCAGGGCTACAATAGAATTTAATTGAAAAAAATAAATGTATGCCTGCATATATATATACATACACATATATGCACACACACATATATAGGCATACACATATAGGTATACATATAGACATATACATACGGATATGCATATACATATACCTCTGTTCAAGGCACTGTAGAATCCTACTTGCCTGATTTCTAGGCTGTGCTCTATCCATTGGACATGTTGTCTTTTTAATAGATGAAATGAATATTCACTGGCCCAGGGGGCTGGAATGCCATTTCTCACTAATAGGTCTCAGCTTTGGGCTAACATTCTATATTCAGGACTGGGGTGATCTGATGTCTAAAGAGAGGGAAAATGCCCTTTCTTTATTGTTTCTAGATCTTTATGCCCCTATCCTAAAGCCCTGGGGAAAATCACTCAAAAAACTTAGTGCCTATGTCTGGAATCTCTTCAAAAGCACTGTACTCTTCTTGAAAAAAAGACTCTTCTTGAAAAGTTCTGCGCACGAAATACATCAGGCATAGGACTGATATTTATTTCTTTCACTAAAAAATGCAAAAAACTCATAAGCTTGCATTAACAAAGACTTAAAACCTGTAACACTAAAGTGCTCCTATTATATTACCTCAGTAGGTTACTAGAGAGGGAGAGGGGTACAGTGCCCAGCCCCTTGGACCCAGCACTGGTTTCACTTATTATTTATGGGAAACTAAGTTGATAGTTTAGAGGTTGATTCTAATCACCCCTAAGTGCTCTGTCCCTTTTTGGGAACCCCACACATGCCTGGGGCTCATCTGATTTTTTCTTTCTTTTTGAGGTAACCCTATTTTTCCTTTTTATTTGGTGGGTTCAGAATGTCATTTGATAACACTTTGCATTGGAAAGTGATCCCTGGGGGAAATGTATCGTTTTTAAGATGTGCAGCAGGAAACTATGGATGAATTTTCAACCAGGTGAAATAGTTTGATTTCTTACCTCAGCATTAGAGAATTTCCAGTTGACCTAAGATTGCTAATCTCTGTTAAGAGATGTCCACATTTTCTAGGAACTTCTTTGGCTTAGAGATTCTCTCTCTGAGAGAAATGTCAGTTTTTCCTTTTCTTCCTGCCCCCACCCCCTTCTCTATGAAGGGAACTAGGCAAACTATAATCTCTGATAAGCTCCATAAGGTGTAATTTGTTTGTTGAATTTTCATAACTTTGTATTTGGGGGTGATTGTGACCCTCAGCTTCAAAAGCCGTGGTAGGCCAGGGACCTCTCTAAAGACTGTTAAGTTTGACACTAAGAATTGTATCTAAGAATGTGACACTAAGAATACATTAGGGTATCTTCCTATTTCTTCTTTTGGGGATACCACAGATAGGAAGCAAAACATATATAATTTCAGTAATTTTCCCCACGGCTTCGGGATAGGGGAAAATAAGAATAGTTCTTTAAGTTGCAGACTCAGGCCTGGCCTTACATGGAGGCCCCCACATTAGTGTGTTTTCCTGGGTCCTGAGAAGGTCCTTTTCCACAATTAAAAAAAAAAATTCCCTCTGTCCCCTTGAAATCACTTTCATTCCACAGTTTAAGAGGAAGCTTAAAAAATGAAGATCCCACTGGAGGGGGACACAGTTACTTAAATTCATCCTCAGTTATAAATGATTAGTAAATTCTTTTCTAAAAACAGGTTTTGAGAAAATCATAAATCTATAGCTAGAAAGAACCTTAAAGACCAGCTAGCCCAGTTCTCTCATTTTACAGCTGAGAAATGAAGCCAAGGAAGGGTTGAATGATTTTTCAAATATCACACAGGTGGTAATCATCAGAGTAGGTTTTGAACCCAATCCCTTAACTCTAAGACTAATGCCCTTTCTACTAGAAATTCTACTTTCTAATGCCTGTTCTACCAAGAACGTGGGGTAAAAATGTATAAAGACATGCTTTGCCATGAGGTGGGGAAAGAATGAAGAAAGAGGAGGTGAGGGAGCCAAAGGCACGATTTTGCTGAGTTCTAACCTTGTGGAGATTTTCTCTCTAGATACCGGTACCACTCCTTGGGGTATGAGGTGTATGTGTTTTTGTCTGTAGGGGTGCTGTTAAGATGTTGCCTGAGGTCTCTTTGGGCAGTTCCAGTGACAGGTAAAATGCTGGGTCCTCAAAATAAGAGATGAACTCAATCTCCAGCTTGATTTCCCAGGCATTTACCCCTTGGGGATAATTAGAAGCACTGCATTGTCTTGAGTTTATATGGCATCTTTGAACAAGCTATGATCTCAGGAGGGCACTTCAGGTGGGCAGGGAGGGGTCATCATGACCTTGTTCCCCAGGTGATACCAGTGGGGCATTTGGTACCAGGAGGGAGGGAGACGTCTACTCCTTATCTGTGCCCACTTTGTTCACGAAGCATTTCAGGCAGGGCCATTGGATCGCCCGAATTCTTGAAGGAAATTCTTTACTGGGCTTTGTACCATCTCTAGCAAAGCACATTTTGCCTCCAGTGTCAGGGTGTGCATTCAGAATGGGTAGGAGGTGGAAGATGGGGGATGGAGAGGCGGGTTTAGGGACAAAGGTTGAATCATTCCTACCTTGAAGGAGGTATGATGACTTCATACTGATTAGTAAACTCACAGACTTGTTCTCACAAAGTGAAGCAGCGTCCTCACCTTGGGGTTTTCCTGGCCTTGGACAAGTTCGCTTACTCACTGGTAGATGTTTATTGAGACTTTACAGCTTCTCATTACGCAAATTTCTGGATGATTTCACATCATCACAAACAAGTTTCTAGGCTGGCTTCACCATTAACCTTTAGCAGCATCCACCCTTTTCAAAGAAAGACAGGATTTAGTACTGTTAGAGATATTAGAGATCTTCTAAGTTCAACCCTCTCAGGTAAAGAAAAACAGAGAGGCGCAATGCGTTACAATAGAAAGCACACTGAGTCCAGAGTCAGAGGAACTGAGTTCAAATCTTACCTCTGATCTTTACCTGTGTGACCTACCACAAAATAATCAAATCTCTCTGGGTCTCAATTTCCTCATCTATAAAAGGAGAGTATTAAGCTAGATAGTCTCTGAGGTCCTTTCCAGCTCTAGACCTATACAGGAAGTAAGTAATTGCCTACATCATATGAGTTTGGGAGGGTTGGGAGACTGATGAATGTTCTTCATAGTTTTATTCTCCTCCCTTGCCTCACTGGAGATTCACACTATTATAATTATTATGGGTTAATAATAATAAAAGCTTTCATAGATATGTATATACATGTATACTTTACAGTTTATGAAGGTGGTACCTTGTAGATTACTCTCACTTTATGGATTAGGAAACTGAAACTAAGAACAGCTAAGAGATTTGCCCAGGGTCTCACAACTGGTAAGTGTCAAAGCCAAGGCTACAATTATGTCTTTGACTGCCAGTCCAGTGGTCTTTGCATTGGATTATGCTTACCTAAATAATGAGGGTGAAGATGAAGGTTATTCACATTTTATTTGGATAAAATAATATGCTGAAGTCCATTCACAATTTTGATCAAGGAAGAATCATGTATTTAACCTCCTACATTTGTCAGGAGTTTTCCTACTCTTCTAAACATCTTTGAAAAACTTAAGGAACTAAGAGAATCAGAGAGTGACCGAAAAAAGCCATAAATATAACTCAGTAAATCTAAATGTGGCATAATCAATAAGTATTTATTTAATGTCACATTACTATTCTTCTGATAATGCTATGTGACTCCAAGTAATGGGGGACAATAATCTCTGAAAATTGAAATTATGGATCCCTTACTCAAAGGTCAATGTAGAGAGAGAATAGGCTTGGATTGGCTGTAAAATGTTAGCAGTAAAGATGGAAGGCATGAAGGAAATGGCACGAAATGTTATCAAAGGGATGTATAATCAAAAAGGAGGTGAGCTGACCATGTAGCTACAGACAGAGGAAATAGATTAATCCTCATGCTATATTGGCACCAACATAAGGTTGACCTGGCTCACTGGGGAAGATTTATCATAGGACATAGATAAGAGTTATATGAGATAAGAAGATAAGGAAAAGGTTTTATTTGTAACACCTTGTGCACCACAATTTATTTACCTGCGATCCTTGTTTTTTTGTCCCTACCATCAGAGGTTATAACGTGAATATAATTCTGCATAGAGCATGGTTAGTCTCCCACTATATCTTGGGGGAGCATTCCAGTTGCAAGAGCTTTCTTCAGGAGAAGGGCCAATAGGAATTCTCCCTTAGATTGTGCTGGTATACCAGCCTCTTGTTCTATGTAAGTCTATGCTTCTGAAAGCAGATATGCCTTTAGGGAAAAGAGAATGGAATAAATAAATGGAATGGGAATAAATCTTCTTGATATTGATTACTTAACCTGTAAAGGTTTGGGCTACAGGGTTCTACCTAGATTTTCTCTGAATCCTTTGAAACTTACCCTTCCAAAATCTACAGAACACGTCAGACTAAGCCTATCTTTTGTTTCTCTTGTCACAAATTCCAAGATGAAGTGGTGACACTTTTGAGCTTACCATATCTTCCATTTTGGCAACTGGTTGGGTTTTATTGGTCTTGCTAGGGCTGCCCTTGATGCCTGGAATACTCTCCCTACTCAGCTTCCTTACTTGGCTTCCCTGGGTTCTTTCAAGACTTGCTCAAATCTCACGTTCTACCGTTCTCTCCTAGCCTTTCCCTGCACCTCACCCCAGATGTGTTAGTATCTTCCCTTTGAAATTACTTCTCATTTAGGCTGCATATATCTTACTGGATAATTTTTTGCATGTTGTCTTTCACATTATAATGTGAGCTCCTTGAGAACAAGGGTGGTATTTGTATCTTTGTATTGTCCTCTGACTTTACCACAGTGCCTAGCGCATACAAAGGGCTTAAAGCATGGTTGTTATTTTTTGGATTGTCTGAGTGACTGACCTAAGAATGAAATTATCTGTAGGCTAAGACAAGAATTTATTAGCTGCTTTGCTTTGGAGAGATAGCAAGCTTTAGCAGATGTCTGGACAATTGAATTAGACCATTACCTCTATAGCACACTTTCAGAGCCAGGTTTGTAACTTATTTCTGACTCCTCATCTCATTCTTCTTCTTGCAATGGTCATGTCCTTCTCCACTCATTGCCACCTGTAGTGGTAGTATTGTCTCAGGATAAGATCAGTACTGCAGTTTCCCCTCTGTTGCACTTTACCTAGATACTTTCTCCCATGTTTTCTTCTTCTGGTTTGTGTATTTCTTCACATAATATTAACTTTTAAATACGCAATCATATTCCACCCCCACCACACTATCAAAAAAAAATCTATTCTGCTCCCTTTGAATAAATCAGAAGGGAATGTCCCAGTAATCTGTTCTTGACTCTAAATGCTATTTAACATTTGTAGTCAATGATTTGGATAAAGACATGGGTCATCAACATCATCAGATCTTTAGATAACACAAGGATGGAAGGGATAGCTAACGGTCAGAATTTAAAAGGATCTTGGTAGGCTAAATCTAATGAGGTGAAATTCAGCAAGGATAAATGTAAAATTTTGCACTTGAGTACAAAAAATCAACTTCACCAATACAAGAGAGAGGAACTGTATATAAACAAGACACGTATAGATATCAGTAGATCTGAAAAAAAATCTAAGTGTTTCAGTGGTCCGCAAGCTCAATATGTATAATTAAGCTCCGCAGTATGATCTGGCAAGCACAAAAAGCTAATGTGATCTTAGGCAACATTAATCATCATCATCATGATCATGATCATGATCATGATCATCATCATCATCATCATCATCATCATCACCACAATGATAATAATAACAACAATAGAAACTGGCATTTACATAATGCTTTAAGGTTTGCAAAGAGCTTTTGCAAACATTATCTCATATGATCCTAGTAACAACCCTGGGAGACAGGTACTATTATCTCCATTTTAAAGATGAAACATTGAAGCAGCCAGAGGTTAAGTGACTTGCCCGGGGTGACACAGCTAGTAAGTGTCTGAGAGTGGATTTGAACTCATCTCCTAACTTAAGCTTCAGTGCTCTATTATTGCACTATAATTTCCAAGAACAGGAGGTGATAAAACTGTGTCCTATCCTTAATGGACTGCATTTGGACTCGTGTTCAGTTCTGGTTATCCTGGTTAAAGAAAGATGGTAATAAACTGGAGAATGTCCAAAAGAGGGAACCAGCAAGGTGAAGGGTCATGACTTCATGACATATAGGATTATTGGAAGGAACTGGGCTTATTTAGCTTGGAGAAGACAAGACTCAGGGGAGATATGATAGCTGTATGCAAGTATTTAAAGACCTGTTAGGTGAAAGAGGGATAACACAGTTATCTCTTCCTCAACACAACTTTCCCCATTGTGGTTTTGATGTATCTTGGGTCAGCATAAGAAATTAAATGGGAACTTTGGGGGCATTTTGCAGAAACCATAGATGACATGCAAAGGCCAGCAGACAACACAGAAAAAGTTTAGAAACTCAGATGGGCATAAAATATATGTATAGTATTATATAATATCAACATGTTTTATCTTTTAATTTTATAATAATTCAGATTTCTTCTCTGACATAAAAGGAAAGTCAAAAAAATTTATTAGAATTTTCTAGTTCATGGGGGTACTGCCTCGATGTAGAAGGGATAATTGTCTTTGCTTTGTTTGGCCTCAGAAAACAGCATCAAGAGCAATGGGTAGTAGTTGCCAAGAGGCCAAGTTTAATGTCAGGAAATACTTCCTAACAATCCAAGCTGTCCTAAAGTGCAGTGGTCTAAAGCAAAAGGTGGTAAAAATCCCCCAACTTGGGGGTTTTCAGACAGAGACCGGAGAATTGCTTGTAGAGTATTCTATGCTGGAGATTCTTTTTACATGATTTGGGTTGGATGGATGCTGTCCCTTCTCAGCTCTCAAATTCTCTGATTATTGTTTCAAAGTCTAGATTTACTTTTATGTCACTTTGAGTAAGTCGCTTAACCTTTCCAGGTCTCATTTTCATCATTTGTAAAATGAGGAACTTAGACTAGATGACTTTTTTGGTCCTTTCTGGTTCTGAGTCTATGGTAAAGCCTAAGGTCCCTTCCTGATCGAATGATTTCAGAGAGATGGGGTAGGAGAGAATTGTGGCTACCCTGAACAACATAAAATTGGAAGCTGTGTTTGTAGGATATTCACTTGATTAAAAACAACAATAACCAACATTTGTAGACACAGCCACCAGTTGTTCAACTTTGCTCTCACCATTTATTTTGATACCTTCTAGGTCTAACTGCATGTGACTGATATTTTACAGTTCATGGTGAAACAGAAATTAGAGCTATTCAGGTCCAACTACTGAATCAACCATCCTTGCTTGCCCCATCCCTAATCCTTTATTTTCCCTATTCTTATCATGCCACACCACCAAGATGCCCTAGAATTCCCAACAATTGGAACAGCTTCCTTCAAAAGCATCATATTCTCAAATCAAAAACAGATCTCTTCCTTTCTTGTGTTTTGGGCCGGATGGTAGGATATTGGGGTGGGAAGGGGGTTGGCAGAGGGCACTGTTCCCAATTTGCATGAGGCTGAGCTGTGAACGATGAATGCCGTAGATCATCCTGTTTGGGAATGGCACTTTAATACCATGAAAGTAATACAGGACCATATATCTTTCCAGATGAATATATCCAGATCCTGAAACAGCTTAATATAGTTTCTCCCCCTATTTTTCCCCCTAGCATTTTTGGATTATTGTTGAAATTCATTGAATAGAGTCCACCAAAAGATATTATGGTTTTTCACTAGAACTAAAATTTCCTGTTTCTGATTTCCTGTAATTTCAGAGTTATTTCCCTTCTGCCTTCTAACTTGCAAACACAAATCCCTAAAGTAAAAAGGGCCCAGTGCTTTGACTATGTTCATTCAGAGTTGTCTAATAAAAAAATTGATAACTCACTCTTTTATGGGGTCCTGTTGCCCCCACCATGTATCTCAAGATGTTCTACATTTTTATATATTCACTTGTTTTTTTTTCCAGTGTATTTACTTAGATTCTTAGAACCTAAAATATCATCTAAGAAATGATTTGCAATGATTGTAGATGAGTGCAGAGTTCTTCAAAGGTTTCTAGTAGGTAGATGATGTATCACAATATTTGAGGTAGGAACTGATTTGTACTTGTATGTTAATCCTGCAATAGAAGTACAGTAGAACCTCAGTTTATGAGTAACTTGGTTTATATATGCTTTGTTGGACAGGGAAAAATTTTTCGCAACATTTGTGTTGTGGGCCGAACAAAAATTCATAGTATGAACATCAAAATTTGTTGAAAAACATCACACAAATAAGGCTGTAGCAATGAGAGCCATGAATATTTTAATGATAATGCAATGTCACATTTCTGTAACATTCTGAAAAAAGTCAAAAACAAGTGTCATTAGATAGGTTCCTAGTCAGAAGTGAACATAAAGAAAAAAAAATCAGTGGGTCAAAACATGGAAGTAATTCTACAAAAAGAAAAATAAGTGAAGGCAGAAGTGTTAGTCTTACTTTTAGTGAAAATAGCGTAAGAGAGAGACACTCTTGAAGTGCCCAATGTTCTCATAGACGGAGATTCTTCTTCCAAGCAATAACCCTTCCTGCTCCTCCTCCCTCTTGTCTCCTTCATGCCAGCTACCCCATCTCCTTCTAACTAGCCTCTCCTTAAACTTGGCACCTTGGACCTCCATGTTCTGGCTCCCAAGTGCTTTGGCATCAGTCTCTTCCAATATCCCTCTCTTCCATAGACTACTCTTTAGATTCTTATTTTCGGTTTATGTTCTGTACTAATCATTGCTGTTATATTTCAGGTGCATTAGGGACAAAAAAAAACTTACTTAAAATTATAAATAATTATTTTTATATGATTATTTTTGGGGATGTGGTACCAATCATCCAATTTTACATTATTTCCTATGGGAAAATTTGCTTTGCAATATGAACAAATTGCATGACGAACAGAATCTCTGAAAGAATTAAATTAGCAAACTGAGATTCACTGTAGTTAGCTGGTGAACAGAGAAATAAATACAGCTCTAGACCTGGAGTCAGAAAGGCCTGAGTTCAAATGTGATGACCTCAGATACTAACTGTATGACCTGAGGCAAATTGCTTAAGCTCTTTTTTCCACAGCGATCACATCTATAAAATGCGAGCAATAATAGGAACACTTACCACCTACAGTCGTTGTGAGGATAAAATGAGCTATTTGCAAAGCATTTTGCAAACCTTAAAGCATTATATGTAAATATTAGCTATTATGTGGTAGACACTGACTCTATGAATGCTTTTCCTGTCTGGAGGCCTATGGTAGAGAAACTTTCCCTTATCTATACAAACTCTCCCTAGTCTCCTTTAACTTTTGTCTTTCCTTGGCCCTTTTTCCTTCCTTCTGGAGCTGATATAACACGAGCGCTCTTTTTGCCCTCACCTTATTTTCATTCTAATTGTGGTCTCTCTCCAAGAGTCTATTAGATGCCAGAATGTGAAAAGTAAAATCCCACTTGAAGATCAAAAGGAGTAAGTTCAGAACCCATCTGGAAATGTTATTTTATACCTCTGCCTTAACTTAGAAAGCCCATTTCCCTAAGAGGTGATACAGGATACTAAATTCAACTACAGACACACTCTCCGTACCCTACCCATTGTGCTTAATTGGTCCCATGAGAAAACCATGGGAGGTGAAAGGATGTTATAGGGGGCAGTTAGTGCCACAGGACTGATAAGATAGGTAGGTGATAGACTGAAGACTTCTGAAGTAGAGTTTTGTGACTTTATGATTCAATTAAAATGGATTAATGATGTTTGGTAAAACACTATCGATCATGGTAAACCTATGTGCTATATGCCTAGAATTTTAAGAAGGATGCTCATCCTTTAAGATTTAGCTTAATTCCAACTTCTTCCAAACAACATTGATTTCTCTTCTCTGACTTCTTTGTAAAGTTTACTATCTGTTCTACCTATTTCTCCAATTTAAATATATACAGTTTTACATCATTCTCTAATTATTTCATATTTTCTCTTGTTTGCATCCCTTGCCATGGCCATTGAATTGGCTCCAGGTATGGAGCCAGTTAGGTGACTTGGTGGAGAAAAGTCTAGCTAGACTTGGAGTTAACTATATGACTAGAGTACTTATAAGTGTTTCCATTTAATACAGTACATATATGTATCATTTTTTCAATATTCAATTATACTTTGAGATCTTTGAGGGCAGGGACTTTTGCCTCTTTTTGTATCCGCAGTTCTTAGCACAGTGCCTTGCACATAGTAGTCACTTAATACATGTGTTCATCCTTTGTTGCCGAAGAAGACCATGCCATCAGAGAAATAATGACATGACTTGCACTTGACTTTTTTTTTTTTGAGTGAGGGAGGGCTGTGCAGGTCATTAGCCTCACTTCTCCTCCAGAGCCATCTGAATCCAGTGACCAGATATTCATCAGAATTACTGGAGATGACCCAGGATGAGGCAATTGGGATTAAGTGACTTGCCCAAATGAGTGTCAAGTGTCTGAGGTGAGATTTGAACTCAGGTCCTCCTGACTTCTTCACTGGTACTCTATCTACTGCACCACCTAGCTGCCCCATTGTCACCTAATAAATGTATATTGACTGTCCCTGGCTATTTTACTAAACCTTCATAGTTTCCTTATCTTTAAAACAGGGGAATAATAATAGCACCTACCTTACAGGGTTATTGTGAGGATGTGTATTTTACAAATCTTAAAGCATTATATAAATTCTAATTATTATTATTTTTTTAAAATGAAGTAAAATAGTCAATAAAATTTGTTGTGTGCCTACTATATGATAGGCACTGTGCAGGGCTACAATTATGAAAATGAAAAAGAAAGTCAGTCCTTGTCCTCAAGGAGTTGCAATCTAAGAAGGGAAGACAACACACAAAAGAAAGCCCAAAATAGGGTGGAATGCAAAGGAAAAGTATCTGGGATGGGGCTCAAAGGAGATTAACTAGATGGAAAATGAAGCCATGGCTAGCCTGGGCATCCTCTTTCATTGGATGTTCTGGAAAGATCTCTGACCTCCAATCAGAGGAGGAGAAGAGAGCACTGCTGAGGCATGAATTCCAGGGGTGAGAAATGATCTTGGGGAGATTCAGAGGCTCTCCCCTTCTTCTAAATTCCTCATTTTAAAAGTTCAGTTTTATTTCAGAAATCCAATACTGATAATGAAATTGCATTGACCCTCCTTGATCTTGATCAGACTTCACCCAACCTTGTAAGGAATATAACATAAGGTGGGAAAACACCATTGTATTCTACTCAAGTGTGGGGAGTTCCTTTTGTCTAGATAGTCCAAGGCTGGGAGTGGTCTGGTATAGAGCTATTTCTCTGTCCAGGGGTGTAACAGCAAGCAAAATGGGATTTGTTTGTGTGTTTTCTTTTTGGAGTTGTTTCCCAGGCTCACGGTAAATTGTGAAAATCTGAAGGTTCAGTCTCCTTTGAGTCTGAATGGTTTGCTGCTGTGTTGAGTCATGTGGGTTTCGTGCTTACTGACTCTGAGGCAATCAGGAGCCAAGTCTTTCTTATATATACTAGGTGGTTAGTATTTTACTTTGGGGGTTCACTTATAAGTAGGATCTTGTGATTACCTGGTTGAGACTCTGAGTGGCCATATGTTCAGACCCCCCGACCAGATGTAAAGTCTCTCTGGATCCAGGAATGTATATAGTGTATAGCAATGTTGCTTTGATTTAGGCAGTAGAGCCCTGTCTGTTGGTTTTTTATTTCTCTGTATTTTCTCTGTTTGTTGAATAAATAGAGGCTTGGTAGCTTTGGAAATATAAAAGATAGAAAGGCTTGTCTGGAAGCATTTGGTTGAATTAATTAAAGTGATTGCTGACCCCTCAAAGGTTGCCTTTCCTTTTATAAATGCAGATCTAAGAACTTGTGATAGAAGGCCCCCTGTGTATGTTGGAGTGCTTACTGGTACAAGGGGTGACAAGACATGATGAAGGGGTGACAGCCCCTATTGGAAGAAGATATATAAACTGTGAGCCTGCCACCATGATTGTCTGTATTCTAAGAGAAGGCCAAATGATCATCCTTTCATCAATAACCTGCTGGCCTTATTAATAAAATGATTACATTATCCAGAAACTATGCCTCTTGGAGCTTTTTAATTGTAACAAAGATTAATGTGAGCTTGCAGGATAAAGAAATTCTTTGGTCATCAAGGAGAAGTTCAGAGGAGTAGAGGTCTGTGGAAATAAGAAGTTTTCATGGGATATATCTCTGACTTTCTGGTGTTTATACCATATTTAACAATGTTAGATATGGCCTGATAAGACACAAACACCTCCATATTCCTATCAGAGAGCAGATTGAAGATTGGTTGAATCCCTGTTTTGATCTGGCAGAGTTGCCCAGAATGAATTCACATACTCAAACCTTCTTTCAATCAAGTAGCAAAGTTTATCTTGACCTCATTAGTTTTTAGCTATGCGACTGGGTTATTCATTTCCCTTTTGGTGCCTTGATTTCTTCATCTGTAAAATTAATATGTTGGACTAGATAATAGAGTTCCTTCCTGCTTCATAACCTGTGATCTCCCAGTCATCATCATTCTTCCAATTATGTTACTTAGCTACTGATCTGCCCCAGTTTATGAATTAGAATTATTTTTTTTTTTTACAATTGTAGAGACATATCCTTCTGGAAGTCAGAGGGTAGAAAGTCTGGTAGAATCAAGACTTGGGAGAGGGAAAGTTCATGTATGGAATTCTAGCAGTAACAGTCAGGGTTATGCTTCTCTTCTTATTTTCCAGAAAGGAGTGTGCTGGTAAATGTTTAGCATTAGGCTCCCCTGCCCAAATGTACACGGAACACACTTTTAAGCTTAACATTTTCCCCTTTACTTTATTAAGTCTAGAAAATAGCAAAATAACAAATCAAACCCCAATTTATAGCATTTACTGATTTCTGAGGTATGAATGTTCACCAGGAAAATTTAACTATCATCTCTTTCAAAGAAATTTCAAGTAAGGTCGTCCATGCTACCGGCTCTAGCCCTCTCTTGGCAGACTGTCATGAGACAGAATTAATGTCACTGGGATATTGTTTCCATTTCTTGTAGTGAAAAGGTGTCAATATCGGAATGTCTGTGCATATGGCTCTTTTATATTTGAAAGAATATGGTGTTGGGGTCATCCTTTACTGAGAGCAAAAACTTGGGAATGCAATTCAAAATTGCTTCAATTCTTCATATTTTGATTTAAAAAAATATAACTTTGGTGTGTGTGTGAGAGTTTCTAAGAGTGCTAGCATAAGGCCTTCCCAAAGTCTTCAAAGAGAAGACTGAACAAGAGCTTCCCAGACATCCACCTGTCTTACTTTGAAGCTTGGAGTGGATAGAGAAGACAAATCACTTGGTCGCCATAGACATGAGTGAGTCTTCAGTTGTATTGAGATAGGCATCATTCCCCTTCTTCTCATTGCACATTTAGTGCCTCAGTCTTCCCATCTGTTAAATAGGAAAAATCTTCTCTTCTGCCCTCCATTCTCCCGACCCAAACCAGTTGCCTTACTCAAAGAAACACTGGGGAATGATGGGACATTTGTAAAATGTTTTAGGTCTTTGAGCTAAATATCTTCAAATGTTATGTACTTTTCTGATCATTCCTTTTCAGGGAAATAATTCAAAGGTCTTTCTTTTTGTTTTAAATCCCAGCTGGTTCATCTTCAGTGTAGGAAAGAGGGAAGGAGGGAGGGAAGAAGCCTATTTATCACCTCCTCCTCCTAGCTCAGCAGTACCCCTTTATTAAAAATGCATGGCATACCAAATCCATGAGCTGAGCGTCTTGTCCAGTTTGCATTATCCTTTCATGCCAAAGGTCTTATATGTTCCAAGCTCCTGTGGAGAACACAAATGTTCAGAGTTTAGCACCCTCCATGGCACACTTTTCACAATTGTTCATGCATTTATTTATTCATTCTTCCCCACCCCAACTTTTCTCCCCAGCCTTTACTCCATGTTGGCTTATGAATTGTAATCCCTTTTACTCAATGGATCTCTGGCCAAGACAAAAAGGAGAGAGCTTGTTACCAACACTCCGCCTCCAACTCAGTTGCCGTATTAAGAATGTTAAAATCCGAATTGAATTAAGGAAGGCTTGGTGGTAGAGTGGGAATAGCCAGGGGACTGCTAAGCAGAAGACTAGAGGCCTGAACTCTAGTCCCCCTCTGCCATTAGTAAGGAATTTGATCTCTGTCAAGTTAGATCCCCTTTCTAGTCCTCAATTTCCACATTTTTAAAATAAAGGGCCAGAAGATCTCTGAGACTCCCCTTCTACCCCCAGAGCTCTGATATTCCTTGGTTCCCTGAACTGAATTAAATCACATTGAACTATTCTGTGTAATGTTTTTAAAGTATGATTTTTATAGGTCACAGAAACGATCTTATTGTATGTTCTGCTCCATATGAAGACTGACATTCTTTTGGGGAATCCACTTCAAATGTAAATCTTGGGAGACAGAGGTTTAAGTAAGGAAGGGGAAGTGAACAGGCATTTATATAGCACTTAATACATGCCAGGCACTGTGTTAAATGTTTTGCAAATATCTCACAGTGCTTACTTTCCCTTTCATTCACTTATTCTTTCACTTATGTGTCTATCCACCCAGTGTAACTCTTTGGAAAGTCTCCATGTTTTATAGTTGAAAGGGTAAGAGTCACAGATGGTGTCAGCCACTTTCTGAGGGTCACCTGATAAACCACAGTAGAGATTTCAAGTCCCAAGGCTCTTCAGAGCTGGCTGGTTGGCCAGAGCTCCAGTCATCAGCTGTCCCACGGTGGGAATATTTGGGGAAGCTCTGGTTCCTCCTGGAATTGTTTTAGATTACATTCTGGCAGCCATTAGATAAATTCTATCTGTCTTCTGAACCATGGGCCCTTTGAGATATTTAGCTTATAACTGAAGAAAGAACAGAAACCAAACTTGGGGAGTTTGGGTTTATGTGCATTGTCAATTTACCTGGGCGAGTCCTTAGAGAAATGAGTGGATAGAGTTACCTAGGAATGAATAACAAGCAGCTCAGGTATTTACAACACAGGTCCCATTTTGCACCAGATAAAAGCAGCCATCTAACTTTTACACAAGTGTTTTTGTTCACCAGAGTCCAAGTAAGATGACTTTGGGACTGTGGATAAATAATCATTCAAGCATTTGTATTGTGAATGAGATCCTTATTATGATCTGTGGAAGACTGGAATCTAGATTCTAGTGTTATGTAGGGACAGGGCTTTATATTTCTTTTGAACTTAGCAATGCTAACCATGGTCTTACACACAAACTAAGCACTAAAATAAATACTTTTTGACAGTAGAGTGGTATATTGGAGTGGAAACAGTCTTGCATTTAGAGTCAGAAAACCTAGATTTAAATCTTGGCTCCTCTGCTTACTCTCTGTGTGACCTTGGGCAAATCACTTCACACTCTGTGGGCCTCAGTTTCCTTATCTGTAAAAAGAGTGGGTTGAGCTAGGTCATTCATTCTCAAATTGTAGTCTAGGATCCTATACACTTTGTATGTACTTCCTGCCTCTTCTGATGGTGAATTCCCTGTTCATTGCTGGGTATCCAAATATCTTTTGCTCATATGCTACTCTCCTATACTGAACTAAGTGATTGGATACAATTTCCACTTATCCCCCTATGCTACTGACAAAGGATGGTCCTATTTAGATGTCTCAGTATCAAGTTAACTCAAACATGTATCAATCTGGATGCGTTATATACCTTTCTCCCCCAAACTAGCTTTCTCTTCATACTTTCTACTTTCTGCTGATAGAATCTTCCTATTATTTTCCCAGCTAGTCTCGAAATCTTCAATGACTTGCTATTTTATACTTTCAATATTTCAATGAATCTACACTATCACTGGTGTGGGTATTCCCACCAACAGTACAGATTATAGCCACTCATGTTTTTACCATACTTGGTGATGATTGTCCATCTCTTCCCATAAATCATCCCTCGATGATGTACCCAAAACATTGGAGACCTTTCTCCAGGTCTTTTCATGCTCTGTGGCCTAGTGTAATCTGTGGGCTTTCCATCTGTTATCCTTCCCTTTTGCTCAATGTTCACTCCTTATTTCTACTTTTGATCATGTATATCCTGGGCTTTTTTTGTGTGTGGTAATAATGTAATCCATGATTTTTCTCAAATACATTTTTCTCTTGTTTTGAGATATCTTCAAAAGTGATCCCTTAGTGGTTCCTAAATTGTGTTGCCTTTAGCATGAATCTGTATTACTGGGCAACATGATCCTCCTCATACCTTGGGCTCAAAACTTAGGTGTCACCCTTGATCTGTTACTCTCTCACTGCTTCTTCTCCCCATATCTAGTCTGTTGCCAAATGCTGTTGATTTTGCCTCTGCAATATCCCCCAAATATGATCCCTTCTCTCCTCTGACAGTGTCACTCACCACTCTGGTGCAGGTCCTCATCACCTTACTCTTGGACTATTGCAATATCCCACTGGTGGATCTCTCTGCCTCAGGGACAGTCTCTCCCTCCTTGAATCTCTTCCATTTAGTCATCAAAATGATTTTCTTAATCCACCGGTCCAACTATGTTGCCCCTCTACTCAATAAACTCCAGTGGTTCCCTATCCAAGATCAAATAAAAAATGCTCTGTCTGGCATTCAGAGCCCTTCATATAACCTAGCTCCCTCCTCCCTTCTCTTCATAACCTAGTTCCTTCTTGCCTTTCCAGTCTTCTTACACCTTATTCCCTTCCACACATTGTTCAACCAATAACACTGTCCTCCTGGTAACACTCTACCTCTCAGCTCCAGGGATTTTCTCTGGATGTCCCCTGTGACTGAAATGTTCTCCCTCCTCATTTCTACCTTTTTGATTTCCTGGCTTCATGTGAGTCTCAACTAAAATCTCATTTTCTACAGGAAGTCTTTCCTAATCTTTCCTAATTCTAGTGCCTTCTTTTTCTTATTTTTCTCCTATCTTGTATCTATGTATGTATATACATATGTGATATATATATATATATACATACATACATGTGTATCTCTTTCTGTTTCTTTCTTTTTGACTCTTTCTCTGTGTCTCTCTCTGTCTCCATATATATGTATACATGCATATATACACACGTACACATGTACACACATATCATATGTGTATACATACAAACATGCACACATGCACATATATAGTTTGTATACATTTGTATGCTTATCTCCTCCATTGGATTGTGAGCTCCTTGAAGGCAGGGACTGTTTTTTGCCCCTTTTTGTATTCTCCACACTTAGCACTGTGCCTGGCACAGAGTAAGCATTTACTACATGTTTCTTGACTAAAAACCAGACTAACTGAATTCTTGGTCTGGCCCAGATGCTCTTTCCCACTGCCAGTTCCCTGTATAGCATATCATTTACCAGATGTTAGAGTACTAATCTGGTTGTTCCACTGTCAGCAACTTTTTAAAATAATCAATACAGAAAAGCTGACAACTCTGTTCTATTTTCTATCTGTTTATGGTGCTCCTTCCTGCTTCATCTGTAAATGTTATTGAGATGCCACAACTTAATTATCACACCAAGTTTTCTGCAAACTAATTTTCCTTGGACTATTTTTATTACTTTGGGGAAACAGTATGCTTATCATCATCTGCCATTTTCCTTTATAATATTTTGAACAGGAATCTGTATCCTAAACTGGTGTTGCTATTGGCTGCCCTATCTTTGCTTAGCAAAGGCTGAGATAATTCCTCTACTCTTTGGACCTCTTCCATGTGGTGATTGCTTACATTGGTTAAATTTCCATAAGAAGTGATGATAATTAATATCAATTTGTGTTTTACTCACGTTCCATTATCTGGCACCTATAGCCTGTTTGACTAGGTAAAGTTGAATCTTTTATAATTGTACTTCTTGTCATCTTTATCTTCTTTATTAATTTGGTGCTGATTTTGACCTTTGCTCTAAAGAATCAATATTCTGACAGCTCACAGACAACTAATTTGAGAGTTACTTCCAAATTCCACATCAGTAGGTAGGGTCAATCTCACTTTCGTGAGATTGTATAGTACTGGATATATTCCTGGTCTTTCAACTCATTTCATAAAGAAGATATTTGTAATGTATGGACGTGAGTCTTCTGTTTTGTCTATAAACCTTGGCCTCTTGTTTTTAAATTCTGAACTATATTTTCTAATAGATCTGTTTTTGGGCTTTTATCTCTTTGACCACCTCATACTTATGTCACCAAGATTTCTAGCTTGTCAATTCTAATACCTCTGCTCACTCTCTTTCTTCAATCTTCTTTCTCCTTCTTTCATAATGCTCCAATCAGCTTGTCCTTGCTTATGACCCACCCATTTCTTTGTTTATGTAATTTTTGATAGGTTTATGATTATGATGGGATACTATTATGCTATAGGAAAAGATGAGCTCGGCGGAGCCAAGATGGCAGAGTAGAAAGATGCACAAACACATAGCTCCGAACCCACAACCCACAGAACGGCTAGAGGGGATCAACTCATGGTGAATTCTGCACCCAGAGGCCACAGAATATTGGAGCGAGGGAGATTTCTGTTCCGGAGAGACCTGCAAACCTCTCACGGGGGGTCCTTCGCGCTGTGGACTGGGCGCCGGGACTGGGAGCTGAGTGCAGCCCTGCAGCGGCCGTGACACCGTGAGGAAAAGATCCGAGCAGGCTACGGGGATGGGATCTCCAGTGGCCATGCGGGTCTCTCCACCCACAGAGGGACCTGCAAACCTCTCGCAAAAGGTCTGTCACACTGCAGACGTGGAGCCCAGCCCAGACCTGAGGCGGCCGCGGCTCCGAGAGGTACAGATCCGAGCAGGCTTCAGGGACGGGATCTCCAGCGGCGGCACAAGCCCCTCCGCCCATCGGTGAGAGAGTCTCTTTGGCGGGTTGAGAGGGGAGTGGGGTGCCCCCATGGCTCGGGCCCCCCCGGGAGATAGAAGCTGAGAGGCGGTTGCAGACAGGGGCTCCCCAAGCAGGCGGGAGCCTGGATCCATTGTGGAAGGTCTGTACATAAACCCCCTGAGGGAACTGAGCCTGAGAGGCGGCCCTGCCCCGACCTGACCATCTGAAATTAATTCTCACACTGAATAGCAGCCCTGCCCCTCCAAAAGCCCTAAGGCGGGTAGCAGCATTTGAATCCCAGTCCCCAAACGCTGGCTGGGAGGACCAGGAGGCGAGGTGGGTGTGAGGAGAATATTCAGAGGTCAAGTCACTGGCTGGGGAGAATGCCCAGAAAAGGGAAAAGAAATAAAACTATTGATGGCTACTTTCTTGGAGAACAGACATTTCCTCCCTTCCTTTCTGATGAGGAAGAACAATGCTTACCATCAGGCAAAGACACAGAAATCAAGGATTCTGTGTCCCAGCCCACCCAATGGGCTCAGGCCATGGAAGAGCTCAAAAAGAATTTTGAAAATCAAGTTAGAGAGGTGGAGGAAAAACTGGGAAGAGAAATGAGAGGGATGAAATAGAAGCATGAAAAGCAGATCAGCTCCCTGCTAAAGGAGAACCAAAAAAACGTTGAAGAAATTAACACCTTGAAAACTAGCCTAACTCAATTGGCAAAAGAGGTTCAAAAAGCCAATGAGGAGAAGAATGCTTTCAAAAGCAGAATTAGCCAAATGGAAAAGGAGATTCAAAAGCTCACTGAAGAAAATAGTTCTTTCAAAACTAGAATGGCAGAGATGGATGCTAAGGACTTTATGAGAAAGACAGATATCTCAGAACATAGCGAGAAGATTGGAAAAATGGAAGATAATGTGAAATATCTTATTGGAAAAACAACTGACCTGGAAAATAGATTCAGGAGAGACAATGTAAAAATTCTGGGACTACCTGAAAACCATGATCAAAAGAAAAGCCTAGACATCATCTTCCATGAAATTATCAAGGAAAACTGCCCTGAGATTCTAGAACCAGAGGGCAAAATAAATATTCAAGGAATCCACAGAACACTGCATGAAAGAGATCCAAAAAGAGAAACTCCTAGAAACATTGTGGCCAAATTCCAGAATTCCCAAGTGAAAGAGAAAATATTGCAAGCAGCTAGAAAGAAACAATTCAAGTATTGTGGAAATACAATCAGGATAACACAAGATCTAGCACCCTCTACATTAAGGGATCAAAGGGAATGGAATAGGATATTCCAGAAGTCAAAGGAACTAGGACTAAAACCAAGAATCACCTACCCAGCAAAACTGAGTATAATACTTCAGGAGAAAAAATGGTCTTTCAATGAAATGGAGGATTTTCAGGTTTTCTTGATGAAAAGACCAGAGCTGAAAAGAAAATTTGACTTTCAAACACAAGAATGAAGAGAACCATGAAAAGGTGAACAGCAAAGAGAAGTCATAAGGGACTTACTAAAGTTGAACTGTTTACATTCCTACATGGAAAGACAATATTTGTAACTCTTGAAACATTTCAGTATCTGGGTACTGGGTGGGAGTACACATGCACACACGCACACATACATAGAGACAGAGTGCATAGAGTGAATTGAAGAGGATGGGATCATATCTTAAAAAAAAATGAAATCAAGCAGTGAGAGAGAAATATTGGGAGGAGAAAGGGAGAAATTGAATGGGGCAAATTATCTCTCATAAAAGAGGCAAGCAAAAGACTTATTAGTGGAGGGATAAAGAGGGGAGGCAAGAGAAAAACATGAGGTCTACTCTCATCACATTCCACTAAAGGAAAGAATAAAATGCACACTCATTTTGATAGGAAAACCTATCTCACAATACAGGAGAGGGGGGGACAAGGGCACAAGCAGGGTGGGGGGGAGGATAGAGGGGAGGGCATGGGGAGGAGAATGCAATCCGAGGTCAACACTCATGGGGAGGGAAAGGATCATAAGAGAATAGAAGTAATGGGGACAGGATAGGATGGAGGGAAATATAGTTAGTCCTATACAACACAACTGTATGGAAATCATTTGTAAAACTACACAGATTTGGCCTATGTTGAATTGCTTGTCCTCCAAAGGGAAGGGGTGGAGAGGGAGGGAGCTAAAGAAGTTGGAACTCAAAGTTTTAGGATCACCTGTAATGTTCTTACCACTAGGAAATAAGAAATACAGGTTAAGGGGTAAAGAAAGCTATCTGACCCTACAGGACAAAAGAGAAGACAGAGACAAGGGCAGAGAGGGAGGATAGAAGAGAGAGCAGATTGGTCACAGGGGCAATTAGAATGCTTGGGTTTGGGGGGTGAGGGGATAAAAAGGGGAGAAAATTTGTAACCCAAAACTTTGTGAAAATAAATGTTAAAAATTAAATAAAAAAAGAAAGAAAGAAAAGATGAGCTTGATGAACTTAGGAAAAAACATATATAATGTCTGAAACAATTAAGAGCAAAATGAGCAGAACCGAGAGAAGGTTGTATACAGAAATAGCGATATTGTTTTAAGAACAACTTTGAACAAATAAGTCATTTTAACTATTATAAATACCCAAATTAACTATGAAGGACTTATGAAAGAAGACATTTGTACCTGATAATTTCATTATATATTTTAAAAGAGTGACAATTTGTACATAATAGATTTGCAGTTTCATATGCAATCATCTTTTTATTATGCTGTGTTATGAAAATACTTGTTTTATTCCATAAATTAAAAATAAAATAAATTTTAAAAATTTATGATAGGAGGGACAACATAAGAACAACTATATACAAGCCAGATATATACACGATAAAGGAAAAGCTTGTTGTAGAAGGTGGGATTTTAGCTGGGACTTGAAGGAAACTGGGGAAGCCAGCAGGTGAGAATAAAGGAGGAGAAATCTTAAGCATGGAGGACAATCAAAATGCCTGGAGTCAGGAGAGATGGAGTGTCTTATTTGAGGCACAAGGTGGCCAATGTTACTGGATTTCAGAGTGAGGTATAAAATTAGAAAGGTATGGTGGAGCCAGGTTATTTAAGACTTTAAAAGCCAAAAGGTTTCATATTTGATCCTATAGGTAACAGGGAGTCACTGGAGCTTATTGAGTAGGAGAGATGACATGGTCCAACATGTTTCATGGAGATCGATAGCACTGTAAGTTTAAAAAGAGACTTTATATATGTTATCTCATTTGATTGTTACAACAACCCCACTAGATAAGATAGATAGATGTTATTATTCCCATTTTATAGATGAGGAAACTGAGGCTGAGTGATTAGGTGACTTGCTCAGCATCACAGAACTAGTAAAAACCTGTTGCAAAATTTGGATTCAAGGCTTCCTCAACTCTAGCCCTGATTATGTGCATTAATTTTGGCAAATAGCTAAACCATTTTACTGGCTTCAGTTGCCTTATCTGTAAAATGGGAGTAATAGTCTTGGTTACTTTATTTATAAAATGGGAATAATAGTGTCTTATTTAAGAAAAGGGCTTGAGGGGGTGGAACCAAGATGGCAGAGTAGAAAGATGGACCTGTAGAAGCTTCCCCACACAACCCATAAAATACCTGTAAAAAATGACTCTAAACAAATTCTTGAACAGCAGAAGCCATAAAAGGACAGAGTGAAAGAGATTTCCAGCCCAAGACAGCCTGGAAGGCTGACAAGAAAGTTCTATCACACCAGGCATAGAGCAGAGCACAGCCCAGCCATGCAGTGTGGCAGGGACAGGACCCAAAACAGGCTTTAGGGAGCCACTGGCAGCAGCAGTTCCTAGATTGCTTAATCCACAAATACCAAAGACAGCTTGAAAGGTCAGTGAGAAAGCTCCTTCACCCAAGAGAAGGGAACAGGGTCTGGACTGCTGGCAGCAGCCACTGCAGCAGCAGTGTCCATTTTTGGAGCCCTCCATCTAAAGCCCCTGGGGGAATTGAGCCCCTGATCTGAATCTCAGCCCTGAGCAGGCCCTGGGATAAAGAGGAACGCTGGTGTAGTGGAGCTGGGGGTGGTTTTGGAGAGGGAATTCTACTCACAGATTCTGGGCAGAAAAGTTTTTGGTTGCTCCCAGACCAGTGCACAGGCCAGGAGAGGAGTTTACTCTTTATTGTGCCACCTTGGAGGAACTGAGAATTACAGGTCCCCAAGACCTGAAAGACCCCCAGAGTATACCCTTCTCTTGACAAAGGACTTGAAAGTCAAGTAACTGGCTAGGAAAATGCCTCAAAAAAGGGAAAAAAATAAGACCATAGAAGATTACTTTCTTGGTATTTCTTCCATCCTTTTGGATGAGGCAGAACAATGCATACCATCAGAGGACATCAAGGCTTCTCCATCTGAACCCTCCAAAATAAATATGCAATGATATCAGGCCATGGAAAAGCTCAAAAAGGATTTTGAAAATCAAGTAAGAGAGGTGGAGGAAAAACTGGGAAGAGAAATGAGAATGATGCAAGAAAATCATGAAAATCAAATCAACAGCTTGCTAAAGGAGACCCCAAAAAATGCTGAAGAAAATAACACCTTTAAAAATAGACTAATCCAAATGGCAAAAGAGATCCAAAAAGCCAATGAGGAGAAAAATGCTTTCAAAAGCAGAATTAGCCAGATGGAAAAGAAAGTTCAAAAGCTCACTGAAGAAAATAGTTCTTTAAAAATTAGAATGAAGCAGATGGAAGCTAATGACTTTATGAGAAACCAAGAAATTACAAAACAAAACCAAAAGAGTAAAAAAAAACAGAAGATAACATGAAATATCTTATTGAAGAAACAAATGACCTGAAAAATAGATCCAGGAGAGACAATTTAAAATTTATGGGGCTACCTGAAAGCCATGATAAAAAAAAAAAAGCCTAGACATCATCTTTCATGAAATTATCAAGAAAATATTCTGATATTCTAGATATTCTAGAACCAGAGGATAAAATAAATATTGAAAAAATCCACTCCACCTCCTGAAAGAAATCCAAAGGAGAAACTCCTAGGAATATTATAACCAAATTCCAGAGTTCCCAGGTCAAGGAGAAAATATTGCAAGAAGCTAGAAAGAAACAATTCAAGTATTGTGAAAATATAATCAGGATAACACAAGATCTAGCGTCTTCTATATTAAGAGATCAAAGGGCATGGAATAAGATATTCCAGAAATCAAAGGAACTAGGATTAAAATCAAGAATCACCTACCCAGCAATACTGAGTATAATACTTCACGGGGAAAAATGGTCATTCAATGAAATAGAGGACTTTCAAGCATTTTTGATGAAAAGACCAGAACTGAATAGAAAATTTGACTTTCAAACACAAGAATCAAGAGAAGCATGAAAAGGTAAACAGGAAAGAGAAATCATAAGGGACTTTCTAAAGTTGAACTGTTTACATTCCTACATGGAAAGATAATATTTCTAACTCTTGAGACTTTTCTCAGTATTTGGGTATTTGGAGGGATTACACACACACACACACACACACACACACACACACACACACAGAGTGCAGGGTGAGTTGAATAAGAAGGAATGATATCTAAAAAAAAAAGTAAAATTAAGGGGTGAGAGAGGAATATATTAGGAGGAAAAAGGGAGAAATGGAATGGGGCAAATTATCTCATAAAAGAGGCAAGATAAAGTTTTTTCAATGGAGGAGAAAAGGGGGGAGGTGAGAGTGAAAAAGTGAAGTTTACTCTCTTCACATTTGGTTTAAGGAGGGAATAACATGCTTACTCAATTTGGTATGAAAATCTATCTTATGCTATAGGAAAGTAGGGGAGAAGGGGACAAGTGAGGTAGGGAGATGATAGAAAGGAGGGCAAATGGGAGGAGGGAGTAATTAGAAGTAAACACTTTTGGGGAGGGACAAGGTCAAAAGAGATAATAGAATAAATGGAGGGCAGGATAGGATAGAGGGAAATATAGTTAGTCTTACACAACATGACTATTGTGGAAGTCTTTTGCAAAACTACACATATATAACCTATATTGAATTGCTTGCCTTCTCAGTGGGGATAGGTGGGGAGGGAGGAAGGGAGAGCAGTTTTAGGAATGAATGTTGAGTATTGTTTTTGCATACAACTGGGAAATAAGAAATCCAGGTAATGGGGTATAGAAATCAATCTTGCCCTACAAGAAAAGAGAGAAGATGGGGATAAGGGAAAGAAGGGGTGTGATAGAGGGGAGGGTATATTGAGGGAAGGGATAATCAGAATGTAAGGCTTTATGGAGTGGGGAGAGTGAAGAGATGGGGAGAAAATTTGGAACTCAAAATTTTGTGAAAATGGATGTTGAAAACTAAAAATAAATAAATTACCAAAAAAAAAAAAAAAGAGAAAGAAAAGGACTTGCTTTGTTTATGCTCTTTATTTCACTTGGAATGCCTAACCTCCCTGATTCCCAAACTATAAAAATCCCATCCATATTTCTAAGTCCTACTTAAATGTTATTTCCTCCATGAATTTTTCCTCAGTCTTCCCAGGGACAAGTGATCTCTCTCTGTGCTGAATTCTTGGAGTACTTTTAACTACTCTTATGACACTTGGCATATACCCATACTGCTGTGTAATTGAGTACACATCTCCTTCCATTCTAGAGGAAATTCTTAAAGGGCAAAACCTGTGTTTTACATTTATTAGGTACTTACTATGTGCCAGGCATTGTGATTTGCCCAAAGTTGGGCAGGTCACTAGTGGCTGACCTGGAAACTGACCTGGTCCAGTGTTCTTCCCACTATATCATGCTTTCTTTCTAGTTTGGGGTAACATGGGTTGATTTACTTGGCAATCTCTGAGTCCTGGGATCCTGGAGCAGTGTTACTGCTTTTGAAATTCTTTTTCTTATATTTATTAGTTACCATTATGAATAGCAGCCAATGTTTAATGACACTAGCTATATTATGAGTGACCTAATTGTAATGATATGGGTATATTGAATGGCATTTTAGTTTTCAGGAGGCTTATAAAAGCAAATCTAAAAATATTGCTGCTTTTTATCTTTACACCAGGGAAGGAAGAGTGGTATCCTCTTTGGAAAATAAACTTTCAGGTAAAGTCTCTCGGTTGGGATAGGGGGAAAAAATGCGTCACCAAAGAAGGTTTTTTAAATTTGATGCATATCATTGAACTTTGAGAAGAAGCCTTGTGGAGAATAGGGTATTGTAAAAACTAATCTGGAAAATGTTGAAATCCCACTTGAGGCACCACTTCTTAGGGTAAGAGATTGATCCAGGTCTGAGAGAATTCTGAATTTAAGACCATAAAATGAATTTTGATTTCTTTCTTCCTATTTTTCTCTTTTCCATTTCCTTTTTCTCTTACTCTCTCCTCTCTTTCCTTTTTATCTTTCCTTCCCTTCTTATGTTTCTCTTTTCTTTCCCCTTTCCCTTTTTTTCTTTCCATCTTTTGCCCTCTCTCTTCCCTTTCCACCCTTCTCATTTTCCATCCTGTTTGGTGTCCAAAGCCCTTCATAACCTAGTCCCCTCCTTACCTTTCCTTCTTCTTACATTTTATTCCCTGACATGTCCTGTTCCATGCAGTGCCACTGGTATCCTGGCTGTTCCATGAAAAAGACACACACATACTCTCTCTCTCTCATCTTTGGGCATTTTTCTTTAGCTGTTCCCCATTCTTGGACTTTTCTCCCTTCTCCTTTTTGCCTCCTGGCTTCTGTAGTTTTCTTCAAGTCTCAGCTAAAATCTTACCTTCTACAAGAAACTTTTCCGAATCTCCTCCAATTCTAGTGCATCCTCTCTTTTGATTATCTCTAGTTCATCCTGTGAATATCATGTTTGTAAATAATTGTTCACATACTGTCTCCTCTATAAGATGATAAGCTGCTTAAGGTCAGAGATGGCCTTTTTGGCTTTCCTTATATCCCCAGCCATTAGCATAGTACCTGACACATAGTAGGTATCTTGGGCATAGATTGAAGACTGGCTTAAAATTGAGTAGGAGAAGATCTTTATTTCCTTCCTGGTTGACTTTTGGAAAATTGAATAGGGTTGTCAATCGTCCCAAAGCACTTGTTACCACAAAAAGATCATTTCTTTAGCATCATTATCTTCAGTTATGCTCTATGTTTGTGAACACTGTCTTTTCAGTGATTCTATATGTTAATTGGTTTGGACTGATTAATGAATAATGAACATTACAATCTTACAAAAACTACTATATATACCTATTTGTGTCTAGTGGTAGCCATCCCTAGAGTGGGGTGGAAGGAGTGAAGAAAAAAGGAGAAAAAGGAAATCTACATGATAATTTTGTTGGATGTTTGAAAGGAATAACAAATTGTGAATAGTAGATTTGCAGTTTTATGTACAATCATCGTTTTTATTAGACTCTGTTATGGAAATTCTTATTTTATTCCAAAAATTAAAAATAAAATTTTAAAAAATTAAATAAGAACTGTAATTATGAACAGCCTCAAATCAATGGAAACCCTCAGGATGGAAAAAGTAGATTGTTAATACATGTAAGAAATGGTATAAAAAATTATTAAGTACAGATACAACTAGAAAAGTAGGTAGAATGACTTTATAACAAAGAGTGAGAGATAATAGAAAGTAGGTCTTAGCTGTGGTAGAGAAGATCATAGGCCCTCAGAGAAAAAATAACTTAGAGCTGAGGATTCAGACTAGTGCCATCAGTTGCACATAGCTCCTTAAGAACCAAGGGAAGTTACAAGCAAAGTTCTGTTTTTTCCCCTAATTTCTATCCTGATGCCATTTACAGATATTCTGATGTATTCTAGGGCTTCTTTACCCAACTATTTCTAGTAGACTGAATTTTACTTCAACCACAAAGAGATTATCTGGAGATAAATATAAATTTAAAGTAAGGCAGAGAGCCAAACCTCTTCCTAAATATTAGAAATTTTCCCAACTGAGAGCTTTTAAATAATCATCATTTTACTCCTAACTTTTCATTTAATATAACTCCTAAAGGTAAAAACTACATGGACCTGAAGGGCTATTATATTATATTATATTATATTATATTATATTATATTATATTATATTATATTATATTATATTATATTATATTATATCATATTATAGCATGTTCCCATAGGCTTCAAACAAGCTAATTATTGTAACATAATTTTATATAGGTAAATCCAAGAAAGGGAGGACACGAAATTTCAAATCCAAGCAATAACTTAGCAAGAAGAGAATAAATAGTACCACCTTACAAAACATCTAAACTTAAATAAATGAAATTTATTTTAAAAAAGCAATTGCAACTGGATTTAAAAATCCATGGACTAAGATGTTTGTAGGTTATGAGAAATGAGTGGATCGCCTACGAATGTGAGCTTTGTCTCCTGTCCCTACTGATTGTTTTAGTAACCAGACAGTCTTAATTTCCTAATGACCCAAAATGGCAAAACTCGAGAAAGAAAGGAGGCAAATATTGTAGAATTTAATGAGTTGGCAAATTAAATTCAATAATATTAGCTTATCCATCCCCTACTCTAGTCCTTGAGCTTTTTTATTTTTCATACTACATCAAATTTGCTCTTTTGGTTATTGTGTTATTCTTTGATTCACATTGAACTTGTAGCCTGCCAAAATTTTAGATCTTATTACTATGGACAGATTGTCAGTATAGTTCTCTTCAATTCAGTACTTGACTAGTGTGTTTTTTGAAGCTAAATGCAGGAATTTACAACTACCTTATTTAAATTTCATCTTTATTAACTTTATTCTACTACTCTAATTTATCTGACATATTTTAGATCATAAATCTATCTACCAATATATTAACCACCCCTCTCAGCTTCATGTCATTTGATAAGCATGGAATCTAGGCCTTTACCTAAATCATTGATAAAAATATTTGTAGCATCAAGAAATAACTCAGGTGAGTCTACAGGAGCTTCATTATTTTATGTAACAATCAAGTTTGTTGATTGGGTTTAATTTTGGAGAAGCCCTAGTTCTTTTTTTTTTATTCTCCTTTTTAATGTTTATTTATTTTGAGTTTAGTTTGTATTTCCACAATACTCAAATTGTTTCTTTCTAGGTGCTTGCAATATTTTCTCCTTGACCTGGAAACTCTAGAATTTGGCTACAATGTTCCTAGGAGTTTCTCTTTTTGGATCTCTTTTGGGAGGTGATCAGTGGATTCTTTCAATATTTATTTTGCCCTCTGATTCTAGAATATCAGGGCAGTTTTCCTTGATAATTTCATGAAAGATGATGTCTAGGTTGTTTTGGGGGCCATTTGGTATGTTTATAACAAAGAAAGATGGTGGGAATGATTTAGGATTAGAGTTCGAAATGTGATAAGTGGCAGTAGGACGTGGGACAAGGGACCAAAGGATGTAACATTGTACTGGTTAACCACAGGATCAAGATTTTGAGGAAAGAAAAATGAAACTAGAGCAAGGGTGATGGTGGCTTGGGAAAGCAGGGAGGGAATGGAGGATTTGGGGGTTGTGGTAAGAATGGAAACCAAGTTTAGGAGAGATGAGGCACAGAGAAATATGGATGGATAAAAGTTTTGGTCAGATAGAGGAATATCAATAGTGGTGGCTGAAATGATTTTATGTGATGATATGCCTATCCTTTTGAGTGAGTGGCAGCTGAGGAGTTGAACTGGGAAGCAAGGGCATTTGAGAAAGCATCAGCGTGTAAATCAAAGCCCCAAAGTATAAAGGTAGAGACTGGAAAGGAAAGGAATGCTGTGATTCAGGTATTGATCTCATTAAGAAAGGAAAAAGAATGACCTGGGGTCTGTTGGGGAATAGCCAGTAGGATCTTGATAGGGTATGATATCTGGAAAGAATTAACCTTAAAGGAAGAGGTTGATAATGGTAGGAGGAGAATTTCAATGTGATAGATGGGAGTAAGAAATATATCTATTGCCCATGGCCCGCTGCGTATACTGGGAGCGGGAAGGGGAGTGTGATACACAAATATATACAGTTGTGTAGAGGGTGGTCTGAAATGCAATGTCTTTTGGAGTGTGGGGCAGGAGTCAAGTTTCTATGATTGTAAGTAAAAGGAAGGAACTTGAGAAAAATATTCTCAATTTGTTAGTGAAATAATAAAATGGAGGTTCCATGGGCACAATGAAATGACAGATAGGGTCAAGTCAACCAGAATTTACTAAGAAGCTGATATGTTCTAGAAACAGGATAGAATGGAAAAAGAACAAGCAGGGTAGAGTGGAATAAGGACAGCTGGTGAAGCTGACATTCATAGATACGAGGGGGTAGTTTGTGAAAGGCAAGGAAAGAAACTTGGCTCAGGACCCTCAGGGCTGTCAGTCAATCACAAAAATTTTCAGTTGATCCACAGGGCAATAGAATGTCAAGCCCTTCATAATAGCGATGTCACAGATGACTTGACTGTCAACTCCGGAACAGAAAGTGAAGGGATAGGTGCTATAGTAGCAGGTGAGTACCTGGTCCTGCTGCATGGTCAATGTCTGGCTGCTTATAGACGGGTGAGATAAGTGAAGTATTCACTGTCCGATCCTCAGGTCAGCTTTGCCTCAAGGTTCATTTTGCAGATGAGAAAAATAAAACAAGTTAAATGACTTGGCCAGGGTCACAGTTAGTAAGTGTCTGATGCAGGATTTGATAGATCCTCTTGACTTACAACATCGTGTATGCTATATCCCTGAAAGAAAGGAGTCAACCATGTTCCCCTCTCTGTCCTTACAGCTACTAATCTCTCATATCTTAGAGCTCATCTGTCCCTCCTTGTATTATTTACCTCCCAGTATTATTATCTTTCTGGTGGAAAATGAGAGGATTGAATAAATTCATTCAATGAGATAAAGGTGATGACAGAGATAGACCAGTACCCTTTCCCCAGGACCCTGGCAAGAATCCCACAGCTAGGGAAAATGCTAATAGTCTATGTTTCTAACTAAAGGATGCCCCCAATATATTTCCCAGCTCCTCATTACTGTTGTTGGCTGCCCCAAAAGAATCTGGGGCCGGTTAATAAGGAAAGTGGTCAGACAAAAATTAATGTTTGTACCCTGAGCAATGGAGATGAAAAATCCTATTCCATCTGTTTCTCTTTTCAGGATCAAATGGTTTGGGGAAGTGAAAGTTTTTTTGCCTTCCTTGTAAATGAGATATTTTATTTTACTTTTATTATTATTATTATTATTTGCGGAGAGGGTGTACAAAGACTTGGGAGGTCTAGTGAGAAGACTTTGCCACATTGAAACTTTCCCAATCTCTTCCTTTATGGCTGCGATGGAAAGCAAAGGCTGTATTTAAGCGGTTGGTGTTATATGTGTGTTTAAAAATTACTTAAAATAAGGGAAATGTATATTTCATGCATGAAGCATTTTAAGACTCCAGCATATGCACTTCACAAAAAGTTCCTGCTCAGAAAAGAACACTGGTCAGCATTCATCACTTACTGTAAAAGTTAACTTTAGGATCTGGATTCCTGGGGAGTCTGCTTTTTCTTCAGTTCTCTCTGCCAGCTTTTATTTTTCATAGCCTTCATATATCATTATTTCAGACTCTGGGAAAGAGCAGAGAGGACCTGAGCCATTGCTTAAAGGACACAACACCAGAGCCTTACACACAATCCTCAGTGAAATTTGCTGGGAAAGATTCTTAAGCTGAACCAATCAGCTTTATCCTTTCCCCTCTTTTGGAAGGGAGAAATTGCAGGTTTTCCACATCAATCAATTAGTTCATCATTATGTATTCCTAGAGTGTCAACCATGTGTCCCAGACTGTAAAAGGGAGTGTGGTGGAGTAGAAGAGGGGTGGCTCTGGAATCAGAGAACTTGATTCTAATTGTGGTACTATCTGTATGAACTTAGGCAAGTCATTTTTATCTTGTTGGGTCTTATTTTCCTCTGGAAAAGGAATGCCATATAAGGACAAAATGGGAGGGTTTAGCCTGAAGAAGAGAAGACAAGAAGGAGATGATAACCGTCTTCAAGAGTGTACTGTAGGAGAAGAAGTGCTGGATTTATAGAGAGTCTGTGTTCAAATCATGGTCCTTCCACTAACATTGGGACATTGGACAAGCCACTTAACCTTTCTGTCCTTTGACACATGGACATTTTTTTTGGTGGTGAGGTACTTTTCTTACCAATTTTTCTGTAAATGTGTGTGTGTGTGATACATCTCAGCTGGGGGGAGGTAAAGGTGGACAAGATAACTGAAGATGCTGGCTCAGCATGGACTTGGATTGATTATTTGTGGAGTAGCTATGATGCAAAATGAAGGATTGTGGAGGATGGTGATGATGGAGGAGGAAGAAAAGGAGGAAGAAGAGGAAGAAGAAAAAGTAGTAGTAGTAGTAGTAGTAGTAGTAGTAGTAGTAGTAGTAGTAGTAGTAGTAGTAGTAGTAGTAGTGGTGGTGGTGGTGGTGGTGGTGGTGGTGGTGGTGGTGTGGTAGTACTGAAGGAGGAGGAGAAGGAGGAAGAGAAATGGTAGTAGAAGCTACAAGAGAGCCATGGTTGTCCCCACTACTTTATGGTAGTAGGCTTATTACAATAAGGTTACACCTCATGGACAATTAGCCTATTGGATATTTACATAACATCTCATTTCTATGCTGGGGCTTCAAGGATATACAGTTGCTTAAGCCAGACTGATGGACTATAGAGGATTTGTGACCCTAGAGTTGGTGATCTCACTATCTTGTTTGTCCATCTAGTGGTGACCAGAGAATCAATGAACATTCTTATGGTAACTTATTTTGAATTGAACTACCCATGTCCTACTTCCACTTGGTTAAGATAAGATACTGAATTTGTGAGTTGATCTCCTTCTAGGTAGGTGGTTGAAGAAAGTAAAAATGGACTTCAACCTAAATTTGCTTGGGGTGGGTAGGATTGAACCTGAAAGAAATTGGGATTTTGCATTCTATGAAACATGGATCTAATGTACCATAATTTTACTAAGCTAATTAAGCTATATATTTAGCTATGAACTTGAAGTTTTAGTGAATAATACCAGCAGTTGCTGTCAGTAAGTAGGGACAAGATGAGTCAACGTTTGATGAGTTACTTTAGATTTAGAGTCCAATATATAAGTGACTTAATGAGTCAACAAACATTTTTTATAGTGCTTATTATGTGTAAAGTGCTATGTTAAGTGATGAAGATGCAATGACACACTGAAAAAAAAATGAAGCAGCTACTGTTCACAAGGAGTTTACATTCAATTGAGGGAGACAACATGTACTTAAATAAGTATTATCAAAATTCATACTACTACTACTTCTTGTAACTTTCTTTAATGTGAACTGAGTTCATCAGTTCTCTATCTGAAGGTGGATAGCATTTTTATTACGAGTCCTTTGGAATTACTGTGGATCATTGTATTGATCAAAATGACTAAATCTTTTATAGTTGATTGTCTTCATAATACTGCTGTTACTGTGTACATTGTTCTTCTGGTTCTGCTCACATCACTTTGCATCAGTTCATAAAAATCTTCTCAATTTCTTCTGGAACCATTCCTTTCATCATTTCTTACAGTTCAATAGTATTCTATCACATTCATATACTATAACTTGTTCAGCCTTTCCCCAGTTTATGGGCATCCCTCTGTTTTCACTTCTTTGCCACAACAAAAAGAGCAGAACTCACTCTAGATAATACTCTAAAATATAAGGTAAATACCTCAAGCCAGGGGACATAAGCCTTGGACCCCACACAGCAAGGTGGGAAGTCTATGGTCTACCATATCTTTCTTATCATAGGTAAAGACACCTGTTAATATGTTATACATTCTACATCATTCTGTATTTTAAAATCTTAATTATTTGTGTATATGCCCCATCTCCCTGACTGTAAGCTTTAAGGAAAGTAGAAATGTCTCAGAGAATAAATATTTATTTTAAATATACTGTATTTTTGCTATGGTGTTCAGATTAAGGTGTTCTAAAAAATGGAATTCTCTACGTGTATTTATTTGAGTGAGTTTAATACTAATACCTTTAAAAAATCAGAAACGATGAAGTTAAATTATATGTGCTATTAGTCTTTTTTGGAAAATTTGGTGAAATAAATGAAGTGACAACTCCCTACCAATGAGAATGATCCTTATGGAGATAAGGGATTCTCGCACGTTGATGGTCTTTCTCTAGCAAAGAACTGAGTGCCTAATAGAAATTCCAGATTTAGTTTCAGCTGTCTTTTTTTTTTTCATTCACAGAATCACAGACTTTCAGAGTTGGAAGGGATCTCAATGGCTATTTAGTGCATCCCATACCTGAAAAAGAATCCTTCTTACAATATCATCAGTAAGTAGTTTTCCAGTCTTCACTTGAAGACCTCCAGAGAGGGGTACTCATAAATTCTAAAAGCAGCCCATTATCCTTTTGGAGAACTCTAATTGTGGGCAAGTTTTTTTTCCTAATGATAAAGTTAAATTTTTCTCTTTGCAAATGAGAACAAGTCTAATAATTCCTCTTCCCACATGGCAGTCACTTGAAGACAATTTATCAAGTTGTCCCTGTATCTTTTTCTTTTTCTAGGCTTAACACCCCAGTGCCTCCAGCCAGACCTTATATGGCATATGCCCTTATAGACAGGGAAGCCCCATGATGAAACTGTGAAGACAGCAGTTGTGTGTGTGAGTGTGTGTGTGTGTGTGTGTGACTCCCAGGTACAAAGTTAGCATTGTTACCTTAGAATTGTTATGTAGAAGTTAGGATTGATTCTGCCTTCCCATCAATTTCTGGGTCCTCTCCTCTTTCCACCAAAGTGCCTGTCCTAAGAAACTAATGCCCTGAAACCTTTCACCTGTGTTCCTCTTTATCCAAAACAAATTTCAGGAAAGGCTCTGCCATCTGTATTTCATCCCTGATTGTACATGCAAGTGATTGTGATCAGTGTCTCAAAGGATTTACATTTTAAGCCTCAGCTTTCATTGTTGGAATGAAAGTCTTTGCACCCAAAGAGATGATTCATAGGATTGTAGGTATTTAAGACAGAATGGGACCTTGGAGATCATGACACTAACACCTTCATTTTATAGAAGAGGAAACTGAGGTATGGAAATAACAATCAAGCATTTATAGTGCCTACTATGTCTCTGCTCTGGAGGAACTCATTATGTAATGGTGGAGACAAAATGTAAATACTAATGCAGCTATTTGACTAGGCCTTCACTGGATTCAGATGGCTCTGGTGGAGAAGTGAGGCTGGTGACCTGTATAGCCCTCTCTTATTCAAGACAAAGTCAAGTGCAAGTCATGTCATCATTTCTCTGGATGGCATGGTCTTCTTTGGCAATGAAGGATGAACACAATCCTGTGAGTAGATGCAGCTGGCTGAATGGGACCCAGCTAGCTGAGTAACTCAACTCCTCCTCTCCTGTCTGCCTCCTCCTCCCCTTCTTTCTCCTTTCCAAAGGAAGGTAAATTTGGATGTCCCTTCCCTTCCCTTCCCTTCCCTTCCCTTCCCTTCCCTTCCCTTCCCTTCCCTTCCCTTCCCTTCCCTTCCCTTCCCTAAAACCTTAAACCTGCTGCACTCTGAAGCTGGGATGCCATCCTCTGGACCCTCCTACCTTTACAGTGATTATCAGTAGTAACTGCTGCTGTTTCCCTTCCAGCCTCATGGCTTTCTTTTCTTGGCCTCATTAAAGGGTCCAAGTCCAGGCTACTTCTTAAACAGGTCTATTCAATGAATGGATGTCGCCTCACCCTATGTGAGTACCTGCAAACACTTTGGCCTAAAAGGCTCAAAGTCTCCCAGTGCATCCTGGGTCATTTCCAGTCATTCTGATGAATATCTGGTCACTGGATTCAGATGGCTCTGGAGGAGAGTGAGACTGGTGACCTGCACAGTCCTCCCTCCCTCAAAACAAAGTCAAGAGCAAGTCATATCGCTTCTCTGGTGACATGATGTTCTTCAGCAATGAAGGACAAACACACACACACACACACACATACACACACACACACACATACAGAAATAAAACCAAATCACTCTGTCTCTCACTGATTGGCCAATAATAGGTCCCAGCCCAAGTCTCACTTGCTTATTGTTTGGGTTTTGATGGCTCAAAGCGAATATAAATAGTTATTGTTTCTGTTCTGGTCAGAAACTCTGAAGGTCTTCCCCTCCCAGAGTGAAGGCAAACTAGGCCATCTTTTGCCTCAAATTCTTATCCTGCCTCTAACTACTGAGTGGGTGTTGCTGAGACAAACTGAGACTTGGGAAAGACTTTAGCTTGAAAAGTCTAAGGTCTCCCACTGCAATGGCCCTGGATGCAAGGTCTCCCACTGCATCCAGGGCCATTGCCACTCATTCTGACCTATGTCTTGCCACTGGATTCTGATGACTCTGGAGGAGAGAGTGAGGCTGATGACTTTGCACACTTATGCCTCACTTAAACCCAAGTCACTTGCAAGTCAAGACATCACCCTCCTGATGCCATTGGTCCTCTTCAAGAATGAGGGATAAATATCTTTGCTACACAGATACAGGTGTAGATGCAGGTATGCAATCTACATAGGTATACCTATATAAGCTATCTTCTGGAAATAGTCAATGGAGGAAAGGTGCTAGAATTAAGGGGGAATCAGGAAGTAAAAAATAAACAATACCTGTTCCAAAAGAGCTTCCATTCTACATGGGAAGCCAGTATGTGCACAAAATATCCAGAGACTATAAACAAAATAAACAAGGCGCCTTGGGGAGGAAGGGTACAAAGGAGTCAGGGGATCAGGAAGGGCTTCATGTAGAAGATGGTACTTCCAGTTGTCATCTTGAAGAAAATAAAAGGATTCTAAGAGACGACAGTGAGGAGGGTATACATGCTAGGCAAGGGGACAACCAATGAAAAGTTCCAGTGCTAGAGATGGAGTAAGGAAGAGTAAGAAAGCTAGTCTCTTTACACATTTAATTCCCAACTGCTCATTTAATTCCTGTAAAGCCCTGGCCCCATTCTAACGTTTATTCTTTCTGAGCTGGCTTATGACACAAAGAAATCCACTTTTCACATCCATTTTCTCATTTGAGCCTTGTGTCCTCTCTTCCCCTTCCAATCCTCATGAGTTAGATTGGTCAGTCATTATTATCCTTATTTTACAGAGAGGAAAGCTGAAGCCCACATCATACTAATCCATCAAGTGTGTATTAGGTGCCTATTATGTACCAAAGACTTTTAGGTGCTACACGGGACACAAAAACAAAAATGAAAACCTTGTCCTGAATGGAGGGAAGGGGTATATAGACATCATTACATAAATATGAAAGGGGGACCGAAAAAAGCTCAACCTCCTTGGACACCCTGCCAGAGATGGAAAAAGGGTGAGAATTTTTCTCAGAAAGTCTTTTGTATGTCCCAGCTCTGCACCCTACCAAAAGTCTTAACCACTTAGTTAACTGAAGAGAAAAATTATAATATCTGTGCATGCTAAGAAGCCCACCTGGCATTAAATCAGGCAAGCATTCTGCCTGAACTCACAAGGGCTGGGTGTGGCCACTCCCCTATTACAAATCCAAATTTTTGAGCAGGAAATACAAAGTAGTGGGGTGGGCGGTTAACACCTGAAGGAACATCAGAAGAGACCTCCTGTAGGAAAGAGCATCTGTGCTGGCCTCTGAGCTGTGAATGGCTCACTTGTATTTAGAGCTTTAAGGTTTTCAAAGTATTTTAGAAATATTGTCTTGCTTCATTCTCACAACAACCCTTGGAGGTTGGTGCTATTATTATCCCCTTTTTACAGATGAGGAAAGTGAGGCAAGCAGCAGTTAAGTGTCTTGCCCAGGTTCACATTGCTGTGTCTTGATACTGAATTTGAATTCAGGTCTTCTTGACTCAAGTCTCTGCACTAACCGCTGTGACACCTAATGGAAGTTAGGTTGCTACGGAGCCTGGTGACAGAGGTGAGGAGGGACAGCAGCTCAGGTGGCACGGGATCAGCTTCTACAAACCCAGGAAGCAGCAAAGACTGAATGCCCTGCATCAAGGGACAGAAATGAAGCCAATTTGACTGGAACATTGAGAGCAGCAGGGTGTTGGATGTGGGTGTGTTCATCTTTCATTGCCGAAGAAGACCATGCCATTAGAGAAATAATGACATGACTTGCATTTGACTTTGTTTTGAGTGAGGGAGGGCTATGCAGGTCACCAGCCTCACTTCTCCTCCAGAGCCATCTGAATCCAGTGACCAGATATTCATCAGGATGACTGGAGAGGGTCCAGGATGAGGCAATTGGTATATGAAATGTCTGGAAAACATAGATTGGGAAGCAAAATTATGAAGTGACAGATGACATGTCCATAGTCACAAAGGAAGTTATTGACAGAATTAGGATTTGAACTTGAGACCCCCAACTCTCAGGCCAGTGAATTTTCCACCAAACAGGTGCTATGACTGCCTCAGAACTAGAAAGGAAGTACAATCCCCCTGCCTCAGTTTCTCTTCACTCACAAGAGCCTGGTTGTCATTCAGTTGAGTAGGCAAAGGCAGCACCATTCCAGATCCAAGGTTAGTCACATAAGGTCACTTTGTCCCCAGTGCACTCTTCCTAATCTCCTCTGGCAGTCCTGGGTGAAGTGAGTCCCTGTGTCTGAGAGGCAGCCAAGAGATGGTAATCTTCTATAACACCAATCTGGGCCCAAGGCAAATGCCTGCTCCAGGGGAGCTTTTCCCCAATTCCTGTTGGTTACTTAAAACAAAACAAAACAAAACAAAACCCCACACACTTTAGGGAAATAAGACTTGCATGTGGAATTTAAGCCCTTTGCCAACTAATTCCAAGTCCAAATTGACCTTTCTGTAGTCCCTGTTTACTGTTTATTCAATTTTCTTTATCTGGAGTCTCCAGAGTGCCAGCATTACTGATACCTGCCAAGAGAAATAGGCTATTGTTGAGCTTACGGAGAGGTGGGGCATGAGGGAGAGGAATGGGAGGAGGGAAGGGGTGATGACTGACTTCTGTCTCTCAGGTCTCATTGGGGCACCTGTGGGTGTGAGGCCATGAGATTGGTACAGTTTTTCCACCTGGTACAAAGTCAATTATTCTTCTGACAGGGGAGACTGTCAACTTCCCTGCCTGCCCAGGTGGTAGCAGGAAATTTACTGTCATCTCTGGGAGATTGTAAACCTTCCAGAGATAGTGACAGATCATTGGATCATGGTTCTAGATCTCAAAGGGACTGTAACAGCCACAATCCCTTCATTTTATAGATAAGGAAACTGAATGGGGGGGGGAGGGCTGAGTGCTTCAGGTTCACTGATTTCAAATCCTGTGTTCTTTCCATTGCACCACACTGCCCCAGCAGTGATTCAAAGATAAAAAATGAACATTAATGAAGTTCGTGTTTTGTACTAAAAGGGATATAAAAAGGTAGAAAACATGGTCTAGGCCCTTTCTGTTGGTCATAGACTCAGTCCAGACCCAGATTTGACAACAAGATATTCCCTCCATGAAACTGTGAGGTCAGCATGGTTGGTGCTTTCATCTCTTTCTAAATTACTGGCTCTCACACCTCATGCTCTTTCTAAATCCTAAATTGATCTTTCTTTGTCATAAAGGAGAGTCATCTAATAAGCCAATTCATACAAAACTTCACTCTTTCTAAGAATATTTGTATTTTAAAAGAGAAATGCAGGGATATGTTTGTAAATGTTTAACAAGGGATGTATTCATGAAACACTTTTAAGTTTAGTTTGCATTACTAATGCTGTCTGAAATTTCAACAATCAACAAAAGAACAAATCGAGTCCTGATTTGTAGTGATTTCCAAGGTGTAAATGTGCAGTCTGATAACTTAACAACTGGCTCTCCAGACTTTGTATATATAGCTGGCTCCAGCACACTCCTGGAAAAGGCAGTGCTTATTATAACAGAATTAATGACGAATGGTAAAATCTCAGGCATGAGTGAAGGAAGATTTTGGGGGGATGAAAAGTTTAGTGCAAAGAACTCTAGGAACTAAATCCCTTCTCTGGAATTTACTAACCATGGAAAAATCACTTTATCCTTCCAATCCTCAGGTTCCTTATCTCTAAAATGATGAAAAGAACACTTCTCCTGTTTACTGGATGTCTGAGAGCAAGAGCTGAAAGTCTTCGAAGTTATCTAGACTAACCCCCTCTTTTTATAAATGTGGGAACTGAGGTCCAGAAAGGAAAGTTACTTGCTTATGGTCACACAGGGAGTAGGGAGTAGAGTTGGAATTTGAATTCAGAATCTGTGACTCTAAGTTCCGTGCTCTGTCTCCTGTATCTAACAGGGCTGTTTTCAGGAAAGAGAAAGAAAATAGAAGGGAATATGTTTCTAGTGTCATATGTTGATTATATACCACTATATGACTCACCTCATATACCCAGGCCTGAGTATTATGAAAATCAAATGGGATATCATTTGTGAAAGCATTTTTAAAATTGTAAAGTAAAGTCTAAGAGGAAAGCATTATTATTAACGGTACAACTACACCTCTATATAATACTATATGTACAGTTTTCAACCTCATCAACCCTGTGAAATAATTAGTGTAGTTATTGCAATAATCCCCATTTTACAGATGAGAAAACTGAAGCTCAGGCACAATACATCAATGATTTCTCCTCCCATCTACTCAACCACTTAATGTTAGTGTCAAGTATCAAACCTAGGTCTGAATCTAAGTCCTATGCTCTGCCCATCCTTCCATACTGCTTTTTGTCTTCTACCTTGTCTTCTCCCTTTACATTCTTCTTGTTGATAAAAATTATATTAATTGGGCTGATAAGAGCAAATCAGATCTCATGATCTTCACCAAACTCATGAGGATCTTTATCATAATGACTATAATGATAGTGTATTTTTATAAATGACTCATCATAATCCACACAACTATAGCCTGACCTTTGTATTCATTTTGGGAGAATTGTTATGATTTCCTATTGTACAGTTAAACTTGGGGATGCCTGGAAATATTAACTAGATCCAACTAATAAGGCATCATTAAAAAACAAAACAAAACAACCAAACATACACATACACAAATACACATAACCAAGACACAGCTTTATAGTGTTGTCCTAAGGGCGGCAGCAGAGTACAAGAAAGGGGGAAAAAAATCCACCACCCTCACATAAAGAGTTTTGATTGATTAGATGTTGGCTTACCTGCAGCCTTATTAAACAGAACTCATTTGAACATAATCTTAGCATAACGAGACAAATGGGAATACCAGCACAGTTTGAAGAGAAGTAAAAAAACACACACCACCACAAGTTAGGGTAAGAGCCAGAATGCTGTTATACCTTGATTTTAAATACAGACACAGGAAGGGGAGGTAGACAAGGCTGGTGGCCTCCCATGCAACAGATTTTAGGTTAAACCTCAATCTAGTGAAAGATTGCTAAACAGCCAGTCTAATCAGAACTTTTCCAACACCATGATGAGCAGTGACATGCTAATTGAAATGTAGTTTCCCCAGTGAACCACTTAACAATTTATATAAATATCAAAGCTCTTGGCTTTACTGTCAGTCTTTGTTTCTGAATGAGAAATTTATAAAAAACATATGTTTCTGACTGTCATTGATAGAATGCTCTGAAAATATGGTCACCGAATCACATCCTACTTGTCTCTGAGAAAGGACCAAACCAATAAGTACCTTTTTCTGTTAATAATGTCTCTTTTCAGGAGATAGTCATCCTAGCATTCTATTATGGAATTCTGGATATTCATTGAGAATGGGGGAGGGAGGTGGAGGGGAGGCAAGGCCAGGACTTAAAGAAATGAATGAATTTGACTAGTCAAACTGAGGGGTGGGGCCTAGAATGTGGAAGCATTCAAAACAGGACTTTATTGGTCTTTGGGTCTTGTTGCTGGTCCTACAATCAGGTTGGCTAACATCATTCCAAGTACACAACAGCATTCTGTGTTACTTTTGTGGGCAAAAGTTTTGCGGACTTAGATGGAAATTGTCCCAAAAATAGGGCCTGTTTTTATTTTAGTTGGACTAGAGACAAGTAGGTTGCTATCAGGAGTTTGGCCTGCAAAAAGACTTGGGAGTTTAGCCCCTGGAAGTGTGAAATCCTGTAATAACAGCCTCAATTGTCCCAGACAGTGCTGCTTTTGTCTTTTAAAAAATATCTGGTTTACCCTTAGGATTTCTAGGGGGGAAGGGTGGGGAACCCTGAATCAAGTGGTTTTGTGTAACTAAGAAATGCTGGGCAGGAGTATGTATGAAGTGAGTGAAACTGACCACCAAAGAGTATGAGCGGTGGTCATTTTAGTAATTTACGTCACTGGGACCTGGAGGGGGTTGCTGAGCCATCTTAGCCACATGCCAGGAAAAGAATAACACAATGATTCCAAAAGGACTTCCTGACATTTAGGGGGGCAGTGGTAACTGACAATAATATGAAAGTTTATCCACTCTGGAAGCCTCCCCAATCCACCTCAATAATTCCAGGGCTCTCCAAACTCACTAAATTGTTTTGCTAATAGCACATGTATAAATCTTTTAATTGTAAGCCTTAAGCCCCGAGACACTTTTGCTGAACAATTTTGCAAAACCTTCTGGTCACAGCCAAATGATCTGCATTTCATTTCAATTTAGATAGTTTTGCTAAAAAAAAAAAAAATTTTTCCCAAGGTTTCCTGGTTTTCAATAATATATCTTTCAGCACCGTATCACCAAAAGAAGTGGTTGAGTTGAATTGTCCCTAGGGATTTTGAGTGGATATCAAGGATTACTTTTTAACTGGGAACTTATGAATTGTATTGGGTTTACAAATGACTTGTTTTTCTCAGTTTAATGGTCAAACCATAAAACCGATAACTTACTTTGGGAAGGGTATGTGGATGATATTTTAACAGAGTTTTGTGTAAGAGAATGGATTTTTTTTCCTCTCTGAAAGGGTCACAGGCAACTTGGTTTTAAATAAGACATTTGCTGAGTAAATGAGCTTTGACTGACCACAAATCTTATGCATTAAAACCTCAGGTTTAATATATTTCTGCACAAATGCACCCTACCCCAACCTACCCACTCACCCTAGGCCCCTAACTCCACTAAGAGCTTTTGGATTGCAATCCTGACTGTTGGCAGTTGCCATCTGATATGACAACACAAGTAACACATTGTTCGTTCAAGTTCAGTCACAGTAGGGGCAGGCAAGATCCCATGTTGAAAAGATTCTGAGATCTAGTTGTTGCCTCTACTTGCATCTGTAGGAGTCGCTAGAGTGGCAATGGGTATTAGGGAAGTGGACAATTGAGAAAGGAAGGTTGCTACAATTTGGAGCACATCTGTTTTATTTCACATCAGTCTTATGGCTATAGTGGCAGTAACTGGGGCTATGTGTGAAGAAGGTAAGAATTTCTATAAAGGACATGTTTTTGTTTTTATTTTTATTTTTATAGGCATAGAAGAACTGAGTTTGTCAAATTGCAAGTCCATAGTAACATCCTGGGCCCTGAGCAGGGGATTAAACCTGGATTCTATGGGTGGAGTTGGTTTATAGTTGGCAGAAGGAAATGTCCTGGTACTCAGATGGGGAAAACAAGGAGGGGGAAGGGGCAGTGTGGAGACAGGATAATAAAACAAAATTAAAAGGCTTGGAAGTTTCCTCTGTCCCCCAACAGCTTCTTCCAGAATAGTGTTTTTGATAAGTTAGGTGTTAATGAATCAGAAACATACGGATTAAATTTCTCTTCAGATATACTGCACCCTCAAATGGTGGGAAACAATGGCTGTCAAACAGGGTTTGGGGTGTTACCATTGTGAAACCATTGTGAAAAATTTGCCCACATTAGCCCCTCTGATTTTTTCTAAGACTACATCTGAAAGTTAATGTCAAAAGTACTTTTATTATTCCCCAATGCAGGTTCAAGAATTCATTTTTCTCTCTCTAGAAAACTGAACAGCTTCCATCTTTTATCTTGAAATCTGTACGGTTTGGGTCATGCTTGATTTGAACAACTTTTGAGTTATTTTGTGAGTGTATGTACGTATATGTACACATGTATATGTGTGTGTGTATGTGTGTGTGTGTATGTATGTATGTGTGTGAGAGAGAGATACAGAGAGATAAAGACACAGAGAGACAGGGACAGAGACAGAGAAGCAGAAAGAGAGAGATATGGGGGAAATGCAGAGTCAGCTCTCTATGAAACTGGGTGGGCAATTGTAGTTCAATGACAAAAGCACTGACTTTTAAAAGTCGTGGAAACCTATTATTGTTAGTTTAGTTTTCTACCATCCCCTCCACATACATAGCAGTGGGGCCAGAGAGGAGAAAGGGGGAGGTTAACAAAAAGAAATTCAATCCCATTTTGAAATTCTTAACTTATTTTTATTTATTTGGAGCTTAATGCTACTCATTGGACATACCCTTGAGATGTAGTAAGTCTAGGCCCAGAAAACTACTTCAGTCCATGTCAAGTCTGGAAAGTTTAATTTGAGGACATATTTCACTTTATGTAATAGTTATTCATGTATCCGATGTTATATGATCATAAAACTGCAAGTTCGATGAGGCATCAACTTTGATTCATTGTTGGGAGATCATGTGGTAAAGTGTATAGTCCACCGCACTTGGAGTCAAGAAGACCTGAATTCAAATTTCACTTTTGAAATGTATTAGCTGTTTGATTATGGAAAGTTACTTAACCTGTCTCTGAGCCTCAATTTCCTTATCTGTAAAAGGGGAATAATACCTAGAGTACTTACTTTATGGTGTTGTTGAGTCGGAAATGAGGTAATATAGGCAAAGTGTTTTGCAGCCTTTAACAGTGATGTATAAATATTATTGTGGTGTAGGTGAAGCTGATGAATTTGTCATTCATAGCCTCTCAGAGAAAGTCATCTGGTAAGACATAGTGAGTTATATAGTGAGTTCCTGGAGGACCCACACTGACAAAATCATCCATCTTTGAATGTTGAAGTACAAATGTTATTGGAGTACGACAACAAGCAGAGGCCTCAGAGGCCTATGAAAAGATAGCGTTAAAGAAATAAGATGTTACCGTTCAGTTCCATTCAGTCACGTCCCACTCTTAGTGACCCCATCGGAGATTTTCCTGGCAAAGATATTGGACTGGTTTGACATTTCCTTTTCCAGCTCATTTTGTAGATGAAGAAACTGAGGCAAATAGGGTTAGGTGACTTGCCCAGGGTCACATGGCTAGTAAGTGTCTGAGGCTGTATTTGAAAGTAGGAAGATGAATCTTTCTGATTCCTAGTTCAATGTTCTATCTATTGTCCCACCTAGCAACCTCAAGAAATGAGATGTATTTGCTATTTAGTACTTGTTTCATTCAATAGATGTGCCTCCTTGGCACTAAAGTGTCCCAAAACAAGTAAGACACAGCCATTGCCCTCAGAGAACCTGTAACATAGCAACAATAACTATTAAAAAAGGAAAATAAATGTGAAAGAGATGTAAATGTAGCTGTTCTGAGAATTCTGGAGGTAGTGAAAACATTTTCCACTTACAAAATCAAAGGAAGGCTTCATTATTTACATTAAAATTATGCAAGATGCCCTCTAGGAAGTGATGTACAAAGTTGAATAGACATAACAGATGAGGTTATATGTAAAACTGTCACATAGACCTGATGCCATTTTTATGGGGAATTAATACATTCATTCAACAATTATTTATTGACAACAAGCATTACTTATTCTATGCAAGTTACTACACTAGGTTGTCTGAGGGTATGTGAAGTTGTACAGGCCCTGGGGTCTGCTCTCAGGAGAGTATAAAGAGATTAACTAAGAGATTAACTGTGATATCATGGAAGGAATATTGACCTGAAGTCAGAGGGCCTGTGTTTAAATCCCATCCTAGATACTTAACAAGTTATGTGAATTTGGGCAAGTGATTTTACTTCTCTGGCCCCCAGTTTTCCTTTTTTAAAATGAAAATGTTGAACTAGATGGACTCTTTTTGTACAGTTATCCACAATACAAGCAGTGTTGTGTGGGCCAACTAAATATTAGAGGAGTTCACAGAAGCAAGGTTGGGGGACTCAGGGAAGGTTTTATGAAGAAGGTGAGTTTTTAAATAGATCTTGTAGGATGGGCAAGACTTTGATAGGCAAAATATGGGGGGGGGGTATACCAGGTAGATTCTAACTGGTAGAGGGAGGACAGCTGCAAAGATACCTGAATAAGAACGGACCATTGTCAACTGAAATACACTACCTATTGACTTAGAAAATCACAAATTTGACATTATGTATGTTGTATTATAGTTCGTGAAACATTTCCCAATTATATTTCAGTCTAGTTTGGGCCTTTGAGGATATTGTCCTTGAGTTTGACACCTCTTATGGCATGGGGTTAATGCAAGAGAATGGCAAAAAAAAGTCTGGAAAGGAAGATGTAGGGCAGATTTGTATAGGCATTGAATAGAAACTGATACTTAAATAGGAAGGGACACTCTTGGAAATAGGGAGCTATGAAAGTTTTTTGAGGAGGGGAGTAACATGATTAAAGTGTTGTTTTCAGGAGATTTATCTAGTGAAGGAAGCACAATGATAGGGAGTGGGGAGAATGTGGGATAAGAAAGGTTTCACCCTTCTCCATTGTCCTCATCCCTACATTAAGATTTTATCATTTGATGACATTTAGTATGAGGAAAATGGTCTAGTATTGAGTGTAATTCAGAATAAATTGTTTAATAACTTCATTCAAAATATTTATTGAGTGCTTATGTATGTCACTGTTACATGTTCTGTGGGGGAGGGGAAGATACATTAGACACTGCCTTTGCTTTTAAAGAGCTTGCAATCTTAACATATTTTTTCTAATATAATACTGGGACCAGTTTCCCCTGCAATCCTTTGACCTCTTTTGCTGACAATCTGTAGACCCAGGAATTCCAATGCCAAATTGGTAGTCTACAGCATGAAAGGGCATGAAGCATTGTTCAACCTTGCTAGTGGCCATCTAGGGTCACTTTTCCTATTTTGTTCCTCCATGCCTTCCCTGATGGTCCTAGAATTGACCACTTGCTTAACCAGAGTTGTGGTATCTGTCAGACTTCTGTTTATCTGAACTGTCAGTTAAGGATCTTGGTCTGGATTTAGTCTTTAAAGCTAGGTAGGATAACTGATCTACATAACAGACTGATCAGTCAATCCAATAGTTATCATATGTTTACTTAGAGCAAACTACATCCAGACATTGTGCTAGACACTGAAGCTATAAATACAAAATTAAAAATAGTCTCTACCCTCAAGGAGCTTATTATATTCTACTAGGGGAGATGATGTGGGCATTATAATTATATACAGAATAGGTACAAAATTCATATAGAGTGATCTAGGGAGGGCACTAGCAATTTGGGGCATCAGTAAAGACCTCATGGAAAATCATGAGTGATTTTTTTTAAGGACACTAGAGAATGCAAGAATGGGAAGTGAGGAGGAAATACATTGACAGTTATAGGGGACAGCCAATGCAAAGGGACCAAAATGGGATGAAGTTCAATTTATTTGGCTTATAGAGTGTGTGGAAGGGAATTAGGTATAATAAGACTGGAAAAGTAAATTGGAGAAAAGTGGTAAAGAGATTTAAATGTGAAATATAGGAATTTATATTTTATTCTAGAGGAAAGAGAAAGTCTCCGGGGTTTAATGAGCATTAGAATGACATGGTCAGACATGCACTTTAGGAAAATCTCTTTTTTTTTCTTCTTAGCTGGTTGAAGAATGAATTGGAGAGGAACTTGAGGAAGAGAAGCCAATTAGAAGCTATTGCAAAAGTTTAGGCCAGGTGTTATGAAGGCCTGAACTGGGAATGTGTGTTCATCCTTCATTGCTGAAGAAGGCCAATCCATCAGAGAAATAATGACATGACTTGCACTTGACTTTGTTTTGAGTGAGGGAGGTCTGTGCAGGTCACCAGTCTCACTTCTCCTTCAGAGCCATCTGAATCCAGTGACCAGATATTCATCAGGATGACTGGAGATGACCCAGGATGAGGCAATTGGGGTTAAGTGACTTGCCCAAGGTCACAGCTAGTGAGTGTCAAGTGTCTGAGGTGAGATTTGAACTCAGGTCCTTCTGACTCTTGCACTGGTGTTCTACCCACTGCACTACCTAGCTGCCCCTGAAGGCCTGAACTAAGCTGGAGAAAGAGATGCTGTGAGTGTAGAAATAAGAAGATTTGGAAACTGACTGAATATGTGAGTGAAATGACAGTGAGAAGTTAAGAACAATACCGAGATTGTGAATTTGTCTAAACAAAAAGATTGATCTTGGAAGAGTTCTTTTCTTGATTCTTTGAGGAGACAAGAAGTAAGAAACTTGAAAGATGGTCGGGTTTGGAGGGAAAGGGAATTTTATTTTGGACATAATGAGTTTTAGTTGACTGTGAAACACCTGATTTGAAATGTCCAATAGACAATTCATGCTTCCAGACTGAAGTTCAGAAGAGAAGCTAGAAATGGTTGTATAGACCCTGGAGTTGTCTGCATAGGAATGATAATTAAACTCACACGAGCTGATAAGGTCACCAAAAGAGAGAATGTAGAAAGGAAAGAGAAGGGGACTTAGGATAGAATCCATAGTTAAGGGGCATGCTATGGATGATGACCTAGCAATGGAGACTAAGAAGTAATCAGATAGGTAGGAGATGAACCAGAAAAAGCAGTGTCACAAAATACCAGAGAGGAAAAGGTTTCTAGAAAGAGAGGTTGGTCAATGATTTCAAGTGCTGAAGAGGTGACAAGATGTATGAGCATTGAGAAAAGGCCGGCAGAGCTTGTCAAGGCAAAACAATAATGATAATAAAAACTCATCTTATATAGCACTTTAAGGTTTGCTAAGTACTTTTCCTATAATAAGTATATAATGTAGGTTGTCCACATATTGTTATCCCTATTTTATAGTGAGGAAACTAAGGTTGAGAGAAATTCTATGACTTGCTCTTTCCGATTCTTGAAGACAAAGAACAAGAAATACAGCATTCCATTGTGATCATGTCCATGCTTAACTTCTTCCTGACTGCCTGATATGGTGAAAGTGATCATTCCATGCTTCTCTCTCTGCTTATATCATGACCTGGTTTGTTTCAGCCTCTCTGCATGGAAAGAAAGTCCATTCCATTATTTTCCCTCTGCTGGTCTTCTGGCCTGCTCTGGCATGCCTGTAGGGAAAGGAGAGAATTGCCCTCCCATCAGCTCCCTCCAACTAGTTTCCTTGATTAAATTAACAACCTGTGAGAACTCCAACCTGAAGGAATGTTGATAACCTATGTGAACTCATTCTTCAATGATTAACAAATTCCCACTTGGCCATATCCTCCCCATTTCAATGATTCTGAACCCCCAGTTATCATTGTTCAAAACTCCTTCTCCACCTTCTACTGCTCTCTCCCTTATTTCTATTCCTCTCAACCCAACCCTCCTACGTGTCCCACTGTAAAGATACTCACCTCTTCCACTGTGATTTTTGGTATGCTTGTTCCATAGGTAGTAAATTTGCTTTCACCTTAAATCTTGCCCTGCCAAGCCTTAGCCTTGTATTACTTCCCCTATCAGCCGTCCTTATTCCTACACAGGTATTGCTTGAAGAAGCTGGAAAGAACCATGAAATCATGCTGACTGGATCTACTACAGATTTATGCCACATAATCTTAATGTAACCCTCACTGTATCTAGGCAATCTTTTTGCCCCTTGCTAATTGACTCACTATTCCACTTACCACAGTAGCTTTTAAATCCTTTTCATCTATCCTGAAGTCTACTAAATCTACTCTCTCCTCATCTTCTCAACTGAGAACACTGACTCATATTTCACTGAAAAAAAGGTTGTTTGCTGAGAGCTTTCTCTTCCTCATCTCATATCACTCAGATGCCTTTTGCCACTATTTCTTCTGTCATCTTTGTCTCACATGAAGAGTTTATCTCTTTTTCAAGTCAAATCTGTCTACTAGTAGTGTTATTCCATCTCATCTTCTCCAGTAGATAGTGTCCCCTCTATCATCCTGCCTCTTATCTTTAGTACCTCTACGTCTACTGCCTATACACATGTTCATCTCTCCCCATCCTCAATAATCCCCCACTTGATCTCATTCATCCCTGGTAACTGTCTTCTCATATTTCTCCTCCCTTTTGTTGCTAAACTCCTTGAGAAGGTCATCTGCAATCAATGCCTCCACTTTCTTCCCTCTTAACTCTCTTCTTAACTCTCTACAGTCTGGTTTCTGACCTCATCATTAATTGCCATATCTAATGGTCTTTTCTAAATCCTCCTCCTCCTCCTTGACTTCTCTTCAGTTTTGACACTGTCAATCACATTGTTTTCCTTGATATTCTCTTCTCTCTTTTCTGGTAACACTATTCTGTCTTGGTTGTCCTCCTACCTTTTAACTTCCCTGGCTTTTTCTTTTTTAAAATTAACTTATTTTTAGTTTTCAACATTAACTTTTATAAGATTTTGAGTTCTAAATTCCCCCACTTTCCTTCCCTCCATCCCAAGAAAGCATGCAATCTGATATAGGCTCTACATGTGCAATAATATTAAACATATTTCCACGTTAGTCATGTGAAAGAAGAATCAGAGCAAAAGGGAAAAAAACACAAGAAAGAGAAAATGAAACAAACAAAAAGAAAATATTGTGCTTTGTTCTGCATTCAGACTTAGTAGTTCTTCCTCTGGATGTAGATAGTATCTTCCATCATGAGTCTTTTGGAATTGTCTTAAATCATTGCATTGATGAGAAGAGCTAAGTCTCTCAATGCTGGTTATCTTACAATGTTACTGTTACTGTGTACAGTGTTCTCCTGGTTCTGATCACTTCACTCAGCATCAGTTCATGTAAGTCTTTCCAGGTTTTTCTGAAATCTGCCTGCTCATCATTTCTTATGAAACAATAGAATTCCATTACATTCATATTCCACTACTTGTTCAACCATTCCCCAATTGATGGGTATGCTCTCATTTTCCAATTCTTTCCCTGGATTTTTCTAAGACTAAGTCCCAACTCCAAATCCTGCTCCTCTATAGGCCTTTCCCAAGCTCCTCTTCTGTTAGCTCCTTTCTTTTTCAGATGAGACATCGAGAAAGTGCTTTATAAAATGCTTGTTGACTTATTGACTGAACTGTTATATTGTTTGACTATTCCTCTGTGTGAGTCATCTCCCCAACTAATCTTTAACATCCTTATACTTCCTGGTGTCCACTTCAGTTCTTAGGATAGAGGTAGGAGCAGCATTTTCATTTAATAAATATTTATTGAATGAATGTTCTTCAAAGAGAGATTTCAGGAGTATCTGGTGTTTTTTCAGGGCAAGAAAGGGAAGAAAAAGTAGCAATACTTAATAGTTCCTTTCTCAAATGTCTTCCTTACTGCATGAATCCATGGTGCCTTCCCCTTCCTCACTGGTGGTCTTATGTTTTACTCAGTTAAAAAAAAAAAGATTCTTGGTTATCTGGGCTTGGTAACAGCTGCAGTTGAGTCCCTCTGAAAACTCTATACCGTGACAAACATTGAAACTTCAGGGGCGGGTGCCAAGGAACTCAGTTCACATCTCATCGACTGAGGGAATACGATGTGAAAATAGCTTCCTGAGTCTCAGAGATGTCAGTGCACTGATCAGATGGCAGGTAATGAAAGAAGGTTGTCCCCACGCATTGTTTTAATAGGCTCATCGGCTCAGGTTGTAGAATCATGGAAGTAAATCCTGTTTAAAAATACACTATCACCCTTCCAGGGTGACAGCACCATGACAGCAGTTAGTATAAGCTGGAGATTGGCCAAGGCTGAGCACTGCGTAAGAGCTATTATTTTTCATTGGCTTCTTGGGTGGCTGGGGACCTCAGAGGTCATTCAGTACATTCTTCTGCCTCCAACCAGGTCCATTCTTAACCTTTTTTCTTTAGGTATCAATGGAACCTAGCAACAGGGTTAGCTGTTTAATGGTAGACTAACTTATCTACCCACTTTGGAGTTGAAGACACCTTGCAAGGACATTTTATTCATTCCTTTGCCTCTGAGTGATACCATGCTTAGCCTTTTGTCTTTTTAGACAAGAATGAATTTGACTCCTAAAACTATGACAGAAATCTGGTTTACTGCCTACAATCTCCACCCAAGTCTCATAAATATAATGAAGGACACTACTAGTGTGAATTGGAGGAAGCTGTGATCCTTAGCTTATTCCACATTTCCATTGTTGATGGAGGTTCCAATGATAGGGATGTGTAATTGCAGATAACATTACTGTCCACCTTAGAAGGTTAGCAATATGCCTCAAATATTCCTAAGATCTCTTAATAACCGATAATAGAGGTATGATGTATAAACTTATCTCAACCCATCTTGGAGATAGCAACATCGTCTGGTAGACATAGTGCTGGGTATTTTTTGTGTGATCTTGAGCCTCAGTTTACTCATCTTCAATTAGAGGAGGAGGTTGAATTTGATGGTCTCTAAAAGTCCTTCTAATTCCAAATATGACCCTATGATCGTTCTTATGTCTTTAGTCTATGTCTTTAGTTCAGAGACCATACTGAGTGCTTCAATCATTCAATCATGCTGCAGCACCCGCCTCCCTCCAATTGCTTTTATATATTTATCTGTGTATATCTTCTCCCAAAATAAAAGCTCTTTGAGGACAAAGATTATTTGTTTATTTTTTTTGTCTTTGCTTCCCCCAGCCTCTACCCTAATAACTGGTATATAATAAATCTTGAATAAATCCTTATTGAATTGAACTGAATTGAATTAAATTATACCACCTATTAGCATGACAGGTTTTATAAATTGTTCTATAAAATAGGACTCCTTTTACTTGGGTTAAAATTCCCTTATTAAAATTTAGAAGGGCTACTCTAGTTTTAAAATTCTGGGATTGAATGATTATATTCACGGATCCTGAAATGAACTAATATGAACAAATTCCTTACCTGCCCCCCACCTAGGCCTACATCTTCTTTGCCATTTGAGTTACCCTTACTCTTGTTCTTTATACCTACCCTTCAGGTTCCAAGAATACATTTGTGCAGGAGCAGACCATTACGCCTACCAGTTTGGCCTAAAGTGAAAACATTTTTTGCAGTAGTTTCTAATAGATTTTGTGATGTTGGTTAACATTTTGGGCACATGCTTTGAAAAGAAGGTGCAAATAATTTGATTCTCTACTACCTTCAGAATTCTTCTGTTTGACATTTAAAGTCCTTTATAACCTATCAGCAACCTATATTTCTAGGCTTCTTGCATCTTTCTATCTCTCTATGTACACTGTGGTACAGCCAAGCTAACGTTCTTGCCATTCCCTATATATGGTACTCTCTTTCCATTCTCTGAGCTTTTCTATTGCCAGTTTCCCATTCCTGAACTGTACTCCGTGCTCACTTCTGTCTCTCAAAATCCCTAGTTTCCTTCAAGGCTCAGCTCAGGCACCACATAGAGTAGGCATTTTGTGGTTTATTATCCATAAGAGTGGAATTAGCATTGCTAGCTTACTAGATTTCTTGTCTACTGGATTATATTGGAATAACTCACTATGATTCTTACTCATCTTGTATGAGCTGTAACCTAGAGTTATGGAGACTATCATCCTCACAGTTTGATAAACTTGTGGGAGGACATGGATAAGAGTTGCATGAATTGGTTGCAATCAGCAACATTGGAGAGAATATGTACATTGATGCAATAGCACATCTATTTCATTATATTACTTTATGTTGATATGAATTGGTTATTTTGGGGCTTATCCACATACCCATGTGAGACTGCTTTCACAGACACTTTATATTAATTGGGCCAGTTAACTAAGTGGTTTAGTAGCTGGTGCCAACAAGAGTATGGTCATCAAATTCCATCCCATGTCTGAGCCCTTGAATAGAGAAAGACTTCTTCACAGATTAGGCTGTGAATGTGTGCCAGTGAGAACTCATTTTGTTTAGAACTGTAGGCCAATCAGTAATAATGAGGGAGCTAGGTGGCATACTGAATAGAGTGCTGGGCCTGGAGTCAGGAGAGCTGGTTGCTATAAATGCTACACATGGTAGCTACTCCTTTTCTTATTATCCTTGTGTTAGAAGTATGGAGAAGAGTGTGGCACAGTGGAAAAGGCATGAGACTTTGAGTGAAAGGACGTAGGTTTGAATTCCAGATTTGTGTTGTCTTTGTGAACTGGGACAAGTCATCTTACTTCTTTGGGCCTCAGTTTATGTAAATAAAAAATGAAGGGTTGAATTTGATACTCTTTGAGTTCCCTTCCTACTCTAAAGCTATGAGTCTATGAATCTATAAGGAAAGGTAGACGTGGACTAACCTAAATATTTCTTACCAAGTGAGGACACTGGCTTCTTGGCAGAGGGACACAATATTGTCTTTTTATTTAGATGGATCTAGCTTTAAATACTGGTTCTGCTTTTAACTCACTCAATGAATTTGGAAAAGCTCCTTCCCCTCTGACCTGTAGTTATTTCACCTGCAAAAAGAGTTGGATGAGATGATATCTGAGGTCCCTTCTCATTCTGCATCCTAAGATCTTCACCAAATGCACTGACAACCCAACCACCCATTGAAAAATGAAATTAAGTAAAGTCAAGAAATTATTAGCTGCTCTGTTTTTGGCAGAGACATAGATTTCTAGCAGATGTCTGGATAATTGGAGTCCCTTCTGACTATTATGTCATGTCTATGACAGGTTGCGATCTCTTTCTCTACCTCTTTCTCTCTAGGTGGTCCATAGGGTATTATGATGAGAGCATCATTTCTATTTTTTCACTATTGATCTTCACCCCAAGCTCTCCACCAAGCTTTCCCATTCTAGTTCTTGGATTTCTTCACATGAGAATATTTTCTCAATATCCAGCGCTATTCTTTTTTTTTTTGCCTCCTTTTAGGCTACCAGAATTGTCTTGAATAAATTAACTTCCAAAGCCATATTTCAGTTTTGGATCCTATTAGTGATACCTATGAAGTGAAATTTGCCTCTTTGAATCTCTAATTCATCTTGCTTTATTGCCTGTGTTTTGCAGTTTGTGCATAGACTCATAAAAGCATAGATTTAGAGCTGGAACGGACTTGATGACCAAATAATCTGATCCCTTGCCTTGCAGATAAGGACATTGAGGCCCTGAATAGTTGTGATTTGAAGAAGGACACACAAATAGTTAACTGGGTATATTCAACTCCAAACCCAGGTCTTTTCACTCCAAATCCAGTACTCTTTCTACTGTATTAGGCTGCCTGCTATATTCCTCAGATACACAGACTTCTGAAACCATTGATTTTATTGTAGATTCTTACTTTGGACTTTATTTCCTGTTAATTTCTGCTTGTCTTTTCCCTGCATTATCTAGCTTGGTAGATGGGTAGCTCTCTACCTTTTCTTTCCAGTTTAAGCCCTTATGTTTAGATTTTTCAAGACTCTAAACAAAGACTTTTTTTTTCACCAGCTCTTGTAAGGTGCACTCCATCCCTGGCCAAGATCCCAATATTTCTATTTTTTTGAAGCTATGGTTCTGAAATCCCAAATCTATTCTCATCATCTTAACCTGCTATACCTTCCTCAAATCTGTCTTACTCTTCTAATACCTTTGACTTCAATCAGTAGCAATGATGACAATTCTACCTATGTGTCTAAAGACTTTAGTTTATTCCCAAAGACTTCATAATCCATTGCAATGCATTCTAGATTTCTCCTGGAAGTATCATTTATACCCATTTGAAGCACCAAAAGTGGGCAGTAATCATAAGGTTTGAAAAGTCTTGAAAAACTTTCCATAACAACTGGGATATATACCCTAGATAGATAGGGTATGTATGTAGCTAATATCCAGTCAACAAATAGCTGCCTCAGTATTCCTCTGTAGGGATTTACCAAACCCCAGTACTTATTTTCTCTTCCTCTGACCCTTATTGGATGATCTTTGTGGTTCATTGGATGGCTGTGGATGCACATTATCCATCCTCAGAGGATAAACAGCTAGTTTTGCTCGAATATGTCTACCTTCATTCTATTTGGAACAAGCTTCATTTTTATTGTTTAACTGTGAATGTTCAGTGGCTCTTCCCTTTCTTTGAGACATTTTTCTGTTCTTTGCCCTCTAACCACAGGTAAGAATCCTATTCTTCTTTTTTAGATCTTTCTTTTCTTATTCATTTGTACATTGAAGCCCTTTGTGCATTTTTAAAAAGCAACAATTTGCTGCTCTTATATATGCATATATGTTTCATATATCTATATACCATACAAGGATATAATAACCTGGGGAAGGAGAAAATATTTCATAAACTCCCTTCTCTTCCTTAAGAGACACCAACCTGCACTGTGAGTGTAGACAGCAATTATTTTAGAGAAATTTGACACGAAGACAAATGTTATATACTCTCTGAAGGACACTGAAATTTTTTTTCCTGCTTTCAAACTTGCTAGAAGTAAGATCCTCAGTCCTTGGTCATTCTTTGTAGTAACTCCATTACCAACTCTTCTAGAGAACCCCTGTGCAAGAAAGAGCTTGGATAAAAGATATATTTTCAAATAGTTGATGGAAAATGCTTTTTAAAATAATTTATTATTTTTTCTCTAGAGACAGCAAATGTGAAATAAAAATTTTAATACATGGAATTTAGTTACAAAATACTTTCACATACATTTTTGTCATTTGATCTTCACAATAATCCTTAAGGGCATGTGGTGCTAGGATGGTTATCCCTCTTTTGAAAACTGGGAAAATGATGTTCCTAGAGATTAAGGGATTTCATAGAATAAGTGATTTTAGCTTTGAGAAATTTACTACCATTTATTCATAAGGTTAAATACAAATGAAGAAAAATTTATGGTGGATGAGTCTTAAGTTGCAGAATTCAAAAGTAGAGAAGGGAAGTAAGGGGAATGAATATTAAAGAAATAAAATTTCCAAGCACCTTCTAGGAGTCAATACATTTTTTCAGACATGAATATCCTTTTAGAATTCCCCTGTAGAAACTGAAGGCGCATGGTTAGGCTGGTTGGATAAACTAGGAAGGGAATACTAATCATAACACTTCTCCCACAGAAGAATAACACAAATCACCTAAACCAGAGACTCCAGAAGACTTCTTAGGCATGTTACATTTGAATCTCTAAATCCCTGAAAATGTCAAAGAAATGGGATGAACAAGCACAAATTAAAGAGGTAAACATTTAAGCAGTCAGTTTCCTCAAGACCTTTTTATATTTGAACTTGATATCTTGATAGAAGTATTCATTTAGACATTTTGTTTCTTTGTTTGACTCTCTAGAAACTCCAACTATGATGTGCTCACCAAAAGAATTGTAAAGAGATGGCTATTGAGAAGGAACCTCAGACACTTGGTAGGAGTTAATGCATAGGCTGTGTCCATACATCATGCAAATTTTTTTTTAAATGTCCAAACATTTGTGAAATGAAAAATGAAAGGAAAGGAAAATGAAAAATTTTAATACTAGGATGCCTTAATTTATGTAAAACCAAAAATCCAGATGTTTCCAAATGTAGGAGCATTTAGAATCCTGTGGATGAAGCATCACAACATTTAACTGCATTTTAAACTTTATATTCAGGGGAGGAGCCAAGATGGCGGAGAAGAAAGACACGCATATGCTAGCTCCTAACCCACAGCCCAAAAATACCCGTAAAGAAGAACTCCCAACAAATTCTGGAGCAGGAGAAACCACAGGACAACAGAGTGGAGGAGATTTCTGTTCCAGAGAGACCTGAAAAACCAACACCAAACGTCTGTCTCACACCAGACCCAGAGCAGAGCCCAGCCCTGCCTTGGCTGAGCAGCATTGAGGGGAGCAGATACGAGCAGGCTTCAGAGTCAGAATCTCCAGCGGCCGCGGAGATCTCTCCACCCACAGGCACCAAAGGTCAGTGAGAGGGTCTTTTAGGCTCCCTGGGAGGGGACCAGGGAGTCCCCATGACTCAGGACCCCTGGAAGGCAGCAGCAGAGGCAGCAGCAGACAAGGGTTCCCAAAGCAGGCTGGAGCCCAGATCCATTATTGAAGGTCTCCACATAAACCCCCTGAGGGAACTGAGCCCCATGTGGTGGCCCTGCCCCCACTTGAGCACCTGAACTTAATCTCACACTGAATAGCAGCCCTGCCCCCCCAGAAAGGCCAGAGGCTAGGAAGCAGCATTTGAATCTCAGACCCCAAGCGCTGGCTGGGAGGAATTGGAGGCGAGATGGGTGTGGAGAGGAAACTCAGAAGTCAAGTAACTAGCTGAGAAAATGCCCAGAAAAGGGGGAAAAAAAATAAGACCAGAGAAGGTTACTTTCTTGGGGGACAGGTGTCTCCCCCCATCCCTTCGGATGAGGAAGAACAAGGCATGCTGTCAGAGGAAGTCAAAGGCCCTCCCTCCAAAGGGGACTTAAACTTGGCTCAGGCAATAGAAGACCTTAAAAATCAAGTTAGCAGCTTACTAAAGGAGAACCAAAAAACCACTGAGGAAAATAGCAGCTTTAAAAAGAGGCTAACTCAATTGGAAAAAGAGGTCCAAAAAGCCAATGAGAAGAAGGTTTTAAAAAGCAGAATTAGCCAAATGCAGGAGAAGGTTCAAAAGCTCACTGAACAAAATAATTCATTGAAGGAAAGGACTCCAAGGAAAAGAATGACTATGAGTTAAACCAAGAAGTTAATAAACAAAATCAAATATTCAAAAAAATAAAGGATGATGTGAAAGAACTCATTGGAAAAACAGCTGACCTGGAAAATAGATCCAGGAGAAATAATTTAAAAATTATTGGGCTACCTGAAAGCCATGATCAAAAAAGAGCCTAGACACTATCTTCCATGAAATTATCAAGGAAAACTGCTCTGATGTTATAGAATCAGAGGGCAAAATCGATATTGAAAAAATTCATTGGTCACCCCCTGAAAGAAACCTGAACAGAGAAACTCCTAGGAATATTGTGGCCAAATTTCAGAGTTTCCAGATCAAGGAGAAAATACTGCAAGCAGCTAGAAAGACACAATTTGAGTACTGTGGAAATATGATCAGGATAACACAGGATCTGGCAGCTGCAACATTAAATGGATGAAGGGCTTAGAGTAGGATATTTCAGAAGTCAAAGGAACTGGGATTGAAGCCAAGAATCACCTACCCAGCATATGAGTATACTACTTCAAGGGATAAAATGGACATTCAGTGATAGAGACAAATTTGAAGATTTCATGTTGAGGAAAAGACCGGATCTGTATTTAGAATTTTGACTTCCCAAGACAAGAATCAAGAGAAGCATGAAAAGGTAAACAGGGGGAAAAAAAGAAAAATCATAAAAGACTCTCTAAAGCTGAACTGTTTACATTCCTACATGGAAAGAAAATTTTTTTTTTTTAACTCTTGAATCTTTTCTCAGTATTTAGGTAGTTGGAGAGATTGTACACACACACTTACACACATACACATGGATAGATAGAGAGTACAGGGTGTGTTATATCAGAAGAGATGATATCCACATACACACACACAAACACACAAATAAATAAAATAAAATAAAAATTAAGGGGTGAGAAAGGGAGTAATGAAATGGGGCAGGCTATAACTCATAAAAGAGATAAGAAAAATCTTATTCAATAGAGGAGATAAGGGAGAAGGGGAGAGGGGGGAACTAAAGCTACTCTCCCCACATGTGGCTGAAGGAAGGAATAACATGCTCACTAAATTTGATATGAAAATTTATATCATACCTCAGGAAAGTAGGAGAGGAGGCTACAAGTGGAGCCAAGGGAATGTTAGAAGGGAGGGCAAATGGGAGAAGGGAGTCACTAGAAATAAACACTTTCTAGAAGGGACAAAGTCAATTGTAGGGGGGAAAAATAAGGGGGATAGGGTAGGTCAGAGGACAATATAATTAATATTATACAACATGATTACTATGGAAGTCTTTTGCAAAACAACACATTTAGTCTGTATTGAATTGCTTCCCTTCTTAGTGGGATTGGGTGTGGGGGAGGGAGAGAAGTTGGAATTCAAAGTAGGAGAAACGAATGTTGAGAATTTTTACTGCATATAATCGGGGGAAATAGGAATTACAAGGATAGAGGTATGGAAATTTATCTTGCCCTGCAAGAAAAGAGAGAAGATGGGGATAGGACAGGAGTGGGGTGTGATCGAGGGGAGGGTACATTGAGGGAAGGAGCAACCAGAATGCAAGGTATTAGGAAGTGGGGGGAGGGGGATGATGGGGAGAAAAATTGGTCATGTTACAAAGTGAGGTAAAAGCAATTAGTATTAAAACAACAGACTGAATTAATTACTGAGAATAAATCAATGACATCTTTAGTTTGGAGAAAAGAATTTCAGTCTAACTTTCCAAGAGGAAGGTAACCTCTGATAAAATTTGGCATTGATGGAAAAGTCAAGGTTTGAATGGTAAATTAGATTTTATGATTGCCATTTAATCAGGAACCAGAATATGTAGAGAAAGACATGTAAGCCACTTAAGACTTGCCTAAAAGATGTTCCTTAGCTAAAGTGAAACTATAATCATATTTTAAACCTGGTTATAGGAACTTGCTATTTTTAGATGCTATGGGACTACTAAGTGACTGTTCTGAGTCTAACTCCAGGTATGGGAAGCAAGAAAGGTGATCTGAGCCTCCATTACATGATGCCAGTATGCTCATGAGATGCTGGTATGAACTGCATAGGTGATCTCAAGGGAAGAGTGGGAGAGCAGCTATTCAGCATGGGCTGGGGTGGGATTTTCCAGACTCAATTTCCCCACTGACACCTGGCAGACTTTAAGCCTGACTGAATGCAAGTGGACAATCTACTCCTGCCTGGAATAGACATGAAGTTGGGGAGATATTGTATCCCTGCAATGTCCTTACTATTGGTGGCAATTCCCTATAGTCAAAAGGTTTGTAAGCTTAATACTAGATCTATTCTATTATAGATTATGGGTAGAGGAACATCCAAAGCTTTCTAAAATTAAGCTATTAGGCATAGGACTTTAGACCAACAACATTGTTAGGGTCTTTTTATTCTTAGTAATACTGAGGAGACAATTAGATCAAGAGATTGTGAAGTTAGTAACATAAATATTATCTGTGTCTCAGTTGGCTTATGTTTAAAAAAAATAATTCTTTTGTGGTCCATATTGTAAATGCTTTAAAAAGATGTATCACCTGACCAAAAGTTTTAATTACTTTATCTGTTATAAAATGTGTTAAAAAAAAACTTTATATTCAGATGCCAGTGATCTGAGTGAATTAATTATTAATGTCTATGTTGCCTTGATCCTTTATTATGGCTGTATTCATACCTTCTCAGCTAGATTGTGAGCTGTCAGTTCCTTAAGAACAACTGTTTTCTGGAAAGACTTACATGAAGTGATGCTGAGTGAAGTGAGCAGAACCAGGAGAACATTATACACAGCAATAGCAACATTGTGAGATGATTAACTCTGATACTCAGCTCTTCTGTGTAATACAATGGTCCAAGATCATTTCAAAAGACTTGTAATGGAAAATGCTAACTACATCCAGAGAAAGAACTGTGGAGTCTGTAACCTGATTGAAGTGTACTATTTTCACTTTTTTGTTGTTTTTTTGTTTTTAATTTCTTGTGGTTTTTCCCTTTTGTTTTGGTTCTTTTTTCATAACATAACTAATATGGAAATATGTTTAACATGATTGTCCATGCATAACCTATATCAGATTGCTTGCTGTCTTGGGGAGGAGGGAGAAAAATTTGGAACTCAAAATTTTACAAAAATGATTGTTGGAAACTATCTTCACATGTAATTGAAAAAATAAAATACTATTAAGGAACAAAAGAAAAAAACACAAAGGTTTTATCTTTCATGCCTTTTGTATGTCTCACGATATCTAGTACAGAGAAAGATACCTCATTGATGTTCTCCAAGTGTTTGTTATTAAATGTTGAAAGAAATGCTCACCATACCCATCAGAGGACATGCAGTCTAAGTTCCTTTTCATTGCCTATAGAACTTTCCATTTTTTTTTCGACTGGGTAGTACCCAGCCTGCCACCCCTTCCACTTCAAAGAAGATGGCAGCTGAGCCTGATAAAATAATTTACTATTGGTTCCCAGCTTTTCTAGCTAACATGAAAGCTTTGGCTCAGTTTGGGGGTTTCCTGTCCTCACCAGTCATATTTCCTGGGAATTTCCCCTCCTTGAGACAGGTCTTCACCCATCCACCAGCTGACACAGGACAAGAACACCCACCATTGGGCTGTATTAACCCACTTGAGCTTGGATGCATGGCAGCTGCTAACCTCTGGCCTGTCACCAAGATGTCTGGGCAAATGATTTTCTTTAGCTCTAATTAAGGATGACTTTATGTCTACTGGGGTACACTTAAGTCTTTGTTGGCCTGCTGTTATTTCTACAAAGCGTGACAAAGCCTAGAAGCTTTATTATGGCTGTATCATCCAAGTGCTAAAGGGGAAAGAAATTCAGGGAAAAAAAATCACTACTTTCTTTTACTGAACATGCCCATTTACTTGTTTCTCTATTTTATGGCATTAGTCATAGCTATAAAGTCAATGTGGTTGGTTTTTTTCTTCCTATTTTTAATGATAGTAGTTCTTCTTAGCCAAGTAAGCACTAGTGTTGGGTATTACTAAACCCATGAGACAGGAATGTAACATGCTTCTCAACATTTCTGGCAAATTCCTAATAGTAGAGTAGTCATACTCTAAGGAGCTCTCAGGTCTAGGCAAACCCTAATCACCTCACCTTCACAGCACCCCTCATACCTATGCGCGTTGGCTGATACGATCATCTTTGCAGTTCATAGTTTTTACCACATTCCTAACTCCTTGAAAACCCCAGCATTTGGAAATTTACTCCATGGAAATCAAAGAGAGAAAGAAAAGCCCCACCCAAACTGAATAACAAAATATTCACAGAACCACTTCCTGTGGCAGCAAAGAATTAGAAGCAAAGTGGGTGCCTGTTGATTGGGGGATGGATAGGAAAACTGTCGTGTGTGAATGATGTGCTGTAAGAAATTAGAAATATGAAGAATTCAGAGAAACATGAGAAGAATCAAATGAACTGATGCACAGAGAAGCAGAGCCAAGACAGCAAGATGCCTAATGACTATAATGGTGTAGATAAAAAGAATGATGAAAGGAAGGTAAATGCTCTGTAATCATTATATTCACCCATCTTGGCTCAGAGAGGAGATTAGAAAAATGTACCTCTCTCCTTTCATTGAATAGTTATGGTACTATCAATTTGTGAATGGTGCACATGCTACCAGAAATAGCTACTGTCAGTTGGTTGTGCTTAACTAATTTAGTTTTCTTTGTTATAAGAGAAGGAGGCTTAGGTGGCTGAGAGAGTGGAAGAGAGGTATATATGGAAAAATTATTGTGATGCAAAATAAAAGCATAAATAAAACCTGAAAAAGGAAAATTGGAGCATTCTCTAATTGATGACCTCTTTGTCCATATTCCTTTTCTTTCCCCATCTCATTCTTTTTGAAATGGATGGTCAGAGAGCCCTGATATTAGACACAGAGCTTTCCCCCAGGTCATCAGCCTTTTTCTTTATATTGGACCAGGTTTCCATACCCACTTGCTTTGAGGCATCTGTTTCCTCTAGGTGCCCTACTCTAGATGGTGAGACCTAAATTGCTAAACCGTTCTCAGACCTTTCACCATTAAGTGAAGCAGTTTATTAGTTAAGAAGACCTGAGTTTGAATCTTGCCTAAGTCACTTACTAGCTATGTGACTGAGCAATGGACTTCACATCTGTTTGCCTCAGTCTCCTCAGCTATAAGATGAGAATAATTACAGCACCTATGTCTCAGGATTGTTGTGAGATCAAATAAACTAGAAAACTAAAATAAATGCTAGCTATGATTACTTTTATTCTGTCTCCAGAAGGTACTCTATAAATGTAGTTCCTTTGTTGATTAAGTACTGAACAGGAAGCATGGACCTGTATATCAGGAATTTTGATGTCTGGTTATATGTATATTTCAGAAGTATTGGTACAACAGCATGGCATACGATAATTCCTATTGTTCCTACTACAATGAGGAGTTACCCAGCTTCAGGGAGCTTCTGCATTCTTCATGCGTATTGGACTCCTCAGAAACTTCCCTGGGTTGAGCCCCATTCTTGACAATATTATTTATTCATCTCTGTGATTTATTAGACACACATACACACACACCCATGACCTGGAGGTCTCTGGGTGTGGGGATGCTAAAAGAAACTGAGTAATTAAAAGTTCAAGCAAACCTGGCAGGTAGGTGGTTCTGTAGACACAGACTGTGCCAGGGAACCAGGAATTCAAAGATTCTATTAAGAAATAGTAAGGATCCCAACCTTTTTAAGGGACAACCTAATGCCTGTTGTTAGCTGGGATTTTCCTCCCTTCCCTTTCCAAGTGCCCTGGGGGCATCTTAATTATTTTACATTAAAGGGGATTAAAAATTTATTTTGGTGTGTGAATCAAATGATGTTAATATAAAATAACTGGAGATACCTGAAATCTACAAAATTGGGCCTGGGAATCACCAAGGCAGGGGATGCCCCTTCTTTAAAAGGCCTGATTGTTTCAATCTTCAGTGACTGTTTCTTGGCCAGGATGCTGATAATGTCAACCTCTCAGGTAGCCTTTCACTTTCATGATGCAAACAAACCCAGCTCCAGTTCTCTTGCTTCCTGGTCTTCCTTTGCTATATAATGTATTGCTCGGTGTACCTATAAGAGGTGACTTCACTACGGCACTACCTTCTCCCAAAGAACTGACTCACAGCTTTTGTTATATCCCCCTGCAGACCCTATGACACTCACATTTTCATCCAGATTCCCATCAACAAGACTGATTATACTGCTTCAGCTTACCTTCTTTGTCTGTCTTAAATTGAGTATGAGAACAACTAAAAGAAGGGTTTCCCTCCACTTCTCTAATGTAGTAACTTCTTTCTGATGTCTCTGTAGCAAGCTGCTTAGGTAGCAAATCCAAATCACCTAGAGGACTGATGATCCTTTAAGTACCTTGATGATCATTTAAGTACCTTCAAGCCCTTAATTCTAAGTACTAAGTGGAATGAAGAATATAAATTGAGCTTTTTCAATTTATGTATCTATATATCTATGCTTCTGTCTATCTAACAAATACTGGGCTGATGAGTAAGGATAAACTCAAGTGGTCCACTATATCTAGGTAACCCCAGAATATCAGACCAGGTGATGCTTCATATCTCATTCAGACATCTTCCACTGCCATCTTGCCATCTAACCTGACACTGCTCTTTCTTTTTTACTTATATCCTTTTTAAACCAAATCTAATAGCCAATGAAATTATTCAAGCTTAATATTCTCTTTATGACTTTTCATTCTAGGAACAGGAATAATGTGACTGAAGGAAAAAAATTAAGAGAGACAAGGGTCATAGGATCATAATTTTCAATCTGAAAGTACCACTGAGGATTATTAAGTTCTTCCCCTTCATTTTACAGATGAGGAAACTGAGGCACTTAGAGGTTAAGTGAATTTCCCAAGGTCACACAAGTAGTAAATGTCTGAAGTGGAATTCAAATCCAGGTTTTCCTGACTCTAACGTCCAGTGCCTGAAGAATCCACAGACCTGCTATGCATGCGGAGGTTCTCAGTAAATCTGCATGAAGAGAAATAACTACTAAACAAGCAAATTTATGAACTGGATTAGCCTCTGAATAATCAAGAAAATACTGAAGTTCTTCTCTGAAGGGCATTTTCTCCACTTGATCAAGTTGCAAATCATCTAAATCTCCTAATCCTGCATGATTTTTATCCATTTCTTTCTAAAAATCCTCACATGTTATACATATCAGTGCAGAACTTTCATTTGTTAATCATTAAAATTGTTACATGAATGTCCCACATCATTTTCTGATCATACATTGTCTTAATAATGTTACATCATGTTCTCTATGCAAACAATCGCTGCTAATACTTAGGTCTGTTGTATATCTTTCCATTGACCTTTGGGTCACTCACAATTTGGAATCTTCAGAATTTTCTATTATATAAAGAACAACGTAGACGTATACTACATAATCAGGTATAAAACAGGGAAAGGGCACCTGGTTGAACTCTTCAAAACAGATGTGGACTGAATTACCAAAAGAAGGGGAGATAAAGCTGAGAAAATTATAAACCAATATTGTTAATTAATATTGATGCAAAGTCTTGAATAAATATTAGAAAAGAGCCTGTAGCAATCTATTTGAAACATCACTCTCCCTAATCAGGTTGGATTTACTCTAGTAAAATAAAATTGGTTCAAGATTAGTAAAAGTATAAGCACAATTATGTTAATAAAATGAAATAATAAACTACTGGTCATACCAACAGATGCGATCTTCAAAAAAATACAGCACTCAATTGTTAAAAATGTCAAAATTATGAACAAAAAGAGACTTTCTTTAATATAATAAAAGAAATCTGTCTAAAAACAAAAGCTAACATTTTTCATGACAGAGAAACACTGTAAACTTTTCCAGTAATATAGAGCTAAAGCTAGGATGTCCGCTGTTTCCACTAAAATTTAATAGAGTGTGCTAAATGCATCAGATGAAAATAATTTCAATAATAATCAAAGGCAAAAAGGAGCAAATTGTTTCTGTATATACATGGTATAATGGTTTCCTTAGAGAAAGCAAGAGGATAATCAAAAATAGCTTCAGTGCAATCGTGAACTGGCAGAATGTAAAATAAATCTGCCAAATCATCACGCTTTCTATGGATTGCTAACAAAAGCCGGAGGGAAGAATTCCATTTATGACAACAACAAAATGCATTAATTATCTGAGAATTATCTGAGAATACCAAAACATATATGGGACTGACAGAACTACCACCATATACATTATTTTTATAGAAATAAAAAAAAGACCTACATATTTAGAAAGATCTTCAATATTTGTGACTGAGGTAGTTCAAAATCGAAAAAAATTAATCTATGGATTTAGTGTTATAACAATCAAATTAAAAGAGATATTTTATAGAATTTGACAAAATAGTAACAAAAGAGATAAAATAATTAGATAAAATAGTAAGAATATAGTAACAAGGACAAGGATACATTTCAAATTAGACTACAACGTAGTAATTATCAAAACTACGAGGAACTGATAGAAAATATGAAAGCAAATAATGGAAGATGCTAGATAAGTAAGACCTTGAAGCAAGTACACACAGTACTTTAGATTTCTGTGAACACAAGAACATGAATGTCTAGAGAAGACTCTTCCTTTAAAAAGAGCTGGGAAGAGTAATCTAAAACTAGAAAGCAATCGAATTAAAAATATGTTTACTTCAGTGTTTTGCATCTAATAGCAAAATGTTTTCCATTTTGTATTTGTCCGTTGCCACTTTCTACTTTAATCTATAAATGCTCTTGGGAGGGTCTGACTTACTAGGGTTATGTGGCATGGGAGCTCACTCTGGAGGAAAAGGATCTGGGTTTGAATTCTTATTTTACCCTTACTACCCATATGACCTTGGACAAATCTCTTAATCTTTTGGACTCAGTTTCCTCCTTTGTAAAATGTGAAGATTGGATTACATGCTATTGAATGCCCCTTTCAACGCTACGAAAACATGCCTAGCTTCTTTAGGCTATAAAGATTTGCTGAAATTCAGAGAGAGAGAGAGAGAGAGAGAAAGAGAGAGAGAGAGAGAGAAGCCCTCTCCATTTTATAGTCACAATTTATGCCCTCATCAAAACTGTCAAATTAAGGAAGTTGGTATTTGGTACTATACTCCCTTTCAATATTTGTCTCCCACCATCTGGTGCTGCAACTAGCCGACGCACTCACTGTTCTCATGTCCTGAGAATCTCATGCAACCCTACTGTCTTTTCCACCAGGCTCTAAAAATTGGCTCACTCTTCCTCTTATGTCCCCCCATTTTAGAAGCCCTTAAAATAAAAGCTTTTGCTCCAGTAGGGAGATTGATTTTTAGCAGGGTGTTTAGGGGAAAGCATTGGATTATACCAATTCACATTAATTTATGAATGAAAAATAACCACTTCTCATAATCATTATAACAGAATATAAGAAATACAAACTGAAAAACTTTGAAATTACCACTTCAAGTCAGTCACCTCATATTTAACTGTGTACAGGGCATGAGCTCTACAAAAGTTGGTTAATTTCTTTATTGATTACGACAACTTTGCTTTTGGTTTATATTTTCATAGAAGCATGATCTAGGAGGTTTGCAGAGAAAGCAAGCACTCCTAGATTTAATGTTCATCAACCACCCACAGGCAGATGTTTCCTCTAAACACCTACATTTTCTCACCTGGAGAATACAATCTTTTCCCTAGTACTAGTCTTCCAACATATATATGTGAGTATGTGATAAAAAAGACATTTCATATGTAATGCATTTAATCATATAAATGTATATCTATGTGATATAAATGTATGTATGTAAACATATATGTGTGGGGGAGGTGATTGTTGTGAAAGGACAGATGGTTGGACTGGCGAATGACTGGATGGGGTGGATACCCCCCAGTGTACCCTGGCAAGTTCAAAGGTGTGTCATAGACTAAGAAAGGTGAGGAAATCTTGCACGAGAGCAGATTTTTCTGAAAGAATTTGTGAGAAAAAAGGATTAGCTTAAAATACTTATAAGGGCATTCATTTCAGCTGTGCCCTTTTTTCTCTTAGAAGTGTGTATTTGTGTGCCTATGTGTGAGTCTGTGTGTTTGTGAATATAGATCTATGAGTGATGCATGAGCTGTCCAGCCTTAGGGGCTGTTCCTGCAGTCTCCTGAGCAAAAACAGTCACTGGGCATTTCGCCTGCATTGAGAAGAGAAAAACTGAGTTTGGGGAGAATAGTTTTTGAAAAGAGTCTGAAAATCAATGCTGGTCAAAATACCCTTTTAAAAAGTAGAATCTTCTATTTTTAGATTCATGTAGGTGGGTTCATGTGTTGAAATTAGACATTTATGTTTAATGAAATTCATTTAATGTGCAAGGAAGTTACTAATTTCATGAAGAAATAGAGATCCTCAGAACACATAATTCTCCAAACTCCACCCTGGTCTTAGCCTGGGGTGATTACTAACTCCTTTGGTGAGAAGATAATTTTATTTTAATTCTCATGCAATAACTGACTAGCTTCTATACAAATGCCAGCTATCAATCTTTATGAGTGAATTATTGTCCTCACTATTAGGGTGTGGCAAAGCAAAGGATGTCATACTTTAGAAGCTATAAAGCTTCTTGGATATAATTTTCTTCCCAAGCCATAATAAACATAAAAATCCTATTTTTTATGACTCAAGAGAACAATGTATTTAAAGAACAGTGATAAAAGCCTGTAACAAACCATACAGCTTATTCTTAAAAAAAAAAAAGGGAAATTTTAAAAAATTACCTTTTTTTCCCAGAAAGAACCAGTGAACACTCATGTCTTTGGTCTTTTTTTTTTCTTTTCCAACCAATGCTTTCTCCACCTTTTTGAAACCAGAGATCCTGGAAATCTTGGAAATCATAAAAGTGATCTTCAGTATGATTTTTTTTTAAAACTGTACTTACAGTATAACAAATTATTATGCATCATTAAACTGAAATTTTCTCTTAGAGTCATTTAAAGATATCTCAGTTGTCTTGTCTCTATTTCAGAAATGTGCTGATTTTACTCATTTACACATACAATGTGGTCTTGAATACTCAGCTCTGAAACATCAATGTTGGGAAACAGATTGTGCCCAGAGTTAAAGAGCAGTGTCTTTCTTTATGAGGTTGATTGACATTAATCCCTAGAGTTAATGTTTATCTCTGTGGGCATCCTAGGAGATATTTTCAGCAGTTGTAAACTGAGAGATAAGTTTCACTGATCAATAAGGAAGCTAAGCCGGCCTTGAAAGCAGTAATTCCCAACCTACTGGAAATGGGACAGCCTCTGGCTGGATTCAGTGGCACCTTCTCTCTCCTTCCTCTTCTAGCAGTGTGATGTGGTGTGTATTTGTTTGTAAAATATTAGTGAATTGATTTTACTTGGGAGATTCTCATAATGTCCCTTGAGGTAAATGGAAAGACTGTGCTTGCTTATGGCTAAAACAGGGTCAGATGATGAAGCTTCCAAAACTCCATCATTCTCTGTTCTTTTTGTTTATAAATGATTTTTGGAGAAAGACATTCTGATTCTTTTGAATGGATGATACTTTCCTAAAATGTTGTCTTCCTCTAAAATCCAAGTCATTTGACCATTACCTAGCTCCTGAACTTAGTTTCCATAGAGTTTTGAGTTTTTCTTTTAGATCCTGTTCAAACAATAATATTCCAAATAAAATAGAACTGTTAAATACTCCTCTAATAGATAGAAAAAATCAGAGTATCTTGTAGAAATTAACTCTTTCCTGGAAAATGACATAATATCACTATGCAAGGCTATCTGTCTCAGTTTCCATATAATTTTTCTTGCAATTCCCACTTCTAATTCAATAACCATTTATTAAATTCCTACTATTTGAAAGGTGAGGAAAGCACTTTGTAAACAATAAGGCATGATAGAAAGGCCATTTGTTGTCGTTGTTCGTTACTATTATTGTTATATTTTTAATCTAGTGTTAGGCTACCAGGAAGTTTACAATTTGGAAATTGACCAGAAATTAAAGGGCAACCTTTCTCATTACTTATTGATATTGTGCTGGTCTCTGCAATTTGAGTGATTTGTAACAGGAATGAGAATGTTTGACACCATATTGGGCCAAAACAACAAACAAACAAACAAACAAATAACACTGATTATCAAAACAGGGAGCTAGTACACCCTTGGCACTTTGGATGTTTTTAAGAATCTAGAAGTTCATTTTGTAAAATATACCCAAATGCTTGGATGTTTCCATAAAGGAAAACAGGATATGGAGGAATAGCATATCTGTTAGTTTAACAATCACTTTAAAGAAAAAACAACACACTAACTTTCAGCTAAAGGGTTTTCTGCCCCCTTTTTGAGAAACTGGATGCCCTGTGATAAAAAGCTGCTAAGAGGAAAACTAAATTTGTTTGTTCATTATTGTAAAGAAGAGCAATTGGCTGGATGTTGCCACTACACATTTTTCTATTAATTTTATGCTATTTTCAGTAAGTTTTGAATTGCTTTCTATCAATCATAAGGAAAGAGTTATAAGGAAAAAATTGATAAGGAAAGAAACTTCTGCTTATCTTTTGGAAAATGAGGGTTTAGTCTATTTCGCTTTCCTGAAGTGTATCAGTTGTTTTATAGACAGAATGGTTGCTTTCCTCATGTTTTCATCAGATTGTGGAGAGCTATAGGTCTTATGGTTGGGGTAGCTAAAGATTAGTATAATTATGGTCAGTGAAATAAGTGGAACATTTATGGGTGAGGCTAAAAGGGAGAATTTGGTCTGGTTTCATACTCAGCAGTTGTATATGAGCAAAGAGTACTGCTCTTCACCAAACGGAGGCACCCTTTGTCTCTTGAAATCTTTAAGTAGGTTTATGTGACTTTTAAACAACCAGTCAATTAAATCAATTTTTCAAAAGAAAACAGTAGACTTGGGCACCAGGGTGCTGCTTCTGACATTTGTTAGTTGTGTGGTATTGGACAAGTGACATTTCCTCAACTGTAAAATGAGAGTTGGATTAGTTGGATTCCAAGGTATCTTTATCTAGCAGGTACAACATTATCTAAAACTTTCTGTCTTATGTAACATAATCTGTCATAAAGATGTAATTTGGGAAAGGGAAGAGACCTTTGAGGCCATTGTGTCCAAGTGCCTACATTTTTCGAATGAGGAAAGTGAGGTCCACAAAGGTTAATGGACTTGACCAAGGTCACACAGTTAATAAATGGCATGGGCAGTATTTAAATTGATTCATTTCCCTTTCTACTTAGTACACGAGTTCCCACACAATCTTATTTTCTTCATCTATAAAATGGGGATCAATAGTAACACCTGGCATTTATATGTCACTCATTTGATTCTTGAAACAACTCTGGGAAGTAGATGTTATTCTGTTGTTCATTTTAAAGATAAGGAAGGTTATACAGCTAGTTTCATTGGAAAAAAAAGCCCTAATGTTGGGAAAGATTGAAGGCAAAAGAAGGACAGCAGAGGACGAGGCAGATAGAGAGAAGGAAAGAAGCAAAGAACATGAGCTTGGACAGACTTTGGAGATAGTGGAGGATAGAAGAGCCTGGCATACTCTGGTCCATGGGGTCATGAAGAGTCAGCCATGACTGAATTACAGCAGCAATGACCACAATAAGACCACTTACCATGCAGCTAGTGAGTGTCTGAGCCAGGATTTGAACTTGGGTATTCCTGACTACAATTCCTCCACTCTGTTCATTGCATCACATAGCTCAACTGAATAAGATTTTTGTAAAGCAAGTTTTTTTTGTAGCTAAAAATGCTCTCACATTGTAAGTTATAGTTATTAGTAATAATGTTTTGGGGGTCTTTGATTAATTTTTAAGCAAGTTGTGAATCTGGTAAGAGGGTATGTCATTTTGATCTTTAATACTATTTGATTGAGTTTGTAAATGCTGAAAATAAGTAAATTCTCTTTCTTCAATCTTATCCTTTCACCATCTGAGTCTCATTCTAGCATGTAAGGAAAGGATTTTTTTCAAAAGACCTTATTGTTAATTAGGAACAAATAATCCATCCTTCATGATGTATGTACTCTGCTCCTCTGTTCTCATCCTTATCAATAGGTTATCATTGACGTCCTGTTTGGGATTTGTTAGCTTGCTCCCTGAAACCTTCTAAAACTTCTGTCTCATAAATACAACCTGTACAAGCTTCCTTTTTTCAAGATCTCATTTTCTTTAGTGCTTTATGGCGAAAGGCTAGTTTTAGGGCCATAACTTAGAAATCGTTTCTTCTTAATAAATCATTGTGTCTTGACATTTGACCCTCCAACCATTCATCATAACTGGTTCCTTCTCTCCTCCTTTTCCAATCGAATTTCCCCCCAAACATGTTCCCCTGTATTCAGAGCTTCCAGATTAAGGGTAGTTTAGTTGGTGAATATGAGTTTTTAAGGAACCTCTTACTAATACTCATATTGAGTGACAAGACGTGCTCCATAGTCTTAGAGAGTCATGTTAAAATTTGACTGTTATAATATGGGATTGTTATGTTTTGGGGAGTGTAATCTAACAACATTATAGCTGAATCCATGGAATAATGAGATGTTATTTCAGGCTTCTACTGCAATTTGTTTGTAAGGAGTTTGTGAGCTAAAGTTTCTTACCTAACGCATAGTTCAAATCATGTCCTCTTTTCTCCTAGGGTGCACCTGAATTTAGCGTGTGATCTATTTTTTGAACAGTCTTCCTATGGGAAGGAAAATAACCGATCATTTTCCCTCATTTTCAAAATGCAACCAGAGTTATTAGTTTTGACTTAATGAAGAAAATAGTTGGTGGGAATGAGCCAGGCTTAGAGGCACCAAAGAAAGAGTTTGGGACCATGAAAAAAACTAGTGGCAGGGATCAGCTATATACAACTAAGCACTTTTCTTATTTTGCATAAAACAGTTTGATGCCATTTTTTTAAAAAGGGAAAAAAAGTAACATTTCAGACATCCTAAGCATAATGCTTAAACCACAGATTCTGTAAAAAATGAACTGCATAAGCTATTAGCAGCTGTACGCGTCATAAACACCTGAGGCAAGAAAATCAGATAGGAATACCAAACGCAGCTCAGGCCCATCCGTCTGCGCGGAACTCTACTTCTTCAATTTCATAAGATAAATGCCGGTGCTGTTTTAAGATGATGAAACTACAGCTGGGACGAATCTTCGTATTTTTCACCAGTGATTTAATAAAGGCTAGCTCAGTATAAATATTGAAAGGCCACTTGGAAAGCTTTTTGAGTTGAGAGCTGAAATGCATTGGAACCTTTTCTTGTAAATTGATTGTACCCAAAGTTCCGATTTGTCCATGCATGGAAGAAAGACATTTACTAAGTCATGGACTCTAAACATTCCATATAACACAGTGAGTGTTTTTGTTTTTTTTAAACGTGGTGTTGGGAGAAGGAAGAGCCTCTGAATTAGCCCTGAGATCAGGAAGCACAAAGCTGACTTTCATCTTCCTTAGATCGGCCACTAAGTGCAGATCTGCCTGGCTTGGGAGAGAAAAGCTAGGAAATTAGCGTTGTGAACTGTATACTGTCTACTGATCTTTATTCTTCATCAAAATGCCTACAGTTAAATCCTAGTGAAATCTGCCTTTAGGTTTATTTTTTTTCCTTTAAAGGCATGGCATATACATACACACATACGTAAAACGTACATTATCTCTGTCTCTACCTCTAGCTCTATCTCTTTGGCTATATCTACGTCTCTCTGTGTTTATGTATCTCTGTGTGTATATATCTATATCCTTGCCTATGTCAATATCTGTACATACATATGTATACGTACTTATGTATCTATGTGTGCATATCTATATTAGTTATACCTAGATTTAGATCTATTTGTGTATCTCTTGCCCTCTCCCCTCAATCTTCACATAATCTTGAAAGATGAGGCTGCCTGTTGTTTTGGAGGATATTCATCCAGGGATGTCATCTGAGATTCCCAACGAAGAACCTTGCCCTCCCCCCACCCCCGCCCCACTTTAGACTCAAAGGAAGAAAACACTGTTGTAGCCATATTTCTTTTGGGTTCAGACTAGTGACCCTGGGTCAGTGCCCTGGCTCCCTTTGGTCAACAAACTAAAGAAATCCTTCCAAGATTACTAGGCTTGTGTGTGTGTATGTGTGTGCATGCATATGTGTACATATGTGTGTAGGGGTGTGTGGGTTGTGCGTTTTTGTCACTTTAATAGGGAATAAGGAAAAGTTAAATGGTAAGGGGGGCATTTATAAATTTTTATGGGAGGAGGGAAGCAAAATAGAAAAGAACCCTGCTAGTCACCCTCACTCTGGTGGGTCCTCTTTTCTAGCGCCATGCCCGAGACTCCAGCCCATTAGCTTTGCCATTCCCTCCTCCAGGCTCTCCTGTCTTGAATGATTTCCTTCTGGACCACATTCACGGGTCGCCCTCCTTTCAGTAGGCTGGTTCCCTCCCCAGAGCGAGGCTGCTCATTTCCTCAGTGGATTAACTGGGCCTGGGCTGAAACAGAAGCTTGTGCCCCCTCCACTCTTTACACAACCTGGTGTTAAAGGCTGACCTTTCACCCCCAGAGATTCTGGGGATTAAGGCTGCTTTTAAGTCCCGCTCCAGTTACTAATCCACCACTTTCACTTGATGTTAAATAAGCACTTCCTGACTTACCCTTTAAATCCTGTAAACATAATAAACCAGAGTTTAACCTTTACCTTTGGATTTCCCCACTATCTCTTGCACTATCAAATAAACTGAGTAAGGGACTGGGAAGAGAAAGCTAATAAGTGATATCCTGAGTTTTTTTCCCTCACCCTGCCAAGGGACATGTAACAAAACATTACAATATTTAATATATTCAGGTTAAATAGTTGTGACTCATCGCCAAGAGCCTTCAGACTGGTCAAATAAGGGATGCTTTAAAAGTACATATGGTTTTCTTGAGACAATGAAACAGATGGGCTTGGGGTCCCCCTCCCTTTTTTTTATAATTGGAACCATCAAAAACAGGAATATACTTATGCAGTTTGAAGGAATCAAAATCTTTCATTCTTACATCTCAAGCTGGAGCCCCTGGTGATACCAACCCATATGCCTCTTGAAGATTGTGCTTTTGTAATTAGGAGAACTAGTAGGGCTACTGTGATTTAGATAAGCTTTTCCACGTGCTAAAAGTAGGAATGAAGGGATAACAATTGCCCTCTGCTATCTCCCACTGTTTCACAAGGCTGCAATGTTCTTCTTTGGACTTCCCTTCTTAGGATTTGACTAACAAGGGTTTCCACAAACTATGTTTTAACTCTTGATCCCACTGTTATGACAGTTTGTCTCAGTGCCTTGACTAAAATGATGCAATCTTTGCATGGGAGGGGATAAGGAGCTGTCATCAGCTTTGTTACTTATGGCATTCTGGAATTAGCCTAAGATAAAAATTTAATTCAGTCTCCAGGACTTGCAGAGTATGAACTGTTATAACTAAGAAAAACAGTTGCCAGGTAGGTTAGCCAGGGAGGCAGGAGGCTAAGGTGGATACAGCTCTGGATTTGCAATCAGGAAGACCTGAGTTCAAACCCTACCTCTGACATGTACTAGTTGTCTGGTCTTGGCCAACCTTTCAAGACTCAGTTTCTTCATCTGTAAAATGGGGATGATAACAGGGTTGTTGTGAGGGCTAAATGAGACAATAAACATAAAGCATAAAATTAATGTTAGATTTTATTACCTGAAGGAGTCTTATGCTAATTGTCCCTTACATCCTCACTTTTTTTTTTTTCTGAGGAAAAACCAAAGATTTTTGGCCTTTGACAAGAGGTCATTTCACAAGGGAGCCAGTGTAGCATACAGCAACATGGGGAGTCATGCCAGCTTTTCCATTTATTGTTGGTCTTTTAAACCTCTCAGGCACTCAATTTCCTCATCTTCAAAATCAATTTAACAAATGCCTGTTAGCTACCTTCTGTGGGAACATTAAAATATTAGGTTCTAGGGGAGTATGCACAGATCAAAGGAGAGTCAGGTATTACCTACATTATTTCAAAATGGTCAGCCATTAAACATTTGTCAAATGCAGGTACCATGTAAGGTTCTGGGTCAAAAAAGAAGGAGAGTCCCTGCCCTCAAAGTGCTCACAGTTAAATGGTGAGGATGGCATACACTCTACCTGCCCCCATATGTTGGCTGCATAAGAATCTATAAAAAAAAGAATACTATATGTTTGAGGGTATTTTATTTTGTTTTGTTTTTTATAAGAAGGTGTAGGTCCCCATGGTTAAGGGCCACCAAGCCCATACTAGCTCTGGTGTTTTGATATGATTGACAGAGCAGAATGTAGAAAAAAAAGTGGTTATGACAATCCTTTTGGTTTGAGTGGTGATTATAATAGGCCCAAACCCTGAAGGCTGTCAGGGGTGGGGAACCTGAGGAATCTAAACAGTCAAAGGGCTGCACTTGAGGACCTAGAGGGTCACACAAGGCCTCAAGGCTGCAGCTACAAACTGGACCTGTCTCCTTCTGCATAATGCCCTCTCTACCATTTCTGAAACTTTCTATACCTTGTGTTATAGGCTCTATTTAGTTCAACTGGGCTTCCTTCCAGCTAACACCTAGCATCTTGCTTTCTGTGACATTAGATAGGGGAAAGAATGATACCCTATCCTTTCCCTTGAAAATGCATGACCTTCTACTGCCTCATTGAGCTAAGCCAATTACAGCCAAGCATCTGTGATCCATGAGGATGGATGATTGAGGGTTTGACACAGCTGAGTGTGCTATTTGAGGTTTGCCTCTGAAGGACCATTACTGACCCCCTTCCTTCTCCTTCTGTGGCCCACAGAACATTATATTAGAAACTTGAATAACTTTCCCTTCTAGGGACAGAGGACAGTTTTAACCTACACTCTAAATTCTTCCTGTTACCTCTTCTTGTGCTTCTGCATTTAGGTATTTTATTTTAGACCCTGAACTTCCCTTTGTATATCAACAAATGTAATGAAATATTTTACTGCTTTATCCACTACTGGTATGTTATATTTTTTATAAGGACTTACCTTCCCCAACACTTCCCCCCCCACCTCACTGAGTTCCACTATATTGTTTTTAAGGACTTGGGAGAGTAAATGACCAGACTAGACTACCTTCCTATCCTCATTTTGTCCTTGTCCCCACAGTAAAGGGCCACATAGCCCCTACTAGCTCTGGGACCAATTCAGACCCTAGATGGGAAGCAATAGAAACAAAAAATTCTGGGTAAACAGCTTAAGTGGCTCAGCTTCTTGTCCTACTCCGACCTTGTACCCTGGTTAGTTACCTTCTTGATAAATTCATTGACAAACCTCTTTCTTATGCCCTACTTCCAGGACTTGGGCATCTGCACTAAATTAATCCTTTATACTTAAATGCCTATATCAGTTCTCTAACCAGTGTTCAGCTTCCTCTGGGCCTGGGCTACTTCTGTTCTTTTCACGGAATCGTAGTTCTACAGCTGGAAGGGATTTCAAAAGCCACTTAGTCCAACATGCTTACTTTACAGATGAGGAAACTGGGGTCTAGGGGAGTCAGTGATTCACCCATGATCACAAAGTTTGCAAGCATCAGAGGAAGAATTGAAACCTAGATCTTCTGACTCCAGAATCAATGTTTCCATTGTACCATACTGACTCCAAGGAAGTATCTCATGTCTGTTTCCAAATCTTCCTGATGAAAACCATCTGCCTGCTGAAATAGCTACTTGCTGTCCCTGCCAGGCCCATCTGATGGACACCTGACCCAGTCACCTGTACTGCTCTGAAAAACTTTGTCAAATATTTGGCCCTTAGCCATCCTCAGTGTGGTTGACTTTGCCCTAATTCGGTTTTAGGTTTGTCAAATTAGGGGAAAAGAATTACAAATCTGCAAAACCTATAAAGACCTTTAATAGGGTTGATGGAATGATTAATGTGAAAAAAATAGAAAAAAGCATAGAGTCCTTTTGAAATATGAAATATTTAGAGTTACTTTATCAATTACTTTACAAATTGAATGCAGAGAGCCTACAAGTAAGTTAGTATTAAATCATAGATGTTAAAATTAGAAAAGACCACATAACTATATATCATCCAATCTGGGAACCCCAAGTCCAAGGCCTAAGAATTCCTCAGCTGCTTACATCCCCCAAGGTCTCTACTGCAGAAAGCACAACTGTGATGGACTGGTCACATTGTTCAAATACAAAATATACACTTACCAGAAAGACTATTTTATGAAGAACTCACACAGGGCAAGCCCTCACATGGTAGTCAGAAAAAATGATACAAGGACAGTCTCAAGGTCTCTCTTAAGAACTTTGGAATTGATTGTGTGACGTGGGAGACACAGGACAGCTCAGTGTGGTGTACCCCCATGAAAGAAAGTGCTGTGCTCTATGGGCAAAGCAGAATTGAAGTAGCACAAATTTAAAGAATTCACTCCATATGTTCACGTGGACTACTCGTGCCAACTTGTGGTAGAGCGTTCCTAGCTTGTATCGGTCTTATCAGCCATGGTTGGACACACTGTAACTTGACTCCAGCATAGTGGTCATCTTGGTCCTCTTCAAGAATGAAGGACGACAACCACATCCCTCAAGGTACATCATGCTGCTATTTTCCCTGTTATTTTTATTTGTTGTTGGTGGTGAGACAATATGCAACTTAATCAATGTCTTCTTAACTGGAAACAAAGATATAAATCGATAAGTGCAATAAACTTAAAAAAATGCATTTTGAACCTGAGACCACTATTCTAATCTACTGTGTTGATTTTACATATGAGAAGCTAAGGCTTGGAGATGTAAATGAGCAGCTCAGGATTACTAAGTCTACTGGAACTCAATCAGATGCATTAGACTGGCAGCAAACTGAGGACAGGGACCACTGCTTGCCTTTCTTTGTGTCTCCAGCACTTAGAAGTGCTTGGCACATAATAAGTGCTTAATAAATGTTTATCAACTGATGACCAGACATTTATTACACACCCAAGTATGTACAAGACACTGTGCTAGGCACTGGGGATGCAAAGATGAAAAACGATACAGTCATTTCCCTCAAAGAGCTTACATCTAATAGGGGCATGAAAATTCATGCACAAATAAACATGCAAGGTAAAAAAAATATATGTATATATACATATACATATGTGTATATATATACACATATATATATATATATGAGATTCAGGCAAATTCATCTAAAAACATTAGGGAAGAGAAGGAAAGGAAAGTGATAGCACTTTTAACTGAGGGGATTCAGGGAAGGCTTTGGGATTGAGTAGGACCTGAATTAAGCCTTGAAAGAAGAGAATTTTCTTAGTGAAGAAGAAGTGTGCATTCCAAGCACGAGGGACAGACTTTACAGATAGATTTTATTGTTTGCATGGTGTGAGAGTGTGGGATGAGGAACAGAATGAAGTAACACTGGAAAGCTAGGCTGATCAGATACACGGTAGAGGCAGAATGTCTCCTGATTCCTAGTTCATAGCTTATTTTGTTATGTCCTGCTATCACTTTCTACACCACTCTGAATAAACCCAGTGACTTTCTCTCTGAATTAAATAGTATTTTGATAGTCATCAGATCATAGATTTAGTCCTGGAATGAACTTTTGAGGCTATTTAGTCATTTATAAGTATTATAACAAATGACCAAACAGGCTGAGAGAGATTAAGTGACTTAGGGTCACACAGCTAGCAAGTGTCCAGGGGAGGATTTGAACTGAGGTCTTAACTTCAAGTCCAGTGACCTGTCCACTAATAATGTTGCCTCTCCTGGCCATTGGATACTAATGATCTCCTCTGAGTGCAAAGATGGTTGGACATAATAGCAGCCAGAAAAATTTGATCAAGTTTATTCATTCATTCATTTGATTAACAGGTTTTTATTGAGCATCTGGGAATGGGAGCATTTTATGAGAGCATCTGGAAGTGACCTGAGATCATCTAGTTTAACCTTCTAATTTTATAGCTAAGACAACTCAGGCTAAGAAAAGATTAAAATGGTAAATGTTAGAGGGACTTTGGGAAGACAGCCACACTAATAAAGTCTTGGTAGAAACTGTGCATTCATTTAAGTCTACTGGAAGACAATCTGGAATTATTCAATAAAAGTCACTGAATTGTTTATGACCTTTTATTGATACCTCTACTAGGCACAAATCCTGGGGAAATCAGAGACAGAGGAAAAGGTTCCAGATGTTAAAAAATATTTATAGCAATACTTTTTGTGATAGCAAAGACCTGGACAAAGTGGATCACCATCTACTGGGAAATGATTGAAGAATTTATGGCATAGAAGCTTAATGGAATGTCATGCTCTAAGCAATGACAAATATAAAGAATTTGGGAAGATTTGTACGAAATATAAAAACAGAAGTAAGCAGAAGCAGGAAGATAATTGTATTATATTTAATATAAAGGAATAATATATATGATATATAATATAAAGGAAAACATTGAAAAATACTATAACTGATCAATGAATTGACCAACCATTATTTCAGAGAACTAACGTTGTCTTCCTCTTGCTTCTCACCAGAGAGACAGTGGATGACAGGTATAGAATAGGCATACATAGTCATAGATTAATAGAATATAAATGCATAGGATAATAAATGTAATAATGTACATCTTATTAAATAAATAAAAAATAAAATACCTAGGATAATGTGTTTATTTGGTTGAACTGTCATACACTATTTCACAATCTATATAATTTTATATATGATTTCTACTAGTGGTGTTGTAGGATCAATGGTTTGGGCATAATTCTGCACTATACTCTGGAATGGTTGGATCAATTCACAACTCCACCAACAGTACTTTAGTGTCTCCATTTTCCCACATCCCCTCCAACATTTTTATTTTATTTTCTACCACATTAGCCAATCTTATAGGTAGGATGTGGTACCTCAAAGTTGTTTTAATATGCATTTCTCTAATCAATAGTGATTTAGAACAGTTTTTCATATGACTATAGATAACTTTGATTTCTTCTCTAGAAAAATTTAAATAAAAAATAAACAAGAAAGAAGTTAATGACCGGAATTAGAATTTTAGAAAAGTTTAATATGATAAATCCCTGGTAATCACTGAACAGGAATAAAGGGAGTACATGCACACATACATATATATATACATATGTATGAATGTGTATGTTTACATGCATGTATGTGTGTATAATATATATGTATATTTTACAAAAATTGCCCATGTATTAGGGCATAGAAACCTCACAAGCAAATGAAGAAAAGTAGCAATATTAAACATATCTTTCACAAGTCACAAAAATGCAATAAAAATTATATTCATTAAAGGGCTATTAAAAAAAGAATTAAGAAATAATTAGAGACTAATTAACAATCCTAAAGAATTGGTGGGCCAAAGAACAAATCATAGAAACAATAGATAATTGTATTAAATGTAATGACCACAATGAGGCAACATAGTAATATTTTGGGAAATTAACCAGATCAGTCCTTGGTGAAAAACTCTAAAGATTTTCATCAACAAAAGAGAGAAAAAACAGACCAATGAATTGAGCTTGCAACTAAGACAAGCTTAAAAACCAATAATTTTTAAAAACCTCAACTAAACATAAAGATAGAAAATTTGAAAATCAAAGCATTTTAGCAAAAATGAAAATGAAAACACCATTGAATTAATAAATAAAACTAGAAGCTTTAAAAATAATATAAATCTAATTTGATCTTAAAAAGGAAAGAAGAAAATCAAATTACCAGTATAAATAAAATTGAATTCACATCAAATAAAGAAGAAATAAAGGAAATTATTAGAAACTATCCTGTCCAATTATGTGCTAATAATTGATAACCTAAATGAAATGTCTGATGTTTACAAAAATATAATATTTCCAGATTAACAGAGCAAGAAACAGATAACACAGATCACAGATTTGCCATTTAGCATATATAAGAAAACTGATGCAGTGGTCTGGTGTTTGGCAAACCTAAAGGTTTACTGAGGTACATCATTATTTGACAAAAACTGCTGAGAAAACTGGAAAATAGTTGGTCTGAAATTAAATAAAAACCAAAACCTTATACCACGTACCAAAATATGCTCCAAATGGATATATAACATAAACATAAAGTGTAACATCATAGATCAATAGATAGGGGAAACATTTGTGACCAAATTAGGGATAGAGAGAATGAGAGAAGATAAAATGGAAATTCTGATTATGCAAATTTTAAAAGATTCAGATATATTAGAATAAAAACTTGATAAATGGTCAAAGAATGTAAATAGACTATTAAAAGCCACATTTAAAAAGGTCTCAAATCACTAAGAACTAGAGAAATGAAAATTTAATAACCATGAATACTCCACATCTCTCATCTTCTCAAAGTTGACAAAGGAAAATCACAAACATTTCAGGGGTTGTGGTAAAATGGGCAAATTAATCCGCTGCTGTTACCACTGTAAATTAATTGGTTCACTCTTTCTAGAAAGCAGTTTAGAACTCCTTCCTTCCCCCAAATTCCTAGACATTGTATACACATTAACTATGTGGTACCACTACTGGGTCTTTACTCCAAAGAGATCGAAGAATGAAGAAAAAGACTCACACGTACAAAAACATTTATAGCAGCTATTTTAGTGATGGCAAAAAATTGGAAATTGAAAAAGAATCCTCAATTGGGGAATGGTTGAATGAATTATTATTGTGCTATACGAAAAGATGAAAGGGATAGTTTCAGAGAAACCTGGGAAGACTTCTATGAACTTATGTAAAGTGAGCAGAGCCAGGAGAACATTATAATTTATTACACATTAAATTATAATAAAATAACATATTATTTTTATATATTTGTATTTATATGTTATATAAAATGTAAGTAAATAATAAAAATGAAATAAAAATTTAAAATTATAATTACATTTATATGACTAAATTATAATTGCATAAGACCAAATATAATTCAGTTAATTACCATGTAAGTGAAGTCAGAGTCACTTTTCCTGGAAACTTTTTTCAATGCCTTTTCTTGATGCTGTTGCATTTTGTAATGATAGCTAGAATTTATCTACTGACTTAAGGTTCAAAAAGTATCTTAAATATGCTATCTCATTTTATCCTTGCAAGACTCTGAACTGTAATAATTATGTAACAACAACAATAGTTATTATTATCACAACCAACATTGTCATTTCATAGATGAAGGAATTGAGACATAAGAGAGTTTAGATGCCTGGTCTAATGTTGTACAGTTAGCAAGGATTCAAAATTAGATTTTTCTGATTTCAAAACCATGCTCTCTGCTCTTTCAACATATGTGGTCAACTTCCAAAATTTGTATAATTTTTGAGTGAAAAGAATGCATAATGATTAACATAATCTGAAAAAATTGGGGGTGAAAATCAACAGCTCACCTTTATTCTTCAGGCAATTCAGGAACATTTCATGTTTCAAAGGAAAATCTCCTATTGTCTGTTGTCATTGGGCAAGGAAACCATTGCTTTGAAGCAGAGATAGTCCTTACCTAGTTCAAAGGACATAAAGAGTTGAGGATGTAATTTATATTGTCTTTGGAAAAAATTCCCTCCATATAATGAAAACTTATTGATCTGAATTTAATATGACCCCAATGAATCATCAATAATACTTAAACTTTTGGGAGGCCATATTACCAATACTTTTGGCACTTTGTAACTTCATGGGTGAGGCTCTTCTCCCCTCAGGTGCAGATCATAGCTTGGGTTGGATCTGTAAGTCACTCACCCTCTCTGGGCCTCAGTTTCTAGGAGTGGGGGAAGAGATTTGGACTAGATATCCTCTAAGTTCCCTTTCAGCTCTGTGATATTAGGGTCCTGCAAGTCTGCTCAGCTTGTGCGGGTTTTCCCATAAACCTTCCATAGAGAATTTATGTAGCATTTGCAAGATTTTTCCTATAGTTCTTTACTATCTCTTAGGTTTTACTCAGACTATTTCTTTCTTTCTATCTTACTGGATTACCTATTTTTTTTTTTTTTTTGGTCAAAGGCACCTTTGGTAATGTCTCTTATTTGAATACAAATTATCATTGGTGACACAGGACTGTAGTTTCATAGACTTAGAACTGAAAAACACCTTGGAGATACTCCTGTTCAACCCCCTCCATTCAGTGTGTGGGAAAAACTGAGGCCTAGAGAGATTAAACAGTTTACACAGGATTATACATTGTAAACTAAATCCTTTTGCTCCAAATGATTCACTCTATTTAACTACCTCTCTGTCTATTTGCCATAAGTCTTCCTACAAGAAAAATGTCTATCCATTACCTTCCAACTTGTAATTTGAATTCTTCTGAGATCATGGTATTCTGTCATTCATAGTATTAACATCAATGTGAGAATATTGATTTAAAAGAGATGGGTTTTCATAACACTGTTGTTATCTGCACCACCATAATCTTACATTTATATTATCCCTGTTAACTTCATAATGTTGGTCAATTGTCTTCTAGCATATGGGGTTTTCTTGCAAAGATACTGAAGTGATTTGCTATTTCCTTCTCCAGCTCATTTTAGAGATGAGGAAATTGAGGCAAACAGTTTTAAGTGTCCTTCCCAAGGTAACACAACTAATAAGTGTCTGAGGCTAGATTTGAACTCACAAAGTTGAATCTGATTTCAGGACTGGTGCTTTATCCCTTGTGCCACCTAGCTACTCCATGGGCTTTCACAAATTCCACAACTGTTCCCCACAACACATATTTTCTATTCTTTTCCCCCACAGATGTGAGATAGCAGGACTACCCAAATTCAGGGGAAATAAAGAACAACTCTTCCCCCAAAGCTTTGAGATTACCAAGGGGATTGAATCAAGTCTCAAAGCACAGAATTCCAGAATGTGAGAGCTGAATGAGATATTCCAGGTCATCTTATCTAACCTATGCCTGAAAAAATAATTCCTTTTATAACATTCCAGACAAGTGGTACCCTATCCTACCCTACATGAAGGGAAGACCCCCTCTCTTCCAGCCAGACTGCCCATTCCACTTATTGAGAGCTCTAATTATTAGGAAGTTTTCCCTTAAGTCAAGCAAGACTAAATTTGACTTTTTTTTTTTTTTTTGGCAAATTCCATATATTTCTGCCATTTCTACACTTTGGGGGCAAAGAAAATAAGTCTAACACCTCTTCAGTATGACAAGTTTTCCAGATATTTAGACATGGCTATCATTATATGATTTCTTTCTTTTTTGTTTTGAAATATCTTTAATTTTCTTTTGTTTCTTTTTTTAAGATTTAAATTTATTCATTTATTTTTAGTTTTCAGCATTCATTTCCACAAGATTTTGAGTTCCCCATCTCTCCTCTCTCCCCCACCCCAGAATGGCATGCATTCTGATTACTCCTTCCCCCAGACTACCCTCCCTTTTATCATTCCCTTCCCCAACCCCCTCCATTTTACTTTCTTCAAGGGCAAGATAAATGTCCATACTCCATCGTCTGTATATCTTATTTCCCAGTTGCATGTCAAAACAATTTTTTATTATTTGTTTTCAAATTTTTGAGTTCCAGATTCTCTCCCTTATTATCTCCTCATTCACCTCCATTGAGAAGGCAAGCAATTCAATAAAAGTTATACATGTATAGTTATGCAAAACATCTCCATAATACTAATGTTGTGAAAGACTATATTTCCCTCCAACCTCTGGGCTCCTCAATTATTCTATTTTCTCCTCTAACCCTGTGCCTTTTCTAAATTGTTTGCTTCTGACTACCCTGTCCCCTAATCTGCCCTTCCTTCTATCATCCTCCCTTCATCCCCTTCCCTCCACTACTTTCCCATAGGGTAAGATAACCAACTGAGTGTGTATGTTATCCCTTCCTTCAGCCAAATCTGATGAGAATAAGGATCACTCTTTTCTTCTCACCTCTCCCCTCTTCCCTTCCATTGTGAAACCTCTTTTTGCCTCTTTAATGTGAGATAATTTACCCCATTATATTGCTCCCTTTCTCCTCCCAAGATATTCCTCTCTCATCCCTAATTTTATTTTTAGATGTCATTCTTTCTCTCTGTCTATCTGTCTGTCTGTCTGCCTATTTGTCTATCTATCATCTATTTCCTTCAACTACTCTAATACTGAGAAAGGTCACATGAGTTACAAATGTTATCTTTCTGTGTAGGAATGTAAACAGTTCAACTTTAATAAGTCCCTTATGATTTCTCTTTCTTGTTTACCTTTTCATGCTTCTCTTGATTCTTGTATTTGAAAGGCAAATTTTCTTTTCAGCTCTGGTCTTTTCATCAAGAATGTTTAAAAGTCCTCTATTTCATTTAATGTCAATTTTTCCCCTGAAGAATTATACTCAGTTTTGCTGGGTAGGTGATTCTTGGTTTTAATTCTAGCTCCTCTGACCTCTGGAATACCATATTTCAAGCTCTTCAATCCCCTAATGTAGAAAGCTACTAGATCTTGTGTTATTCTGATTGTATCTCCACAATACTTGAATTGTTTCTTTTTGACTTTCAATTTTCTCCTTGACTTGGGAACTCTGGAATTTGGCTACAATATTCCTAGGAGTTTTCCTTTTAAGATGGTTTTCCAGAGGTGATTGGTGAATTCTTTCAATTTCTATTTTATCATCTGGTTCTAGAATATCAGGACAGTTTTCCTTGATAATTTCTTGAAAGGTAATGTCTAGGCTCTGTTTTTGATCATGGCTTTCAGGGAATTCAATAATTTTAAAATTATCCCTCCTCAATCTATTTTCCAGGTCAGTGGTTTTTCCAATGAGATACTTCACGTTGTCTTCTATTTGTTCATTCTTTTGGTTTTGTTTTATAATTTCTTGATTTCTCATAAAGTCATTTGCTTCCATCTGCTCCATTCTAATTTTGAAGGAATTATTTTCTTCAGTGAGCTTTTGGATGTCCTTTTTCATTTAGCCAATTTTGCTTTTTAAGACATTCTTCTCTTCATTGGCTTTTTGGAATTCTTTTGCCATTTTGGTTAGTCTACTTTTAAGGTGTTATTTTCTTCAGTATTTTTGGGGTCTCCTTTAACAAGCTGTTGACTTGATTTTCATGATTTTCTTGCATCACTCTCATTTCTTTTCCTAATTTTTCCTCTGCTTCTCTTACTTGATTTTCAAAATCCTTTTTGAGCTCCTTTATGGCCTATGACCAATTGATATTCCTCTTGGAGGCTTTTGATGTAGGAGCTTTGACTCTGCTGTCCTCCTTTGGTTATATGCCTTGATCTTTCTCATCACTAAAGTAAGATTCTATAGTCTGAGTTCTTTTACAATGTTTACTCATCCTCCCAGCCAAACACTTAACTTTCTAACTTTTTGTCAAGATAGGACACTGTTTCCAGAAGGAATGGGGGTGGGGTAGGATGGTTGTACTGTCCCAGGCTTCAGGAATTTTGTATCAGCCACTTGATCCTCCATTGTTTGTGGGCCCAGAGTTCCAGAAGCTGCCTCTGCTGCTGCTACTGCTGCCACTGCCACCACCCCCACCACCCTGGGACAGGACCTAGCCAAATGGCACGCTGCTCTTTCACCCAGTTCCCACAGGGTTTTCCCACTGACCTTTTAGGTGTTTGTGGGTTGAAAACTCTGAAAACTGCTACTGCTGCCAATGATTCAGTCCCCACAAGGCCTCCTTCAGCTGTCTGTGCCAGGGCAACCCATGCTGGACTGAGCTCTGCTCTCTGCCCCTTGCAAAAGACCCTTCCTGGTGACTTTCCAGGTTGTGTTGGGCTAGAGATTTACTTCACGCTGTCATTGTTGGTTCTGTAGCTCTAGAATTTGTGTAGAGTCATTTTTACAGGGATTTGGAGAACTTTGGGGGAGAACTCAGGGAAGTCTCTGCTTTTACTCCATCATCTTGGCTCCTCCTTGCTATATGATTTCTTTAGGTGATGTAATGCCAATCAAATTAGAATCTTTTGCTGTTTTTGGTTTACTAAAAGTGCCTCTGATTGAATAATGTGATTGGGGAGGATCTTTCCCACCCATTGATGGGTCTGCCCATTGTGGGAAGCTTGATTAGGGGAGCTGTTTTGTAGGAGGGTCCCAAGTACCTTTTGTACTTTTCTATTGAGGCACTGGGTCAGAGGATTATGCCCTCTGACTCTAAAAAGTGTATAAATACTCTGAGGGTGAGGCTTTACTTTGGAGCTTACTGACTGGAAGTGTTTCTTTGGCAAGAGAGACTCTGGGAAGCTGGGATCCCCCCAGATAAAACCTAGAAGTTGATGCTTCCCTCTCTGGTTACATTCATAACTGTTTTATGTATGCAGTAGTCAGACATTTTGGAAGCATTTCTGTTGACTTGATTTCTCTATATTTTCTTTGAAATTTTGATTTTAATTTTCTCTGATACCCGTGCTTGATTAAAGTGATTGTTAACCCTTTGAAAGTTGCTTTCATTTTATGAATGCAGATAGAAGGACCTGTGATAGCAGGCCCCCCTGTGTATGTTGGGTTGCTTACTGATACAGGTGATATGTGATATCACCTGAACATTGCCAATTTCTTCAACTGGTTCTCATATGACATAACATGAAAGTCTTTTATCATCCTGGTTGCTTAAGCTTATCTTTGGTGTCCCAGACTGAACAAAATAGTCCAAATGTGGTCTGACCAAGATAGACCAAACCAAAACTATCACTTCCTTATAAATCTCTTCATGCAGCCTAAGATTCCTTTAGGCTTCTATTTGGCTGTCATATTAAAATCCTGACCCATACTGAGCTTGCAGTCTACTAACCTCCTCAGATCTTTTCCAGGTGAACTTCTGTCTAGCCATGATAGCTAAGTGACACAGTAAATAGAGACCTGGGCTTGGAGTCAGGAAAGTCTGAGTTCAAATTAGGTCTCCGAACTTACCAACTGTGTGCCCTTGGGCAAGTTACTTAATTTGTGCTTGCCTCAGTTTCCTGATGTGTAAAATAAAGATAAAAATAGCACCTCCCTCCCAGGGTTATTGTGAAAACCAAATGAAATAATATTTGTAAAGCCTTCAGCAGTAGTACTTAAAACAAAGTAGGTGCTTAGTAAATGACCTGTCCCCTCCCTTTTGTTTTTTCCTTTTCCCTTTCCTTTTCTCTTTCCCTTCCCTATTCTTTCCCTTTTCCTTTTCTTTCCTTTTCTTCTTTTCTCTTTCCTGTGTGAGGTGAAGACTTCAAATCACTTCAATTCAACCTACTATGTGTATAAGTGATTGACCCATCATGTAGGTAGATTTTTAGTTATCAAATTATAATCTTCATCCCCTTTTAGTACTTCATACTTTTCAAAGAACTTCCATCACCATTATTTCAATTTATTCTTACAGTGACCTCATGAGATAGGTAGAAAGGATATTACTGAAGGAACAACTGAAGTACTTTTAATTTAGTTCTGAGAATGTTTTGGAGTCTTCCCTGAAGATGCCTCAGAAAGCAGAGGGGTGGAGTCACAGAAGCAAGATGAAGAGTCACTGATCCACTCTGATCAAATTGACTAGAAAATTGCTTGATTCTCCTTGTTTTGTCTTTGGAGACTATGTGATGATGCCAACTGGGAAGTGTGTTTTGCCTTTCTTACAAACAGGTAACAAGAGCCAGGATGCTGAAAGCCAAGAGCAAGCAGAAGCAATGTCTTTTTTCGTAATGATAAGAAGTCAGCTGCTCAGGTAACCCGCTGCTAAACAAAAGCTCTTTTTATCTGGTTCTCCTTTTTTATGATGTACATTTCAATTGCAGGTGAATTGATGGGCTTTTCAACACCTAAGAAATGTTTCTCACAGCTAACATATGTAATATGTGTCTTGAATATTTTTTCAGTGAGCCTATGTAATACGTAATGTCATTTTTATATTGTTTTTGAGTTGTTTCAGCTATGTCTGGCTCTTGGTGACCTCATTTGAAGTTTTCTTGGCAAAGATACTAGAATGGCTTGCCATTTCCTTTTCCAGTCCATTTGACAGATGAGGAAACTGAGGCAGGGCTAAGGGACTTGCTCAGGGTCATAGCTAGTACATGTCTGAGGCCAGATTTGAACTCAGGAAGTCTTCCCAACTCTAGGTCCAGCACTCTTTCCACTGTGCCATCCAGCTGTCCAGGCTCCATTTACTTGTGCTGGGATTTAATATCTAGTACATGGCTGTATCACACCTTCATGGATCACATAAAGCCCACTCTCATTGATTCTGCGCTTAGTTTAATGAGTTCATTTCCGGGATTCTCATTGGCTGCTCCTAAAGTAAGGAATTTCTCCTAAAAAAACTAATATGGCCTATCTTCCCACATTTAGCCTTCTTCCTTCTTTCCATCTTTCCTTCCTTCTTACTTTCCTTCCTTCTTACCTTCCTTCCTTCCTTCCTTCCTTCCTTCCTTCCTTCCTTCCTTCCTTCCTTCCTTCCTTCCTATCTTCCCAGAGAGCTATTTCTTAAAACAAAAAATAAATAAAAGGGGTGAAAATCATTCAGGAAAACCAACCAATGGACCAAAAAAATCTGACAGTAAATAGAGTGTTCCCATATTCCTGCAAAGAAGAGGAGGAGATACTTTTTGTATTTCTTTGGGGGCCAAGCTTGGTCATTATACTACCATAGCATTCAGTTTTGATTGTTCTTGTTTTTCTTTCCATTTATACTCTTGCATTCATTTTATATATTGTTTTCCTGGTTCTCCTTAAAGCTGACTAATATTACATTACATTCATATTCTATACATTGTTTAACCATTTCACAAGCATCTTCTTTGTCACTGAAATTGTCTTTTTGTGTGTGTGACTGCCTTCATTATTTGCTGAAGAATGTCCCTGCTAGCTATAGCTGTGGAAGGTCTGATCTGATTTTCTTTAAATACATTTATGACATGACCTTCAATATTGAGGTCATGTATCTTTTTTTTTTTTTTTTGGATCTATTGTGGCATGTGATATAAGATATTGCACACTTGGCCATACTTACGTCTTCTTCAAACATTACAACATTCACACACAACTCTCTCTTCTGCATCCAGAGCCTTCCAGGCACAAATGGGGAGATCCCATCTCTACTCAACTTTAAGATTCTGGGGCTAAAGGTGTTTGTGGTCACCTTGTGCTAATTCACCTTGTGCTCCTAGACACCTTTCTGGCCATTTGTCTGGAATAAGACTAATGATGTCCAATCTGAGCACTGGGAAAGTTGGATCGGTGACTATCTAGTAATTCCTATTCAGTCTTTCTAGTTTTTTATCAGTGAGATTTGTCTCCTTAAAGAATGGTAATCTGATGTGTTCCAGTAGAAAGAACACAGGGCTAGAAGTCAAAAGGCCTAGGCTTTAGTCGCTAATAAGTTGTGTGACTTAAGGCAAGTTAGTTGTCTCATCTGTTAAAACAGGCCTAATAAAATGGACCAACCAAGCTCATAAGCTCTGTGTGAGTATCAAATGAGATACTAAATGTGAAAATGCTTTGCAAAGCTTTTAAAAAGTAATTTATTGCATATTTAATTTTAAACAGCAATACAGCCAATTAAACTTGCTTTGCAGCCATTTACATTTACATACATGAATCCCAATACAAAAATATCACAACTGTTCAGATGCTCTCTCTAAATCTCCATTTGGACTTTTTTTGGATCCATTTATTCCAATTTACTTCTCCCTTTTTCATGGTCATACAGAAAGTACCCTCTAATCTCCTAGCTTAATTATTTTTTGCTCTGAATTTTTTCAATAAAGTTCTTCTTATATTTCTTTGTATATCATACTTATTGATCTTACTTGCTTTAAAATATTCCATGAAATTTTCTTAGTTTATTTAACCAATATGCTATTAAAGGACATTTAGTTTATAGGGGTTTTTTTTTGAATTTTTAAATAATGCCATCTAGAATGCATGTAAAGATAAAAAAAAATCAAGCAAAAAAGGCTTCTTGGAGGTCAAAATAAATATTGCCCAGTTAATGTACTTTAGTCATAGTAGAGCTTTTCAGACTCTCAGAGCCTATTTACTTTTATTTTAGATACAGTTCTAACCTCATGTATTGAAACATGTTCATACCCAAATGGAAAAACTTTTGTTAGGGGAGAGAGTACTAGCCTAAGAGTCTGAGGACCTAGGTTTGAATCCCAACTCTTCTACTAACCAGCTATGGGAAAGTCACTTCAGTTCTTGGGGCCTTAGTTTCCTCATATGTAAAGGACTGAATTGAGTGGCTTCTAAAATCTATTCCAGCTCTATAAGTTGACCATGTATTGGATATAGTAATGATACAGCTTCCTTTCTAGCTCTTAGGGGTAGACTAAGTTTTAGCCTCTTGGTACTAACATAAAATGACAATTAAGGAAAGAATAAGGCTGGTATTTATGTTCATGTTTTATAGTGCAAGACTTTAAAAAGCAAAGTATGCACAGAATCCATTTAGCCCAGTCTCATACTGACCCAATACCAGGCCAGGCATCACTTGTTAGAGTAAGTAATAAAGATGTGACCAAAAGCCTGCTACCAAGGTAACTGTGGAAAAGCAGCTTAGCAGCTTGTAAACCTTCTATTACTATGGTTTCCCCAGCACACGAATGCCCTTTGAGTCATGGGACTCCAACCAGTCAAAATACTCTCTTTTGAAAGAATATTTTCAAGTAGGAATGATGACAACAGTTGGGATTTTGAAAACACCTTTTTGGAAAACAGCCATGTCTTGTTCCCATGAGCATGTCATCGGACCTCCCTAGGGCCTCAGTGTCCTCAACTGTAAAATGAATGGATCAGATTAGATGACCTTGGAGGTCCTTCCAAGCTCTAACATTTTATAACTCTAAGGTTTTCTGATCAGGACACTTGTGAGACCTCTAACTGAACATGAGTGGTTTGGTGTTAGATTCCAGTGACGAGGCAGGAACATGAACAGCGGCAGAAGAGAAGTTTGTGCTACAGGAGCTAAAATGTTGTATGGAATGAAAACAAGACAGATAGGAGTCAAGAAAGCAAGCTACTTGAGGCATGGAATCTTGTATCCTCAACAGTGTTGAGCCTTGTAATTTATACTAAACCCTTAACATATATTTGTTGAAAGAGTGAATGAAAACAACAGTAATGCTGATGATGCTGAGAATATGGGAATCAGGCAGTAACCATGAATTCTAAGTCAGTGGCAGAGAAGGCACTTCCTGATTATTCCTTCTTTGTATTTCGTATTGTGCAGCTAGGTGATGCAGTGGATAGAACACCTGGCCTGGAGTCAGGTGGACCTGAATTCAATTCCAACCTCAGACAATTACTGCTCTGTGACCCTGGACAAGTCAACCCTGTTTGCTTTAGTTCCTCATCTATTAAATGAGCTGGAGGAGGAAATGGTAAACCTCTCTAGAGTATCTCTGCCAAGAAAACCCCAAATGGGGTCATGAAGAGTGGGATATGACTGAAATGAATAAGCAATTTGTGTCCTAAGTCCTAGCCTATTACCTATTGCAAGCAAAGTGTTTTCTGGGGGACAGGTTACCATATCTGGGTTTTTCATCCTCTTCTTTTGGGATACAGGTCAAGTCAAGTCAACAATCATTTATTGTCACTGTGAAACCAAATACAAACAGAAAGAAGAGCCCCTCTCTTTAATGAGCTTATATTCTAATGGGGGCAGACAACACATAAAAGAAAGCTGAAAAGTGGAGGGAAGATGGAGGAAGAGGTAAGAGATAAAGACATCTAGTATGGAGCCATCTTAGAAACGTCTGAAGTCTAGAGAGGAATGAAAACATAACTGGCTTGGGAGACCTCAAAACAGAAATTTGAGGAGAAACCAGCTAATCAGAGGGAGAGGCCTGAGGCACAGCAAGTACTTTCCATGAGGCTGAGTCAGCTTCCAGTGTGAACAAGTTAAGGGGGCCTTGTAGAGAAAGTCCAGGAATGTCAGGAGTAGAGCTCAGAGAGAAATGAAGGCAAGACTAGCTTGGGCCTTCTCCTTAAAAAGTTAGGTACAATAGGAGAAACTGATGTGATATATTGCACATTATAGAGTGTGTTTAAGAAATAAAATGTTAAATGATTAGAAAAGTAGGAAGGTTGTGGAAAGCTGACACTAAAGGTTGTGGGGAGCCACTAGTATGACATGCTTAAATGTATATTTTGGAAAAATCATTTTGGCAGCTATGTGGAGCGTGGTTTAGAGAAGGGAGAAATTTGCGACAGGGATGACAATTCAAAAGTTTTTGTGAGAGTCCAGGCAAGAAATGATGAGGGCTTGAACTAGTGTAGTAACTGTGTGAGTGGAAGGAAGAAGACATATACAAGAAATGTTGGGAAAGTAGAAATGACAAAATGTGTCAACCAAACTGATATACGTGGTGAGTGAAAGTGAAAGGTTGAGTATGTCGAGATTGCTAGCCTGTGTGACTGTATGTTAGTTCTCAAAAGTAATATAGAAATTTGGAAGAGAGAATTATTATAGAGAAAACATAATACATTTCATTTGGGAAATTTTGAGTTTGATATAGCTATGGGACATCCAGTTAGAAATGTCTAATAGGAAGTGGGAGACATGGGATTGGAGGTTACAGGAGGTTAGAGGAGACACTGGGGCCAGAGAGATAGATCTGGAAATCAGTACAGAGAGATGATAACTGAAGCTAATAAGAGAAGCTTACTGCAGAGAGAAAAGAGAAGAGGGTGCAGCATGGAGCCTTCTGGGACCCTTATATCTATGGAAACTGACTGGAATGTAAATCTAACAAAGGAGACTGAAGAGATAGAGTAAGAAAGGAACTATGAGAGAGATATTTAGAAGTCATTTGTGTAAGGAATGAGTGAATGAGATTGCCAAAGGAAAAAAGCATATGTAGAGAGAGGATTTGAGGGTTCCATGCTTTAGGGACAGGAGGAAGATAAATCAACAAAGACTGAGGAGTGATCACAGGAGTAGGGGGAGAACCCAGGGTGCACAGTTTGTCATAAAACCCAAAAGGGAGGGAAGAAAAGCAAAGAGGAAGAGGAAAGAGTCACCTACTGCATGAGTTAAGAGAGATGAGAACTGACGAAAGATCACTGGATTGGGAATTATAAGATGATTGGTGATATTAAGACAGTTTTGGTCCATGGTGGGACTAGCAGTCAGATTCAAGGGATTGGGGTGTGACTAGGTGGTGAGGAAGAGAAGTACTTTTGTTTTTGAAGTTTGGTATTGGAAGAGAGGAAAGAGATAACAAGAAGAGAACAGGGACTTGATTATAAGCACCATGACATGGAGGGAGAAATAAATTGAAGATGGAAGAAAGGGGAGGAATAAAGGACATGCTTGGGGCAGACAGAACAATATGGGATCAAGGACACATTTAGTAGTATTAGTGCTGCCAGGGAGGATCGACTCATCTTCTGAAGCTAAAGGAAAGAAGGTGAAGATGAGAGAAAGACAAACAAGTTTTGAGGTTTGGAAGAAAGGTAATGAAAGAACTCACATCATAGCTTTAATCATCTAGATAGGAGAGGTCATCTATATAGAGAGAAATGGTAGGGTGGAGTTAAGAACCTGTCAGTGAAGAAGATGGTTTGTAATAGATTCCATGGGTTATGAGATAAGGAATCAAGAGAGATTAATTTTTTTTAAAAAATCGATGTAAGGTTCTGGGCAGGTTATCATAGATCAAGAGCCAGAATGCAGCTTAAAGCCATCTAAGCCAACCCCTTCCTTTTACAGGTCAATAAACTGAGGCCCATAGAAGCTGCTTGTCTTACCCAGGGTCACATTAGGAATAAGTGACAAATATGTGAACTTAAATTAATTGACTACAAAAGGAGCACTCTTCCAGTATTGCTTCATTTGCTACGTAGGGGCAGCTAGGTGCAGTGGATAGAGCACCAGTGCAGGAGTCACGAGGACCTGAGTTCAAATCTTACCTCAAACACTTGACACTCACTAGCTGTGTGACCTTGGGCAAGTCACTTAACCCCAATTGCCTTATCTTGGGTCATCTCCAGATGAATATCTGGTCACTGGATTTAGATGGCTCTGGAAGAGAAGTGAGGCTGGTCACCTGCACAGCCCTCTGTTACTCAAAACAAAGTCAAGTGCAAGTCATGTCATCATTTCTCTGATGGAGTGGTCTTCTTCAGCAATGAAGGAAAAACACACAATTTGCTACCTATACCATCTTGACCTAATGATCAGTCATTTCCACACTGATTTCTTTTCCTTAGGTGTCTCACCGCCTTGCCTTTCCTTCTGTCACAAATAATGACAAGGTTCTACCAAAGTTGTTGTCTAGTCATTGTATCTAACTCTTCATGACCCCATTTGAAGTTTTTCTTGGCAAATATACTGGAGCTGCTTGCCATTTCCTTCTCCAGTTTATATTAGAGATGAGCAAACTGACACAAACATAATTAAAGTGACTTGCCCAGGGTCACACAGCTAGTAAGGGTCTAAGGCCAGATTTGGATTCAGGAAGATGAGTCTTCTTAACTTCTGGCTCGGCACCCTATCCACTGTACTACCTAGCTGCCCTACCACAATTAAGTTCTTAAACTACATTCCTGCTGCCATCATTTCTCTCTGACAGGACCTAGCTCTTTCCATGACTCCTTTCCTCTTTCATATTCATTTTCTCCCTTTCTCTTGGGTCCTGTTCCTCACCCTATAAACATTTTTAAGTCTCTCTTATCCTAAGGAAACCCTCACTTGATCTTGTTATGTGCACAGAATCTCAAAAACTATCATCTAACACCTGACCAAGGAGGCAGCTAGGTGACTCGCTGTATAGAGTTCTGGGCTTTTTAAGCCCAGTCAGGAAGATTTGAGTTCAAATCTGACCTTAGACACTCATAAGATGTGTGACCCTGAATAAGTCACTTGACCTTATTTGTCTTAGTTTCCTCATCTATAAAATGAGCTAGAGAAGGAAATGGCAAAACACTCCAATATCTTTGGAAGAAAAGCCCATGGACAGTATTGGCATTCTATAGTCCTTGGGGTCATGAAGAGTCAGACATGACTGAATGACTGAGAACAATAAACACCTATTCAACCAAGAATCCCCCTGACAACATCCCCAGCCTTTGCTAGAAAAACTCTAGTGAAGGGGAACCTACTACTTCTCAATGAAGCCCATCCATTTTAGGATAGCTCTCATTTTTAAGAAGCTTTTTTCCATATAATGAATAAAAAACATGGCCCTCTGCCACTTCTTATTGTTCTTAGTTCTTGGCCCCCAGGGTCAACAGGGAAATCTAATCCCTCTTCTTCATGACAGTCCTTCATTTTGCTTGGGCATAGACCTCATGGCATCTTCCTTAAATCTTATCATCCTCAGGTTAAACATATCTAGTCCTTCAAATATTCTTTATATGGCATGAGCTTGAGGCACCTCCCTATCCTGGTAACCCCTCCTCTGGATGTTCTGCAGTTTGCAGTTGTCCTTCCTTAACCTATTGGTCCTATCTCCCCTTTCTGCAAAACTTCGAGGAAGGTTAGTTTGCATATACTGTCTCCATTTCCTCACTACTGAATTATTTTTCACTCCTTTGCCATCCAGCTTCTGTTGAAGACTGCTGAATATGTTTATTGGATTGGTTTGGATTGAATTTGTGTTTTCCAGAATTAATGATAATCAGTCCCTGAATCCAGTGGCCTTTTTTCAGTCCTCAATGTTCTTGATCTATCTGAAGAGCAAAGGAGCTCAAGATGCTAAGCAAGGTGACACACCCTACAAACCTAGGCTAATTAACAATGAAAAAAATGAATGTTCAATGAAAGAGAATAAGAATTAGAGAGTACTAGCTCTCTAGTACTCAGGATAGGGGCTCTGCCTTTCTCAGCAGCTTCTCACCACCTCCACCCCAGGATTTAAGCAAAGAGATGTGTCTGGGATGCTAAAAGTAGCACAAATAGGTTGCCTCATTTATGTCTTTGAATTTTGAAAAGATAGCCTTTCATTTTTCTGATAGTGATGGGATAGATGATAAAAAAAAGGAGCCTTCTGATAAGTTGGACCTGCCCAGAATTGGAAATCAATTCCATGCTCTTGAGAAAAATAACTCTAGGTTTCCTATAAATTCTTGTTTCTGTTCTTTGAATATTGAAAAATTCCTATTTGCAAAGTTCACAATTGTTGGGACTGGAAGCTCAATTCCGTGTGGACAGTCTCGGGCGGGTAAAAGTGGGACTTCTAAATCTTAGAGTCTTACGAGGCCCTCCATGAACAGCGGGGGTTCGAGAAGGTCAGACCGAGTTAGCTCGGCTAGCTCGGGTATTTCCGCCTCTCCCCCAGAGATACCTGATGGGTGGAGTCTCCCTGCCCTCGAGGTCGTCCCGGATTGGAGCACACCTAGTTACCTAACAGCATGGTATTGAGATGCAAACTGTGTGGCTGAAGATTAAGTAGGATTGAGGAAGCCTAAAAGCGCTCTTAGCACGTGTGGAGCCAAAGAGAAAAGTAGGGCTCCGCTTCTTTTCTTTCCTCTCTCCCCTCCCCCTCTCTCCCCGCTTGTACTTCTACTTCCAATCCCTTAAGCTTAGCCTTCTTAGGAAATCTCCCCCTCTTCGTCCTAAGAAAGAAGAGCCCCTGCACTTGTAACCGAAACCCTGTAATAAAGCTCAACCCCTGTTTGACTCTGGAACGTCCTTTCTCTCATACGTGCATCCGGCGTGGCCAGCCGAAGACCTCGGGAGGTGAGGTAAGGAAGACTCGGGTAGCCCAATACAGGCCTCTAGGCTTGGCACACAATAAAAAAGAAAATTTAAAAAGAAAAAAGAAAAAATAGCTATGAGAGTACTAGTTCCTGTTTTAAAAAATTTTAATAATGATATTTCAGCATAATTGGTTTCCTTTGTAATCCTATGTGTTTTATTTTATATATTTAAAAACATGATGCTGAAAAGGAGTCCACAGGCTTTACCAAACTGCAAAGGGGTCCATGATACAAAAAAAAAAAGTTGAGAACCTTTCTTCACTAAGGCAAGCTGGGACATCTACCGATATGAAGGTGGTGCCCCATATTGTCCAGGTTCAACTTATTAGAAGGCTATTTTTTTTAATCATCTATTCCTGCTACCATAAGAAGTACAAATATGAGCTCTCAAAGGAAGGACAGAAAGAATATCTCCTTGGCATTAGAGACAGCCCACTTCTCCTCTCATGCAAAGAACACTCTCAGCTCCCTAATAACTCTAAGACTAATTCTTAGTTGCTCTATTTGGCATTCAAAATGCTTCACATCCTGATCCCTTTCTCTACAGTGTCCCAAAAATTTTAGTACAGTTTTCACCTGTTAAATCTTAAAATGCACTAAGACTTTTGGGATACACATTATTTTTACAGTTCTCATATTTTACTCCCTTGAATGTTCTCTGTTGTATAACCACACTTGCCTTTGATGAGCAATAGCATTCCTCCCATCTCCAAGTCTAGGAAGACTCTCCATCCTCAACTCTTCCTCTTAGACTCCCTGGCTTCCTTCATTATTGCTATTCAGTCATTTTAGTAGTGTCTGACCCTTCATACCTGTTTGAGGTTTTCTCTGCAAAGATACTGGAGTGTTTTGTCCTTTCCTTCTCCAACTCATTTTACAGACGAAGAAACTGAGGCAAACAGAGTTAAGTGACTTGCCCAGGACCACATAGCTATTAAGAGTCAGGCAGGATTTGAACTCAGGATGATGAGTCTTCCTGACTCTAGGCCCAGGGCTCTATGGACTGCACTGCCTAGATGCCCTCAAGGTAGCTTAAATGCAACCTTCTTCAGGATCCTTTCACACTCCTCCCACGTGCTAGAACTAGCTGTCCCCTAAAGTTAGCTTCCTTCTACTCAATATGTATTTTGTACAAATCCATGTGTGCACATATTGTCTTTCCCATTAGGGACAGGAAACCCTCAAGAACAAGGCATTGTTTTTACTTTTTCTTTGTAGCTCCAGCACTCAGCCTCATGTCTGACACTCAGGAATAGGATTTAGAATGATATTCTCTTTGGTAGAGCAAACTGCAAACTGAGAATGCTTCCCCTTGCTAATGCAGATTGGTGTCTTCTGGTCAAACATTAGTCCCCTCAGAGAGTTGCCTGAAGCCTTGAGAAGTTGTGTCCAGCATCACTCAGCCAGTGGACTGAGGCTGGCCTTGAACCCAGGTCTCACTATCTCTGAAGCCAGCTTCTATCCAGCAAGTCAGGCTACCTCTCCTGTGCCCAGCACACAGGAAGTGCTTCATAGATGCTTGTTTGCTGATTGATCGATTTCCTTGTTTCTTTCATTCTCTCTATTATTAAACTGTGAACTTTTTAACGGCAGGGGCCATGTCTAATCGATCTCCTTTGTCCCGACCAAGGCTGTTGCTATGTGACCTGATGAGGAGTGAAAGGCCCCACTACGCCTATATTTCCTCTCTATTGACTCTACTGCATGACTGGAAATTCCCCCAGTTTTTTTCTTAGGTGTGGAAACTTATGGAAAAATTCAAGTATGTTATCAGTTTCTCTATCTATAAAATGAGAGGTAGGACCAGACCATCTCTACAGTCTGGTGCCAGCTCTAGATCTCATGATGTTATCACCTTCAAAGAGTACTTGATTAAACCTAGATTACCATTTTTTTATGTGTGTATGATTTAGTTGAAATCTATTTATTTCTGTTACTTTGCAATGCTCAGAGGGAAGGGGACTTATGACAGGGAATGGGATTCAAAATATGGAAATAATAGGAAAGGAAGAGATGTGGCAACATTGTGGTGATGTTGGGGTGTGGGCAGGGTTTTGGGGGCTGCTTTCTCATCCTCAGAAAGGATATGTGGGTTGCAAGACTTCTGGGCAACAGGGGAATTCCAGCAGAATCCTACCTGCCTGGTGTGGACAGACAAGTGCTAGAAGGGAGAAGGGAACAACTATTGACTTCCACTACATGGTACCTACAAACTATCTGCACTTGCCTAGCATGTACCTATATATGTGCATGTTGTCTTCTCCATTAGGATGGAAGTTCCTTGAGGGCAAAGAATGTTTTAATTTTGTCTTTGCATCCCCAGAGCTTAGCAGGATGCCTCACATATAGTATATTTCTTAATAAATACTTGCTGTTTGATTGATTGAAGAGTAAAAGGGAACTGGAAGAATCCTGAAAATAAACTTTTCTGACTTTATCATTAAACATGTTGTCTATGGGGTTTATGTCTATGGGGTATGTAATAAATATTTCACTTCCCGATAGGAAACATCATAGACTTCTAGGATGGAATCAGCATGTCCTTTCTATTGCATTTTCAGAATTCTGGTCCTTTAAAGAGAAGCAGCCTTAGCATTTTCCTGGAATGCTCAAGGAAGGACAAAATCTGTGTTGTGGTGCAGTTTCTCTATCAGTTCACTTATTCAACTTCTGTAACACTTTGCCTCAAAGAGCTGTCATGCCATACAATGAATCTCTTCAATATCCCCCTTCTCTTTCTCCTCTCTTATTGTCTCAACCCTCCCCAACACACACAGAAGCAAAGAAGGGTCAGGTGTGTGGGGTACAGAAGGGAAAAGTGGGATTACAAAGGGAAACAAGAAGTAAAGAAATGAGGGAGATGATAGTTGTCTGTTCTTTTCAGACCCTGGCTAGCCTGTCATGTAGATAGCTACTTTCATTGTCTGATTTCAAGAGTACTGGGATCCTCCCTTGATAAGGATAACCATTGCTAATGGATAACCATTCTTGGGTTATATTTTCAGAAGACCTTTGTTAAAATGCAAATAACTTGGAGGATGATGCAAAGGAAAATGAAACATGATATAGTGGAAATGCAGAGAACTTGGTGCTGGATGATCCTGACTTCTTCACTCAGCTGTCTTGCCATCTTGGGTCCTATTTCCCCCACACAAATTAGTACTTTCTATGTTCTACTCCCTGGAGAAGTTAATGCACCCAGTTTGGGAGCTCCTGGGGCCAAGTGTTTTTTTGAAAATTCAACTGGTTGACTAGAGTTTAGGCCAAACTACCAGAATAAACCATGCTTCATGTCCCTAAATCTATTCAACCACTTTGGCCACATTGCGCCATATGTCCTGCTACCACATGCCTAACCTCATCCTCTTCCCATTCCTCCTTGATTTGGGCTCACTGGTCAAATCAATACTACCATACTGTTGTTGATCCTGGAGAGAACCTGTCAACTGACAGCATCATGGATCCACTAACCAACCCTTTGACTCCCTAGACCATCTCTTTCCTGGCTACCACCCCCATATATGTGTTGCCAATTTCTATTTATTGTAAACTCCCAAAAAGGAAGGACTCTTTCATTTTGTATTTGTCTCTCAGGTTTTTTTTACCTGTACAGTAGCATGGTACCTGGAAATAAATAGAAGAATCAGGCATGGTAATTGACTCATATGTTAAAAAATCATTTTATTGTAAATTTACTATTTCTCCTGTCTGTCCAAATATACTGTAAATACAAATAATTATAAGCAGATTATAGTATTTTGAAATGAAAATTTTCATCCTACAACCTCTATTTTTCTTGCAATATGGATTTTTAAAATACACCATCTCAATTGATGCAGCTTGGTCCTTCAAGGGTACTCAAATTCTGGAACTTCTTAAAAAAAAAGCTTTTATTTCAACCTGCGTTCTCACTATGTGACTATGGACATGTCTTTGAGTTCCTCTGGCCCTCTGTTTATTCATCTATAAATTGGGATAATAATATTTATCTTCAGAGCTCTTGTAAGGATGAAATTTTGTAAATTTTCTTATTAAAATCTTTGTATCATAGGCTCCTACCTGACACAAAGGGCCTGGGCACATTTTTGAGACTTTAAAAACCTTTTGATTCATTTGTTCTCACTGAAGTGGAACCTGTGAAAGCTATTGTATGGAATTCTTCCAAGGGTGGCCATTAGCTTGATAATCTAGTTTATTCACCACTTTCCAGGTAGAACCTGGGAATTTCCACGTATAACCCTCCCTCCTCCCCCTGGATTATGGGTACTTGAGTTCCCAAGAAATCAAACACAGAGCTGGTTTTATTGTTTGTTTGTTTTGTTGTTGTTGGGGAGAAGGCAAGAAAATTGGGGTAGTAAGTGTCAAGTATGTGAGGTGAGATTTGAACTTGTGTCCTCCTGACCCCAGGGCCAGTGCTCTATTCACTGTGTCACCTAGCTGCCCCTCAGATTTTATTTATATTGTAAAAGATACAGGTCTTGCACTCAATGCCATAGAGAATCAGAAACCTCTCCTTTTTGGTGTTCTTCTTGCAGACATCCGTTTTCTGCTTGCATTGGGGGGGGCCAAAAGCCAGGGAAAATGATTTAGGGTTTTCTAGGATCATAGAAGCCTCTCTTCCACTGGGCAAATTATTATTCAGACGTATGTAGTCTAAATAAATTTTAATACTACCCTGGCTAGAGGTAAATGGTATTATTTATGGAAAATCAGACCTAGACCCTATATGGGATGCAAAACCGAACTGATTCTGTCTACTATCCTTCAGCAAGTTCATCATGATGGACCTCATTTAGCTCATTCATGCTAACCTTCCATCTGCTTCAGGAAACTGAAACATATCAGGGACTGAAAATCAGGACAGTTTCCATTGACCCTGGTTCTATGGAGATGAGACCACCTTAGCATTATCGAGTTTATCCAATCAACAAGAATATATCAAGCACTGTTCTAGGTGCTTTAGAGGATGCAAAGATGAACAAGCTATTATCCCTTGCCTCAAGAAGTCTACCAGAACTTAGCCCATCACAGCCATGCAAGGACCTAAAACATTTCCAAAGGACTCGAGGCAAAATGCCATCCACATTCAGAGAAAGAACTATGGAATTGGAATGCAGAATGAAGCAGACTATTTTCTCTTGTGTTATGTTTTCTCATAGTTTCTCTCATTCATTTTAATTCTTCTATGCAACATGATTAATGGGAAAATGTGTTTAATAAGAATGAATGTGTAGAACCTATATAAGACTACATGTCATCTTGGGAAGGGAGGGTGGACAGAGGGGGAGAAAATCTAATACTTATGGAAGTCATTGTAGAAAACTGAAAACAAATAAATTAATAACAATATTTCTTTTTTAAAAAAGAAGTCTACCAGAAGGACGCTGGGTGACTAGAATGTGCCTGCAACCGAAACATGGAAGTTCAGAGGGTAAGTGGGTTTTGGGGAAAAGATAATGAGTTCCATTTTGGGCATGTTGAGTTGGAGATCCCTATGGGACATTCAGTGGGAAACGACCAATAGGCAGTTAGTGATGTGGGATTGGAGATCGGTAGAGACTAAGTTCATAAATATGCATCTGTGAGTCAACCACATAGAAAACAACTAATTAAACCCATAGAAATTGATGAGATCTCCAAATCAGAGGCTGTAGAAAAAGAAGAGAAGTAGCTCTAAATTGCACAGAACCATGAACTATGCCTGGTTGCTAGCAGTCACTTCTCAAATGCTTATTGATTCATTGACTGAGCCAAGGATTTGTTATCAGAAATATAGATCACTAAGCAGAGGTCCTAGAAGATAGAAGTAAAATCTAGATGAGCAGTAGGAGTCAGGACCAGAGTATGGCAACATGCAAGAGAAAGGCAATGATGCATAGTCTGGGTAAAGCAGAAGGCTCAGTCATCAGGAGGTTGAGAAGGGCAAAGCAATTTGCACAAATCTGTGGTAGGGGAACTTGGATATTTTTTTTTACACCAGGACTTAAGAGCTTGGTTTTACCTTTCAGTTTCTCCTAATGGCCCTAGAAAAAGGTGTCCATCTCTATCCTGTTGGTCTTATCCAGTGTGATAAGTCTGATTTTCTTATGATTATTTTCAACAGAGAATTTGTAGATTTCAGTGTCTGGGCTTATCCTTTCTTTCTGTCTTTTAGTGCCTAGACCCACAGTTTCCTCTTCTCTTTCCTTTGGTTACTATAGCGATTGAAGAATTGCTTGGAGAGCAGCAACCATGGACCCAAAGCCAACAACAACCATCTCGAGCAATATATTTGCCAAAGAGCATTGAGGGATGGAATAGGGAAAACCCTCTCCAATGGGAATTTATAATAGGAAAGCAAAAGATGACAGATTGGAAGGTCCAGGCCAAGAACATGTCATTGTTTTTTCCCCTCCCATTCTCTTTTTTTCATGCAAACGTTATTAGCATTGTCAGTGTTATTAATGATTTGAAAACAGTGCATTCATTTAGCTTCTTAGCATTTACTCCTTTTGCTTGTCAAGGGTTTTGTCATTGGCTGTAGAATCTTTCTGAATGAAGATGAATCAAAGGGCCGAATGTTTCTCTGAGGTCTAGAAAAATTTATGAAAACTTTGATTGGTTAAACAACTGGGGAATGGCTGCCAAAAATTCAGGCAAGAATGACAACATCCCTGATAATTTGCTTGGGGTGTAATTTGACCTAGGAATTTTTTGGGGGGAAGCCCCAAACCCTTTGATCTTAACGGATTGTACGTTGCCACCTTTTGATTATCCTGAATAAACTCATTCTTCAAGAATTGATTCAGACCCCACCTCCAGAGAGCCTTCCTCAGTTATTCTAGCCTATATTAATCTTTCTCTTCTCTCTATTTCTGTTGATCTTAGAATCAGCAACCAAATGGCTTAATATTTCTGTTGGGTCTTGTAGATTCATTCTTTCTCATTAGCTATATTGTAAACTCCTTAAAGGAAGGGTTCATGTCTTACTTATTTCTGTCATTCACAGTGTTCAACACAAGCTTCAGTGATTGACTCAATTAAATCCATAGTATCATAGATCTAATTTTTTTTACTGATGAGGAAACTGGAATCCAGGGAGGAAAAGTGACCAGTCCCAGATCACACAGCTGCTAAACATCAGAGGTAGGATTTGAAACCATACTCTCTGGCTCCAGAACAAGAAATTCTTTCACTGTTGCCTTCCTGAAATGTTTTTTAACTGCCTACTATGCTCTGAAGCTGTGGTAACTTTAGGGTTAAAAAGAAAGGTTTCTTCATTGGTGGACAAAGGAAACAAATCCAGTTTTTCCTATCTCAGTGTCTTTTTTCAGTGGTAAAAGCACTAACTTTGGAGTCAGAAGACGAGATTGGTTCCTGCCTATGTCTCTATTTACCTTGGTGAACTTGGGTAAGCTCTCTGTGCCTCTGTTTCGTCATCTGGAAAATAAGGGATTTGAATTAGATGGCCTGTGAGGCCCCTGAGAGCCCTAAATCTATTATCCTATGACACTAGAGACTTTTCTAACTTTCATCGTCAATTTCCAATAGGACTTGAGGTGCAGAATCAAGGTTCTCTTCCAACTCCCTTAAAGCAGAGCTGATCTCCTTTCCTGCTTTTTCATCCGATCAAGGCACCATGTGCCAATGTTAAGTGCCAGAGGAAAGAGAAGGAGATCCCTCAAGGATCTTCAAGTTAAACAATTCATAAATATTTATTAAGTACACTATGCTATGGGCAACAGATATAAAGAGAAAAAAAACTGTCTTACGTCCTATAGGAAGATACAAAATCTAAACATGTATATATAAAAGTTATCATGCAAAATAAATACAAGGCAGTTTAGGGGGAGGCCAACACTAACATCTAGAGGAATATGGAAAAAATATGTTGAAGGTTATACTGTGCTAAGTTTTGAGGGAAACTAGGGTTTCTAAGAAACAGAGGTAAGAGGGGGAAAGTCAGTGCAAAGGCACAGAGATAGGAGATGGAGAGCCATTGTGAGGGATAGTAAGAAGTCTGGTTTGGCTAGATCTTAGGGCAATATGTAATTTCTAGAAAAAGGTTGGAAGAAGGTTGAGAAAAGCTTTAAATGGCAAACATAGCAGTCTGTATTTCATTTTGGAGGTGATAAAGAGTCAGTGGAGTTTATTGAATAAAGCAGTACTAAAGTCAGACTTGTACCATAGGAAAAATCACTTTGGCAGCTCTGTGAAGGGCAAATTGGAGTGAGGTGAGATGTGAAGCAAGGAGACCAATTAGGAGTCTGTAGTCCAGTAAGAGGTCTATGCAATAGTCCAGGTAAGAGCTCTGACCTAGTATGGTGTTTATATGAGTGGAGAGAAGTAGATGAAAGTGTGAGATATTGTGGACGTGAAATGGGAAAGATTTGGCAACAGATTGAACATGCAGAGTGAGAGAGAGTGAGGAACTAAAAATGACTCCTAGCTGTAAAAAACCTCAGTGATATAGTAGATTATCAGTAAATATTATTGAATAGAATTAAATGGAAATCAATTGAATGAGGCCAGGAGTTATTTTCTAGAGTAGTTTCCAACTCATCTGGAGGCTCAGTGAAATGAAACTGGAAGTCATGGAACAAATAACTTGAGAGATAGCCTGGTATAGTGAATCAAGAGACAGGAGGATGTTGGTTCAAGTTCTGCCTCAGCTATCTGACCCTGAGAAACTCACTTAATCTCTACTATCCTCCATTTCCTCATCTGTAAAATGGGAGGATTGGATTTAATGCCTTCTTAAGTCCCTTCTAACTCTAATGCAGTGCTGTCCTCCAAATCACTCAGTTGCTTTTGGCTCAACCTGCTGACCCAGAGGGAAACAACCCCACAGACATAGATGACAAGGTTCAATTTACCTAGCTCACATATCTCCTATAGGAACCTTTCCCATGGCCAAAATAACAAGGGAAAGAAGAAAAAAAAACATCCAGATGTTCTTTCGGGGTAATCTTCATTCACAAAATTCTCCTCAGAGGCTTCTTTGAGGAAATTGAAGTAGTATTGTAGTGTGCTGATATTCAAGTCATAGAGGTTAAGACATTCCTAGTCCAATTTGTAATGTTCAATTATGTCTTGGAATTAAGCAATCATTTTTTTCAGCCCTCAAAATGTAGGCGCCTACATTCTTAGGTGTGAAGCTACTTTTATAAGCTTTTCCTAATCCAGGATTTTATAGCCCACATACTGAAAATATTAATCAGGATTTAAAATCTTTGTCAGGTAAAGGCCTATAAATGCTCAGAGCCTTGGGAGGAGAAAAAAAAAAGGAAGAGACAGAGAAAGTCTAGAACTGAATATCTCATAACTCTACTGGGATAAGTTGCTCTCAGTATGTAGGCTGCATCATGAGGTACACAACCTGATGGCAAAACCAAGAATATAATCCATGTAAGAAAAGATTTTGGAGGCAGAACAGGCTAATATTTAGGGTTTGTGACTACCTACTTGGTATGAGATGAGTGGTCTCCACACCCAAATATCTCCCTACCCACCCACCAGACTGTTGAATTTTTATTCAACAGAAAATAAAATTCAATAGAAAAAAAATAGAAATTAGAAGAAAAGTGATATTCATTATTAGGAGAACATTCTTTAGATCTGAAGTCTCCTATTTAAAATGCAATGTTCACCAAAATGAAGAAATGAGATAGCACACTTCTTTAAAGTGATTGCCTTAGGGGTGAAGCTATGGATGTTGTACAAGCCATAGAACGTCAGACTTTTTCAATGTACTGATAAAGTTTGCAAACTATTTTTTTCTCTTTAGCTTTGCTATATGTGGTGGAGCTTTGGAAAAAGCTCCAGAGGGATAAATTAGGAAATGTAGCTAATGTAAAAACAAAAAGTATCCATAAAATTATTTCTTTTAAAATACAGGAGCCAAGAAGAGGAAAGAGGACATTGAAAGGGGTGGGGTGGGACAGTGAGCAGACACTGAACATAACTTCTTTGACCTCACAGTTTTTTTGAAAGTTAGCCATTTATTAAAGGCTTGCTATGTGCCAGGAACTGTGTTAAGCACTGGGCACAAATAAAAGCAAAAAAGACATCCTATGCCTCAGAAGACATATATATATATGTGTGTGTGTGTGTGTGTGTGTGTGTGTGTGTGTGTGTGTGTGTATGTATGCATGTATGTATGTATATGGACATACATATATACATACATTTTTTTTCAATAAAAAAATTACTTTCTCTCTTTCTTACTTGGGGCAGCTAGGTAGTACAGTGGATAGAACACTGGGCCTGGGGACAGAAAGATCTGAGGTCAAATTCAGCCCCAGATATCTACTAGCGGTGTGACCTTGGGCAAGTCACTTAAACTCTATTTGTCTCAGTTTCTTCAACTGTACAATGAGGATAATAATAGAATCTACCTCCCAGGGTTGTTGTGAGGATCAAATGAAATAGTTTTTAATGCACTTAGCATAGTGTCTGGAACATTATAAGCTCCATATAAATACATATTCTCTCCCCGCCCCCCAGCTCATTAGAAAGAAAGAAATAATCCCCGTTATAAAGCAAAACACATTTAAATTCTAGTGGAGACACACAAAGGGGAGATGGAAAACATGACTTGGAGTTTGGGGAGAGGTGGTTGAGGAGAAGAAAGAAAAATCCAATGAGTGGGCAAGGCATGGGTGAGATGAAACGTGGTTGGGTTTCTTCCTGAAATATCGGTCCCTGGGAAGGAGTGACCAGTAAGGAAAGCAGAACCTCAGGGCAGTCAGCAATCATAAGAAGTCTGTGAAGGGGATCAATGGTCAGATTGATTTTCCCTTCTTTATAGACAAAAAAGCTGAAGTCTAGGGAGCTTAGGCAATTTCCATAAGGCTACTCAGGAAGGCTGGGAAGGCTCTCAGAGGGTGGCACCCAGGGCTGGGGTCTAGACTCTTGGGTTGGGGGAAGCTGAGCAGTTTGCCTCATCCCCACAGGAGGGAGCTATTGAACCTGGACAGTCTATTCAGCAGCTGCCTCCTGGGTAGAGGGCCAAGCAGCTTTGGGATGTTTGTTGTCTATCAATTTATAGATCCAGACTGGTGGGCTTAATGTGCAGGAGACTTTTTATTGGCTCTAAAGCACCATGTCTCCAGTTCAGATAAATTGTCAGTCAGGTGTACTATCTTATGTCAGACTTTATGGTTCAACTAGCCCAATTTTTTTTCAAAGGTATGATTACCTGAGTCAAAACTTATCATGTTTTTCTACATGATTATGCTTTTTTTTTCTACAAATAGAACTAGCTATTTAATAATTTAGCACAGCCAATCACTCTACTTTAAAAGTTAAGGTGTAATTAGAGGCAACAAGCATTTATTAAGTGTTTATTATGTCTAGGCCCTATCCTAAGCACATGCAAGCAAAAATAAAGACAATTCTAGCCCTCAAGAAGCTTACAGACTAATGGGAGAAGACAACAGAAGAAAGGAGCTAAAATATGGAAGAAAGAGGAGAGAATGGGGAGGAAGGTGAGAGAACCCACATTTGGGACATGGTGTCTGGTCTGGTGAATTAGATAAAGTCTGGTAAATTAGAAGCAGAGCCAGGAAGGGAATGAAGGTTGCTAAACTGGGTCCTTCTCTAAAATAGAGGGCCTGGGAGGAATTCACTAATAATGGGGGAACATGGAGCCAGCATGATGGAAGGAATTTCTGAGGTGATATGAATGAAGAGATGGATAGATTTTCCAGGGTAAAGAGGCCCCAGTGAGGGAAGGGCCAGGTAAGATGGCAGCTGAGGCATGGTGGCAAAACTCATCAAGTCAGAAGCAGATTTAGGAAGCAATTTTAAAGGAAAACTTTTTGCCTTATCTGTGGCTAACACTATCTTTGTGTTATCAGGGCCTAGTCTTCTTAGGGATCAGTTCGTAATCAGGATGCCCTCCTCCAAAACATCATCATTCTAAGACCTTTTTCCATAGCCTAGATCTGCCAGAACCATTTACATAGACTAATTTAGAGTGAGGTCAAAATGGTTAATATGTGTTAAACCAGACCAATAGCATTAGTAAATATTATAATAATTGCCTCTCTTTGTCTCTTTATGATAATCATAGCTAACATTCATATAGAGCTTACTATGTGTCAAGGACTGTGTTAAGCACTTAACAATTATTATCTTATTTGATCCTTACAATAACCATGAAAGGTAGGCACTATTATTATTTCCATTTTATAAATGAGGAAACTGAGGCAAACAGAAGTTCAATGACTTGCTGACAGTCACACAACTAGTAAGCGTCTAAGGTAAGATCTGAACTCGTCTTCCTAGTTTATGCCTAGTACTTTATCCATTGCATCATATAGTTCCTCCATTTGTTGTATGTACTATATTACTCTATGTACTATAATACATATATTGCGTATATGTACTTATACACACGCATGGATTTTTTTTCAAAGTTTTCAAGTGCTTTAATACTCATTTGATATTCACAACTACACGAGCAAGGTAAGGCAGGTCTTGTTCCCATTTTAAAGATGAAGAAATGGAGATCTAGAGAGATGAACAGACGTGTGAAGATTTACATAGTTACTAAGCAGAAGCAGAATTTAAGTCCAGATCTTAAGTCCCCAAATCCTGTGCTCTTTCCTCTAAATGCAGTATCCTTAACTTTTCATGTGTTCAGTGAACCCCTTTGGCAAGATAGTAAAGCCTATATAGTAAAAAGGCATATATAACAGCCAGGAGATCAATGTCCCCAGTCGTGGAGAAAAATAAGGTGTGAGAAGACTAGATAGGTAGGAAGGGGTCAGGTTATGAAGGACTGTGTACACTAAGATCTTTTATATTTGTTTCTGGAGGAAATGGGGGCCACTAGAGTTTATTGAGTACCTGGGGTTGATATGGTCAACACCATTTTTGAGAGGATCACTTTGATAGCTGAGTGGATGATGGTCCCGTGGCAGGGAGACTGACCAGTATTGCAATAGTCCAGGCATGAAATGACAAGGGAGAGATCAAGATAGTATCAGTGTCAGAAGAGTGAGTGGCACATATGGGATAGATGTGACCAAGGTAAAACCAGAAGGCCATGGCAAGATATTGGATCGGGGGACCGAGAGACAATGAGGAATCAAGGATGACAACCAGATTGTGAGTCTTGGGGCCTGGGAAGATGGTGGTACCCTTTAAGTAGTATCCTTAAGATAACATATTTGTATTTTAAGGCCTTCAATGCCTTAATCTTTAAGAGTGGCTAAAGGTGGGAATTTGGGGTCCAGTAGCAAGCAAGCCAGTGGAGGGAAGATATGTTTGGTCTGAAGAGACTTTTACCGCTTCCAAATATACTGCAGAGGTACTAGCTGCCTCATTTCCTCAGTAATGGCTTAGCTGACAGTGAAACTGTGGCTCCACAGGTCAAGTGACATGATGAATTGAGTCACTTCATTATCTAACTTAAAAGAAGTCAGGTAATTTAGTGCAGTGAACAAAGGACAAGATTAGGAATCAGGAATCGCTCCTCTTCCACCAGTTGTGTGACTCTTGGTAAGTCATTTAACTGCATTTGTGCCTTAGTTTCCATCTGTAAATTGGGGGTAAAAATTCTTGACCTGCCTATTTCAGAAAGTTATTGTGATAATATGAAATTATACTCAAAAGTCCTTTGAAAGAAATAATGTACTACGGAATCGTAAGGTGTTTTCATATTAGCCTCTTACTCAACTGCACGTCGTTCCCATTACTGCTTCTGAGTTTTTTCTTACATCGTGTCCTCTGATTCTGCCATTCTCCCCACCTTGAATACCACTCCTCTCCCACAATGCACTCTGACTTCTTGGCACCGGTGCAAATCCTATGAGACTTCAAAATCCAGCTCATCAAACCTCCACTGAGAAGTCGTTCCTAGCTACTGTATTCATTTGGTATAGTTGATTTTGTTTTTGTTTTTGTAGACTGGTTCTTCTCATCTCACTCAAGCTGGAAATGCAGTTGGTACTCATAGACTTGAACCCATCATTGATCAGTGAGGATGACTTTCCCTGTTCTGTTTTTGACATGAGCCAGTTCACTCTCCTTAGTTGTCCTGGTGGACCCCCACTCTTGAGGCAGTTAGTGTAGATACACATATTGATGGCAGTTAGTGTAGACACACATTCAGCTCTTAGCTTTTCTGTAGTACAGAACTCCTGAGCTCAGATGATCTATCAGCCTCAGATTTCCTCAGGGACTAGAGGCATGTGCCATGACACTCAGAACTGTGTAGATGTGGCAAGATGACTCAATGGATGGAACATTGGATCTGGAGTCAGAAAGACTAGAGTTCAGGAAGACCTGTTTCACACACTTACTAGCTGTATGATCCTGAGCATGTCATTTAGCCTTTCTTAACCTCAGTTTCTCCATCTGTAAAATGGAGATAATAATACCTACCTCAAAAGATTGTTGTGAGGAACCAATGAGATATCATATTTGTAACCTAAGGCCAAAAGCTCATTAGTACGGAATTCTTTCCTCATTGGTGGAGGGGAGGGAGTAGAGTATAAAAGAGTAAGGAAAAGGGGAATTCCAGTTGATTTGAGGCTCTCTTCAAATCTTTTTAGGTCTCTTTGGATTTGAGATGGTTCTGGCTTCTAGCTTTGAGAGAGAAAATGGAAGATGCCAACCCTAATTTAGGCTGATAAAAAAATAAGACTATGGTTATAGACCAACATGAGAGGAGTGGGCAGTATTTATCACGTCTTTATCCCCAGCTTGCTATAATGGAGATTTCAGAGAACTTCTCATTGGATGAGGTCTAGGACTCTCTCTTGGTTGAGCTAGGTTACCTCAGCCCCAGTGGGAGAACACTTTTACCCTGTTATTTGGAATATATTGTTCTGTATATGCTTTCTCTGATTTCTATTTAGTATGGACTTGGATAAATGAGTTTCTTTGCTAATTCCTGTGTGTGTTCATTGTGGAACTGGTATTTGATGAGAAGGAAGTCAAGCTATGGATATAAAGCTTGGAATCCTCCTTTTCCCCCTAGTTAGTGAACAGTGATCAGAAGTTTAACTTGAACCTGAAAACCACATCCCCTAGACTATTAATATTTAAAGGAGTAGACAGATATAACTTTAGCCTGTTACTCCTTCTCTCTGAGGAGAGCAGAGTGATTCCAATCTCCTGCTTCCCCTTCTAGCAGGAATTAAAGTCTCCCTTGGAGAAAGGCAGAAGGGAGGTGTGAGTGGGGTGGAGAAGAATCTAGAGATGTCCATTCTGCCTCCTTTCAAGCCACATGATAATATCCTCATGCTCCATGTGGGAGATAGCCCTCACATCATATGTAAAATACTTTGTGAATCTAAAAGCATTAGTTATTATTAATATAGCTAAGTTACTAATGGACTGGGAACTATAGAAACAGTTGGAGGAAACTTCAGAATTCATTTAGTCTAGACTTGAGAGCCACTGCTCTTTCCCTTCTTCTACACTGAATATTGGGTTCTAGCTCTGGATTCTAGCCCTTTCTCTGCTTCAATCATATGGTCCTGGCAAGGCATGTAGCCTTGAAAGGGCCTCAGTTTCCTCTTCTGTAAGATAAGCAAGCCAGGCTAGATGATTTCTGAATTTTCTTTTAGTTATAATCTTCTAAGTCCAATTCCCTTTCCCACCTAGAAAACACATGATCTAGTATTAATTACCTTATTCATTGTTTTATGCAAATATATCTCATTTCCAAACATGATGTAAACTCCTGAAAAGCAAGGGATGCATCTTCTCTTTCTATTCCCATTTGGCTAGGCACTCAGTAGCTATTCAATAAATACTTTCTAATTCATTTATTACTTAAATTTGTGCTCTAGAGTTCAAAGAAACAATTTATTTACCTGGAATCCAGGTTTCTTTTATACAGATTAAATCTGAATCACTTAGATCCTTTCCATTTCATATGCTTATGTGGTACTGGATCTTAGGTTGAGTATCTATAATTTCTGCCTCCCCACCACCAGCTCCACTCTTATCATCTTTTGTTTAGTCTCTCATTTAGTCCCAGAGAACTAGGGAGCACAATTATTCAGAACAGCAGTTGTACCCCTAAATTCCAAATTGTATTTTAGCTAAAGGAAAGAGGCAATCTTACCAATAAGATGGACTTTGAAAATCTGGGACTGAGCCCTCCATGTTGAAACGGTTTGGCCATTTCCCTAAGTTCCCTAAGCATTGGGAGCATACATTTCCTTTACAAAATGGAATGAAATCATCCATTGAAACTAGAGTTATTTGTGAAGGACTCATTGTTTTCACTGACAATAAAGTAAAAAGATTGGAAGAAGCAGAGACACCCTGCAAAGTAACATATCACTGCCTCACAAAATGAGGCATGAGTAAGGAACTCACAGTCAAGGATGTGAAATTCCAAGACTCCTAATTTGTAACAGTCCCTTAGCCAAATGTGTTGCTCTGACTGTTTGCAAATGGAGTCCCTGCCATATCATGTGGTTAGACAACTATAACATGTTGCCAAGATGGGAAAGAACAGCTTGAATGAGCACAAGAGCTGGCCAAAGCCAAGCAAAGCTGTATTTGCTGCTTCCGGGTCCTGCGCTTGGGTTAGTTGTTCCATGAATTAGGTGCACACAAATATTTTATGACTGCATTTATTCTTCTTAACAATATGAATGAGCAACTGAATAAAAGCCAAATCCCCTGTGAAGCCAGAGGAAGAGTGATTAAATTATAATCACCCTGGATTAATTAATCTATAATATTTGCTCTTTATATGAAAGAAAAAAATCAGGCATCAACATAAAGGTTATGTACTCCTGAGGTCTGTGTCTTAATAAAGAAAAGGCTTTGGGAAAAAACTTGACAAGCCCCCAAGATACGATATGTTGTAAATGTAGACAGAAGGTTATTACTGATATAAAATACATTCATTGTAATAATCAGCCACAACAAATAATCAGAGCGATGATAATGAATAATTAACATTTTTATATTTCTATAGTAATGTGTCTAATAGATAAGTGCACAACATTGAATTAATTTATTATACTATAGCATTTTTTAGTAATGAAAAACCACATAATCAAAACATCTCTTCTGTGGTATTGCAGGATATTGGCATAAATCACTGATAAGGGCTTATTTCTTTGTTTTCTGATCTAATTGTAGTGGAGATGCTGGGGAATACATGGGAAAATCACAGCATGGAAACCACGGGATGAACAGGTTGGAGCCAAGCAGTTGATTTAAGTTCAAAGGAAGGTAAATTTAAGATCCTTCTCTTAATCTCAGAATATAGGGATTGATAAGCAGGAAGTTTGTTGCCACCCTGAGAATTAAGGTCTGGGTATCATAGCATGGATCCTAGGAGTCAATTTCTGGTTGGGCTATTGGGAACAAGTCAGCATGGTACAGGAAAGAAGGGCATTGGATTTGGAGTCCCATGACTTGGGTTCAAGTCTAAAACCTGACACGTACTATCTTGGAGAATGACCTGAACAAAGGTTTAGAGGTAGGAATGATGGGTTCAGGGGCATGTTAGCAGACTCACTTGATTGGAGAGGGGGGTTCATATAGAGAAGCAGTGGGAGATAAGAATTATTCTGAAAAAGTTGTGAAGTCTTGGATGATAGGAGCGTAAGGAATTTGAAGAAATTCAGCCCTCTGAGCCTCAGTTTTCACATCTGTAAAATCAAGATAAAATGTTTTAGTACTAGTTTCATAGGGTTGTTATAAAGGTCAGATGAGATGATGTACGTAAACATTTTTACAAACCACAGAGTTCTCTGTTGCCATCAGTTCTCATCATCACTATTATCCACATGCTAATTTATACCCTGGACAAATCTTGTCTTTGTTATATTCCTATCTAATGCTTTAGTTTCATAAGAACTTTTAAATATGAATAAATTCTTACTTTGCTATTTTAAAGGTTATCTAACCTTTCTAGAGGTGACTCACTTTATTTCTCCCCCACAGAAATCAACCCCTTGTCATCTTTAATTGGATCACATCATTTTTGGGGGAGTGGGGTAAGGGGCTAAATTGATTATAGCAGAAGTGGTAATATACTTAGGTAATATATTTAATATATTTAGGTAATATACTTAATACTTAATATACTTAGGTAATATACTTAATATACTTCATTTAGGGTACAGAACTGTACACTTAGGGTTCATGAGGTAGGGTGGTATAATGGGAATCAGAAGAACTGGAATTCAAACTTAGATATTGAACTATAAGTAGCAAAGTCTTTTAACTAACTGTGTGACATTGGACAAGTCACTTTTCACTTCTGTGCCTCTGTTTCCTCATTTGTAAAATGAGAGAGTCAGAAATGGGCTCACATCTTTAGCCTCAATAGCAATGGAATCATATAAATAACTGATAAACAGTCTAACTAAACAAAGAGAGCATGATGCAGTGGTAAGACTTTTGTGAATTGACTTAGGAAAGATTTTTGTATCAAGAAAGACCTGGTTTCAAATCCTGCCCCTGATATCTACTATCTGGGTGATCATAGATAAATTACTATCCTATCTTACCTACTTCAGAATAAAAGAGAGAGATTATAGATAGAGAGCCATAAGAAACCTTTAAGAACATCTGGTCTAAGCCCATCACTTTACAAATGAGGAACTGAGGCCCAGAGAAATTATATGATTTGTCAAAGGTCACACAAGTAGTAAGAGATAGACTGTGTACCCACGTCTTCTGGTACCAAATTCAGTGTTCATTCCACTGTGCTACTGTGATAAGATGACTTATAGGAAGAGCATCATGAACCTTATGTGTCCTTGTTAGCTGTTATTAATAAACACCAAAAATTAGAGCTGAATTTCAATTCCTTCTTGCTTCCCTCACCATGTCTCCATTTGGAGCCTGAGGATCAGCCTGAAAACAACTTATTATAAAGTCTCTGTGAGTGCTATATTCAGGGCAGTCTCATGAAGCCAGAGAAAATTCCAAAAGGGGAGCTCTATCTGCTTATCCAATATTGAGTTTTTTCAGATCAAGTTGGCAGGTATTTGTATAAAAACAAAAGATGATAGATGAATAGATAGATAGACAGACAGACAGACAGATAGAGAGATAGATAGATAGATGATAGATAGATAGATAGATAGATAGATAGATAGATAGATAGATAGATAGATGGATGGATGGATTATCCCTCCAGGGGTGATTCTCTCTGTTCACATTTTAAATCTGGTCCATAATGAAGTTAGGAGCACACTAATTTCCATCTGAGATACCAAGAACATGATAATGCTGCTGGTACAGAAACAGAATTGAAGAGAGCTAAAAAAAACAATTATGTTTATTTCACGTAAGAACATCCCACTAGGGAAGAGATCACATTTTTTTAGCTGTTCCCCTCCCCTAAAGATATAGCTGGGAGGCAGGCAATGGTAATGGAAGCAGCTCTGGATTCAGAATGAAAAAATCAAGATCAGTCCAATTTTTCCATCTGTACGATAGAGCTATAGTAGTAATATGAGGCTTAGGTTTATTGTGAGGATCATATGGGGCAAGGGATAGAAAAGTGTGTTTGGTGATGATGTGCAACTGTGAAGTATTACTATTTCTACTGTAGCAATCAGATTCACTATAAAACTGTTCCTCCCTCTGCTTCCTTTGGCCTTCTCCTGCAAGCACAATTCAAATGAAGGGGTGGCATGGTATTTAATCTGAAATCTCAACTCAGAGCCAACCTATAGTATAAGTGGAATGGATGACGGATGTCCTGTAATTTGGAGGGTGCCAATTGGCTTGTATGCTCAAACGTATTTCTCTCATAGATTTGTCTCCCCTTCTCTGTGGCTTGAAACTCCTTCCTCTCTCCATTAGAGTCATTGATGAGTGATGCATCAAAGTGGAGGGCACTGTCTCCAGAAGACCTCCCCCTGCTTAAAACCCACATATGTTATTTGGGAGAGGGGCTATTTTCCCCATTAGTTAGAAGCTGACTTATCAAGTTAACTTATTGATGCCATGGCCCTGAGTGGATGCATTGAAGAAAGAGGAAATTTCAAAAAAAAGAGGACATTATACCTAGTTGCAGCAAACTGAGCAGCAAGGAAAGTCACGAGAGCAAAGTGTTGTAACAGGGCTGAGAGGATGGAATGCTTATTGTAGTTTTCTGGGGCGGGGGGGGGAGGGCGCGGGGATGAGGGATGGGAGAGGTCTGTGTGGAGAACAACAGGGCAGGAGGAAAAGCAAAGAGGAGAATAAAAATCTAAACCACTTTCTGGCTTTGCTATTCTCCCAGGAGTTGTTCAGCTGTTTATTATGTATCTGTTTCAGGGAACTACACAGAATGGCACCTGTGGAGGAAGCAGGATTTAGAGGATGTAAGAACCAGCCTTAGGCCCTGCTAGCCTACAGTTAGCTTCCCAGGGTACCAGCGATTTCTATCAAAGCTTAACTTGGTTAGGATATGTTTCTTGATTTCGGAACCCTGCCTTTAGCCCCAGAGACTTTCACCTTGTAGTCTTTACTAAACTGCCTTAATCCTTGGACCCCAAATGAGGCAGGCACTGAGCCTTTTGGACCTGCCCAACTTCTGAGCTAGTTCTGACTCCCTGAGTTCAGAGATCTGCTCTGAGACTCTGAATACCTCGCTCTGCTGGTGCCTCTCTCTCCAGGTACCCTTTCCCACTAACTGCTCCCTTCTCTCCTTTTTTTCTTCCTATCTCATTATTAACCCTGGAAAATCTGAGTTCAAATCCACATTATGGCACTTACTACCTGTATGGTCTTAGGCAAGTGATTAACTGCTTTGGACTGATTTCTTCACCTGTAATATGAGGGAGCTGAACTTGGTGGTGGTGGGAGTGGGAAGAAGGAACAAGCATTTATATAGCACTTACTCAGTGTCTGGGATTGTTCTAAGTGCTTTACAAATATCATCTCATTTAGTCTTCACATTGTTATTATCCCCATTTTGCAATTGAGGAAACTGAGGCAAGCAGAGGCTAACTGACTGACTCTGGATCACACAGCTAGTAAGTGTCTGAGATCACATTTGAACTCTAGGTTTTTCCTGACTACAGGCCCAGCCCTCTGTCCGCTGTACTTTATAAGTATATTAGCATAGATAAACTCTAAAATCCCCTCAAGCTCCTAATCTGTGATCCTGTGATTGGAGTGTATTTAAATACAAGGAAAATGAGAATATATAAATTCAGAAGCAATTGAACAAGATGAGGAGTTCAAGTACATGTAAAAATATTGGCAGGGTCAGAATAGAGGGCTTCTCAACCTATCCTATACTATATATGTAGTTGTATGTAGGGCACCTAACTCTTCTTTCAGCTCCCCACCCCCTCCCACCCCCTCCCACTAGAATCACTGCTGCTGCTACCTTTAAAGTGGTGTAGGTAAGTACACCACTCTGTTTTGTTCTTTGTATGCCCTTCCTCCAAGATATTCTTATTAAACTTTTTTTTGGACTGATCTGTGATTTCATCTGCATTGAGATCCTCTAGAAAAGATCTTCTTCTATAAATGCAAATTGGCTCCAGCTCTGCAATATATAGTCTTGGAGGATTGTATGGGTGAGGTCTTGAGAGATTAGATGATTTATCTAAAGGTCACACAGCTGGTGTCCAAAGCAGGACTTGGACCCAGGTCTTCCTGATTCTGAGACCAGTTGTCTATCCGCTACACTAGGCTTCCACTCAGTTATTGTGCATGAGCAATATTAGTTAAATGTAAATAAACCAGTACATCTAGGTGACATGCCTCAGAATCCCAGCTCTAGTATCTGTGTGATCTTGAGAAAGTCACTTAACTGCTTGGAGCCCTCAGATCCTTCTGCTTCAAAAGTTACGATCCTCTGATCCTCTCTTGGTTTCAGTTTGGCCATGTGGAAAATGAAAGGATTAGACGACAGATCTCTAAGCTCTGAGCTATGTTTATGAATAGAGACTAGACAGGTAATTTCATTGGTATATAGGGAACTTCCAGGTAAGAAAACTCTCTACAGATTCGATTTCTAGTCTTAGAGAGTCCCTTATGGCACTGAGGCTGGTGACTTATCTAGGGTCACACTGTCAATATATATCATGGGTAAGGACTGAACCTGGGTCTTCCTGACTTACAGGACCACTTTCCATCCATTCTAACATGCTGCCTCATGCTGCCATGTCTATGAATAGGGGAATTTACTCTTTTAATATAATGCTGATGATAGTATAGAAGAGAGATGATACATTTTTCATTAATTTTTTTAGAAACTATAGAAAAAAGAAGAAATGGCAAAAAGAAGAAAAAAAGGAAGATAAAGAAACAGAGTTTAGTGAAATGCAGATAGATTCAAATTGGGGGACATCTGCAATTAGTTGCCTGAAGCACTGGGGAATCATTTAACTAGCTAGTGATCACACATCTATAAGGCAGAGGTTCAGCCACGTCTGCTTGACTTCAATGTGTACATTTTTTTTTGTTGTAAAACCAATAGGAGTCATTTCTTTATTGCATTTTACCATTTTAAAAGAATGTACAATCTCATAACATATCTATCGTTTTTTTTACTTGCTACACTAACAACAGCCTTGCACCTAATGATCAAATTGTTCCAACTAAGCTCCGAAAGCTAATGACATATTTCAGTTTACAAATTATTATACCCCTCCTTTTTGGCATTAATTAAAAAATCCTTAATATACACACCATGACATATACTTAAGTTTACAAATTATGCCTTTCCTTTTTTGGCATTAATAAAAACAATCTTTAAAGTACATACTCAAGAGAAAAGTGACTACTTATACCAGCACCAATCTAAAAGGAGCCTTTCTATAATGTCACAAGAAATTACCTGCACAAAGACTTTTGGGGAAGAAACCATAAAAGAAATGGCCAATTCAACCCACCAAGATGGTCACCTTAAAAGTGAGAATGATCTGAGTGGCAAGAGGAACAAAAAACTGGCAAACCTGCTCCTTTTGAGATTGTATTAACCCCCCACCCCCCCAATTAACTTAAGACAACGTGACAGCTCATTTTACAGAAGAGAAAACTCAGTCCCAGAGAGGAAAAATGATTTACTCAAGGTAATGCAACCATTTGGTCACAGAAGCAGGACTAAACCTAAGTCTCTTAGAGGGGGAATTAGGAAAATACAGTGCTGATGGCCATTTGTCACTAAGCAAAAAGGCATCATAAACAGCTTCTCTGGATTCCAATATGGCTATCTGTTTATATGTCTAAAAGGCAAAGCTTTTTTTTCCCCAAGTCTCTAAATCAAATATGAGGTTAAAGAAAAGGAAAGTGTTTATAACTCTGCCTGCAGCAATTAAGTATTCCCTGCTACCCAAGTTCATCTTCTGTTTTCTTTATTGAGTAGGTAGAGTCCAAGGTTAGCAAAATCTCCAGCCTTCTTATTAAGCCACCTCATCAGCAAATGCCCGAGGTAATCTGAGGAAAACTGATTTTGTGTCTTTCTTCTTAGTTGTCTCTTAGTTGTGTGCATATATCTAGGAGACAGCCTTCTAAAGCCATGTGCTGAAGGCCCTTAAAAGCAGGAAAAGAGACAGACACTGAAGGTTCATAAGAATATCTACTCCAAACCTGTCATTTCTCCCAAAGTAGCTGAGAAAAATAAAAGGATTTTTTTGGCCACATCCAGATTGTTCAAAAAGCCCACAGAAGATTTAAAATGATCTCCCTAACATCAGTCATAGTCCACAGTAATTTGTCACAAGAGTTTGAATGGGGACTTCCAATACCCTTCTTGTTCTTTTTATTCAGTATTGATTGCTAACATAATGTCTTAGATTACATAGATGAGAGATTTTGGGTTTCTCCATTGTCAGACTCAATAGCTTTTGCTAGTAGTGACCTCTCAATCATACCCATTTGTTCAATAGACAGATATCATTGAACACTGATAATCCATACTGTCCTTTGCTTCTCTGGTGACAGTTCTAACAGGAGAATTCTCATAGCCATTGTGTTGTCAGATCCTAATCCATGGCCCCTCTGACAGGTAGCAGTTTCAGTGATGGTTGAGCACTAATTCATGTCCATAATGACTGACAGACACATAGATTTTCTAAACTACCTCACTGGAATGTCAAATAAGTGCCAGCACTCCAAAGAAAGCAGGGTGGGCATTAGAAAGTCATTCAGTCCAAAGGCAAACACATGCACCCTATAGATAGGGAAAGGAGGTGGAGTCAGTGTTTCACCAAGCCATAAACTTCCTTTTCAAATCGAGTGTCCCACAAGAAGTCCACCCTGACTGGGTGATTCATTATGGACATGCCTATTTCTCTTAAGTCTTCTCCCCATGGAATTCATATTCATCAAGGCAGAAACAAGGAGAGAAATACATTAACATCTCAATGTTTTGTTTGTGATTTGATTGATGTAGGGAAGACTTACTTGGTGGAGAGAAATCCATCCACTGAGGTAGAACTGGGACTCGTGCAATTGGAGAATTGCCTGAAGCACTGAGGAAACACTTAACTAGCTAGCTCTCACACAGCTCTAAGACAGGTCCAACCATGTCTGCTTGACTTTAAAGCTGGCCCTCTATCCACAGTGCAAGGTTGCTTCTTTTATGACTAATTTAAATAGACTAGAGTAGGACAAAGTCTTGGCTGGCAGTCAAGTAAACTTGGTTCTATTCTAGTTCTTGTCCCTCCACAGCTAGATCACCTTGGTCAAGTCAACCCCACTGAGACCTCAGTTTGCTCATCTGTGAAATGATGCTCTTAGACTAGATGTTCTATAAGGTTCTTCCCTGGTCCAACATTCTATGGTTCTGAGCCAATAGTCTATTGTTTCCACACATTTAAAAAAATGATCTAAGAAGAACACTAGAATGAATAATGACCCAGAAATCCAAAGAAAAACTTTATAAGAAAAAAAAGAAAAAGTTTATAAGTTCCTCATTTAGCCCAGGACTAAACAAAAAGATAACTAAAAGCTGCAGAAACTGACAGAGTAATCTTGCTAAAGAGACTATCACAAATATAGGTAAATAGACAGTGATCCCCAGCTGTGCTCTGATTTAAAAATCCCAAGAAGGCAGTAGATTGAGGCAGTGACCTGACCAGGGTGGAGAAATACATTAAACCCCACAGGAAAGTAGGTGGAGATAGGGAAAAGGGAGAAAGGGTTTTAAGGTGGAGGAAAGGTTCAGTGTGGGATAAGTGATAAGCAAAATAAACTTCATTATTGGATAATGTATTGTGAAGGTGAGATTAAAAGGGAAAAAAGAAGTAAGAAAATTTAGTCAGGGGCTTGTTGAGAGGGCAGTGCAGTGGAAATAGACTATTTCAATTACAGATTACTACTGTCAAGAAAACTTCTCTCTCATCACCTTTCATATAAAGAGGAGGGTTGGGGGGCAAAAAGAGGGAAATTCATTAGGATAGGATTGAAGGAAACACATAATTTTAACGATAACCATAATCATGAATCTGAATGGAATGACCTTACCATAAAATAAAGGAGGATATCAGATTAAATTAGAAAACAGAATCCAGCAATGTGTTACTTAGAAGAAATACATTCAGAACATAAAGATTCACACAGTTAAAATGAGGGGCCAGAAAAAATGCATTATTTTCACAAACTTTACAAAAGTAGGAATAGCAATCATGATCTCAGACAAGACAACAATAAAAAAAGGAGACTTGATTAAAAGAAATAGGGAAACTACATTATACTGAAAGGTCAAATCAAAAATTAATATCTTGTTTTTGTTAGCTGTTTTGTCCTTCATTCTTGAAGAGGACCAATGAGACTAGGAAAGTGGAGTCTTGACTTGCAAGTGAGTTGGATTTAAGTGAGGCAGGGCTGTGCAAAGTCACTGGCCTCACTCTCTCCTCTGGAGCCATCTGGGTCTAGTGGCAAGATAAAGATAAGGATGGCTGGAGATGGCTATAGTACCTATAATACTTATACTTAAGGTAAATATACTCAAAGGCATAGAATCTAAATATGTTCAAATGAAATTAATTGAATTACAGGAAGAAGCAAATAGCAAAGCTATTATAGAATAGGATTTCAATATTCTTCTTTCGGACATAGACAAATCTAACTCCCACATATGCAGAAAAGCACAAGTATTAAAGGTATCCTTTACTGAATATAAAAATAAAAATTATATTCAATAAAGAATCTTTGAAAAAAATGATTAAAGTTAATTGGTCACTAATTGAATCTAAACAATCGGTGGATCAAAGATCATCACAGAAACATTAGAAAATTTCATCAAAAATGTAACAATAATATGACAATATACTGAAACTTAAGTTTAAAATGCAACCAAAGCAATCTACGGAGAGGAAATTTATATCCAAACATTTTTTCACCAGCAATAAAAAAAAACATAATAAAATGGTCAAAAACAAACAAAAAACTGAAAAAAACAGCAAATTTTAAAATCCTGTAAAAAACCAAATTAGCAACTCTAAAACTCAAAGAAGAGATTAACAAAATTAAAAGGAAAAAAAATTGAACTGATAACATAAAATGAGGGACTTGACAGGTCTTAATTTTAAGAATGTCAGCCTGAGAAAACTTTGTGTAGTAATTTTGTATGAATGATGCCCTGGATATAATTATAAAAGATGAAAAATTAAATATGCTTTTAAAATGTACCAATCTGAGTCAATTTGAAAGCTGCATTTATTTAGTTAATTAGTGACAAACTTGATACTAATTGGAGGTTCAGTTAACCAGGGATAGCAGATAGAGGAATGATAAAGGTCACATTCTTATCTTTCACCTTCAAACTGACCCAAAGCAAGACTCCCTCAAGGAACAATGTAGGGATGCTCAGAAGCACTAAAGCAATCCCACACTGCTGTTTAGCTTCCTTTTTGCCATTGTATAAATTATTTGAAGTTGGGAGGGTGGAACTTGCAGTTGAGTCCTCAATGTTGTTAGGGCCCCTTTGGTAATAATAATAAACACAATAACTAGCATTTGTATAGCATTTCAAGGTAAACAAAGCACTTTACAAATATTTATCCTCACAACAATCCTGGGACATACTTGCTATTACTATCCCCCTTTTATAGGTGAGAAACTAAGGAAGACAAAGTTTTAAATGACTTGTCTAAGGTCACAAACAGAGTAAGTATCTGAGGCTGGATTTGAACTGAAGTCTTCCTGACCTTGAGTCTAGTGCTTTATTCACTGTGCCATGTGAAGCATAAACTAAACTTAAGCCATGCAATGCTTAGTCTCAATTTTATGAGTTTTAAACCATAAAAAGGGAGAGGCAAGGGAAATAGAATTTTTGATTGGTAGCTCAAGAAAAGAGAATGTGGCCTCATTTCTTAGCATTTCTTCGAGAGGGAGTTATTTCCTAGAAATGCCAGGTTGGGATGATGATGAGGGACATAGAGGAAGAAGGCAAGAAATTAATAAAGGGTGTTCTACTTAAGCTGCTCTCCCTATAACACCTCCCCTCTTGATAGCATGGCTCTACAACTACTCACTTCTGTGTTACCTATTGAAGGCTTAATTGGACTTTCTTTTACTAGTTGAAATTTATTTAAAAATCAATTAAATGTAACCTACTATCCAGCACCCCACATTCTAGACTAATATGAAGTAGATTTATTTATTGGATGCTTCCCCCCCAAAATACTCTATCTTAATTATCCTGCTCTGTCCTATCCAGAATTAACTTCAGGAAATCTTAAACTATAGACCTACATGTCTATCTCTCCACAGATAGGCATAAAAAGATTGCCATATTCTACACAAGGACTCAAGGAATCAATTCATGTTAGGCCTTTATTTCCTCTCTCAGTTAAAGTACAAAAACCTAGTAGTCTATAAAATGTTAGCACAATTCCTCTTCACTCTCTAATGAATTCACTTTTTCCCTTGGGCAGGGGTGGAGAACCTGTGGCCTTGAAGTCACATGTGGCTCTTAGAGTTTGAATTCAGTCAAAGGCAGCACTTGAGGACCTAGAGGGTCAAATGACCTCGAGGCCATAGGTTGTCCACCTCTACCTGATGGCCTATGTAGTCTTCTACTTTCACATCCTATGATTTGAACCTAAAGTTGCTGGGGAAGCAATTCTTAGCATCCTAGTTAATCTTGCTTTGCTCCAAAGTCTTTTGCCATCACTTTGATGATTCAGAAGAAAAATGAACTGAGGTGGTTAGAGAAGATGTCTTATTTCCTGTCAGAACTACTCTGTCCAAATAACAGTGTTCTCTCAGAGGGAGAGAGAAGACCATGTTTTTTGTTCCCCATTGTCATGGCCTTGGACCATTGCTCTTTTTCAAACTTTGGGGGCCAATTTTCTCCCCAAGATGCTTGTGCTGTCCAGGAACTCCTTGACTTTTACTGAAAGTACGGATTTCATTATCCTTTTCTTTAACCAAGAGGTCAGTCTTGTTTTATCAACTCCCTTTTTTTCTTACTAGAAATATGAATCCCTATAAATCTGGGACTTGGGATCACTAGAGAGGCAACCCTTCTCTCTCTAGGAATTTGATTTATCAAACTTGGGGTTCAGGAACCTTGCTGTCAGACTATATGGATCAGAGAACATGTAATCCCCATATGCATCTGCCACATTGTAGCTATCAGCAACTTTTGTAGGAGGGAGAATTGCAGGGGCTTAGGTCTGCCCTTAGCTCGACTGGCCTCTGTTCTGTACTATGAAAAGGACAAAGGCAAACTAAGAGATATTCTTTTATAGTCGCAAGACAAAGGTTAGCTCCATCCTGTAGTAGTCAAGCCAACCAGTTAATTCTAATTACACATAGTGAATCTACAGTGGACCATGTCCACACCCTTCACAGTGGGAGAAAATTAACCAATCAGTAAAGTATTTATTAAGTTCCTATTCTGTACTGGGCCTGAAACAAAGCCTTACCTCCCTGCAAGCTCAGGTTGATCAGAAAACTTTCCTGAGTAACATCCAATACAAAATCAATTGAAAAAAATCTTACTTATGGTAAAAAGGCAAGGCAGAAGGACTGTGGTAAGTTATGAGATGTCAATTTGTATATTTATAATCAATTCTTAAACAAATTAATCCCATGCTCTAAGGAGTTGGAAAAAAATAATATTTCTGCCTAACACAATGTTTTTTAGTTGTTGTTGGTTTGGGAATTTGGGTAAGAGTGAAGAAAAGAGAAAGGTTGTATCTGAACATTTCTATCCCTACACAAGGGATATATCCACTTTATTATCTTCCAGATGCAAAAATACTAAGAAACTGAGGTCTTATAAAGCAGACCTAGCCTTACTTAAGGATAAAGCCCCATTCACCTAACCAAATTAATTTCAAATAAAAACATTTATTAAGCAACCACTATGTATAAAACTGTAGAAAATTCTTGTATTTCTTATATTTTCATCAAGAAAACTCTAAGTAAATTACATAGAGCATTCTTATAAACATGAGAAAATTGGCCAAATCTAATCTCTCTGTAGCCATTGACAATGTCAACAACGCACTTCTTTCTGACACACTCTTCTCTTTGACTTTCCATGACTTTATTCCTTCCTGATTCTCTTTCTACCTAGCTGAATACTCTCTCTGTCTCCTTTGATGGATCTTCATCCAGGTTGTGCCCAACTTTGCATAGAAACTTTACAGAAACAAATTCAATAAAAATGTTTTTAAATGTGCTCACAATGAGACTGACAATCTGACAATTCATGAAATATAAAATGATATAGAGGAAAGACTGTAAAATATTGGACATACTCTATGAAGGACTTATTGTCCTTCTATGAACCATTATGAACAGGATGAGAAGATATGAATCAGTTTCCATTTAAATGAACAGAGGAAGTACCCAAATCAACCACAAATCCATAGAAGTAGAGGTAGCACTGAGCTAAGGGACAGGAAGGACACGATATTTAGAAAATGCATAATCTCCTCTCTCAAGAAGTTTACAATTACTACGGGAGATCAGTTGAGCACACAAATAACTACAGTTATTGCTTCTACATTGTAACTTTCCCCATTGTGCTTTCAATATATTGCAAATTGGCATAAGAAATCAAATGGAAATTTTTGAGGAGTTTTGTGAAAGCTATAGATGACCCATGAAGGTCAGCAGATGACACTGAGCCCATGAACAAATACGTACCCCATATTTTACAATAAGGTGCTACAAATAGCCCATAAAGAGTAAAAGAAAAAAAAAACAGACTTCTCTGGTATGAAGGGAGGGCCAAAAACTTTTACACAGATTTTCCAGATCGCAGGAGCACCGTGTCCGTAACCCTGTGATGTAGAAGAGATAATTGTATATTGTACAAGAAAAACTAGCATAAAAGCGAGGGCACTGGCGTTCTGTGAAAGCTCAAATATGGCTCTGTTTTTCCCCTGTGATACCTTCCTCAACTTCTGCCATGCCTATCCTTGAATATCTCTTCCAAAAATATCCTCACTCGAATGTTCACTTCCAATCTCAAATTTATATATGTGTGTATGTATGTATACACATATATACATACATACACACATATATATGTGGTGAATGTGTGCGCCTGCTTGATTCTCCATTAACCCCGCTAGTAGAGGGGAGCAGAGAGACAGATAATCCAAAACTAGATAATTAAAAAGATAAAACATTTCTATGATATTTAGTTTCTTTTGTTAGATCTGTCTTTCTATCAATGTTTTATGCCCTTGCACGTATATGTGCACTTACATATATTTACATATATACACAAGTATGAAATCTGATGCATTTAGGTGTTGATATTAAAGTATGTTTCCATTTCCTGAGCCCCACATATTTGTTCATAAGTGTCCTTGATGAAAACATAAGAAAGGAATAGAAGGCTTCCACAAATGATTTTCTATAGCTTTATGGATTACTAACAGATGCTTAATAAATGTTTTTTCATTGAAAGGAAATGAATATAGTTAGGTAGAGCTTTACCCTAATGGCCCAGAAGTATGATGGGTGACAGAAGAAAACTACTCTGGAATTAGAGAATTTTCCTTTCCTTTCCTTAGTAAAATCAAAAGATTTTACTAATCTACAGAGTTGTGAATCATCTTGAGTCAATTGTATCATCATGCCAGCCTAACAGAGTTACCAACAACAGCCACTTCACTAAAACGAAAGTTTAGGTTGCACAGTGGCTGGAACTCCAGGCCTCTAGTCAAGAAGACTCAATGACTTTCTGAGTTCAGATCTGGCCTCAAATGTTATTAAGCTGTGTGGCCCTAGACAAGTCACTTAACGTTTTTGTCTCAGTTTCCTCATGCGTAAAATGAGCTGGAGAAGGAAATGACAAACTGCTCCAATATTTTTACTAAGAAAACCCCAAATAGGGCCATGAAGAGTGACTATTGAAAGGATTCAGAAACAATGAGCAAATCATCATTCCTATTGTATGACTCAATTTTTATAACAAATAGTCCCAGTTAAGGATCACAGCTGTAGATCTGAAAGGGAACTTAAAGATCATCCAGGTCAATCCCCTTATTTTATAAATGAAGAAACTATGACTTGCCCAATGTCACGGGGATACTTAATTAGCAGACTTGAATTTCTGACCCTGCTCCTCTGATGCCATATCTGGCATCCTTTCTTAGGTACTACATAATTTCAATTCCAATCCCTTGCAGTTTGGGGCCATTTTATATATATGTATGTGTATATATATGTGTATATATATGTGTATATATATGTATATACACATATATATACACATATATGTGTATATATATACACACGTATGTATACACATATACATCTATATACTTATGTATATATGTATGCATTTCCATGCATGCATGCATGTATATATGTGTGTATGTATGTATGTTAGTTTTGCCCCTTTAACTTGATTATAAGTTTCTAAAAAGCTAGTGCCCTCTTCTTATACTTCTTTGTATCCTCCAAAGTGATTATCACAGTGCAAAACAGATAACAAGTAGTCAATAGAAGTCTGTGAATTTACAAAATGACTGATTCCTGGGCACCCTTGAGCAGGATACTCAGTCAACTCTAGGTAACATATCTCCTCCACTTTCCATTTCTAAAAAGGGAGGGGCCCTTCTTAGATTCCCAAGTAGCTTGCAAGAATTTCATGAAGAGGGAAAGAGATCAATATATTCTGAACTTCATAAAAGAGAGACCTGCATGGTCCCCTCCGTCTCCTCTCTGTACTGTTTACTTACATAGGAGTATGGGATTGTAGTCCCCTGGCCATGTGAGTTAATAATGAAGGCAACAGACTGCTAAACACGAGGGCCTGATCTGTTTACTAAAGACATGCCCCTCCAGGGGTTCGATAAATCCCCATTAATGATGATGACGACCACAGAGAATGATCTCACTGTGGACTGAAGCCCAGAGTTCCAGAGCCCCTTTGGCCTTTGTGCATACATGATTTCCTGAATTTCTTTCTCTTATCTCAATAACCTTCTCCCCCCTCTCCAGGAAACCTCAGATTTTCTTTCTGGCAGGTTATTATTTATCACAGTTGGCCAAGATGGTAATTGTATTGATCTCCTTCTGTTTCCAAACGAGGAACTGTGTGAAAAACTACATCTGGTAGATCCCCGCATGAAGTTCTGCACTTGGTCAGCCCCTCTGTCTCCCCTGCAGTGACAGCCCCCAGCCTCTGGGCTGTGGGCTGGTAGGAAATTAGAAGGCAAGGAAGAACACACAGGTAGGCCGTTGTCTGCGAGCAATGGACGGGGCAGAGCCATTCCCTCTGCCTTCTCCTGCCCCCAATGTCCATCCCAGATTAATATGAATCTTTGAGGCAAGCAGAGGCTCAGGTACAGTCACTGAATGTCACATCTTGAAGGGCAGGGGGCTTGGAGATTATGCAATCCAACCTGCTTTGTCAAGCAAATTCTGAAAAGGAGCTATTTCTCCCCATTCCCTCCTCCTAGGCCACCACAGACAAAAGGGCTTGGCATTGATTTTTGCCCTCGAGCCGGCAGCTCCACTTCCCCTTCGAAGCCACTGATGCCTCCCTCCTTCAAGTTAAGTGGGTAAACAGTTCAGACAGTCTCAGAGGGATGACAAGACAAAGCCACCAAAAAGGTTCTTCTCTTCTCTGCCATGATCAGGGAGTTGGGACCAGTGATAAGGAAAACGACCTGGATTTGAGTGGTTGGTGGGGTTCTGATAACCTCTTTTACACACCACCATACATCAATCATGATAAGAACAAGCAGGGGAGCATAGGATTTAAAATGAAAGGGGCCCAAGAGATATCTTACATGTATGTAGTGCTTTGTAATCTTCAGATCATTTTCATATCTATAGGGAAAGGAAAAAGCATCTACATGGCAGCTAATATGTGCCAGGCTCCATGCTAAGAACTTTTTACAAATGTCCTCTTGTGATCCCCACAACAACCCTGCAAGGTAGGTGCTCTTAGGATCCCAGTTTTAGGAAATAGAAGCAGACAGATGTTAAATCACTTACTCAGGGTCACAAGCAAGGCTATATTTGAACTCAGGTCTTCCTGACTCTAGGTCCAATACTGTATCCATTACACCACCCAACTGCCTCATTACAGCGTAAGGAAGTTTGGTAGCTGGGGCAGGCATGATCATCACCATTTTACAGACAAGAAAACTGAAAAGCACTGAATTTAAGTACTTAATTTATTAAGTACCTGCTGTGTGCTGGGCATTTTACAAATAATATCCCATTTGATCCTCACCACAACCCTGAGAGGTAAGTGCTATTGTAAACCCCATTTCAATGGTGAAGAAACTGAAGTAGACATAGGTTAAGTAATTTCTTCAGGTTCACACAACTAGTGAATATCTGAGGCTAGACTGGAACTCAGGTCTTCCTGACTCTATGCCTGGAACTCTAGCCATTGAGCCATTTAGCTGCACCTTTAACAAGGTCAGGGCTTCAGTTATCACTTGGACATGTCTACCATGTTGAAGCCACTCAATGAATTTCTGACTTCAGTCATCTCAAAGACAAGTAGAATACTTAGATTACTTTGATGTTTTCCATTTTTCACAGCAAAGCTGCCCTTTAATGCAATCTTCGCAACATGTCTATGTGGATTTACAGTTTGACATGAGCAAGAGCCACACAGGATGTGGTATGGAAAGTTTATGACCTGTACCACTGAAGGGAATACCCACATAGACTCCTTGAAGAATGAAGTCAATACCATACCCCAGGCAGGAGAACACAGTTTTATTTAGGATCACATAGAAAGAGCACAAATTAATTCACAATTTATTCTAATGAAATTGTAGTAGCAAGAGTACAGGATATACTGAATAGAGAAGCTGGATTCAAATTTTGACTTTACTATTTGCTGACTATATGATTTTGGGCAAATCACTTGCCCTCTTTGTCTTCAGTTTCCTTATGTATAGAAAAAGAGTTGGACAAGATGATCTTTAAGGCTCCTTTTGGCCCAGATTCACTGGCTGCGTGACTATGGACCAATATTTAACTTCCTTGAGTTTCAGTTTCCTTATCTGTAAAATGAAGCCATTGGATGAGGTGATTGCTCCTCCAGATCTCTCATTCATAGAGAAAGTTCTAGATACGGAATTAAATGGACTTGGGCTCAAATCTTACATATGTCATTAAATATTACATTATTACATATATGGGTTTGAGCCAGGTATTTCATCTCTGTGGGTTTCGGTTTCCTCATTTTTAAAATGAGGATTCAACTTAATGACTTCTAAGGTTCTAAATCTATGATCATATTTTCCTAAGCTTATATTAAATGAAAAGTAGGCCAAAGAAGTCCATCTCTGAGACTGTTATTCTTTTTTCCCCCCACTATTCATGCGCTCCTCTGTCAACCCAATGTTCATTCAGGCAAGCAGGATTTTCAGTGTCCATGATTAGTCTAACCTTGAATAATTAGAATGCCTAGAAAACAGGCCATGAAGATGAATTAAATTTCCTGGGTCATCAAGAACTAAAATCCCTCTTTTTTCACCTTTTTTTAAAAAATTGAAACTCTTTCTTGAATGACTACCTTGTTTTCTCTGACCTAGCAGGTTGTGTTCAATGTAGTCCAGTGAGTATCATTTAATTTTTCTTAGGTGAATGGAGATCCTGAAGATCAGTGATAATAATTCAACCTTGAAAGTGGAGATGGAAGTAGAGAAGTCATAGAAAATGTGACTGAATCTTTAATGAGTACCAAAAACATATGTAGTTCTGTTTGTAACAAAGTCCTTGATAACAGACTATTTTCTTGCGTCTCATCTTTTTCTACAAAAAAAAAGGAAAGAATATAAGAACAATTTAGGTGAATTGACCATTTCAGTTAGTTAGGTTAATAGAATTTTTGAGCTGGAGAGGGCTTTGAGAAATCATCTAGTCTAACCTTTTCATTTTTTACAAAAGAGAAAAATGAAACCCAAGGTCACATCACTAGTTGATGCCAGAGCTATGACTGGGATCCCAGTTTCCTGACTTGCCCAGCACAGTGGAAGCCTGGCTTAGCAGCATTCATAAGAGACAGGATTGTCCTTTTAGCTTGTCCTGAAGGCTCAGAGCCCCTGGGGCTTTAGTAATGACAAGCTTCCTTCACAGAGAAAGCCCTTTCTAGAGACCTGGCTGGCTTTGGAGGACTGTGGTGGGGGAGGGAGGGAACTAGCACGCTGTGGAAAGCAGGTTGCCAGACAGTCTCCTAAGGAGTTTGGATCTCATCCCATGCTGGACCTCATATGGGAAGACCAGAGTCTTGGATGTGAGCCAGGATTTCCATGGTTAAGGCTGGGTTAGGGGAGCCCGGGATTGGTGGGTTGCATTTTTTCCAAGGATATCCCAAGACAACACCATCTGCAGCCACCTTCTGCATCCGGCACAAGGAAGATGCAGCCAGTCACTTCAGTGACTGCTGAAGCCTCTGAAAAGGGGGCCCTGGAAAACTCAGATATGAAACTCAGCTGCTGCCCAGGAAGTCAAAAGTATAGTTTCATCCCCGAAAAGTGTCCAGAAATGAGCAGGACACAAACATATATTAAAAATGTAAATTGAAGGAAAATTGATCTCCTTGGAAACTAGCCAAAGACAGAAAGACTCCACATATGATAAACTATTCAAAGCAATGTGTTTGTGTTTCTCCCCCTCCAAAAAAATTGGAATCAGTATGGGAACCCATCAATTGGGGAATGCTTCAACAAACTGTAGTATATAAATGTCATGGAATATTATTGCAATGGAAGAAGCAATGCAATGAAGAATTTAGAGAAGGGAAAACTCATATGAACTGGTGATAAGTGTGGTAAATAGAAGCAGGAGAAATATACATATACATAAAATAATTACATTAATATTAACAAAAAGATGGTTGAAATGAAGCTAAATATCTTCCAAGTCTTTAAAAAAGAAAATCATTTTTTCTGTTTGGGAGCATGGAGTCAGAAGAGCTGAGTTCTAGTCCTTGACATGCTTCCAATTAGTTGTATGATACCAGGCATTTCACTTTACTTATTGGACCTCTATTTGCTCAGCTGTAAAATGGATGTAATTATTCATGAAAAGCCTACCTTACAAAGGTATTATGAAGTTCAAATAAGGCCATAGTCATAAGAATATTCTGAAAAAAATTAAATTTGCTAAACAAACATGAATTCCTAATATTTTCTATCAACATCTTTTGCCTTCCTATAATTCGTTCAGTTATTGCTTCCTTCAACTACTTTTCATCTAATGATTTCAAAATCACATCCATAAAAAGAGCAATGGCTCTAAAATTAGACGACCTAGCTTCAAACCATACCCCTGATAAAAACTACCTGTGTGGTCTTTGGCAGGTCATTCAACCTCCCTCATCTCAGTTTCCTTACCTGTAAAATAAGAGGTTGAACTACATGTCCTATTGGCTCTTTCTTCATGGTGCAAATATGTAGTTGGGGAAAGAAGCATCATGGGCTTTATTGACAGTGCTTCATCATATTTTCCTAGGACATAAACACCTGAGAATGTGATTGCTGAGCTGCTGTCAATTATATTTGAAAGATAAAACAGGAAAGGTATTGTAGGACTAGAGAAGGCCAATGTCCTGATTTCCAAAAAGGAAAGAAAAAATGAATGGAAAGAAGGAAAGAAGGAAGGAAAGAGGGAAGGAGGAAAGGAAGAAAAAAAGGAAATGAAGAAGGAAGGAGGGAAAAAGAAGGAAATGAAGGACAAGAAATAAGAGGGGAAAAGAAGGAAGCAAGGAAAGAAAAGAAGAGGCGAGAAAGGAGGAAAGAAAAAGGAAAGAAAGAAAGGAAAGGAAGAAGGGCCTATAAACTACAAGTCAGTAAGTTTGATTTCAAATTTGGGGGAAATTTTGGCATGTATTATTAAAGTGTCATACATTAAAGATTAAGAATTGGGAAATATCTTCAAGGTCATCCCAGTACAGCCTTTTCATTTTACAGATGAGGAAACTGAGGAGCAGAATGGGGAAATGACTTGGCCAGAATAATAACATAGGTAGTAAGTGGCACCGTCAGAACATGAGCCCATCTTCTCCCTAATTCATGTTGCTCCTTTTTTTATGCCTCCTGATATTGACCCAGAGGGGAGCTGGAATACTCCTAATCTACTCTACCTTTTCAGAATAATGATATTAACAGCCAGCATTTATATGATCTTCTAGGTTTACAAAGTATTTTTCACATTACTTCATGTGATCCTCGTAGCCCTGTGAAATGGGTGATTCATTATCATCATCATCCTCATTTTACAGATGAAGAAACAAAAGAAAATGAGAAATATTAAATGAGTTGTCCAGGGTCACACAGCTGGTAAGTGTCTAAAGCAAGATTTGAACTCAGGTCTTATTGTCTTCAAGGCCATACTCAATCCTATTTACTGCTAAGTTGCCCAAACCATCTTCATTCTGCTACCATCTTTTTGTAACTTCTCTTCTGAAATTTACTGTGTTACACCCTGCCCATGTGCTTATTGATCTGATTCACTGATACGCAGAGCACTTTTATTCCATTCTCAAAGATTTCAGTACCTGATTTATAATTCTGTTCACCCCAATCATGATCTCATATTTGGGGACTTCAATATACATGTGATGTTTTCTCAAATACTTTGGCCTACAGTTCATTGATTTCCTTGATTTTCACAAGCTGTATCTCCTCTCCACCTTAGCTACACAGAGGAACTTAGATCTCACTATTATACAAAATTTAGATGTCTCTAAAATCCCTAATGTTGAAATTTCTGTTTCTGATCATAATTTCTTATCCTTCTATCTTCCTGCCTCACTGTTCCCACTCAAATAACTAGCTTAAACATTCAATGTATTATTATAGCCCTCTAATTTTCTTTCTGATTCGTGTTTCCTCTATCAATCATCTTTCACAGCTATCAAAACAATCTTCCTTATGCATGAGTCTCAATATGACACTCCCCTAGTCAAAAAACAGCAGAACTGTTTAAGACAGGGGTTAATGACCTTTTTGCATCAGAGAACCCTGTGGTAGTCTGGTGAAGCCTATGAACCCCTTCTCAGAACTAGGTTTGCTGTTTTCATTCATAATTGTAGAAAATCCTATATTTTAGTTAGAAGCTAGTGAAAGTAAAGATTAATTTTCCTCCCAATTTGGGTTCATAGATCCTGCAGATCTATCCATAGACCTCCAGGGTGAAAATCCCTGCTTAAAGAAAAAATACAAAATACTCTACCTTTCCAACCTTATCATATATTACTTTCTTCATGAACTCTATCCTCCAGCCAAACATAACTAATAGCTATTCCAAGAACTGAATGTTTCATAGCCCACGTCCATTTATTCACATAAGCCATCTCTCATGCCTGGAGGGCAAATTTTCCTTATCGAAAAAATGTTTATTTGCTCTTGCAGCTCCTCTCAAATGCCTGACAATTTCTCGATGAGGTTTTCTCTGGTCATTCCAGTTTTTCATGTTCTCTCACTCTTCAGATTACCTTATATTTAATCATCTGTGTACATATTACATCCTCCTTCCTCCCCAGGTGAATGTGTATGCTTCTTGAGTACAAGAAATATTTCATTTGTGCCTCTGTATTCTGAGTACCTATGGTGCCTTGCACATGGTAGGCACTCAAATGTTGAATTGGATTCAGTTAAATTTGTAACTGCCTGGAAAAGGAAGCTGGGGTCATAAAGAACTAGTACATATCCCATCTAGACAGAGAGGTGATTGACCCAGATTGCAGACTGAGGCTACCAACAATAGGAAACATTAATAATAATTCTTATTGTTTTTAGAAATGGCTATTGCAGGAATTTGTTTTACTTGACTATCCATGTTTGTAATGGATTTTTATTTTTCTTTATTTTTCCCCAAAGGGTAAGGGAAAGGTGAAAGAGATCAAATTTGGATCATAAAATGAAATAAATTTTTAAAAATAAAGGAAGAGTGGTGGAGCCAAGGCACAAAGGCAGGATCTTGCCTGAGCTCTCCCAAGTTCCCCTCCAAACAATGTTAAAACAGTGCCTCAAATTAATTCCTCAGCTGTAGAACTTACAAAAGAACAGAATAAAAATGTTGCCATCCTAGACAACTTAGGGGGTCAGCAGAAAAGGTCTCTTTCACTGGGGTGAGAGTAGACTACAGGTCAGTGCAGGCCATGCCCAGAAAGCCAGCAGCAGGCTTTGGGGGCAACTGAATTGGTGGCACTGGCTTCTGAGGCTCTTAGCCCACACACAGTAAGGAGATCAGACAATGGATCAGAAGGAGATCACAGAGGATCATTTGGAGGCACTGGGAGGAGGACTCTGTTGCATTGTTGATATACAGTTGTGGGCTGCAGTCCAGGAAGAGGAGGAGCAGTAGCAGGAGCAGCATCACTAGTCTCAGTATGAGGGCAGAAAGGGGTATTTGTGATCACTCACAGAGCAGAGTACAAGCCAGGAGAGCAGTGACAACACCTCTCTTAAGATCATACCACCTTGGAAGAGCTAAACATTTATGGACCCCAAGAACCAGCATGAAAAACATGAAGCTTGAAACAGTGATTTCTCCACCCTTGTACCAGAACCCAACTTTAACACAGAGTTAAAAGTAAAGAAATAGTCTGGAAAATGAAAAAACAACAAAAAAGGGCCTGACTATAGAAAGTTACTATGGTGACAGAGAAGACTAAGACACAAACTCAGAAGACAACAATGTCAAAACAGCTACACGTAAAAGAAAAATGTGAATTGTTTCTAGGACCAAAAGAATTCTTGGAAGAGTGGAAAAGGGATTTTAAAAATCAAATTAGAGAGGTAGAGGAAAAATCAGGAAAAGAAATGATAGTGACGTAAGAAAATTATTAAAAGATAGTTAACAGTTTGGCAAAGGAGGCACAAAAGAATACTGAGTAAAATAATACCTAAAAAAAATAGAATTGGCCAAATGGTAAAAGAGGCACAAAAATTCACTCAAGAAAAGAGCTCCTTAAAAGGCTTAATTGGACCCAGGGACTATATGAGCACAATATTACAAAACACTTTTCATATAAATAAAGTTAGAGCTAAATAATTGGAAAAACATCATTTGTTCATGGGTAGGCTGATATAATATAATAAAAATGACAATTCTATCTAAATTAATTTACTTATTCAGTGCCATGGCAATCAAACTGCCAAAAAATTATTTTACAGAGATAGAAAAAATAATGTCAGAATTCATCTGAAAGAGTAAAAGGTCCAGAATAGCAAGGGAATTAATGAAAACAAATGCTAGGGAAGGTGGCTTAGCCATACCAGATCTTGTATTATAAAGCAGCATTCATCAAAACCACTTGGTACTGGCTAAGAAATAGAGGGGTAGATCAGTGGAATAGGCTAGGTACACAAGACACGGTAGTCAATAATTATAGCAGTCTACTGTTTGACAAACCCAAACACCCCAACTTCTGGGATAAAAACTCACTGTTTGATAAAAACTGCTGGGAAAACTGGAAAATAGTGTGGCAGAAACTGGGCATAGACCAATGCCTGACACTCATACCAGAAGTCCAAATGGGAACATGTGTAAAGGCTGATACTCTATACAAATTAGGGGAGCAAGGAATAGTTTATCTGTCAGATTTATGGAGAATGGAGGAATTTATGACTAAACAAGAGAGAGAGAATATATGAAGTGCAAAATGAAAAATTTTGATTACATTAAATTGAAAAGTTTTTGCATAAACAAATGCAGTCCAACCAAGATTAGGAAGAAAGCAGAAAATTGGGAAAGAATTTTTACAAGTAGTATGTGTGAAAAGGCCTCATTTCTAAAATACATAGAGAACTGAGAACAATTTACAAGAATACAAGTCATTCCCCAATTGATAAATGGTCAAAGGATATGAAGAGGCAGTTTTCAGAGGAAGAAATTAAAGCTATCCATAGTCCACATGAAAAAATGCTCTAAATCATTATTGATTAGAGATGCAAATCAAAACAACTCTGAAGTACCACATCACACCTATCAGATTGGCTGACATGAGAAAGTGATCCAAGTTGGAGAAGATGTGGGAGAGTTGGAACACTAATTCATTGGTGAAACTGTGAGCTGTTCCAACCATTCTGGAGAGCAATTTGGAACTATGCTCAAAGGGCTATAAAAATGTGCCTACCCTTTGACCCAGAAATACCACTTCTAAGGATATATCTCAAGGAGATCATAAAAATGGGAAAAGGACCCACATGTACAAAAATATTTAAAGCAGCTCTTTTTGTGGTGGCAGAAAACTGGAAATTGAGAGGATACCCATCCATTGGGGAATGGCTGAACAAGTTGTGGCATACAGATGTAATAGAATACTGTTGTGCTATAGGAAATGACAAACAGGAGGACTTCAGAAAAACTTGAAAAGATTTATATGAAATGATGCTGAGTGAAATGAGCAGAACCAGGAGAATATTATACACAATAAAAGTCACAGAGTATGAGGACTATATCTGGTAAACTTAGCTCTTCCCAGCAATGCAGGGACCTAAAACATTTCCAAAGGAATAATATTGCAAAATATTATCCACATCTAGAGAAAGAACTGGAGAGTCAGTATGCAGAATGAAGCAGACTATTTTCTCTTTTGTTATATTTTGTTTTGGTTTTTCTCATGGTTTGTCCCAATCATTTTAATTCTTCTATGCAACATGACTAATGTGAAAATCTGTTTAATAAGAATGTATGTATAGAACCCATATAAGATTGCATGCCATCTTGGGGAGGGAGGAGGGAGGGAAGGGGAGAAAATTTAAAACTTATGGAAGTGATTACTGAAAACTGAAAACAAATAAACTATTTTCAAAAAAGCTTAATTGGCCAAATGGAAAAGGAGATATGAAAGCTCACTGAAGAAAATTATTCCTTAAAAATTAGAACCAGGTGAGCAGAAGCTAGTTGCTCCATGAGACTTGAAGAAAAAAATAAAACAAAAGCAAAATAATTTTTAAAAGAGAAGAAAATGTGAAATATCTCATTGGAAAAACAACTGACCTGGAAAATAGATCCAGGAGAGATTGTTTAAAAATTATTGGACTACCTGAAAGCCATGTATAATAGTAAGCACCCCAGCATACATGGGGGTCCTACTACCACAGTTTCTTTGATCTGCTTCTTTAAAAGGAAAGTCAACTTTTGAGGGGTTAGTAACCACTTGAATCAAACACAGTATCAGAGAAAATCAAAATTTCAGAGAAATAAAAAACCAGTAGATAGCACTTCCAAATTGCCTGACCATTAACATACATTCATCTTTACCAGAGAGGGAAGCACCCACATCTGGGTTTTCAAAGACAGAAGGTTGCTTTGTGGCTTCCCAGAGTCTCATCTGGCACACAACCTTCTTCCAAAAACTAAGCCCCAAAGTAAAACCTCACCCTCAGAGTATTTATGTAATTTTCAGAGCCAGAGGGTATGACCCTCTGACCCAGTGCCTCTAAAGGAAAAACAAAAGGTACTTGGGAGCCTCCAACAAAACAACTCCCCTAATCAAGCTTGCCTCAATGGACAGGCCCATTAATGGGTGGGGAAGATTTCTTTAATCACATTCAAGTAGAGACATTATATTTCTTGAATATACTAAAACAAAAACAGCAAAAGATCCTACTTTGCTTGGTCTCACTCCATGATCAGAAAATAAGTCTATGCATCACATTTCAAGAACTTATCAAGGAAAATTGTTCCAATATCCTAGAACCAGAAGGTGAAATAGAAATTGAAAGAATCCACCAATCACCTCCTGAAAGACATCTCAAAATGATAACTCCCAGGAATATTATAGATGAATTCCAGAGCACCCAGGTCAAGGAGAAAATATTGCAAGCAGACACACACACACACACACACACACACACACACACACACACACACACACACACAAACAAATATTGTGGAGCCATAATCAGAATAACATAAGATTTAGCATCTTCCACATTAGAGGAGAAGAGGGCTTGGAAGATGCTATTTTGGTTGGCACATGAGCTAGGATTACAACCAAGAATCACCTAGCCAGCAAAATTGAGTGTAAACCATTGGGGGAAGAAATGGATATTTAATGACATAGAGGACTTTCAAGCATTTTTGATAAATACACCGGAGCTGAATAGAAAATTTGACTTTCAAAAGCAAGATTCAAGAAAAACATAAAAAGGTAAATGGGAAAGAGAAATAATAAGGATAAAATTAAACAGTTTACACTCCTGACAGAAAAAATGATACTTGTAACTCCTAAGAACTTTATCATTATTAGGACAATTAGAAGGATTATACATAGACAGAGGCCCCAGGTGTAAGTTAACTATAAGGGGATAATATCCAAAAATAAAATTAAGGGGTGAGAAAGAGGGATGCACTGGGAGAAGAGGGAAGGGAATAATAGAATGTGGTAAATTATCTCACCTAAAAGAGGTGAGGAAGAGCTTTTACAGTGCAGATGAAGATGTGGCATTGTGGACTGGAACCTTACTCTAATCAGAACTGGCTCCAAAAGGGAGCCAACACACTTAGTTGGGTGTAGAAATCTATCTTACTGTACAGGGAAGCAGGAGGGCAGGGGAATAAGAGAAGGCAGGGACTGATAAAAAAGAGGCTGGATTGGGGGAGGTCATGGTCAGAAGCAAAACACTTGAGGAGGAACAGGGTGAAAGGAGAGAGAGAGAGACAGACAGACAGACAGACAGGCAGGCAGGCAGACAGACAGACAGACAGGCAGACAGACAGACAGGCAGGCAGGCAGACAGACAGGCAGGCAGACAGACAGACAAAGAGAGAGACAGAGACAGAGAGACAGAGAGAGAGACAAAGAGAGAGAAAGAGACAAAGAGAGACAGAGAGAGAGAGACAAAGAGAGAGACAGAGAAAGAGAGACAGAGAGAGAGACAGAGAGACAGAGAGAGAGACAAAAGGAGAGAGACACAGAGAGAGAGAAGAGAGAGAAGGGTAAGCAGGAGAAAAAGTAGGGTAGAGGGAAATAACATAATAATCCTAACTGTAAATGTGAAGGGGATGAACTCATCAATAGAGATGAAGTAGATAACATGGCATTTTAAAAACTAGAATCCTACATTATGTTGTTTACAAGAAACACACTTGAAGCAGAGAGACACACACAGAATAAAGGTAAGAGCCTAAAGCAGAATCTATTATGCTTCAGCTGAAATAGCAAAAGCAGGGGTAATAATCATAATCTCAGACAAAGCAAAAGCAAAAATAGATCTAATTAAAAGAAATAACCAAGAAAGCTGTATTTTGCTAAAAAGTACCATAGATAATAAAGTAATATAAAAGCTTTTTGCAGCAAGTTTTTTCTGATAAAGTCTTCATTTTTCAAATATATGCTGAATATAAAACTGAGTCAAATTTATAAAAATAAATCATTCCCCAAGTGATAAATGGTCAAAGGATATAAACAGGCAGTTTTCAGAAGAAAACCAAACTATCTATAGTCATATAAAAATTTGCTCTAAATCAGTATGGGCTAGAGAAATTCAAATTAAAACAACACCAATGAACTATCTCACACCTATCAGAAATGATAAATGCTGGAAGAAAGGATGAGGGAAAAACAGATATACTAATGAACTGTTGGTGGAGTTGTGAACTGATCTAGCCATTTTGGAGAGCAATTTGGAACTATGCCCAAAGAGCTATAAAATTGCAATACTTCTTGTAGGTCTGTATTTCAAAGAAATCATAAAAATGGGAAAAGGATCCACATATACAAAGATATTTAGAGCAACTCTTTTTGTTGTGGCAAAGAATTGGAAATTGAGGGGATGCTCATCTATTAGAAAATGACTGAACAGGTTGTGGTATGTGATTGTTATTGGGTACTATTGTGCTATAAGAAATAATAAGAGGAGTGGTTTCAGAAAAATGTGATAAGACCTATATGAACTGATGCAAAGTGAAGTGAGAAAAATTGGAAGATCACAATGCACAGTAATAGCAATGCTGTAATGATAATGAACATATGAAAGACTTAGATACTTTGATTGATACAATGATTCAAGAAAACTCCAAAGGAGTTTCTCTCTGGGGGCTACCTGCCCCCAGAGAGGAAACTGATGAACTCTGATTGCAAATTGAAATACAATTTTCTCACTTTATTTTCCTTTATTTGTTTTAAAATGTGGCTAATATGGAAATATGTTTTGCATGATTTCACATTTATAATTGATATTACATTGCATGTTGTTTCAATGTTTGTGGGAGGATTTGGGGGAAAGTGAGAAAGTTATGAACTCAAAGTTTAAAAATAAAAGAATATTTTAAAAAAGTAAATAATAAAGAAGAAAGATAGAGGAAGAGATAGCTTCTGGCTGACAACCCTCTTAGAAAAAATAAGTAGCATGGCTTCATCAAGAGCAGCTCATGCCGGTCTAAACTAATTTCCTTTTTTGACAGGGTTACTAGACTGCTCAGGTAAGGGCATGCTGTAGATTTAATTCATCTAGATGTCAGTAAAGCATTTGACAAGAATCTCAGAATATCTTTCTTGGACAAGATAGAGGAAATAGAAGCTAAACATTATTAGGGTTAGGCAAATTCAGAACTGATGAAATGACCAGACCAAAAGAACAGTGTTTTGTGGTTTGATGCCACTTTAGAAGGTTTCAAGAAGAATGGTGTTCAAAACTGTGGTTGTGCACCCTAAGAGGGCCATGGCATAGCTTCAAGTGATGGAATTAAACCAGCTGGAAGATGGGTCACACTGCCTTTGGCATAATAATAATAATTTATTGGTTTGTTTCCAGCACAAGGATGCCACCACGTTTACCCATTATTAATAATTTTCCTCTCTTCCACCACTGATCTGTGATTGCAATGGGCACTACTTACTTAAAGTGGTTATAATCTAAGTGGGGCAGCTAGGTGGTGCAGTGGCAGAGCACCAGAGCAGGAGTCAGGAGGACTTGAGTTCAAATCTCACCTCAGACACTTGACACTCACTAGCTGTGTGACCTTGGGCAAGTCACTTAACCCCAATTGCCTCATCCTGGGTCATCTCCAGCCATCCTGATGAATATCTGGTCACTGGATTCAGATGGCTCTGGAGGAAAAGTGAGGCTGGTGTCCTCCCTCACTCAAAACAAAGTGCAAGTCATGTCATCACTTCTCTGATGGCATGGTCTTCAGCAATGAAGGATGAACACACACACAATCTAAGTATAATCCAGGCTCCCCAAAGTCAAAATCTCTCAATTTCTCTTTCTCCCTTTCCCTCTCTCCCTCCTTCCCTCTCTGTTTCTCTCTCCCTCTCTGTCTGTCTGTCTGTCTGTCTCTCTCTCTCTCTCTGTCTCTCTCTCACCTACCCCCCTCCCCCCTGGTCTCCTTGTCTCTGTCTGTCACTTTCTCTCCCCATCGCTAACAGTGGTCTCCTTTACCCCACCTTGTGGTCGGACCTAGTGAGTCACAGAGGATGATCTCGTGTCAGTTTATCAGTTGCCTTCTGCATTGTAGACAGGGGTGTGTTGATAAATGTTTAACAACTAATTCTTTGAGGAAAAAAAACATGCACTGTACACTTTTCAGTTTAATCTGCATTAGTGACATTTTCTCCATCACTTACTTAAATCTAGACAATTAACAAAACGTTAGATCAAGCCCTGATGTGTTGTTTTTTGCCATTTCTGAGGCATAAATGCTCAGACTAAAATTTCAGCAATTGGTTAAATTAGGGAGTGTTTTGGGGCTTCCTCAAGCATACCCGATTGTTGATTTAATGAAGTTATCTTACCCCTCCCCCCACCAACTCATTCCTCTTCTCAACTTCTCTTTTTCTGTTAAGGACTCCACCTTCTCTCCGGTCACCCAGAGAGATATAATTAAAGATACTACATTTATAATTTTTTGTAAATTTATAATTGCCATTCATCCCTGCCTCTTCACTCTCCCAGATCCAACATACCCAAATAGTTACCAAAATCTTCTCATTTTTACCTCACAAAATTTCTCTCAGTCATCCCCTTCCTTATTTTCACACAACTACCACTCTAATTTAAGTTCTAATCAACACTCATCTGAAATCTCATCATAAGAGAGAAGTTTCAGCTTCACTACTCACACCTCATCAATACCTTCAGTTGCTTGTCTCTCTGATTGGAGAGTTGGAGGATAGAGCTGAAAACTCCTTCCATAACCTCCCTTTATAGAGGGCTCCAAATCATAGCCATTTCTTCATTTGCCATTAGCTACTCTTCTGGGTTTCTACTCCACCATCATCTTCATCATGACTCCTTAAACAGGTACCTTCTGTTACTCTGACCCTGCTCCACTGCTTGAGGTTCAGTGAACATACTTAGTTATTATTTGTGTCTCAGTTGGTTAATGTTAAAAAAAAATTTGTTTGTGGTCTATATTGTAAAATGCTTTAAAAGAAGTATCACCTGATCAAAAGTTGGAATTGTTTTAGATGATATGAACTGTGTTAAAAAGGAAAAATTAAAAAAAAAGGAAAAATTAAAAAAAAGAAAATGTCTATACACAATACTGATAGACCTCCCAGGTCTTCCTAGAGATGGGTTAGGAGTATCTTATGTCTCTTCTTTAGATCCATGTTTATTCTTTATGATTTTTATAGTAACTTCTTATTTGCTTTCCTTGCCTCAAGTCTCTCTTTACTCAAATTCAACCTCTACAAGCTATGAAACAGATATTCCTAAAACATAGATCTGAATATTCACTCTCCTACTCAACACATTCCAGTGGTTCTCTATAACCTTAAGGATAAAAAATTATTTAATTTCTATCTTATCCTTTTTAATTTTTACTTTTATGCAAGTTTTATAACATATATAATTATTAATGAGTATATTGGTATATATAAGTATATCATTTATAAGTGAGAAATTGTACATATAATGGGGGTGTATGCTCCCCCATTTCTTACTGATAGGAGCGAATAATTGGAAAAAGTTTGGAAACCTCTGTTCTAGAAATGTGCCACAGGGATTTGTCCTTGCTCTGTGCTATTTATCATTTTTATCAGTGATATGGATATAGGAATAGATGACATGATTATCAGATTTGTAGGTGACAAAGAGATGGGAGGGGTGGTTATCTAAAATTATCTTGATGGTCTACAACATTGAACTAAATTGAAAAAGATGAAATTTAGTAGAGATAAATCATACTATCATAGGTTTAAGGATAGGAAGGACCAAAGAGGTCTTCCAGTCCAGCTCATCAGATTAGGAAATTAAGGCTGAGCATTGTAAAACCTTACCCTTAAATTAGGGGTAACTGTATAACACAGTAGATAAAGTGCAGAGACTGCATTCAGGATATTCAAATCTGGCCTCCAATTCTTTCTCAGCACCTGCAGGCTTGTTGAGGACAGCTAGGTGGTCTAGTGGATAGAGCACTGGCCATAGTCAGTTCAAATTCAGCCTAAGACATTAGCTGTGTGACCCTAGCAAGTTACTTAATACTGTTTGACTCAGTTTTCTCATCTGTAAAATGAGTTGGAAAAGGAAATAGCAAACCATTCCAATATCTTTGCCAAGAAAACTCAAAATGGCATCATGAAGAGCCAGATGTGATTGAAATCACTGAATAACAACACATTCAAAAATTCAACCTCAAAAGTACAAGATGTTGAAGATATGTCTCGATGCCATTTGTATAAAAAAAAATCTCCATTTTTTAAGGAATTCATTAAGGAATTGCAAGCTCAATATTAATTGATATTATGACATAGCCAAAAAACTAACGTGATCTTTAGTTCCATTTAGAGAATCATAATGTCCAGAATAAGGGATGTAGAAATTCTTTGTATTCTGCCCTGAACAGAATGCATTTGGTATATTATGCTCAGTTCTAGAAATCACATTTTAACAGAAACATTAATAAGCTGAAACAAGTACAGAAGATGATGAAGGACCTTGTGAGTATGCCATATGATTATCAGTTAAAAACTAAGGATATTTTGAAAAAGAAGGCAAGACTCAGATAGGATAGGGCTGGAGTGGAACATGGTACTTGTCTTCTAGTATCTGAATGATTGCCATATAGAAGAGAGATTAGATTTATTCTGCTTGGCCCAAGCAGGTGCCCACTGCTCTCGAGGAGGTACCCAGGGACAGTTGAGAGAAATGCATGAAAGTTGTAGAAAAGGGTATTTCTGAGTCATGTAAAGAGATTTTTGACCATTTCTAATCCCAAGTGGAATCAACTGCTTTAGGAGTTAGTGAGTTCCTTTTGTTTTGAGCTCTTTAAGTGAAATATGGATGGATAATCACTTGTTGGGTGTATTGTTAAAGGAATTCCTGTATAGTTACATGTTGGGTTGAGTCACTCTGAGGTTTCTTCCAACACAGTCTGATTCTGTAACTTTAAAATAGCTTAATTTTATTGCCAGACATCAATATTCTACAGTAGTGGTCTTCAAAATGGGATACATGAGGGAAGAAAATATCAAAATGAGATTTAGATTTCTTTTTTTAGGAGAGGCATTGGTATTCAATAGAGACATGACTGGCTGAGGAACCAGGAATATCTAGATTATTAAATACCACCTGTGAGATATACTGGCTGTATGACTCTGGGTAAGTCACTTAACCTCTCAGTGCTGCCAGGCAACTCTCTGAGACTCTGAGTTGCAGAGAAGGAACCAATCTTTTTGAGTAAAGTCTATTTTCTCATAGGGAGTTCTCTATACTAATTAAATCATAGATCCAGTCCCCATATTTTTTTAAATAAAAAAAGAATTGAGCTTTACTAATACTTAATATACAAAATCACCTGGGCACCCTCACTAGGTCCATATGTCAGAGGATCACATATCACATATTATCACAAGATATGTGAAATATCTGGAGGGAAAAGGGGGAATTCCACAACACAGCGGAGTTGACAGTGACTCCCTATCTGATTCAATCATTTTCAGTATGTTGCATCCTATTGCACTGTATGAGCATCCAATTGAGTAGATTGACAGATTACATTATCTATTTTTAACTAAACTAACCTTCACAAAATAGACAAATGGCTTAAAAAAAATTCCTGCAAAGGGCCAGGGATTGAAGATAACACTAATAACATGAGCACAAGCAAACAACAAGAAAATGTCAGGGCTGACAATTTTGCTCCTAGTCCGAGATCTTTGTCAATCACATTACAATGTAAAATAAATGATGATCTAATCATATCTGACAAGAATTTAGCCAAAAAATTGTAAGTATGAAGATTATTGAAAAGGACTTAAATCTATTTTTACTAAAGATGAAACTTAGCTCAAGTGTATATTGTGCCTTGAGTTATTAACCAATAATAATACGAACCTGTCATGATTATCAAGACCTTCAAATGCTAAGCTTTTTGCTGCCAAAAATGGTATGCCACTTACAAAAATTCTTATGTCTGTACACTTTGGAAAAAGAAGTTTCCACACTGTTCAAAATAAAGAGGTTCAATGGATTTCAAGCTCATTTCTTAAAAAGGAAAAAGGAAACAAATTTTAATTGATTTTCCAGAAAAACCTTATCAGGAAAAATAGAAATTTACTAGCCAAATTTCAAGAAAAACCTTTGTATAATTGTTGGATTAAATTTTAAAAGTGATTATCATAATTTAGTAATTGAAGCTAACAATGTATTTCTTTTTCATTTATATCTTTAACTCTATGTAAAATATTTCTTCAAGTCATGCCACACACCAGGAGTCCCACTGGAATTCATGCTTTGCTTGACATCAGGGAAGAGAGAATTTTGTCAATTATCATCTCCATACATAGGATTCTCAGATCTTTTTGTCTAATCCTAACCTCTCTCCTGTCCCATATCTCCAGCTGTCTGTTTAGTATCTTGAACTGATGTCTCATAGAAATCTTAAACTTAAAGTATCTAAAACTGAACTTATGATCTTCCCCCTCTCCCCTCCATGGGGAAAAAAAAACAAAAGAAACCCTCCTCTCCTAACTTTTCTATTGTTATTTAGAGTACCATCATCCTTCCAGTTACCCAGACTCACAATCTAGGTGTTATTCTCAATTCCTAACTCACTCCATCTGCCATATTCATTCTGTTATCAATTCCTGTGTTTCTACCACTGTAACATTATATAACATACACACACACACACACACACACACACACACACACACACACACATACACATATTCTGCTTCTCTCCTCTGAAACTGCCACCAACCTAGAACATGCCTTCACTACCTCATGCCAGGGCTATTTCAACAATTAGGTTGCTGATCAGTCTCCATGCCACAAGATTCTCCCCACTCCAGTCCATCCTACACTCAACTGTCAGCTATTTTGGCCATTATCAACTAAGTTTTCTCCATGATAGCCTCATGCTGAAACTATGCATATTAAGAGAATGACTGGCATCCTAAAGTCAAACCTTTTAGGAAGATTACACTTAGAGCCGTCAATAACTGTACAATAGCCATCTTATTTCATAGTTTTGGCAGAGTAAAATGGATCACCTTAAATCTAGGTGATGACACAAATCCATACATTCAATGTGAGTAAAATACAGATCTCATTAGCCCCAGACAGTGATAGAAAGATTAACACTTTCTCATTTAAAAAAAAAAAAGGAGGAAGATTGATAGATGTTTTCACAGCCCATGATAAATAGGTTGAGACCTGGTATTTACTGAGCACTTACTTTGTTCTCAGCTGTACCTAATCTTTCGGCAAATGCAGGGAAAAGGAGAAAACACTTTTCCTACCCACAAGCAGCTTAAAATCTAATGGAAGAGAACACAAACATCTATGATACAATAATAGAGAAATAAATGGTATATTATGAAATGCTGAACACACAGTAAGAGCAGTAAGATTTTGCCCTGCCTGCTTCAGAGGGGATGTGGCAGACCTACATGAAATAACAAATAGCTTCCATGTTTTTATACAGCCTGGTACAATGTTCTAGGTATTGCGGGAAAGACAAAGAAATCTAGAATATGGTTTGCACTGAGGCAAGTTGAGGCTTGAGATAAGGAAAAGGTTCCTAAAAAATTGGAACTATTCCAATATGTAATGGGGTGCCTCAGATAGTAGTGGATTTTTCCTCATTGGAGGTCTTCATCAAAAACTGGAAGACTTCTTAACAGGAATATTGGAGAAGAGGTTCTCATTCTCATTTAGCCTCAGTGGTCTTTTCTTCTGTGATGCCTCTGCCTCTTAAAACTAATAACTGAGTGTAAGGGTAAGCTCAAAATCTTTTTTAGGCTTTACTATTTCTTATTTATATGAAAGGTTAGGCATTTTGTTTTGATAGAAAAGAGGCATGACCTTTTTCCCTAGGTTTAATTTTGTCTCTTGAGCTCTTCCTTTTGTTTATTAATTTACATGAAAGTGTAGAAGGGATTTGGAAGTTGAGAAACTGGGGAATCCTGGAACCCCAGGGTCATTGGCAATGTGTTGTCTATATGGATGATGAGGATTTGAAGTCCATTCCAGAGATTAGAATGAAGGAGGGATAGGGAATGTTTAACATAATCTAGCGTGAAGCACCCCTCAGAGACTCAAGCCCAGAAACTGGGAATTTAAATTCAGAAGTTAATCTTGAGTCTGAGGAAACTAGTTAGTGTTTCTACTCTTTGTTCTAAAGTGTTTAGAGAGGGGGGCAAAGATTCTTTCGCAAGAGATGAGAGGTCTGCCTTGGAACCAAGACTTTTTAAGGAAACAAAATGGGTCACTTCTTGCTGGAGAAAAGCTGAGGGATTTTTCCTCTCCCTTGGAGGGTAAGGGTGGTCACAACTCTACTGTTGGCATTATGGCTTAGGCATTTCCCCAGCCTGTTGGTTTTCTAAAAGAACTATTCAAAGACTTCAGAGTTTTTAATTAAAAGAGCATGGCAAAGGCCATTCTTTTCATGAGGAAGATGTAGTACTCAAGTCAGAATATGGAAACAGAGATAAATGCTCCTCAGCCACTTATCTATTGGGGCCATGACTAGAGATCATGCAACCAGAGGAACCCCATCTGGCAACTATCAGAAGGTATGAAGATATCACCAGAAAACATCAATGACCTTTGTGCATCTGAAGTGTGAGTTGCCCCTTCACACATATTACGTCTGTAACTCTCAATGTGTTCTCTATACACGTCTACTTTTCCCAATTGTGGTAAGTATATTTGTGGGATTGTGTGCTTCTAGGTTGGTTGAGGTACCTGTGTGATCTTGGGCAAATTTCTATGCCTCAGTTTCTGCAAGGGAAAAATAAGAGGATTGGAATAAACAATCTCTAATGCTATAGAGAGTTATTCATACTTTAGGTAATTCAGATAAATCAATTTCTACTATGATGGGAATAAAATATTACCTGTTTTTGTGCTTGGTAATTCACTATTCTTCCTTAACATTTAAGATGTATTTTGAAGATCATGAAATACATGTCCCTTTAAAGAAAAAAGTTTTGCAATGGTCTTTAGCCAAAAGCAAAAACATTCTCATCCAAAGATTCATATTAACATGGCCAACTGTGTGTAGAACCCTGTGTTTGACACTGTCCAAGGGTAAATAGAGGCCAAGATGTAACTCTTACCCTCAAGGAGTATAGATGAAGAGATAGAACATACTCCAGAGCAGGACTAATCCTCTGTAAATCAATAAAACTGGCAAAACTCTCTTGGGTACCCTTGTCAAAACTTTCTTGGGTCAAAAGCTACCTTTCTGCTACCCATCCCCGTTCTCCTCACCCCTTCTGATTCTCAAATATCTGTCAGATAATTTCTGCTACAGTGTTAGCTGATGATGACTTAAGGCATTGTTCCCTCTCCCAGTGAGATTTTACATTTTAATATAAGATAAGGGGAAAAAAAGCCCAAAACCCAAGTGAATGATTGCCTAATGGAAAAACTAGGGAAGACAATTTCACCATGTTTTCTCTACTGGGAACAGTCAGTTAATAAACATTTATTAAATACCTGTTATGTTTCAGGCACTGCACTAAGCATTGATGATACAAAGAAAAGTAAATATAGTCTGTCTTTAAGGGGCTTACCATCTTATGGGGGATATAAGCAACTATGTACAAGCAAATGATATACAGGATAAATGGGTAATGATCGGAAAACACACTAGAATTAAGAAAGATTAGAAAAAAGCTTCCTACAAAATGTGAGATTTTAGCTGGAAATTGAAGAAATCCAGGGAAACCAGAAGGTAGAGGTGAAGAGAGAAGGAATTCTAGGCATGGAGGAGAACAAGTGAAAATGTCTAGATTAAATATTTTACGCAAGGAACAGTAAGGAGGCTAAGGTTACTGGATTGAAGAGTACACGGCAGAGGTATAAGTTATAAGAAGATTGGAAAGGTAGTTTGGGGGCTAAGTTATAAATACCTTTGAATGCCAAAGAGATGACTTTGTATTTGATCCTAGAGCCACTAGAATTTAATACTTCGGTTGCTGAGTGGAGAATGGACTGAAATGGGGAGAGACTTGTGTTAGGCTGGCCAACCAGCAGGCTATTAGATATAGTTAAGGACTACAAAGATAAGAGCTTTCACCCGGGTGATGACTATAGTCAGACTATATAAGATATGCTACAAAGGTAAAATTGACAGCCCTTGGAAGCAGATCAGATGTGGGGAATGAGACATACTGAGGAGTAAAGAATGACACATGGGTTGTGAGTCTGGGGGACTGGAAGGATGTTGATGTATGCAACAGAAATAGGAAAGTTTGTAAGCAAGAAGGATTGGAGTAAAAGACAATGAATTGAGTTTTGGACGTGTTGAGTTTAAGATGTACATAGGATATCCAATTTGAGATGCCTAATAGGCTAGTAAAGATGTGAGACAGGAGGTCAGCAGAAAGGAAAGAGCTGGATAAGTAGATTTGAAAATCATCAGTGTAGAGACAAGAACCGAATCCATAGGAACTAATGAGTTCATTAGGACAGAGAAGAGGTCCCAAGACAAGGGCCCTCTAAACATGGATACCCATGTCTATCAGGTGTCACGTGGATGAAGATTGAGCAAGAGAGACTGAGAAGGAACAGTCAGAAGAGAACCAGAAGAGAAGAGTGTAGCAGAAACCTAGGGAAAAGAGAATATGAAAAAGAAGAGGGTGATAAACAGTGTCAAAGGCCACAGACATTTCAAAAAAGATGAGGAAAAGGTCATCAGATTTGGTAATTAAGAGATCACTGGAAATTGGGAGAGAAAGGTGTTTCAGTTGATTGATGAGGCTGGAAGCCAGACTGTAGAGAGTTAAGAAGAAAGTGAGAGAAGAACCTATTGTACATGTCCTTTTCAAAAAGTTTAGCTAAAAAAGGCAGGAGAGATATAGGATGATAGCAGGAAAAGAAAGATCAAGTGAGCTTTTTTTGAGGGTGGAGAGATATGGACTTATTTGTAGGCAGTAGGAAAGCAAATGAGAGAATAGGGATGATAGGGGGGCAATCTGCTGGTGAAGATGGGACCACCTTCTCCACCTCCTTCCTCACCATGGCTCCAATTTTGCCTTATCTTGCTAAAATCCAGGCACACCCACCTCATTGTCTAAGTGTTGTTCCCCACTGTTAGAATGTGAAGTCCTTTTGGGCAGACACTATCTTTCTTGTATTTGTGTCTCAGTACTTATCATAGGGTCTGACACATATGAAGTACTTAATGAATGTTCAATATATCTGTCATTTTACTACATAGCTAAAACCAGAGATGTGTATGGGTCACCTGCTCTACCTAGGCTAGGAGGTCAAAAGCACCAGCATCAAATTAGTAAGTACAAACTAAACAGTCTAAACTCTGACTATCAATCCAGGTGTCTTACTTTTGAACTTTTAAAATTCTAATAGAGTTGAGGCAAGTTCTTTCATTTCTCACAAAATTAAAGGACTGTTTTCCCAATTAAAGAAATAAGATGCATGTGGATACTATCATAATTGCCCTCCAAGGGTAAAGGACTACAGATAACATAATTTTTTAAAAGGTATCCAAGGACATTTGGCAGCAGATTTCCCAAAATATTAGTGAAAGTGTGAACATACTCTCCATTGTCATCATCATTGGTGTTGTATCTAAATAAAGGAATGCTGTCCCTTTAATGTGCATGGACTTTCACTTTCACACTGTCCCCTCCCCCCTTGGCTTTTTTTTTTTTTTTTTTTTGCATTTCATTTGCAAGAAGTCTCCATCTACCTTATTTACATGTGAAAAAACTTGGAGCATCATGTGGTGAAGGTCCAGGGCAGACACTGAATTCCATTCAATTCTCATTTCCTCTCTGACAGTCACCATTGAATCAATCATGTTCTCCATGCCCTCTCCCTGACCACCTAGGAGATCCCAAATCACTTTTCATCTCGTGTGTCAATCACACTCAGACCATGTCCACTTTTCATTACTGAACACGCCATCATGTGACCTACTAATCTGTCACTTTCTGACAGCAGTTAGTGTGCCAATTGATTTAATTAGCAATCAATTAGCTTGTTACTATTGGAAGTAATTACCTTTTATAGAGAAAAGAGTGCAGCTGGCTATGGTAATAAAACGGCGCTAATAAAACAGCCTTTACCTCCTCCTCTCTACAGGCAAAGGCGTAGACACTTAGGGCTGGCCGAATCATTGGTGACACACATGCTTTGAAGAGTCCTTGGGGACCCATTTTCCTCCTTATTATACTGAAAGTCCCTTTTTCATTAATATTCTCCAGTTTTGGGACTTTCAGCAAAAGACTGGTTGGCTTAATGGCTAATGTTGACAACAGTCAGGCCCTCAGATAAAAAGTAGTTACTAAGAGATCTGGAAATCAAATACTCAGAAATTTAGGGCTGCAAACAATCTTAGAAGTCCAACTCTGTTATTTTACAAATTTTTCCAGTTGTTAGCTATCAATACTCTATCCTTTCTTCCCCCAAACCCCACCATCACACACTTATTCAGCATATACCCTATCTTTACTAAGGCTCTAAGAGGTATCCCTCTTAGAGTGTAAGGTCCCTGAGGGCAAGTTTTATCTTGTTTTTTTTTTTGTATTTGTATTCTCAGTGTTTAGCAGATGGCTCGGCACAAAGGGAAGCTTCATGGTGCCATGAAAAGGGCAATGCCTTTGTTAGAATCTCAGCTCCACTACCTATTATCTGTGGAACCCTGGGCAAGTCCCCTGACCTCTCAGAGACTCAGTTTTCTCAGCTGTATCATGATGAGGTTGGATTAGATGACTTCCAAGGGTTCTTCCAGCTCATAATATGTGTTCCTATGAAATGCTTGTGGATTGATAAATAAACTGATGCCCAGGGAGATTAAGAGACTTGCCAAAGTCCACCTAGCTAATGACAAGAAGGACAAGAACCCAGGTCTCCTACTCTTCAAACCAACTACCTCAAGCTCAAAAATTGTGGTTGTCTAACTTTGCATTAGGAGAAATTTCATATGCATATATATATGTATATATATATATATATATATATATAAAAATACATACATACGTGTGTGTATCTTTGTATGAGGGAAGTGTTAGGCATCTCCAGGACAGGAATACTGAGATTTATCTAGAGTCAAGAGCCTTCCCTTTTGGCAAGGGTGTAAGTTTTAGGAAGCTGAATTTTGAAAGGGTGGTGAAAAACCTGGATTCACCTAAAGGAGCAGGAGGCAGAGGAAGAAGAAAAGTAGGAGAAGGAGAAGGAGGTGGAGGAGGAGAGGAAGTGACATACGACGATTTAAAGTTTGAAAAGAACATATACTGTTGTGGTTTCATGTTGTGTTGTGGAGGTCATTGTCTCAAAGAATTCAGAGTCAGACCACCTCTGTCTAATCCAAATATAGATATTTATTGGGAATGTTGCCTCTAATAGGCTGAGTTCCAAAAGGAATCATCAGCTTAGAAGACAAGACAGGCAATTTTATAGTGTAATGATTCTGATTATACAACAGAAATTACAAATAATTAAAAGGCAGGAGGGCTTTGTTAAGGAATTAGGTAATAGGGAGGTATCCCAGCCTCAGTGAAACTGCTTATGTGATTACCTACAATGCATACAGAAAACCCATGGGGGGAAAGGTGTGTATGATAATAATATTATAATAAGCCTCTTTCTATCATAAGTTTACCTAAAGGACAGTTTTTGCTATTACTGCGCAGGTGCCTATTAGGACAAGTCCCTTCTATTGCTTGGGGGTCCATATCTTTCTCAGGCATCCTAGTGCTACTGTTTTCTGATTGGTTGACCATTGTGGTTCTGTCTGAGATTAGATGATTGTGGTTGGGTTTGAGTGAATTGATACATCTATTGTTTCTGTGGGAAATATGAGGAATGGGTCTATGGGCAGCAGCTAGCTAGAGGCAATGTCTAGGATCCCATCACATGGACATGCCTGCTGTTTCTGTGAGAAATATGAGTTCTTTGAAATACTTGTTGTTCGGTTGAGGCAGTGAGGTGTATATGAGAAAGTTAGGATAGTGAGTCAGGTGGGAGGGGAAAAAGCTAGGTAGGGGCAGTGGCTATATTGAGTCTGGGGGCCTGTTATGTGGTTAAATCAGGACATGACTGCTGTTCAGTGGGGCCTGTAAGGAAGTTAGAATATTGGGGCTGTGGGCAGCTTTATTAGGATTCCATCATATACATGTCTCATTTGAGCTTTATAACAACCTGGTTTAGGAAGGAGCAAGAACACTGGCCCTGGAGTTAAGAGTATCTGAGTTCAAATGCCATCTTACTATTGTGTGACCTTGAGCAGGTCACTTAAATGCTTTTTCATGTGACCTTAGGCAAGTCACACCCTCCACAGGGGTGCCTCAGTTTTTATATCTATAAAATGAGAGGGCTGAACTAAATGACCTCTGAAGTCCCTTTTACGTATTGATCCTATGACAACTTTCTGAGGTAGGAACTACAGGTATCCTTCGTTATTCCCAATTTACAAACAAGGAAATTGAAGCAGGGAAAAGTTAAGTCAGCTCTATGATGGCCCAAGTCCATTGCTTGATCCACTATGATGGCTTCAGGACATAGTAGTAGAGCAGGAATCCAGAGATTTGGGGAGATGCCTTTCCACACACAGCTCTGGCTGTTCTTGACCTGAGGGTTGTATTGTCCATATTCCGCAGTTGCTCTATTAAATTCAGCCTCCCAAATACTCCCCAGGCACAAGATGACTCGCTACATTAGCTCCGTGGTGAACAGCAGAGCCAGTAATGAGATGACTAAGTAGACGAGGATTCCATTCATCATCCTGTTTGCTCCAATATAAGTGTTCTTTTATCAGCACTATTGGTACTGATGTCATCACAGGGGACATAAATCACCTCACGAGTGACAGTGTCCTATTAAGGGTCATGGCCTAAAATCATTATTGACAAATTAAAGATCACAGTTGGCCATTTTGCTGGCATGCCCTCAATTGGGGGTATGGCCCAGATCCTTGTATCAGGAGAGCGATTGAATAGTCATTTGGAGTCCCAAAGAGCTGTGCAGATGATTGCAAAAGAGTTTCCTCCCCTCCCCACCCTCAGATCTGGGAAATGCACAGGCTAGTTCAGCAAAGACACAGGAAATCCTCAGTGAAAACCAGTGGCCCTGGCATAAATCTACCTCTTTCAAGTGACTGGGGAGAGACACATTACATGACATTATATAGCGCATAATGGCACTCAGTGATCTCAGATCTGAGGCAAATAAAAGAAAGGAGGGAAAGTTGGGAAAAACAGAAATGGAAACATAAGAGGTTGATATTAATAAGATCCTCTGGTCTTACAGTCAATTTAGAATACAGAATATCTTAATTTTTTTCCAAAATGAAACATAACCATGCCTACAAAAAAAAAAGGATTAAGGTCTCAATTGGTTTTTTGGTTTTGTTTTTAAGGAAGACGTCAAATATGTAGCCATATATTTATTCCCCAATCATCCTGAAAATATGAGGAATATCTAAAGTTGTATGTCATTTGCATATGGAACCAGTCCCTTAAAACCAAGATTACTGATATTAAACAAATTTGTTCATTTAAGTAACCTCAGATTATTTTAAATTACCTCTTGTAGGGCTATGATTCAGGGCATCTAATCAAAACTTTGGGTTTCTTTCTCTAAAGTTATTGTCAGCAGAAAGAAAGGTGATACGTGTAGAACTATAACTAAGGTGCACAGCTCAGAGGACCAGTACTGGGAAGGGCTTCCTTCCTATAAATGGCTATGTGGTACAGACCCCATATCTTCCCCTAACCTACAACAGAATCTGCTCTGTGTACAAGACTTCCTAATGACAGATCTGGTTATGTAGGCAATTCAGGTAAGTAAAAGAAATGCTAGCAATGTAAAGCTAAAGAGAATATTCTTTGGGCAATAGTGGAGCTTAAGTTTAAACCCTTAGATCTGAATTTCTCTGTGCCCTCATTATACATATGTATATTATATACATATATAATATACATATACATATATATGTGAATATATATGAATTAAATTTTCAATTTATAAAATGTACTTGGATTGACTTAGACTACCTGTCTTGACCCTTCTGGGAACCACTCTCCTTCTCTGAATATATAATATAACCCTAAAGACTAGGTGATCTCCAGAGTCCTTTGAAGCTCTAATTCTATGGTCTTATGTTTTAATCTTTTGATTCTATTTAAATTTGGTTAGTCTAGATTCATTAATTTCTTTATTCAACAAATATCTGTTGGGCAATGTTCAAACATTCATCAGGAAAACAAAAGAGGCATAAGGCTACATATTGGCTGCCTGGTGAGAATGTTGGACTTGGAGTCTGGAGTTGAAATACTGTTTCTGATGATCACTAGCTGCTAATATGTGACCATAGGCAGGTCATTTTATCTCTTTGAGTCTCACTTTCCTGCCCACTAAAAACAGAGATAGTTGTCAGGTTCAAATCAGATAATGCAAGTAAAACAACTTTGGAAGTTCAAAGTCCTTTATAAACATCAACCATTGTGAGTGGTGCTGGTTTCTGTTGATTTTGTAAAATTCAGGCAGCATGGCATAATGCTAAAGTCCCTGGATTTGGATTCAGAAGACATGAATTCAGGTCTGATATCACCACTCACTATGTGTGTGAGCTTCTTAAAGTTCTTCTTCTCCTCCTCCTTCTTCCTCCTCTTCCTTCCTCCTCCTTCTTCCTTTTCCCCCCTCCTCCTGCTCCCTTCTCCTTCCTCTTCTACTCCTTCTCTGTTTCCTTCTTCTTCTTTCTCTTCCTCTTCCACTCCTCCTTTTCTGTCTCCATCTTCTTCTCCTTCCTCTTGCACTCTTCCATCTCCATCTCCTTTTTCCTCTTCCTCTTCCACTCCTCTGTCTCCATCTCTGTTTCCTTTTTCTTCTTCTTCCACTCCTCTGTCTCCATCTCTCTCTTGATCTTCTTCTTCTTCCTCTTCCACTCCTCCATCTCCATTTCCTTCTTTTTCTTCTTCCTCTTCCATTCCATCTCCATCTTCATCTTCTTCTTCTGCCCAGGACTTAACACAGTGTCTGACACATAATACTTGATAAACATTTTTATTGCATATTAACTATTTTGAGTCTGCAGACATGAACTTGAATCTTTTCCCTATTTAGCACATGTGTGATATTGAGCAAATCACTTCAGTAAACCTCAGTTTCTTCATCTTCCCTGCTTCTGAGGGAAGAGGAGTAGTCAAGCATGGTCTCCTCCTATTTGGCCATCTAACCTCGTGTCTTCCATCTCATACTACACTTCCCTCTAACCTGTTCTCCAACCTCCTTTGGAGGAGGTATGGTGCCTTCCACTCAGTGATGAACATTTTCACACCTGGTCATATTTTTCATATTCCAGTGATTCTGAACTCCTATAGGTCATCACCCAAACCCTATTCCTCACCCCTACCAATGATTCCTTATTCCTATTCCCTTCAACCCTCCTACCTCAAAGCTTCAACCAAACACTACTTAGCCCTTCCTCTATGCCCTGTAGAATGCCTATTCTATGCCTGAATGCCTGAATCTCTTCCTTTCCCACTCCTTCTAGCTATTACTATTACCATTAGCTATTATTGAAATCTGACTCCATCCAGATGACACAACCTTCTGGCCACCCTTTCCAATACTGGCTGCACCTTCACTCATTCCCCTCAAATCAGTGGCAGAAGAGGCGAAGTTGGAATATTACTTGCTTCTGATTACCACTTCTAAGTTCTCCCCCTATTTCTATTAGTTAGTAAGTTCTCTTTTGAGGTTCATGTTATTCATATCTATCACCCAATCAAAATCTTGGTAGTTGTTGACTATAGATCCCCAGGTCATTCCCCTTCATTTCTCAATGAGTTTGGCAGATGGCTCACAATTTTTCTCTCCTTTCCAACTCCTGTTCTAATACTAGGGGACTTCAGCATACATATTGACTCTTTCAAACACTCTAACCACTCAGTTCCTTAACCTATTCACTTTCCATGAGTAGTACTCTTCCACCCCACATCCGCCACACACAAAGATGATCTTGCCAGCATCTACAAATGTACCACATTCATGTTCAAGAATTCCAAAAACCCTTTATCTGATCACAGTCTATCAGATTTTCACCTCTCCCTCTACCTTTCCCTTACAAAACCCTACTCTTCATCAACACTGTGACCTTCAATCCCTTAACCCTCCAGTTCTCTCCTAGGCTATCTCTGCTGCACTAGCCATTCACTCCTCTTTTGCCCATTTTGACCTGTGGGTGAACCAGTTAAATTCTACACTATCCTCTTCCTTGAATCCCTAACCCCTTTGCTATATTGCTGATTACACTCGGCCAAGTCTCAGTCTTTAATCACTCCCATCATTCATTACCTTTATTCTTGCACACATGCTGCTTAATGAAGGTGGAGAAAATCATGCAACTCTTCTGACTGGATTCATTACAAATTTGTATTGCACAAACTTACTGCTTCTAGGTAATCCTTTTATATGATATCAGTCTTATCAACTCACTATCCTACTCTTAGCAGTAACTCTTCCAAATCTGTCCATCCTTCCTTAATCCTCCCATGGCTGTCCTCCCACCACTTCTCAGCTGAAAACCTTGCCTCATATTTTACAGAACAAAATTGAGCCCATTTGTCAATGAGCTCCTTCTCTCTTCCTCATTCCTTATCACTCAGAGCCTTCTGCCACCATCTTCTCCTTTACTCCTGTCTCATATGTTGAGGTAGCTTTACAAGTCTGAGTCCTCTACCTGTTATAGGATCACCATCCCCTTTCCTCCAACAGAGGAGTGTCATCCTCACTCTATCACTAATTTTAAATCTTTCCCTGTCTACTGGATCATTCTCTGCTGCCTGCAAACATGCCTATGTCTCTGCCACCCTGAAAAAAACTCTCTCTTGGTGCTTTGATCCTCCCTATCATCTTATATCTCTTCTCTTTTTTTTGTTGCTAAACTCCTCAAAAAGACCATCTACAGTAGATGCCTCCATTTTCTCTCCCCTCACTCTCTTAAGCTCTTACAATAAAACCTTAGCATTCCACCAAAATTGCTCTCTCCAGCCAATGATCTCTTAGTTACCAAATTCAATAGCCTTTTTCTAAACCCTCATTCTCCATGACTTCTATGCAGTTCTGACACTATTGATCACCCTTAATACTCTCTTCTTTCTAGATTTTCAGAATACCACTCTCTCCTGATTCTCCTACTACCTATCTGACCATTCCTTCTCAGTCTCCTTTGCTGTATCCTAATCCAGATTATGTCCTCTATACATAGGTCACCCTCAAAATTCTACCCTTATCTTTTCCTTCTATACTACTTCACTCCATGATCTCATCATATCCCCTGGATTTAATTATCATTTCTGTGCTATATGAATTGCAAATCTGCCTGTCCCAATGCATCTTTTCTGCTGGCCTCCAGTCTCAGATCTCCTGCTGCCTTTCATACATCTTGAACTGGATATCCAGTAGACTTCTTAAAGATAACCAAAATGTAACTCATTGTTTTACCCTCTAATTCCCCCTCTTCTCACCCTTCCTATTACTGTTGAGGGTAACATCATCTTCCTAGTCCCTCAGGTTTGCAACCTAAGTATCACCCTGAATTCCTGAATTTTATCTCCCATATCCAATCCATTACCAAAGCCCATTGATTTAACTTTACAACATCTCTTGAACACACTCTCTTCTCTTCTCTAACATTACCACCACTGTGATACAAACCCTCATCACCTCATGCTTGGTCTATTGCAATAGCCTGCTTGTGGGTCTGACTGCCTAAAGTTTCTCCCCACTCTGATTCATCCTCTATTCAGCCATTAAAATGATTTTCCTAAACCACAGGTCTGACCAGATCACCCCTTATCAACAAATTTCAGTGGCTCCCTATTTCCTCCAGGATCAAACACAAAATATTTTGATGCTCTGTTTGGCATTCAAAGCCCTTCATAACCTAGTTCACTCCCACCTTTCCAGTCTTCTTATGCCTTACTGTCTGCCATGTATTCTTCAACCCATTGACACTGGTCTCCTTGTTATTCCATGATTAAGACACTCAGTTTCTTTACTCTAGGAATTTTTTTTCTCTGAAGCGTCCCTAATGCCTGGAATGTCTTCCCATCTCAATTCCACCTACTGGTTTTTCTAGCTTCCTTTAAGTCTCAACTAAAATCCCATCCTTTACAGGAGATCTTTCCCAAAGCCTCTTAATTCCAGTGCCTTCCCTTTCTGTTAATTAATTTGTATTTATCCTGTCTATAGTTTGTATATATTTGTTTGCATGTTGTTTTCCCCATTTATATTGTGAGCTCACTGAGGGTGGAGACTGTCTTTTACCTCTAGCCTCCTTCTGTAGGCCCAGCATTTAACATAGTGCCTGGATTGATAGGAGCTTAATAAAAATTGATTGAATGAAAACTAAAGGGTTTAGACTAGATAACTTCTTAGCCTCTTTCCAGATCTAAATTTAGGATCCCATGATATCTTACAATATTAAATATATGATTCTACAAAAAAGAATAATCTGATACCCAGCTATCACATAGAGTACTTCATATATATGAAGATAAATGGTTGGGTTGAAAAAATATTGGGGCAGATAGGTGGTGAAGCGGTTAGAACACCAGCCCTGGAGTCAGGAGGACCTACATTCAAATCCAATCTTAGACACTTGACACTTATTATCTGTGTGACCCTCTGCAAGCAACCTATCCCTGATTGCCTTGCAAAAAGCAAACAACAAATAAAGAAAGAAAAAACCACTTTGGACTTTGCATTGAAAGACTCAGGTTCAATCCTTGTTTGGCTCCACCTTGATGAGACTTTTGGGCAAATCAATTAACTTTCTGAGCATCAATTCACTCATCGGTAAAATGAGGATAATATTACTTAACCTACCTCATAGCCCTGATACAAAAATGGAACATGTTAATAGGCATACAACTACTATAGAAATATGCTATTATCATACTTTTAGAAAAGTCACAATTTGATTAGAATACTACTTTTATGCCATTTTGTTTGACTTAGCCTCCACCCATAGATTAGAATGGGTGGCCATCTAGATTTGGAAGCTCATTCTATATATACATCCAGGTTCCAGACTATATCCCTGACTTCTACTCACATCATTGGTCCAAAGATAGGGGGGTAGACTGACTACTTCTTCCATCAGGTACTAACAGGTAATCATGAGGAGTTTGGGTAATTTTCTAGTACTATCACTCAAGTCCTCCTGGTGTGCATCCCTTACCTTACCCCCTAAATCTAGGGTACATTCTCCCATAAGTGTATAAAAAGTCCATGGAAAACTGGGCTCAAGCTTAGAGAATACTTGTGGCAAAGGGGGCAACTCACAGCTCCTGGTGGCTGGAAGTTCTTTTCTCCTTTCATGCTCTCATCATGAAATTCCACTTAGATGCATAGCTGTGTACTGAACTCCAAGAGTCAATGCTCATCTAGATTCCTGAAGCCTTTTCTTAGGGTGTTTGACTTGTTCTTGGGCCAGTTATTCCCAGGACCCTATTACCAGCTATCTTGGGAATCCAAAGACTTCTGACTTTGCTGACATTTCAAATAATGTTATTTTCTAGTTGAGGTTAGGGTAGATGAAGAGACAAAGAGTCTCTCCTCCCTTTTATGCCTTCAAATTGTCTCCCAAGCACTAGGCTAGACTTGTTCCATCACTAGGCTAGGCTACTGTTTTCTCTAAACCCCACCATGTATTGCTAAGTCTCTTCAGCCTATCACAAAACTTTTCTTGTGTGATATTACCAGCTTTTATTCAGTTGGAACTTAGTTTAGAGCTTTGATTTATTGATAGATTCAACTAAAATGACTAGGACCTGGTAATATCTTTCTAGTTATTTCATTAATTGATTCTGTAACTCATTCAAAGAAGTCTTTTCATTTGATAAAAATATCAGTGTGTGGAACATTTCAATTATTTTAATTGGGGTTGAGAGATATGAGGCATTCTTTTTACAAACAGAGTGTCTTAAAGTCTTAGTAGAGTTTCTTTACTAAGAGTCTGCGTACATTCTGGATAAAAAACAACAAACTTAGTTCCACTGGGCTCTTCTTTCCTGATGGGACAGAGTAAATGTCATAGACCTGTGATTCTAAAATTAACAGCCTCAATAGACTTCTAATGGTATTATAACAAAAGCATCTGAAATGCGTCACCCCAGGAGTGAGTAGCAAGGTAAAACCTCTAGTTATTTATTTTTTTTCCAAGACTCAGGTCATGGGCCACCTCACATGGGAAACATTTCCTGATTGCCCAGATTGCCTGATTAGTCCTCTCTATTTTCTAACATTATCCCATATATGTGTAATGGGAAGGCATGTTTCAGGGGAGACTCTGATCAGTTTGAAGACTATCCCAATGGGCTGTTGTTTGGAGGCAACAGATAGGACTCAGGGAATTCCTAATGATTCGATGACTAAAGGTCAGGTGCTCTTCTTTGTAGTTTATAGAGGCAAGCTGTTTAATTTTTCTCTTGACCTTTAGAACTTCTTTCTCATCTTTTCCCTTACCCCCTCTTTCAGAGCATATGAAAAAGATTCCACACCCCTAGTAACAGTAATGATGGCTTACAACAGAAGCACATAGCAAAGGGGTAGTAGTAGTAGGAGTAGTAGTAGGAGAAGTAGTAGTAGTAGTAGTAGGAGGAGGAGGAGGAGGAGGAGGAGGAGGAGGAGGAGGAGGAGGAGTAATAGAATCATAGTTGTAGTAGATTGTAAACTCCTTGAGGGCAGAGACTATCTTTTGCATTTTCTTGTACCATACAGCACTTAGCAGAGTGGTAATGGTGATGGTAATATGGTACTGACATTTATATAGTGCTTTCAAGTTTGCAAAGTACTTTTCATATATTATTTGGTTTGATTTTTCACTGTGTGGGCACATAGTCTGAGAGGATGGTTCAACCCAACATATCATGTAAAGGAAATCCTAGGCAGTGTGATCTAACTTTCTAGTCAGAGAAAGAAAATTTCCTGGGCAACACAAGCTTTGGCATTTATCTCATGGATAATCCCAAGTTTGAGAATTCCTAAGCTGAAGAGCAGAGGTGCTAGATTTAGGAAGAGAGTATTTCTGGATGCATTGAGTTCCTGGAGAAAGATGAGGATAGTTCACATGGTTCCTGTGAGACATTCTATTTGCAGAGTAAAGCCAGTGAATTATTTGGTAAAAAGTCTGAGGGAAAATTAGTGCTGGTTTAACAGCCCTTGAATATGTTTACCTCCTGTAATACCACAGGATGGTATTACAAATCTTGAAGAGACTGAGTAGGATTCTGGGAGAGAAGAACTCACTGGAATGACAGTGGCCTGTCCAATGTCAACTCTAATTCAGTTCCTTTCTGGTAACTTCTGGACCACTTGAGCATTTCATGCTTCTGTATTTGTTCATGAACTTCTGTGTGTTTTTAGCATCTTATGAATTTTCTGTGAGGTGAGAAAAAGCACATCTCATACTTAATACACAAATTGTAAACTTTGTACCCATGAGCAAGTTGGCAGTGCTATTACCCACATTTGGGAAAACATAGACATGAGCTGTGTGCCTAATCTTGACTTGGGAGATTTTCATGTATTAATCCTAGCTTGAGGTTAAAGATAGAAACTGGCCCCTTAAGGTGATAGGGTTTCAGGATCAGACCTCATATAGTGAACTCAGAGTGCATGGGAAGGTGATAAATCATTCATTACCTTAAATATCAAATATTTATCTATTCACGGGCATATCCTAAAATTAGGATGCAAGCTTCTTGCTGGCATATATTGGTTTTCATCTTGCTCTTTTATCTTTAGCACCTGGCGGATTACTTGGTATATGAATTAAAGAGAGGTATCAACTGGGCTCATGATACCATTAATATAGTGAACTGCCAGTTCAAGAAGAACTGCCCTCAGCCACTGCAGGCTGGTACCTTCTCTGCAATGTATAATCTCAGAGAGTTGCTTAGATCCTTGATTAGTCCTTGAGTGACTTTCTCAGAGACACATAGCCAATATGTGTCAGAAGTAGGATTTCTGTAATAAAGTAAGCATTGCCACCCAACTATCCATGTAGTAGGTGCTTAATAAATACTTGTAGGGCTGAATTTGTTTGAATTGGAAAGTCCTTCACTGATACCCTATCAAGAAATCTCTACTTAGAGAGAAGACATTTTGATTTGAAGAGGCAAAATGATATAGTGGAGAAAAATCTGAAGCATATACAGCAGTTTTGGTATTGGGCTCCCTCTTTCACCAATTTTGACTTTGCACAATCATGTAAACTTTTTGATATCAAGCACCCTCATCTATAAAATGGGGGTGGGAAGACCCAGGCTGAATTAGAGACTCTCTGGAGTTTTAGGATTTAGAAGACTCTTCCTGGTGTCCCTGAGTGATAATTATGAACTTCAGTCTTCTTTGTATAATAGTGTCAATGAAGAATACTAACTAGAAGTTGAACTGGAAGGAGGATGACCTGGAATATCCTCTAGAACAAGGGTTGTTAATCTGAGGTCCATGGACAGATTTCAGGAAGTTTATGGAACTAGATGGGGAAAAAATTAAATCTTTATTTCGATTAACTTTGGTTTCCTTTGTAATCCCATTTTGAAAAATGTTTATGCATTTAAATACATTATGCTGAGAAGGTTTCATAGGCTTTACCAGACTTTCCAAGGAATGCATGACACAAAAAGGTTAAAATTTTAGTCTTATAATAGCTATAGAAATTGCTTTGGGGAGACAAATGTCTTTAACCAGTTTATTGACATGTCATATGATACTTCTCCATAAGAACTAAAGTAAAAAAAAATATTCCAGTCCTTCAAGTCTTTTGGCTATATGGCTTCTGTAATCAATAAGAGTTTTCTATAGATTGAAGATAATCTCTGCTCATTTTCTTGTTCCACGTGTAAGAAGACTATCCTATAGCCATGGAAAAATGTCCTACATGGGCCAGAAGGCAAAATAAAACTTCATTTGCCCTTGCCTGGGGGCAATTGATCATTTGCCCTTTCCCTATAACGTTTGCCCTTTACCCAGTGTGCCTTACACATAGTAGGTGCTGAATTGATTGACTTAGTAGATAGAGCTATGCTAATAAGCAGGGGAACAGGGAGTGGTCAAGGGACTTGATGTCTTGACATTACCAAAATTTGCTCAGGGTACCATGTGGAGTTTATTTGATCCTGTGCAGGGGGAAGAGAAGTCACAGGAAGATGGGATAGAAATATGTGCAGCAAAAACTGGCAACAAGAGAGGAGTTAGACATTTGGACTCACAGTGATAATTCAGTAATACTTCTATTAAGGAAGAGGACGCATCCCGGTAGAACACTTTATTTTCAGAAACTTCATTACTAGGGGCAGAAATAATATAGCAGGAAAGGGGAAATATTCTAGCACATCCCATGTGGAGTTCCAGTTAGAGCAATCATTAAATATTAACCAAAATAACTCATTTTGATACACTATTCCTTAGTTGTGGCTACTGCATCCAGCAACACTGATTTCAATCCCTCCATAACTCAAGTGTCTGCATGAGCCACAGTGGCTAAAATAATTCATCCTTTGACAACCAGATATTTGGTGATTAGCCTCATCCAACTTCACTTAGCTGGTCCTTATAGAGGAGTCTATCACCAGACCTGTACTTGAGGCTTTTTCATTTGGATAGAACTTATTTAAAAGTCATTTTCTTTTCAGAGTGCTTTAGCAGAAGTATTTAGCATAATCTGGTAGAAAATACACTGAATTTAGAATCCAAGGACTTAGGTTTGAATTCTGACTACACGAGAAAATTACATTACATCTGAGTTTTTTTTCAAAAATTTGTCTAGTATTAATTGGGTAAGCTTGGGTGAGTCACGTGATTTCTTAGAGGTCTCAGTTTCTTCATTCATGAAGTGTTAATAATAACACCTGTGCTAGGTACCTCAGAGTGTTGCTGAGGAAGTCAAATGAGAAAATGTACATAAAGGACTTTGTGAAGGCCCTTGACTAGATTACGATCTCTTTGAGGACAGGGGTAGCTTCACTTTTGTCTTTGTATGCACATTGCTTAGCATGGTGAATCATGCATAGCAGGTGCTTCATAAATATTTGTTGATGGATTGATGATACTAGTATCTATTAGCTGTTATTATCATCTCATTTAGCCCTCACCACACTTCATTGTGAAGTAGATTGGATAGGGTTTTATTATTCCAGTTTTACATATGGAGCATATTAACAGAACAGTGAATTAGTAGAGTTTTCCTAGTTATCCCATGGCAGAACCCACTAGTTCAGGTCTCCTAACCTTTAACTTTGTGTTATTTTTCATATACTTTTCATTGCTATAAACTGAGTCTCTCGAATCATAACTGAGTGCTTTAAGTTTAAATTCACATATTTGTGCTGCCAGATTACAGAACCCTCTTTGGCTAGGCAGCAATCACACAGCAACAGCCTGTTATGGGCTTAGGGATGGCGAGCCTGGTAGTCGGCTCCTCCGATAAGCTCTCTTTGTCTTAACCTCCTCCCTTTATGGTTCTTCTTGGCCTGCTCCCAAATCTACAGTATTAAACTCTATAATCCCACTTTTAATAATGCTCAGGATATTTGCTTCCCTGGGGAATCGTGATCACAGAGGTGGACGGCATTAAAAATGAAGCAGAATGCCATGCTGAGCATGTGCCCTTTAAACACATGGGCATGTGTATTTTCTGATTTAGTTCTTCTCACATATGTAAGCATATGTATATGTGTGTATATGTTTTCTCACGGCACTCAAAATTTAAATATGTTGTTGGCAGAGACCATGTTTTATTAAATACATCAAAAGCATAGTTTTGTGTTGACCATTTAGCTGAAATGATTGCAAATTTGCTTTGGAAATGGAGTGGCTGTTTTCTTCTAAATCCAAGTTTTTGTTCATTTTGGTTTTTTAAAACATATCTAAAGCAGAATTAACATCCCTAGCTTAAAAAGTAAACTCATGCCTTGTGAATTCTAAGCATCATTGTATGCTGTGCTTTTATTTGAAATGTTTAATATAAACTTAAAAAAATGTGAGTTGTAATCAACATGAAGTTTTGTTTCCATTAAAAAAAATAATTTTTGGTGGATCGCTTTTTATACCCTTGACATGGATAATCCAGTAATCAAGAGGAAACACTTAAAAATAATTGGTGGAGAAAAGAGAAAAGAAATATACAGAGTTACTAATATACACCAGGGTTTAAGCTGACATGAAATTTTATCTTAATTATCGGACAAATTTGTACTCCCACTATTTAATTCAATTTGCATGCATCGGTAGACACTTATTAAAGGTAATATTACATCTGTCATTTTAAGACTGGTGAGAATTTTATCATATGAGCTGCATGAGAAAGCTACTCTATTATGTACAGAGCTCTTTTGTATGTCTTAAAATCACCAGCATTGCATCCTAATTAAGTATTTTTCAAAAATTCTTCTTTGGAGCAAACCCATTCTTGTCCGTTTTTGTCCATCTTGTAAGCTATTTAGAAACAGAATTGACTTGCCAGTGGTAGGACTCTCCTCCTCTTTGATTTCCCCATTCCAAATGAGAAATAAGCACTTTCCTAATGAAATGTCAACAGAAATGAACATACCAATAAGATTTTCCAAGAACTGGGCAGGATATATACCTGATTTTGACCAAAGGCTTTGAAAATGCACCCACAGTATTTATCGTAGTGCTCTACAAAGATATTTGGGAGTTATGGTGTCAGCTGGTACAAAAATAAACTATTATCCCATTGCCTAGAACACACTTAGCAGAATGAGTTCCACACAATAAGGAGTTAGTGAGGGAGACGGGACTATGAAGTCACCTGTTTAGGGTAACAAGACCTGTTCCTCTATTTACAACCAGGGATTTCCATTGGATATTGACATAGAACTAAATCCATCCTGAAATCTCGGCTCTGAATGCCAGGACTCCAAAAAGTTTTGCTAGAAATCCATTTTCACAACAGATGTTTCGAATTACATACATTCTCAAACATCAACCATCTTGGTTTTAAAGTTTTTTTGTATCCATCTACCAATGAAATAAATGTTTGAAAAACAGGAGGAAAAAATGCTGGTAAACATTGGAGAGAAGTTATAAATGGTTTCTAGGATGTATATAGAGGAGCTATTCAGGTATCCCTGGCCAGTGGGATGGGAAGTAGCTAAGAAGGTGATATGATAAATTTACTTTTTCTTATTGATATGAACTCTCCTTGAACTGAAAGATCCTGACACTCTGTTAATTATCTTTTTTACTTATCTCCAAGTCCCAGAGTGAGTTTGTTGTCTTCACAAACTATATTAATCAGTCAATAGGTCAATAAACATTTATTAAGCGCCTAGAGAGTACTAAACACTGGGGATATAAAGAAAGGTAAAAGACTCCCTGCTTTTGAGGAGCTCACGATCTAATGGAGAGACAACATGTAAATAGTTATGTACAAACAAATTGTTACAGTATAAATTAATGCCTGGGAGCAGGATTTCCTTGCTTTTGTTCAAAGCAAAGCTATCACATTTCCATCATAATTAATGAGGTAAAAGCTCTCATGGAGGCCCAAGTCCGCTGTTATAACAATTTAGAACTAGAAATGACCTTAGTAGCTACCTAAATGTCCCTTCTGTCATTTTATAGATGAAGAAACTGAGACCCAGAGAGGGGAAATGATTTGCGCTTGGTCACAGAGATAAGTGACAGAACCAGGATTCAAGACTAGGACTTCTGAGTCCAAATCCAGGGCTGTTCTCCAACATGGTTACCTCTCCAAAGTAATCAGTGAGGCTTCCCAACTAGCCATTCTGCCAATGCTCCAAGATGTTTTAATGCATATTATTTTTAAAAAATACAAAGACAAAGCATCAGCTGGTCAAAATTGTAATATTACCTGTTGAATTAAATCATTGAAGTTCTAAAAATTGTTGTTTTTTTAAAATCTCTCTCCACCAACTCCAATTTTCTACACTTGAGATGTACCTAAGTCTCCAAGACTGACATTTCTGTCTTGAATCTGCTTGGTATCTCTTGGTGGCATTTTCTGACAGAGTTTCTATCTTCCTGCCACTCACTTCCAAGAGGTAAATATTATAAGGTGTGCTTTACAGGTGGGTGAAGGGAGGTGTTACTTTTCCCTGATCCAGGAGAGCTGGATGAATAATTCATTGGCGCCTCATGGAAAGTCCTCTTGGAGACTTCTGCTGGATATGCCTGAGCCGCCCATGCCAAGGAACCTGGGACCTTCCAAACAGTCACTGGGTGCAGTGTCAAAGAACAGTCAATCAATTTCACCAGAAACGTGAAGAGAACAGGTTTTTCATGCCTGTGAGTTGGTAGGGAGCCAAATGTGTGTTGCCATTTGATGGTAAAATCAGTGTACACCTGTTCCGACCAGCTGTCAACATAACCTGTGTCAGAAGCATGTGTCAGAGCTATGCGGGCCCGAACCGTGAGCCGTGTCTGTGTGACAGTGAAAACAGACAGAAAAAAGGAACTTGGGGACCAGAAGAGGAGGAGTCTGCCATGCCATTTCAGGGACACAGATGTGCGAGGAGTGTGATAAAAGAAGGAAACATCTGAGAGAATAAGCTCAAACAAAACAGCAAATGTCATTTGCATTATGTAATTACGGTCGACCAGTGAGTCCTTTGTAATAACACTCTGCAGGCCAATGGTAAACCCACTGTGAGTGATAAAAAGGCCCCAGCTTGAAAAAAGGTCACTGTGAATTAGTATATATTTGCTGATTAATTCGGAGTGCTCTGATCATAAATTTTATAGTCCGGCGGCCCTGGTCTGGAGCAAGGCTGCCTCTTATGAAATTCAAATGGCTTCACTCAGCGGACTAACATGAGAGTTTGGCATTGTGCTTTATGGAAAACTTTATCCACCAGACACCACGTACACAGTACATCTAAGCAGGGAGGAGGCCATACGGATTCATGTTTCTGGGGCTACATGCCCTTCTTTATGTGCTCTTTAGCCCTGACTGCACACACAAACATTTAAGCCCTCAGCGTTTCAGATGCTCTAGATGCAAATAGATTAGAAGGTGCAGTGCCCTTTTAGGGAATAAATGCCCCTTGAGTCTGGTATAGCAGAATGAGACTGAATTGCTTACAAATGGATCTGCCTTGATGGTAAGACTTCTATAGTTTGAAACCCTGGTGCTTTGGAATATGTGACCTTTTGAATCTGCATGATGGGAACTTCTTGTACCAGTTAAGAAAAAAGGGAGCAGATTGCGAAGACAAAGTAATGTAAATAAAGGCAGTGTTAACCTACCTAAACGCAATGATTGGTTGAAGGCTAGCAAACTCTTTTCTTCAAGAGACTGACACTCCTGTGAAAAACCACAAACACAATTCTTACCAATGATCTTTATGGGTTTGTCCTCAATCTATTTACTGGTTAAGATTTACTGATTGATCAAGAGATCCAGGCAGAGTGGATTTGCAAGCTGGTCGTCACTTCCACATTCCCTTCTCCAGGATTTCCTGAAATTCTTAGAAGGTCTCTACAGGACACAGCATGAAAAGTGTCAAGAATACTGCATTTGGAATCAGAAGACTTGGATTTTATTCCAACTCTGCCTCTTACAAGTTGTATGGCCTTGGATGAGTAATTTAACTTCTCTGGATATCATTTCTGCATTGGTAAAATGAGGGAATTAAATTAAATCACATCTAGTGTTCCTTTCATCTTTATATCTAATGTCTCTCTTCTCCCTTGTATGATATATGTATATTTTTACTAAGTTTTCTTTTTTTAGTCACAACCATTGCTATTTATACAACATCCATTGTGACAAAGAAAAACAGTTCAGTAAAACCAACCTATATAGTCTGATACTTTATGCAGTATTCCACACTCATAGCTTTCCACCTCTCTTTTGAAAGGAAGGAAATGTCTCAGGGCATAAGCTTCACAGTTCTTCTCTGGAGGCTAGAAGTGATTGGAGCTTCATTTTAAGGATCTTTGCAGTTACATTATTATGGTTCTTATGAAGATTGTTCCCAGGTTCTGCTTACTCAACCCTGCATTGGTTCATACAAGCCTTCCTTCTTAAGATTATGAGCTGAAAGGGATCACAGAGATTGCATAGTCCTCTCTTTACATTAGGATAAGGAAATTTTGATGCTAAGTCCTAAGTTCTTTCCACTATGGAAATAAGAATGCAAAAATTTCTTGCTTGGTCTACCTAGGGTCTACAACTCTAGACCTGGAGTCAGGAAATCCTGAGTTCTAATGTGACCTCCAGGACTTACCAACTGTGTGACCCTGGGTAATACACTTAACTTCAGTGTGCTTCAGTTTCTTCAACTGTAAAATGAGGATAATAATGTACCTCCTAGAGTTGTGAACATCAGGAAAGATAATGTTTGTAAAGCACTTAGCACAATGCTTGACATCTGGTAAGGGCTCAATAAAATGCTTGATCCCCTCCCTTCTTCTGTCTTCCTAATCCCCGGTACTATTTCTCACAAAAGGATTGGGGACTCCTGCTCTCCAGTTTTGTATTGTCCACTATTGTCATCCAGTATTGTCAACAGTGAGAACTGGGGAAAAATAATTCAGAATTCTTTAATAACATTTGATATTGATGAAGTTACATGGGCAACAAGATGGAAGACTAGAAATTTTCTCTGATCCCCATGATCTTTCAGACCTCTCCAAAACAGAAATTATCCACCAAAAATAAAGCAACTTTGGTTCTCTCCAGGGTCTAGGACACCTAAAACCTAAAAAGAGGTTAAAATATAGTAATTTAAAAAAACCATGAACTGATGGTCACTGACTCTGAGCTCATTTAGCACTCCCTTACCACCTTCCACCCAACCTACAGCAAGTTGGCAGAACCAAATACCCAAGACCTAAACCCACACTCTGGTCCCCTCTCTTCCTCCCTACAGGACTTTGAAGACTATGACTCCAAGCTGTGGAAGTTTGCTCCAGGACATCTAGTGCTGAGAAAAGTAGCACACCAGGAGGGTTTTGGAAGCAAAAGCATGCCAGGGGACCAAGACAGACAGCTAATGCTTCAGTAGACAAACTCATAGCAACAAAGCTCTGAAGTCAGTGCCAAAACAGATAACCCAATAGCACCACTGCTTCAAAGCTCCAAAGTTTAAGTGCCAGAGGAGACTTACAGAAGCACAACAGCTCTCTGAACTGCTTGTATCAGCCCAGAAAATTGAGGAACAGAGGGAGTGGGACAGGATACTTACTGTATGTGTATTGGGGGAAGGAGGTATTGTACAACACTCCTCTAAGCCTGAAGGAAAGAAGTCAACATCTAGCTGGGGCCAATTTCATCCACCCTCAAGTTACTTGGAGGCAGAGACCAAACCATGAATTGCCCAGTGTGAGAAGAGGCTGAGACACTGAGACCTAGCATCCAAGGAAAGCACCAACAGAGGGAAGATAGTCAGAAAGTGAACAGTAGTAGAAGACAAGAGAGGAAAAAAACACTAAAATTATCAAAAATCTCAGGGGAAAAAATTCAAAGACTTTGTCCATAAGCAGATAAATCAATACCATAGTTCCTTCCGTTATTGTTTTCCCTGTTGACTTATGTGCAAAGTCTTTGAATTTTTTTCCCTGAGATCTTTGATAATTCAGTGTGTTTTTCCTCCTTTGTGTTCTACTACTGTTCACTTTCTGACTCTCTCCCCTCTGATAGTAGTTTCCTTGAGGGCTAGGTTCTAAGGTAACCTACACGAATAACAGAGAGAACAGTAAGAAATTTCTTTCTAAATGTACACAAGAAGACAGGGGTGAGAGTGATAGTCTGGTGAGGTCATGGTGAAGATGCGGACATGGAGCATTATAGATGGAATCTGGTGATATTTTGCCAATAGGTGAATCAAAGTTTTTTGTTTGTTTTTGTTTTTTAGCACTCTAACACTGCATGAGGGGGTACATGAAAGGGTGGGGTAGTAGGTGAATAAAGAGCACTATGTGATGCATGAGGGTCAAATCTTGGGCTAGCCTCTAAAGAGGGGAAGATGACCTCCGTGGTCTCAGAAAGAGAGGATCCTATAGGAGAGTGAGTGAAGAGAAGGGGAGAAGCATTGAAAAGAGAGAAAGAAGGAAACCTTGTTTTGCTGGTAAAATGAGGTTCTACAGATGAAAACTCCTTCGGGTGAAGAGAGATGTTTTATGAATGGAGATAGGGACCTTGTGCTGGGCACGGTCTGGGGAAATTGGCCCTTGCAAAGTCTATTTGTCCTAAATCAGGAGGAGGGGAATTATAACTCCTGATGGCAACTGGCACCTGGGCGAGTGGGAGTTCATGGACCCAGAGGAGAGTTTTTGAGATAAATAGAGGGGAAAAGGTAATGGAAAAGAGTATAGATTAGTGGTGGGCTGCACAGTCAGGGATGTTATAGGGATAAGGGGCTACCATGGGGAAGTGTCCTCTCTGACAACTGCAAAAATTGGCATTGTTCTTTAAAGTGAGACAATGAAAAAGGGTAATCTGTAGGGCAAGCTCTAAAAGACACTGGAAGAAGCTGTCATTTTTGTCAATTAGCATAGTATCAAGTGAAACCTCAGAGTTGTTTTGATTTACATTTCTCTTACTATTAGTGATTTGGATCATACTTTCATGTGGTTGTGAATAATTCATCTCATACCCTCATCTCTGTGCTTTTATTCTCATAGACCCCCTAGTTAAAATGAGCATTTCTTTTCTTTTGCCTAAACAATCCATCTGCCAACTTTACTTTCCAAATACTGAGCCTCATGCATACCCTGTGGTCTAAGGGATGTTGCAAAGAAAGGGTATTGTGACCTTTAACTGCTATGTGTGAGTAACATTTTTTCTATTGTTATCATGTGATCCAGCTTTTAATTACATTTGATTTTTATTGATGTCTACATTTTATGTGCGTTTTATGTGGTTGACCCTCCATTCTCTAAACAGATTATAGATTCCTGGAAGTCAAAAATGATGTCTCTAATTCATCCACAGCACCTAATGTAGAGTTGGGAAAGCTGTATGGATTTCTGCTTGTTCAGACTGATTGAGCATCTACAATGACTACTACTACTTTGATCATCTACAGCTACTACTACTACTACTACTACTACTACTACTACTACTATTACTACTACTAGATAACATTTGTATAGTGCTTTAAGATTTGAAAAGCACTTTACATCTGTTATCTCATTTGCTCCTCACTACAATCCTATGAAACAGGTACTATTATTATTTCCATTTTACAAAGGAGAAACTGAGTCTGACAGGGGTTGAGTGATTTGCCCAGGGTAGCTAGTATCAGAGACAGGATTTGAACTCATGTCTTCCTAACCCCAAGTCCAGTGGTCTAATATGCTACCTAGAGGATTCTTTTTATTAAAATCTAATAATTTTAAAAAGGAGAGGGTCAGGGTAGATCTGAAATATAGGACCAGGTTGAAGGGAATGTGCTGCAGACAAACACTAAAACAAAGGCAATCTTGCCTAGGGCTGTAATATAGACCTTTTTCCCCTTAGCTCCCCAGTTATTTTTATTAAAGTCAGCATTCAAGACACGGAAGGCTTTTGTTGTTCAGTCATTTCAGTTAAGTCTGATTTTTTGTGACCCCATTTGGGGTTTTCTTGGCAAAGATTCTAGAGTGGTTTGCCATTTCCTTCTCCGACTGGTAGGCTCTACTTAGGCCATAATATTGAGGGTCAACAAATTTTCTGGCCATGGCCAAGTTAATCTGATGTTAAACATACAAACTAACAAAACAGTAAAGGTTAAAAAAAAAAGTAGTGTGTGTGTGTGTGTGTGTGTGTGTGTGTGTGTGTGTGTGTGTGTGTGTGTATGGTGAGAGAGTACAGGGCAAAGGTCAATTTTCTTAGCTGTGATTTCTTGTTATTCCTTCAGAATTGATTTGTTGCCTGGATTCAATTACTCTTGACTTGGCCCTCAATAAAAACACCTATTTAGATCCAGCTAGAAAAATCACTTTGACCTCATATCATAGTACAAACAAATAACTAAATAGCCCAAGAACGATTTACTTAAAATAATAAGCATTTTGATATCAAGAAAATACATTGAGTACTTTCAAAATCTGTACCTCCAACAAAGTAATTTTTCTTCTTCCAATTTTCAGGGGCACAAGCTTAAGTCCAGTCTGGCCCCAGCCCTTGCACTAAGCTCATTCTAGGAAATCTGGAAACAGTGGGGTAGTAACTTAACATCACCATAAGAAGGAACTATGAGCCAGATATTAGAGATGTGGCTCTTTAAAGTTATTTGGGCTATATTGGGAAAATGTTACTAGTACAGATGAAACTTTAAAAGTATATACATTTTCCTCCTGAGAGCTGGTTGTTAAACATTTTCTCCTTGGAATGAATCTAGCATGATCTTACTGGCATGATGCTCTATGAAACTAAGCTAACTAGTCCCTGGATTCATAACCCAGCATGTTTTCATTAAAGTCTGCCAAGAAGCCTATCCTTAGCAATTTAGTATAGGAGGGAGGCAGAGGAATTTAAGGGAAAGAACATGAGAAAAACCTGCAGAGTTCCTGTGTGAGGATCCTGCCTCTGACACCAGCTGCACGGACATTTAGAAACCCGCTTGACCTCTTTGGGCCTCTATGTCTTTGTCTATAAGATGGGGATCATGATATCTGTATTGTATACCTCATGCAGTTATTATAAGGATGAAATGAGATTAAATATAAAGCTCTTTGCAGACCTTAAAATACACTATAAGTGTTAGAAGTTCTAATTATTAAATTAAGTGCAAATATACACAGAGCATGGAGATATGATTTACCTTTGGATGGTTCTTGGTAAAGCCTATTTTGGATATTTCAGTGGCCATAATTGATGAGGGGAAACACCATTGTCAGCCTATTCATTCGACATGGATTAAATACCTGCTTCATGCAAAGCAATGTGCTAGGCCCTTTGACATGGGCCCTGCCCTCAAGTAGCTTACTAGTCTAGTAGGGTGGACAAGGCATGTACATAAATAACTAAAACATAAGAATATGCTTATTGCAGGCCTTACCAAGATGTTCTGGGAATTCAGGGCAAGGAGTGAACACTTCTGGCTGGGCATAGGGGGAACCCAAACCTCAACTAGGTCCTTCCATAACCTGGGCCAATATGAATTTCTACCCACAAACCCACATATTGGGACCTCTGGTCCAACCACATTAAACTGTCTGTAGGAAAAAATGGCATTATTAGGAAAATGGAAACTTCTAATGTATTACTTTTCTTTTCATGGTTTTTCCAAATTGCTGACCTAGTTTCTGATTCATGGGGCTCTGCCAGAGAAAAAAAGAATTAGTTTAAACACATATACAATTTTTTTTCAATAGGTTTTATGCCATGTAGTGTTCCAAAAACTGGTCAAAATCTACTTTGTGCTGGTCTTCTTGTAAATTTCTCCTCCTTCACCCTAGCCTGTCTGCCCAGGCCAGATCCCATCCAGGGGGCCCAGCAGGAACAGGCACCATTAGAAGCCCTCCTCCATCCTCTGCAACCCTTCTACCAATACCACTTCTCCTTTGTTCCCCCTGGCTGGATGCTGATGCCCCATTTCCCTTCCTCTGGGACAAACAGTTTCTACATTCCTTTTGGAAAATTTCTTCCCAATGGCCATGGACCCTCCACTGGACTACAATTTGTAGGATGGGCATGGCAGTTCACACTATTTGGATTAGCATGGAATTACTATCTACACTTCTTGTTAAAATGGAAGAGCACTAAGCCTTATTATCTGTCCTGCTACTATCCCCTCCCAAGTGCTAATCATTGCCATTTTATTTATCAGTACACCCTAAGTGCCCTGGGCCTTGACATCTACCCTACAGCTGGACCCTCTTAAACATTTTATATCCCTGAAAAAAGAATGTGAGCTCATTGAAGAAACTGTCTTGGTTTTTCTACTTGTGTCACCAATGCTTCTCACAAAGTAGAATGCTTAATAAATGCTTTTTTATTTATTTGTTTGTTTTTCTTTATTTTCTTCCTCTAAGCGGGAGGGAGGAATCAAGCTTCCATAGATATCATGAGAAAAATAGAAAATTGAGGAACATTTCAGTAAATTTAACCAAGGCAGAGAACTAAATTTGATCATCTAAGTTCCCAGTTTTTTTTTTTATAGTTCAATAGTTTTTCTTCCAGAATTAACTATGTAACTGCTGTTTCTCCATTTCTCTTTCCTCTTTGTTGACATCCAATTATATCTATACACATTCTAAACTGTAGCACTTGCAGCCCCATCCCTCTCTGCCATTACAAGTCACTAAATTCTTTGGCCATTCTAGAGGGAAAGCAATTCTTCCTCATTGTGAGAACAGTCTGTTTACTCAGAATGGCTGAGCCAATAATTGACCATGATGTACATGAAGACTAACCTATTGGTCAGGTCCTTCTTCGGTTCCTGAAGACCTAAGAGACAAAATTAATCTCCCTCATTTTATTCCAAAAACAATCAAAGTAGATATATTCAGGAGTCAGCAAGGCAGATGTATAGGCAGATAGAATTAGGCTTTGTGAGTTAAGGGGCTTCCCTTGTTTTATTTCTTAGTCTACTTGTCACAGTGTTTGAAATTTAACCATTAGACACTCTAAAGGACAGTCTTCAAGAGACTGCAATTACAATGAGGAAAGACATTTGGTCCTTTGGCAGTCAAAACTTTAGCTGGTTATTTTGTATATTTGGATTGAGTAAATTGAGGAAGGCCTTACAGTAGGGAAAAAGACACAGAAAGGGGAAGTTAGAGGTCACCAGGGACAAACTTTAAAGAACTCATCTCCAGAATCTGAAACAGAAAAATACACCCGAGGAATTTTGTTTTGATTTTCAAAGACTAGATATTTAACTAAGAGAAGAGTCTAGGTCATTATTCAATGGAATCCCCTTATCACCTTGATGAGCATATAGGGTGATAAGTCTTTTGTGTTGTATTTGTTACTGTATTGTCCTAGAGAAGATATTCTCCTTGGCATTTCCTGAAGACACAATTTTGCTAATTGGGGATGTCCTACAAATAAATTGGCTGGTCTGAACTGCTGTGTTTGAAGAAAGCTAAAAGGACCTATTCTCTCTTTTCCCTTCTTCCAGAGACATCCTGAGATTGCAAAAGAGCCAAGAGCTAAGTTGGTGTTTTTGTTGTCTAGATGTGTACTTTTCTTCTCTTGAAATACCTGGGAGGAAGTTGCTCCTCATCAAGTTGTTCTGATTCTCCATGACCCTATTTGGGGTTTTCTTGGCAAAGATACTGAAGTGCTTTGCCATTTCCTTCTCCAACTCATTTTACAAATGAGGAAACTGAGGCAAACAGGGTTAAATGACTTGCCAGAATCACACAGTTATTGTGTCTGAGGATAGATTTGAACTCATAAAGGTGATTCTTCCTGACTGCTCTATCCACTAAGTCATAATCCAGGTGAGTGACACTGTGACATGTAGGTCCCTACATAGAGTACAGCATGGTTCAAAGATTCCATTAAGAAATGGTAGAAGTGAAAAACTCATGGTCTTTGGGCTAGAAAGGGGTTCTTAGGATCAAAGATTTCTTTATCCTGGCTGAGACAGAGGTCCAGACAGTGAAATAATGAGAGCACTGGATTTGAACTCAGAGGATCTGAATCCTATGTTACCTTAGGCAAATCATTTCTTTTGCACCTCAGTTTCTTCAACTGTAAAATGAGGGCATAATAATCAATAATAGTTCTGAGGTTCCTTCCAGTTCTAAATCAATAATTATATGATAGGGAATTGAAATTGGAATGGTGATTTCATTGGTATGATGAACTCCAAGGTGAAAAATCTCCCTCTACCACAGCAGGTAGTTTTAGAGAATTGACTAGAGAATAGAGCAGCTAAATGCCTTGTCCAGAGTCATCTAGCCAATGTGAGTCAGAGAAGTCAGCTATTTATCTGCTACACTACAATGCTTTTCATGAAGCTATGCTTCTATGGTCATTTAGCCCAACACAATAACAATCATTAGCCTTCTATTCCCAATGCAGAATTAATTCTGTTGGTTACTTATGGACCAAGGTGATGGCTAGTGCCATTTTAAACATTTTGACCAGTTTCTGGATCCATCCTCAAAGTAACTGATAGTTTTCTCTGATCCAACTTGCTAATGAGTGGCATTAGAGATCATTTTGCCCACATAGCTCATCTACAGATTGGGATCAGCGATCTCAGTGTAGACTGGCCCTTCAGTCTTTAACAGCTGGATACAGTAGCTATACTTTTAGCCAGCAGAGGAAGTCAAGAACAAGAATGTTCAGATAATATGAATATAATTCATTATTCAAATCTGCAAGTGATGAACTGAAAACAGAGGGAAGAATAATCACAGTGTCATTATTTTTATTAGTCTGGTTTTACAAACCTAGCGTGAAACATTAAAGTAGATCAGGTTGAGATTTCCCACTCTATGGTGACAAATTTACTTCCAGGGGATATTGATAGAGGAAAAGTAGAGCAGACAGGTTTTCTGCAGCAGGTTTGCTTTCCTATTAGTAGCCCTATTAAATATTTTCTGGTATCTGAGAGCTCTTTAAAAGTCCTATCATTAGTTATCCTTTAAAGTCGGGGGCAGTGACTAGGAGAGAATGGATGGGATTTTGTGGGCCTCTTTTTAGTTAAGACAATCTTCAAAGCTTTTAAATCATTGTAGCATGACTAATAAAGGCCAAACAAGCAGGTTATATAAAGCTTTCCATAAGAAACAAGGAATTTTGTGTGTTATAGCAAAATACTATCCAGAAATGAGGCATTAATAGACTTTAATGGAAAGAAGAGTCACACCACATTCATTTTATTTCTGTAGTGTACAGTATCCTTGATCTTTTGGAAAGGACCTTATAAAGTTCAGTTTCATTCAGAACCCGATGAAGGTCATTAGGAACACACTATAGACATCTTAGTTGAGCCTGAGCACTGATTGAGGCTTCCCAAGGGAAAAAATAAAATAAAACAACTCTGGACAGAATTTCCAGAAACCTTCTCCTTGAGACTGTTTTTTTATGATGTGGCTAGGATGCTTTTGAAGGAAAGAAAAGGCATTGACCCAGAGCTGCTGCAAGTATGAAGAGGCTTATCTACAGGCAGAGGGGTAATCCTCTATATAACATGCTCTGAAGAAGCATGCTTCTCTTGCCTAAGAATAACTCCTCCTCCACCCTGACCCAGGTACCATAGTGACTGAATTTCTACCACTACAGATTCATTCCTTTAGGTTGTCTCCTGAAAACACTCATTTAAAATATGAGACAGTATGCTATAGTGAATATTGTCCCAAGACTTGGAATCAAGAAGATCTAGGTCTGAATCTGACTTTACACACTAGCTGTGAGACCCTAGACATTGGACTCAATATTCTCTGAGGTCCTTTACAGATTTAAATCTACGATGGTTTGAAAATATAAATCCCCTTTGGAGAGGTAACATCTGACCAATTCATATATAGCTAATAAAGATGAATCCTTGTGGTTCTTATGTGCAGGGAGTACTACAAAGGATGGAAGTAGGATCAAGAAGCAAAAGAGAAAGAGATCAGGTTTGCCTATTTCAAAAACTGGCCACTGCCTGGTTCTAACTGGAAGAAAAACATGAGTGTTCTTCTCAGTCTGAAAATCCAAGTGATGCTTACTTATGTAAACATGAACTCAACCAACCAGACTTTGCACAAACATGGCATATGAGCATGGAAGTATACATGAGACCTTTTTCTTTGATAGCCAGACACATAAAAACACACAGACATACCCCACATCCAAATGAATATAATCCCTTCAAAGTAGTCACTTTGGGAGATTGTACACAATATTATCACGACTGGACATATTTCTTTGCATCCATCATCATGTTTTCTCACTGACCACTCCCTACCAGGAAAATCTCATCACCTAGAAACTCCATCACCACAGAGACTGCATCACACCTCCTTAGTGCCCACAGTAGCCTCTGCCCTTCTGATTGGGAGACTGGAGAATGGGGCAAACATTCCTCAAAAAGTTCCCATTTAAAGAGGGCTCAGAAACTCAATTTACTTTTCATTTCCCACCAGCTACACTGCTTGAATTCTACTCTATCATGATGCCCCAGCACCAAGTACTCCTTCCTCATTTAATTTCCTTTTGAATGTTATCTTCCCTCATTGGTTTGTAAGCTACTTGAAAGTAAGAACTGTCTTTTTTATTTGTATCCCTAGACCTTAGCACTAGGCCTTCTCTCCTATGTGCTTAGAATCCTTTTGGACGTTTCGAGAGTCCTCACAACCATTTCTTCATAGGAGCTCCGAAGAATACAATATAATAAGATAAAATGTAAACATGCTGCAATTCTTCCATGAACCTTTACAAATCTGAATAGATACAGTCATAAGTGTCCATGATTTTTAGACCTGGGTTTCAACTGTGCTTCACTTTACTATAAACTGGTGAAGGACCCTGTGGTAGATTCTGAGGCGACTACCAATCCAGAGAGTGGGGCTCCAGGCCAGGAGTGCTGAGAATAAGAGGGTGAAGTCCCAGAAGGACTTGTTTCTGCCCCCAAGACAAACTGTCAATCCTTCCAGTTAAGCCTCACTTCTTATCTATACCAGCTGCCACTCCATTGTATTCACACCCTTTGCCCTTCCATTGTCCATTTATAGTCACAGAAGAATAATCAGATCAGTTCTGTCATAGTACCTATAAAGAGTTTGTCAGTCTATTTCCCTTTGGCTCCCTTCATCAACCCTGCAACTTTCCTAACCACGATATGTTTTCCTGGGTACCACTCACTTATATTTGTTGTGTTCCCCCTCCCCCATTTCCCCATTAATAGGTAAGTTCCTTGAGGGCAGGAACTATATTTACTTTTTTTCATTTGTATACTCAGTACTCAGCATTTGCTTGGCATATAACAAGACCTTAACAAGTGATTGATTCCTTTCATTTGTTTGTTTGTCTGTTCACTCGTTCATTTGTTTGTTCGTTCATTCCTTCCTTCCTTCCTACAGTCCATTCTATTGTTAGGTCTTATTTAGAAAAGTCCCTTCTTTTAATATTGTGAAACGATGTGCCCCTATGGAACATGGATACCCATCTCCAGACATGGTCTGACAAAGACAGCATACAGTGATCCCACTTCCTATGTTTCAGACCCTTCAAAGCAAATATAATTTTTTCCAGTAGCCATTCGGTTCCTCCAGGCCAAAGACTGTACAGATGGAGCCTCCAGGCCAATTGCAGAGAAATCTAAGCTTGAAAATTTGGCTCTGGGAATCCATTTTTAGTGAGAACTGACCGGGCATGTCACTGCAGTGTGTATAATCCAGTGGGCTCCATAATTTAATAGAGAAATAACATTACCCATTCCAATCAGCAGAAAATGATTATAGGTGAATGTGCTTTGGAGACTAATACTTATTCTTTGATGCATAAATAATATCATTCAAAATTCCAGCACCATGAGATGTTAATCTTTCACAGGGAAATGAGAGAACATTTTTATTTTCTGAACTTAATAAACACCAAATAAAATAAGCATTTTCATATACAAAGTAGATGAAAAAGAGATGATTTTTGCATGAAACTGAATCTATCATGTAGAAGTTATTTTTCCTTTTAAGTATATAATAAATTCAACCTATAACTTTCAAAGCTGACCTATTTGTCTGTGTTTCCTTCTATGCATTTAAAAAAATGCTTCAATAACTTTCTTTTTCTTTTCTTTATCTTTTCCTTTCCTTTTTTGGGGGGGTGGTGGTGGTAAGGAGGAGAAATCCTATCACCAGCTCCTCTCTTCCTACCACTCTCCTTGGTCCCCATATCAAGGGAAAAAGAAATAGAAAAAGAATAAAATCTTTTTTAATAAATATGCATAGTAAAGTAAAATAGATTCCTACATTTGAGAAGGATGGGAAAACTTGTTTGTAGCTGGAAAGATAAGCAGAATACATGGGGAATGTCAGAATTCTAGCCAAACTCTCAGCCTAAGGAAGAATAGTTAATGAATAAAATAATAGTCAGTGCCCCAAACAGTGAGATGCAGAATCCTATTCACTCCTTCATGGCAATGACTGACATTTAATTATTGTCTTTTTTTGTGCTCATAATTTCATTCTTATAATTCACTGTAAAGCCTTTGGAACCCCTAGAAAAAAGTCAGATTGAGTGAGAAAAAAGATAAAATGAAATTGGAGGCAGTGGGATAAAATGCTATCTTGTAGGTGAAACAATAATTCAAGATGACAAGTTAAGGTAGCATCATTCTGCGAGAGGAGTGGAAATCAGCATCTTAATTTCCCTGGACTCCTCAAGGCCTAATGCAGAATGTGTTGTGGAAAGTGCACTGGCCAGGAGTCAAGGGGAGATGGAGTTGTGTTTTAGCTGGAGTTGTCACTACTAAAATACTATGAGAATCCTTACACTTCTCTACCGTATCCCTGATGAAGGATCATTCCACTGTACTCTTCCTGTAATAACGAACTCATTCTTTCTCAAGCAGTCCATTCCACTTTCTGGAAAAAAAAAATATCACAACTCTTTTAGGAAGATTTTAATCATGTTGAGAAGAAATCTTTGTTTTCCACTCACTGTTTATATTCCTTGACAATTTATCAGTTGGGGATTGGATCATGTTTTCATAAACTTGAGTCAGTTCCCTATATATTTGAGAAAAAAATGCCTTTATTAGAGAAACTTGTAAAATGTTTTGATATTATTTCATTGTCTATTGTTATCTTCTTATCAAGATGGAGTTTCCCTGATTATCTCTTTTAATTAGTTTTATTTTTGCTTTTACTTTGTCTGAGATCATGATTGCTATGATACTTTTTTATTTCTTTTTTAGTTCAGCTGAAATATAACAGATTCTGCTCCATCTCCTTATTTTAACTCTGTGTGTGTCTTTCTGTTTCAAGTGCATCTCTTGTAAACAATATGGTGTTGGATTCTGGTTTCTAATCCATCTGCTCTCCATTTCTGTTTTATGGGTGAATTTATCCCATTGACACTCACAGTTATGATTACTGTCTGTATATTTCCCTTCGCCCTATTTTCTTCTGTTTATACTGCTCTCTTTGTCTTGTCACTTCTCAAAAGTCTATGTTGCTTTTGACAGCTGCCTCCCTTAAACTGTCCTCCCATTTATCAGATCCTTCCCTTTCTCTTATTCCCCTTCTATTCCTATTAACCTATTGGACAAGATAGATTTCTATATTCATCTGACTCTGTGTATATGTGCACACACACATACTTATATATATATATATATATATGCCCCTCTTTGAACCAATTCCATTGAGATTGGGTTTCAAGCATTGTTCCTCATGCATGCTCCCTATTTTCCCCTCCACTTAAAAACTCTTCCTTGTGTGCCTCTTTTGTGTGGGAAAAAAATTTCCCCACTCTGCTTCTCCCTTTTCTCCTAGTAAATTTCTCTTTCTCACCACTCCCTTTTTTTGAGATCATCCCAAAATAATCCATCCATAGAGATGTCCTCTGTCTAGGTAGAATGTTTCTAACTGCCCTAATAATGATAAAGTTTGTAGGAATTACATGTATTATCTTCCCATGTAGGGATATAAGCAGTTTAAGTTATTTAGTCTTTAATTTTTCTTTCAATGTTTACCTTTGAATGTTTTTCTTCAGTTTTGTGTTTGAATATCAGATTTTCTGTTCAGCTCTAATCATTTGCTTGAAAGTCTTCTTAAATACTCATTTCCTGTGGAAGATTATACTCAGTTTTGTTCAGTAGTTTGTACTTGGTTGTAATGCTTGCTTCTCTACCTTCCAGAATATCATATTCCAAGCTTTCCATTCCTTTAACATGGAAGCTGCTAAATATTCTGTGATCCTAACTGTGGCTCCATTGTATTTGAATTATTTCTTTTTGTCTGCTTGCAATGTTTTTTTCCTTCACTTGAGAGCTTTGGAATTTTGCTATAATATTCCTAGGAGTTTTCATTTTCAGGTCTCTTTCAGGAGGTGATTGCTGGATTCTTTCAAATTCTATTTTATTCTCTGAACCCAAGATATCAAGGCAGTTTTCTCTGATAATTTCTTGAAATATGACATCTAGGCTCTTTTTATTTATCATGACTTTTGGGTAGTCCAATAACTCTTATATTGTTCCTTTTTGATTTATTTTCCAGGTCAATTGCTTTTCTAATGAGATATTTACATTTTATTCTTTTGACTTTGTTTTGTTTTTTGACTTTTTATAGTCATTAGCTTACATTTGCCCAATTCTAACTTTTAAGGAATTGTTTTCTTCAGTGAAATTTTATACCTCCTTTCGCATTTGATCTATTCTGCTTTTTTAAGGAGTTCTTTTCTTCAGTAAATTTTTGTGCCTTTTTTAACCCTTAGGCCAATTTTATTGGTTAAGGTATTATTTTCTTCAGTACTTTTTGGTGCCTCTTTTCCCAAGCTGTTAATTCTTTTTTCATAATTTTCTTGCATCACTCTCATTTTACCCCCAACTTTTTCTATTTTACTCTTATCTCTTTAACTCTTCCAGAAATTTTTATTGAGCTTGTGTTCAATTATCATTTTTCTTTGAGGCTTTGGTTGTAGCTGTTTTCATATTGTTGTCTTATTCTGAGTTTGTGTCTTGTTCTTCCTTGCACCTGTAATAGTTTTTTATTATCATTTTTTTGGTTGCTGTTTGGTCATTTTTCCATCTTACTCTTTGATTTTGAACTTCATTTCTATTATTGTATGAATTGTTTTCCTGGTTCCTCTCATAAGGCTAAGACTTGTATAAAGAGAACTGATCAGAGGCTCTATGATTGGACTTATTAATCTTTTTTGGCAATGGACCCCTGTGCCAGGCTGCTGAAACCTATATATTCTTTCTCAGAATAAAGTTAAATGCATAAAACAGAATACATAAGATTGCATAGGGAACCAATTACAATGAAATACAGTTATCAAATATATATGTATATGTATACATACACACATGCATACATACATACATGTGTGTATACACATATTATGTCTGACTGTCTGTCTGACTATCTACCTATCTATCACAAACTCCAGGTCAAGGTCTTTGGTTAACAAAGAAAGAGTCAAGGAAACTCACTAAATTTCATTGTTTTAAAAAAAAACCTAAACATTTAAATGGATTTTATATGCTTTGAGTGAAACCATACTGTGCAAATACAACAGCTTAATATACTAAGTGTCTGATATTTTGGTGACCTATAATGTAGGGTTTAGTATGTTCTTTGACAGCAACCTTATAAAAGGATCACACTGAAAATGATCCACCATGCTACCTCTCATAACTCCTACTTAGTTCTGTTGCCTTGCCTTTGGAAGAACCTGAGTAAATCCACAGTGGCAATATGACACCCTCAGGCAGACTTTAGACATATGACTTGCTAACCTATTGACATTTACAAGCTCATTGGCTGTTAATATGGCTATCTCAGCCGAAGTTTTTGACAGAAGCCCTTTCCTACTGTTTCATCTTGATATCTAAATCTCCAGAGTAGCAATTGTAACTGGTGGCCTTTTTGACATTACCCAGAAAACACCTCTATGGTTTTAAATGTGTTTAGTCTGAGGGAAGAATTAACATATGGTTAGGAATTCAAATCATGATTTCCTCAACCTTTTCCATATCCTTTCAAATCTCTTCCACCCTACCTGAGTCAAGAAACTCACAAACTTCATTCCTAGATTTTGGGAAGGCTGGGAAGGCTGGTAGGAGTGCAGGAGGACAGTCTAACTCAGTTTTCATCATATGAGGTCCCCAGTGGTGGGCCTTCTTAATAGTGTTCTCTATTTTCCCTACCTCCCACCCTAAATAGAGAACAATATAGTGACAGACAGTTATCCTTTACAGAGCAAAATCATCTCCCAGATGCCTGGCCAGCTTGGGCATACTATCCAGCAGATTTCTCTAAGAAAACATAAGCATATCCAGAGGTACTCTGAGCCTAGAATTTTTCAACCACAAAATTAGTAATGATCTATGTACATAGAGCCCAGGGAAAAAGGGGGCCTTGTCATAAGGGAGACAGATAGGATTCCAGTTAACCATTTGGTATAATAATAACTAGCATAGTAATGCCTCACTCACTTGGCATCATGGGAGAATGAACAGTTCCACATGAATAATTCAATCTAACCAGTCTATGTTGTTAGGCTCTTGAACCAATGACAAAGAAGAATTCCTCAAATGTTCTGAACATCTTTGTAGCATCTTTGGAATCATCATCAGCATCTAAGAATATGTATTCAACATCTCTCAGCTCCTGGTGGATTGGTGGGCTTTGGACTATATGGACAATGAATTACCCAGAACAAGGCTTTGGTATTTGAAGAGCTTCAAATGATAGATTGCTAAAGCATTTGTATTTTCAAAACTTTTGAATGGAAGTCATTTTTCTGAATAGTAGTGCTGCAGTGTAATGGAAAGCACACTGCTCTGGGAACCAGGAAATCTAGGAGGTAGTGTAAACATGATTATCCTAATTCTACAAATGAAGATGCAGAGAAGAAAACCAGGACTTGAACTCGAGTCTTCAGTCATCTAGACTTCACAATCAGTGTCCTTTTCACTCCACTCTACTGCTTCAAAGTCTCTACATACCCTCTTAGTTCTAATATTTCATGTTTCCATTGTTAATTATTATGCTATATTACATTGTCCTTAAAAAACAGTTATCCTCTTAAGAACTAATGAAGTATGCCATTGTTCCAAATTCCTATTCTTGTATCTTCTTTTGTACTTTTGTCAGTCAACAAACATTTATTAAGTTCTTTCTCTGTGCCAGGCACTGTGCTAATCATTGGGATTACAAAGAAAGGCAAAAGACAATATTTGCCCTCAAGGAGCCCAAGATCTAACATGGGAGACAATACATAAAAAAGAAAGGAGAGAGTGGAATGTGGCAGGGTATTTAATGAGTGGGTAAGATGAAATCCAGAGGAGTACTGCCAGGTGGGAAATAATGAAATATACTCTCCTTAAGTGGAGGCTTCAGGGAAGAATTTTCCACTGTCCAATCAGAAGGAGGGAGGGGCCCCTGGGTTAGGGTAGGGGTTGGGGGAGTACTGAGGAGGTGTGAGTTTCAGGGTTGATGTGATCTTGTATGATGATGAGATTCTAGAAAACATGATGAAGTCTAGAGTAGAGCTGCCAAATGTCCTCTCTCAGTCTCTGTTATTAATTATGATTACTGTCAGTATACCTGTCTCTAGCAGCAACCCCTATGTTTCTACTCCAGATTAATCTCCTGTGGGCTGGCAAACCCACAAATTAAGCCTGTTAGAATTGTGTCTAAAAGAAGAGTAAGCAAGCTCTGAACAAGGGCTGGAATGGCTCTCCCATGAGTAGGATGTATGGACTTTATTGTACTTCTCTTAGTTACTCAAATGCCTTTTTGCTAACTTTCTTGTTCTTGGCTATGTTTCAGATAGATGAAGTTGTCAGATAAATGATCTCTGTATTAGAAGTTACTATATCTTACTTTGTAGCACAGTACTTTAAATTTTTCAAAACTGCTTTCACATTTATTTTATCTTAACAACTCCCCTCCTCTGTAAAATAGCTAGTAAATTGTCTCCTCTCCAGGGGTGTCCTGGACCCAGCTCACAGGACTGTGAAATTTTCAACATGAGCATTTATTTATACCTTGGAAATCTGTAAACACTGCAATTGATTGATTGTTTAGACTTAAGAAGGTGAGGAAGAAAATGTTAATAATACAAATTAAACTTTAACATATATTGTGCTTCTCAAAGAGCCAGTTGTTAAATATTTACTAGCACATCACTGGTTATCTCCATTCTTTGGACTATGAAACTGAGGGAGGCCCAGAGTTTAAATACCCAAGGTGATGTAGATAATAAATAGCAGAACCAGATTTGAACCCAGGTTCTTCAACTCAAAAATCTAGTGCTCTTTCATCTTCATTACATTCCTTCCCATAGGACCCCACTGTCTCTCCACTGGACTTTCCACCATCCAATAGGCTTAAGGTTTGTGATTATTAATCCTTTCTTTGTCAGATGTTTCATACCTATAAGACTGAGGAATGTCAATGGGATTGGGAGGAGCTTAAAATTATAGTCAACATGAAAGAGACACTGGAGAAGATAGAGAAGGTTTCAGACATTTCTTTTATTAGCTTTAACCTCATCCTTATAATCACCATAGAGAATACTTGAAATAATGCACTATAGGCTCTAAGGGTACTTCCAAAGTGGAGTTCCAAAAAGCATTTTCAGTATTGGGATCATCATCATCATCATCATCACCATCACCATCATCATCACCATCATCATCATCACCATCATCACCATCATCATCATCATTAGTAGCAGCAGCAGCAGCAGCAGCAGTAACTGGAAACTAGATGGCACGATGGATAGAGTGGAGTCCTTGAAGTCAGGAAGACCTGAGTTTGAGTTTTGACTCAGATCCTGGAAAAGTCACTTAATCTCAGTCTCAGTTTCATCATCAGTAAAATGAGGATGCTAATTATACCTATCTCATAGGGTTGTGATGAAGATCAAATGAGATAATACACATAAAGTGCTTTGCAAATCTAAAAACAACATATAAATTATTTTTATTTTTATTGCATTTTATTTTTTGTTATTTTTATGTTGTTATTTTTATTGTATCACTACTGAAATAATTCAGACATACATATTTTCATCAGTGTGGTCACTCCCCCAATCAACCCTTCCTTACTTTAGTTGATGTTTGAATGAGCTGGTAGGATCAAAAAACATTTATGATCTGGTAGCCAGTCGTCAGCCAATGGGTCTCTCTGAACTTAACTGTACTAGGTTTTAGAAAATGTCTTTACAGCCTGTCAGTGACAGGAACATAGGAGTAAGTACTTAACAAATGCTTCTAGTTGGTTGAGTCCATGTATTTTAAGACCTCTTGACTTGGTAGGACCGACCAGATTTTTCAACCCCTGGTACTGCCTATTGGAAAGTTGGGTCACCTCCATGGCATATCAAGGAATTAGAGGACTTTCCTGAAGGATCATTATCTAGCAAACATTTGCTTAATACCCATTAACCCATGGTGTATTGCTGGGCTTTGTAGCATACAGACAAAGAGTTCTACAGAAACCTTGGTTTCTCAAGAAGTCAAGAAATGTAGTCTCCAAGGCAAACATGTTGATGCAGATAAAAATGGCAACAACTTAAAAAACAGACAAGTCAAAACAATCAAATCCTATGAAACCTGCCTATATGATAAGGATATTATAGACCCTGTAAGACCCTGTTAGCTAATGAACATGAACTCAGTCTGGGGGATCGATATTGAATTGGTGTAAGAATCAAAGTGTAAACTTTCCTTTAATCCATTTTGGAAGGCTTAGGGTATGGGGGAGGGGGGATGCAATTAATCCACTACCAGACATCCCCAGAAGTCGGGTCAATAAAGAAAACAGGAATCTCCCTCGTTGCCACTCCCTGGTTCACTACTGATTCCAAGGTACCCTTCCCCCACCTCTTCCAAGTATACATTGGTATGCAGTCCCAAACTCTTCCAGTCCTCTCCCCCCATCCCCATTCCCCTATAAACAAGGTCTAGGCTGTTTGCTTTCAATCAGGGCGCCTGGATGTCTTTACATGGAGGCAGACAGAAGGATGAGTCCATCCCTTACGTTACCTATCCCACCCAATAGGTCCAATGAGAAACAGGTGATTGCAATGTGTGTTGGGAGAGACTTTTGATCTGGGTCTGTGCAAAAGACAGCCGAGTTAAGAAGGAACAGTGTCAGATTTATTGCTGTCCTGCAAAGTACAAATATTAGGCTGCCTGCTTCTTGCTGACCTCTTCAGGCTTTCTATTTGGGTGAGATTTATTGCCTCTTGAGCTTTTTTAAATACCCAGGGACATGTCCCTTGAACATTTCTGCTCATCCCTATTCACAATGACTTCCTGTTTGCTGGTACCACAGGGAAAGAAGACACAAACCACAGAACACCAACACTATGTAATTTTTTTGTTCCTGACTCCTTAATTTCTCAGCCATCCTAGGTGTTCTGTCAAGATGCAGTCTGAAAGTCTAGACCGAGAGATATCTATGATAGAAAATGTACATCAGTATTTCAAGTCCTCTAAATTTATTCTAGCCATTTGACAGTTGCTTGGAGATACAATCTCAATTTTTGCAATGGCCCCTTCAGCTAGATATTTATGGCAGATACAACTGTAATTATTTACCTGTAACAAAGTCCAGGTCTGTCTGCTTCAGGTGATTCAGGCAGCAGAGGGATGTAGAGAAAATATTCATCTTCCCCTTGTCCAAATTTTGACCTTTTGCACTCTCTTTCCTTCCCCCAGCCTTTATGAAAATGTTAATGTCTGGTGCTGGGTGGCTGAGGCCTTTTCCCAGTGGCTAGTCTGGATGGTGTTTGGAAAACAAATCGATAAATAGTTATGAGTGAAGCATGCTTATAATAATAAGACTGGTAAGCTCATCAATGGCAAGGACAGTCTGATTTGTTTTCATATCCCCTGCAGCATCTCACAGTCTTCGGCATACTCTGTAAATATTTGTTGAAGGAAAAAGATATTTTTAAAATCATATGAGAACCTAAGCATTCAAATACGGGCTGTTCCACAAAGTGCTTACTTTAGGCAACTATGAATTTGCTCAAAATACTAGGTAAATTCCTCCCTGGGAATGGTCTCCAGTTGATACTACCTAAGAAACTCAGTCTTGTTTTATTGTCATCACAACCTGACAATGTGTGTGTATGTGTCCCCAGACAGAATTATTCAGGCAGGCCCCCAAACTTAATCACTGTCAGCTGAAAGCTCAATTACTTGTGACTTGAAAAAAAACCCCCAACAAATTTAATTCCTCTTCAGAGATGGGACTTGCACTCAGATCTTTAGGGCTCCAAAGTCAGTCCTCTATCCATTAGTCCTGACTGTCTCTTACTTGATAAGAGTCATACCTCATAAGAAAATAGTCTTTTGCTCTTCCAGGCAAGACAATATTGCACATGCAAGCCTTTCACGCTGGCTCTCAGTCTATCATGAAGTATGCCTTTTGGCTCCTTACTCACCGTCAGTGTGATTCAGAGCATTGTTTGTAATATCAGCGCTCTGACAACTCTCCTCAGAATCTAAGCAACTTGATCACATGTCTATCTACCTCAGCTGCCATATGATAATCCTGACATGACTCTTAGGAATAGTTTCAAATGCTTTCCAAATGCGCAGAAGATAGGAAATCTCTACAGTTTAAAAAAAAAAAAAAAAGGGAAAGGAGTCCTGGCTAAGGAAATAACCCACTTCGTCTTTTAAATACAATTCACAACTAAGTTTTTAATGAAACGAGAGTCTGGACACAGGGTACCTCACACTGACCATTGACTGCTTTCACTAAAGCATATTTGACTGTATGGAATGTCTGGCACAGCAAGAGGATATTTTGGTGTTTCTGTTACTAGATCAGACTAATACCCCAGAGAACACAGAATCATTATTAACCAGGACTCCAAAAACTGAAAAAGAGATTTCTAAAACATAAGCCCTTGACTAAGCAAAAAAATCAAGGAATGTCAGGGCTTAAAGTGAACCTTAAAGACTGTCTAATCCTACTGATATGTAAGATAAGGACCTGACCCTCTCTTCAACATGCCCCATAACAGTCATTCAGATTCTACTTCTCTGTGGGGCAGTAGGTGGGGCAGTGAATAGGGTTCCTGGCCTGAAGTCAGGAAGACACATCTACCTAAGTTCAAATTTGACCCCAGATATTTACTACTTATGAGGCTCTGGCCAAGTCACTTAATGTTATTTGCCTCAATGTCCTCATCTGTCAAATGAGCTTGAGAAGGAAAGGGGAAGCCACTCCCTTAATATTAAGTATTAAATATTTAATAAATAAAGGAGCCTACTGACTGCGGTCAGTTCTTTGCCAAGAAAACCCCAAATAGGATCATAGAAAGTTGGAAAAGACTGAATAACAACATTCTGCTTCCCAATATCGGGAAGCTTATTATTTCCCAAAACAATCCATCCTCTTTGGATAGCCCAGATTGTTAGGGAGTAACCGTTTTACTGAGCTAAAACCTATCCCTTGCTGAAAAAGAGATTTAAGAGGAACAAATGGGTCCTTAGTTCTATCTTCTGGGCTCAAGCACAACAATCTCTTTTAAACATGATAGCCCTTTAACTACCTACAGGCAGCTATCATGTGCCTATCATGAATCTTTTCATCTTCAGTTTAAGCCCCATTAGTTCTGCCAACTAATGAGCAGATATCTTGGTTTGGAGCCTCCTTGTGGTCTTGGCCAAGCTCCTCTGGGCACATTCTAGCTTTTCAATTTCTTTCCTTAAAACAACATCTCACCAGTTCAAATGAATTCGATTCTTTTGCCTAGTTCTACTGAGCACCTTCACACACACACCCACCCCCATGTACACACACACTTGCACAAACACACACTTTAGTTGTTTATGTTGCATTATCCTATTTCTTTACACTGGTCCCTCATACTTAAAAAAATGTTTTTTAATCTTTATATTTTTAAATTAAAAAATTTTTAAATTTAAATTTTATTTAATTTTAATGAACATTTATATTTTATTACTTAAATTATTTAAAAAATAATTTTAAATCTTTATTTATATTTTTTAATCTTTATTTTATAATCTTTTATTTCTTACCCTGTTACCTGGTATAAGGGATTTGGAACATGCGCTCTAATTTTGAATTCAAGCTCTGCTAATTCCTACTTGCATAATCTAGGTAAGTCACTGATCTTTCCTGGCTTCAATTTCCTCATCAAAAAAAGGAAAGTAATATATAATCTCTATAAAAAATTTATAATATGTGTATATTCTCTCTATATGTACATATCTATATATTTATGTATATATGTTGCATGTACCTAGTTATTTATATATTGTGTGTCCCCCCCACCTCCCAGAATGTGAGCACCTTGAGGACAGACACTATTTTTGCCTTTTTTCATTTCCCCAGCATTTAGCACAGTACCTAGTATATAATAAATACTTAATAAATAAATGCTTGTTGACTGAATATACTACCTGATCTCTAATACCTCTTCCAAGCCTAAATCTCTGGTCCTGGGTATTTCAAAGGACAAACAGTTTGCACCTGAAGCATGTTTTGTTTGCTGCTGAGTGCGTTCTTTGGTCCCCGTGGGAATCATCAACCACAAAACGTTACATATTCACACACTACTTCATGGCCCTGGCTCCGTATCTCTTGCTCCTAGCATTTCCATCTTTCTTATGCAAGGCTCCTATTTCCCCCATATCAGCATGCCTCCGTCTATGCCAGGATGTTAGTACAAGAACAAGATGTTCCCATGACCTTGGAAGGGCAGGAAGCATTGCCAGTTAATGCCAAGAAAGCTTTCCAAGCTGGCCAAAAGACCTAACAGTCAATCATCAATTTGCCAGTCACCATAGCCCATTGGAGATTAACCCAGCTTAGGACAGGTGGATTTGGTTTCCAAGCTGGGATTCAGAACATTTCTCTCCCCCTGATTTGACATGGGCTCTGCTAGATGGGGGGAAGGGAAGGAAGAGAAAAGAGCTGTTGGGGGTGGGATAGAGAGTGGGACTGAACCACAGGGGAAAAAACAAACACAACTTTTTCTCCACCTCCTAAGGGGACTTGACAACATGACACCCCATCTTTCCCAATTTGGCACACCCCAGGACCAGCTGACTTTCATCTTTATTTTGCTGGATTGTCTTGTTATTCAGAGACCCTGAGAATCTGAGGGCCGTTGCCTTCATGGGTGGTAGGGTGGGGACATGGATACAAAACCTTTAACATTCATTTTAAATATTTTGGAGGAAAATAATAATGCAAAAGATAGTGATATCAACATATTATTTTATAGTATTGTATATATTTAAAAATCTCTTTCATATATATTACTTTTATTTGATGCTTACAAAAACCCTGTAAACAGATTTGTCAGATAAGACAACTTGAGGCCTAGAGTGCTTATATGACTTGCCCATGATGACACATCATCGTTAATAGAGCTAGGACTAGAACCCATATCTCCTGACTCCTAATCTGTGATCCCATGCACCCCTCAGGTGGTACCTAATTTCATGAGATCATTTATCTTACCTTTATGAATATCTTTTGTTTTATACACTAACATGACTATTAACTCACATAAACTCTGCACTGTCATCCATACTTCCTCATGAGGACGAGTGAAAAAAGACTGATAAGGGCACAGTTTGTGATTAGGAAAACAAATTTTTCCTTATGTGCACACTAACATTTGGGTTCATTAAATGAATCTAGGAACTTGGCCTCATGAACAGTACACTTAGATTCACTGAACAGGGACTCTGTGGGACAAAGCTACAGACTTAAAGCAGTGGAGTAATTTCAGACTCTGTATACCATTGTTTTTGGTGACAGCTCTTACACAACAAAGAGGAAGAGGGGAGAGAAGGAAGGAAGGGGGAAGAAAGGAAGGAGAAAGAGAAGGAAGGAAGAAGAGAGAAAGGAAAATAAAGGAAGGGAAAGGGAAGGAAGGAAGGAAGAAAGGAAGGAAGAAAGGAAGGAAGGAAGGAAGGAAGGAAGGAAGGAAGGAAGGAAGGAAGGAAGGAAGGAAGGAAGGAAAAGGAGGGAGAGAGGAAGGGAGGAAGGAAAGAAACCCTATAAGAACTCATAACCTAGCACAGGGAAAATAGGTTGGAACCAGATTTTGGCTTTTGCTATCCAGGATCTTTCCAGTCCTGGCATAGGTATATCAAACTTGGTAAAGCAGGTTGAACTTAACCCAAATCTTACTGCAAGAAGCTCTTCAAAAAGCTCAAAATCACAACCCATAATATGAGAGACCTTTGCCATGCTTCCAGCACTCTCCTCCTTTATAAATTGGGCATGGTACTGGTATGTCACTGATAAGGATGAGAATTGGAAAATTGCTGACAGGGAATCTATTTGCCAGATGATAGATTAATTTATGTTTTTCATCTTATAGCCAGCTCTCACTGAAAATGGGGGCTTAGAAAAGTAAGAAATGAAGGGTGGAAGTAGAAAGGCTCCTTCCCTGAGATCTACAGAGAATTCAATTCAACAAGTATGTGTTAGACCCCTACTATGTGTAAGGGGTTGTTCTAGAAGGTCACTTAACCTCACTGGGTCTTGGCTTCTTTATTTGTAAAGTGTGTGTGTGTGTGTGTGTGTGTGTGTGTGTGTGTGTGTATTAATAATAATAATAATAATAATAATAATATGAAGAAAGCATTTAGTAAAATTAAATTTTAAAATTTAAATTTAATTAAATTAATTTTAATTAAATTAAATTTAAGATTTTAGTAAAATTTAGTAAAGAACCATATAACTAATTATCATTATTATTGCTTTTATTATTCTTTCAGTACTCTTAGACTTTTGTGGAGTATAAAAAGTGCATTAAACAGAGACCTTCCAAACCTAAGCAGAATTCCCCATTCCACATACTACAGGGACTGCTAACAATTTCTTTAATTGATTTGTTTTATCCCCTTAAATCATCTTGGTCAGCTTTCTAGGGAAGTCAAAAGGACCATGGAAAACTGAAGGAACAAAACCGCAATGTATTGAGAAATGAATGAGCAATACATAAATAGAACCATCAATCCATCACCATTCATATGGAGCATCTCCCATCTTTCCACCCAGCACTGTGCCTGAGGCTGAGAGCGTTACCAAAGATCTAGCAAACATGATCTCTGTTGTACAGAGTCCCAAGATCTAGTTGTAGAGAAAAGGCAAAAACCCATTGAGTAATTATATCATTAATATAACAATTATACAATTAATATAGTATTAATTACTTAATAACTACACAAAGATCCCTCCGTATGACATTTAAAGTCAAATACTCTGGTTCCAGGATATTGTTCCAGGCTTACTTCTCATTATTCTAATTCACATTAGAATTAGTGTAGGGAGTCAAAAGGACCATGGAAAATTGAAGGAACGCAAAGGAGATGTATTGAGAAATGAACGGTGTTTTAGCCAGAGTGATCTATGTGTTCCCTTGTACAACATCCTATCTTCTTTTCCTAGACCTTTGTAAAAGCTGCTCCCCATCCCTGGAATGTGCTCCTTCCTTACTTTGGCCTCTTAGAATCCCCAGCTTCCTTTGTATTGTCCTCACACCAGTGTGTATTTATTTTGTGTTTACTTGTCTGTGCATGTGTTATTGTTCTCCTCCAAAAGATCATGAATTCCTTGAAAGCAGACACTGTTTGTTTTTCTTTGTATCTTCAGCAACCAGGACAGTGTATTATGTATTAGAATATGAAGTAGGTGCTTAATAAATGCTGTTGAATGAATGGATAGGCAATATAGGTAAATGCCCAATGAATTGTTCAGACAACAAGGGCTACCATTATAAGAGAAAGAGAGGGGAGACAGAGAGAGAGAAAGAGATAGCAAGACAGAGAGAGGTAGAGGAGAGAGAGAGAGAGAGAGAGAGAGAGAGAGAGAGAGAGAGAGAGAGAGAGAGAGAGAGAGAATTATTGGTTGGGTACTCAGCAGAAGGTATGACTTGAGGATAAGTAGAATTTGTCTACATGGAGAATGAAAGGGCTTCAGCAAATCAAACTCTCCACAGGCATTTATTAAACTCTTGCTATGTACTAAGCACTGTACTAAGCAAAGACATGTTTGGAGGATTGTATGGGAGCAAGATAACATGATATAGTGGATAATTTGCTTGCTTTAGAACCAGGAAACCCTGGATCCAAGTCCTGCCTTTGACACATAATAGCAGTGTGATTAGGGGAAAGTCACTTAAGACTTCTCTCAGCAACTCTCTCTCTCTAAGGCTATAAACAGCAGAGAAGGTACTGATCTTCATTGTTAGAGGAAGTTCTTCAACAAAGACCCTCTCCAACAATGAAATCACATTTCCAGTCACTATGCCTACGTACCAGGTGCTATGCTAAGCAAAAGCATTTGGAGAATTGTGAGGAAGTTGATTTAGCTGGAAAGAATGGTTACTAAAGAATTAGTTATATTTGCGAGGCTGGCTTGCTAATGGTATGCTACCTATTCCCAACAATCTCTGCTTCTCTCCCTTTTCCCCTTAGTTTATTCTTTAGTTCATATTTCTCTAAATGCTTTCCTCACAACAATCCCATGAAGTATGTCATGAAAGCATCATTATCTCTCAGGTTCAGAGAACTTAAGGGCCTTGACAACTGTTCTTTCAGTCACCATTAGTAGGATTGGTTTATTTATTGTATTTGTATCCCCAGAGCCTAATTTAGTATGCAGCACACAGTAGGCACTTAATAAATGCATGTTGGGGTGGATCCAAGATGACAAAGTAGCAGGAAGATGTATAAGCTCCGCCCCCCAGAAAAAACCCACAACTCCTCCAAACAGATCTAGAAAATTCAAATCTTGATGGGGAAATTCAAGAAAAAGTCACAGTGAGACATTTTTCCAGTCTAAGTCATTATAGAGACAGACAGAAAGGTTTGTGGGCATGGGGGCTGAGATCTAGCCAGGAATGGTCTCAGAGAAACCCTTCAGCATCTGGGCAAGAAAAGATCTCACATTCATAACAGGGCACCACAACCTCGTTCAGATGCCAACTGGCATCTTTGTTTCTTATTACCCAGTTCTGGGTGACAAATCCAGGGCAGACTGAGGAGTGGACCTGCACCCAGGGGTGGAATTCAAGGGTGAAGAGTTGCTGCTCTAGGCTCTATTCTAAGGAGCTCAGAAATGAGAAGTAGCAATGTGAACCTGACTCTAGGAGTAAAGCAGGGTCTCATTTCCAACTTCTATCTCAGATTAAAGCCTTCAGTGAAATAACCATGACATGCATCCAAGAGCAAAGGGAAGCTTGCAGCTTGGTCACTCTGACTATAATGGAACCTTGGTTTACAAATTTAATTCATTCCAAGAGTATGTTTTTTATGTGATTTGTTCATATTGCAAAGCAAATTTTCCCGTAGGAAATAATGTAAAGTTGAATGATGGGTACCATGTCCCCAAAACTATTCATATAAAAACAATTGTTTATAATTTTAAGTAAGTCTTTTGTCCCTAATGAACCTCAAATACAATAGCAATGATTAGTACACAATATAAACCTAAAATAAAGTAAATTAACCTGCACTTGATCTTAGAAAAGAGTTGTGGCTGGTGTGAGGGGGATGAGAGGGAGGAGGAAGAGGAGAAAGGGTTATTGCTTGGAAGAAGAATCTGCTTCTATGAGAACATGGGGGATTTCAACATTAGGAGTGATCTCTCTTATGCTACTTTCACTAAAAGTAAGACCAACACGACCACATTCACTTATTTTTCAGTTTTTAGAATCACTTTCATATTTTGACTCACTGATTTGTTTTCTTTACATTAGCTTCTGACTAGGAATCTATCTAATGACACTTGTTGTTGAATTTTTTTCAGAATGTCACAGAAATGTGACATTGCATTATCATTAAAATATTCATGGTTCTCTTTGTTACAGTCTTATTTGGGTGATGTTTTTCAACAAAACTTTGATGTTCACACTGCGAATTTTTGTTCATCCTGCGAGACAAATTTTGTGAAAATTTTCTCCTTGTCCAGCGAAGTGTATGTAAACCAGCTTACTGGTAAACTGAGGTTTTACTGTAGTTAGATATTCCTGGTCGGTTGACAATGTCTCAATCCAAAAGCAGTAGTCTTCTGTTGCTCAGACCCAGATCCACATCAGAAACTTGCAGAGTTCGGACTGGAGGGGAGAGGGTCAAGGGAAGCAGCAATCATCCATTATCCTACCATTTTGAGAGAAAGGAAAGCTTACTGATCTCTAGTCTAAATTGTGTCTGAGATCCTGTAACAAACAAAACAAAACAAAAGACACTCAATACCTCAAGTTAGCAGCAACAGAACCAATCCAGACAGCTGGTCCAGAAATACACAGAGCCTAGACCCACCATCAGGTCCAAAGTCAGAAAAGAGTCTCGAAGAATGATCAAACAAACATACCACACAAAGCTATGATGGTGACAGGGATACTCGAGGCACAAATCTAGAAGAAGAAAACAACTCCAAAACATCAATAAACAAAGTCTCAAAAATACAACTTGGAAACAAATTTAATTAGATCCTTGAAAAAGATGAAGTAAAAGTTTTAAAAAGTTAAAAAAAAATACAGAAATGAAATGGTAGTGCTAGAGGAAAAAAGGAAAAGAAATAAGACCTATAGAAAAAAGAATTGGAAATGGAATTAACAGCTTGGCATAAGAAATACAAAATTCTGCCCAAGCAACACATTTGCTAAAAATTAGAATGACTCAGACAGAAGCCAATGACTTCATCAAACAAGAAGAAATATTAAATAGTAAAAATGTTTTTAAAAAATGGAAGAAAATGTAAGGTATCTTTTAGCAAAAACAACTGACCAAGAAAAGAGATCAAGGAGAGAAAACATAAGGATCAACACCTGTCTGAAAACTAAAGGAGGGAAAAATATACATATATGTAGTTGGATGCAGAAATACATTTTATTCAATACAGAAAAAGGAAGGAGAGGAAATTTGAGGAAAGGTAGATTAAAGGCATAATTAGTCATAAGCAAAACAAAATCTAGTTGTACCAAAAGAAGTGAAAGTATTTATAACTTTTTTCTACATGACAAAGAATTAGAATCTGATTGCTCATCTGTTGGGGAATGATTGAACAAGTTTTAGTATATAAATATAATGGAATACTATTGTGCTGTAAAAAATGTAGAAAAGAACTTTTTTAGGGAAAGCTGGGAAGACTTGTATGCATCGATGCAAAGTGAAGTGAACAGAACCAGAATAATTTATATAATGACTACAATATTATTAAGACAAACGACTTTGAAAAACTTCAGAGCTCTGAACTGTGCAACGACCAACCACAATTCCAGAAGACTAATGATGAAACATGCTTCCTATTGCCTGCTAGAGGGATAAAGGAGTCAGAGTTCAGAAAGGTACACATCCACCTACCCCGTATACAACACACTATTTGGGTGTAGATATATACATATATATAGTGTGTATGTGTGTATAGGATATACATATATATATACACACATTTATGTATTTGCACACATGTGTATATACACACATATATTTGTGTACACATATAATATAAATAGGTATACATATATACACATATGTATTAGACGTTTTTTTCTTTTTAGACATGGACAATCCAGAATTTAACCTTTTTTTGCTTGACCATATGTATCTGTAATACGGGTTTTATTTTGTTTTTCTTTCATTCTCAATTGGATGATAGGTGGGAGGAAGAGAGAAAAGATAAGTTTTTGATTGAAAAAATAAATGTTTGCTGATTGATTGACAGAGCCAAAATGAGAACCCAGGTCTTCTGATTTTAAGTCCAAGGCTACTTCTACTACTTTCTGGGCCTCCTTTCCCCAGGTGCAATGCTTTCCTAAGACCCCAAATATCTTCAAGGCACCATACAATCGTTTTCTTCCTTTTCTGCTCATTTTTAGTCCAGGCTAGGAAATGGAATAGCAATCATTCTCCCTTGCATTGTTCCACAGTCTGCCTTCCCCATCTCCCCCAGAAGGTGGGATTTCCATATCGTTGGAGATCAGCAGGGGGGCTGGCCAATGGAGCCCAGTTCTGGGCGCCATTCCAAAACGGCATGGAAGTTTTGTGCAGTGTTGTCATTTTTCTCTGAACCACTTGTCTTTGCTATGCTATTTAAGAGACTGCATGATTCTCTGGGACTCAGAGCTGATTTGTTTGTCCCTTGGGGTGGGGTGGGAAGGGGAAAAAAACCAACAACAGAGCTCCAAGATTTGGGTTTTGCCCAGGGTTTTATTATTGAAACAATCTGCTTGTTTGGTTTGGATTGACGCTTCAGACAGTGTTCCCTTTTTCCTCGGTTCTCTTCTGGGGAGACAGGAGAGTGGCATTTGCCTCTTGGTTCAGGAGAAGGATTCTTGGTGTTTCTGAGCATGTGTGTTCTCTCTTTTGGAATCCCTAGGCGAGGGCTTTATATGTCTGTTCTGCTGGCTCCTGCTAAGACTCAGGCAGGATGATTTGCTGCATAGCTTGGCACTGATATGCAATCTTCAAGTTGATGGATACTTGGACTGCTGGCAGCTGGGGGAGTGAGAAACGACACTGTGATAAGTGCATTTTTTCCCACATTTACTACAGATAGCTCAGATAGGGGTTGACATACAAACGTTTTTCGGCTCTATCTGCCAGTACTGGAGAAGAGGTGGAGGAGGCAGTGGCTGGGTGGCCCACAGCACCGAAAGCTCAATCTTAGAATGACATGATGACAGTATGTTGAGTGGAAGAAAGAGCCCAGGGCTAAGAGGCAGGAAGCTAAAGTTGGCAGCTTGATCTGATGGAAAGATTGTTGACTCTGGAGTCAGAGTCCCTGGGTTTAGATCTTGCCTCTGGCAACTACCACCTGCATGACCTTAGAAAGAACAGTTAACTTTCTTTACCTCTGTTTCCTCATCTGTAAAATGAGAGGGTTTGACTAGATGGTCTCTGAAATCTCTTCCAGTCGTAGGTCTTTGATCCTGTAATCCTGTTGCGGTCATCCACTAGAATGCTCTAGGTGGGGAAGCACTGAGTACTGGGGGGAAACGATGGATGACTGGGAATCAAATCTGCCAATGACTTATTATGGAACTGTGGGTAAGTCTCTTCACCTCTGAACCAATTTCCTTCCATAAAATGGATACTGCTAGCCTCATGAAATTATTGTTAAAGAAAATCCTGTTGTAAATGGTAAAGGATTGTTAGAATGAAATGGCTCAGCCATTGGGGGTGGTGGTAGAGAACTTGAAAATGTTGCTCACATGGACAACATTGTTGCTTTGTAATAGCTTTTAATAGTATTGATATCCACCACCCCCTTGCTTTTCACAAGTGGGGACAACAACCCATCACCTTGAGGTATAAGAGTGCAATAGGTGTCCATTGTCTACTGGTTTGGTTATCTCACCTCTGTCAATAAAAGTAAGTTAGAATGAAATCCACATATGGCAGCTAGGTGACACAATGGATAGAGTGCAGGAGTTGGATTCAGGAAGGCTCATCTTCCTGAGTTCAAATTTGACCTCAGACATTTAGCTGGGTGGCGCTGGGAGACACTTAGCTGTGAGACTCTATTTGCCTCAGTTTCCTTATCTGTAAAATGATCTGGAGAAAAAAAATGGCAAATCTCCAGTATCTTTGCTAAGAACATCTCAAATGGGGTCATGAAGAGTTGGACATCACTGAAATGACTGAACAACAACCACCTGGAAGCACTTGATTAGAACTACATCTCCAATTAGCCTTTTGGAAGTAGTCATGCAATGAGTGAGGAGGTAGAAACCCAGGTTAAGAGAGGCTTGGCATGAACCAGGCCACACAGACCTTCAAAGTGTCAGTAGAAAAAACAGTGTCTGGGTTCAGTGTCCACCTCTGCTACTTTCTACCTGGGCAATTTTAACCTCTTTAACTGAACAGAAGTCTCCTTATCTGTAAATGAAAGGATTAGACTACATGGTCTTTAAAATCTCCTTTTTGCTCTAAATCCTATGACCTATGACCAGTGACCATCAAGGCAGAAGTGGTGTAAAAGATACTTCTAGGGAAAACTGCTCCCTAGTTTGTGTAGTACACCTCTGGAAGACTTGGAGACATGGTGGGGCTATTGTGGTGTTGGTGGCAGTTGTCTTGGGGAAAAAGTGTCCCCTCCCATGTTGGACACAAGCAAACCTCCATTTACCCTTTATTAGTTCCAGTTCTACTCTAGACACAGCCAGACTTCAAGAGAAAGATGAGATTACAAAGCTGAGCAGAGTGCAAAAAGAACATGGGAGAAAGGAGCTGGCAGCAGAAAATTAGACCTTTGCAATTATTTGTGTTTCAATAATCTAAGGTACCATTAACAACTCAGGTAAGACATTTTTTAAAATTCTAGAACAGATATGATTTTTATCTTGATGTTACCCCTTTAATCAGTAGCTCTGATCAAAGCCTCATGTCATAAAAGATGAATGGGCTGAAGTAATTAAACACACAGTCTTCTTCTCACCACTTAACTGCAGTTTCTCCCAGGACATTCTTCTCTGCTCTTCAATTTAAAGACCAGCAATTGTCTTTCAGTTATTTTCAGAAACAAAGTTGGGGTTTGGGGTTTGGAGGGGAGTGGAGAGGAGTAAAAACCACATTTGAAAACTTCCCTTCCTTCCAACTGCTCAGGTGAGAGCCTTATGACAATTTATTTCCATCTCAAGACAAATATTTGAAAAAATGCCAAAACATGCTAGCTCTTGTTTCTACATAAACACACAGGGCAAGATAAGCATCAAAAAGGAAATGTTAGGACCTTGTTCACTTTGCTCATCTTGTATGGAGCAATTGAAACATGGGCCCAGCCAGATTCCAGGGCAGCCACTAGAGCTTTGACAGCTGATTTCCAAAGTGTTAATTCCCAGCCTGACCCAATTCTCACCCAGATGAACTGACAACCTACAAATCCCTTTGGCACAATTCTCATTTCATACCTGTATTTAAAAAATAATATTAATTTGGGATGTGCAGACCCGGAGGCCAAACTTTTCTTATAAATAATTGATGTGTTGGTGGTTTTTTAAAAAACCTGCTTAAAAACAGAGTCAATCTTGAGCACCACTGCAGTGAACAAGTCGGTAATCACAGATTTAGAATTAGCCAGGATATCATCTTGGTGCAGTGAGAAGAGTGCTAGATTTGGAGTCAAAGGACCTGTTTTATTTTAGGTTTCTTCTTTGTAAAATTAGGAGGTTAGCCTAAATGACCTGAAACTTCTCCCAATTCAACACCTGTAGTCTACTCTACCCCTCTAATTTGACAGAGGAGGAAAATTGTGTAACTTCAAACAATTCACGTAATCTCTCATGTATAAAGTGGGAATGATAATATTTATACCACTTAACATATCCAATTGTTATGAGAAAAACTGCTTTGTAAACCTTAAAGCACAATATGGATGTGTAGTGTTATGTAAAAGACCTTTTAAAGAATTAACTTGTAAAATATATGAAATGAAACATGACTGATACATTTCCACATTTTGCCATGCTATGTACTATATCTGACATTCAGTCTTTAGACAGGAGATGAAAATAAGGAGACTATGGTTAAAAAAAATTTAGAGCCTCAATTTCTCTTTTTGTTAAATGCGGAGTAGAATAACTTCATAGTAGTTAGTTTCCATATGGTGTGATTTCATAGACTTGAAGAGTACCCAACTTATATGGTTGTTGTGATATCTCCTGTTAACACATTGTCTATAATGAATAAAGATTTTTTTTTTCACACAGAAACTTAGTAGTAGAAGGGAGATAGTGGGTTAACAGTGGGAAAAAAAACACTGACTTTGGAGTCAGAAGACCTGAGTTCAAATACTGCTTCTAATACTTTGCTACCTGTGTGACCTTGGGCAAGAGGAAGGGGAAGGGGAAAGGAAATAAACATTTATCAAATGCTTACTCTGTAAAGTATCAAGCAAGCAGTGTGCTAAATACTTTACAAATATTATCTCATTTAATCTTCACAATAACCTTAGGAGATAAGTGTCTCTCCATTTTACAGTTGAGGAAATTGAGACAAAGATTAAGTGACTTGCCCAGAGTGACACAGCTACAAGGGTCTGAGACCCAATTAGAACTTATCTTCCTGTCTCCAGGTCTGGCTCTTTGTCCACTACACCATCTTGTTGCCTCTAGAGAAGTTACCTAACTTTTTTAGGCTTCAGTTTCCTTATCTATAAAATTATAAGGCTGCGCTAGGTGGCAGCTGAAGTCCCTCATAGCTCTAGATTTATGATCCTGAGTATTACTACTTCTCATTTTCATATGAGGCTAAGTGACTTGAATAGTTACACAGACAGTAAATGGCAAGGCTGGAACTTGAATTCAGGTCATCTGACTCCAAGTCCAATGCACCTTAGGTTCAAATTCAATAATAGTTGTAAAAATACTTTGGAAAGTATAAGTAATTTCTTTGTTGTTAATAAGGACCCAGGAATTACTGAGAAGAAGTAAGTATGCCCTATGGAGTCCCCCATGATAGTTCTGTAGAGACCTATGAACTTAATAAATCATTTTCCTTGATGATAACCTTAACAACTATGGCAAAAAGACTGAGAAATCCCTTGAGACATCCCCAACAACTCATGCCAAGGAATAGTCCAAACTATATGCAGAACAGATGTTGTCTCTACTTTGCCTCTCCAGAGAGATAGCTAATCTCTAGGGAACTGCAATACTGAAATATTATGTTTTACCTCACAACCCCTAAGCCAGTCTTTAATAGAAGCATAGTGAGCTATCACCCAAATGATATAATTTTATATTCTCAAAGAGCTGAAAGAACCTTAAAGGTCATTTAGCCCAAGCATTGTTGCATATCTGGTTGTAGAAAGATCTTCTTTGTATTGAGCAGAAATCTCCCTTCCTGTCACTTCAAAGTAGTTACTATAGTTTTGCCTAGGGTGTGCTGGTGAATGTTTAACAACCAGCTCTCTGAAAAAAAAATTGTATCTGTGACACACAAAGTTTAACCTGCATTATTATTTTCTCCAATACTTCTTAAATATAGACTGTCAATAAAACAGTCAAGTCCTGATTTGCAGCGTTTGCTAATTTTTAACTTGTAAATGATCACACTGAAAATTTTTTATTAGTTAATTTATTTATTATTAATTTTCAATATTCACTTCCATAAGTTTTACATTTTCTCCCCTTCCCTCCCCCAAATGGCATGCAATCTGATATATGTTCAAGCATGCATTCCTATTAAATACATTTTCACCTTAGTCATGTTGCATAGAAGAATTATTATGAATGGAAGAAACCATGAGAAACATGCTCTGCATTCCTACTCTATAGTTCTTTCTCTGGATAGATCACACTGAAAATTTAACAATTTGCTCTTGTGAACAGATACAAGCTGACTCCAGCATACCACTGAGTTTAACCCTTTGAAACAAAATATAAAAGTCCTTCAAATATTTGAAGACAGCTATCATGTCCCTCTAAGACTTTCCTCAACTTGGCTAACCAGGACTAGTTCCTCCAGACATTCCTTATATTGGTATGGTTTCAAGACCCCCTTCTCCAAACTGGTTGCCTAATTTTGATATACTCTAGCCTCTCACTTACTGTCTTAGAATGCAATGCACAAAATTAACCACTTCTACGGTTGATCTGAATGTGGCAGAAAGAAGAAGATAGCTATCTGACTCCTTATCCTAGACATAACACTTCTATTATTGTGGCCTATTAATTTTTTTTTAGCTGTGACATATTGTTGACTCACATCGAACTTGTGGTCATTTTCATATGGCCAATGCTGAATAACCAAAAATCTCTCCTGCAACTGACTTTTTATGGTATCTGAAACGCCATTAGGATTACCCCTAGAATACCTTGGATTAGAGTACCAGAGAGCCAGCTTAAGGAAATACCAATCTGTGATCTGAGAAGGGTAATACATGAAACCATCATCATCCACTAATACTTTAATGGGAATTAGTCAGATTTACAGATGTCCTTTATCAGGGCCCTAAGGGTATGAGACCCAGGATTGTGAAGTGTGGATTTGTTAGTGGGAGCAATGATCTGGACTATGAGGTGCAGAAAGGGAGGGTTGGGGGCCATAACAGCTGCCAACAAGAAGGTGAGTAGGGTACCAAGAGGGGAAGGTTGGATACCAAGATCTATTTACTTTACAGTTTTGACAAAATATGGCCTTTCATGATTCATGCTACTACTCCCCTTTTCCTAAAAATGCATTTGATTTTTTCCTGCGTATAATAAATAATGTTATGTTCCTGAATATAAAATGCAAAATACGTATTATATATAAATCACATTGTACCTTTTTTTGATCTCAGACCTTTAATTTTTTCTGTGTAAATGATGCTAAAGATATGAGGAAAACTCTTGAATTGTGTTTTTTGATTAATCCTCTATTCCCAAAGCTAAGTGCTTATTTTAAGTAAGAGGCTCAGAGTTGACAACCGTTAGAAAATGAAAGTATGTTTTCATTTCACAAGTAAATTTTACTCTTTTTTTTTTCTAGGAAACTCTGGTTTCAATTATGTTTTCCTATATTGATATTTCTAATGTGGCAGCTTTAAAGAAGTGAAAGAAGACTTGTTTTGGAGTCTAGAGACCTGGTTTGAGTCCTGGCTCTCATGCTTTCTAGCTGTTTCATCTTTATCCAGTCATTTACCTCTCTGAACCTCAGTTCCCTCCTCTTTAAAATGGGGGTGATAACTACCTAACCACAAATTAACAACTTGTCTGTAATTTCTAGTGTTCAATAAGAGACTGGGATTCTGTGAGGTGACTCGCCAGTGGTGCCCACAAGCAGTCTGAGTCAGAGCAGTACCTGACGCCAAGTCTTTCTGAGCCTAAGGCCAGTGCTGTCTCCCCTGCACCATGCTGCCTCATATACAACAGGGACAAACTTTAGCATTTTAAAACTCTGGGATTTCCTCAGTGACTTTCTTCAATCAGCATGGATCATCAACTAGTCAGTCCCATTCTAGGACAAGGCATCAAAACAAGACAATTAATGAAGGATACAGCATTTAAAAGGGACATGTAAATTGAAAGAGCTTGGCTTGATGAACTCCAAATTCTCCTTCAAGCTCTGAATCTATGGTCTTATAACTTATGAAATCTTCACTATACCTAGCTTCTGCCTACTTCTAGCAACTCCTTAGTACTTAGCTACTAAGTTATTAATAGAAGGCAATCTGAGTGGGTAGAGGGCATTCCCAAACAGGGAGATCCTCACACTGATAAAATCACAGATCATTTACATATCCATTCATTTATTCAATGAGGATTTATTATTTGTCTTCTCTACATTTGGTGCTATATTATATGCTGACAATACAAAGACCAAAAAACCCCCAAACACCTTAGTCCTTGCCCTCAAAGTGCTTACATATGAATACAAGAAATAATATGGGAAATTATATACATGTGTGCATACATATGTACATGTATGAATGTGTATGTATAGCTCTACCATACACAGATACATTTACGTGCATGCATACATAGATGCACATATATACACATGTGTGTATATATATCTATAGTCATTTCTCGGGAAAGGCTACTAGCAGTTTGAAGTATACGGATAAGCATATATATCTCTACACATACATATTCTATATATTATATGTGTATATAATGTGTATATATATATGTCTATATTCTATATATGTATACAGATATATATAGGAAATGCATATGTAATTGCACATGTATGTGTATAGGTACAAATTATATAATGTGTACGTGTCTGCATATGTACACTGATACATTTTTATAAACTTTTATTGTGCAGAAAGTTATAAAGTTTAGTGGTCTATTGGATAGAATGCCGGATTTGGATTCAGGAAGCCTGCCTCAGATTCTTACTAAGGATGAACCTTAATCAAATCCCTACATCTATTTTAGTCTTAGTTTCCTCATCTGTAAAAAGAAAATGACAAAAGCAATGAAATTATATATATATATATATATATATATATATATATACATACATATATCATTTTATTTCACATTATGCATATTAGGCATTATACACATGCATACATGCACACATATACATATATACAGATACATATATCCATAAACACATATGTATTTGTGTATATATGCATCCATATATGTAGGTGTGTCTATATATATGTGTGTATGTGCAATGTGCATGTGTATGTAGGAATTAAAATTTGAGTTTGTCTTTGACCTATAGCCCCCAAAATCCCCATCAGAAGTGGGAATCCCCATTCTAAAACCATGCTTTCCATGGTTGAAATAAATTCACAAACCTAATACAAAGACATGCTAAGTATCTTTAATATAAAAATGGAGCCTAAGTTTTAAAAAATTATTTCAATTTATTTGAGTTTTATTTCTAAATTGGAGCAGTGAGGTGGCACAGTGAATAGATCCTTGGTAGTGGAGTCAGGAAGACTCATCTTCTGAATTCAAAAATGGCCTCAGACACTTACTAGTTGAGAGATCCTGGGCAAGTCACTTAACGAGTCACTTAACCCTGTTTGTCTCTGTTCCCTCATCTGTAAAATGAGCTGGAGAAGGAAATGGCAAATCATCCAGTATCTTTGCCAGGAAAATCCCAAATAGGGTCACGAAGACTAGGACATGACTGAAAAAGACCGAACAACAACAATCCTAAATTACTCTGTCCTGATTCATACTTCAAAATAAGTGACTATCTTGTCACTAGAGACCATGTCCCTAAAGATTTTTGACGGGTTGATTTAAAAGGGAACAAAGTGATATCTTAGGATATTTTACTCATATACCCAAAGAGCTGTATGTTGTTAAATAATTAGAAAAATATGAGATTTTTTTCTTCTTTTCAAATGCTTGCATCTGTTAGCTGGTCCCCAACATTCTAAAACTCCCAGGTATCCCTAATTCCAAGACTCAGAAAATTCCAGATGGGAAATCCAACTCAACTGTTTTCCCAGCTTTTATCTCCACACTAAAAAATGTGTTTTCTCTCATCCAAACCACCAAGAGAATAATCCCATTCTGCGTTTAACAAATTGGTTAGCCTGGCTCTAGTGTTAATCTCCAGTGACAAAATTCTTGTAGAACTGTTGTGGGATTTGAGCATTCAATCAATCTTAGGGTGGTTTATTTTGAAAATAAATTCAAGTTTTATCATAATGCTTGTGTCTATGATTAGTTCCATTTTTCTGAGGTTAAACTGGTATGCCTGGTGGTATGGCTAAATAATGTTCTCATTGGAGCAGGCCAATGTGACCTAGTTTGAAGCCCATTAAATTGAGGTTATAGCAATGGAAAGAAAAAAGGGTTTGGGGTTACTTCCTAGGAGAAGGGAAGGTCGAGAAATTACTTATTTGTCCTCAAGTACATGAAGGAACTTTAGGAGAATTTTAAACAGTTGTTCTCTATGTCAATGGAGTACAAAACAAGGAGATCAAAAGATTTAGAGTTGGAAAGGTCTTAGTATCATGTGATCCAATTGTCTTTTTATATGTGAGGTATCTCTTTCCCCAGGTGATAGAGTGACTGGGCCTAAGCTCACACAAATAAATAGAGAAACTTGGATTTGAACTGAAGTCCCTGAATGCTAACCAAATACAGTGGTCCAGTCAACAAACCATGCCTCCTAAATGACTAACCCTGGTTAGTTTCATCATTCACCTATCAAAAGGCAAGGGCTAGACCAGATATACTCCAGAGTATCTTTCTGGCTTTAGTACTCAATAAGTATAGAATTCAATGTAGTCTGTGTCATCTGTCCTAGAGTTTAGACTTTGAAGAAGCTACTTCTTACTTTGAATAATATGTTCAGAGTTGGAAGGAATCTCTGATCAAATCTTGATCAAATCTTCCCATTCCCCTTCCTCCATCACATCATGCATCTATATGATGGTCTTCTGCTTGAATATTTCCAGGGACAGGGAGTTCACTACCACACAGGGCATCCCTTTTTGTTGGAGAGCTAAACAAATGTGTTATGCATATATGTTTATATATATGAATATGTACATATAAACACACATGGGTGAAATCTGCCTCCCTGAAATTTCTGCTTATTGAAACTAGCTCTGCCCTGTGGAGCAACATGACTATAGAATCCTCATCCCCTAGAGGACCTAGTGATTCAGTGCAGTCAACAAGAGTTGAAGGAAAAGTACTCCTGGAGTAAGAGAATCTGGTCTAAGACATGATCAGAAAGTGATGTCCAATCAAGTCATGGCTCTTTGGAATGTCAAATCCATGGAACAAGACAGGAGGTAGGAATAGAGTGCATGTTCCAAGGGGAATCAATCCAGAATTCTTTTATAGGGATAGAAGAAGAGATTAGTTTGACATGACAGTTCCTTAAAAAACCCTGTTCTTTCTTTCCCAAATCCCTCAAATATCTGTTAAAGAATTCACTCTAAAATTTATTTGAAGGCTAACAGCAGGCAATACTAATGTATGACTTCTGAAACATACCCTATTTTAAAACAGGAGGCAATTTTTCCAGTCTTCTATCTTTTGGAACTTTTCCTGTTGTCCATGATTTCTCCACCACTACTGACAGAGAAAAACATTTGCATGTTCTTTTAGCATTCTGAGATATCACTTACATCCTTATGTGCTTTGTACATTGGAGAACATGCAGGACTTGAAATCAAGAAGACTTGGGTTCACATTCTACCTTGAGTATACTTACTAGCTGTATGATCATTGGTAAGTCACTTAAACTTATCTGAGTTTTTGTGGCTTATCTCCAAAATGGGGTTAAAAATACCTATTGTGAAAGGCAGCGGAGTAGTAGATAATTAGCCTTGGAATTATGAAGACTTCATCTATTCCACCAGTATATAATAACTATGTGGGCATGGGCAAATTGACCTTAGGGCTCCTAAGCAATTCTTTAAGACTGTAAATTACAGATAGATTGCTGATTTGCATTAGCACATGGATTTTCCATACTGAGAGTTTCTCATTTTGATGAAATCACAAGTGTGGACTGAAACTCCCCTTAAAACCACCACCACCACCATCACCCTTCAGTACTCATGTAATAGGACTCAAATGAACTCATGTAAGTAAAGTGCTTTGTCTGTCCCCGGCATCTTATTCCCCACCTTCATTGTTATTTCCAGCACATCATATTCATTAAGGCAATGTGGTACCCTTGTTTTGACTTGGTCATGGTAGGTCAATACACTTGCCCCAGTTTTGCAAATTTGAAAATCCTGCCTTGGATTATTAATGCTTGATGGGAACTCAGGGGAGATGTTTTGTCTGCTTTATGGTCCAAATTCCTTTGGTATAATCTCATTAAATAACTCTAAAATAGTTCAAACTGTTATTATTAAATTATGTAAATTGGCCTATCTTGAATTCTGATTCCTTCTTTAAAGTGAATTCTCTACTAATTCTAATTCGAAGCCTATATTCCTCGATAAAGAAGATGAAAGCAAAAGAAGAGTTAAGTAACCTCACTTTTCTCTGTTATTACTCAACCTTTCATCATATTTTCTAAGTAGGAGTTACATTGCTTCCTTGTATATCTTCTTGTTCTGAATTCATATATACATACATACAAACATATACATATAAAGATATATATGTATGCACAGTTATGCATATTACATACATATGCATGTATATGTTCTTTGAATTCTGAGAAACTTGTTTAATGAAACTTAAGTCTAGGACAAATGCCAAGAATTTCCTTCCTTTGCTTTCTTGTCACTTTTGTATAAGTCCAAAATAGTAGGTCCCTTCATTGCTTCTCCCCCTTGAGTGAGAGAAAAATGTCATAAAGGCTAGACAAGAATTTATCATACTTTTTTTTCTGATAAGGCTTCCTGGAGATGTCTGAATGGTTGAAATCCCACTCTTTCATTCAAATCTCTTGCCTCTGTGGTAATTTGAATCCTGCATAAGGAAATCATAATGCCTACTCTACATCTGACTGGGTGGTCTGTAGTATTTTTCCACAACCACTTGACTTCTGTTTCATCTTTTAGCTTCACTCAAATGTTCTCCATCTTGCTTGTGCCAAAGGGTTCATGGACTTCCATACTCAAATATAGCTATTGAATATATAGTGGCTCTCTCTCTCTCTCTCTCTCTCTCTCTCTCTCTCTCTCTCTCTCTCTCTCTCTCTCTCTCTCATTCCCTTTTACCACCTCCCTTGGAAGAAAACATGACTTGGACTATGAGTCTCACTCATGATCCTTCTCCCTATTTCATCAGAGAATTACTAGACATTTACTAAACTATATTTAATACATATTTTCCTCTGGTATCCAATACTTAAAACTTTATTATCTGATGTTATATTTTATTTGATGTCTTCCCTCCCTCTTATACATTGATGAAAAGCCCTCTTGCTTAGGTTAGAAAAATGTACTTTGCAGATGCTGTCCAAGGTGCCTAGAATAGACTATATACAGTCATTGTTTAACTGAAATGTTCTTCCTTTTTCAAGACTCAGCTCAGGTCCTCCCTCCCATGAAGGCTTCCATGATCTCCAAAAGTAGAAGCGATCCCTCCCAACCCATATCTCTCAGACCATTTTGTTGCACAAAATCATTTGAAAAACAATAGTTATTGTCATTAGCATGCGTAGTGTTACCTTCTCTCTTATAGTCCCCAAAGCACCAATCAAAGGTCTGGGTACACAATAGAGACAATATTTATTGATTCTTTTGTTCCCCATTAGACTGTATGCAAGAAATATGTAATTTTTCATCTTTGTATCCTCAAGACCATACCTTATATCTAGTAGGTGCATAATAAATGTTTAACTAAATTGCCAGGTGCTGTTCTGGACTTAGCATATCAAGGAGAAAAAAAGAAAACTATCACCTATAGTCATCCAGATATAACAATGATGCATAAAAATTTTAAAACAATGTTCTAATAGATTTTACCATATCTTTAGTTTTCTAAAGAAAATGTTTTCAGAATACAGAGATCTAGCCTAAGAAATAAAAATCATGTGGGAATAGGATGAGGAATGTACCATTTTACTAGTCCTGTCTGCTACTAGAGTTGTACCAAGGGTACTTTCAGTTACCCTATAGAAGATGAGTTTACATCCTAGTACTTTTCCTCTACTACTAAAAAAGAAAAGAAAATAAAACAAAAAGCCCCCACAGTTATTTTATCTATTTGTGTAATCAGTTTCAGGGTTGAGGTTCGGTTATTTTTCAGTTGTGTCTAACTCTGTGTGACCTCCTTTGGGGTCTTCATGGCAAAGAAACTAGAGTTGGTTTGCCATCTCATTCTCTAACTCATTTTACAGACGAAGAAACTGGGGCAAACAGGGTTAAGTAACTGACCTGAGGTCAGATTTGAACTTAGGAAGATGAGTTTTTCTGACTCCAAGTACAACTCTCTATCCACTACACAATCAACTCCCTTAATACTACAGAGAATATTGAATATAAAAGAATAGCAAGATAGAGACTTACCCCAAGACCATTTCTTTCTGAATTGTATAGCAGGACAAGGGGCACATTATTTTCTGCAGTCTTCATCACCATTAGGATCAGGATGTTACCACCAGAAATTATATATGTTATCATTAAGGATCCCAGACTTAGCAACGGATACGGATTATGCAACAACTTCTACCAAACAGTGAGACACAATTGAATGATTCACTATCCTTTATAAACTTTAGAAACACAAGCTTACTATCCCTGCTATTTTTTATAAACCCATTAACAGAGGATAATCTCAATATAACAAATACAAGTTCCAAAATGTCATTGGGATTTCAACCAATAAACTATATGCAGAGCACATAAAAACTAATAAATAATATATTAACTAGTAAACCAGTCCAGATCAGCATTGAACACAGAACTATCGTCCACAACCAATTCTTAAAAACTTACAAGCAAAAATTTTAATGGATGTCACATTAAATATCCAGCTTCCAAACTGCAAGGAGTGAAAAACTTAAAATATAGAGCCTCAGTAGAAAACATTGATACTAAGCAGAAGAAAGTCTACATACCATCCCTGTTGTCCTGTCTAAAACTGGATTTAGCCTTAAGATGCTTTCGACGAAACTACGGAAGGTGAGATTGCATTCCAGTACTCTTATTTAATTATAAAAAAGTTATTTTATACACCTGAGCAATAGTCATAGGACATTAAATATATAAGAATAGTAACAAGAGAGTAACTTGCCTTCAGACCACTTCTATAAAACAAAAAAAAGATGAATAACATAACAGCGACAACAATGGTGATATTGACGATGATCGTTGACATTTATATCATGCTTTAAGGTTTACAAAGCATTTTACAAACATCACCTTATTTGTACTTTACAATAACATTATGAGATAGATAACAAGCATTATCATTCTTCAATTATAGGATATAGATATAACTGGAAGGAACCTTGCAAGTTCATCCTTCATTTTATGTATGTATAAACTGCTGCTCAGAGAGAATGAGTGATTTTTCTCATGATTATATAATAAAAAAAAAAATAAGAGGTAGGATTTGAACCCAGGTTATCCAATGCAGAACTCTTTGCATTATACTAGCTACCTTCAAACATGATAAGGTACCACAAACTGGAAAAATACTATGCTTCCAGCCTTTAGAAACAGTGGCAAGGATATAAACTTGGATTCTTGAACAAAATATGTCAACGTCCCCAATACCATTCAGGTTCCCTCATGATATAATGCCTCAGTATGAGCTATCATTAATAATAATGTGTGTTCATCCTTCATTGCTGAAGAAGACCACACCATCAGAGAAATGATGACATGACTTGCACTTGACTTTGTTTTGAGTGAGGGAGGGCTGTGCAGATCACCAGCCTCACTTCTCCAGAGCCATAGGAATCCAGAGACCAGATATTCATCAGGATGACTGGAGATGACCCAGGATGAGGCAGTTGGGGTTGAGACTTGCCCAAGGTCACACAGCTAGTGAGTGTCAAGTGTCTGAAGTGAGATTTGAACTCAGGTCCTCCTGACCTCATAACAATAACTAGAAATTATATAATTCTTTAGGATTTGCAAAGCATTTTGTAAATATCATTTGATCCTCCCAACAATCCTGGGAGGTAGGTACTATTATTTCCATTTTACAGGGTGGAAATTAATTTAATAATAAATTTAATTTTACAAATTAAAGCAGACAGAGGTTAAGTGCCTTGCCAGGGTCACCTACTAAGTAATTTTCTGAGTATGGATTTGAACTGAAGTCCTCCTGAGTCCAGGTCCAGCACTGTAGCTAGTCAGATTCCTATAACCTTTTAAGGTTCATCTATCAATTCGGTCACAACAACCACATAAAGTATATATAAATATAGTCCTCATTTATAGGTAAGAAAGTTGAAGATTAAAAAGATTAAATTACTTTCCCAGGCTTATACAACTTCTAATCCTATAGTTTGAGTAATGATTTGAATCCAGGTCTTCTGGCTCCGAAACTAATGTATTCATTATTGTAAAAATGTGTTGTTTCTCAAAACAAACAAACCAAACATCTTCACATCCATAGAGTTTTTGTTTATAATTCATGCAGTACTTTTCTCACAACAATCCTATGAGGTACATGATGCATTTTGTAGGCTGGATAAATAGGGCCCAAATAAAGAAAGTAGTTTTCCCAAAGTCACACACCTAACTAATATGAACAGTGCCTCATACCCAGGTCCTCTGACTTACAATCCAGCCCTCTGGTTTCTTCCACAAGCCAAAAGTCATGAGCTTCTGAACTCTGCTGGGTAGCTGCTGGGGCAGTAGCTGGATTTGTGCTCAGAGGTTAAGCTGAAGGCATGGCCAGGGGTGAGTCCTTGGACTCCTCTCTTCATGTCAAATATGATAATTTTCAAAGGTGAATGCCTTGGCTTTGTTTACCAAAGCATCCTTTTTAAGCTTTCCAGGGGTATTAGAGGTGACTGCGTCTCTTCTTTGTCTCAGCTAATCCATGTCTCATTTACAGCCAGAGGAAATTTACGAATCCCTCCTCGCTGACTCTCCTGACTCTTCACTAATTCCCTGATCATTTTGAATTATGTGATGCTTGCTGTGTGGTTCCTGGTCACCTATGGATTCCCTCACTTCATTACTTCTTGGCCAAAATTTCTTTGGAAGACTACCATGACAGATTTATATTCTGAGCATCAGACAGGAATGTGGTTCTCTGTTTTTCCTTGGCCTGTACTACATAAACATGTCCTCATGACACTGGCTGGGCAGGACCAGTGATCCAGACCTGATCCAGGGAGTAATCATCAGGAGTGAGTTTCCCCCTGAGAAAGAAGTACTGGTCATGTGACTCCAGCTGCAGCTCCCAAGGAAATAGGTTTACTGACCAAACACTTGATTCCAGAAATTCATAATAAACTCAACTGCACTTTGTGATGACAGGAAAGATTAAGTTGTTGTTGTGGGTTTTTTTTTTTTAATAAAATTTGGCTGGAACTTTCTTATATCCAATAGGATTATGGAGGCAGCTGCAGAGAAAACCAAACAATCCTAGATCTGGATTCTAACCTCAGCTCTGCCACTTACTAGCTATATGGCATCAGACAAGTGACTTTCTTGAATCTCAGTTTACCCTTCTGCAAGATGACAAAAATTATGATGGTATTGTTTACTTCATAGTAGTTTTGAGATAATATAAAAAAGGCAAATATGTTTAATAGAAACATTCTAGGCTTATTGTAAGGAAAAAGGGTGGTGAGTCTTAGAAGACTGTGTAAATGTGAGTTGTTATTATTGCGAAGGTCCAAGAAAGTTAGAAAGGCTTTTGGATTTCAGATAGCGTCCATATGTATGTCCTAGTCAAAGTTTAACAATTATTGTTGCAGTTTGGTCATTTCAGTCATGTTCAACTCTTTATGACACCATTTGGGATTTTCTTGGCAAAGACATGGAGGGGTTCGCCATGTCCTTCCGTAGCTCATTTTATAGATGAGGAACTGAGACAAACAGGGTTAAGTGACTTGCCCAGGGTCACACAGCTAGTAAGTGTCTGAGGCCAGGTTTGAACTCTGGAAAATGTTTTCAGACCTTGCATTCTATTCACTCTGCTACCTAGTTGACTTAGGAATGTCTATTGTGTCTAATAAATTGGTAGATTGTGCCTGGGTTGACAACCCTGTTAGCAAGCTAATGTTTTAATTAGCAGGTTGCTGCTGTCATCACATAGAGGTTTCATTAACATATTTTGATGTGCCCAAAGTCTCTGAATAAGGAGAATTCAGTAAATAAGCACTTTATTGGAGGATGTGGTACCATAAGACTTTACCATAAGGTAAAATCTAGTTTGTCTATCACTGATAGACCTTAGGGTGTTTATAACAATTAGGCAAACATATAGTTTATCTCATTGCCCTTTCCCTAATACATATTTCTCCCCACCTTGAGAGTCCTCCCTTATCCTCTCTACTTACCCAAGTCCTACCCAAATGGCAAGACTTAGCTCAAGTCGAACCTTCTTTAAAATTCCAAGTCACAATGATCTTTCCTTTTTTTAAGTGCCTACTGAACTACCACACATTTCATTTGTCTCTTGTGAGGTGGTTTCAGCTCAAAGGTTAGCTGCAATCTGCTTTAGTACAGGGATATGACCTTTATTTCCTCTACATCCCCCATAGCACATAACGATGCTAGAAAATAAGTGGATTCTCAATAAGTTCATGGTACTACATCATCTGAGCATGTATATTTTCCCATAATATCTCCAAGAGGCAGCATAGCATGATATGTATATATGCAATGCATGTATGTGTGCATATATACATATATGTGTATATATATACATATATACACATATATGTATATGTACATATATACACACATATAAATGTATGTGTACATATATACATACATACACACACATATATATCTATATGGATCAATCTAGAGCCCTGCCCTTTCTAGCTGTGAGAGCCTGGACAAGTCACTTAATCTCTCCAAACCACAGTTTCTTCATTTATAAATGGGAATAATAATAACACCTAACTCACAAGGTGGTCAAGAGGATCAAATGATACAACATATGTGAAGCACTTGGGAAAACTGAAAATTATATGTGAATTAAGCTATTATCTGAGGATTGTGCTAGAACCTGATTTGATCTGAGAGAGTGGTCTGGTTGTATGATATTTGTGACCAATTTGCCTAAGACCAATTTTTGTGTTCCCAGTGGGCACTGCCAAAAAACATGAGGATGCTACCAGCCATCAGCAGGGAAAGCAATTTGCTGTCAACAAGAATTTCTCCACTTGATTTTACAGGGTGGGGGTGGGGCTGGCTGGGGGGCACAGTGACAGCAATAAAGAGTTCAGTGCAATATCACATGAGAAGGAGGGCTCTTTTCCAAACCCCTCTGACTCTTGCTGCTAGCTGTCCCTTCAAAGTGTATATATAAAGGTGCCATTACCAGGTGAAAATTAATCCAAGGATTGAATTCATTCTTGGTTCTCCCTCTATTTATGGAGATCTACAAGTGGTCAAATGCTTGAAATCAGTGACATTTTTGCTCTTCATACTTGAGCACAGGAATATATGGAAGATAGGTGGGGTTAGGAACATGAGAGTCACCTTAGACTCTCCCTAACCCCATATACAATTGGCTGCAAAGTCTATTGATTCTATTTCCATATCTCTTCCATATCATCCCTTTTCTCCACTCACACTGACACCACCTTCGCTCAATTCACCTTTCACTCTGTCCCTACTCTGCAGAATCTATGTCCTTCAGTTCTTTCAGCATCTGTGATCATGCTTGTAGGCACCTCTTCAGTGATCTAGAACAGAACTATTCTATGGTTTAGATGATCTTTCAGAAAGATTCATCACCTGCATATGAAGAATTCGAAGTATGAATTATAGGACTGCAAATCTGGAGCTGGAAGGGACTTCAGAATCCAGCTGCTGTATTTTACAAATGAGGAAACTGAGGCCCAGGGAGCTTAAGTTACTTGCCTTAGGTAGGAATTAAGTCAAAGTCCTCTGACTCCATGGAAGACATATGATGCCAAATGTAGTAAGCAGAATCAAGAAAACAACATACATATTGACTAAAACAGTACAAATGAGAAAGGGGCAGCTAGGTAGTGCAGTGGATAGAGCACCAGTGCAGGAGTCAGGAGGACCTGAGTTCAAATCTCACCTCAGACACTTGACACTCACTAGCTGTGTGACCATGGGCAAGTCACTTAATCTCAACTGCCTCATCCTGGGTCATCTCCAGTCATCCTGATGAATATCTGGTCACTGGATTCAGATGGCACTGGAGGAGAAGTGAGGCTGGTGACCTGCACAGCCCTCCCTCACTCAAAACAATGTCAAGTGCAAGTCATGTCATTATTTCTCTGATGGCATAGTCTTCTTTGGCAAGGAGGGAAGAACACACACAAATGGGAAACAAACAAAAATAAAACCAGAAACTGGATGCTGTGTAACTATGTGATCAAGCTTATCCCCTGAGAAGAGATAAGACAATGCAGCTTTTCCACTGCCTTACAGATGTGGGCACCATGGCTGTGGAACGTTACATACATAGTCAGACTTGGTCAATGAACTGTTTAATTTTGTTAATCTGCTTTTCCTCCATCTTTCTTTCTGTGTTCTTTGTTACAAAGGACAGCTCTCCAGGTAGGGGTGGAAGGAGGAGGGATATATTTGGAAAAACCAAATGTAAAAAGCAAACGACATCCATTTTATTTTAAAGGAAAGATTCGTCATTCCAAGTCTAATCTGTTAATGAACCTCTCTGAATTCAGCTAATCTGAGCATTGGACTCCGTCTGTCAGTGGCCTACACTCAAAGCCTTTCCATCTTAGCAGGATCTGGCAGAGCCTATATTCTACTGGCATACCCCTGGAGAACCAAGGATTATCTAGCCCTCATGATGAGGCATCTTTAGAGAACTTTACACAACAAGCATTAACAACTCCCCTGGGCACATATTTATGTGCAATGGCTATTAATAATCCCATATCAGCTTATATTTATTAAGCAGATGACTTTTCTAAAGAGTTTTCATATATTATCTCATATTAACTTTGTAATGATGCTGTCAGGCATGTAGGGCAAGTATTATCATCTCCATTTGAGAGATGAGGATGTAAAAGCACAGCTGACTATAGTAAAGTAGTCCTGGACTGGATATCAAGAGACCTGAGTCCTGGCTTTGCCCCTGTGACCTGGTACAATTCATTTCCCCTTTTTTTGAATCTCATTTTCTTTTTCTATAAAACAAATCTTTAAAGTTTCTTCAGCACTCCACTTTTTGATATCTGTTGAGGGCACACCTTACACCTACTTGCCATGCTGGACACCTTGGCAGCATCTTTGACTCTACCTTACCTCCCAAAACTGATCACTTTCAAGGTCCTGTCAATTCTGCCTTCATACCTATTTCATCTGATCTTTGTTCAAGCTTTGTTTATTCTTCACCTATTGCAATGACCTCCTAAATGATCCCCCTGCTTCCAGTCTTTCTACATGCCAACCTATCCTCATAGATGTTGAGATAATTTTCCTAAGAAATAGACTTGATCATGTCCCTCCCTTGCTCAAAAGTTGTCTGTGGTTTCTGATTACCTCTCTGGTAAAATATGAAGTCCTTTGCCTAACATTTAAAGTTGACCACTAATGACCTTTTCTTCCTTATTTCACAATACCTTCCCACCATGTGTTCTGTAAACTAGCCAAAGTAATTTGGTAGCTATTCTCTGAAATCATGAGCAGACTATCCCCCTCCCCCAATTCCTAGCAGCTAGATGGCACAGTAGAGTGCTGGACCTGAAGTTAGGAAGACCTGAAATAAAATCTGGCTTCAGACAATTACTAGCTGTGTGACCTAGAACAAGTCACTTAACCACTGTCTGCATCAGTTCCTTCAGCTGTAAAATGGGGATAATAATGGCACTTACCTCATAGGATTGTTGTGAAGATCAAATTAGAGAATATTTGTCATTAGATTAGCAGATAATATAGTGCTTAATAAGTGCGTGTTTCCTACCCCCCCCCCACCCCCATCCATTTCTTTTAGAATTCTCTTCCTTCAAGATTCCACTCAACTATTGTCTTCTCTGGGTAGCCTTCTCTGATTGTCCAAATTTAGAACATCTTTCTCTTCCTAGGGTACACTTTCTAGATCTTTCCATTGCCCCCACCATTCCTTGCTTTGTATTATGCTCATCTGTGTACATGTTCTATTTAGACCCTTTCCTAACCCCAGCAGAACATTAATATTTTAAGGGCAAGTGTGTCCTCTTTTAAAAAAATGAACTGAAGACATGTTCATTAAATTAACTAATAACAAAGAACGAGGCTGGGGAAGGTGACACTTCAGGATTTGGACTTCTGGAGCTTAGCACAACTGAGTTCTCCCTTCCGACCCTTGAGGCAGAAAGGATATAAGAAATACACAGAAAGATGTCTGGATTTGGGGCCCCAAGATGCATGTCTGAATCATGGCTCTGGTACACACTAGCTACAGGACCTGGGACCAATCACTTCATCTCTGTGGGCTCCACTTTCCTCATTTGTAAGACTACTCTAGATGACTTCTAAGAGTCCTATTTCTCCAAATATCTCAGATTCTATGACTGAGTAACTTGGATAAAGTCACACCCAGAAAATCTGTAGATAGGTAGGACTTAAAATTAAGTTTTCTGGAAAGATGATGTGGAAGAAAGAGGCTTAGACTTGAATCCCACTTCAAATGCACATGAGCAAGTCAACCTCTCTGAGCCTCCTTTTCTTGTGAGGATAGTAAGAGCAACTGATTATATGATTGGCAACAAAAAAGTCAAAGAATTTATTAATCGTTTACCATGTGCCAGATATTTTACTAAGCACTGGAAACAGCCCTCAAAGAGCTCATATTCTAATAGATGAGACAATGAGCAAACAACGGTATATACAAAACATACCCCAGACAAGAGGATCTCAAAGGGAAGGCAATGGCATTGTTAGGAATTGGAAAAGTTTCCTTGCAAATGTAGGATTTGAGCAGAGACCTGAAGGAAGTCAAGAGACAGGCATTTCAGGCATGGGGATGGCCATTGAAAAGGCTGGAATTTGGGAGATGGGATGACGTGTGAGAAGAAAAGCAAGGTCAGAGTCACTAGCTCCTAGAGCAAGTGAAGGGGAGGAAGTATAGAAAGATAAGAATGAGGCAGGTTGCTATGAGAATAAACTGAGAAAATGTAGCTTAGCTCCTGGCACCTAGTAGGTGTTTGGTAAATGTTTCTTGGTTAAGAATATATGCAAAGTGTTTTATACTTTTACAGTTTTGTTACATGGATGCCACCTATAACTTCCATCATCATCATTATTATTACTCTAGGGCTCATTCCACCATTTTGAAGATCTGTAGGCATCATAAAAAATAAAAAACACTTGGAAGTCACATTCTTTTCTGTTTTGCCCAGAATAAGCAGCTTGTTTAGGCTAGCACCCACCTACATGCCTGCCCAAGGAACCCCCTCGTTACTTCCTCCAGGGCAGTTTTGTGCTCCCTTCAGAGTCTGAATCTCAGCAGCCTCTGACTATCCCCACCAAGAATGTGTTGGAAGCAGCAAGTGGTTTCTCCTGTCACAGAGGCAAAGGCCAGAGATTCAGGATGAAGCATGGCGAGAAGAAATTTGCAAAGGAAAAATGGGGGGCCTTCTCCTCCCCCGATGAAGTATTGCAACTGGCCTTGTCAGCTTGGTATTTGAAAGAAGTGGGTCAGGCAGACAGGGCTGGATAAATCACGGCAATTTGAAATGTCATTTTGCTCTCCTATCGTGTTTGAATTTCTTCCATATTACAATAGATCTTCTCTCCTAGCCCAGGCTAAATTGAATCCCGCCTTCTCTGTTGTTGGAGGAGCTCCGGCTAAAGTTTCTGGTGCTCTAAGGTTTGGATCTTTCCCAAAACCCCTCTCCCTCCATCCCCCTCGGCTTGCCTCCCTATTCTTTTGCCAATCACAGGGAGGAGGGATTCTGAGTTCTTACCAGTTTCCAAAACATCTGCTTTTGTTATTTGGCATAGTGTGGGATTGGGGTGGCTGGGGATTTCATTGGCCTCTGAGGACTTATTATATTTGATACATTGTGTGTCTGATTTGGGATCCCCTTCTCTCATTTGTCCCCTAGTTGCATATGGAGACACAGTGTTATGTTCTTAGCAAATTTTGTTCCAAGGCCCAGTTATGGGATTTAATTGTCCTTTTTGCCTATGTCCCCAGATACCTCAGTGTTCTTGCTCTCACCTCTTAATAAACACAAAATGCCAGCAGCTTCTATGGTCTTGAGCCGCTTCTGAGTTCAGTGGGAGATATGGGTAATAGCCCACATTGCTGATTTACAAACTGTCTCTTCACACATAATTAGGGCCAACATTCTTGAACACATTCTAGCTACATGCATACTTTGGCCAGACCCACCTCTATGCAAAAAAGCAATGAACTGACCCCTGGAAATATGCCTATTCCAGGTCATGCGCACATTGTCTCCAGGCCAAATTAATGAGACCTCCCCTTTTCCCCTTCCTTGGGATGCCCGTTTTCATTATTTTCCACATACCTACTCTTTCCTTTAGGACCATCACAAGTCCTGGTTTCTTCAAAGAGACCTCTCTAATTATCCCAGTTTGTAGTGCTCTTTCCTGTCTCTGAAATCGTGCAGCACTTGTCCACAACGCACATTTGAACCTTTCAGTTTAGGCCAAATTCATATTTCATTGCCGCAATACTTGATGTTTCATCCTTATATTGTTGTTATATTAGAACCAAGTCCTTCCAAAGTGCTCTGACACCCTCCATAGTGTTATTCAGTCAATCATCCATTTATAACACTTACTATATTGATCTTAGGCTATTCATTATAAAATGTGGGAGTTGGTCCACCCTAGATAGTCACTAAGGTCCTATGTAGCTTTAAATAGTATCATCCAAAACCTTCATAGTATTGTTTCACCTAGCATTTTCTTTTCAGAATGCCAATTAATGAAATTAAACAAGATTTACCTAAAATAGTTGTGAAGTAGATATGTGTGTGTGTATGTGTATATGCTCTTAAATACCTACTATGCACCAGGTACTATGTGTGCTAAGTACTGGGAATATAAACGTGTATAAAAACAAAGACAATCTCTGCCCTCCAGGAGCTTCCTATCTAATGGAGGGAGACCATACCAAAGGAAGCTGGAAAATGAGGGCTGGAGGAGGTGTAGAGAGATGGATGGTATGATGGATTTCGAAAGAAGTCCACAAGCAATTAGCTCACAGGAAATCAGGAGAAAAACTGTGCTGTTTTCCCCCATTTTAAACTGAGACCCTGGAGCCCAGGGCCCTGTCCTTTAATCAAAGAGTCTTATCACAGGAGCAAAGGGTCCTGAGAAGATACAAGTTTTTCAGGCAGATTCAATCTTGTAGCCATAATGAAGAGCAAAGTAGGATCTTTTGCTGTTTTTGTTTTAGTATAATCAAGTGCCTCTGATTGAACAATTGTGATTAAAGCAGATCTTTCCCACCCATTAATGGGCCTGGGAAGATTTGTAGGAATGCCCACAACTTTTGTTGAGGAGGCACTGGTTCTCCAGGGTTGTGATGCCCTCTGGCTCTAAAAAGTGAATAAAAGACTGAGATGCAGTTTTACTTTGGGGCTTAAGTTTTGGAAGAAGCTTTGTGTGCCAGATGAGACTGGGAAGTCGCTAAGTAGCTTCCCTACTTTGAAAACCCAGATGTTGGTGCTTCCCTCTCTGGTAACTATGTATATATGTAGTGGTCAGACAACTGGATCTGCCTGTTGATCTATGATGTATGTGTTGCTTATGTCAGACAGTTGGAAGCCTGTCTGTTGACTTTGATTTCTCTGTATTTTCTCTGCGGTTCAGAATGCTGACTTTCCCCCTGAACTAAGTGAATGATATATGTATTGATTAAAGTGATCATTGACCCCTCAAAAGTTGCCTTTCCTTTTAGAAAAGCAGATCTAAGAACCTTTGACAGCAGACCCCCCGAGTACATTGAGGTGCTTCCTTTTACAGTAGCATAACATGATTTCTCAATGATAAGATTCCAGGAGAAGGAAGACATGATGGAGAATTAAAAAAAAAAATCCAGGAGCAATGTAGCTTGTGGTAAACAGAGGGAAAAACTGAGCCCTCCCTCTTCTTTACATAGAGGTCCTGGAGCATGTCTTATGTCCTTAACTAAACTGCAAATTTCCAGAAGATTAGGATAATATCATATGCTTCTTCATATCCCCAAAATGCCTTGAATGGTAAGTCACCAATGAAGATGTCTGTGTTCAGGGAGGACTAGCACCTCTGGTCTGAGGGCTTACTGAGCCATTTTCAGGGCTACTCTTCCACCTTTGGTGTCTGCTTGTCACCCAGCTCTTACCTGTAGTTCCAAGAAGCTATAGCATGTGCTTCAGTCACACTAGGTAGAACCATCTTAGCAAATAGGCTAAACCAGGTTGAGGGTAACCAACAAGCCACAAACTTGTTGGTGAGTTAGGGGGACCTCTACCCTAAGCATGTGAAGACTTCTCCTAGTGAAATGGGTAGATGAGAACAATACGTCCCAATGGCCACGAAGGTGGCTGAAGCAGATGCTACGTGGTGCTTACAGCTAGGTCCGATCCTGAAGATGGCCAAGGTCATTCCGGTCATTGTCAGTCGTTCTGACTTTTGTCTTGCCACATCGATAAAGAGTCGATGACTCTTCAAGAGTGAAGCTGATGACTTGCCCAGCTCTGAAGCACTTAATCCAATTTATGCACAAGTCAACACATCATCCTGTGATGTCATTGGTCCTCTTCATAAATGAAAGATGAGCAGCAACTGATAAATATGTGGATTTAATTGATTTGACTAAGAACTAGAAGTCCTGGTTCTAGTTTCAGATCTGTCATTAACTTGGCTTAATCTTAGGCAACTCACTTAAGTCCCTTAGTGCTACAGTTTCTTCATTGATAAACTGGGAACTTGCAGAGACATTGTGAGGAAAAAATGAGCAAGTATATGTGTGTGTGTGTTCATCCTTCATTGCTGAAGAAGACCATGCCATCAGAGAAATGTTGACATGACTTGCACTTGACTTTGTTTTCAGGTCTGAATCCAGTGACCAGATATTCATCAGGATGAATGAAGATGACCCAGGATGAAGCAACTGGGGTTAAGTGACTTGCCCAAGGTCACACAGCTAGTGAGTGTCAAGTGTCTGAGGTGAGATTTGAACTCAGGTCCTCCTGACTCCTGCACTGGTGCTCCATCCACTGCAAAAAACTTCTAAAAGTATAAAGTATCCTGCTGTAATTAAATAATATGAGATATTCTTTTTGCAGGAAATTGAAAGCTGGTGAGAAGGGGCCACTTGGCCACCTAAGTGCTTTAAGTTAGTCACTATGATTCTCACTCATCCAGGGAGTGTTAAAATGTTTGCAGAGTCACTGGGGGCAGGAATCAGAATGGAGTTAGAGAAACAATGAGGTTAAGAGCATGACTTAGCAAACAGTAAGTAATCAATAATAAATCTCTATGACTAGAAGGAAAGATAGTGAGTTCCACCCTTTGTTTTATTTTTATATCACTTTATATGTTACTATATCACCTGTGACAAAAAGGAAAAAGAAAAAGGAAAGGAAAGTGACTCATCAGCTGAATTTGTCTTCTACTTCTATGAAGAAGGGAAGGAGGAAAATTTTCCTATGTCTTCTTCTGGGACAAGATGAGTTATTACAATCACATAGCGCTCAGTTGTTTTCATTTTTCTTCTTTCAATTAAAATTGTTATATTTATGGAATCTATTGCATCAGTTCATGTGTCTTCCAGAGTTTCTCTGAATTATTCATATTTATCATTTCCTATAGCAAAGCAATATTTTATTATATTCTTGTACCACAATTTGTTCAGCACAGAAATTCTTAACCTGGTATCCAGAGATTTATATGGATAGATTTCAGGGAATCTGTGAATTTTGATGAGGAAAAAAAAATCACATCATCATTTTCATCACCTCTAACTGAAATTTAACAATTACAAAGTTAAATATATGAATATATTTATAAATGTATAAATAATAAACAAAATACATAAATATATTCTACTCCATAACTGAAGGACATGCTAAATTTCAGTTAGAGGGTGTGAAAATGATTAATATTTCCTATATATATGTGCATTTATGTTTGTATGTGTGTTTGTGTGTGTCTGTGCATAATGAGCCATGGGCTTCAACAGACTCCTAAAGGGGTCCATCACACCAAAAGGTTAAGAACTCCTAGTTTAGCCATTTCTAGCTGGACATCTGCTTTATTTCAAGTTCTTTAATACTATATACATATATACACACATATATACAGATGTGTGTATATACAGGCGCATGTGTATATATAGGTGTGTATATATGTAGGCAAATGCACACATAGCTGTGTATACATACATGTGTATGCACACACATATAAATAATCTTTCTATCATCGATCTCCTTGGAGTGTTTTCCTACCAGTGAAATCTCTTAGTCAAAGGGGATGTCTGTTGGACATTTCCAACTAGAGGTCTTATAGGCATCTTGAATCTGACATGTCCAGAGTGCAATTTATTATTATCTACTCACCCCTTTTCCTAACTTCCTTATTTCTATCAAGGGCTTTACCACCCTTAGAAACAATCAGATCTGCAACCTGAGTCATCCTCAACTCATTATTCTCCCTTGTCTCTCCATATTCAATTAGTTGCCCAGTCTAGTTGATTCTACACCCTCAGTTTCTCTTTTACTGTCCCCTTCTCTAAACTCATGCTACAATGACCACAGATCAGTCCTTTATCGCCATTCACTCAGACCATTGCAATAGTCTTCTAACTAGTGTCCCTACTACTTTTTCCACCTCTAATGTATCCAAAACATGGCTGTCAAAGAATAATCCTTAAGATGAAAGTCTGACCATGTCACTCCTCTACTTAAAAAGCTCAGGAGATTCCCTATAGCCTCAAGGATAAAATAGGAAGTCAGGTTTGCAATTACAAACACTTCACAATTTTGCTCCAATCTACCTATCTAGACTTATGGCACATTATTTCCTTCACATACACCATATTCCAAAATACCAAGTGGATATGTTTCATTTACTTACATGTTTATATTTTTTTCTGATAAAATATAAGCTCCTTGAGGGAAGAGATTGTTGTTTGGGTTTTTGTCTTTGCATCCCCAGCAACTAACAAAATGCCTGACCAGTAAGAGATATTTAGAAAGTGCTTGTGGACTGATGGATTATGTCCCACTGATGTACTTTTAACAACAGTCAGCTTAGGAAACGAGTATAAAGCAGAGCATGGTGGATTTTGATTGTATTCAAAAAATAACTTTTTGATAGTGAAGGTTTTTTTGAATGAGTCACTAATGGAAGATTAGAAGATAAATAAGCCCTGACTTGGCAACTTTTAAAAATTGATTGTTTCTTATTCCTTCAGAGAGACTGATTGGTCGGGATGGAAGGAAAAGCATGGATGAATTGTTCACTCCAGTTCCAGGAAGCAGTAACCTCATGGGTCTTTGATGTTCATACTCATGTTGTAAAGGTCTATAGCAAACCCAGGCCATGAAAGATGAATAATTTGGGAAAGAAAACAAAAAGTAATATTAGCTAACATTTACATAGTATGTTAAAATTTGAAAAATACTATCCAGAATCAAAAAATTGAAGCTAGAAAGGCCCTTAGAGGTTATCTACAGCACAATTAAAAGAGGGCCCCCAATAATCAACCAATCAGCAAGCCTTTATGAAGTATCTACCACATGCCAAGTATTGTTCTAGGTTGTGAAGTCCTTCTATAGCAGAACAATATACGTTGTCAGATGAGCTCACTATATTCAGCATTTCTGCTTAATCATTTTTCATTGTCACAAAGGAGAGTTCAATATGGAGAGGGTAGAAAGGAAAGTGATTTTTTTCCCCCTAGAAGTAGTTTTGGTATAAAGACAAAAGACATAAGCAAGATTTAAAGGAAATTAAAATTAAAAATTAAAAGAAAAAATAACAAAAACATCTTCTCACTCTCTTTTTGTCTCTCTGACTACCCTTTGGAGAAGCGGTGCAATGCCCCTGAGACAGGAGATGTATTGTCATATAGAAGAAGGAGCAAGGAGGCCATTTTTATCAGAATAGAGTGTGTGGGGAGCAATACACAATTTTTACACACATACTCACATTTAAACAAATTCTCCCGAAAGTCTTAGTGCAGTTTAAAGCCTTTAATAACAGAAAAACTGCACTAAGACTTTTAGGATGCCCTTTGTGTATGTGTGTAGTTATGCATATATGAATACATGGAAGTATTCCTTTGGTTCCACTTACCTAAGGGTACCATTCTTTCTCTTTCCTTCTTACAATTTACATTAAAACTGGGAAATGAAAAGTATGCTTAAAGCAGTCACAGAAAATACTGAGTGCATGACTTGTACTAGGTGATGGGGGTGAGTTTTAGAGTGCCAAAAAGATATGACCCTTGGTCACTAGGAGTTTACTAATAAAATCCTCAAGCCTGAGGTAGGATGTTTATTTGGAACCTTATTTGCAGAATATTAATTAATGATTAATGGTGTTCTATTTCCTTCCTAGCTATCACCTCCACATTTTTGTACATTCAGTTGCTACCATATCATTTAACAATTACCAACAGGTCATTTTTTACAGTGTGATCTGAATGTTTGATATGGTTTGTGTGGTCTCTCTATGTAGAGCACTTTACAATTTAAAAAGTGGCTTATATATACTTATATAATACAGAAATATATATAAAATCTCATTTCTTTCTCCCATTTTGCATATGAACAAAGTGAGGCTCAGAGGGATGAAGTGACTTGTCTAGCTGGTAACCAAGTGGGCTTCACAGTCCTTTCTTTTCCTTACTCTTTTTCTTCCTTGGTGGCAGCATTGTTTCTGTGTCCTGGGTACCCAGTACTCTCCCAATCTCTCGGATCCTTTTTTCACAGAAAAGGATTGAATAACTTCATTTCTGCTGTGACGTGCAATATTTCTTCTCCTAGGAGAATTTTATTTTTCATACAAAGACTAACTCTTAAGCAAAAGGAATACATTTCTAAAGGTTGAATAGTAGATCTTATTTAGCAGATAGGCACCCCTAAAAGGTTGCCATCTACTCTTCCTACCTGTAAGACCGATTCTGTGTAGTACCATATTTCTCAAATGCTGCTAAGAATCCTTAGGAAATCGGAAGGAATTACATCAGCTAAATGATAAACAACAACAGTAACAGTAATAAACATGTAGAGAGTGATTTTAAGTTCTACCAGGTATTTGACACACTTTATCTCATCTGATTCTCCACAGGGACCTTGTGAAGCAGGTACCTACAGGTGTGGTTATTCTTATTTCAGAAATGAGAAACTGAAGATCAGAAAGCCAACTTTATATATATATATATATATAAAATCTTTTAAAATCTATAAAAAGATACACATATAGCTTTATATATAATATATTATATATATATAAAAACACATGTGATCCTTACAAAAACCCTGGGAGACAGTGCTATCATAGTCCCCATTTTATAGATGAGGAAACTGGGGTACATAAAAGTTGTAAATTGTCGCATAGATAGTAAGGGTTTGAGGCAGGATTTGAATTCAGATCTCTCTTGTCTCCAAGTCTGACACTTTAATACCAATGCCTCATTGTCTCTCCAGAACCACATCAATTGTCACCATTGTTCTAGGTCTATTTACAAACATTCTGTGCAGAAATTCTCCTTGAACCAACCAGTTATGTATATTGTTACTTATCAGTTGGAAGTGTTTGCTCAGACATTCGGTAAATGGATTCAGAGTGTGTGTGATCACTGTTTGTGTTCTGTTGCTATGCACCATATATGTGCACATGTTTACACTGTGGGCTGAGTATGTGTGAATGTATGTACATTATGTACCTATTGTATATGTATGTATGCTCTACTTGTTTTGTGTGTGGGTGTGTGCATTTATTTCCATGTCCAACCCTCCATGCTTAGCTTGTCCAGGCTTAGAGAAATTGGGGTGGCAGCTCACAGGGCTCATGTTCTCTCTCTTTCTAGAACTTTGAATGCTAGGATAGGTTGCTGCTATTGTCCTGTCCTAGGGACCTTATGTCCTCCTCACAGTATCCAAAAACTGTCTCTATCCTACCCTTCCCTTCCCTTCTCCTCCCCTCTCCCCTCCATGACCCCAGCTGTTGCACTTCAGGTAGACCTAGCCTTCTGAAGTAGCAACTCAAGTTCTTGACCTTTTTGATGGCCACTGCCCTGTGTTCCATCAAGTAATAAAGAACTTTAAACAATTAGAGCTGTATAACTGTGAAATGAGGCAGCTAGGTGCAATGGATGGAGTACATGGCCTGGGGTCTTCCTCAAGACTTCCTGGAGCTTTCAAGATGAGACTTTCTGAGTTCAAATCTGGCTTCAGACACTTTTTAGTTGTGTGACCCTGGGCTAGTCACTTAACCCTATTTGCCTCAGTTTTCATATCTGTAAAATGAAGGAAATGGCAAACAATTACAGTATCTTTGCAAGAAAACCCCAAGTGGGATCACTAAGAGTCAGATATGACTGAAACAACTGAACATCAAAAATACCATGAAATGAGTTGCCTTATGAGGTGGTTTTCTGGGGGAAAGAGAAAGGGGAACCTAAGGGGGAGAGGAGGAAGGAATGTGTTTATGAAGAATCTGGACAATAATTTTTGAGGATTTTATAGAAGAACTTTTTTTGATGTGTCAGATAGAAACTGGACTAGATAACTTCTAAAGTGCCTACTAAATTTGAGACTGTCGGATTTTAAGAGTGTTGACCTAAGATGCTATTGGTTGATAACAGCCTCTCAATCCAGAGGAGTGACTGTCATGATGAGAATTCTGCCCCTTTGATGGGGAGGTACTACCAGGAGGTGATGGGGAAAGGATACATGTTTCTTAAACAGCATAATATAGGTGACTGCCTACTTTTCCTGGGCACAGGATGGATCCCTTCAGTTAAATTAAGGACATTTAGTCCTAAACTGATTGGATGAGGGAAATTGCTGCAGAAGATCCACTATATGAAACGTCACATACACATTGACATTTTTCACAAAATGATTAAGGAAGTTGCTTGTAGTCAAGAGTTTGTCTTTTGGCAAAGTCTAGAGAAAGCTCTAAGAAACTGTAGCCAGTCGAGTATACTGACACCAAGGCAAAAACTCTTTGAAACTCTGATTAGCTGTTGGTTCTGAACCCCCAGTGGAACCCAAGCCTTCAGGCTATGGAGCCCATTCATTGTCAGTATATTGAAAATTCCTATGTTGTAAGAAGCAAAGTCTCCAAGAAGTTGTCTTGGTTGGGGGTGGGGTTGGGCAGGGAACTAAGAGTTTTCTTGGACATCCAATAGCTGTTAAAGGATCTTTTCATGACCTAAGTGTAAACGAATCAAAACCACATGTTTCATTTTCATTCAGATGCTCAGACTTTTCCAAATTAAAGGAGAATGTGCCCGAGGATAGAATGATTTGATTTAGCACTACAACTATAGTTTTTGAAAAAAATCACTTTTGACAGGCAGCAGCTCCCAGATTTCACTGTCATGGACTCCCCACCCCCTTGAAGTTCATTTTGTTCAGTTCCAGGCACTCTGGGATGTACAGACTCAGTTTGGTCCCATGCTAGACCACAAACAACAGGTAGGAGGTGATATGTATGTATGTATATCAGTGCAGGGTTCTCTTTTCCCCAAAAGTGTAGGGAAAAGTGTTTATACCACAGACAATAGGTCTGTTAGGAATGTTTTGGTAGGATCCCTGGACTTTTGACCTATCAAGGACATTAGAGATAATCTAATTTGACTTGAGGTGAGGGTGAGAAGACTGATGCCAGGGAAGGCCAAAGATCACAAAGACAGAATTTGAAATCAGATGTGTTTGAGAGGTAATAAATTTAAATGAATGCTTACATCTCAGAAATGGGTAAATGCTACAAAAAAGGGCTTGATTTATTTTTTGTTTATTATCTAGATTTAAGGAAATGATAGAGAAAAGATGATTATTAAAATAAAAAATGTGTCACATACGATTGCTTTGGTTTTTACCAGAAAGTTGGTTCTTTTTTTTTAATCAGGATTTACCAGCACACCTTTGAGTAAAATACTTTCAAGTCAATATTTATGATAGAATGTTGTTGACCTTTACAAAAAATGGGAAATCTGGAGGGAAATTAAATATAAGAAGTGAAGATAACGAGTTCAGTTAGGGAGGTAGGTGCTATTATTGTCCCCATTTTATGACTAAGGAAATTGAGGCAAACAGAGGTTAGATGCAAGCTGGTACCTGAGATTGGAGTTGAACTCAAATTTTTCTGATTCCTAGTTGGAAGAAAGGATGCCGTCAAATAAATGAATGATTGGAAAAGAATGATTAGGCTGCTCATGTGCTGAGAGGTTGGACATTCTGGCATTCCATTGTTAACCAAGTGATGTCAGGAAAATTTTGAATTTATAGAAGAACACGAACAAAAGTTGTACAGGATGGGCTGGCATGGTTGGACTGCTGTGTGAATCAGTGGAGAAAGTATCTGTATTACAAAGATCACAGATCCATTCGAGTTTGAGTATTTATGGTAGAGACCACAAAAGCTATGCCAATAAACAAACAATGTATCTATAAGTATCTCTGAAAAGAATTTACAAACTTAGGTTTACAGAATTTATATGTACATACACACACTCTTATGAGCTCCTGGAACACTGTTGTTGCTTATATGGTATAATGATTTGAAAGGCATTTGGGAAACTATCCTTTCTCTACCTGTCTCCCTTTGAAGAAAAAAATTACCTTTCCCACTGACCATGCTGTCTGCTGTTCCTGACATTTTCCCCTCACTTTTAGCTTGGCGACTTAACTTTCTAATTTACTGAAGAGATTGAGGAGAACTACCTTAGTTTCCTATCTTTGGGATAGTTGATTTCTACAATTGCTTCTCACTCTAAATCTGTGTCCCTATGACCCTTAGAAGCAGATTCTTTGGGAGAAAACATACACATACCAACAATATTCAAAATACCATGAGAATTTCCCCCTTGAATTGTCTTCAGAACCAGCCTTTGAGTAACACTTGCTTCTGCACATGCTCACTTCATTTAGGGATGTTTCTCTTGCTGTTTGATCACAAGGCTGAGTCAGTTCTGAGTGACTTTTGCCTGCTTCCAAATATCAGCACCCTCTCCAAAAAATGAACTTATTAGGTCTATTGAGGCAATTCCAAAAAATGAACTCTAGTCTTGTATGACAATTCCAAAGAGGGGCTTTAGTAATGTTTTAAGCAATGACAGATCCATTGGCCAAAAAAAAACCAAACCCAAAACAAAACAAAAACCCGCCAAAAATAACAACATTAAAAAACAATTTGCACTCTAGATTCTAAAAATCTTGAATTTTGCCTTTCTGACTTCTTTCTCAAAATCCAATAAGGCATGACCACTGATTTCTGGGTTTTAAGTTCACATTTTCTATTTTCCTTCTGTGACCACCCACCCACCTACTCCACCCATTTCCTGGAGGATTACCACACATTCAGCAGTGAATGTAAAACAGTGAATAGTCTCCATTTGCATACCAGAAGCAACCAGATGATCCCTATTTGCATAGCAACAGGAAATTGATTGATTGAGATCAAGCAATTTCCACTACACAGTCTACTTTCCCTAGGAAGCTTTCCCTCATTGACCTCATCCACTCCCCATCCAGTAATACACACCCTGAATTTAGAGAAAATACTCATCACTCTCTAGTGATTGCTGCATGTCAGAGGGTATACCTTATCCATTCAGAGTCCCAACAATTCATAAAGGAGTGTTAACTCAAGTATCTACTAGACTAGTGAAAGTTTACTTTCATACTAATGTTGAAAAACAAAAGGTTAAGCAAAGAAAAAGCATAAACAATCTCAGGGTGGAATTTTAACCCACTTAACAGGAAAAACAAACTCCTTTCAAGCAGTTGAAAAGCATCTGACTACATCCAGGCCAACAATTGATGTGCTAATTATGCATCTGCCTCAGCTATATATAGCAGGCTCCACTATTTGTCCTGGCTGGTCACAATTAGTGCTGAAGTAAATTTGTTGGAAATTAAAGATATCGTAACTAGCTGTATGATCTAGGGCAAGTCATTTAACCTTCTTCAGGAAGTTAGATTATCCTCCACCACTAGGACAATTAAGGAGGCATAACTATATTTATGTTCCTTCCTTCTTGGGGCATATTACTACAATGCAGCAAGCTTTCCAAATGTATTTAGAGGGTACACATTTCCCATACTCTTCTTGCTCTGAAACAGCCTGACATTCAAGTTGGGGAAACAACTGACGAAATCTTACACCCACTACAAGGATTTATTTTTTTGCCCAGAAAGTGATGGTGACCAAATTATGGATACCATAGACCTAGGAACCATAGACCAGTTGCCATGGGGGCCCTCACCCAGCCCCTGTCCTAATTCAATTTCCTTTGAAGAAATCAAAATCCATTGGTTTTTCAAAGGTCCATTACACAACACTCACCTCACAAGACACATTCTGTAACCCATAGCAGCAGTGACAACTGAAAATAATGCAACAACAGACATTTGATGCAGAGAATCAGATGGAAAAATGATTACAGAAAGGGATGCTCTTCCAAACCCATAGAGGGATCCAGCTCTTTTTCCCAGACTTGAAGACAAACCTGACAAATATCATCAGCCTGAAGGATATCAGAAGCGGAAAGAACAAAAGTCAAAACAAAAGAGAAGATGAAGATATTGGTAACTGGATGAAAAGAGACTCATGAATGCTGACAAATTTGAGCAGGTCCAGAGAAAGATGACCAGGTCTACGATGAGACTTCAAATCAAGACATAAAAAGATAAATTGAAGGCACTAGGGATATTTTGCCAGGAAAAAAATGATGATGATGAAGAAGATAGCAATGATGATGATGATGAAGATAGCAATGATGATGATGATGATAAGTAGCATTTATATGGCCCTTTAAATTTTACAAAGTGTTTTACATATAATATCTCATTTGATTCTTACAACAGCCAGGTGAGGTGGGTGCTATTATTATTGCCACTTTACAAATAAGGAAGCTGAGAGAAGTTAGGTAATTTGTCCAGGATCACATAGCTAGTAAGTTTTCAAAATAAGTTTTGATCAAAACCTGTGCTAACTCTCCCCAACACTCTGTCCATGGTGCCACCTAGAAGAGATGGCTACAGTCTTTCTGCATTCAAATGCCCAGTGGGGAAAGAACAATTTGCTGCCTTCTACTGGGCCCCTCCCTTCAGAGTTAGGGACTAAGGGTGAAAATTGTAGAAAGGAAGATTTCAGGCTGATGATAAGAAATAAGCTTCCTAAAAGCATTGTTCAAAAGTGGGAAGAACTGACCTACTGAATCTTAGCTCTCTCCTCTTCCACAATCTTACAATTGAGTTTACACGGCCCCATTGTTCAGGAAATGATTGGATGAGATAGGACCCCTAAGATTTCTTCTACTCTGAGATTTTGTGTTTGTGTACTTAACCACTCTACTTCATGGCGTTCTTAGGAGGTAGAGATGAGATCATGGATATTCAGCTAAGGAGTTTAAAACTATAAAAGTAAGGTAGTACTAAGTAATTTTAGTTATTATATGTAGAAGTGGCAGATAAATGCCTGTGCAACATAATTAAGAGGTCTCATTTTTCTTGTCGCTAGGATAAAGGAGTTACATTATATTCAATGCAAAGTTGTTCTGTTTGTCCTTCGCTTTTGAAGAGGATCATGACATCAGGGAAACGATGACATGACTTGCGGTTGACATTGATTTGAGTGAGGGAGGGCTATGCAAGGTCACCAGCCTCACTTTCTCCTCCAGCGCCATCTGGAACCAGTGACCAAATATTCATCAGGATGTAAAGTAATTTCAAGAGGTAGGAGCAGGGGTATGTTGGCAAATGTTCAACAACCAGATCTCTGGAGGTGTGTGTGGGGGTGAATTTATATTATAATACAATATAATATATTATGCAATTTATAAAAATATACATATATGCACATAACGTGACAAACTCCTCAGTTTAATCTAAATTATTAACATTTTCTCCATCACTTTCTTAAGTCCTGAATATCAACAAAACAACAAATCACATCCTGATGTGTCTCATTTGCCAGTTACTGAGATATAATAAATATTTGGCAATATAACAATCACTTCTCTGGGGGAGGTTTGAGGTGGGTCCAGCACACTCCTACATAGGACGTACGAACAACTTTGAGAAATCAGGAAAAGTCTCATGTAGAAGCTGTAACCTGAGAGGTTTTTGGAAGGAAGCTAGGGATTTGGATAGTGAAGAAGGAGTATTTTCGAGGTATGGGGCTGTGCAAAATCAGAGGTGGGAGATGGAATGTCACCTGCAGAGTATACCTAGTAGGCTATTTTGACTGGAAAGAGAATGCCTTAAGGGAACTAACATGAAACAACACTGGAAAGTAAACAATACTCCGAATGTGGAGGACTTTAAATGTCAGTTGAGAAGGTCGAATCTTATCCTAGTAGAAGTAGTTGATATTGGAGATCTCTTCTAGTTCCAACTTGAATCCTAGGTCCCTATGACAAAAACTGGAACGAACACCAGGCAAAATCTTGTTAGAGTCAGTACCCTGGGGGCCAGCATCCATTTGCCCCTTCCTCCCCCTACCCCGCCCCTGCCATCTTTGGTGACTATGTGTCCTTTACTTAATACTTGTGGTACCCTGACAACCATCAATTCAAAATACCTCCTTTGCTCAGGGTCTGTCAGCAGATCCTTTCATACCTAACAAAGCTCAGAACACCAATCACAAAATTTAGGGTAATGTGTGTCAGCAGTTATTCAGAAGTCACACAGGGCCTTTTCGAAAGTGAAACTTCCATTGGACCACTTGCAGGACCTTGTGGCAATCTATGGATTTCATCTCATTATCAATAGCCTATGTAATCTTTAGAAAGTAATAAGGATAATGATATGCAGTGGATATTCATATTCAAGATTACTTCATTTGGATCTGTGCCTTTATGAGTGTACTAAACTTCTGGTATGGAAACCTCCTGACTTCCTCTGCTGATTCAGACCCATCTGTAACTGAGACTTAACTGGGCTGATGAGAAATTCAGTAATATGTACAGAGCCATACCACTAATCTGACCCTGGATCTTCTTCACTTCAAGGTTTGTTCTCTATCCACTGTACTATGGACTGACTCTCTATGACACAGATATCAGTATGATACACTCATTGCCTCTTTAAAGTAGCAAGGTATTCAAGCAGAGACTGGTATTCAAGCCATTTGTGGAGTATTCTACAGAAGAAAATTCTGCACTGAGAAGTCCTTCCCAACTCTAAATTTCAATGACTATGGTGGGAAATATGTTCTAGGGTTTTCCCCTATCCTTTCTCCATATACAAATCAATAGACAGATTTCACAGTCTTGCAACCAGGATTTCCATGGTAAGTCATCTCTACCATCAGGGTGCTGCCAAAGAAGAAAGTAGAGACAGTTAAAACCCCCAAACCCTGTCTTTGGGAAAGTAAAATAAAATGTCATGCAATTATAATGGCCTTGGGAATTTCTAGGTGGCTCTGTGGCCTGTCTCCTCCAATGTAGGGCTAAGAATTCGCCTGGTACTGCCATTTTTGGTCTGGAAACTTCTCCTGCCTATTCAACCTATATATCAATTTCATTGCGAGGCATGGAATTGTGGCTAAGAGGGCACTTGAAGCAGTGTGAAATGGGATAAATCCAGGCTGATTCAGGCTTGCTCTGCTTTGTGACACCTGCCTATCTGTTTCACTCGTGTGGTTACACAACTGTCTGGGAATTTGGCTCCGCTCTCATTTACATAATAGTGCCAATCTCCCCAAAGCCAGGGAGAAGCCAGGATTTTTATCCCCTTCTCCACATGTCCCCCTTGTCTGTGTAGAGCTTCGTCATCAAATCACTGAGTCTCAGAAAAGTTATCCTCAAATTAGGCTTGGTGGCTGAAGCAAGGGTAACTGCAAGAAGGGTTTTTTGGTAACAGAGGTCACTGAAAACTATTCCACTGACCCCATCCCAAATATCTGGGTGTCAGTCCTGAGGAAAAGAGTTTTCAATGCTCGCTTTGAAGCCCTTGCTTTTGCTTAACAGTCAATGAAATCATAATGTTCTTTCTTTCAACTGACTCAAATTTTTCCTGCCATAACTGAAGCATTTGTTCTCGCCATGCCTCGGTGTGAAGGAAGAATATTCTATATAATATCATTTGACCAGAAACATAATTCTAAGTCATTCAAGAGCTCAATTCAGAAACACTGATGAAGGATTCATTATGCACTATGCTAAGTATTAGAGATAAAAAGATAAAGAAGATCCAGGTCTTGCCCTGAAGGAGTTTACATTCTATTTTCAGAAAATGATTTATACATGTAGGTAAAAAGCAAAGCATGTACAAAATAATATTGGGTAAGCCCTAATGACTGAGGGAATCAGGAAAGATCTCTTAAAAGAAGCCCATGACTTATATTTTGGAAGGAGTTAGGAAAAGCAAGGGACAAGGGTGAGGAAAGAGCATTGTGGGCACGGGATAGCTTGACCAGAGACATAGAAATAGGAATGGATTATCTTTTCACATTTTCTCTTTCTGAATAATCTTCTTAGCTCTCATGGGTTCCACTGTCATCTACACAGAGAGTTTAAATCTATATATCTAGCCCTTATCTCTCTTGGGCTCCATTCCCATACTTCCAATTGCTTCCTGGACCTTTCCTTTTGGATGTTCCATAGGCATTTCATGCTCAATATATTTAAAACTGAACTCATTATCTTTCCCCCTAAACCCACCTCTCCTTCTAATTCCCTTATTTCAGCTGAGGGCATCACAATCATTCCAGTTACTCAGGTATGAAACCTAGGAATCATTCTGGAATCTTTGCTCTATCTTCCCTGCCCTCCCCCCAACCCCCATAGCTAAAATCAGGTGCCAGGTCTTTCAGAATCTTCCACCAACATTTTTTTTTTTTTTTTTGCATCTAACCCCTTCTCTATACTCAACAACCATCCTTGGTAGGGCCGTCATCATTTCTCTCAAATATGTGTATACGTATGTATATATGTATGTATATATATATATATGCACATACATGCACAAACACATACACACATTTATATGTATATATGTATATGTATGTATATATACATATATGTATATATACACATGTATGTATATATATATTTTTATATATGTATACAGTTTTAAAGTCCCAGGTTGAGAAATTTATATCTTATCCTAGAGGCAATAGTTGGTATTGGAGACTTCTTCTAGTTCCAATTTGAATCCTAGGACCCGATGACAGAAACTAGAGCCAATACCAGAAAAAACTGTTCTAGAGTCAATACCCCAAGAGGCACTAAAAATAATGTTGAATTGAAGTTTTAAAATCCCCCATTTAGAAACAGTTTATAATTATGTGAAGACCTCCTAATCTTGTCAGTACCTATGTCTATCATGGACAAGAGTGACAAGGGATGTGATGTGTCAAAGACTTCCATGACTAGAAGATTTTTTTCAGTGATAAGAGATTGAATTCAATCATGAAGAATCAGATAAGTAATTTTGAGGCCCAAACTACAGGACATATCTATCAACTCTCAACTCTCCTTGGTGAATTGTATACTCAGAATCTTGACCCCTACTGTATATAGGGCCTGACAACTATGGGTCATAAAAGGTTCCCTTAAAAATGCAGCTGATTCATACAAGGTACATAGCGTAGTAGGGCAGCTAGGTGACACACGGTATAGAGCTCTGGCCCTGAGTCAGGAAGACCTGAATTCAAATCCAGTATTAGACATTTCTAGCTGAGTGACCCTGGGTAAGTCACTTAATCCTGTTTGCCTTAATTACTTCATCTGCAAAATGACCCTGAGAAGAAAATGGCAAACCACTCCAGTGTCTTTGCCAAGAAAACCTCAAATGATGTCACAAAGAGTTGGACATGACTGAAATGATTGTACTATGACAATAAATCTAGCATAGTGCCTGCAACATAGCAGGTACTTAACAAATGTTTATTGATTCATTACAAGGTGCTGATTAATTTTCAAAGGTTTGGCATTCAGGGTCACACATAATACCACTAGAGAGGAGGAGAAGGAAAAAAAAATCCCCAAACCATCAGAGCAAAGCTGCTGCAAATCTCTTAAAGTGTTCTCTTGGAGACTGAGGGGTATAGTGACAAGGGATTAATCTGAAGTCAGAAGACCTAGGTTAGAATTCCAGCTCTTATTTGTATGACCTGGGGGAAGCCACTTAATGTCTCACGGCCTTATTTTCTCATCTGTAAAATTGAGATATTAGACTAGATTCTCGAGAAGGTCACTTCCAACTGTAAACTGGTGATCCTTGGATCCTAACTGTGGCAATGAAATGGGATTGCTCTGACCCAATTACCCCAGCACCAATGGCAACACAAAGTTGGCTTAAATATCTTTGTGTCCTACATAGAGTAAGTTAGATTTATGTCTGGGCAGCTGACACACAGCACTGAAGACCTGAGCTCAAATTCAGACTCAGATACATATTAGCCTATGTGACCCTGGCCAAGTCACTTAACCTATGTTTGTCCTAGTTTCCTTATGTTTAAAATAGGGATAATAATAGCACCTATCTCCCAGAGTGGTTGTGAGGATTAAATGAGATTATAATTGTAAAGTGCTTAGCCCAGTTCCTGGCACATAGTAAGCACAATATAAATGTTAGCTATTATTTTTGTTGTTATTTCAGTTGTTAATATTATTTCCAGTCCAATACCTTAGGTAATCAGCTCTGTCTTTAGGCTCACTGTGAACACCTGATCCTTACCAGCTTCAGTGGAGCTTCTATGGTTAAGTAACCCCCATACCTGTTGCTAAGAATACAAAGACTTCCAAATACATGGGATTTAGAAATCAGACTTGAATTTGAAACCTGCTCCAGTGTTTCCTAATGTGCTTGCCAAGTTTGTTTGTTTGTTTGTTTGTTTGTTTTTAACGTTTCTGGATTTCAGTTTCTCATCTATAAGATAGGAGAGCAAGTATTGGAATTAATGATGTCTAAGACCCGTCAAACTCTGTAGGCTCAGTAGCCCACAAGCCCAGCCTAGCATAAAACTAGAGAGGAGAAAGCATCTCCTTCAGCAACAAAATTCATCTCTAGTATCACCTCCTCACCAGTGCTGCTGTTTTAGATTTTTTTCTTACCCTCCCAAACTATGGACCTTCCTTGCCTAGATCCCCTTTCTCCTGTCTGGTTCTCTCCCCCTTTTTGGAGTTACTTGAATTTCATGGTCCCAGGCTCTCTACCACACTGCAGCTTGCTAGATGAATTTCTTGTCCTGGTACCCAGTGGCTAACTCAAACTTATTCCCCAGGGTTCTTTAAAGCTCGCTGATGGTGTCTCTGTGATCACATCAGCAAGTTCTTTCAGGATCCTATGTTTTCATATGACAAATTGCCTATAGAGTTCATGTCTTTGTTTCTTCTCAATTAAGAATTAGAGCAATGTATACAGAACACTACAGTGAATGACAGATCCACTTACACTAATGGGGTTTAGATGAGTTTTGGCCAGTTATTCAGTAGCTAATGTATGAGTGCTACAGCTTGTATGCAGAAACTGGCCCCTTTGTACACTGGCACGCTTGAGTACAAAGATAATCTTAAGGGAAATGGTAAAACAATGAAGTCAATTAGAGAAAACACCTATTATTAGGCACAAAAATAATCCTGTTATTAAAAAAAAACATTTTACCATTTTTTAACTTAGTTTAAGTTTTTTTTATTGATTTCATTGATTTTTTTCTCATGGTTAGCTCAGTGAGATAAACCCACTGGGTTTCAAATGAACTCATTTTGTAGCTTACTTTTTGAATATAATAAGAATAATTTCAAAATTAGCTTCGGTATTTTTAAAACAATGAATCAAAGCTTTCTGTATTTAAACAGGTTCTACGCACCACTGATTAATGATTTAATTGATGGGACTTCCATCATGCCAACCACAATTATACTTAATGTATTTTTTTTTTTCCAAATTGGTAGGCTCTGCCTGGTTTTTTTTTTTTTTTTTCAGTTACTGTGGTCTTTGAAGTTATCTCTGTACCCTGAAGAAGCATCAGAATGAAATATAATGGCAAAGATATAGATATAAATGCAAAATTATTCCCTATGTCTCAATTCCAAGCAAGCTAATAATGCCAACTTTACACAATAAGCTTAATATTAGCCAGAGTTGTGGCTAATATTAAATGTTACAAAGAAGCAAAGAGAGTCAATCAGTAAGTAGGGTCAGACAGCCCTTTCACATGGAATGCTAACAATTAGATGCTTTGGGTGTAATAGTATTGCAAATGTTGGTTAGAGCCTCAAACACTTAATGTCAAGCAGACCTCTCTGTTAAAGTTATCTGAAGCCTGTTGACAGTAAGTATAGTTTGCACTTTTTAGCCTCTTTATGGTTTCTCTCATCATCATTATAGCAGCTATACTTTGTAACTGTATCTGACAAAACGCTACATATGTGTTGGCTTTAGGAACCAGCCTTTAGGAACGAGGCTTCATTCTTTGACTATTTTCCTGAAACACTTTAGATTTGAGGTTACAGTGCAAGCTTGGCAAGTGTCACTATTACCAAATAAAATATTAATTAAGAGTTGTAAATAAATTCCTGGATATTGACATTGCTATAAACAGTGGTGGTGGTGGGGAAGGTTGTGTCCTGTAAAGCAGTGTGAATAGGTCCTTCAAGTGTTTTCTGCTTTTAATTCCTCTCATGGAGGTGAAACCCTTTGATCATGAATAAAGAGGAGAAGAGAAGAACCAGTCCATGTTCTCTTGGGCTATTGTGAAAACCTGGCCTCATCCAGGTTTGGAATTCATTGTCAATTTCCTAATATTGCTGATAAAAGACTTTTCTGATTTCTCTCCAAAGGTATTTTGTGTTGTTAGTGCTGCTGCATTTGTCGTTTTTAGTTTATGCTGATTCCCATAGAACTGACAGTCCTGATGATGGCACTGCTGAAATTTCTGGGAATAAATTTCCCGTAGAAGATACCTCTTCATTCCCTAGTCAGAAGCTCTTATGTTTCCAACACCTTTCCACTGTTACTCTTAAGAAGTGGTTCACTTAGGGATTGAGAAGGAAGTGAAATGAAGGAAACTGAAGGATTACAAGTTAGAAGTCTAGAAGGGGTAATTTATTGAAAATGAGAGATCAGAAGACAAGCAAAGAAGAAAATAAAGAAGAAAAAGGAGAAGTTAGGCTCCATATTTCTAGTGAAGCCCAGTTTATAGGGAAAGGGAAGACAATCATAAAAGCATGCAGGAAAGAGGTTGTGTCGAGGCCAAAGAAACACCTTTTCTGAGGGCTTTTTATAATGAGTCATAGACATGGACATTAAAAGTCCCATAGATACCTACTCAAAGAAGAGAAATTTAGAAAGATGGAAGAAGTCTGAGCAGTAGTGAAGATGCAGGCATGTGAGGAGTTTGAAAAAATCAGAAAATCAGTAGCAGCCTTTCTTAAGTACTCTTTGCTTAATTAAAAGAAAAAATAACTCAGTCCATTTGCTCAGACAGTCTTTTGGTACATGCACACACACACACACACACACACTCATAACAAAGTATACATATCCTGGAGAAGCACAGACAATTAGCTAATGTCTAATAATGATAAGAAAATGAGTAGCTGTGCCTAAATTGACTGAAAAATGAGGCTTGGTTATTGGATGGATTCACACCTCATAGGTATTGCTACTGCGCAACAAAAAGTGAACACAAACACAATTTGTCACTTTGCTTGGGCCCCAAAACATTTTGTCCTATATGTAACCCCTAAATGAAAGAATAGTCAGTCAATAATCATTTATTAAGTGCCTACCATGTGTGGGGTACTGTACTAAGCCTTGAGAGTATAAAGAAAGGGAAAAGATTGTCTCTGCTCCCAATGAGCCTATCATCTAATGGAGTCATCAGCATGAAAGCAACTATATACAAACAAGATACATACAGGTTAAATTGGAGAATGCAAGAGAGGGAGAACATCAACATTAAGGGGCACCAGGAAATAGCAATCATAAATATACAAATTTATATATATATATATATATATATATATATATATATATATATATATATATATATATATGTGTGTGTGTGTATATATATATATATATATATATGTGTGTGTGTATATATATATATATATATATATATGTGTGTGTGTATATATATATATATATATATATATATACACATAAATATATATTTAACCCATTGAAGTCTGAACCAGTTCTGGAATGAAACTGAGTTTATCCCTAGCCATGTAGAACCTAAAAAATGTTGTATTATACAGCTTACCTTGCTTGCAATATGTTTATATATGTGACATTAGGCTGCCAACAAGGGCTATCTTGGAGGGAAAAAATATCATCGTCATCATCATCATCATCATCATCATTATCATGGATTTAGAGGTGGAAGAGAGATTTTTTGCTTCAGCTAGGAGTCAAAAAAGGGTGGAGCAGCCTGAGAATGATGTATGCTAGGGAACAGAGATAATGCTACTTTGCCTTGACATAGGTGGGATGGGCTGTAAACTATTACATTTCTTTTTCTGTCCAGATGCTTAGATATGTATATTTTGGTTTGCACTTATGATCTGATCAATGTAGAGGAATCTCAATGAGGAACCTCTTTCTACCAATTCATATCAACAGATATTCTATAACTTATGATTACAAGTCAAGTTAAACATTTATTAAATACCTATTTGGCAATCTCAGTGTCTAGGGCCCAAGGTCTCACAGCTAGTATATGTCAGAGACTTGATCTCCTGAATACAAAATTGTCTCTATGTACCATATACCACTGTCTGTCCTAAATACATACACACACAAGAAAGATTTTACTAGCTGACTGCCAGTATTCTAGGTTGTAGATCCAATAGCTAGCATTTGTAGAGCACTTGAAGGTTTATAAAATACTTTAAACATTTTGTCACATTTGATCCTCACAACAACTCTGTGAAGTAGACACTATTATTGTTTCCTTTTTATAGATGGAGAAATTGAGACTCAGAGAAGTAAACTGATTTTCCAGAATCACACAGCTGGTCTGAGGCAGGATTTATACTCATTTTCCTAAGCCCAAGGCCAAGACCAGGGGTGGGGCACCTGAAGCCCTGAGGCTGCATTTGACTCTCTATGTCCTAAAGTGCCATCCTTTAACTGATTCCAAGCTTCACAGAACAAATCTCCTTAATAAAAAGATTAGTTCTGTAAAACTAAACAAAACGACCTGAAAAACTAGTCAAAAGGATGACCCTGAGGACCTAAAAGGCCACATGGGTCCTAAGGCTGTAGGTTCCCCACCCCTTTCCAAGACTTTCCACATGCCACCTAACTGCCTCAAAGATATATATTAAAAAAAAAAGTGAGAGTCCCTATCCTTAAGGAGCTAATATTCAATTGGGAGGAATAATTTGTACATATATAAGTACACACAATATACATTCACATGTGTATATGTGAACATATGTATGTGTTTGTATGTATAATATACATTAGATATAAGGTAATTTTTGAGGGGGTGCGTTTGAGGCAGGAAAGGCTTCATGGAGAATGTGGCATTGAGCTAAGCTCTGAAGGAAACTAGGAATTCTTGGAGATGTAGGAGAGGAGAGAATTCATTTCAGGTCTTTGAAAAGTCTGAGTATAAAAAACAGTTTAATGTATGAGGAACAGTTTCTGTGTATGAATGGGAATAATATGTAATTAGGTTGAAAAGATAGCTTTAGATCAGACTGTGGAAAGCTGTAAATGCCAAGCAGAAGAACTTATATTTGATGCTAGAGGTGACAGGAAACCATAGAAACTTATTGAATTGGGGAACACAATCATCTTTAGGAAAATCGTTTTGCAGTTGTGTAGAGGGTGAATTAGAGTAAAGAGAAACCTAAAACTGGCACCTGGCTATTGCATTCATCTGGGAGGGAGGTGATGAGGACCTAAAATACGTGTGAGAGGAATTGTGCAGGTAGAAATGAGAAGACTGAAATTTGGTAATTGGTTGGCCACTCAAGGGTGAATGACAGTGAGGAGTCAACCAATGCTTTAGCAAATATTTATTCAGTACCTATTATGTGCCAAGCACACAGAGAATGAAACAATTCCTTCATGCAAAGAGCCTACATTCTAGTGGGGGAGAAGTCAAATACCTATATTAATACATAGAGAAGAAATACGGGCCCCAGTGACACCCTGTGCTTGAGCTTCTCTGAAAATGAAACACATTGGAGATTGCTAGAGAATGTGGTGAGTCCCATTTCCCTTCCCCACAGGGATTTATCAAAGTCCTCCAGACTTAGTATGTTGCTCTAAGATTTAGAGCTTCCACAAAAGGGAATTTTATACTTGAGGTTTCTGTGGAATCCACTGCCTTCCCACAGGACTTGTCTCACCTGAGTAATTTTCCGTGTTAGTGGACAAAAAAATGTAGACTGCAACTATACTTTGTGGTTCTATCCTACAGTTCCTCTTATCTCCAAGAGGACAAGAGCTCTTCATAGAACTCCTTCTCTTCTCTTCAGAAGTCTGGGAATTCTTATTTCTATACCACTTCTCTGGCCATTGTAATCTTTTGGTCTGTTTCCCTCTTTTCCTGAGGCCATGTGATTCTCCTTTTGATGGCTGCATCTGTGGGGCTAAGAATTTTACTATTGGCTTCCTAAGGTTCAGACTCTTGCTGGGGAGGGCTGTGTGAATAAGTAGAGATTATGGTCTTTGTCTCAATATGGAAACCCAGCTCTTTCTTTAAGTCTTGACCCTCTATCCTTTAATGATCCTTGAGGAGACTCATATACATAGTAGACATGACCCAATTGAAGTACCACTCACTCTACCCCCTCTGCCCCCCACTAATAAATCATCCTAAAAGATGTGTGATTGGGTCAACACAAACCCAGACCAAAGGTGTTGTGAACCCCATCAAGGCATACGATCAAAGTCCCGGATGAGGGATAAATGGAAATATTCACATCTATTAAGAAAGCCCAATCAGTCTCAAAGAAAAGCTTCATCTTTTAAAAGAGTTAAGATACCTAGGTCTATTCCTTGTCCTATTCTCCATATTCATTTGTAGATATCTATCTATTATAGAAAGTCCTTTTAGGGTTTTTTTTCTTGAGGGAGGGAGGACACATACTTTCTGTGAATGAAATAAAGGTCATCTTATATCATGTGTGTGCACACACACATCATTTATACATACATACACATACATATCACACATATATGCATGTGTGTACATATGTATATTTATCTCCCGAGGACTGAACCCTGCTCCTGTGAATGAGGACTATTTCTGTCATATCTTCCCCCTCAAAGTGGCAAGGATAAATGATGTAGTAGATGTGAAGCCATATTGAAGACTGTAGCATCATAAAAATGTAAGGTTTTGTCATTATCCTTATATTCAAATGTACAGAACATCTTACCAAAACCTACAGCCCTTTCTCTATCTTGTTGAAGCCAAAGTTGGTCTCCAGGAATCCAAGGAACAAGAAAGTTTCCACTTAAAAAAAAAATGTGGAAATGAATCCATAGCAGCAGAAACCCAGGGGAATCAGTACCGTGAAGCATAAACTCCCCTCAGAGACTGAGTCATGAACAGGAATGAGCCAACCTTATCCCCCTCCAAAGAAGGGGAGAGATTTCACCTGACAAGTGGTCAGGGATTTCTCCCGTGCATGACAAATATAGATCTGTCTCATAGTCCTAGTTGGTGCAACACTATTACTTCTGACCTTCTTCTCCACAGGCGTCAGTGTTGATTTGAGGTGTCTGATGCAATCTTTAAGTCTACACACTGCCAGATAGGGTCCATGGGCTAAATACTTACTTAGAAAGAAATTATTTTGAAAATATTAACTTGCATTTCCCCCCCCTGCCCCCCACCATGCTTCCCTGTCCCACCCCCCCATTTGTGAGAGGCATGATAATTGCATACATAGCTATAGTGCTGCTTGGGTACAAAATATTTTCATATAGATCATTTTCTTTGAACTTCATAGCAACTCTTTCAGATAGGCGTTATAGGTATTATTATCATCATTTACCCACCCCAAGTTTATAGATGAGGAAACTGAGGCTGGTAGAGGTTAAGTGACTTTCCCATGATCATATAGCTAACAGATGGCAGGGTAAGGGTTAGAGCACAGGTCTAGTGATTCCAATATGATTTCAGGGCACTAAGAAATGCCTCTTTTTCCCTAAATACTTTCCCCTTCTACTCACTAATACCTGAAATTCCTTGAATGTTGAGCTAATTCTGAATATTGAGCTAATTCACAATTAGGCTTAGAATGCAAATGGAGATAACAGGTTTTTATATTCATATTAAAGTATAAATGGCTAATAAAATATTTTGTAAGAACCCCTTTTGAAATTGAGAAAGATATAAACTTGAAGAAAACTCCACAGTCCTAAGTCTAGAAAAAGGGGATAGAGCAAGGAGGCTGGGAATTCTCTGACAAACTTTGAAGGTTTTACCATTGTACTTGGGACCAGCCTTGTATGTCTTCTGTATATGATCTCCCTATATTTAGATGAGCATCCTCAGAGTTGCAGTTTCTGTAGTGGGCGATAGAGTGGGAACTAACAGGGACCTGTCATTTTTCTATAATCAGTTCAGGCAGTGAGCATATTCCAGCTAGCTCCTGGACACTAGGGATTGTAGACTTACCTATATCAGTGAAAAACATGGCCTTTTGCTGCAGGTCCTCTGTGATCAGAAGGTAGATTGGAGGAGAGAATGGCATAGTGGAGAAGTCTGGCATAATTCAGAGAGGTTTTAGGAATGTGAACATCAGAATAGTTAAAAATGAAATATTTGCTCACTTAGATTGAATGTTATATAAACTTAGAATTATATTCACTGCCTGTGTTGGTGAAGGATTGAATTAGAGGGATGCTGGGTCATGTCCCATGTAGTTTTTACATGACAATATCCCTGTCAATATAGTGAACACGTAGTAAATTTTCACTTTTTACACTTAACTTTCAACAGTTCATCCATGACTTGTGTTTAGATAGTTCTTCTCTGCTATGAGATATTTCTAATTCAATTTGGAAAAAAAAAATTACCAGGCAACCACTAGGTACCAAATAGGGTGCTAGGCACTAGATGTTTGAAAATTAGAGCAAACAAAAAAACCCAACACCCAGTTCTCCACACCCTCCCCTACACCCTTTAAGAAATGATTAATTATCAGATAAAAAAGGAGAAGACATATGCAAGAACTGGTATAGCTTAATAGACAAAGAGCCAACCTCGGTCTGGACGATATGGTTTCTCATCCCCATTCTGGTTCTTATTGGTTGTGTGACCTTGGGCAAGATACTTAACCTGTTCTAAGACTATATATTGCCAAGTAGCTGCTGAGAGAATTTCCTCATGGGGAATTTCCCATGTCAATGAAATACCAGTTTGGGTCCCAAAATGATACACATGTGCAGATAACTAGAATAAAAGTTAGAACATGCTAAGTCCAACAAAGTGGTAAATTGAATAGTCAGAGAGATTCCAGGGGCAAAGGATTGTTTCCGTTTAGAGAGATCAGAGAAAGCTTCATAGAGAGGGTACCATCTAAACTGGGTTCTTTAGGAAGGGGAAGATTTCCACAGGGGTGGTGGATGGTATATTGCAAATACACAAAGCCAGGAGACAGCAGAATGATACTAGAGAATGTTAAGTGGTTCTAGTCTGGCTGGAGTAGGGCATCTGAAGTAAAGCAAGTGTAATTGTATGAAATAGCAGTGGAAGGGGAGGTTGAACCCAGATTGTGGAGGACTTTGAATGACAGAATAAGTTTTTTTTCCCCTTCCTGTCAGCAACAGAAAAGCACTGGAAATTTTTGATCAAGTGAGTGAATCCTCAAATAAGCACATCAGGAAGATTACTTTGCTAGCAAGATGAATCAGAAAAGGCAGATGTGGGAAGGAAGCAGGGAGACCAGTTAGAAAGCTATTACTATAGCTGAGGTAAGAGGTAATGAGGACCTCGGCTAAGTGGTTGCAGTGGGAATAAAGAGAATAGGACAAATGTGAAAGATGTGGAGGTAGATTTGACAAGATTTTTCAACTAATTGGATGTGGCAGGTGAGAGAGCGGAGAACCAAAGATGACTCGATTTGCCTTTGCATCTGGGTGACAGAAGATGGTAATGCTATCAACAGAAACCGAGAATTTAGTAGAAGGGACAGGTTTGGGAAGAAAGATCAGTTTAGTTTTAGACAGTTTGAATTTGAACCAATGGGACATTCTAGTGAAATTATGCATCAGATAGTTAGAAATATAAATTTAGAACCCTGGAGAGGGATAAAGATGGAGATGTAAATTTGAGAATCATTCATATAGAGGTAGAAATCAAAACCATTAGAGTTCAGGATTAAGGACAGAACATTTTTTTAGGGGAAGGGAAGAACATTTATACTTAGGGAGTGGGTGGAGGAAGAATGAGTAGTCAGGAGAGAGTAATGACAATGTATTTAAGAAAAGAGAATAAAAAAAGAAGGGGTGAATAGAGGAGGGGTTGTGGAGTGATAGTAGGTAAAGTTATGAATTGTTCAAACTGTTCTGGAAAGCAATTTGGAATTATGTTTAAAATGATAAAAATGTTCATACCCTTTGATTCAAAGATCCCATGATTAGGTATCAAAGTCAGAGAGACCTACATACAGCTAAATATTTATAACATAGTAAGCATGCCTGCCACTTTTTGTGGTAGGAAAGACTGGAACAAAATAGATTGCCATAGATTGGAGAGTGGCTAAATAATTTGTGGTACATGAAAATAATGAAATATGAATACTCCAAAAGAAACAAAAGATGTGTGATTTAAAGAATAATGGGTACACTTACATAAACGGATGTAAAATGAAGTAAGCATAATCATATATACACAGACAACAACAATGTAAATGGAAACCACAGAACTAGACACCTTATAATTACAATGACCAAGCTTGTTCTCAAAGAAGAGATGAGAAAATACATCATCATAGCTATAGGTAAGGAGCATTGCATACACTGCCAGACTTGGTTAAAATGCTGATTAGGTCTGTTGAACTGCTTTTCCCCCTTTCTCTTTAATTTTTTTTTTTTTTTTTAACAATGTGTGGTTCTCTGTGTAGGGGAGGAAAAGGGGATATATTTAGAATTAAAGATGATATAAAAACAACTTTCAAATAATAAAAATTTAAAAGGCTTTCCTTTGTGCCTTACAGTAATCCTGTGAGTTAGAATGTACAAACTAGTCAACATATTGATTAGATTATAGGATGACCTTTGATCCAAACAAGCAAGGTTCAGAGTTTGGGAGGTCAAAAAGCAGTACCAATAAGTGAGTAACACTCAGGGTTTTCAGTTGTTATATTCTACCTGCTTGGTGTGGGCTGGTCTGGGCTCACAGGCATGGACCCCCAACCAAAAAAAAAAAAATTGGAAACCTGCAGGTGGTGTACTATCTCTTGATTCAGATAGCAGTAAAGATGTTGGCTGAGGACAGGGTCATGACCAGTACTTTTCTATTATCTTTATACTAATTTCCCCCCCTCACATTTGCTCCCATCCTGTTAGAGGACTATAGCTTCCGTCAGTGCCCTCTAAATTTCATCACTCTTGGGTCAGAGACCATTGCCCCACCCAGTTATAGATCTGATTCATATGAGTTAACCAATATTTAAAAGCATAAATCAGACAATTTATATTGCACTACTTTGATTTGGAATAAAAGGTATATAAAAGTGCAATTTCATAAGCTATTGAGGCCAAACTAATTCCTTACCAACATTCTGGCAGTACTCTCTGAACTTAACTGACTTAGTTGCTTGTTGCTTCAATTTTTTTCAGGTCTTCAGAGGTTGGGTCTCACTTGCATAGGTTTTAAGAATGCAAAGTCACTTCCATGACATAATGGGAGATTAACATAAGATTTAAGTGGAGGGTCTGTGCTATACATTCATATTAAATAGTTCAAAAAATGTCTTTCTACTAGGTGTGTATCCCCTAGGGGGATCAATGACAAATGTACATCAGAATATTTATAGCATCACTTTTTGGAGTGGCAAAGAACTAGAAAAAAAGTAGTTGATTTTTATTTGGGAAATATCTAAACCAATTGTGAGACATCAATATAATGAAATACTACAATGCTATAAGAAATAGTGAATACGATGAATGAAAAGAATGGCAAGAGAAATGAACTGATACAAAACGAACTACACAGAACCAGGAAAACAGCATAATCCATGACTGCAGCAATGTAAATGGAAAAAACAAAAATAGCAAAACAAACAAACAAATAAAACCCTGAAACTGAATATTGTATAATTTTAGTGGCCAAGTCCTAAAGAAGAGACAGGAGATAGTATTTCTCCCATCCCTCCTGCTTCTTTACCTAGGTAGGGAAACTAGTGCATGGAAAATGGATTATAATGTCAGATTTGCAACTCCTTCTTCTCTTTACCACTGTTATTATTAATTGTTACCTTTAGGGTTATCTCTCTGGGAAGGAGATACAAAAAGAAAAATACAAGTTTATTATTAAAGAAATAAATGCATATTTTCCTCATTGAGAGGATCTAAAAAACAAACAAATGAACATTTCCAGCCTGCGGTTGCACTAGGGGTGATTGGGATGTCTCTACCCCATGCAGTCGGTCCCCCTCCCTTCTCTCTAGAGAGGCAAATGCAGACACCCTCACTTCCACTTCACTGAAGCAGGTCTGATTACCAGGCTGATTACTTTTCTGGATCTTAAACCACTAACACTGACTATAAGAGAATCAATATTTACTCAAGAGCAAATGTGTGTTATATAAGGAGACAAAAAAAAATACAACAAAACAACAGTTCTGCAATAAATATTCAACTCAATTCAAAGAGCCAGGAAATTCTCTCCTTCAGGTTATTATCTTACTATGAGTTCAGGCAAAATATCCCATTTCCTACCTGAGTCAATAGGGCATGCATGCTATGAGATAAAATGGGATTAAAAAAGTGGAAATGCTTTGAAAAGGTTTATACACAGTAGCAACAAAATGGGGGTGGGGTGGGGATGTAGATGCCCATTAACTGAGGAATGGAACATGGATGTCATGGAACATTACTGTGCTATGCTGTAACAAATGATGAACATGATGAATATGGAGAAGCAAGGAAACACTTCCATGAACTGATGCAAAGTTAAATAAGCAAAGACAGAGTGAGAAATAGCAGGGGGGAACCACAGTGATTACACAATATAAATGGAGAGCGTAATGACAACAGTACAAGATCTATGTTTAAAAAGTATAAAGAATAACCTTGTCCCCAAAGAGGAGATGAAAAGGCATCTCACCTCATTCCTTTTCTGGGGTGGGGATAGAGTGAGATGGGAGGGTGAGCTGCAGAACATCACATATGAAGGTAGAACATTCACATATGAATACACTTTTTTAAAAAAATGTATTAATTGTTTCATTGAATGTTTTTCTCACCTTTTAAATTAAAAAGCCTTAATATATACAACACATATACACACATACATATATACATACATACATACATATAGGATAGTTCTCTGAGAGGAGGGAAGAAGAGGACTACAAGGGATATGTAGATGATATTAAAGACAGAAGATATCAATAGAAATCTGCTTTTAAAAAAGGTTTACATAAATGAAAAAGAATGTTATTATTGTTGCTATCATGGTGGTACTGGTGGTGATGATGATGATGATGTATTTGGGTTTAAATACAGTAGAAATAGAAAGGCATCCCAATTAGAGAATTCCTGGTATAACCAAGAGTGTCCTTTACAATATCTGTCCATCCACTCCTTACTTGAACATTTTGAATGAGGGGCAGCCATTCCCTCCACAGGCAACCCATTCAGCTCTAATTGGTAGGAAGGCTTTCCTTAAGCCAAGCCCGAATCTTCCTCTGTGAAATTACAGCCTATTGCTCCTTGTTCTGTCTTCTGAGGTCAAGCTTAATAAGTTGAATCCTTGTGCCATATAAGAGCCTTTCACATATCTTAAAACACATACCATGTCCACTCATTCATAGTTCCTGATACCTTTGATTTTTCTCCAAGCTAAGATTGATCATTAAAAAAGAGTCCTATAGTTGCTATTTGTAAGGAAGAGGGAAAGGGTACAGAGAGAATTAAGGAAAGCAAAGGCATATATGCTCCTAGATTCAAAGGCATTTTAGGTGACATAGGCAGTCATGGGCTGGCCTGTCTGAAAGATGATACACACACAGCAATGCTTTCAGCCAACCACTCTGCTCTCAGCATTGTAAGCACCACATCCAACTTTCTACCTTCTTTCATCATCGTTCCTGAGCCATAGTCTGCTGTAGCTGACCAATGACTTCATGTGGCCCCAAGAATTCATTCTTTTCTGGTTACTGATTTCCTTTCTGGCTGACTTTCTTTCTGGTTACTGATAAAGGTCTGAATAACCCTGTTGAGAAAAGACCTTAGGACTAGACCTATCAGGGTGACAAAGGGGAGGAAAGTATAGTTTGCAAATACAATGCTAATTCCATATATTTTTCTGCATGGTAGGAAGGGACTAGAGCAGCTAGGTGGTATAGTAGAGTAGTGGGCCTAGAATCAGGAAGACTTGAGTTCAAATCTGGCCTCCGGCACTTACAAACTATGTGACCCTGGGTAAATTGTTTAACCTTGTTCACCTCAGTTTCCTCATCTGTAAAATGAGCTGAAGAAGGAAATGGCAAACCACTGCAGTATCTTTGCCGAGGAAACCCCAAATGCAGTTACAAAGAGTTGGACCTGATTGTAATGACTAAACAACACTAGAAACTTGAAAAGGCAAGCCACACAGTCTCAGAAATAACTGTCCTTTGAACTGAGTCTTGAGAAAAGGTAAGGAAGCTGAAAGGTGGAGTTAAAGAGGGAGAGCATTCCAAGGACAAGATATTCTGAGTTCAAAGACATGAATTTGGGAGGTCAAGTATCCTAAGTGAGGAACAGTAAATGGATAGAGGGAAGTATAGTGTACTGGAAAGGTAAGAAAGAACCAAGTTATAAAGAAGCTTTAATGGCAAATGGAGGAGTTAATTTTTTTTTGTTCTTCAGTCATTCAGGCATGTCCAACTCTTTCCTAGCCCTAACCCTAACCCTAACCTTAACCCTAACCCTAACCCTAAATGCGCTCCTGAGTCATCTTCTTTCAGAATATTCAGTATAAGAAGACTTAAAGGAAGTGAGTGATTTAGAACTGGAGCTCTGTAGAGAGACTATGGGTAGATATAGAAATCTGGGAATTATCAACAGAGAGATGTTAATTGAATACATGGCAGCTGATGAGATCACTAACTCAAATAGTGAATGTGTGAGAGAATATAGATGTATATATATATATATATATACATATATATATATATATATGTATGCATATATATGGATACACACATATTTATGAGACATCTGAGCAGAGATAATAATTAAACCCACAGAGGACATAAGATGAGATTACCAAGAAAGAGACTATAGAATGAAGAAAAAAAACCTCAGGACAGAACCTTGGGGATAAGAATGATTAGGGAGTGCGAGATAAATGACGACCAGGCAAAGAATCAATTGGATGGGCAATTATAATGTGTTTTTTCAAGCAAGGAGCAGTCTCAGATGTTCCCTCCTTAAAATGTTTCCATTGTAGCTTGCACTTTTTTCAGTCAAGTGGTTGGTCAAGTGTTTTCTTGCTTAAAACACTTTTGGCCTTTAGGATATCAACATGCAGAGTCACGGATGCCAGAATCCCCAACCCAGTGAAATCATCCACTATATTTAGTTCATCTTGCTAATTAACTTAACATGGAACATTGCATATTATAGCAATCCATGTGAGTGTGCTTTTTTCTTTATAAGACTGTCAGTTCTGCGAGGCTAGGTAGTAGTGACTCATCCAAACTTTTGTTTCTTCCCAGTATCCAGCTCAATACTCTACACAATTGAATATATTAGTAAATACTTGAACTACCTAATCAAAATGTATGTAGAGAATCCCAGAGTCAGATTTCAAGGCATGAAAAACTTGGGGGTGGGGTATGCCTCAAGAGGTCATCTGGTCTAGCTTCTTGCCTCCAGACAACATACACTTAAAAACAGACACAAATTCTGTTTACAAAACATCCCTATGCTTTCCATTTCTTAAGTCCTTTTGGGTCATCTGTTCTAACGAGTTTTGTTTATGTCTAACCAAACCTCTCTTGATACATTATATTCCCATTTCTTCTTTGTCCTTCTTGGAAGGAGAATAAGTGGTTAGCATGTTTCTTAATTATATACTGTAGCTGGGGTACACTCAGCCAAGTTAACGTGACAATCTTTTGCCTTCAGGGAATCCCCCATGTATGGAAGAGATATAGGAACTGTCCTTGGGCAGACCATTTCAAGAATGGAGATACTACAATGACATAAGAAAAAGGTTCATGTGTAAGTGTGCCTGTGTAAGTGCCTTTTCTTTGCAGTATACTCTTGTCTTACAACTGCCAACTACAGGGCAGCTAGATGGTACAGTAGATAGAGCTACAGTGCAGGAGTCAGAAGGAATTGAGCTCAAATCTCACCTCAGACACTTGACACTCACTAGCTGTGTGACCTTGGGCAAGTCACTTAACCCCAGTTGCCTCATCCCTGTTCATCTCTAGTCATCCTGATGAATATCTGGTCACTGAATTCAGATGGCTCTGAAGGAGAAGTGAGGCTGGTGACCTGCACAGCCCTCCCTCACTCAAAACAAAGTCAAGTGCAAGCCATGTCATTATTTCTCGGATGGCATGGTTTTCTTTGGCAAGGAAGGACAAACACACACAATTGTCAACTAAGTTCGTGGAGGGATATGGGCTGAACTGCTTCAGTGCAATTACCATAGCCCATTTTTCTGACTTAGGGGGAAGTTTCCTTATGGTCGGTATGCAAATATATGCAAAACAATATGCAAATGAATAGAACTCTGGCTATTTAAAAAAAATGAACCAAAACAGGCCTGTAGCGCTATGCTTCTCAAGCACAAATCTGCCCTGAAGCCAGTGGCAGAAAGCTAAGAGAATAAGTATCTGGAGAAGGCTCTGCAGAGATGACACCCTTCATCTACCAGCTAGAATTTCTCAATAGTATATGCAATAATTGCATTCTATTTGGTCTTGATACTGGTGTTTTCACAGATATTCAGTGCTCCTGGAACAGAAAACTTGTCTTGGTGTTTTTTCTGTGGGGTTTTTTTTTTTTTTTTTGATGATTTGTTCTCTTTTGCAAGAATTAGTCATCAGATGAATAGGAAGATTTTGGATGATGATATTAAGGCTATTTATAGTCACATGAAAAAATGTTCTAAATCACCACTCAGAGAAATGCAAATTAAATGAACTTTGAGGTACCACATCGCACCTATAAGATTGGCTAACATGATAAAACAGGAAAATGATAAATGTTGGAGAAGATGTGGGAAAATTGAAACACTAATGCATTGTTGGTGGAGTTGTGAACTGACTCAATTATTCTGGAGAACAGTTTGGAGCTATCCCAAAGGGCTATAAAAATGTGCATACCCTTTGATCTAGCAATACCACTACCAGGTCTATATTCCAAAGAGATCATAAAAAAGGGAAAAGGACCCACATGTACAAAGATATTTATAGCAGTTCTTTTTGTGGTGGCAAAGAAATGGAAACTGAGGGGATGCCTATCAGTTGGGGACTGTCTGAACAAGTTGTAGCATATGAATATAATGGAATACCTCATTTCCATGAGAAATGATAAGCAAGCAGATTTCAGAAAAACCTGGAAAGACTTGGATGAACTGATGCTGAGTGAAATGAGTAGAACCAAGAGAACATTATACACAGTAACAGCTGATTTGCGTGATGATCAACTTTGATAGACTTAGCTTTTCTCAGCAATACAATTATCTAAGACAATTCCAAAAGACTCATGATGCAAAATACCCTCCACATCCAGAGAAAGAACTATGGAGTCTGAATGAGGATTGAAATTATTTTCTCTCTTTTTTCCTTTCTTGTGGTTTTTTCCTTTTGTTCTGATTCTTCTATTACAACATGACTAATATGGAAATATGATTAATGTGATTGTACATGTATAGCCTAAAAAAAAGAACTAATCCATGAGCTAATATATAATGATTCCCTAATGTGAGTAGGACACCATGTTACACTTTGGGACTTACAAAGAAGTCTTGAGGCCCAGAAGAACTTAGTGACTCACCCAAAGTAACAGATGTAAGCATTAGAAGCAGAATTTGAACCCAGTTCCCTTGATTTTACACTTTTCACTGAGCCATGCTACCTCCAAACTGTGACTTCATAGCTAAATCCTAGGGAGCTACTTGAATCTAAGAGGTTAAATGAGGTGTGTCAGGTCACACAAATAGTGTCTGAGTTGGGCTGTGAATCTAGGTCTTCCTGATTCCTAGCCAGGCACTGGATCCACTATACACCACTGCCTAGCCCTTCTGGCTCTTAATGTCATTCTAATTTTCCATCGACTCCTCTTATTATTTTTTAACAAATTCTCCAGAAAGATTACGATCATGACTGCACTTGGCACCCAATCAATGCTACATATCACTGTGATCAGCTAGCTTTCAGGTCCTTCACATGGGGTATCTTGAGGACACAACATACTACAAATAAAAACACAGCTGTGGCCAAAAAAATGCCTTCCCCAAGCCCTCTTTTAATAAAGTACAATGGATCTTCTTTCTCATTTTCACTGGGAAGGAAGATTCATGTGGGCATACTGAATCTAAATTTCCCTTTCAGATGATAGGAATTGACTGAAACGCCACTACTGGCCCTGGAAACTATAGTTCTGCTGTTCAATCTTTCCTTTTTTTTTTTTAGTGGAGGGTGGGAGGAGAGGGGTGTCTATTGAGGAGAGGTGAAGGAGAGAGCATAATATTTTTTCAACTTAAGATAAATGTGAGAATGTATACAACACTAAGCTGCTTTGACTCAGATATGCCACTGGGCTTTTTTTCTTCATGTTTATGATTACAAAATAAGACTGTAACAAAATATTTATGAGAATATTCTCCTTGGAATTCCCAGGCAAACCCCTCAGCATCCAGATGAGGTTATAGATTCATTAGCCAGCAAGGCTTTTAGGAAAACAAACTTCAAGAATGATATGAGGCTAATCATGCTTTCCATTCCCAGGTTCCTTGACCTTCGGCTCTCTCCATCTAACAACACTTTCTAGGAAACTCAATAGCCTGCTCTGGGATAGTGAGGTCTTACTGCACCATAAAGGAATCCCTGACCTCTGGGGCTCAAGGGAGGAAAAAGGGAGATGCTATAGAGGAAGAAAAGGGGGGGCACCTACTCTGATGTTTCATTATCAGAGTTTTTGAAGTGGAAAGAGCCTTAGATAGTACTGAGTCCAATTCTCTCATTTCTATGTATCATAGGAAGTAACTTCATTGGATAGATATTTAATTTCACCCTTAGTGACACAATAGATAGAGCACTGGGCCTGGCATTAGGAAAATTTGAGTTCAAATGTGACTCAAGATTCTTACTATCTGTGTCATCCTGGGCAAGTCACTACCTCTATCTGCCTCAGTTTACTCAACTGTAAAATGCGGAAAATAATAACACCTACCTCCCAGGATTTTTGTGAGGATCAAATGAGATATTTGTAAAATGCTTAACACAGTGCCTGGAACATAGTAGGCACTTAATAAATGATTATTTCCTTCCTTGCTTCCCCTCATTTTACAGATAAACCAACTAGGACACATGGTGTAAAATGATTGGTTCAAGGTCCAAAAGGTAATAAACACTTAAAGAGAAATCTGAACCTAGTTCTTCTGATCCCAGAGCCAATAAATTTTCCATTGTACCACCACTGTCTCCCTCTAAAGAAACTTTAACCTAGAGAGGGAAAGTGACTTCATCAGGGCAACAGAGAATACGTGGCAGAAACCAACACTTAAACTCAAACCCTTTTGTTCCAAATCCTGTGTTCTTTTCCAGGCACCATAGGTTTATAACACTCATGGTAGCAGGAAATTTGGGTCTAATTCCAACTTTGTCAATAACAAATTGTAGGATGGAGGACAAGTCATTTCTTCTCTCTGGGTGTCAGTTTCCCCATCTGCAAAATGAAATGACTAGACCATGTGATCTCCAAGGTTCCTTCTAGATCTTTCATTCCTTGATTCTCTCAAGGATTTATGCCTTTAGAGTAGCTTCAGGCTGTCAGAAATAACATTCATTGAGACACTCTGGGAAGGTACTTCTGCCTGCCCTTCCCATCTCTTCCCCAGAGGCTTATAGCAGATGCTGAAATTCTACCATAACATACTATAGAGTGTATCCTTTCAAAACCCTAAATCCTGAGACAAGAAATACTTGTAGATATTATTCTTCATTAATAGCTTCATTTGACTGAATTTATCACATTTTAAAAATGTAGAAAGGGATTACAATGAAGGAGAGGGAATTTGGAACTGAAAATAAAATAAAATTGAATTAAAATATATATATATACATATACATATATATATATATATATATATATATATATATATATATATATAAGCTCAACTGGAAACACATTTTGGTTTGGGTTTTGAGTTATAAGAAAAGAGAAAGTCAGAGTTTAGAGCATTTAAAGAGAAGGATGAGATGAAGAAGTAATACAATTCTAGGGAGCCAGGGGAGTGATTCAAAAAGTACTAAGTACTACATAGAAGAAGTAGAAGAACATTGAAGATAATCAATCAATCAACAAGCAGTTCTTAGCATGTTCCAGGGTTCCAGGCTCTATGCTGGGAGATAGGGCTACAGGGACAAAAAAATGAAAGCATCCTTTCTAGAAAGAAGTTTACATTCTGTAAGGGAATTAACTTTACCACAATATTGTCTAAGGCTAACCCTGACTGAAACTGCTAATTATATTTTCTGATAACCAAGAGATGATTAAGGAATATCTTGAGGATCCAGAGCAGAGATTCTTAGCTTGTAGTCTGTAAGCTTGTTTTTTCCAAATCTTTATAATTATATTCCAATATAATAAGTTTACTTTATAATGCTTTCTATTTTATTGTATTCACTTTAAGGCATTATTCTGAGAATGGGTCCGTAGGCTTCACCAGACTGCCAAAAGGGTCTATGACACAGAAAAGGTCCTGCTTTAGAGATGGCACCAAGCACATTTGTCTTTGAGACCATGATTCTCTTCCCCAGTATTTCAGATTGGGTTCTTGTGGTAGCTCGAAGGCATAATGGACCGAGTGCTACACACAGAGCCAGGAAGACTTATGTAAGTCTTGTCTCAGATACTTCCTAGCTATATGACCCTGGGCTTATCATTTAGGCTCTCTTAGCCTCAGTTTCCTCATAGGTAAAGTGCTTTGCAAACCTTAAAGCATTATTGTTATTACTATTGCTGTCCATCCTTCATTTTGAAAGAGGACCAATGATATCCAGGGTGATGTCATGACTTGTATGTGATTTAAGTGAGGCAGAATTGTGTGAAGATGTCAGTTTCGCTTTCTTTTCCTGAGTCATGGAAGACCAGTGACAGGACAAAAGTCAGGATGACTGATGATGGCCCAAAATGCAATGGATGACCTTGGTGTCTTTGATATCTGACCAAACTCTAAATGATCTACAGAGCCTGTGCCAGCTTCCACTGCCTTCATGGCTGCTGGGACAGATTGTTCTCATCTGCCCACTTCTCCAGGGGCAGTCTTCACACACCTGAGGTTGACACCCCTCTAACTCACCAGTTTGTTTGAGGTCTGTCAGTTACCCTCAATCTGGTTTAGTCCTTATGCTCAAACAGTTCTACCTGGGGGTGACCCTCTCCATACCCTACAACTTGTTGGAGCCACAGATGAGAGTTGGGTGAAGATGGACACAAAAATGGATGAGTAGTCATGAAAAGGACTTAGCAAGCCCTCACATCAGAGTGCTAGTCCTCCCTGAACATCCCATACACCCCTACTACTACTATTACTATACACATATGTATAAATGTATATATAATGTATGTATATGTATAAGCATATATATACTGACCTACATACATATAGTCTCACTCTTGGTAGAAACTATTTATGGTTATTGTATTCATAGAGTATTTTTTCTATTATACAAATGGAATAGTAACCCATTTTCTAAATTTTCACAGATGCAAAGTATCAAACATTTATTTATAGTATAGTATCATGGAAAGCACTGGATTTTGAGTCTTGGACTTTTATTAGGATCTTGACTCTATTATGTTCCACATGTGTGTCAGTAAGTAAGTCACTTGACTCTCTGGGTCTCTATAAATGAAGGAATTGAATCAGATATTTTAAAACTTCCTTACCAATGATAAATCTAAGCCAATCCAATATATGTATTAATTCCTATTACATGCCAGATATTGCACTGAGCACTAAGAAAGGTAAAAAACGGGAGGCAACATGTAAATTTCTAAGAAAACTTAAGATACACAGCATTTAATCATCCCAACACTCTCTGAGAAAGTTGTATAACTGTTATCATCCCATTTTACAGACAAGAAAACAAGGTTAGAAGTTAAGTGACTTGCTCCAAATCATCTAGTGTTAACAGTTAATACCTAAACTCAAAGTCAGATCTTCTCATTTAAAATCTAAACCTTTGAACAACAATAATGACAGCTATATGATACAGTCACAGACTTGGGGGTCACTCTTTTAGGCCCAATGGTACACACCCAAGCAGAGGTAGAAGTCTCCAGTAGTTCTAACAAATTTTCATTTTCTGTTGCACCTAAAAGCACAGTCATCACAGACTGCCCTTGAAAGATGCCAACTGTGCCCAGACTCTTGAGCAATATGCCAGCTTCATGACAGACCCAGGAGACACCCTGAGGGGAACACATACAGCACCTGCTCTCTATTGTGGTCCGTGGACCTGCAGAGTGCATTGGCTTACAAAAAGGACAAACACCCTGCCTGCCACCCCTTGAATACATGTTGTCTTTTCTTTCTACCCCTCCTCACTCTAGCACTCAGCAGAATATCCCTCAGTAATGATTGCATCAGCTTTCCTACTCAAATGTGCTGCCTGTATAATGTTTTGCTATCAGAGAAAATATCTTTGCACTCTACTGGTACAATGGCTACCCCTTCTCCCCTCTCACCTGTATAGCTCTGGTCCTTTTCCTCCCCCATGATGCTACCAAGGAAGTGGCTTTCCTTGGTGGAAAGCAAGTTGACTGTGCAGATTGTCAAAGAAAACCTAGAGATGCAGGTGAAACCGAGAAAGACGTGCTCAGCATTGAGCTCTAAGTGTGTGAGTCACCTCAGGCTACCCTGCACATTAGCTGACAGCAGGAAGCCTCCATAAGACAGGAAGCAATTTTAGTGAGAAGTGTGAACAAGAGGAAACGAAGAAGAGAGGACAAACTTATGCAGGCTGTTAGAGGTAGCTGAGATAGTGCAAAGAAATTCAGAGAATGATAGCATTTGCCTTTAAAGTCACATGGGCCTTAGTGAGAGTAGGTCCAGATGCTAAAATAGAGCAAGAAATGAAGGAATAAAACTGTCCTAAAGATCAGAGAGCTGTCAGACAGAGCTGAAGGGGAAAATAAGAACAGAAAACGAGTGCTCCATAAGTTGGACCAACAAAGCCAATCTGTGCTTATTCTTCAGTTATCTCAGGATAAGAAGTCTGTGCCCTGTAAATTCATCATTTCTATGTTTTTGGACTTTATTTCTCCTTAGTTTCCTAGCAAAAATCCTCTTGAAAAATTCCAGCTTTTTCCTGGCTGAACCAAAGGAAAAGGGAATTATCTAATCTTGGACTAGGACAAAAGAAGGTAGGAGCAGGAGTCAGAATGTTTCTAGAAGGGAATGTAGATGTCCCAGTTCCTGGAAGGTCGTAGAACTGGGCAGTTCACAACTGGTTCAAAGGAAGGACAGAAATTGCCTTTGACAGTTATTACATCTGTGACCCACATGTCGTGGATCGTTTAACATTTGTGGGTCTCAGTTTCCCCATCTACAAAATGAGAGTGTTGGACTAAATGGCTTTATGGATCCCATCTATTTCCAAATGTATGAGCCTATGAACTCAGAATGGAGCTGGAGACCAGTCATGATTGACACTCTCTTCTTCCACTCTGGGGATTTCTTTCAGTTTACAACCCAAGATTGTCCTTGGGAAACTTCAAGAGAGTTTCCTCTTGAATCTCAGAGAGCCCAGAATGGACATGTCCTCTTAGCATGGACATGTGTGGGGAACTGATCATTTTATAGACCAGATGTAGGTGTGGTGGGCTATACATGCCCTTTGCTTCTCTAGATTAGAAGAGTCTTTGCTCATACCTGCTGCAGCTTTAGGGTGTTTACTTCAATTGAATTCAACGAACATTAGTTAGGCAACTACTAAGAGCTACACTCTGGGATACAAAGACAAATCAAACTATTCTTTGCTACTCCAAGAACTTACATTCTATCTGGGGGTGGACAACGTGGATTCAGTTAATCAAATGAAACAAATATAAAGTAATTTCAGGTGAGGGGTGGCACTAACAAATGGATGGATCAGGAAATGCCTTTTGTAGGATATGACACAACCTGCACTTTGAAGGGAGCTAAGGTCTCCAAGAGGTAAAGATCAAGGAGAAAATTCAAGGAATGAGGTTCAGCCTGTGCAAAGGCATGGAGATGGGAGAAGGAATAGCAAATAATTCAGTTTCATTGGAACAATGAGTTCATGAGAGGGAGTATTGTGTAATTATCCTGGAAAGATTGTCTACAGTCAGATTGTGAAGTATTTTAAATGCCACGCGGAAGAGTTTGTATTTGATTCTAGAGCTAATTAGAAGTCAAAGTTCTTGAGTAGGGGAATGACATAGACTTGTACTTGGAAAATTATTTTGGAGACTCTGGGGAAGATGGATTGGGCAGGGGTAAGGCTTGACAGGGAGACCAATCAAGAGATTAGTCAATTGAAAAGTGATTAGAGCCTGAACCCTTTGCCCCACAAAAGAGACCAATAACAGGTATCTACTCCCCCTCTTCATTTGTTGTTGTGATTGTTCAATGGTTTCAGTTGTTCCTGACTCTGCTTGATCTCATTTGGGGTTTTCTTGCCAGAGATACAAGAATGAATTTCCATTTCCTTCTCTAGCTCATTTTTTTTTTAACAGATGAGGAACTGAGGTAAACAGGATTAAATGACTAGCCCAGTGTCACACAGCTAGTAAGTGTCTGAGGCCAGATTTGAGCTCAGCAAGATGAGTTTCCCTAACTCATCAGCCCCCTCCCCCTACTCCCCTTAAGAACTCTCAAACTGAGGCCACATACATTGCAGAAAAGCATCCTCCAAGTTATTCTATCCAAGGCAATCATTACTTCTAATACTGTAAGAGCAAACAAACTGGCCTTCGTGCTTTCTGACTTTCCTCATTCCCAGCTATACTTTTTTTTTTGAGGCAATTGAGGTTAAGTGACTTGCCCAAGGTCACACAGCTAGTAAGTATCAATTCTCTGGACTCAAGTCCTCCTGACTCTAGGGCTGGTGCTCTATCTACTTTGCCACCTAGCTGTCTCTCCTAACTATGCTTCTCGAGGTGATCTGGGAATTCTTTCATAGAAAATTTCATTTTTTATGATCCAAAATTCTGAGTAGTTCTATTATACTCTTTTCTTCATTTGGTGTTAAGGTTCCTTCCCCCACCTCTCCCCCAAACATACTCTTCTGGGAGACCCATGATTTTTAGGTTGCCTCTACACATCCTGTCTTTGAGATTCATGTTTTGCTTGCACAGTGATCATATTTCCTTATAATATTCTTTTTACTTCTCTTCTTCTAAATTTGCCTTTACTTCTATATATTTGAATTCCCACTCTATTACTCTCCCTTTTGTTTTTGGTGAGGCTTGCCATTGCAGGTTCAAGTTTTTCTATTCTGCTTCTTATTTTTGTTGTGTAGGACATGAATTGAGCTCTCATAATTCCTATTTCTTTTTTAGACCACCCAGGAACAGTGTATTGTGGTTCCATGTTCTTCTCAAATTCTATAGGGTCTTCTGTCTTATGAAGTGTTAGATCATTTTCCTTCATTTTGCAGTATTTATTTACAGATACCTAAACTCATTTATTTGCTTTGAAGGCCATATTTCCTTCTATTGTAACTGTTTTTCCTGTTGGTTTATCTGTTTATATTCAATGTCTTTGAGGTTTCTTCTCCCTGAGATCTCTGATAATTTCAGTCATTTTGCCCCACTCTTTTATTTTCTTTATCACTACTCACTTTCTGACTCCCTCCCCTCTTATTGTTATTTCCTTAGCTTCCTCCCACATTGGCAAATTTATGGTTCACCAGCTTAGATCTCTGCCTCAAATGACTTTAGAGTGCTCAGAACTGAATTCAGCTGGATGCTGTACTCTCCCTCAGGTTTGGTGGGACACTGCACAGCTCCCCACTCACACAGTATTCCGTCCTGATGACCTGCCCCTCTACCTCTGTTCCTTAGTTTTCTGGCATGGTTCCAGAAGTTCAGAACCTCTTTTCTTTGGCACTGACAGTTCAGAGTTTTGCAATGCTGGTGCTTCTGGGTTGCAGCCCCCCTGATTGCACCTGAAGGGCTGTGGCTAAGCTAGCTTTCAAGGACAAAGCAAATTTTCACAACCTGGAGCTTGAATCTCTGGAAAGAGAGAACAGGGCACAGGATGCTGGAGTGGGTTTAGATGTAGGCCCCTGTCATGTCCTTAGGTTTGCTAATTCAGCCTCACTAGTGGTAGTAGTAACATGGAAACTGGTAAAGGAGTGCTGAGTGAGCTCAGGGTCAGTGGGTAGTTCCTAGACATTTTTTTTTTTTTTTGCCTTCTTTGGGTATTCTACTTAGATAATGGAAAAAGCTGATGCTGCTTCATCTTTGGCTTATAATTTCTATATTGTAGAGATCTGAGAGGTCACAGAGTTTGGAGAAAATGTCTAGTCCACCATCATGTTGTTCACATGATCCAGAACTCCCTATCCATGCTTCTTAAGTAGTTTTCTTTATAATTTTCCTAACCAACAGATCTCTCCATAATACTCTTCTGCTCAAAGATCTTTAGAAGTTCCTTCTTACTTATAGGATAAAAGTCAATTCCCTCAGATGGGTATCCAAGGTTTTCTATCTGCCTCTCCAACTTATTTCTCATTCTACTGTTACATAAATCCAGTTCTTCAGCTAAGGAACATCCTCACTGGGACTCCTTTTGTTCAAATCGTTCCTCTTGCCTAGAACCATCTCCTTCTTTATCTCTATTTTTCCAAGCCTTAACTTTCCTCTAATGGTCACTCTAGCACCGGTTTAATGGAAAAGCTACTAGATTTTGAGTTAAAGTATCTGGGTTTGAATCTCAGCTCTGTTATTTGCTACTTGTAGAACCTTAGGCAAATGATGTTCTCATCTCTATGCTTCAGTTGTTTTGATGTTTTTTGTTCATCAGTAAATCAAAGTTAATTGCGAGAAGGAAAAAATTAGTTGAATGAAATTTTTCCAACATAAAATTTAATTTGCTTTTCTGGTACCTCAAAAGTAAATTTAAAAACACTTTTGTTTCAAGATATGGGATCTGTACAGTGCCTGGTACATAGTAAGCATTTAATAAATGCTTGATTGATGATATATTTGAACAGTTGTTCCTCTCAAATAAAATGTAAGCTCCTCAAGGGTGGGACAGTTTGCTTCTTGTTTGTATATTCTCAGATTTAGCACAGTACTGAATGCTTAGTAAATATTTAAGAAGTACTTGTTGAAAGTATCTGTAAAATAAGGGAGGCTGGAATAGACGGTCTCTAAAGTCATATCTGATGAGATGAGCTAACTTCCAACTTCTGCCTCTTCTTTGAAGCCTTTCCTAAACATGGAGGTGATTTTTTCTTCCTCCAACTTTTACAATACACATTCTCCACATTGTTTGTCTAATATTCAGTTTCTACTCCTCTATATTGTTAATTATTTCATTTGCCTATACCCTGTTTTGCTTAATAAGTCTTGCAAGGGTAGGGATTACATCTTCCATTTTTCTGGACCTAAAATTCCTAGCACAGTTAAATGTACTCACTTACATGCTAAATAAATATTTGTTGATGATAATAAAAACTATCTAACGAGGATGTTTTCCCTAGGAACTGAAAGCTTCTTTTTTCCCAGTTAAAAAATAAACGGAGGAAGTGAGCCAAATCCCTTTTGCTCTGAGTATGTTGAGTTTGGCTTGGGGCTCTTGGAAATCTCTTCTCTCTCTCTCTCTCTTTCCCTCTCTCTCTCTCCCTCCCTCCCTCTCTCCCTTTCTCTCTCTCTACTCTCTCTATTTATCTCTCTCCCTCTTTCTTTCCTTCTCCCTCTCTGTCTGTCTCTCTTTGCCTCTGTCTTTCTCTGTCTCTTTCTGTTTCTTTTTTCTCTCTTTCTTTCTGTCTCTCTGTTTCTTTTTCTGTCTTCCTCTCTCTGTCTCTGTCTGTTTCTTTTTTCTCTCTTTCTTTCTGTCTCTCTGTTTCTTTTTCTGTCTTCCTCTCTCTGTCTCTGTTTCTCTCCCCCACTCCACACATTCACAGAAACACACACACATGTATATGTTGTTCTGGTGTTTTAAGTGGATCTGTGTTCTTACTTTGTGAAGCTATAAAATAATAAAATGAATAATACATATATATTATCCGCAAACATATATGTTATATACTATGCACATGTCATGGGAGGGAATTTATAAACACTAATGAGTAGCTTAGGTTATTGTTGATTCTTTTTTGTTTTATTGTCTCTAAACTTTTATTTCCAAAGAGGGTTTCAGTAATAGGGACCTGGTGCCTCTGGGTGATTGATTGCCTGCAGGACCAATCGGAGCCCCACTAGCTTCAAAATTGATTGCCCTTAGACCCACAGTGGTGGTGCAGTTTTTCATTATATGAAATGGAAAAGTGATTTAATAATTCTTTCTGTCTTAGATTGCTTTAAAGAATTTCAGACAGTTAAAAATTGCATGGATTTTTCCGCCATATGTGTGAGAGTGGAAAAAAATGGGGGTTTTGTTTTTCCTATTTTTAATATGAGCCAGATGAAACAAAAAGATTGTTTCCTAGCAAACTATAGGTCAAGTACCTATAGAGGCTCTGAGATGCTCTGTAAGTTATCATATTATCTTTCTTTCTTGACAGTACACCATTATGTGGTGTATCATTTCAACATTTACTATCCTTCATGTCCTTTTATCTTCACACTAGGATTTCTTTTAAAATTCCAATCTGTGCATTTGGTTTTATTATATAACACTGGCTTTTACCAAACAGATTTTAAATGGCTTTCAATATTCTTTGGTTTCATATTTGTCAGTATCAGGCTGAAATAGTACCCCTGTTATGTCTATTTTACCTTTTTAAAGAGAAAACAATATGGTGAATGAAATATCTGAAGAATACAACTTTAAAAGTAAGAACAAGTATTAAGTGTCATGGAGAAATGGAAATGGATTGATGGGAAAACTCATAAGCTGCAGCAATCACAGAAAATAAAGTAAAAATGGTGAACTCAAATGTTAACAACTACAAATGTTATTCGTTGTTAGAATGTCTTAAATTATTTATTTAACATCTGGTAAATATTACCTGAACTGCAGCATACACATGTTACATGGAAAACTCCTGACTAGCAAATGGGGTCACCCAGCCCAACTGCAAGCTCATCACAAAGGCTTTTCCTCTTGCTTTTCAAGGTAAAATATATATATATGCATATAGTAGTTAAGAAAGTTTCCATCAGTAGGCTTTTAGCTTTTTCTGCTCAGCCAAAGTCAGAGACCTCTTAGTATTTATATTGCTGAGTTCCTCTTTCAAAATTTCTGGACAGAAATTTAGTTAGCTTTGAACTATGTAGGACAGAATCACAAAATCTCCTGAATGAAAGGAAGCTCTGAAGTTATCTGCTTCAGCCCAGGACAGAAGTAGACTCTCCTTTCCACTATTTTTGAGGAGTGGCCATGCTGCCTTTGTTTGCAAACATCTCCTGATGGGGAAGCCACTATGCCTCAAGCCCACTTCACTTTTAGATCACTCTAATTAGGAGAATATTTTTCCTTACCTCTGCTTTTCTAACAATTTTCACTCATTGCTCCTACTTTTCAAATCTTAGGCCAAAGTCTAATTTTTTTTTTCCCTTATGCCACTTAAAATGGTAAAAGACAGTTATCATGTCTCTTCAAAAGTGTTCTTTTCTCCAGGATCAATACCCTGCTTCCTTCAACCAGTTCTCATGTGGTATGATCCCTTCACCATCCATTATATCCTCCCCTGGATACTCAAATTCAAAGGCGTCATTGCACCCATAATAAACCCAGTGCTCGAGATGTGGACTCACTAAGGTAGTATCTAGAAAGATAACAACCTCCCTAACAGTGGATACTATTTACCGAAGCCCTTTGGGGTGTAGGGGAGCTGTCACATCACACTTCTGACTGAGATTGAGTTTGATACTAAGACAAAGCAATTTGCTATCTAGCCATGTCTCTGCCATCTTATATTTTTGAATTTTTTTTAAAAATTGAAGCATTCCTTAGTAGTTATGAGTTTGGAGTCAAGAATACCTGCCCGAGACTCTAGTTGTGTGATCCTGGGCAAGTTATTTAACATCTCATTTGAAAATGAAGGAGTTGGACCCAATGGTCTCTAAGACCAGCTCTAAATCTTGTTATGCCTGGTCCAATATTCTGACTCTTCAAAATCCTGCTTCTCTCATCTAACAAGTTAACTAGAGGTTGCTAGGTGGTGGAGTGGATAGACCTGGAGGCAGGAGGACTTGAATTCAAATCCAACCACAAACACCTGTGGTGTAACTGTGGGCAAATCATTTAACCCCTGTTTGCCTCAGTTTCTTTATCTGAAAAATGGGGATAATAATAGCATTTACCTCTTGGGATGGATACAAGTATAAAATGAGATAATATTTGTAAAATATCCACAGTGCCTGGAGTACAGAAGGTACTTGCACTTGCTTGTTTCATTTCTATTCCTTTTAAATCACTGTCACCTGCAAATTTGATAAGCTAATCATTCATATAGCTTTATCTATGCAACTAATATGAAAGGAAATTATCAAAACAGGGTCATGCAAAAATTCCTGGGACACTCTACTGTAAACTTCCTTCTAGTTTGAGGTCAACCCAACAGTGACAACTTTGGGGGTTCAGACTTTCAGCCAGTTCTGAAACCACCTAATTATACAACCTTCTACCTCTCCATCTTTTCCACAAGAAGAGCGTTGAGGGACTTTGTGAAATGCTCTGCTGAAATCTGCATTAAATGTAGCTTAGGTAATTCCCAGAACGTGAGCAGGTACCATGTGTATTTCTATTTGAGTTGTAATATGTACATTAAAAAAAGAAGAATGTCTATATCAAGATACAATTTGGGGTTTTAAAAATTTGTTTAACAGCAGCCTATGTGAAGTATGGTTAAAGATTAGATAGGAAAGCACCATTTCACTGGAGTATTCTTTCACAGAAATGTTATGCTCTGAAATCATATAAAATACCAATGCTAAAACCATGCCTTTCCCAGCAGCCAGCTTGCAAACAGAATTTCCTCCATGGTTCATTTCACCTTATGCAGATGAGGGAGCAGATGCATCTTTCTTCTGTGAAATAGCAATGCTTAGGTCCTGAATTAGCTTAGTGGAAGATAAAGTTACTTTATTTTAACTGAGTAAAATGGAGGTTCTCTGGATAGAAAAATTGAGCAGTAGGTATGGTGACTTGAGGGGGGAAAAAAGAAAGAAGGAAAAAAAGAACCCTCAGGGTGAAGCCAGATAGTGTGATGTAAGATGCGATGAAAGGCTGATCTGAAAAGGCTGTAAGTTTAGTCATTTTTCTGGAAGGTATTGCATGTTAATTCAATTACAATTTAGCCCTGAACAGATACAGAGATTCCTCCCTGACCTGTTTCTCCCAGGTTCTTCTCGGGTTACTTGATATTCTTCATGCAGCCAAGGAAGATAGATTTCTGAATACTGAAAAAAAACGGCTCATATTGGCTCAGATTCTCTCTTTGCCTGGAGGATAGATTTAAGATTTCCCCTTTTTGAAAATCTAATCTCTCAAAGACCTTGGCTACATGACTACAGGCAAATTGAAATGGGACCAAGAACACTTGGTAGGTCTGGTTTCCTGGGGAGCTGCATTAATGATTCAGGCTAGTTCCAGGTAGACATTGTATTGACCAGCTGAGGATAGGTGAACTGATTTTTATCACTTGATTTTTTTTTTTCATTAAGCAAATTTAGGACATATTCTTACTGAGACTGGAGAAAGGGGAGGGTGATACAATAGCAGCACTTATAGATAATATCAATTGGGAATACAGCAAGTAAACAATCATAGGTTTATATGGTGTCTGCCTGTTGTAGTACGGAATATAGCATCATGACCTGTCCCCAAGGAACTTACAATCTAATTGGAGAGATAAGACTTAAACGCATGAAACAAGGATATTGATTTTTCTTGACAGAATATTGTCAAGTGCTAAAATGACTAAAAGTAAATGATTTTGTGTTTCCTACAGATAATGGCTGTGATGGGAAGTCATGAAGGGGAGGAATCAGTATGTGTTGAACTCTTTAATATTATTTCAGCTCTTTAAGATTTACACATCATTCTTTAATTATTATCTCATTTGATCCTTATACAACCATGAGAGGCAAGTACTGTTATTGCCCCCATTTTACAGATGAGGAAACTGAGGCAAACAGACTGACTTGCCCATGGTTACATGGCTAGTAAGTATCCATTGTTCTATTAACTACCCTACCTAGTTTACTCTTTAGGTCTCTGTGAATAGAACGATGGATCTAGAAATGTAGACCTTGAAATGGGGGAAGAATTAGGAAGACATACTTCTTTGCCTAATTGACAAAAGATGAAAGTATTCATTTACATGTTAAGCTAGGTTGGTATTTGTATTGATGTTACAAATCAAACTAATTCACTGGAGCAGCAGCTCTCAAAGTGTGGTACATAGACCCATGGGGTCTCTGAGATCCTTTCAAGGGGTTTGAGAAGTCAAAACTTTTGGTAATAATACCAAGATGTTATCTGCTTATTAAAATCCTCCTTCCTTTTCCACCTACCTATCTTGTGGGCAGCTATGGGTGCAGTGGATAGAGCACCAGTGCAGGAGTCAGGAGGACCTGAGTTCAAATCTCACCTCAGACACTTGACACTCACTTGCTTGGGGCAAGTCACTTAACCCTAATTGACTCATCCTGGGTCATCTCATCATCCTGATGAATATGATCACTGGATTCAGATGGCTCTAGAGGAGAAGTGAAGCTGGTGACCTGCACAGCCCTCCCTCTCTCAAAACAAAGTCAAGTGCAAGTCATGTCATTATTTCTCTGATGGCATGGTCTTCTTCAGCAATGAAGGACAAACACACCTATCTTTGTGAGGCTGAATTTTCTTCCTATCTTTCAACCAAAACAATTGCAGAAGATTGAGAATCTAGCTGTCTCCTATTTAAGTCAGACATTAAAGAGATTTTCAAAAATGTAAAATAATACCTTCTACCACTTTTTTTTTAGAAAATAGTTATTAACTCAAAACTTTTTTTAAAATGTCAAAAATTGTTTTAATATGTAATTGGGGAAAAATAAAATATATATGAAAAGAAAATAGAGTTCTTTTTCTAAAATGTCATTTGTGTTAACATGCAGTGGATTTATTTCTGTTATTTTAAATGAATAAATGTATGTTTTAAAAATGTATGAGCTTTTTTCAAGTATAGCAAATGTCAACAAATGTAGCCTGTACAAACAAAAGCTCTTTGGTGTCCAAAAATAATTATTAAGCATCTGAAAGATGCAGAGACCAGAAAGTTTGAGAACCCTAATCTGTACACATCTAAGTTTTGTCACCTTCAAAATAGTTACTCTTCTAGGTTACTCTCTTTTCCTAATAATGGCACAATTACTCAAAAAATTTCTATGGCTCTCCTGTGGGAATGAGTTTTATTCTGTAAGACATGCAAAATAATGTTCTGTTACTTTATAGTGATTCTTTGCTTTGGATCTGGAATAGTGCTCACCAGCTTGATAACCCACTTATTGACTAGACAGCTCCCAATAGCTTTTGGCTATTTTCAAAAATCAATTGTACTCTGGAAGGAAAGATTTGTAAACACTGGAGATATTCAGGAGAATGTGCCATGGATTCTAAAGACAAATCCAAAGATGCGCTATTAAAATGTTTGAACTGAAGCATTAAAAAGATTGAAATAAGTAGCATACAAAGTTGATCACTTTCATTGTAATCAAATATTTATTGGGAGTTTAAAAAACATATTAGAGGATGCATTGGAATTGGGGTCAAAAAACATGGGTTCAAATTGTAGTGGTGACAACAGAGTTGTAACCATGGGTAATGCATCTAACCTCTCTGAGTCTCAGTTGCCCCATCTGTAAAAATTAAGATAATAATGCTTGCAAGCTTACTGTGTGAAAATCACTTTGTAAACCTTAAAATTGTATAGAAATGAGTTTATTTTTCCTTGGTGGAGGTGGGATATTGAGATTTCAAAAAAGTAAGGAACTTAACTGCCTGCTTGAAGGTGGTAATTTCTACTTAGTTGTATAAGTTTTGGTATGCTTATTACTAATTATTACTAATTTAGTTACTAATTGAATTTAGTAACTGACACCTTATAACTGTACTTTCATCTGCAAAAGCTAGAAGCTCTCCAGAGCTGCTGCAATTTACCCCCCCTTAAAAGGTCTAAAGACCTATTAACAGATCTAAAGGCCAAAACACAGTTTCATAGTGTATTCAGTTGCCTTCCTAGCACACAGTCCCAATGAGATCATAGCCTTTGTCACTTTAGGATTTTGGAAGGTGAATAGTGTAGTTGTTGCTGTGATATATCCCATAACCATTTGAGGACAAAGACTTTCAATTCTGCCTTTGTATCCTGGGCACCTAGCATGGGACTTAGAACATAGTAGGCATGGAATAAGTGTTAGTTGAATTGGACCTGAGAAATGCAGACAGGGCCAGTACTTATCAACAACACGGAATATGTGAACTTTGTTTAAATCTCTCTTTGTCCCACTTGTAGCACATCTCTCCTTCCTTTTAAAACTGCTCTTAATCTAAATACTAAAATACTAAACACTGAATTGTAAATGATGTAATCAATACTGTAATACTGTAAATACTAAACAGTAACTGTTTTCCTTTTATCCAGGAACCCTGAGGGTCTTCCCCTCCCAGTTTTTTTCTTTTATTATTAAAGGGGCCATCCCTTCAGTAACTACTTAAAGAAGCCTATTCATTGAATGGGTGTATCTCACTCAAAGTGAGAATGTGATAAGACCTTAACCTGAAAAGGCCAGGGTCTCACATTACATTCTGGGCCATCTCCAGTTGTCCTGATGAATATCAGGCCACTAGACCCAGATGGCTCAGGAGAAGAAAGTGAGGCTGGTGACCTTGCCCAGTCCTCCCTCACTCAAATCAAAGATGCCTGCAAGTCATGTCATCATCTTGATGTCATGGTCCTCTTTGAGAATGAAGAAGAAACACAGCAACAGCTCTTAATCCACCTTAAGGTCCAGATAGTACAAAGGAACAGCAATGGAGGAAGTGTAATACAATGGAAAGAATTCTGGACTTGGAATCAGTTGACCTGGGTCTGAATGTTTGAATCCTAGCTCTGACAGTTACTGATGGTGTAACATGGGCAAGTCCCAACCTCTGCTAGCTTATATTTCCTTCTCTGAATAATGGTCATAATATACCTTGCAATAGTCCCAACTAAAATTCCACTTTCTGCAAACCTTTCCTGAACCCCCTAATGCTGGCATTCCCTGCTATGATTATCTCAAATTTATCCTGTATGTATCTTGTTTGTCTATAATTGTTTGAACATTGCCTTCCCCATTTGGACCATGAGCTCCTTGAGAATAAGGACTGTCTCTTGCCTTTCTTAGTATTACTAGTGTTTAGCACAGTGACAGGCACATAGTAGGTACTTTAAAAAAATGCTTGATGACTTGGCTGGGTTATGATCAAAGTACTTATAAACCTTAAGGGACTATATAGGGTGTTCCAAAAGTCTTAGTGACATTTTAAGTTTTAATAACTTCAGAAATATTAATGCTACAAACTTACAAAAACATTTGAAAGGGTAACTACTGAAAATTTAAAAAATAGTTTCTTATTAAAATTCAGTATAACCACCATTTTGTGCTATCCATTACTTTAGCTGATTTTCAACTTTTATAAAAAAAATCTTTCATCAGCTGCTGCTCAGTACCTGAAAGGATTCCACTTATAATTCCAGCCTTGTGATCATCCAAGTGAATTAGGTATTGATGCACACATGGCAGTTTTGACATGCCATCTCCAAGAAAAAGTCTAATGTAAATAAATCAGGTGACTGAGATGGCCAAGCAAGAGGACCTCTTTTGCTGATCTATGGTCTGAGTAAGTGACATCTAGAAATTTTGCATAACAACATTTGGTTAAAATTAAAATAAAAAATTAATTATTCAAAAGTCACAAAATTAAGTAAAAATAAAATTTTAATTATTTTTGGTAATTTGTAGCATTTACACTTCTGAAGTTATTAAACCTTAAAACATTCACTAAGACTTTTGGCACATGCTATTATATTTTTATACTTGAGAATCTGTGAGCTGATGACTGATGATATTCCCTGGGTTGGTGAGGATGACACCCTATCTACTTCTCCTATGTACCTCATGTTCACAACCTCTCCTACATGATCCAAAGAAGCTGCTTTGAGGAATAGTGTGGAATTGGGACTATCTTGTTATTGTTATCATTCATTCTCATTCCATGACTGATCCACCTCCTTTTCTAACCATGTTTCCTTGATATCATTTATACCACTTCTTGCACACAATTTATCATTGTTAATATATTATGTTGTCTACTTAACACCCACCTTGCATCTCTCCATTGTCTTTGAGTCATCTGCAGTTTTGATTATGGTGTTACATTATTTGAAGCCCCATAATGTCACCACAAGAACACTGGAGCTGAAAAGATTAATTTTGTGACAGGAAACAGTTAGATACTTGAAAATAAAGTACAATATCCCAAATGAAATCCATCTCAATCTCATCCATCCATTCAGTTCTGGATCCAGTTCACTGTTCATCTGCAGTGCCTGAACTCATTGGGATATACTATTAATTGGGTTGAACTAAAGACTACTGACTGTCCATCATCCTACTGCATCTTATAATATCAAAGCAATTGAGATTTTTCATCTACTTGGTCTTCCCTGTGTGGATTAGCATGCCAATATCTTTTTAATGGCCATATTTGGAAGGTCTTCTTATATTCTGCACCTTAATGTGATCAGCACAATGTCATTTATAAAATGGAGAATGTGGAGAACTTTTGCAGCTATAGGGGATTCTTTCTGCTTGAGCTCTATCCAGGAAATCTTCCATGGTTGTCAGTTACACCACTGTTAACACTGTGATCATTATTACATTCTCAACTTCCCTCACATTTTTCAAAACACTGCAGACAACCTTCCTGGAGTAACTCTGAACCAGGTGACTAAAAAAAATGGGGCCAAATTAATCCCAAGATGCAATGGATTGATAAAGAAAATGAAAGAAAGGAAGAAAATCCTAAATGGAAGCTATTGGGAGGAAAGATGTGTCCCTGTGGCCACTAGCTGGCTATTCCCAGATACCATTAGAGATAGATATATACATATATATATATATATATACATATGCACATACACACACACATACATATACAGGGAGAGAGAGAGTATGGGGTGTTCAAGGAGGACTAGCACCTCTGATGTAAGGGCTTGCTGAACTCTTTCCAGGATTGCTCATCTACCTTTGGTGACCACTTTCACCCAGCTCTCTCCTGTGGCTCCAAGAAGCTACAGCATGGACAGCAGCCATACATTGATAAAACTGTCTTGGTAGCTGGGTTAAACCAGGTTGAGGATAACCAATAGATGATTAGTTAGGGAGATGTCTACCCCAAGCCTGTGAAGACTTCTCCCAGTTGAATGGGATGATAAAAACAATTTGTTTCAATGGCCATGAAGGTGGCTGAAGCAGGTGCTGTGGAGCATGGAAGGCATAAAAGACACCATGGGTCATCCACTGCATCCCAGGCTATTGACAGTCATCTGGTCTTATGTCTTGCCACTAGACTTCAGTGACTCTGGAAGAAAGAGAGAAAGGCTGATGACTTTGTGTAGCTTAATTCCAATTCATGCACCAGTAAAGAAATCACCCTGTGATGTAATTGGTCCTCTTTGAAAATTAAGGACAGAGGGCAGAGCCAAGATGTCAGAGTAGAAAGACACAAGTACTCTAGCTCTTCCCCCACAGCCCACAAAATGCCTATAAAGAAAGACTCCCAACAAATTCTAGAGGAGCAGAAGCCACAGAACAATGGAGTGGAGGAGATTTCCAGCCCAGGGTGACCTGGAAGGCCGACAAGAAAGGTCTGTCACATCAGACATGGAGTGGAGTGCAGCCTAGCCTTGGCTGAGCAGGAAGGAGCAGGGCTGGAGCAGATCTCAGAGGTGGATTCCCCAGCAGCAGCAGAGGTTCTCAGATCCCTCATCCCACAGGTGCCAAAGGCAGCTTCAAAGGTCAGTGAGAGAGCTTTTTCACCTCCATGACAAGGCAGCAGAGTCTTTCCCTAACCCCAACCCCAGGTGCCAGGGTGGCAGTGGCTGAGACAAGCAGCAGCCAGCATCCATTTTTCTATTGTTGGAGCCTTCTGTTTAAAGCCCCTGGGGGAACTGAGCAGCTGATCTCAATCTCAGCCACAAGCCAGGCCAGGGTGTAAACTACTCTCCCTTGATTGTGCCACCTTGAAGGAACTGAGAACTTACAGGTCCCCAGAGTACACCCTACTCTTGACAAAGGTCCCAAAAGTCAAGTAACTGGTTTAATTTTACTGGTTTACATTTAACTGGTTTACATTTTCTGGTTGGGAAAATGCCCCAAAAAGGGGGGAGAAAAAGACTGTAAAAGGGCACTTTCTTGGTGAACAGGTATTCTCTCCTATCCTTTTGGATGAGGAAGAACACTATTTACCATCAGGAGAAGAGATAAAAGTCAAGGCTTCTGCACCAAAAACCTCCAAAATAAATATGCAATGGTCCCAGGTCATGAAAGAGCTCAAAAAGGTCTTTGAAAATCAAATAAGAGAGGTGGAGGAAAAAATGGGAAGAGAAATGAGAGTGATGCAATAAAAATCATGAAAAGCAAGTCAACAGCTTGCTAAAGGAGACCCAAAAATATGCTGAAGAAAATAACACCTGAATAGGCTAAGTCAATTGCCAAAGAGGTCCAAAAAGCCAATGAGGAGAGGAATGCATTATAAAGCAGAATTAGCCAAATGGACAAGAAGGTTCAAAAGCTCACTGAAGAAAACAGTTCTTTAAAAATTAGAATGGAGCAGATGGAAGCTAATGACTTTATGAAAAACCAAGAAATTACAAAACCAAAAGAATGAAAAAATGAAAGATAATTTGAAATATCTCACTGGAAAAACAACTGACCTGGAAAATAGATCCAAGAGAGACAATTTAAAAATTATGGAACTACCTGAAAGCCATGATCAGAAAAAGAGCCTGGATATCATCTTTCATGAAATGATCAAGGAAAACTGCTCTGATATTCTAGAACCAGAGGGTGAAATAAATATTGAAAGAATCCACTGATCACCTCCTGAAAGAGATCCAAAAAGAGAAATTCCTAGGACCATTGTAGCCAAATTCCAGAGTTTCCAGGTCAAGGAGAAAATATTGCAAGCAGCTAGAAAGAAACAATTTGAGTATTGTGGAAATACAATCAGGATAACACAAGATCTAGCATCTTCTACAGTAAGAGATCAAAGGGCTTGGATTAAGATATTCCAGAAGTCAAAGTAACTAGGATTAAAATCAAGAATCACCTACCCAGCAAAACCGAGTATAATACTTTAGGGGAAAAAAATGGTCATTCAAAGAAATAGAGGACTTTCAAGAATTCTTAATGAAAAGACCAGAGCTGAAAAGAAAATTTGACTTTCAAACACAAGAATCAAGAGAACCATGAAAAGTTAAATAGAAAAGAGAAATCACAAGTGATTTACTAAAGCTGAACTTTACATTCCTACGTGGAAAGATAACATTTGTAACTCTTGACACTTTTCTCAGCATCTAGGTAGTTGGAGAGATTATACACATGCACACACACTCACATACACACACATACATATTTACAGAGAGAGACACAGAGAGTACAAGGTGAGTTGAATAGGAAGGGATCATATCTAAAAAAATAAAATTAAGGGATGAGAGAGGAATATATTGGGAGGAGAAAGGGAGAAATGGAATGGGGCAAATTATCTCTCATAGAAGAGGCAAGAAAAACCTTTTCCAATGGTGGGGAAAAGGGGGGAGGTGAGAGGGAAAAAGTGAAGCTTACTCTCATCACATTTGGCTCAAGGAAGGATTAACATGCACACTCAATTTAGTATGAAAATCTATCTTACACTACAGGAAAGTAGGGAAGAAGGGGAGAAGCAGGGTGGGGTGTATGATGGAAGGGAGGGCAAATGAGAAGAGGGAGCAATTTGAAGTAAACACTCTCAAGGACGGACAAAGTCAAAAGAGAGAATAGAAGAAATGGGGGGCAGGATAGGATGGAGGGAAATATAGTTAGTCTCATACAACATGACTATTATGGAAGTCTTTTGCAAAACTACACATATATAGCCTATATTGAATTGCTTGCCTTCTCAGTGGCGATGGGTGGGGAGGGAGAAAGGAAGAGAAGTTGAAATTCAAAGTTTTAGGAACAAATGCTGAAAAGTGTTTTTGAATACAACTGGGAAATAAGAAATACAGGTAAAGAGGTATAGAAATTTATCTTGCCCTACAGAACAAGAGAGAAGATGGGGATAAGGGAAGGGAGGGGTATTATTAGGGAGGGCTCATTGGTGGAAGGGGCAATCAGAATGCAAGGCATTTTGGGGTGAAGGGAGGGGAGAGGTGGGGAGAAAATTTGAAACTCAAAATTTTGTGGAAATGAATGTTGAAAACTTACAATAAATTAATTAATTAATTAAAAAAGAAAATAGAGGATAATCAACAACATATGTGTGTATATGTGTATGTGTATGTGTGTATGCATGTGTGTGTGTGTATCATCTAGGTGATGTAATGGATAGAGTGCTTGGCTTAGAATCAGGAAGGCTTATCTTGCTGAGTTTAAATCCAGGTTCAAGCATTTACTAGCTAGGTGACCCTAGGGAAGTCATTTAATTCTGTTTGCCTCAGTTTTCTCATCTGTAAAATGAGGTTGAGGAAGGAATAGCAAACTACTCTAGTATCATTGCCAAGAAAATCCCAAATGGATGTCAGGGATGACTGAAACAGCTGAACAACAACGAAAATATGCTAGGCACGATGGTAATCACTTTTTAAACATTATCTTATTTAATCCTCACAACCCTGGGAGGCAGGTGCTATTTAGGTCCCATTTTACAGATGAGGCAACTGAGGCAGACAGGTTAAATGACTTGGCCAGTATCACACAACTAGTAAGTATCTGGTTCTGGATTTAAACTCAAGTTTTCCTAACTCCAGTTCTAATGCTCTATCCATTGGGCCACCCAGCTGCCTGGTAGTACTTTGTAAGCCTTAAAGTACCATATAAATATGAGTTCATATTCAACTCAGTTGATATAAACCTTCAGTATCTCTGTTCAATACGCTTTTCCAATCAGGAAAATCTAACCACGACAACGCCCCTCTACTAACACACACACACAACATACTCATTCCCTAGATACCTACTTGCTCATTTCTCTTATGTTATTCCCCCTACCACATTTTTTCTTGCTTTCCAAATCCTACCCATCTTTAGAAAACTAGCTCAAGTTTCAGTGGTTCCGTAAAGCCTCCTATGAATTCCCTGGCACACACTAATACTTTTTTGTACTGTATTGTACTTAGACTTAAAACCACACAGTTTCCTGTCTATTCATTGCTTTCTTATGTGTCCCTTGGAGACTCTAAGTTCCCCAAGGGCAAAGGCAATGTCTAATACTTATTTCTCATTGTCTGGCACATGCTGGTCCCAATGGTGTACCAGAATGAGAGTCGACCTGGGTGCTGCTTCTGGTTCCATTCACCAGCTAGCAAAAGACTTTGGGCCAGACAAAGGGTTTTTGAGAAACTGAGATTTGGGTGGCTCATCTCCAATAACTTGTCTATTTAAATAAAATGATTTTATGATGCTGAAAAATCCTAGTTGGCTGATTGATACATGGTGGATTGGGCTTGTGACTGCTTTCATCACACAATCCTTCATTATTTCCATTCTGGTTGAAATATATCCTAAGTTCTAAAACCAAAATCAGGCAACTAAAGTCCACCAGGCCTCCCCTGGCTCCGATATACTCTCTTGTAGCCCTCCCTATAAAGGAATTGTAGTAGACAACCTCTGAGAATCATTACCAATCTGGCTCTTCTCTGATGCTCCTTTTCCCCACCTCCAGTACCCTGTACACTCCTGAAGAGGTGATAAATGAGAATCACTTGAGTAATTGAAAGAGCTCCATTTGTCAAGGTCCATAGGTTCACAGGATTAGAAACTCAGAGGGACCTGGCTTAGAGATCACCTAGTCCAGACCCCTCTTTTTACAGATGAGAAAACTGAACATAGGAAGTAAGAGACCTGGCAACAGTCAGCAAAGAAAGCAGGAAAAGATCGAGATCATTAAGATTTTTTAAAAAATGCTTAGTCAGTGGGTAAATACATGAAAACAGTATCTAAAACAAAGCATTTTAAATGATCTGTGTATGTTTGGGGGCTTAGGGAGAGGTTAGATGTCCCTAGAGTTAATCGGCCTGAAATCGAGTTGAAGGAAGTAAGAGCTGAAACATTCTAGGAAATTTCCCAGTTGGTTTATTACATGAAGCTTATCTCCCCCAAGGATGCAGAGGAAGCTCAAGTCATTAAAAAGCACTCCCGGTTATGCTCTGCTAATGGGAATGAGCCCACCTTGTCAGAATTCGAAGAATGGTAAAGTTGGAAAAGGCTCTAGAGATCATCCAACCGCACCCCCTTAGTTTACAGATAGGGAAACTGAGGTCCAGGGACGTGAAATGCCACTGGTCAGGGGTAGTCTAGTGAGTTCTTTCCATAGGTAGAACTAGAACTCTAGGATCCTGATTCTCAATTTCATGTTCTTTCCAGTCTCATTGTGCCTTCCTTAACGAGGAAGTATTTTAATAGGTAAAGAAACAGACATTGATGATTGAGCTTCTTTGTATTTATGTCCACATGTACATACATATGTGTGTGTGTGTGTATATACATAACACATGTATGTGCATTGTGTCTATAGTTCCCAAGTATATAGTATACACACATATATACACACACATGCAAACACACACACATATATATACACAATATGCTTTATATACATATATACATACACATTATACACATACATATGCATAAACACATATGCATAACATATATATGTATATAATAAGTGTGCATGTATTTATATGTATATGTGTATACATGCACAAATATACACATACATATATAGATACACATACGCATGCACACATACATACACATGCATGTGCACACACATATGTACATAACATATACATACATATACACACATATTCAGAATACCCAGGGATGTTTGGGAAGCATCAAAGGGAACAGCTGACTCAGCTGGATATGTCTGGTGGTGTTCTCAAAGAACATGTGAAAGCAGACATGAGCACACACCTGAAAATGATCACAGACCCCTCTGCAACATCAGTACAAGGCCACTGGCCAACAGATATCAGTTGGCCTGACATCAACTGGTCAGTCAAGGCAGCAATATTACCTGGGAACCTGCTTTGGGAAATGAGCTCTCTCTCAGAGCCCTGCGATGCTGGTGCTGGGAGTTAGGAGGATGCCAAAGAAACTGAGATTGTGCTCCATGCCCTTGGATCACAGAATCCCACAACAGATTCTAGCTTTTGATAGAAGATCTACATGGCAGAAAAGCTGTGAAGCGGTGTAGTGGATAGAGCACTGGACCTGGAATCAAGAGGATTTGAGTTCAAATCTCACCTTCAATACTTATAGTTGTGTGATCCTGGCAAAATCACTTAACCTCTATCTGCTTGTTTCCTCATCTACAAACTGAAAATAATAAAAACAAACACCTCCTTCTCAGGGTTGTTGTGAGGATTAAATGAGATAACAATTGTAAAATGCTTAGCACGGTGCCAGATCCTATCTAAATGTTTGCCATCATTCAAATTCTCCCTCTTATACTTACTAGGACAGCTGGGTGGCACAATGGCTAGAGCACTGGGCATGGAGTCGGGCACTCACCAGCAGTGTGACCCTGTTTGCCTCAGTATCCTCATCTGTACAATGAGCTGGAAGAAGGAAATGGTAAACCACTCCAGTATCTTTACCAAGAACACCCCAAATGGGGTCACAAAGTTGGACAGGATTGAAAAAGACTCAATGAACAAATAAACAAAATCTTACTCACTGTGTGACCCTGGTAGGGTGACTTAATCTCTCAGATTCGTTTTCATTTTCTGTAAAGTAGAAATAATAATAACATCTACCAAACAGGGTTATTACAATGATCTAAGGAATTAACACACCTCATACCTGAAAGTATTATATATACTGATTAATATTATTAAGACCTGCATGACTTCTTGAGGTAGCTCCTTCCACTTAGGGTTAGCTCTAACTGTTACAAGTTAGGAAGAAGTAGATTCAGCTCACCTCTCTGATGCATACAATTGGTATAACTCTGGGAAAGTTACCTAACATCTCAAGATCCACCAGGAGTCTAAGACAAGGTGATTGGTCTCCATTGTAGAGGGAGTTTCTTCACTAGAACCTCCCTACATCAATGCAATCACAGGATGTTTCTCCACTCCAAAAACTAGGATGCTCCCTTTCATTAAGCTTAAATTTTCCTCTGAATCTTTTTTCCCCCTCTTCTTCTTATTTTTTTATGCAATTGGAGTTAAGTGACTTGCCCAGAGTCACATAGCTAGTAAGTGTCTGAGGCCAGATTTGAGCTTGGGTTTTGGACAAGATTTGGTCCTCCTGACTCCAGGACTGGTGGCTCTATCCACTGTGCCACCTAGCTACCCCTAAATATCTATCCTATTCTCCTAGTTTTGTCCTCAGGGGCCAAGGAGAACCAATTTAATGTTTTCCCCATGTTATAGCCCTTTCAGTCCTTTGATAGCTGTCATGGTCTCCTTGGGTCTTCCCTTCTCTGGTCTAAACAAGCTCAGTTCCTTCAACCAATCTTTATAAAACACTATCTTAAGGATCTTTGCCATCCTGGTCAATCATTTCCAGCTTCTCGTAAGCTTATCAATGTCCTTGTTAAAATGTAATACTAAAAATAGTGCCACAGGTATATTCTGATCAGGACAAAGTAGAGAGGGCTGTCATTCACTAGTGCTAGATTCTGTGCTTCTCTAAGGGATGTAGTGTAATATCATATTGACTCTTTTGGTTTTCAGATCTCACTATTGATGCATACCAAGCTTGCAGTCCATTTAAACACCCAGATCTTTTTTAGATAAACTGCCATCTAATCACACCTCATCCTGCTTATATTTGCGGAGTTGATTTCCTACTCCAAATATGTGATTTCCATTAAACTTCATTAAACCCCATTAAACTTCACATTATTATATCAGACCCAATATTCTAACCTGTTATGGCATTATTGCTTTCTTATGCCTACTATTCATCTTCACTGTTCTTTGAGCTGATTCTCAACCACTCAATAAACATTTCTTAAGTGATTACTGTATCAGCAAGGACCTGACATATACAAGAGCACCTGCTGTACAGATTCTTAAATCTGCTTTTCTAAAAGGAAAGCAACTTTTGAGGGGTCAACAATCACTTTAATCAAGCACATATATCATTCACCTAGTTCAGGGGAAGAAGTCAGCACCCTGAACTTCAGAGAAAATACAAAGAAATAATAAATCAGCAGACAGGGCTTCCAATTGTCTGATCATAAGCAATGCATACATCATAGATCAATAGACAGATTCAATTGTCTGCCAATTACATACATACATAGTTACCAGAGAGAAAAGCACCGACATCTGGGTTTTCAGTGGGGGGGGGGGGGGGGGGGAGAGAGAGGGGGATTCTTAGTAGTTGCCCAGAGTCTTCTCTGGCCAAACAAACACTTCCAATGAGTAAGCCCCAAAGTAAAACCTCACCTCAGAATATTTATACACTTTTTAGAGCCAGAGGCATTACAACCCTTGAGAACCAATGCATTAGAAATTAACAAAAGGTATGGGCTTCCCCTAATCAAACTTTCCTTAATGGGTAAGCCCATTAATGGGTAAGGGAGATCTTAACTCTCTGATTAGTATTGCAACTACTATGTGCCAAGTGATGTACTAAGCACTGTGCACAAATGCCAAGCAAAAACAAACAAAAAAATAAACCCCCAAAACAAACAAGCTCCTCAAGGAGCTCATAATATAATGGGAGAGACAACATACAAACAACTATGAAGGAACAGAATAGCAGAATAAGTTGGAAATAGTTGAGAGGGAAGACATTAGAATTCACAAGAATTGTGAAAGGCTTCCTGTAGAAACTGGGATTTTAGCTGAGACTTGAAGGAGCCAGGGAAGAGCGGGAGCAGAGAAGAGGAGGTAGAACCTTCCAGGTATGAAAAATAATCAGAGAAGATGCCTAGAGTCAAGAGATGGAGTGTCTTATTCCTGGAATAGCAAGAAGGTCAGTGTCATTGTGTTGAGGAGTACTTGGGGACAGGGCATGCAAGGCTGGAAAGTAGAGATGAGGCAGATTCTTTTGAATCTGTCAGGTTCACAAGCTTCCTACTTTAAAGATCTTATAATTATGTCAGAAAGATGAGAAGTAGATACATGGAAAATAAAACACCCCAATTAAACAACTGAGGAATAGAATTTGGAGCAGTAAATCAGAAAATGTAAGTTACTGTAGTTCACACTGGAAAATTAAGGGGCAAGCTAGCTTTGGTAAAGACAGCAAAAACATTTGATATGATTTCCAGGGTGCCCTGAAATAGCTTTCCTATCTGCTTAATGATTCCCAGAATTCCTTATACAAGAGATATAGCTTTCCATTTCACAGTCAAAGAACAGGTTTAGAATGCAAAAGCAAAACACAACAAAAGCAGGAAAAAAAATCCACTAAATTACATTTGTACTAAGAAATAAGTGACAGCTACTGGCAAATCTTTATTGAGTTTACTATGTGCCACTGAACTTCAAAGTACTCGAGAAAGGAGCAGGAGATTGATACAAAGACACGTAAGACTTTACAGAACCTTGCTTTCCAAGAGTTTTTAATCTAGTCAGGAAAATAAAGTATAAATATGGGAAAAATTATATAATAGCAAGTGGTTGAAATAATAATCTAAGATAATACATACTGTGAAAAGTTTATTATTTTAATTGTTAACAATTTCAGCTCTGCTCCCAATTAACTGGTTAGATCTTACATGATCAAATGACAAGTATTTATTAAGTTCTTATGATGAGCTAGGAACTGTTTAAGGATCTGGAAATATAAATGTAAAGAGTAAAACAGTCATTACTTTCAAGGAGCTCGCAAGTCATTGCGTCTTCGGTGTTCTTAATTTGCTCTTCTGTTGAATGGGAGAGTCCTAAAGTCCTTTTCAGTTCTGAACTAATGATCCTCTGTCCTTAATGCTTTAAGACCATGGATAAGAGAGAGTTCACTTCATATCTTTTCTGAAGAGCAGGTTTTAATTGGGTCTATACTAGGGGAAAGGGGAGAAAATATGAGAATAATGAGCACCAGAAGATGGGGAAGGAGTGAAGAGACACTGTTAAGGGCATAGATCTAGAACTGGAAGGTACATCAAAAGTTAATTAGCCCAGTTCCTTTCTTTTATCAATGAGGAAACAGAAGTCTTGAGAGGTAAATTACTTACTCAAGGTCGTACAGGTAGTAAGCATCAAAAGCAGGACTTGGAACCATGTCCTCGGACCACAGAATCAGTCAGTATTCTTGACTGTGTGCCAAGCTATTTCCAACAACTTTGTTTTTTCCCCCCAGCCCAGCTCTAGGAAGCAGTACACACAGGACCACATTAGGACTACTTAAACAGGCACCACAGGCCCTAAAATATGAAAGTCCTCCTTGAATTCTGATCTCCAGGTAGCATAGTTGTTGTGAATGGTCTTTTGTTCTCAAAGAGAACCGATGATGGCATCAAGAGGGTGATGTCTTGACTTGCAAATGACACATTGATAGACAGAAAGTAAGATCATTGAATGAAGAAGACCTTTGACACAAGGGGATACTAAGAGAAAGACCAACTAAGTGTCAAGTTCAGACTACAGTGAGGGACTACATAACAGGGATAGCACCCAAACCTGTCTAGACCACGAGATACAGTAAGGTCCTAATGGATGCAAAAAATGAATCCTGTGAAGGTGAAGAAGTTGTTTTATTTGAACTGCATATTTCCAGGGGCTGGAACCAATGACTATTTATATATAGTTATAACTTTGAATAGCTAACTATATAATAATACAGTTTCATGATAAATATTTATATAATGTTATGATATATAAAGTATAAGATAGTAATAATGATTATAACGTCCAATACATGGCAATACTTCATGGGATTCTTTATTAGCACTCACTGGGACCTAGCAGTAGAGACTGTCCGTGGATTTCACATCTGGCTCCCTTCATCAGTATTTCCTAAGCAATGGTAAGCATCAAATGGTATGATTGGCCCATGCAGTCATAGATCTGAATCTAGAAGGGGCCATAGACAGTATTCGTTTTAACCTTCTTTTTTTTACATATGAGGAAACTGAGGCATAAAGGTGGAAGATTTTGCCTAAATCACACAGGTAAATAGTTAAGGTGAGACTCAAACCGAAGGTTTTCTCTACACTGCATCAAGCCCATCATGAAGTGGCCCCACGGCACTGAGAAGCAATGAAATGTTGTGGAAACAGCACCAGACAGAATCACAGCTGGAAACCAGACAGTGTTTGACTAGCTTGGTTGATATTTATATATATATATATATATATATATATATATATATATATATATATATATATATATATATATATATATATACATATAAGTTTATATCATACACACATAAGTATTTATTTATAGCTTGCCTCTTATTGACATGTCATGCTGGACTTAAAAAAGGTTTGATTTTGGCAGCCTTACTTAGAATAAGATCTGAATTCAAGTGTTAGAAGTTATGCAACTGTTGGCAAAATTTTTCTCCAATCTTGGCCCCAGTCCTTCATCTATAAGAGAGGGGTAATATACTCATGTTATCTAGAAAGGCAATGTGGATGTAGAAAAGGACATGCTGAAGTCAGGAAGACCTGGATTTATCCCCTGCCTCTGATACTTATTAGCTATGTCTTTAAGTCCCAATTTCTCATCTGTAAAATGGACATAAATGTACCCATGGAATCTACTTCACAGGGTTGTGAGTCAAGTGTATCAAGTGCCTTGCAAACTTTAAAGCCCTATATGAATTTCAATTATTATTTTTGCCTAAGAGGCAACATGGTTTAGGAATATGCTACTGACTTCAGAGAGAGAAAGAACTGCGTTCTAATCCTCTGACGCACTGACTGTGTGACCCTGGACAAATCACTTAACCCTGTTTGCCTCAGTTTCCTCATCTATAAAATGTGCTGGAGGTGCTGCTGGGCAGCACAGTGAGTACAGGCCCTGGAGTCAGGAGGGCCTGAGTTCAAATCCAGCCTCAGACACAATACCCTTACTAACTGTGTGACTTTGGACAAGTCACTTAACCCCAATTGCCTTGCCTTCCTTCCTCCAAAAAAAAAAAAATCAAAAAAATAAAATGCGCTGGAGAAGGAAGTGCAAACCACTTTTTCTGTGCCAAGAAAACTCTGAATGGGGTCATGAAGAGGCAGACATGACTGAAATGACTGAACAACAAAAAAGTCAGTTTTTCATTGACAAAGGGAATAAAATCACAGATATTTCTTTCCTTCCCCCTCAAAATCACCTTTATCATGGGATTATTGTAAGAACCAAATGGGAAGGTGTATGAAAATAAGCAGTAGCCCAAGGGCAAAGCAAGATGGGTTCCTTCTCAGAGCTGGTCACCTTCCTCTTCATCTCTTAGCCCACCTACCCCTTATTGAAGAGTGTCAAAGAGTCCAACAGGTATCTGCTACAGGGAGTTCTTTTCTTCCTTAACACTAGCTCCCCTTGCCCAGTTCCCACCAGGCACTGTATGCCCCTTTTGAGATGTATACACTGTCTTCACCCTAGCCCACCCCTGCCCATCTGTAACAGCAAGATACCCAGGATGACCTGCCAGCACAGGTTCTTGAATCTGCTTTTCTTAGAGAAAAGCAACTTTTAAGGGGTCAACAATTTTCTTTAATTACATTCGTTAGTTCAGGGGAAAAGTCAGCACCCTAACCTTCAGAAAAAATACAAACAGAAATTACAAGCAGAAAATAGCACAGTTCAACAGACAGGGCTTCCAACTGTCTGACTAAAGCAGTTACCAGAGAGAGAAGAGCCAACATCTGAGTTTTCAAAGCCTGGGGCTCCTTAACAGCTATACAGAATCTCATCTGGCCAAATCACATGAACATTCTTCTCATGAGTGAGCTCCAAAGCAGAATGCTAACTTCGGAGTATATATAGAGCCAGAAGGCATCACAACCCATGTGCTTCAGTGCCTAATTACCAAGAGGTGTAAAAGCCTTCAAGCAAGCAAACCTCCCCATGAGCAAACTTTCCCTTTAAATAAGTTCCTACCCCAATGGGCTCCACATGAAGCCTATTAATGGGTGGGGAAGATCTTTAACTCCCATTAACATTACACCATCCCTGCTCCTTCCTGAGCTAATACCCAGAGCTTCACTCCAAATTTCAGACCCACTGTCTCATTTAGCACAGTAATTGGTCAAGGATCTCCTGGCCCTGTCACTGTTCTCCAAGGTCTATCAGACCTTAGAACCCACCCTGGGTCCTGGGTCTTTCCATATGCTCTGAAGCTTAATTAGAATGGGAGCTTCTTGAGAGCAGATCCTTCCTCTCCTTTCTGTTTGTATCCCCAGCACTTGGCACAGTGCTTGACACAATGAATACTTCTCCATCGTATTCTATCTTATTTCAAGAACAGTAAGGCACTATACAAATGTGTACTGCTCTGATTATTATCAACATTTAAGAGATGTTCACAGAAAACAACACTTTGGGCCTAAATGCAGTCAAGTATGATAACGTTAAGCAAATGTTTGGCAAACTGAGAAGTGCTACATGAAACATAAGGACAGGTCTATTGGGAACAACAGTAATGACCTGAACTGAGGCAGCCAGACCAAGTCTTCAGAGCCAAAGAGAGGAAGGAACTAAAATAGAAGAATTGATCTCAGGCTAAGTGAACCTGGCAGGGGCTTATTTGTCTATCTAGAAGGTTCAAATGCTCCTGACACCATAAATTTTCTGGGCTCCAGATAAAGAACACAGGGATTGCACATAACAACAATGAGGTCCTCCAGGGCACAGACCACATTACCAAAGGTGGAAAAAGAGTGTGCTCTTCTCTTTTTCTGTGGCATGAGACACATAGGATTTCCTTCCTTCCTTCCTTCCTTTCCCCAGCACTAGCAGTTTCTACCTTGATCTCCATTGAAGGTATTCCTACAAAGATAATGAATTCCATTTTGACTTTCTATAACAGTCTCCATCATTCCCATCTCATCTCCCTAGGCCTTTGTCTTTATCTATATGGGAATAATACACAGTCCAATCCACTCTTGTTGGACCCCAACAAGGTTGACTAACAAATTTACCTTATATTAAAGTCTGACGCATTCCTGGTTTTGTTACTTGCTTTTTTTGAGATCTCTGCAGTCAGTACTTTTCAAAATTATAAAATCTTCATTCACTCATTCATTCAAAAAATTATTATTCAACACCCACTCTGTGCCTAGCACCAATCAAAGAAGCACAAGACCCGGTTCCTGCTTTGCACAAAATTATAATCTAGTTGAAGATTTAAGACATAGACAGAATAAGTCATTAAGTAATCAGTGGTAGCAGAGATCCATGTGTCATAGGTGGCTAAAGAAAGGGGAGAATAGCATGGGTTGGAGTAATCCAGAAAACCTCATGGAGGACCATGGGGCTTGAGGTAGGGTCTAGATCAGCAGAGGGAAGAGGAGGAAGACACTCTGGGGAGCACAGGGAGAGAGTGAAGAACAGCCAAGGCATAAATTAGCATAGCATATGCTGGGAACAGTGAAGAAAGTAATTGACAGAGAGCAGAGAGTTTGGATTTTGTATTAATAGAAAATAGGCTTAAACACGTAAGTTGAAACAGAGTAGTAATAAATAACCAAAACCGAGATTTATATAGTACTTGGAAGTCTGAAAATATTTTTGTTATAACGGTTCTATTCAGTAGATAGTTCAAGCAATCATTTCCCCAGTTTTGCAAATGAGGAGACTGAGGCATAGAGAGGTTACATGAATTGCCAAGGTATGTATATCTAGTAAGTGGCAGAATCTATATTGAAATCTAAGTCTTCAGATGTCCACTCAGTGCTCTTTCTAGAACCCTGAGTTCTAAGCTAACAATTATATTCTCTGACACTGGGGACCTGTTGAAAGTTCATAAGTAGGATAGTGACGTGAAAAAATACTTTAAGGACAAGATGCTAATCTGGTAGAAATGTCTTATTTCTTATTCCATCTACTCTAAATTCATAGTATTGTACCAAATGTGCACAGGGTCAATCAACAAGAAATTCATTAAGCACTTACTGTGGGTCACGTTCTGTGCTCAACAATGAGGAATCAGAAGCAAAACCATTGTCCTGCTTTCCAAGGAGCTTACATTCTAATGGAAGGAGTCACACATCAAAAACCATTATGGACCTAATTAGCCTTCACCATGGAGAAAAAGGAAGGCAGGAGTAGCAGGAACTCTGCAACTGAGGGAACTTCAAAGAAAAACAAACAACAAACAAAAACAAAACACTAGAAGATGGACCAATTAATCACAAAAACATAAATGCTCATATAAACCAACTGTGTGGTGAATTGGGATAATTCTTTGTCTAAGTCAACACCTGGTTAATTGCTTGGTACCTGTTAGTCTTTCATTATCAAAGAGGTCCAATGACATCATGGGGTGATGTTTTGACTCCCTTGTAAGTTGAATTTAAGTGAGACAGAGTTGCACAGAGTTGTCAGACTCACTCTCTCTTCCGGAATCATCAAAGTCCAGTGACAAGAGGAAAGGCAGGACAACTGGTGAAGGCCTGGAATGTAGTGAAGGATCAAGCTGTAAGAGCTCCAAAGTATCTGCTTCTGCTGCCTTTATGGCCATTGGAATAAATTGTTCTCATCTACCCATTCTTCCAGGGGAAGTCTTCACATGTTCGGGGTGGACACCCCCCCAACTCACCAATGGACTTATTGGTTACCCTCAATCTAGTTTAGCCCATCTGCCAAGACAGTTTTATTGGAGTATGGCCACTGTGCACACTAGAGCTTCTTGGAGCCACTGGTACAGTACTAACGAAGCCCAAACCTCAGAGATAAAATTTTACCTCCACTGTCTCCCTTTGAATTTTGTTTTGATTTTTGGATTTGAGCCAACTTCTTCAATGAGCTCCACAATCACTTCCTTCCCCACTTCCTATTCTGTTAGCTCCATTAAGGTTTAACTCCTGGACTTAGCTTGTTCCCACTGAAAATCTGCCCCAGCTGAACTATGATTTCTCCATTTCTACCCTGCTCTCCAAACTGGGGAGGTTCAATCAGAACCTTGGACACTTCCATCATGAAAGACCTTGATGATCCTCACCCTGTCCCAGTATAAAGTCCTAGGTAAATGCGTCAATGGGTGGTGTTCCTTGTACTCATGACGTCTAAAAACAAAATTAAATTAGTGGGGAAATTGTAAGATAGTCAAATTTACAAAGATAGGATCATGTTGTTTGTCAATTAGGGAGAACAGTAATATTTAGAGGATAGTGAAACAACAATTGTTATTTAATACATTTAATAATGAAACATTATGGAGGCTTTGTGGTACAGTAGAAAGAGCACTGGATACAGAATCATATGTGCTGGATTAAAATCCTAACCTTTACATTTATTACCTTGTGTAAATTATTTTGCTTCTTTAGACCTCAGTTTCCTCATCCAGAAAATGAGGAGATTGAGCTTTAAAATGAGGAGATTGGATAACTTTAGAAATTCCTGTCAATTCTAAACCCTACAAAGATTGGCAAAGATGTTGGAGCAGTTTGCCATTTCCATCTCCAGGTCACTTTTCAGGTGAGGTAAGTGAGATAAATAGGGGGAAGTGACTTACCCAGGGTCGCACAGCTAGTAAAAGTATCTGAGGCTGGATTGGAACTCAGGACTTCCTGAATCCAGGCCTGCTGCTCTATCTACTGAGCTATCCAGTTGCCTGTTAGTGTGAGGCTTAAACAACATTTTTTTTTTTTTTTTTTTGTGGAAGAGTTACACAGACAGCCCCACTGGGGGTTTTGGATATTCACTTTTAAAATGTATATTCTGGTCTCAACCCTGTGGTCAGCTGACTGTGTGAACTTGGATAATTCTCAACCTTCCTGAGCCTCTATTCTTTCATCTCTAAAATGGGAATAATGAAGTCATTTTACATTAGAGGAAATTCTATATGTTGGAGATACATTGAAAAGTAAAAAATTATTTTGCTGGGTTGAAGGATGTTATACGTTCTCAGCATTTCTGCATGGGAATCCTTTAATAGCTCATTGTAGCATGAAGGCAGCCTTGGTTCTCAAAGACTATACAAATGGAACACCAACTCTGACTGGGTCTTGGTGAAGGTTTCTTCAGCTATCATCTAAGAAGAAGCCCAGTTAAGTTCTGAGAGGGCTTTGGATCAGATTGGCCAACAGGTATTAAATTTTTTAGACCTAGCATTTCACAAAGAATGTCAACTGATAGAAGTGTTGGGATCTGCAGTGATGAACTGTTAGGTCTAGATGTATTTCTAAATGTTTAGCAGTGGCTCTTCACCCTCCAAAAAAGTAAGTATGACACACTTTTAAGTTAAATTGTATTATTAACACTTTCTCCATAATTTTCTTGTGTCCAAAAAAAATCACAACAATAAATCAAGTCCTGATATATTCAGTCATTTTCCAATTATATCTGACTCTCCATGACCCAATTTGGAATTTTCTTGGCAAAGACAAAGAGCGGTTTGACATTTCCTTCTCTAGCTCATTTTACAAATGAGGAAACTGAGACAAATAGGTTTAAGATGTTTGCCCAAGGTCACACAGCTAGTAGTACTGTCTGATGCCAGACTTGAACTCACAAAGATGAGTGTTCCTGACTTCAGATCCAGCACCCTATCCACAGCACCACTTAGCTACTCTTCCTGATGTGTGTAGTGTTCATCAATTTCTGTGGTGTAAATGCTCGCACTGAAAATTTAACGACCAGATATCAAGAACAGTGCCAGTTGACTCCAGTATGCCAGTGTATTTCACATCAGGGAATCCACTGACACTTAATTATTAGCAATGTTATTACATAAAAGAGATGTGGTATACTTGAGGACACTGAGTGAAGAGCAAATTAAAAGACCACTTGTTTTGTGAGAACAGTATTAGTTTGAATCACAAATTTTGGGTCACCCATTAGAAAATAAACTTGTGAGTAGGAGTTGCTTCATTCTTTGCACTTGTATCTTCATCTCCAAGGAGAGTTCCTGGCACATAGCAGTTGTCTAATAAATAATTCTTGCTTAGTTGGCTTGTCTGTGAGACTTAAGCAAAGTTGCATAGAAAGTAGGCAGCAGAGGTAAAGTTCAAATCTTTCCTTTTCCTCTCAATCTCAAAAGTCAACAGACATTTTTTTATTGATTCATGTTTTGCTTCTTCAAACCATTTCATAAAGAAATTAACCCCAATGCACCTTGGGGAAAGAGATGCCAGTAAGAGTAGGTAGGTCAGGCAGGGAGGATTATATCTCTTACCCCTGGATTTAAAGAGCCATTCAGATCCATTAAAAAGGAAAGTCAGAGGAACAGCTACATGGCACAGTGGATAAATCACAGGCTTTGAGACAGGATGAGTCAAGTTCAAATTTGACTCCAGACATAAAGAAAAGGAGATATAACTACACAACCCAAATTAAATATATAGGACATATGAAGAAGCATGCTATCTGTATCCAGAGAAAGAACTTATAAATAGAGGCATATATATAGAATAAATGCATGCATGTATTACATATATACACATATGTAATTATTCTATATATATGTATCTATATATATACTTGTGTCTGATGGTAACCATCTCTAGAGAAGGAAAGGGAGGAAGAAAGACAAAAATGAAATTTACATGATAATTTTGTTACATTTTTGAAGGAATAGCAAGTTGTGCATAATAGATTTGCAGTTTCATGTGCAATCATCTTTTTTATTGTACTCTGTTTTTGAAATGCTTGTTTTATTCCAGAAATTGAAAATATTTTTTTTAAAAGGGAAAAAAGAAAGGAAAACTAAATAGCCAGGGGTTGCCAAAATTAAGGAAATTAAAGCTAAATTATTTATCATACATGCCAGCTACTAAAAATTACTTTTTTACTCATAAAATATTATCAGTGTGATTTTAGGCATTAATAATAATAGCCAGCATTCATGTAGTGCTTTGAGGTTTGCAAAGAACTTTGCATATTCTATCTCATTTGATCCTTATAACAACCCTATGAAGAGGATGCTATAATTATCCCCATTTTACAAAGGGGGAAACTGAGGCTAAGAGAGGTCAAGTCACTTGCCCACAGTGTGACAGCCAGTAAGTCTCAGACTGGATTCAAGCTCAAATCTTCTTCATTCTAAGTTAAATATTTTATCCACTAGGGCATTGAGCATTAGCCAATAGGCAGTAGACTATTCTGGGAGAAACTGGACTAGGAATATGCATGCTAGCTAATTAAAAGAAAAGGCATTTTTCTTTTTGAGGCAATCAGGGTTAAGTGACTCACACAGGGTTGCACAAGTGTCTGAGGCTGGATGTGAACTCATATCCTCCCGGGGCTGGTGTTCTATCTAGCTACCCCTTATGGTGTACTTTTGAAACTGATAAATATATAAGAGAGAAAGCATGTTTATAGATATTTCCAATCTGTGAATATCTAAAATAGATTTTATTTGATCTGTAGATGGATAGAGAATTATCCACAAAACCTGAAAGATATGAGTTCAAGTCTTACCTCTGAAACATACTGGCTATGCAACCTGTGATATGACTTTGGCCTTTCAATGCTTTAGCAACTCCCTAAAAACATTAAGTTGCAGAGAAGGTTCACTTTGCATTGGCAGAGAGAATTTCCTCACCTGAGAGTTCTCTGTACCAATGAAATCACTGGTCCAGTTCCTGTCACTAAATGTACGTATATTATCTTCCTGCTCTATTAGCTATTTCATTTTTGCTATGTCAAGTGACACATGTCACAGTGAAGGCTCAAAACTTCCAATTGATTAACCAAGTGGCACTATTTTCAAGCTTCTTTTGAGGCTCACAAATGCCTTTTCTTAGTTCTGTAAACAATCTCCTGGTCATTCTTGAAACATCACTACCTGGTGACCATGAAAGCCAATATGTAAGGCCACTTTTGATTATAACACTGCCTAGAGAGGTACCAAGAGACCCAGAGTGCTACCAGAATCAGCCTGGAAGACTGTTAAGACCAACATTTCTCAAAACTGAAGGAAGAGAAACTGTCTTTCTTTTATATATTTAAGAGAATTGAGCTGCATTCTATTCTGTCCATTTTTTGCCAGTGTAAATCCTGAAGTCTAGGAAAATAAAAGTGTTAACACACACATACACACGAACAATAACAAAAGGAAACAAACAAAATCCAAACAAGCCCTGAAGGTTTGAATGACCTTAGGACAAGCACTGAGATGCTTCCAAAAAGCCTGTGAAGACCAGAGCTGCTGGACTCCAGCCATCTGTTTAACATACTGCTGCAAACTGAATAAATTTCACCTACTTCACAATTTTGCTACAGAATGTGTGGGTAAGTCACTTAACCTCTCTCTGCTCCTCAGTTTCCCTTTCTATAAAAAGAAGAATTTAGAGTAGAAAACCTCTAAAGTCTCTTATGGCTCAGAATCTTCTGACACTATTTCTATTTACTTTCCAATCCAAAACCAAGTTACACAAGTTACAAACCAAGTTACACAAGTATTCAGCTTACAAGGGGCAGTTAGTTAGGTGGCACAGCGCATAGGGCACTGGGCCTGGAGTTAGGAATCCCTGAGTTCAAATCAAACCTTAGACACTTACTAGCTGTGTGACCCTGGGCAAGCCACTTGTTTCCCTCAGTTTCCTTATCTGTAAAATGAGCTGGAGAAAGAAATGTCAGATCCCTCCAGTTTTTTTGCCAAGAAAACCCCAAATGGAGCCACAGAGTTAGACGCAACTGAAATGACATGAACAAGAAATTTATCTTAAGAGAAGCATTGATGTCTCCTATTCTTTTGGACTCTATTATGCAACCCACCTCCTTGCAGTGAAGAACACTAGAGCCATTGCTCTGTAGTTTAGCTCTGGGTCAGGGCTGCAAAGTGGTGTACTTCAGACCTGGAACAGTCTCTAGCAGCCATTTCCCAGATAATTGTCCTTTTTCCAGAATGTCAGTAAACTTCCTCTCACAGAATGTTAGAGTTGAAAGAGATCTCAAAGACCATCTGGTCCAACCTGAACCTGATGGAGAATCATAGATACAATTGACCAAACAAGTGATGATCTGAACCGTTTGTGAGGACCTCTAGCAAGGAGGAACCTTTACCTGAGGGTGGGGAGAAAGGGAGCCAGTCATTTCACTTTTAGACAGCTTTAATTGCTAAGAAGTTTTTCTTACTTTGAGACAAAATCTGCCTCTTTGCAATTTCTACCCAGTACTCCCAGTTCTACCCCCTGGGGCAACATGGAACAAGCCTAATTTCCCTTCCAAGTGACAGCCGTTCAGATCTGCAGGGTAACTAGCTAATTTTGTGCCTGAGGCAAGAATATAAAATTGCACACACCCTCCACTCTAATGGCCCTGTGCTTGAGATAGTAGATCCACATTTTATACATTTTTTGTACCCTTCTGTTTTTTCCAGCCCAGGGCTAGTCGCTCTCCTACCTGGCCTTTGTTTTGACTCTGGTTTAAATGCTTTAAGACAGTTATTATGTCTCCCTTAAATTTTTTCTTCTCCAGGATAAACATCCCTAGTTCCTTTAACCAATCTTCATTTGGCCAGCTCTATCCTGGTTGTCCATGTCTGGACACTCTCTCTTCCTAAAATGTGGGGTTCAGAAATGGAAATAGCACACTTCAGTGCAAAGTATAGAAGGACTATTAACTTTGTAGTACTGGATCCTTGCCATCTCCTACTATCACAGTAGTTTTGAGGACTGTCATTTCATCCTGCAGACTTGTATTTAGTTAGCAGGCCTCTAACGCTCAGATCTTTTTCAAACAAATTGCTGTCTAGCCATATTTCTCCTCATCTGTAAAATGAAAGAGTTGGATTAGATGGCCTCCCAGGTCCCTTCCAGCTCTGGACCTATGATCCCTATGAGCTTGTAATTGTGAAGTCTTCTTGTCAGATTTCTCCCAGTGTTCTGATCTATTGAGATCTTTTTGCATCCTGTCATCCAATGGGGTATTATGCATCCTGTGCCATCTTTGCCTTTATATAAGTCATTGATAGAAATATCAAACTGTATAGGGCCAAAGATGGATAGCTGGAGTACTCCACTTGAGATCTCCTTCCTAGTTGACACAGAACCGTTAATGACTAATCTTTTGGTCTAGTTCTTGCTGTTCAGTCATTTTTCAGTCCTATAAGAATCTTTGTGATCCAATCTGGGGTTTTCTTGGCAAAAATACTGAAGTGGTTTGCCATTTCCTTCTCTAGCTCATTTTACAGGTGAAGAAATGGAGGCAAACAGGATTAAGTGACTTGCCCAGGGTCACACAACTAGTATGCATGAGGCCAGATTTGAATTCACAAAGATGAGTCTTCCTGACTCCAAGTGCAAAAACTCTATCCACTCTGCCACCTAGCTGTCCTAGTCCTATTCTCACCTAAATATACTGTTGCCTACCCCACATCTCTCTACCTACTGCACAATACCAAGAGAGTCTTTATAAAATGCTTTGCTAACATGAAGGTAAATTGTACCTCATGCATTCCCCTGTTCTACCCTGTTGAACAAGATAACAAATTTAATCTATCATTACCTGCTTTTGAAGCCATTTGGGCTCTTTGTGATTATTCCTTTTTGAGAAGTTCAATGACCAACCTTTTAATAAAATATTCCAGAATTTTGTCTAGAATAGAAATCAATGTATTGACCTGCAATCAACTTCTACCACTAGGTAGACACTGAGCATAGCATTGGAGATGGTCTGAGAAGCTGCCAAGTGAGTGTCAAAGAGGCTGGCCAACATGTTGGTCAACAGGCACTGAAATTTTCTGGCTACAACAACTTCCAGCTAAACCATACGTGGGTCATGAACTGCATTGATTAAGGGACATATAACATATCAAGGTTCTTTGTGAGCTTGTGCTTCCAAATCAACCTTCTTCATTTTCTGAAAATCAGGACATTTGCCTTTTTCTCATGCAATAGCTTGCTTATGCTTCAGAAACTCTTGAGATTCTTGGTAGCCTCTTGGCAATCATGTGTTTCCAATCTTTCAGTGCCTTGAGATTTAATTTGTCTAGAACTTGAGTTCATCCAGAGAAGTTAAATGTAATCTTACTTTTGCCTTGATTATTTCGGATTTCAACACTTGTCCTTTCCAGTTCCAAAGCTAATTCTCCCTAAAAGTGAAAAAAAAAAAAGTAAAATAAGAGAAGAACTGAATAGTTCTGCCTTCTCTCCATCATCTGTCATAATTCCATCCACACCAAATCCTCTCCCCTCTTTGAGCCTTTTCTTTCAGCCAATATGGCTTTTTAAAAATACCTTTCATTGTTTGGGGGATTCTTCATGTGCCTGGTCTCATCTTAAACTTTAGTACACGTGAAAATCAAAGAAGTTGGAAGAAAAGGTCATGTATTCATCTTCCATTATCTACCTTTGTTTCTATTTTTTGGACATGTCTTTTAAAAATCAAAGTTGGCCAATAAGTTCCTTGGGTATTTAGTTCAGTGTCTTTAGACATTCTCCACCCTCTCCTCTCTTTCCTTCTTATACATGTTATCTTCAGAATCTCATTCTTTAGATCTTATCATCTCTCCTGGACTGATGTCTTCTTCTAGAATTTTAGGTCTTAAGATTCTATCTAACTTATCTCTGGCTTATAGTGAATATCAATGGTAGCTCTTTCTCTTCCAAACAAGAACCCTGAGACTCCTGCCCCTCTCAGTGTGACCTACTTATTTATTTATTTTATTTTCTATTTAAAGGGGCCATTCCCTGATGAAGAGGCCTATTCATTAAATGGGCATTACCTCACTTTCAGTGAGTACCTGAAAAAGCCTTAGCCTAAAAGGCCAAGATCTCCCATTGCATCCTGGGCCTCCAGTCATCCTGATGAATATCTGGCCACTGGACTCAGATGGCTCAGGATGAGAAAGTGAGGCTGGTGACCTGCACAGCCCTCCCTCACTCAAAACAAGCCAAGTGCAAGTCATCTCATCATTTCTCTGATGTCATGGTCATCTTCGAAAACAAAGGATGAGCGCAACAACAACTTTTCTTTAAAACCTTTGAAATATCCTTTTTTTGAAAAATTGAGAGCAGTGAAATCAGATTCAGGATAACATATCTGTCTACCTAACCCTCTTCCAAGTAAGAGGTAAGGCCACATTAAGATTTAATCAGGGTCAAATGTCAATAATTCATTTCATCATCAATAATAGGCTCATAGATCTAGAGCCAGAAGGAACCATGGAGACCGTTCAGTTCAAATGAAGAAAATGAGGCCCAGAAGAATAAATTACTTTGTCAAATTCCTACAGGCAGGAAGAGTGCATGACTTTTCCTGAAAATCACGTATACTCTGAATATTTCCCAAATATAAGTGGCCAGATTGGGGCAGAAGAACATGGGGTAGGCCTATAGCTGGCATGGAAAGCAAAGCAGGTAGTTTCTTTGTAGCCACCTTTGGGACTTTGGCAGATGTCTTGTGGAGGGAAATTATGCTTCAGAAATCAAGAAATTCTTGAATAGTTATCCTGTACCTACTGTCCCAACTACCCATTACCATCCCCTCTCTAGAGATACTGTCCTTGCAATAAGGCTGAGCAAAAACAAAGAAAGGCAATGCCCAAGCAAACTTGGCTTTTGCCTCCATCAGTTAGGAGCCTTGACAGAGATGATTAGTTGTCTTCCACTATGTTCCTTAAGTGGTTTCCCCTTTGGCTAATTGGATTCTTTTATCCTTATGTCCAACGTGGCTCTTGGGGGGGGGGGGGGGGCAGGTTTCTTGCACATGCTAACAGTTCGAGCGCAAAAGCAGAAGTAAGAGAAGTGAATCTTTAATTGCATTGATGGAAAAGATCTAAGAGAATGCTTAATCCACATACAACTTTGTAGGCACCCACTAAGGATGCAAGCAATTGCTTCCCTGGACCCCACTGTTTTCTATGCAGCCTAATCGAACCTGGATCAGAAAATTAGAGGATGTTAGAACTGGAAGTGACCTTAGTGATCATCTAATTTCTACCTCCTCCCATTTTACAGTCTAGTGACCTGAAGACTCTGAGGTCTATTGTCAGGGATTGGTGAAGGGGAAGGATTGGTATACACATCTAGCTCAGTGATGGTCTAAATATTGACCTCATAGTTCTTGTAATGTCTACTATGCACCTCTCTCCAGTCCATGGACTGAGGTGCTGTTATAAAACCCTGTGAAGCTACATGACTGTGTTTTTTCCTCCTATTAGAAAAACTTCTAAAGATCAGAGATCAAAAGTGAAGTGGCCAAAGCACACCCCTACTGTTCTTTGTGTGCAGAATTCTGGGAAAATAATAATGATTTTATACTAAGTGTGAAGCCAAGGTCAATCTTATGCATGGGAAGAACCGGTGGCTGCCTGTGTGTTGTTATTTTAGGTCATTGCCTCCCTATACATCAACACACACACACACACACACACACTCACTCACACACACCCTTCTGCTTGCTATTGCCTGGAAGACATCATGGCACAGTAAGCACAGTACTGGCCCTTGAATCAGAGGCTCTGGGTCAGGTCACTTAATTTGCCTTGACTTCATTTTCCTCTTCAGCAAAATAAGGGTCTAAGACTAGATAACCTTTGAGATCCCTCCCAGCTCCAAATGAATGCTTTTTAACAGATACAAAAGACTTTATTGCAATGAATGAATAAACTTAAAAGGTAGATCTTCCTGGAAAATGGAATATAATTGCTTTAATTCACACTAAATTGTAAATGACTGACAGGAGATCTTTCTTTAAACAGTGAATTCAAGTAGGTAAAATAGGCAAAGTATAAAGGGCAGTTGGCTACAAGGATGGACAAAGCCATCTCAGAAGGAAAAAAAAGTACACAGAAATGGAAGTTTCTGAGCTTAAAGAGATAAACTTTAGCAATTTCCCAATTTTCCCAGGGCAAGACCTGATATTGGTCGTGGATGTCTATACCATTGACTCCTAATTTATCTCAGAAATATGACGATGTGATGGAAAAGGAGTTGGACTTTGAGCCCCAAAAACTTGAATTTGAATCCTGTCTCTGATCCTACAACATTTACTTGTGTATGACCATAGGCTGAGGGACAGCATTCATCCAAGTTGAGGTTCAGCTGACTACTGACTCAAGACAGAACTGAGGATTCCCATGCCTGAAAGGGCAGTCTAAAGTAGTTCTTTTAATAAGTACTGGAGGTGAGAAGGGCTAGAAATTGTGGTCCCTCTAAACATTAGCAAAATAATGCTTTTGCTTAATCAAGACTGTTAGAAGTTAATTTTTATAAAAGAATTTATATCAGAGGTCAGTGATCTCTGATAAGTCACACTGGGGAAAAAAAATGAGAAAAGGATTATAGCTTTCAAGCTGGAATAGACCTTAGAGGTGCTCTAGTCCAACCTCAACATTTTATAGATGAGGAAACTGAAAGCCAGAGAAATTAAGTGACCTGTCCATTGTCACACCATTCATAAGTGACAGAAGCAAGATTTTAACCCAAGTCCTTTGACTGAAATCGGTACTCTCTGCTGCACCACACTGCCCCAGATGATGCTACAAAAGAATTTATTGCTGACTTTATGCCTCAGATCCAAAAGCACCAACCTTTTCAGTGTTCTATGTACCTACGAGCTCCGGTAGCTTAAAGCATGGCTCGTTACTTCCCCAAAAGACATACACAACGGTAGTGAACACAAACAAAAACACACTTGGAAAAAAGACTCAGGAAAACCAGATCCCTTGTCACACTCTGACACAAAAAAACTGTCAGCTCCTCCCTTTCTTCCCATCTTTCAAAGAAAATAAGTTCTGTGACCATAATATAGTGGACCAGGCTGCAAACAACAACTGACATTTGTAGAGCTCTACTATATGCCAAGAACTATGTTAAGTACAAATATTATCTCATTTCATTCTCACAACAACCCTGTGAGGTAGGTGATGTTATTACCCCCATTTTACAGTTGAGAAAACTGAGGCAGACATCAAGGGTTAATTGATTTGCCCAGGGTCACATGGACAGTAACTATCAGTGGTCAGATTTGAGCTCAATTATTTCTAATTCTATGTCCAGTGCTCTATCCACTGCTACCCCTAGCTGCTACTCTTCAGAGATGTACTGGAAACGCCTCTAATCCAAGGCTCAAGTCGGTTATTAAATTTTCAGTGTGAACGTTTGCATCTTAGAAATCAATAATTACTACAATCCAGGGCTTGATGTATTTGTTGATTGTCAAGAGTTAGAAAAGTGTTCATAATGCAGAATAAATTTTAAAGTATGGGGAGGAGAAGAAGAAAAAAAATTTTTTTCAATTCTGTGTGCACGTACATATTCCTTCCTCCCATCCCCCAGAGCCTGGTTGTTAAACATTTAGCAGAGCACTCCTTACTGCTCTATAAACATTGCTTGAGCTTTGTAGGCTGAAGCAATGAAGTCATCACTAGATTGGAGGCCGAGTAGGATAATCAGTATTTACTATTACTACTACTTTGGTGACTGCTGCTGCTATTAATGATAACTGGCATTTATAATCTGCTTTAAGGTTTGCGAAGTGCTTTATTTCCCATATCTCATTTGAGCTTCACCATACCTCCGGTCCTACTTCTCCTTACATCTTCTCCTGGATTCAGGAAGACCCAATAAGGAAGAAACCTGTTGTCTTGCTGGAACTACTGGCAGCAGCTACCGCCTTCCGCCTCCATGGTTCGGCTGCCCTGCCTGCCTTGATGTGTAGCAGATGAATCAGCAATCTGAGTTGTTTTTCTCCTTGTCTTGCTCTACAGCACAGATTTTTAGCCATTTTTGTGTCATGGACCCCTTTGACAGTCTGGTGAAGTTCATGAATCTCTTCTCAGAATAATGGTTTTTAAAAAAATAAAATAGACAAAATTACAAAGGGAATGGACCCCCTGAAATGGTTAAGAAGCATTTTTCTGCAGTATTCTTTTGAGCAAGAATATTAACTAGCAGCACAGACAACATAATTCATTGAGTTTATATTCACTGAGTTTGAAATTATTTAAAACTTCAATTAAAATGATTTCTTAAATAAATACAAACCTCCTGAATTAGAATCAGTAGGGAGGTGCTTAGAGTTTGTTTTCCCTCGAGTAAGAATGGGTTCACACTGAAACATCTCTGCCTTTTTACCCAGTGTCCCCCAAACCAAGAGTTTCTACTTATGCTAGAGCTTGGCAGGTCTTCTGGTGAGAAATTCATAGCATTGTTAGAATTCTTAATATAGAGCCAGAACTCTAGGCAGCAATATGGCCTTGAAAGAACTAGGATTTAATCAATGCCATTGGCCTTATAGACATAAGAGCTAACCTGGATGACACGTATGTTTTAAATCCCCATAGTTGTCTGTCCTTCCCAAAGCTTTTTGATGGAAAGATGGAGAAACAAGAGCAACCTCACAAAAGAAAGTTATTTGTTATATATCTATATGCATAGTATATATGTATATATATATATATATATATATATATATATATATATATGCTGTATGCATAGTATGCACATACTCGTTATATACCGATATGCATAGTATCTATTGTGATGCAGTGGTGGTATAGTTGAAAGTATCCTAGATCTGTGCATCATAGATCTGGGCTCCAATCCCAACTTTGCAACTTAATAGCTACATGATCCAGACAAGGCACTGAAATTCTCAGTATCTAACTTGCCTTTTTATTGGTAAAATGGGAAAAATTATACATGAATTTTTGTACTTCACAAGACTGTCGTGCTGCTCACATGATGACACATATTGTAGGTTCTAAAAAGCTGATCTGCAATAAAAGGAAACTGAGGCAGAGCTCCAAGCATCTATCAATTTATTAGGAACACCTGTGGTTCCCAATCCATTGGATTCAAGGATCTCTCTGCTTGAGGAGAAATTCCTTTTATTGCCATTGAGAGATTTCCACAAATAGGATGAGGTTGGTACCATTCTTCAGTTTGTCAGTTCCAGAAGGGAGAAACCCAAATGACTGGTCAAGGAGGAAAAGCAGAACTTCTGTATGTGGCTAAGGCAAGGAAATCCCATAATTGGTCTAGGGAGATGTTCCTCCACCACCGCTGATTAGTCAGTGAGTAGGCAGCAAGACTATGGAACTTTTCATAAGCATGTTATGAACATTAGGCATGAAAGAACAGAGAAAATGGGTAAACTGGTTTTATGGAACACAACACTTCTCAAGGCACATTCAAAGGAATGGGGTAGGGCAAATTCCTAACACAAGTTAATATAAATTTGCATAACAAGCCTAACTAATACACAATATAAACTGATCTTATAAGTCAATTAAAAACAATATACTCATCAATACATAGTAGGTAAATTAATTCTAACCTACATAATTCTTACGCTAAGTTAACTAAGTCAGTCTTAATTCTCTCCTATTATCTTGCTTACACAATCACTGATGCCACCAAATCACAATGAACTCAGTAAATACTGATTAAATTGAGTAAGGGTATCAAAATTATCCTCACAATATGTCAAATATTTTGAAAAGGCTACATGGTGCCCTAGTAGGATAAGATCTTAAGCTGTGCTATGAATTGATGATCCAAATTATTCTGTTCTGGTTAAAAAAAATAAAGAGATGTCTGTAGACATAAAATATGTAGGGGAAAAAATGAACATAATAGCATAATGTTTAGTAAAGACAAAAACTACAATCTCCTTGGATCATTATTCCATTAAAAAACTGCTAGAAATGTGGTCTGGAAGAAATTGGGGATAGACCAATCTTTCACAACATATACCAAGATAAATTCCAAATGGATATACAACTTAAACATAAAAGGTAATATCATAAACAAATTAGAGAAGCAAAAAAGCAAGTTCTTTCTAATTTATGGGAAAGGGACCAAACAAAGAATAGGCAGAATCACAAAAAAACAAAAATGGATAATTTTGATTTATAAAAAAATTAAAGGTATAAAAAGCTTTTTAAAAAGTTTTCGTGCAAAAAATAGAACCATATACCTAAAATTAGAGAGGAAATCACATAGAAGGAACTGATTCAAATTTACAAGAACAAAACTTATTCCCTAATTGATAAATGGTCAAAGGATATGAACATGTGGTTTTAGAAATCTAAACTATCAACAACCATTTGAAGAAATTCTTCAAATTATTTAATACTTAGGAAAAATATAAATTAAAGCTTCAAGTTCTTCAGATTGGCTAAGATGACACAAAAAAAGGAAAATTACTATTATTGGAAGAATTATAGGAAAGCACACACAAATGTATGATTGGAGGAACTATGGATTTGTACATCCATTCTGGAAATCAATCTGGTACTATACTAAAAAATTCACTGAACTATGCACACCCAGTGATACTACTACTAGAAACATATGTTCAAAAAAATTATTCATAGTGTCAAAGAACTGGAAACTAAGGGGGGATATAGCAGTTGGAGGATGGCTGAACAAATTATGGTATATGATTGCAATGGAATATTAATGTCATAATAAATGATCAAATGAACAGTTTCAGAGAGAAAACTTGGGAAGACCTCTATGAATTGATGTAAGGTGAACAGAACCAGGAAAATTTATACAATAACATTATAAATAAAAACAATTTTGAAACACTTAAGAACTCTAGTCAGTGTAATGATTAACCATAATTCCAAAGGAATTATAATGAAACACATACTAATAGAGAGGTGATGGACCCAAGATGCAAAATGACACTTTCAGACATGAAATCTGTAGGTAGCAAAAAAAAAAAAAAAAAAAAAAGGAGGAAAGGATCATTGAAACATATACTTAAAATTTCATGTTAAATATATTAATTATTTTCATTTATGTCAATATACCTATATGTATATAGATAATACATTTTTAAAAAAAACAAGCTGTATATAACAGAAGCCTATAGTTTGAGGTACAATAACTTTTTCCTGTGGTACCAAGTATATATAGAAATGCTTGATTTACCTCAAGTTTCTTAAATTCAGAACTTTAAACAAAGTTGAAGAACGATTTGTGTCAGCATTACTATGTAATTAGCAGCTCAGTCTTGGGGAGAGAAAGAGAGAGAAAAAAAGAAAGAAAAAAGAAGGAAGAAAATGTAAGAGATAGAGGGAGAGAGAAGGAAAGAATGAAAGAAAGGAAGGAAGAAAAGGGAAGAAAGAGAAAGAAAGAAGGAAAGAAAAAAGAAAAAAGGAAAAGAAAGAAAGATGAGGAGGGACGGAAGGAAGAAAAGAAGGAAGGAAGGGAGAGAGTGAAAAGAGAAAGGTAGGAGAAGAGTGAGTGGGAGAAGGAAAGGAAGAAGACACTTGAGTTTTGTTTTATTTTCAGTAGTTCTAAACCCACGTTGTGCCATTGCATCCCATACTGTCTCTAGTTGCTCCAGCCAAAGGGTTCTGCATATCATCCTCTGAGACATCACACTAGATCTGAAGACTTTGTGGAAGACTAAGCATTAAATGTCAAGTTAGCATATTACAGAATCACGGATTTAGAATTGTAAATAGACTTTGGAGACCATCAAGTCCAATGGCTACATTTTACATGAGAGGAAATGAAGGACCATGGAGGTAAAGGGTCTTGCCCCAGGTCATCCAAGTAGAAGGTAGTCAAGCCATGGTCTGCTCAGATCCCAGCTTTACCATTTATTAGTTGTCTGATCTAAGCCAAATCATGTAATTGCTCTGCATGTCAGCTTCCTCATCTATAAAATGAGGATAATAACAACAGCCTTACCCACCATGCAGAGTGGTTGGGATAACCAAATTAGATAATGCCCAGATATTACAGTAATTTTATTATTCAAATACCATGCTCAATTGTATTACTTTCCCATTCCCTACACATACCATCTTCATCCCCACTTTTCTAGCTCTGCTTGTGCTCTTCCCTTTCCACCTCTCGGTTATCCCTCAAGGCCCAGCTGAGGTCCCACATCTTCCATGAAGTATAATATCTCATACTGATCTATCCCTTCTGTGAACTCCTATAACTCTCACCGTCTGCATCACACAATTTAGAACTTAATTATATACTGTCTTGGTTTGTCCTATCATTATTTCATGTGTGTTAATCCTGTCTCCCTCACAAGATTATGCTGGGTGCCTCAAGGGCACAGACAAAATTTATGTTTCTTTTGCATCCCCAAGCCTGGTCATATACAGTAAGTGCTCAATAAATCCCTATGGATTGACTTATTAATTGAAATAACTAACTTTCCCCTGAACCCTGATTTCTTCAGAGACTTCTCATTCCTTTGACCCCCTCTCAAACTGCATCTTCTCTTAGACTGAATGCTGTCAGACTGGTTAAAATAGCAATAAACAGATTGTATTACATGGCAGTCAGCTACAGTAATAAACAATAAAGCATTTATAGGGTTATATTTAAAATATTTCTTACATGCTTGGAATTTAAGGGAATTTCTGTGGGGAGAAATGGAAAGGAATCTCCAGTTAATGCCAGAGAGGCACTAAACAGCATGGGATGCAATGGAGTGAGAGGCACAGAAAACATGGTGATGGAGTCAAGAACAAAAGACCTCCTTCCTCACCATTCACTATTCCTTACTCACTTTTCCAGGGCAGCTAGATGGCTCAGTGAATAGAGCGCTGGACCCAGAGTCAGGAAGGCCTGAATTCAAATCTAGCCTCAGACCCTTACTAGCTGTGTGACCCTAGGCAAGTCACTTTCCTCCTATTTGTCTTAATTCACTGGAGAAGAAAATGGCAAACCACTCCAGGATTTTTGCTAACAAAATCCCATGGTCATGAGGGTAGAATGATATATATTCTAGCAGACTGTCACTGTGTCATTTGGTCTAGTTTTACTATTTTTCTTCATCATAAAGAAAGGTTCTATGGTACAGGGCAAGGAGAGATATTGGGAAGCATTGTTGTTAAGTCATTTCAGTCATTTCTGACTCTCTGTGACCTTATTTGGGGTTTTCTTGGCAAAGATATTGGAGTGATTTGTCATTTCCTTCCCCAGCTCATTTTACAGATGAAGAACTGGGGCAAACAGGGTTAAGTGACTTGCCCAGGGTCACACAGCTAGTCAGTGCCTGAGGTCACATTCGAGGGCAGGTCCTCCTGACTCATGGGTCAATGCTGTATCCACTGTACCACCTACCTCTGCCTCATTGGGAAGTAACTGTAATATAAAAAACAAAAATCTTTTTTTAAAAAAAAAAACAAAAAACCACTATCATTCATATAAGGAATGATAGATTTAGTTTATCCTTAGTGCTGTGATAGTCAATGTGTATCCTGCCTAGTGAATTTGATGGAACATTCAGAAAATACAGAGAAAAGACCAGAAGGAAGTTTAGGAAGAGATATAGATCAACTGGACAGCTCAGGAACTGCTGTTTAAATTTATTCAGTACTTAAAAAAACCTTATGTTTTAGGTTTTAATATAGAGATTCTCAATTTCATGTACAATCCTTTTTTTATGTTCTTTATGAAAATGACCATGTTACTGAAGTTTGCCAAGTTCATAATCTAAACTTTTTTTAGTTTGCACTTTAAATCATCCCTTGAAGTTCTATTAACCTCCCCCCCCAAATATCATTTCCCCTTCCTTTCTGCATACATTTACATCCTGTGTGTACTATTCCACCTATTTTGAATGACCCCTGTAAGGTGAGGTCCCCTAAATGTTGGGGGTCAATCCTTCTTGCCTGTACAAACCCTTTCCATCCTTAAAACCCATCCTACATCCTAGAAGCTTCTCCACTGCCTCCTCATGATGCTACCTCTTTCTCTGCTGGGCAAACATATACAATATGTACAATTAAATCTGTACAGTTCATTGTGCCTTATGATATGACATCCCCGTTGTTGTCCTCTTGACCCAATCTTTAAGTCTTATCATTTTCACATTCAGCTTTTCCTTTGATTACATCTGCTCAAGTAGATTATAAGGTCCTTGAAAGAAAGGATATTGTCTTCCATTTTTCTCATTTCCCTCAGCACCTAGTACAATACCATGTAGGTGCTCAACGAGCATTTGTTGGTCTGATTTGAAAAACCAGATAAAACAAATGGATGGGAAATTCTGTTGTGCTTCCTCCTCCCATCCTCCCCCACCACTGGAGTTCCATGAACAAAAGGTTCTTTTACTTTCCATTCAAAGGCATTTCTTGTCCATACTTCCTCTCTTAGCCTGCAAAGAGGAGATGCAATAATAAACTCAAGGAGCATCAAGGATTTATTGCCATGTTCTCTGGGAATCATATATCTAATCTTTCTCGGCACTGAAAAAAAGAGGAGAAAGCCCAGAGTGGCTGCATTTGGCTCCTTACACAGCCCTATCTCACCAGAGCAAGGATTCAGGGATTATTAAACCAGGCACTCTGGGTACATTTCCCCCTTAGTCAACTCCCATCAACTTGACTAAATGCTGAATATGGCTCTGACATGATTTTCTGCCTAAGGAAGTGCTTAAAGTTTTCTCCTCAGCCAATACTTAGAAAAACTTTTAAATGAAGAATTAAGTCACATGAATATATCATTTCCAACCATTTCAAAGCACATCTACTTGAAAACCACTAGAATTGAACTTCAGGGCTTCCTTTTCTCTTTGGGAACTACACTACATCTAAAAAATATGAACATTAAGCAGCAGATTGAGTTTTCTGCCTTCTATAGGAGAGGAGTTCCTCCAGCCCTTTAAAGCAGTGTTAACCAAAGTAAATAAGCCCAATAGCTCTAGACTCTCTCTAAAAGCCTCAGACACGTACTAGCTATGTGACCTTGGGCAAGTCACTTAATTCTGTTTGCCTCAGCTTCCTCATCTATATAATGAGCTAGACTAGGAAATGGAAACCCATTCCACTAGCTTTGCCAAGAAAATTCCAATAGAGTCACAGAGAGTCTGAAATGACTCAACAGCAACTCTCTAGAAGAGTATGTGAGGTCATTGATATAGTGAGAAAAGTACTACACCGAGAGTTAGGAAACCAGGGCTTGAGTCCTCACCCTAGAACTTGTTAGCTGTGTGGCTACAGGCAAATCTCTTAACCTCTCTGGGCCTCCTTTTCCTAATGTGTGAAATAGTGTGCATGTTACCCTCTTAGGGGATTGTTGTGAGGACCAGTGTCAGAAATTTAGAACTGGAAGGGATAGGCCAAGTTCACCCCCTTCCTTTATGAAGCCCAGGGAGGTCATGTGATTTAGCTGCAGAACCAAGATTCAGATTCCAGTCCTGTGTCCCTGAATTCAGCACACTTTCCAGGCAAGGAGATGTCTCCCAGAAAAATACTTGATCCACAGAAAAGACTTCTAGACACAGGAGTCATTGTTTTAGGGATCTTGCAGTTAACTTGATGTTTGTACATTGAGAATAGGATGGAGGGTAAAAAAAATTTAAAAAGATAGGGGCAGCTAGGTGGCACAGTGAAATCAGGAGGAACTGAGTTCAAATTCAGCCTCAGATACTTGATACTTACTAATTGTGTGACCTTGGGCAAGTCATTTAACCCCAACTACCTTGCCTTCCTCCCTCCAAAAAAAAAAAAGAAAAGAAAGCTGTCTGCAATAACTACAACTATACCACAGTAACCAAGACCCCTTTAAAGGAAAAAACCAGTGATCACCAGCTATGGGTAAGGTGTAGCTTATTAAAGTCATGTACCTTCTCCTTCTTTGCAACAAACAATAAACTCCTACAGTCAAAGGTTAACTTGCTGTGAGTTGCAATCACTTTTTTTTAAAATGCCATTTTGTTTTGCTTTTCAGAGATTATACTTAAAGGGAAATGAACTGTAAGTTTATTGTTGGGGGTGGGATGTGATGCCTCTGAATAAAATTGATCAAACAAAAAAGAGGAATATATACTGACCCATTTTCATGCTTTTATTTCGTTCTTGTTTTCTCTGTTTGAACCACTCTCTTGTCCATTTCCCCTTGTGACCCAGATCTATTTGGGCATTCTTTTACTTATTCCAGAAACAGTTATTAAGAACTTTCTACATGCATGGCTAGTTGCTGGAGGTGAAGGGAAAAGAGATGCAGATAAATAAGACAAGGAATTTGCTACCTATCAAGGAAGATGAACATGTGCACAGAAAAAATATCATATAAATTCAAATGAGATGAGTGGATGAGCAAGTATAACCAGTATGCCGTGAGGACAAATATAGGAAAGGTCACTTTTGTCTGGGAGAACCAGGAAAGGTTTCATGGAAGCAGTAGTGTCTGAACTAAACTTTCAAGGATGCCTAGAATGTCAATAGATAATGAGCAGTCTAAGGATAAACAACAGTATGAGAAAAGGCATAACTCAATGGGCGTCTTGTTAGAATGAGGAGCATAGTCCATGGTTGTGGTAGAGTGGGGACCCATATGTCTAAAGGAGAAACTGTCTTGATCTCATGAGCTTTGTGTCCTACTCTGATGAACTAGTAGTCACTCTAACACTAAGGCAAATGTCTACCTGTTCCTAGGAAATGATGACTTCGATCATTAGAGTGGGAAAGACTTCTGATTCAAAATATTTATATGGAAGGAAAGTCAGCTGGGAAACAAACTTCTGTGGGCAGATCAGAATTTGATTAGTTTTTTGCATAACCATATTCAAGGGGAAAAGACAATATGGTACAGTAAAAGGAGGACTGGACTCAGGGACAGGAGTCTTGCTTGGGTCTGGTCCCAGGATTTTCACTTTGAGCAAGTCTTTTCATTTCATGGCATAGGACAGTAGACTTGATTGAAAGAAGACTTGGATTCAAATCCTACCTCGGACACTTGTAACTGTGTGGGCACTTAACCTCTTCTTCAGCCTCAGTTTCTTTATCTGTAAAATTGAGACTGTATGCCATGATCTCTGAGATGCCTTTTAACTTTAAATCTATGATCCTGTGCCCTGTAAAATGAAGGGGTTGGATTAGTATCATAGAGCTAGTTTTAAGACACCCCAGAGACAATCTAGTCCAAACTCCCTATTTTACAGATGACGAAACTGAGTCCCAGAGGGCTTAACCAACTTGATCAATGTCACACAGCTACTTAATTTCAGTATTTTAACCTTTGTCCCAACTCTAAACATACTGAGGCCACTTGGAATTTTTGAGAGAGACTTCATTCAAGAGGGGTCAGGATATTGCAGAGGACAGGTCATCTTGAGTACAATGACTCTAGGGGTCTATCATGAGGATTGTGGGCTGGAAACAGGATTTGAACTCAGGACCTTGGACTTCAGAGTCAGTGTTCTTTCCATTGTACCAATTAAATGACCTCCAAAGTTCTTTGTAATTCTAATATTGCATTTTTCTGTAATGAATAAATGTCTTTCCCATGCAGATGGGTATGCTGAAAGCATTTTATCAGTGGACATTAAACCTTGTGTTTATCAATACAGTAGTCTTATTTTCCTGACCTTCTTTATACATTCCTAATAAGAAATGTACCAGCCATATGTGAAACACATGGAGTCTGTCCAAAGGCCACATGAGATACATAAATTTCACAAGTGAAAGATGTGAAACACATGTTGATGCATCTCCAATCCATATGGACATTTTGGTTATACTTCAATGGCATTTAATTTTTTCTGGTTATCTAAAAATTTGTGTAATGTACTCAGAACAGACTACTATCATATGAGGTCAGAAAGGATTTCTCTGAAAGCAAGTAAGGTCCCCTAAATATTGGTGGTCAATCTCCTTGAATATGTGCAGTAGGAGCTAACCCAAAGGCTGCCTATTTATTCATTCACAGGAACATGCCTGGCACTATGATTGTCCCACCAATAAGATGTCACACCTGGCATCCTAAATCTCACAGATTTATTTCTATACACAAAATATTCCCACCTCCTACTCCTTCCCTATCTGTTTGTGAGATGCTTAAAACCAAAATAACAGGGACCCACTGAACATTTTTTGAGAAAGGGTATGAAATTTCCTTTTTCTTCATTGTAAGCTATTTAAAGACAGGTACTATATTTTCTTTAATCTATATACTTCCCTGTCCATCTCCCCAACCATGCTCATATGGTAGGTATTTCATTGTTGTTTGCTGGTTGATTGGTTATCCTCTATTTTTTTCATTCATGTTAATCTCAGATCTTTAACTAGATTGTAAGTTCCTTGAGAGTGGTTTCCCTTAAGGAAAATTTGGTCAAAACTCTGTACTAGGAAAATTCTTTGGGCACTTGTATGAAGAATAGTTTAGAGATAGAAGAAGTTGGAAACAAGACCAATTAGGAAATTCTTATCTTACTTTGGGCTAGGGAAAGAAAAAAAAAACAGTATAACCAGCATTTATGTAACATTATCTTATTTACTCTTCACAACAATCCTATGAGCTAGGTGCTGGGAATTTTTTTTTTTGTTGTTACAAATGAAGAAACTGAGACTTAAAAGGTTACGTGATATCTTTTCTGTTTCTTAAGTCTACCACTGAATCCACTGCTCTTCCTAGATGCCTTCATGCCTGAGATACATAGCCAGCATTTACACAATGCTTTAAGGTTTACGAAGTACTTTACAAACATCACGTCATTTTATACAACAATCCAGGGTATCCCAATTTTTCACATGAGTAAACTGAGTCTGAGAGAAGTTATGTGACTTGCCTAGTCCCATATAGTGTGACACAGTATATATTTATATATATATGTGTATATACATATATGTGTATATATATATATATTGCCCAAAGTAATAAATGTTTGAGGGTAGATTTGAACTCAGGTCTTCCTGACTCCAAGCCTAGCACTTTAACCATTGCTCCATCTAACTGCCTCTGAGATGAAGGCATGACTAGGGTGGTGGTAGTATGCCTAGAGAGAGATATTATGAAAGAGAGTATCTATAGATCCAGGCAAATGATAGAATGAGAATGAGAAAGAGGAGGTTTCACATGGCTGACTGGAAGGATTATGTTGCCATTAGCAGAAACAGCAAAGTTCAAAAGAGGGAAAGGTTTTGGGAGGACTATGATCAGTTCATCGTAGCCTATGTTAAGTCTGTGGTACAGATGGGACATAAGGGCTGGAAATTTCTAACAAGCAGTTGGAAAAGTGGGATTGAATCTCCAAGGAGAATGGGCTTTAGTCTTTATCTGGGAATCATTTATATAGTAGTGGTGGTTGTCCTTCCTGCTTGAAGAGGACCAAAATACATTGCTATGTCAGAATCAAGGTACAGTGTGTCTGACTGTGGCTGATCAGACCAATATGAACTCAGAAGGCTCTACAATAGGTCAGGCACAAACAGTCTACATGAACATTTGAACATTTGGAGTGGAGATGTCTCTAAATTTGAGCATCTCATTTTATTTTTGAGTTACTGCAAATCTGCTTTGCTCATAGAGCATAACGCCTTCTTTGATGTGGACATTATGTGCTGGCAGGCCTATGCCATTGTCTCCCATGTTAAACTATGGATCCCAGAGTTCTCTAAAAAGACCTTAAGAGTGTGTTTGTTTTTTTTTTGCTTTTTCTGACCTCTGTGTGAGAGCTTGCCTTCACGTGTTTGCATTGAGGTGATAACTGAAGCCATGGGAGTAGATGAGGTTACTAAAGGAGACAGTATACAAGCTAAAAAGAAAAAAAAGGTTTTTTATTTAGTGATTTGAAGGAGGATGATTAACCAGTGAGGGAAATGGAAAAAGGAGCAGTCAGAGACCTCAGAAGACAGTCAGGAGAGACTCTAATAGTAGTAGATAACTTCTGTGACATATGCTAAGCCTTAGGAGTTTACCAAAGGGAGAGATGCATATCAGCAGGAGCCAGACCCATCCCTCAGCAAAATTGTTAAGCCTGTCTTTACTGTTCACCCATCTATCCTGTCACTACCACCCTATCCCTGTCCTCCCCCATATTCAACTGCCTATGTCATGCCCTTATCCAGAAGAATCTGGCTCTCACTACTGAGCTCTCAACTCATTGCTCTTTGGGTGGTGCTGTTTTGTGATTAAAAAGTTTACCCATGAATTCTCAATATCCCACTTCACTATTGAACTCTTCATTTTCCTCATGCTGTGCTAGATGATTTTGGCCATGTTGTGAAGAGAGATCTGGTATCCACACATAACTGACTTTGGAAATTGAAGAGGCAGTGTGATAGAGAAGCAAGTTGACTTTCCCATAAGTAAACAACAGGAAGTAAGGTCACTGTCTGGAGCATCTGCAGGGCTCTGGAGACTTCTAATTCCTTCCAAACCTAAAAATGAAAATCTGGACAAGTTTTTTTAGCCCTCTCCCACCAATATCAGGCTCTATCCCTTATGTTTTTAGACAGTTTTACCAAAGACAATGGTAAGTATGCAACGGGTCAGTTCTCTAGTCTGTCATTCTCATAGGAGACAGAAAATTTGTGTTTGAACATTTGAAGGTCTGTCATACTGAGGAGGAATTAGATTGCTCTGTTTGGCTCCAGGGAGCAGAACCAGGAGCCATGGGTGTAAGTAGCAAATATGTAAGTTCAGGCTTGATGTCAGAGAAAACTTGCTAACAATGAGCACTATCCCAAAGTGGAACTGACTGACCTGAGATGTCATACATACCTCTTTATTTTTTGCCAGGCCTAGAGGCCTGAGGGCTACCCGAGTCTTACCTTACCTGTCCCAGGTCTTCGGTTGGCCAAACCAGATAAACTAATGAGAGAAGAGACTTTCTGGAGTCGAACAAGGGTTAGGCTTTATTCAGGGTCCTGGTTACATGTGCAGGGGGAACTCTTCCTTAGGAGGGAGAGAGAAGTCTCCCAAGGAGGCAAAGATCTTACAGTAAGAGATTGGAAGCAGAAGTGTAAGTGGGGAGAGAGGGGGAGGGGAGAGCGAAGAGAGGAAAAACGGAGCCTTCTGTCCTGTCAGGGCCCCTCCTTGCTAAGAGTGCCTTCAGGCTTTCCTGACCCTAATTAAGCTCTCCGGCCGTGTAGTTTGCACCTGAATACCGTGCCTGTTAGATAACAATAGGTGTGCCCAGATCCGGGACAGTCTCGAGGGCGGGGATGCTCCTCCCATCACGTTTCTCACAGGAAGAGGCGGAAATACACGAGATAGCTCGGTCTCACTCCTCGATTCCCTGGTGTTTCATGGGGGGCCTCATGAGAACTCTAAGATTTAGAAGTTCCCACCTTTACCCACCCGAGACTGTCCACATGGAATTGAACTTCCATCCCCAACAATTTTTTTTTGGAGAGGGGAAGGTAAAGCAATTGAGGTTAAGTGACTTGCTCAAGGTCATACAGCTACTGTGTCAAGTGTCTAAGGCCGGATTCAAACTCAGGTCCTCCTGATTCTAGGGCTGGTGTTCTATTCCCTGCACTGCCTAGCTGACCCTGGTACCTCTTCTTTGGTGGTCTTCAAGTGGATACTTCATTATTACTTTTGGGGTACATTACAGTGGTGATTCCTTTTGTGAACAGGTTGGACTAGGTGGCCAATGAGGCTCCTTCCAAATCTCTAATTCTATGATTCAGTCTACTATTTTCAAAACCTTGTTGTTTTCTTTGAAATTTAATTCTCCATTAAGCCCCATATCAAATTAGTTCTCAAGTCCTATAGATTTTATCTCCCTACAACTCTCACCGCTCTGTTCCTTTGTTCCGACTGCTGTTAACCCTCACACAATCCATCACAATTTCGTACCTGGATTGTAATAATAGCTCCCTAACATGCCTTTTCTGTCTCTCCTCTGCTCAGAACCATTAATTGGCTTCCTATTGCCTACTGAGTAAAGTTCAAACTCCTTAATGTGGCATTGAAGATCCGCAAACATCTGGGGCAAGCTCACCTTTCTGTTCTTATTTCTTAATATTCCCCTCCAAACCAGAAGACATAATCTCCAATGAATATAATGTTTTCCTACTTGCTTGCCTTTGTTCATACCATTCCCTCTGCCTGAAAACTTCCCCATCTTTTAAGGCCCAGTTGGGCTTCAATTATTCCTTCGACCCCCACCCCTCATTGTTTCTATTTAGTCATGTTTTCAGTCAAGTCTGATTTTTTGTGACCTCATCTGGAGTTTTCTTGGCAGAGATACAGGACTGGTTTGCCATTTCCTTCTCCAGATCATTTTACAGATTAGATAAACAGGGTAAAGTGACTTGCCCAGGGTCACTCAAGTGACCAATACTTATTAGTAGCTGTTTGACCTTGGGTAAGTCACTTAAACTGAACTACAATGTCTTCATTTGTAAAACTGGAATCATATTTGCCCCATCTGCTTCACAGAGGTGTTGTAGCAGAGTAGAAAATGAGATAATGCATACAAGAGTAGTTTGCAAAATGATCAATATCCATGTAAATATAGGGTTGAGTAGTTTCTTTTATCCCCACATCTGATTACCCTGAACTTTATACGTTAATTCAGAAATCATACTATTTTCCCCCTTGTAAGTAATCCTTGTTTAAACTAGACATGACTAGGTATGGTAGAGTAAAGAGTTAGGTGAGCTGTGAACTATAGACACTTCTCAGTAGAAGCTTTTGGGTACAGGGATTTCAGAGCCATAGACCCTGGGGCTTGAGGCCTTGGACTGTATAAAACATTCCCAGCCAGATGACATTTGTAAGAACTCATTGAGGAGCTCCTTGCTCCATTTAGCATGAATGCAAACTCTTCCTGTCACCTCAAAGGGCTTGCATTCTAGCACAGTGTATTGCTGTTTTGCACATAATAGGTAGTTAGTAAAATATCTGTTGATATTGAAGCTAGGCCTATATCTAGATCTCTTGATTTTTCTATCAGTTTGTAGGTTAGGGATCCTCAATCTTTTTTATATTATGAACCCTTTTGGCAGATTGGCAAAACCTAAAAACTATGCTTTTAAATACAGAAAATAAAATACATAGTATTACAAAGGAAATATAGTTATCAAAATATTCTTGAAAGCAAGTTCATGGTCCCCAGGTCAAAAACTCTCAAGGGGGGCTTTTTATTTTTACCAGCTCATCCCTGACACTGAATAGGTAGCTCTTCCTGGCCTCTTCAGTCAGAGAGAAAAGAATCCTGACAAACATTCACAATAAGGTTTTACACGTTATTTCAGGGATATGTATATTTTAAAAAGAGGAGATAGAAATGGTTAATTCCAACTCAATCCTAATCCTGGATTCCCTACCTGTGTGACCTTATGCAAATCATTTAACCTCCTGTGACCTCAGTTTCCACATCTGTAAAACAAGGGAGCTGGACTAGATCATACTGGAGGTCCTTTTTACTTCTACTAGAATTTCAAGCCCTTTGGCAGACTGACTGAGGAGAAATTGGAAGCAAGAGAATAACCTTCCTGGTGTCTCTCAGATCATACCACATATGTTACTTGTTACTCTTCCTATGCTTAGGGTCAAACTCTGGATTCTTAATAGGTATCTTTAACACTAATATCTACCCTTTCCACTCACTCTGCAGCAAACCAGAAGCTTAAAAGGATGGGTTTGTAGAATTATAGAAGTTTGAAAGAATCTCCAAACAGACTTATATTACCGAGATAAAACAAGGAACTTACCCTTTCAATGCACTAATCTTTCACCTGAAGCCAAGTTAGATTTTCATTGAAAAGATGTTCTCTCACTCAAACCAGAATGGTTCATTTTAAGTAGTTTGCCTCTGGGTGGGTGTTTGAAGGATAGGGAAAAGTGAGTAGCAGGGATAAAGGGAGTTATAGTATGTATCTGAAAAAAGTTGAGAACTTACACATTCATACACATCTGCTGGAGTTAAAACGGTTGAACATGGTTTCAGATAAGATCTTGTATGGGTTGCATTTTAAAGCAGATATCTGCCATTTGACTGTATAGAATCAGTTTGTAGATGAGAAAAGTGGGGTCCAGATGGTAAACTGACTTGCTCATTGTCAGAGAGGCAAGGACTAACCCCCTAATTTCATTGCTATAAGGATCTCCTGGATGAGGAAATTCCCTCTTATCAATGTAGATCAGAACTTTCTTTGCAACTTATAGTCCTGGAGGCACTGAGAGGTTAAATGAATTACCTAGGATCACCAGGCCAGTAGTTGTAAGATAGAGGACTTGAACCAAGGTCTTCCTGCATCTGAGGTCAGCCATGATACTTTTCACTCAAGGTCACACATTTAACTTAATTAGTGTCAAAGTCAGGACTAGAACTCAGGTTGGTTGACTCAGCAGAGAGGGTAGAGTGGAAAGAAAATCACAGCCTGCATATGCTATTTCTGACATGTGGCTATGTCTCATTTCAGCTCTCTGAACTACTTCCTTTCCTATGCATTGCTGAGTTTTCCTACTCCTTCTTGATCGTAGAGGTGATGAGATCATCTTTTCCTAGGCTCATTTAGGCTGAATGATCTTCCATTCCTGAAATACCCAAACTCGTAATGTTCTAAAAGCAGGAATATCAAATTTTTAGCTACCACCTACATCCATTTGTTCCTTCTCCTGATTATTGAAGGTTGCAAAGAACTTTGTTTCTTAGCATCATAGTCATAAGTGATAACTTTATCACTAGAGATAAGCACTAAGAATACCTCCTTTTCTCCGCTTTTTCAACTTTTGCTATGCATACTGCCTTTATTTCCTCTACCCACAACCTCCTGCCAGCTACTGGTATGGAAGAATGTTTTCTCTTTAGGCTCTTCCACTGTTCTTTTTTTCTGTGTGTTGAGGGACACACAGATGTCTATCTAGGACATCTCCAATTCCACCATTCAAATGACAGAAATACATTGATTGGCTCCCATGTGCAAGGCACTGTGCTAGCTGCTGGGTGTAAAAGGAAGCAGAAGACATGATGCCCACTCTCAAGAATTCTAGCTGAGAATAACAGAACACGTAAGAAAAAGATAATAAATATACAAGGAAGTATATAGCCATTGTCAAATGAGTGATTTAGGGTCTAGATTCCAAACAGATAATACTGCTTGTGTCTGGAGTAGAAGAGGTCACAGTGGGCTAAGGAAGATGTTATAAAGGAAGTAAGTATTGGGTTGATTTTTAAACCAAAGATAGGCTTTAGATGAGGTGAATAGAGAGGCCATTCACTAGGCTTGTTTCTGATTGTGTCCAAGACAACAATGTATTGACCACCCATCCTACCCTCCACATCTATCTCTGTATCATCCATCATTCCCCATTCGTTTATTCACTCATTTGTTCATTCAGGGAATGAGATGAATGATCCTAATACTGTACAATGCTTATTTAACAAAAAAAAAAACTCAATACATGTTAGGATCATTATAATGCTTGAAACTTTGGTTTAAGTGGTAGGAAAAATGGATGTTATCTCTCCACATACATTTTAAAAATTAGTAGTAAGGTTGGAAACATTCTTAGAGATGTTAATGAGGCCAATTATATTAAAATAATCATGAAAAATCTATTAGTCAAATCTCTGGTCAGAGAGGGAATTTTTCATTTAATAATAAAAAAAATTGATTCTCATAAGGGAAAATAAACAGTAGTGGAAGATATGGGCTCCTTTATAGGCTTGATGTAGCCACAAAACCTTCTTCTTCTCTCTCTCTCTCTCTCTCTCTCTCTCTCTCTCTCTCTCTCTCTCTCTCTCTCTCTCTTTCTTTCTCCTGCACCACCACACTTTTTCCAACCCTTATGGAAAAGATCACAGAATCACAAAATATGAGGGTTAGAAGAAGCCTCAGAGACCATCAGTCCAACTCATATCCAAAGGAATTGCTACTACAATATACCTAAGAAATCATCTTCCAACCTTTCCTTGAAGACCTCCAAAGATGTGAGAACACCCCACCTCTAAGGCAGGTCATTACACTTATGGATAGCTCTAGTTCTCAAGAAGTGCTTTCCTTTGATATGAAGCCTGAATCTGCTTCTTTGGAGGCAGACATGAGCATCCTTTATATACTTGATTACAGCTGTTGTGCTTCTCACCTACCACAAGCTTTCTTTTTTCCAGCATGAACATGCCCAGTTTCTTCCACTGATTGTCATATGTCATGAGCTTAAGGCCTTCATCATATTGGTTTTCCTCTTTTAGGCATTCTTTATTTTATGCTTGTCCTTCTTACACCATAGTGTTTGGCACTAAACCTAGGTAAAGTCCAATGGTAAAAGAATATAATGGTATTTTCACTTTCCTATTCTTGGAAGATATATCCCTTTTAATGCACACTAAGATATTATTAGCTTTTTCTAGACTATTATAGAACACTGCTGACTCACACTGAGTTTGCTGTTCTCTAAAACTCCCAGATTCTTTTCAAAATAACTGCTATCAATCGTATACTGGTAAATGCTTAACAATCAGCTCTCATGGGGAACAATGTATCCATGACACAGTTTTAACTTTAAACTGCATTATTAACATTTTAACAATCATTTTCTTAAGCCTAGAAAATCAATAAAACAATAAATCAAACCTTGATTTACAGTATTTGTCAATTTTCAAGGTGTAAATATTCACATTGAAAATTTAACAATCATCTCTTTTGAACTGTTTTGATCTGGCTCCAGCAAATCCTGTAAACTTCCCCCATTTTATATCTGTGGAATGATTTTTTTGTATGCAAGGATAAAACATTATAGTTATTCTTATTGAATTTTACCTTATTAGATTCAGCCTAATATCATAAGCTGCCAAGATTCTTTTAGCTGCCAATTCTGTCTTCTTGTAAGTTAGCTACCTTTCCCAGATATGTGGCATCTTCAAATTGGAGACCTCCTATCCCATGTACATTGTACTATTAACAACTACTCTTTGAGATAACAAAAGATGAGAATAAACAATATTGAAGGGATTATGGAAAATCATGCATCATTGATGGAGCTGTGACTCAGTATGCCCATCTTAGAAAACAATTTAGGATCATGTAAATAAAGTGACTAAAATATGCATACTCAGAAGATTTCCACTGCTAATCGTATACCCTGAAGAGATTATTGACCAAAAGAAAGGCTCCATATGCACCAAAATGCTTATAGCAGCACTTTTAGTGCTGGCAGAGAATTGGAAGCAGAGTAGATGACCCCAAATTCAGAAATGGCTAATCATAGTGATATGTGAATGTAATAGAGTATTACCATGATGAAAGAAATGACGAATGTGATCAACAGAGACAAACATAGGAAGGCTTATATGAACTGATGTGAGGGAAAATATGAAGAAACAGGAAGACAATATATACGCTTACAACAATGGAAATGGAAATAACAACACACACACACACACACACACACACACGCACACAAAGAATCTTGTGAAATTAAAAAACAAAACTTGACTCCAAAGAAAAGATATAAGAAGATCCTTGCTCCTCTACTCCTTTGAACAACTATGTGTGTGGGGGGAGTGGGAGGAGGGGAGATGGGTCTTATAGGAATGGAATATAGCCTACAGCATCAACTTTTATTTATTAATTGAAATTTGTTGAATTTATTTCTCTCCTTCCTCTTATTTTTTTTAAAGTCTTTTTAATAAAAGCCATCTCTCTGGGATGGGAGAGGAGGAGAGGTAATATATAAAAAAACAAAATTACATCACCGAAACTCTCTTTAAAATACTTTTTGAGTTTAGCCATTCAACCAGTTATGAATTGATATGATTGTATTATTTAATTTTTATCTCACCACCTTCTCAACAAGAATAGTATGAGATACTACATCAAAAGCTTTGCTAAAAATCTAAGTGATCAATATAAGTAACATCTGTTCTCATCTACTATCTTAGAGATCCTGTCAAAAAAAGAAATGTTGTTAGTCTGGAATGATTTGGCATTAATGATTTCATATTGCCTCTCTGTAATCACTGCTTCCCTTTCTAGACATTTGCCAACCACCTCTTTAATGATTTTTTCTAGAATTTTCCCAGGAATTAAAGTCAAGTTCATTAGTCTAGAGTTCATAGAGTCTCTTCTCGCTCTTTAAAAAAAGGGGAGGGGGACATCTGCCCTTCTCTAATCTTGGAGAACCTCCCATTTTCCCATGATCTTTCAGATATTATTAACAGAAGTTCGGGAATCTCATCTTCCCATTCTTTCAGAACCCAAAGTTATAGCTTATCTGTTCTAGTTGACCTCAATTTGGAAGCAGCAGCTAGATGCCCCATTACTTTCTCTTTTGTGTGTATTCATCCTTCGTTTCCGAAGAAGACCACGCCATCAGAGAAATGATGACATGACTTGCACTTGACTTTGTTTTGAGGGAGGGAGGACTGTGCAGGTCACCAGCCTCACTTTCTCCTCCTGAGCCACCTGGATCCAGTGACCAGATATTCATCAGGATTCTCTATTACTCATCTTTGTTTTTTCGTTTCTAGTGTAAAGTGAAATAAAGCCAAATCATAATTAAGATTTTGATCTTTTCTCTATCATCTTCTTATCCCATCCACTCTAAGGAAAGTTCTAAATTTTTTTATCTTCTTTTTTATCCTAAGGTAACTTTAAAAAATCGTTTTTGTTTTCTTTTGTTTCCCTCATTAGCCTCAGCTCACTCTAAGCTTGAGAATAATTGACACTATTTTTACAAGACTGTGCCACACTTATCTTCATTTTCTGGTACTTGGCTTGGCTTTCATCATCTGTACAAATCTGAGGTATTTTTGATGAGTTTCCTATATAATCACATCAATATCTTCAAACAAATCTCATTTTTTTCCCTTTCCACTGGAATTATTTACCAGTCTTCAAAATTTGAGTCTTTTCTTAATTTTATTTTTAATTTATGGAATAAAACAAACACTTCTATAACACAGTACAATAAAAAAGATGACTATACATCAAACTACAAATCTACTATGCATAACTTACTATTCCTTTTAAATACACAATAAAATTATCATGTAAATTCCATTTTTTTCTTCCCCTCCCCTGCCCTAGAGATGGCTACCATTACACACAAATAGGTATGTGTGTGTGTGTACATGCACATACACATATACATATATATTCATATATAAATGTAAAATTATCCTTTACACACTTCTACTTATCAGTTCTTTCTTCGAATGCAGATACATCATTCTTCATGTCCTTTATTTTTAATTTGGGTAATTGTAATAGACAAAATAGCCTATTCACTCAAAGCTGTTCTTAAAACAACATTGCCGTTACTGTAGTATGTAATGTTCTCTTGGCTCTGCTCATTTTGGTCCTCATTATTTTGTGCAAGTCTTTCCATGTTTTTTTTTCTAAAATCATTGAGCTCATCATTTCTTACAGCACAGTAGTATTCCATCACAATCATATAGCACAACTTATTCAGCCCATTCCCCAATTGATGGACATCCCTGCAATTTCCAGAGCTTTGCTACCACAAAGAGAGCTGCTATAAACATTTTAGAACACATAGGTGATTTTTTTTCTCCTTTTTCCCTAATCATCTTTGGAAATAGACAAAGGAGTGATATTGCTGGGTCAAAAGGTATAGGTAGTTTAATAACTCTTTGGGCATTCATTCTTGAAGACCCTATATCACTTTTAGAATGACTTCCCCTGAAATATTTTTGTCCATGGGATCCTCCCTATCTTTCCTCAGAACCCATTGGCTTCTGCTTTTCCAAAATCTAGGGTTCATGTCAGACTACCCAATTTTCTCCTCTACCATAAAGTTTAGGATGGAATCATTACTTCCTTCTCCTCCTCCCCAAGGTTCTCATAATTTCCATCTCAGCAACCAGTTCCTTCTGGTTAGTGAGAGTCAGATCCAGAATGGAATTTGTCCTTATTCTTTCCTTTGTCTGCATCCTTGGCTACTGTCAGCAACCTCGACTTTTATCTTAAAATTGAAATTTGATGACTGTGGAAGAGAGATTGAGGTTAACAACTTAATGCAATTCTGCCTCACTTAAATCCAATTCACATGCAAGATATCACCTATACCCGAACATTGTGATGTCATTGACCCTCTTGGAAAATGAAGGATGAACATTTTTAAGGATGAAATTATGATTAAAGTAAATTAAGGAGCAATGAACTGTTCTAATTTTGACAGAAAGGGAGAAAGCTCCATGAAATGCTTGGGTAATTTGTCTCTCATTATCGTTATCATTATTATATATCATGCTTCTTTGTCAGGCTTGTGATTTATTTCCCCTAATCTTCATCTATATCTTCTTCCTGTCTGGGTGGTATAAAGTATTCTCCAGTGACCAAAGCAGTTCTGTTTTTCCCTCTCTTGACCTCCACCCAAATGCAGACAAAAAAGATTAAAAAATTTTTTCCCTCCCTCTCCTACCTCTCCCCACCTCACCCACATTCCTGGATTTTCTCACATGAATATGCCATTTTAATATACAATATTACCACTCCACCTTTGACCTATCCTATTTCTTCTCAGATCACATGAACATAATCCAGTCACTTACAATTTTCTGATGATGGTAAAATACCCTAAGATGGAACAAATAGCTTCCAATAAGATCCCTTTTCCCAAACCAAACCGACAGAAGGACAAAAAAACTCCACATGAGGAAGAGGAAAAAAAAATCATTCAGGTTCAGAGGTACCAAAGGTTATAGGATTGATTTAGAGCTGGAAGGAATCTTCAAGATCATTTCGTCCAATTGTTGATTTTATAAAAGAGGAAACTGAGGCCCAAAGAGGTTCTTGGAACTGACCAAAATCACACTGGTAATAGACAGTGTATATATATATATATATATATATATATATATATATATATTCACACACACACACACATACACACACACACACACACATATGATACAAACCTGGTGCACAGCCATGCAATTGTCTTGGGGTATGTAAGGAAATAATAAGCCTCCTTTCAGAGGAGATAAATATAATTCTAGTGAAGAAATAGTGATTATGCATGACATCTATGCATGCAAAATTATCTCTTTACTTTGTGATTAAATGAAATGTTCATTCCAAAGCACTTTGTAATCTAACTTGTGCTACACAAATATAAGCTACTATTTATTCATGTACTAGCAGTGATTGGGGAAATAACTTGGGAAAGAGTTTTTGGGCTCAAAAATGTTCATCCATAAGAAGATCTTGGTGGTTTGTATCCAATGAGGAAAGCAGGAACACACAATTTTGGGACAGGTTCAGTGATAGTTTACTGAAAGAAAATCTTCTTTAGAGACAATGATAAATGAAATTATTAAGGTATCTTCATGGAAAAGAATGAGGGAAAGATTCTATTTAGGGTGTGCCAGAATGAGTTCAAACTTGATCATGAGAATTGATTGTTAAATTTTTGGTGCAAACATTAAAACCTCAGTAATCAACAACTGGCTATAATTCAGGGACAGCATCCTGAAGTGGCCAGATGAACTTCTCCCCTGCTTATTTTCCTGTTTACCAGTATAATGGAATTGACAGGCATGAGTAAGCATACTGTATATTGTTTCTTGGTTTAGAAAATGCTTTATAATTATAATTTCATGTAATCCTTACCCAACAATTGACATGGCTAAACAGACTATGGTATATGAATTCAATGAACATTATTGAAGTATAAGAAAGGAAGAATTAGAAAATTTCAGAGAAATCTACGAATTCTTGTATGGATTGATGCAAGATGAAGTAAACAGAACCAGGAGAACAATTTCCATTTTAACAACAACATTGTAAAAATGAATATTTTTTAAAAAAGATTTCTAAACTCTAATTAAGGCAATAATCAATCATGATTTCCAGAGGGCCAGTGATGAAGAATGCTACCTACCTCTAGACATGGAGGAAATGGGCTAATATGCAGAATCAGACATACATTTTTAGTCATGTCTTGTACAAAAATTTGTTTTGCTTGATTATTCTTAATTATTCCATTTCTCTCTCTCTCTCTGTGTGTCTCTCTCTGTCTCTCTGTCTCTGTCTCTCTGATTCTCTCTCTCTCTCTCTCTCTTTCTCTCTCTCTCTTTCTCTCTCTTCCCTCCCCCAGTCACTCTCCTTCCACTGAGGGTAAGGGGTGAGGCAGGTGAGAGCAAGAAAAATAAACTGGTTGATATTTTAAAAAATAATTTAAACTTAAAAACAGAAGAAATAGCATTTAATTCCAAAATACAGTGATAATGTTATACATCAGTGATTTCTCACATCTTCCCCATACTACAAGTTTCCAACTTTTACCCATCAACTCAAGACCTATCTCTGCCATGAAGCTTTTGCTGAGAGCTGTAGCTCACAGTGATCCCTCCCTCCCCTTCCTGACTTTCCATGACAGCTATCATCTATACATTTCAGCGCTTGAATCTATTCTGTTTTGTATTGTTCCCTAATTCTTTTACAAGGTACCTCTTATTTCCTTAAATTGATCTGGAATTGTGTCTTATCCATCTCTTTTATACCCCCTGATTGTTGACTATTTAATTTCATTTATATCTATCCAGAGGTGTGTGGGTAAAATATTTTAAAACTAGATGTCTAGAAGAAAAATGTATGCAGGACACACTTCTAAGTTTAATCTGTATTGTTAACTTTTTCTCCATTCATTTCTTAAATTCAGACAACCCACAAAATAATAAATCAAACCTTGGTTTGTAGCATTTGTCAATTTCTGAAGTGTAAATGCTGATACGGAAAATTTAACAATCATCTCTTTTGAGTCAGTTTGAGTTGGCTCTGGCATGTCCTTGAATCTATCCCCTTTTTACTTCTGTTTTTTCAACTAGGAACTAATATCCCACTTGCAAGGATCATGTTCTTCCTTCCTCTATATCTTCCCCAAAATAACTAGTGCAAGACTTTGTCCACAATAAGACCTAGTCCAAATTCTAGACTTTTTTCAGTGATAGGAGGAATAGAAAGACAAGACTTGGAATAGGAGTACCATGGTAATGGGAACTTGAGAATGGTGCTAGATGAGAGACTATGGTCCCATATCAAGACTGTTCTCTCTGAGGAGCCTAGGGCCTGCTCTAGTTACAGCTCTGACCAGTACTCATGGTCTCCCCCAATCTATCTCTATGCTATCCCTCCTGCTTTATCTTATTCTGCTGTGCTTCACACACACATTCTAATTAAACTTATTGTTTCATAGTCCCTGAAAGATGCCTTGTTTATTCATATCTCCAAGTATTTTTCAAACTATCTCTTCTACTTGAAATGTCTTCCCCTCTCTTTTACACCAAGTCATTCAGGCTTCAGCTGAACTGCCAGTCCCTTCCAAAGGCCTCCTTCAAGAACTCTAGGGGACACTGGTCTCCCCCTCCCCTCTCTGAACTTTTACACCACAATATAAAACCACTTTTTGACGAAGACACATGAGCTACCCATATTGTCATCTAAATATTTCTTTTATGTTAGTTCCTTCTCCACAACTCTATTGTAAATTCCTTGAGGGTAGGGGTTTATATTTCTTAAATCTCCTGGTATGAGGCATATAATATGGTACTTCATAACTATTTGTCAAAAGAAGGAATGAATGATAGGATCATCGATTTAATAGCATTTACCTATTGCTTTAAGGTTTTCAAAGCACTTTACAAACATGATCTCATTGATCCTCACAACAACCCTGGAAGTTAGGTGCTATTATTATTCCCATTTTTACAGATGAGGAAACTGAGGCACAGAATTTAAATGATTTGCCCAGGGTCACACAGCAGTGGGATTTGAACTCAGGTCTTCCTTACTTTGGGTCCAGTGCTCTATCTGCTGGTTAGGGTTGGATTTAGGACATTTGAGGACATTAAGCTAACTCCGTCATTTTACAGATAGCAGAGAGATTAAATGACTTGTCAATATCACATGGATTGGGAGTAGTGAAGTTTAAATTTGAACCCAGGTCCTCTGACTCCAACCTCTTGGCTCTCGCTATTACACTGTAGCAGCATAGTGTACTGGGAAAGCACTGGGTCTAAAGTCAGGAAATGTGGGTTCCAATTTTGGTTATGATACTAACTAGCCTTAAGCAAGTCATTTCATTTTCTCAAGCCTCAGTTTACCCCTCTGTAAAATGAGAGGTTGGAAATAAATGATTGTTTAAATTCACTTCAGCTCAAAATCCTCTAATTCCTTTGAGTGATTCTAACTTTCCTTCTAGCTCTAAAAATTTTATGAATCCAGAATAGGCAGTTTGTTAGAGGACTTTACAATTTTGTTTTTCTTTTTCTTTGGGGACCCACAATTTAAACTGCCACCATTTAGAAGTCAAATGTGTTTAAAACCTGCTTTCCCACCAAGAGTCAGTCGGGAGACCTGCAATTCAAACAATCTGTGTTTTTTTCTCTTTTTGTGGATGGAGTATTGGATGCCAGACACTGAAGCTATAATGAGATACACACACTTGTCAGATGCTGAAGTCATTTGGCCTTTGGCCTCAAGCTCACCAGCTCTCTCTGAACCTCTGAGTTGTGTCCACTATAGTCTCACACATGTTCTCCCTTACATAATCTTTCAAACGAAAGCATAGCATTATAAAGTTTATGGAACAGAGAGGGGAGGAAAAAAAAAACAGTTTGAAAAACTGTCTTCAAACCAAAAACGAATGTCAAATGCATGTGTTGATGAACCAAAAAGTTTTTTCTGCATTTCTTGGAACATTTTCATGAACATCTAAAATGTAATCTCCTCTCTCACTTTCCTGCCATCTCTTTCAGTCTCGGTCTTTCTTCTCTTTCTCTCTTTCTCCCCAACTTCAACCTCTCTTTCTTTACACACACACACACACACACACACACACACACACACACACACACACACACAACACACACACACACACACACACACACACACACATACATACATACAACCTCCAGTCCTGACTGAGTAGAGAAAGAACCAAAATACAAGGATCCTAGCTAAATACATTTGTCAGGCACCAAAAAGATTGTAATTAAATTCACTGGGTATACGTTACAAAGAATGAGAAGCCCAACAGCCAGATTGCTTAAAGAGTAGCTGATCATTACCAACACCATAATTACCTATAAACCCAAAGAATGTGAGCCAGGCCTCCTCTGACTTGTCTGATATGAGGAAAGTGGGCTCCATAATTATATGCCATATCTGGAGCCAACAGTAAAAGCATGTACTGAGGGGAAACTGGCTCAACCTTTGTTATCCTTTGAGGGCAAACATAGGTCTTTGCATTAGTTGCCTTTGTAGCAGGGTACTTTTTGATTGGGCCAAAGTTAAAAGTCTTTACTTTTCACCATATTTATTTACAGTAAAAAACTTACAAATTTGGGGTAAATTCAAATCAAGCCCAGTCCAAATTAATGATAAATCTGAATTATAGAATATTTCAATGGAAAGAAGTTTTATGACTTCCAAAATCAGGAGTAAAGGTCATAGAGTTAAAGCTAGAAAAGGACTTTAGAGGAAACCAACCCTATCCCCCTTGTTTTACAGATGAGGAAAATGAGGGTCAAAGAGAGGGTAACTTATCCAAGAACTAATGGGTAATTAATGGAACAGTGGAGATTTGAACCTGGGCCTATTGGTGTGAAATCCAAGACTCTTTCCATTGCACTGAATGTCAACAGCTCTAATCCAACTGGCAAATAAGGCCAAATGAGGTAAATTCAAGAAGGAACTACAATTTCTAATTCTTGGTTTTATAATGTTATTTTATTATAACTGTAAATACAAGTCTGGTTTTTTTTTTAAATGGAGCCTTTATGTTTTTCAAAGTACTTTCACCTAAACCCATTAATTAACTTGTTCGATTTTTACAAGAACCCTAGAAAGTAAGGTCAGAAAGGCACCATTCTTCCCATTTTATATATGAAAAAAATTAACAGTAAGAGAGGCACAGTTATTTAGGTCAGGGACGTAACATAGTGGATAGAGTGGAGACCTGGAGTCAGGAAGACTCATCTTCCTGAGTTCAAATCCAGCCTCAGACATTTACTAGCTGTATGACCTGGGGCAAGTCATTCAACCTGGTTTGTTTCAGTTTCCTCATCTGTAAAATGAGCTAGAGAAGGAAATGACAAATAACTTTGCTAAGAAAACCTTACATATGATCATGATGAATCAGACAGGACTGAAACAACCCAACAGTACAAATTTAGTTAATGACAACTTTGGGACTAAAACCTAGGTCTCTTGAGGCCAACCCAATACTCACTTTAACATGCCACATTATTTGTCTTGGCCACATACTTTGGGAAATCACTCCTCATTTCTCTAATTTTTAGTGCTCTCTCAATCCTCAAACTAGCTATGTATGTATTGTATCTCCCCAGTAAAATGTAAGTTATTTGAAGGTAGGAATGTTTTAGAGATTTGGTTACTATTAGTAACTATTTATTATTACAAGGCAGTCAATATATACTTGAAAGATTGAATTGGATTTGGATTGAGTTGAATTGATTTGAACTGAATTGAATTGCTGGACTCAGAATTTAAAGATAATAAATAATTTTTTAATGGTGTGAAGAGAAAATACTCTGATGTAATTTCACACACACACACACACACACACACACACACACACACACACAAACACACACACACACATAGACATGCACATAAGAGAGAGCCAGAAGATTTTGATTTGAATTCTGGCTCTGACCCTTACTATTTTTTTTTAAATTAATTAATTTATTTATTTTTATTTAACTTTTAACATTCATTTTCACAAAATTTTGGGTTCCAAATTTTCTCCCCTTTTGTCCCCTTCCCCCCACCCCAAAATACCAAGCATTCTAATTGCCCCTATCACCAGTCTGCCCTCTCTTCTATCATCCCTCTCTGCCCTTGTCTCCATCTTCTCTTTTGTCCTGTAGGGCCAAATAACTTTCTATACCCCTTTACCTGTATTTCTTGTTTCTTAGTAGCAAGAATAGTACTTGACAGCTGTTCCTAAAACTTTGAGTTCCAGCTTCTCTTCATCCCTCCCTCCCCACCCATTCCCTTTGGGAAGGCAAGCAATTCAATATAGGCCATATCTGTGTAGTTTTGCAAATGACTTCCATAATAGTCATGTTGTATAAGACTTACTATATTTCCCTCCATCCTATCCTGTCCCCCATTACTTCTATTCTCTCTTTTGATTCTGTCCCTCTCCACAAGTGTCGACCTCAAATTGCTCCCTCCTCCCCATGGCCTCCCTTCCATCATCCCCCCCATCCTGCTTATCCCCTTCTCCCCCACTTTCCTGTATTGTAAGATAGGTTTTCATACCAAAATGAGTGTGCATTTTATTCCTTCCTTTAGTCAAATGTGATGAGAGTAAACTTCATGTTTTTCTCTCACCTCCCCTCTTTTTCCCTTCACTAAAAAGTCTTTTGCTTGCCTCTTTTATGAGAGATAATTTGCCCCATTCCATTTCTCCCTTTCTCCTCCCAATATATTTCTCTCTCATTGCTTGATTTCATTTTTTTAAGATATGATCCCATCCTCTTCAATTCACTCTGTGTGCTCTGTCTCTATGTGTGTGTGTGTGTGCATGTGCGTGTGTGTGTGTGTGTGTGTAATCCCACCCACTACCCAGATACTGAAAAGTTTCAAGAGTTACAAATATTGTCTTTCCATGTAGGAATGTAAACAGTTCAACTTTAGTAAGTCCCTTATGACTTCCTTTGCTGTTGACCTTTTCATGCTTCTCTTGATTCTTGTGTTTGAAAGTCAGATTTTCTTTTCAGCTCTGGTCTTTTCATCAAGCATGCTTGAAAGTCCTCTATTTCATTGAAAGACCAGTTTTTCCCCTGAAGTATTATACTCAGTTTTGCTGGGTAGGTGATTCTTGGTTTTAGTCCTAGTTCCTTTGACTTCTGGAATATCATATTCCACACCCTTCGATCCCTTAATGTAGAAGCTGCTAGATCTTGTGTTATCCTGATTTTATTTCCACAGTACTTGAATTGTTTCTTTCTAGCTGCTTGCAATATTTTCTCCTTGACCTGGGAACTCTGGAATTTGGCCACAATGTTCCTAGGAGTTTCTCTTTTTGGATCTCTTTCAGGCAGTGATCTGTGGATTCCTTGAAGACTTATTTTGCCCTCTGGTTCTAGAATCTCAGGGCAGTTTTCCTTGACAATTTCATGAAAGATGATGTCTAGGCTCTTTTTTTGATCATGGCTTTCAGGTAGTCCCATAATTTTAAAATTGTCTCTCCTGGATCTATTTTCGAGGTCAGTTGTTTTTCCAATGAGATATTTCACATTATCTTCCATTTTCTCATTCTTTTGGTTTTGTTTTGTGATTTCTTGGTTTCTCAAAAAGTCGTTAGCCTCCATGTGTTCCATTCTAATTTTGAAAGAACTATTTTCTTCAGTGAGCTTTTGAACCTCCTTTTCCATTTGGCTAATTCTGCTTTTGAAAGTATTCTTCTCCTCATTGGCTTTTTAAACCTCTTTTGCCAGTTGAGTTAGCCTATTTTTCAAGGTGTTATTTTCTTCAGCAATTTTTTGGGTCTCCTTTAGCAGGGTATGGACCTACTTTTCATGCTTTTCTTTCATCTCTCTCATTTCTCTTCCCAGTTTTTCCTTCACCTCTCTAACTTGATTTTCAAAATTCTTTTTGAGCTCTTCCATGGCCTGAGCCCATTGGGTGGGCTGGGATACAGAAGCCTTGAGTCTTCCCCTGATGGTAAGCATTGTTCTTCCTCATCAGAAAGGAAGGGAGGAAATACCTGTTCACCAAGAAAGTAACCTTCTATGGTCTTATTTTTTTTTCCATTTTCTGGGCATTTTCCCAGCCAGTGACTTGAACTCTGAGTATTCTCTTCACACCCACTTTGCCTCCAGATCATCCCAGCCAGTGCTTGGGGTCTGAGATTCCAATGTTGCTTCCCAGCCTCAGGGCTTTTGGCTGGGGCAGGACTGCTATTCAGTGTGAGATTAAGTTCAGGTGCTCAGGTCAGGGCAGGGCCACCACAGGGGGCTCAGTTCCTTCAGGGGGTTTATGCGGAGATTTTCAACAGTGGATCGGAGCTCCTGCCTGCTTGGGGAGCCCTGGTCTGCTGCTGCCTTCGCTGCTGCCTCCCGAGGGGGCCTGAGTTATGGGGGGACCCCACTCCCCTCTCTGCAAGCCAAGAAGACCCTCTCACCAACCTTTAGGGCCCATGGGTGGAAGGACCTGCGCGGCTGCTGGAGACTCCATCCCCAAAGCCTGCTTGGATCCACTCCTCTCAGTGCTGCGTGGCCAAGGCAGGGTTGGGCTTGGTTCCGGGTCTGGGGAGCGACGGACCTTTTGCAAGAGGTTTTCAGGGCTCTCTGGAACAGAAATCTCGTCTGCTCCATTGTTCTGTGGCTTCTGCTGCTCCAGAATTTGTTGGGAGTTCTTCTATACAGATATTTTATGGGCTGTGGGTTCAGAGCTAGCGTATGTGAGTCTTTCTACTCCGCCATCTTGGCTCCACCCCCCCCCCACCCCCTTACTATTTTGTAAGTGACCTTAACTTAGTTTAATCTAAGTTCCTCATCTGCATTTTAAGAATAATGATAGTGATCCCTATTTAACCAAGCTGTGTGGGTGAAAGTATCTAAAATGCCAACTATTTTCATTATATATTATCTATTATCAAATACACACAGATATTTATGTATAAATATCTATCTCTATGTATACATGTACATACATAATACATACATACACATATATATGTGCATATATTTTATATATGTATAAAAGTAGAGACTCTTAACTTTGTCCCGGTTTCCCCTTACTCAGAAGGAAAATGTGTAAGTAAAAATAATTTACTAAGTAAGAATCAATAACAAATATGCTGATATGAAGGAGAGATTCAGAAATAATGGAACTCTATGAATTAACCCCAAAACATTAATTACCTAGGATAAAACTTTCTATTGGATAAGAACTGCTGGGAAAACTGGAAAACAGTCTTAAAACTTAAAATAGATCTTAAGTATAAACCAACATCTCTCACTACATTCTATAATAAGTTCAAGATGAATGTACAACTTTTGAATATTAAGAATCATATTATATTTTTAAAATTATGGGCAAAACAGATTATATACCTCTCATAAGTATCAACAGGGGATGAATTCTTAAGCAAACAAAGGATAGAGACAATTTTGAAAAATAAAAGAGAATTTTGATTTCATGAAATGGGAAGCCTTTCCCACAAACTAGATTAATGTATTAAAAATAAGAAGGAAAATAGTTATGAGTAGGAAAATCTTTGTATCAGATATCTGTGACAAGGGTTTGATATATGAGATATGTAGCAACTAATACATATGAAGGTACACACACATATATATGCATATATATACATATATATGATCAAGAGATAATAGATGTATAGAACTTTGCAAATCTTAAAGTACTACTTAAATGCTGGCCATTATTATCATATATGAAATATACATATATACATATATATATATATATATATATATACATATATATATAAAACATCCCTCCCACATATTCCCTATCTATTCCTTAGGCTGCATATTTTCCTCTTCAAATCTGTACTTAAAGTTAAAAGTTAAAGTGAAAACCAGTTTTCACTTATTTTAAAATATTGAAGACCATTCTGGAAAGCAATTTGGAATTATGCAAGAAAACTGAATACAATTCAATACAACAGCATTTATTAAACATCTTTTGTATTCAAGGGAATGTACTACCTGCTGAGGATCCAGAACCAAAAAGAGAAATAATTGAAGCTTACATTTACTGGGGGAGGTGAGTAGCATGAGTTGTAAACAGAAAATCATGCCTTTACCTAATTATAAAGAGGATGGAAAGAGCAATTACAATAAGGGGGAAGAGAAATGGTAATGTATGAACTGCCTCTTGAGGGAAGCCAGGTTCTCTAAGAACTGGAAATAAGACACATGGGGTACAACCCATGAAAAAGCACAAAGGTAGAAGATGGAATGTGGAGGCTGGGGAATAGCCAATGGGGTCAGTTTGGCTGGGATATATATTCAATGAATAGGAATAATGTGAAATAAGCTGGGAAAGGTAGACTGGAGCCAGATAATGAAGGGCTTGGATGCCAAGTTGAAGCATTTGTATTTTATCCTACAGGCAATAGGGATCTGGAGATTCTCAAGAAGGAAAGTCAATAATCTCTTCATACCCTTTGACCCACTGATCCTCCTTCTCCTCTTTATCATCATCAATATCTAAACACCTTAAGGTTTGCAAAATACTTAACATATATTATCCTGTTTGATCCACTGCTAGGTATGTATTATAAGGAGATCAAAAACAGAATTGTTTCATATATTCCAAAAACTTCATACCAGCATTTTTTGTAGTTGCAAATTTTATACACACATATATATGCGCATATGTATATATACACATACATATACATACACATAATATACACATACACATATGTGTAAATGTATGTATATATACACATATATATATATACATACACACACGTTATTTGATGAGTGATGGAACAAATCATGCTATATGGATCAAATGGAATCTTACTGAGCCAAAAAGAAATGGATATGAAGAATTTAGAAAAGTATGGTAAGTTATCAATGAACTGATACATGATGAAGAAAATAAAATCAGGAGTTCAATATAAACAGTGACTACAATAATGTAAATGAAAACAATAACTAAAAGTAATGGAACTCTGAGTAATTCTAATAATTCTAGAGAACAGATAATGGGGCATACTTCCTTCCTTCCTATAGAAAAGTGTGGACTCTAAGTATGAAATTTTGCATATGATTTCAAAAGGCCTGGCTTAGCTAGTGATAGTTATTTTCCTTTGTTATCCTCCCTCATTAAAAAAAAAAAATGTGTTACTCGGAAGGTAGGGGGATAAATGTAAGAAGATGATTATTGTATAAAAAAAGCAAAAATCAAAAGGTTAAGGGAAGTAGGGAGGTAGCCCATAGAGTATGATTTTCCTTGAGCTACAAAGTCCCCTAGGAATGATCCTGTCTGCCACAGGTGTCTAAATTCTCACTATAATTCCTAGATCCAGTATTCTGAGACCTGGATGGAGTGATTCATTAAATGAGATTAGTTTATCTGATTAATGACTCATTTTTATTTGGCGTATATGAGGTGTTTAGGGAGGACTAGTACTTCTGCTGTGAAGGCTTGCTGAGCCCTTTTCAGGGCTGCTCATCCACCTTTGGTGTCTACCTGACACTCAACTCTTACTTGTGGCTTCAAGAAGTGGTAGTAGTCACGTTGGCCACACCCCCAGTAAACCATCTTGGCAGAGGTGCTAACAGGTTGAGGGTAATTGACATTCCTCAAACCCATTGGTGAATTAGAAGAGTTTCTACTCCAACTGCCAAGCATTCAAAATCACCTCCAATGTGCTGACCACATTGTTCAAATGCCAAACATTCATTTGCCTAAAAGACTATTTTATGGAGAACTCACACAGGGCAAATGCTTACATGAAAATCAGAAGTAATACAAAGATACTCTCAAGGTCTCTCTGAAGAAGATTGCAATAAGTTGTGAAACACGAGACACACTGGCACAGGACCATCCAGCATAGCATGCCCACATCAAAGAAGGTATGTGCTCTGTAAGCAAAGCAAAATTGCAGTAGCTCAACAGAAAAGTGAGATGTGCAAATTTAGAGGTATTTCCATTCTAAATGTTCACATGGGCTATTTTTGCCTGACTTGTGGTAGAGTTTTCCAAACTCATTTTGGTCTCATTGGCCACAGTCAGACACACTGTACCTTGACCCTGAAATAGTAAAGTCATTTTTGGTCCTCTTTGAACATGAAGGACAACAACCAACAGATGTCTACCCCAACCACGTGAAGACTTCCCCCTGGCGGAATGGACAGGTAAAAACAATTTTTTCCCCAATGACCATGAAGGCAGATGAAGGAGGTACTGTAGAACATTGAGAGCTTGGTTAGACATCAAAGATGCCAAGATTATCCACTGTATCCTGGGCTATTGTCAATTGTCTTGAATTTTGTCTTGCCATTGAACTTTGATGACTCTGGAAGAGAGAGTAAGATTGATTACTTTGTGCAATTCTGCCTCACTTAAATCCAGCTCCCATGTGAATCAAGACATCACTGCATGATGCCACTGTTCCTCCTCAAAAATGAAGAACAACAACATTTTTATATGTTTTTCACCTAGGAAAGAGAAAAGCTCCTGAAGGAACAGGACAGAAAAGGATAAGTTTCTAACAGACATGATGGAATGTGATGATGAGAGGAAAGGGATGGAAGAGAGAAGACAGTTTAGAACTTGAGCAACTACCCAGACCCAGGAAGGAGGCTGGAAGCAGCCTGACAGCGCTGGCTAACAGAAATGGTAGGCATCAGGAAGAAATAGGGTAGAGTGGAAAGAACACCAGATTTAGAGTCAGAAGTCCTGGGTTCCAATTTTGGAGCGCTGCTGCTTATTGTCTGTGAGAAATTTTGCTAGGAAGGCTACTAAGTCTCTGGTCTTTAGTACCTTACTGAGGAGGTTGGAGGGTGTGGGGAAGAAGGGAAGGGAAAAAGCATTTATATAATACCTACTATGTGCCAGGCACTGTGCTAAGTGCTTTAAAAATATTATCTCATTTGATCCTCAAAAAAACCTTAGGAGGTAGGTGCTGTTATTATCTTTATTTCACAGTTGAGGAAGCTGAGGTAGAGGTTAAATGACTTGTCCAGGATGATACAGCTAATAGTGTCTGAATCTGAATTTAAACTCAGGTCTTTCTGACTCCAAGTCCAGCACTATAATCCAATATACTAACCTAGCTGCCTCAAAAAAGGAAGGAAGGAAATAAGCATTTACTACATATTTACTATGCGTTTGGCACTGTGCTGAGTGTTTTACAAATATTATCTCATTTGATTCTACAATAATTTTGTGAAGTTAGGTTCTATTACTCCCCATTTTCTTGTTGAGGAAATTGGGGAAACAGAGGTTAACAATGTTAACATAAAGTTGCCACATTTTGGCTATGATCTCATTATCCTATGAGCAGAGAGGCCAAGCGTTGCTCTTGGACGGTGTCTCAGGGAAGCAGCTAATTGGAAAGGAGATGCCTTATTTGGCAAGAAAAATCTCAAAAAATTCACAGTTGCTGTCCCTCCCCCTTCTCCCCTGCAGACTAGTCCTGTTCTTTCCTCAAGTCCCTCTGGTGAGAAGGGTCAGATTGTCCCGATTTCTTTTCCAGGTAAATATTACAGTTAAAAAAGGAAATCAGAAGACCTCTAGGGCATTGCTTCTTCTATCTCCAGCTCCATATACAAAATAGATGTCTGCATTTCCAGATGAATCATTTACAAAGCTTGAGCTTAGCTTTGGATTCCACATTTCATAAAGGAACTTTATCTTATTTGCCAAAAGATATTCAGAAAGAAACAGCCAAAGAGAGAGAATTTGAACTTCCAATAGGAAATCAGACTTATTCAGCCTGTGAAAGAGATAAGGAACTTGGGAGATCATCTTATCTGAGAAATGTGGAAAATGAGAGGCAAAGCTGAGACTGGAAGCCAGGTCTTCTGACAAGTTCAATGTTCTCTACTATAACTGCAGAGATGACTATATCCTGGTGTGGCAATTCCATGTGCATTCCAACTCATCAGCTCTCAATTATTTCTAAATAGTCTTTATTTTTTACTAGGATCTTGACCAGTAATTTTATTAATCTAAGGAATTCTTCCCCTTATGGACACACCCTTTGTGTAATGTATAGTCTCGAAGAGTTACCTGGGACATTGAAAGTTTAAGTTACTCTCCCTTGGTCATAGCCAGAAGTGGAACTTGGCCCCAGGTCATCCTGGCTCCGAGTCTATATGCCCTCTGCCTCTTTGCCTTTCGTAAGTAGACTATTCATATGAATTAAAGGCATCTTCCCTTGACATTCAGGTAATTGCTAAATAATTGGACTGAGTTGCACAGTGACTGGACAGAGGTATGTACTGTAATGTACTCCAACTGTGTGATTTCATAGTCCAGAATGCTAATACAATCGTATTGTATTACAATTGTAATGTGTAATTGTAATACGATGTATATCTGCATCAAGGCAGACATAATATTCAGAAGGATGGAGGTGGTTACATTGTATTTAGTTCAGGGTGCCATATTTTAAAAAAGGCATTGAGAAGGTGGAGAGTGTTCAGAGGAAGGTAACCAGCATGGGTGGAGAGTCTTAAGATCCTGCCAAAAGAGAACTTATTGAAAAAACAAAAACAAAACTAGAGTTGTCTAGTCTGGAGAAGAGGGGGAATGTGTCAGCTATCAGGTAGTTAAAGGGATATCAGGTGGAAGAACACATAGACATGTTTGACTCAGCTCCAACAAAGGACAATGGGGTAGAAATGCAAATGCAAATGTAAGTGTAATGTAAGGAGAAGTGTCCTTAGAACTATAGCTCTCCAAAAGTTGAATGAATTGCTGAGGAGATAGGGGGCTTCTTTCTCATTCTTCTCTCTCTGTCTCTCTCTGTCTGTCTGTCTCTCTCTCTCTCTCCATCCATCCATCCATTCATTTGTTTATTTTTTCCTCCTCATTTCTTCAAGCAAAGGCTGGTCAACTATTTGTTGTACACTTTGTAAAAGGACTCTTTCAAATTCCAAGTGGTCTATATGGCCTGGTATTGGTTTCCTGTGATTGCTCACTGTGTTCCAAAGACAGAAATGATTCTTTGTTCACCCATAATTGGTAATCATATCCATCATTTCTGCTTTCCATGAATAACACAAATTCAATTCAGCAAATTCAAATCCACAAATATTTATTAAAAACCTTCTTTGTACAATTCTCTGTGCTATACATGGATGAGAGACAAAGCCAAGAAGACAGGTTCTTACCTCCAGAGATCTACAGTCTATTCAGAATATATAATTTATACACAAATTCTATAATACCCAATAAAAAAAACCCATGTAAAAAAAAATGTGTGAAAGGCTAAGAAAAGTGATACTTGAAAGTCCAAGGAGGAAAATTCATTAATTTAACCAATATTTAGTGAGCACCTATTTGCTGCTTTGACATTGTTAAAATAAGGACAGTTCATGTCACTCTCTCATTCAAAAACTTTCAGTGGCTCCCTATTGTCTCTAAGTATTTAACATACCTCTTTGTTTAGCATTTAAAATCCTAGACTCAAGCCACCCTTCCAGACTGATTTCATGCTCCTTACTCCCCCTTACACACTCTGCATTTCAGCCAACATGGTCTACTTGCTCTCCACACAAGGCATTACTTCTGTCCCCCCACCCCATGCCTTTCCACAGGCTATCCCCATGCCTGGGATATTCTCTGTCTTCACCCCTACGTCTTAAAGTTACAAACTGCCTTCAAGGCTCTAAGCAAGTTCCACTAAGGTGGCGCAGTAGACAGAGTACTAGGACAGGGGTCAGGATAAATCAAGTTCAAATCTGATCTCAGACACTTACTAGCTGCATGACCGTGGGCACTCACTTAACTTCTGTTTGCCTCAGTTTCCCCATCTGTAAAATGTGGATAGTAACAGCATCTGCCTCCCAGAGTTGTTGTGAGGATCAAATGAGATAATGATTGTCAAGTGCTTAGGCACATAGTAAGTGCTATATAAATGTTAGCTATTATATTATTTACAGCAGAATTTGCCAATTTATTAGGATAAAAGAGAGTGAGGAGTTGATAAAAGCCTTTTAAGCTAAATTGAATTAAGTTGAATCTAAGTCCCAGATACTAAGCTGGGACTGTGGAGCAGACAATGCTGAATTAAGTAGTTCCTCCCTTCAATGTGTTGGAAACCAACATGAAAATTTAAGTCCAGCCAGCAAGGCAACTTGTCAAGATTCTGTCATCTGACAAGCCGATCCCTTTAAGAAACAAGAGGGGGCATGGTTGATACAGACACACCGGCTGTTCAAAAGAAATCTGGGCTGGGCCACAAGTTATATGCCATCCTTGACCAGCCTAAGCTCTCAAATAGGAGTTGTTTCTCCTGATTTAGAGCCCAGCTTGTTCTTGGCACTTTTTCTCTTCTTGGCCACTCTCCCGACTGACCAGTCACTCTTTCTGACTCAGCCTTGGCATTTCTGTCTGCTGTGCTAGTCATTAACCCTTAGCCACCAGATTCTGGCAGAAGGCATCTAGCTGCAAGGCAGGACAGTAGAGTGTCAAGAACGCTGGACTGGGATCAGGACACCCAGGTCCTAGTTTCTAACTAGAGAAAGTAAGGGAGTCAATTTACTGGAGGAGACCTCACTTTTACCCTTCTGTGGTAATGACCCTTTCCTAGCTCACAGGAATTCTATGAGAATCACATGGGATAAAGGTATGAAAGAACTTTGTAAGTTGTAATGTACAAATGGAAAGTATTATTGAGGTTACCAAAGAACCATAAAATACCTTGGAGCAACTTGCAGAGACTGAAACAGTCCTGGTGTTTTTTAATCAACATATGACCTGAATCTAGAGGTGAAAATTTTATTGAACCACTAATCGATGGCTCCCTCAATCCTGGAGCTGTTGCACTCAGTGAATTAGAACATAATCCCTCCATACCTTAGTCGGCAGTCTTCATGATTTTCTGTGGCCCAAAATATTTGTCACCTGCTGGTCAACCTTCTGGTGACAGCCTGTCACAACTTAGCTAGGCTTGTTCTTGGACAACGAACAGTCTGTTGCTGGGTCCAACCTTGGAAACTTTCCAACTTGGAGATTATGCTTTCCTGGCATAACCTTCATTGAATTCATTCAAAGCTACCTCTGTTTCATGAGAAGCTTCAATATATGACTTTACTGGAAATCTCCTATGTCTTCAGACTGATTTCATATTTCTTTCTCTTAAACACTCTACATTTGATGAAATTGACTTATTTGCTGCTCCCTTTACAAGATGTTCTATTTTCCACCTCTGCTTTTGAACAGGCTCTCTTAACTCTGCCTCTTAGAATCCATAGATCCATTCAAAGCTTAGCTTAAGTTCAGCCTTCTACACAAGGCATTTTCAGATGTCTACAGTTAGTGCTCTATTACCTTTCCTATCACCCAGTAGCTAATTCCTTCAATTCTGGAGTTAATTGTATTCATTAACCCTTTGCTCCCCATCAAATTATTTTGTGTTTACTTATCTGTAAAGTAATATTGTCCCTCTCCCCTGCCCCAAGGACAATGTAAATGCCTTGAGGCCAGGACTAGAATTAGGGATTTTTGCCTGAGTTCTATAACTTTGGTTTTTTTCCCCCTTCACATTTTAATAAATATTTCAATATAATTTTTTAAATAAGCCTATGTATTTGATTCTATGCATCTAAAGATATTATTTTGAGACCTAGGCTTCACTAAACTGCCAAATAAGTCCATGACACTCTTTTGAGAAAGTTGTCATAGGCTTAACTAAGTTGCCAAATGAGTCCTTGACACAAAGATGATTAAAAATACCTGGACTGGATGAACAAAGGGCACTTCCAATTCTAAATCAATGGTCCTGTGGTCTCTAGACTTCTGAGAGGCATCAAAGATAGACTTGTCACTCAATCACTCAACCCCATGAACTGGGGGAACTGAGTGCCATATTGGGAACAGGAAAAAAAGATGAAATCTGTCTCCATAAGGCTTGTAATCAATACTCTTTAGATCATTTCCATTGTAAAAAAATATTTACTGAGCAGTGACTGTGTACACAGCCCTGAGACAAGATAAGGAGGAAATAGGATGGCAGAATTCAAAGAGCACCCAACCAATCAATGGCCTGGGCTCTATTCTTGACTTTGTTATCAACTGCTTCACCTCTCCAAGACTTAGTTTGGTTTTTTTTTCATTTATAAACAGTCCAACAAATATATATTAAATGTCTACTCTGTGGAAAGCATTGCACATAGATGAAAATTGCATGCTACTTAAGAGTAGAATTCTGCTCTTCTGAATCTCTTTCAGCTCGAGAAGCAGCAGCAGCTAGGTGGCCTATGGGTTAAAGCATTGGATTTGGCATTAGACTTGGCCTGGGCGTTGAAGGATGAATGGGACATCAGGGGAAGGAGGGAGCTTGGGAGGTATGATGTCCATAGATGTGCACAAACCAGTTTGGAAGAGAAGTAGGTTGGAGTGAAAGACAAAAAATATAATGAGATCTTTAATGCCCATCACAATCCAACCCTGTCAGCTCATTCTGTATGATTCACTCTGCACTGCTCAAAATGAAAGCGTGGAGGATGGGATCTGGACTTTCAGGAAGTCCATGAGCATGTTAGGGGCAACAGTATCTTAGGAATCACAGAATAAGAAACAAGAAATATAGGTAGGTGGAAGCAATAGCATAACTTCCTTCTTGATGTAAATTAAGCTAGGTTTTTCTTTTTTTATTAAAAGATACTGAAACCAACTTTGAGACTTAATTGTTTCAGGGGACTAAAGGTTTACTTTCTGGTCACGGGCACAAAACAGATGCTTGTTTAGGGGACGACTATAGGCAACTCAGTAGTAGGAGAACTTCATATTGAGGTATTCCTCATCCATATCCTTGTTCAAGATCCTCACCCTGTTGTGGCTATGTATATCTTACTTTGTTAACTGTTGAATGATCTCACTTTGTTCCAACATTAGACGTAAACTGTCAAAGAATTGGCCTGAGTCAAGTCGGTCTAGAAAAACAAGTCATGAAGAAAGGCCAGAGGTGGTAAGTAGGACCTGAAACCAAAACCAGGATCACAACAAAATTCAGGGATCTAGCAAGAGGTGAGACCCAGGGATGTTTTTAGGAGGTTGGTAGCAAGGTATCAGACTTGACAAAGGATACTCTGTTTGTTCCACTCACATTCTACTGGATGTGCAATGGTAAGAACCAAGTTGGACTACAAAGAAGAAATAAGGAAATATACCTTCCTCCCTTCACAGAAGTGAGGGCCTGTCAGACTCCATTGATATGATGGTTACCTTTGTGATCTCTCTCTCTCTCTGTGTCTCTCTCTGGTTTGTTCTATTCTCCCTCTCTCTCTCTCATCTTCCCTCACTTTCTCCATTCACTTTTGCTGTCTTCTCCCTCATTTTTCCTTATTCCTTCTTCCTCCCCTTCTCTCTTTTTTTCTTGCCTCTCTTTTATTTCTTTTTTTCCTCCCTCCCTTTCTCTTCCTTCTTTCTCTTCTCTTTTTATCCACTCTTTCTTTCCATCTCATTTTCTCTCTGTGTATGTCTCTGGCTAACTGGCTCCCTCTCTTCTTTGCTATAAGGGATGGTTATCTGAGTGAATGAGGGAGATATTCATAAATGGAAGTGATATAAAAACAAAAGATAACAAAAAATGTTCCACTGTAGGTATGTTTGAGTATTTATGCTTGATACCTGGGTCTAGAAGAGAGGTTTTCAACCTGGAATCTGTGAAACTAATTTCAATATTAACTATATTGAATATTTGGTTTCTTTTATAATTCTACATATTTTATTTTCCATTTAAAAACATTCTTCAGAGGGGATCATAGGCATCATCAGACTGCCAGAAGTGTCCACGACACACAAAAAAGCACCGGTTCTAGGGACTCTAGGTAGGCTGATCCTACCTTCCATTATCTTCTGAATTGTGGAGACTTCTAACCCCCTTGACCCTTCTTTGTTGTGTATAGCTAGCTGAGGGATGGAGGGAGAAGACAAATGTATGAGCATCTAAAAACTCTGCCTAATGGCCTTGGGGTCTTATGATTTCCCCCTCCCCACCCCATCTTCTTTGTGGAGAAAGCTCAATGAAACTCTACAATAGCAATGAGTAATATTTGTACAGTACTTTAAGGTATTCAAATCTTTTCTCCAACCATACCCTAAGTAGACTACGAGAGTACAGATGTAGAACTGGAAAGGAACCTTAAAGGCCGTCACATTTTACAGAGGTGGAAGCTGAGGCTGAGAGCTAGGTTAACTTGTTCAGAATCACATAAGCAGTAAGTATCTGAGGCAGGTTTTGAACTCAGGCCTTTCTAAACTCCAAGTCCAGCATTCCCTTCACTGCACCACCTAGTTACCTCTTGCTAGCCCTTTGGTCTATGTTGTGACCCTGGTTTTAACTTCAAATCCCACTTATGACCTTATAGCCCATCTCTATGACCCATATTTCTGGTTATCTATCTTGTTGTGGTTCAGTCAGATCTGACTCTTTGTGACCCTGTATGGGGTTTTTCATGGCACAGAGACTTGAGTGGTTTGCCATTTCCTTCTTGAGTGGATTAAAGCAAACAGAGGTTAAGTGACTTGCCCAGGGTCACACAGCTAAGTGTCTGAGACCAGATTTGGACTCAGATCTTTCTGACTCCAAGGTCAGCACTCTATTCATTGAGCTATCTAGCGAGCCCTCATTAGTATTATTCTCAATGTATAGATGAGGAAATTATTTTGCCCAAAGACCTCCACTTCTATTATGCATCAAAGCTGGAGCTTGAACCCAAGCATTCCCTGATACCAAGTCCCATGGTTAAATTCTCAGGGACAGAATAACTCAAAACTCCTTCCCAGACAGTCTAGTCTAATATCAGTAAGTTTCCATTTAAGCAGTCCCACACTTGGCAGAATTCATATCCCTAGCCAATCTTTTCAGTCTCCCATGGGGCATTTGGGAAGTGACTCAGTGCTGTCAACCCCTCTGGGGAGTGAGGATTCTCCTATACTTCTCACAAGGCTCTGAAGTGCTCCCCTGACCTTTTCACAGACTGGGAAATGTGTTTCCAGAATGTGGACTCAGGACAGCTGAAAGGGGGGGAGGGATTATGTTACTTTTAAACAAGCAGGCCTGCTTTTTTGAGTCTCAGCTACTTCAGGGGCTGCTCTCCCGGGTTATTTTCAAGTGGCTATTAAAACAAACAAACAAAAGGTTAGCTATATTTGCCAAAGACACATAGACCCTGGATCCCAAAAACATTAGGCCTTTGAACTGGAGCGGGTCTCTGCATTCCTTGGAGACAAGACAGCCAGGGTGGTGTAAGTGGTCCTCACTCCCACTAAGGCCGCAGGCAGAAAGGCTGTCCCCCAAAAGCTTCAAGAGGGCTGAAATGCCCCTTTTGCTCCCATATTGATTACAATTCTAAGTGGCTTCTAACCAAATCCTCCGCTTACCCCGAAAGGCATCTCCTGGGACCCTGAGCAGCAAAATGATGACTCAGAAGATGGTAACCAAATCATCTGCTTCGAATTGTCTGTGTGCATATTTTGCGTGTTACTGTGTGAAATTCAGATTGCAGGGCACCAAATGGTGAGAAAGGGAGAGAAAAAAAATCTATGTGTATGTGTATGGGGTGTGGGGGGGGGGTGTTGGAGGAGAAGTGTAGTAGAGAGAATACACACCTTCTTAATTTCTCCAGTACCTGGAATGTAATGTGGCTCTAGGAAATTCTCATTTTTTTTTTCTGAATATGAAGACTGTACACAAAGCCACCTGAAGAGCTGGTTCCCCCCGCTCCCCTCTTTTGCACAGTGTTCTTTCTGCCTCGCCATTTGGAAAGAATGTGTTGAACAGATCAACTTTTCCCAAACAGCTCTGCTGAAATCCGAACATTGTGAGTCCTTCTCCTTGCTGACTTGTGAAAGAGATCTCTCTATATTCATTTGGGCTTCATTCGAGTGTCACATGATACCAATGCATTCCAAGAGCTAAGATACAAGATTACTACTTAACCATAGAACAAACCAACAGGAATTTTAATCAAGACAATATCCAATAATGAATAAAGATGGAATGTTTTTGGAGGCATTCCAGAATACACATTTGGGAATTTTTAATCTTCATCGTCTTTGAATCTAGCAAAAATATTTTAAACTTTTCCAACCATGTTTTTCAGGCTGAATCCAGCAACTAGCTACTACCTAAGGTATTAAAGCATTTCATCTGCACAGACATTGAATATTCCAGATCGAGAACTATAATTGATACCAGATTAAGTTAAGAATCAGTGACCTAGTTCCTTTAAAGCACAATGCTTAATTTGAAAGATGTTATGATATTGAAGATGAAAAAATGACCTGTGTGGGCACAATGTGGCCAACCTTTAGATGATTTTTTTATTTGAAAATCAACTATTATTTTTACTTCTGTATTTTCATTTAATAATAATAATAAGTAAAATCTGCATGGTACTTTAGAATATAAACTATTTGTGAGTAGAGATCATGTCTTCTTTTTATGTATATTCTTAGTGCCTGGCAGAGAGGAGGCCCTTAATAAATGCTTTTGATCGATTGACTGGTGATTATACAAAACTTTGCATTCTTTGTCTTTGACCCTCAAAGAAACCCTGTAAGGTTGGCAGCACCGGTATTCTCTTCCCCATTTTTTGAAGGCAAGAAAACTGAGACTCAAAAAGTCAACTCAAAAACAACTTGCCCAGACCCCATACAATTAGTATATTGGCAAGCTGAGACTCAGATTCAGGTTTTCTGCCTCCTGAGCCCAACAGATAGGGAGGTAGGCAAGGTTGTAGAATGGATAGAATGATGGGCCTGGAGTCCATGACAAGTGAGTTTAAATCCAGCCTTGGACACTTCTTAGCCATGTGACCCTGGCCAAAACACTTAATTTCTTCTCTGCCACAGTTTCCTCAATTATAAAATGGTGGTCATAGTAGTACCTACCTCCCAGAGTTATTGGGAGTTTGGAATGAGATGTTTGTAAAGCACGTAGCACAGCACCTTCCTCACAGTAGGTGCTAATAAATGCTTATGTCCATCCTTCTCTTCTGTGTCTCCCTCCCTCCCTTCCTTCCTTCCTAAACCTTCCTGTTTCTGAAGACTTACTATTCTTTGTATTCTTAGAAGTCCTGTGAAGCAACATTAAATGTAGAATACACTTTTAACAAATCTATAATTAGATGCAAATTTCCTATAGGCAATTAGGTGGTGCAACAGATAGAGCTCTGATTTCAGAAGTCAGGAAGACCTGAGTTCAAATCTTGCTTCAAATGCTTACTAGCTTTGTTTTCCTGGGCCAGTTATTTCACCTCTCAGTCTCAGGTTCTTTATCTGTAAAATGGGGATAACAGCACTTCATGAGGTTGTTGGGAGAAACAAATGAAATAGCCCATGTAAATTATTTCACAAAACCTTCAAGCTCTATATTAAATTATTGGCATTATTAATTTCCCAATCATTTTTACATTGTTTATTATGTGAAAAAAATTCCAACAATATTTTTTCCTGACACATTTTGCTTATGAGGTCAGTGGTCTAGCTGAAATGTGGTGACCCAAAATCTCCAACATAGATTTCATAGTCTCTTAGTTTCATCATGTAAAGGTTCCACAAGGCTACTCTGGAAGGTGGAGCATTGACTTTTGAAGAGAACTTGGGGATCTCTGGAAGGAAAATGCTAAATACCAAACAAAGATTGAATGTGACTTATGACACTCTAGGAAAAGTATTCTGATACAACGTGCTGTAGATCAAAGGCTGTGCTTTCTTATTTTTGTCTCCACACACCCACTAAACCTGTATTTCTGCTGATGCGTGAAATTCTATCTCTTCAGGGATCCCAGGACCCTAAATTGATATATCATTCAGGGGCCTTAAAATGTTTCTTTTGCATGATTAAAAGAGTGGGTGCACCATTTCACTAGAAGGAATGAGTACTATAGTCATTTGAAGTAAATTGAGACTAAACAACTAAAATGAGAAAAATGGCCTGTGTAATTGTCCAGTGGTAGTCTCCATATCACATCCGATGGGGATGTTAGAGTGAGGCTGAAATTGGGCATTTCTCCAAAGACTAGACTCTCAGAATACCCTGGTTGTTCATTGGTGGGAAAAACTCACTTATTTGGCTATCACCTTTGGGTGGGAATGAGTGAGACCGTGAGAACTTAGAATTCCTATTTTGATTGATTAGTGTTTGGTCCATTACTACTACTACTACTACTACTACTACTACTACTACTACTACTACTACTACTACTACTACTACTGCTACTACTGCTACTACTGCTACTACTACTACTACTGCTACTACTACTACTACTGCTACTACTACTACTACCACCACCACCACCACCACCACTACTGCTACTTGCTACTACATAAAGGAGTTATCTCTCACTGGACTGGAATATTTACCGAACTTTATCCGGGTGTTCTAGTCGATCACTTGAGATATTATCTTTGTTTAGCGAAAGTTAAAAAGCCAGATAACCATAAGCAATAAAACAAAGTCATCCGAGAAAGGAATTTATAGTACACCCAAAGCAGAGAAGAAGCTAATAGAGTTATATATGTTTTAAGGGTAGACACAATCACGTGTGCCCAATATAAAGCAGAAGGTTTCTAATGATTGAAAAAAGAGGGGGGAGATTCTATTTGGTAGTAGCTTCATGAACTTTGGCTGAACTTCTCTGTTTGGCAGGCTGCAGTAAGGACAGTCTAAGATGAGGCATTAAGGCTCGCATCTGAGAAGTTGACATCAAGCAGACAGCAAGACATGATATCTTATTTTCCTGAGCTATGCTGACACAAATTGAACTCCCCTTATTATTTTCTTATGCCAGTAAAGTTACACTCGGAATTTAAGCATTTTGCGTGCAGATGTCGAGGGCTGGGTTGGCTTAATTTAAATAATTTGCAGATTGTTTTAGTAGCACTGGAAAGACCAAGATCCACTCTGCAGCTGAGTTCAATTTTATGAGTTCTGGTTTCTGATCTTCTGCAAGGTAAATTTGGGGCATTTAAAAGCCCGAGAGCCCGAGGACACGTGGCTGGCTTTGTTAATTGGCAAGGAAAATTGAGAGGGACTGAAGGTTGGTCTTTAAGCTGCTCAACTGATTCCCCACATTAGAAAATATAAACTTATCTTGAGAAGAATTTCCACGCTGGGAAACAAGTGAGAGGGAAAGAAACCAAGACAGGGAGAGTGCCATGATTCTCGTTTCCATTTTGTTTAATTTTTTAAAAGTATCGAAAATATAAAATCAAAAGTAATTAAGGTTGACTTGCTCTAAAATCCTTGCTCCCCTTCTTTTTGGGCACTGACATCGTCTGGCTTCCAATTTTTCTGAGCGCTAGTAATTATGCATTTAAGCTGTTTATGTAACGCCCTTCCTCTGCTGTCTTATTTCTTTCCCCCATGTTTACTTACTAGTGTTTCTAAGGATTATGTGGGACCTCTTTGCCTCTCAGACATGATTACATGATCGAAGTCTCACTTAGACAGGAGTTAATAGCCCCATTTCCAAGTGTATTATGTGTTTGCCTGGTTAAGCAGTATATACTCAAACACAATGCAAGCGAATGTTTTTGGGAAGAAAGTGAGATGTCAGTTTACATTACAACCCCCCTGGGGTGAATGGAGAGAATTCATAAAGGACTCGAAAAATGTAGTACTTTATAAAGAAATGTACTTCGTGTAATTTATGACCAAATAGTCAGAGATGAGTTTTTCCTCTTTTGGGTTATGTGTCTCTTTCTTTGTACGTGTATATATGTGCATATAAAATTCTTAATAATGGTCTGGGGAAAAAATGTTCTTTCCAGTTTGGGCAATGACTGAAACTGTTTGTGCTTGATTCCAAGTCACCCGTTGAAGCTTGGGGAGCCATGGGGTCAGTATGTGGGTGTGGTCAGGATGTTCATTCTCCAGAGCAGCACCCTGTCCTTGCCCCAAGAAGGTGGAGGGGAAGCTTTAATTTCAGAAAAGAGGTGAGCAGGGTCATGGCTGCTCAGTCATTCTCCCCAGAGGCAGGAGATCTCTTGCCTCTTCACCCCAAAGCAGTCATTTCAGCGGTGATTTGTTAGGTTGGAAGAGATGAAGATGTGTAGTCAGAGTTGAAAGTTATGAGTTGTTATTCCAGGAATTTTTTTTTCTCATGATGAGCAAAATAAGTAGGGCTCCCACAAAAGCTCTTCTTAAAAAACTAAAAGGAAAGAAGGGGAAAAAAACAACCCTGTAACAGAGAAGTTTTTTTTTCCTCTTTGGCTGCTGTACTAGAAGCTCTCAGACACTATCGATACTATCTGACCTATTTTCAAATATAGCTGAAGTGGTGGTGGTGGAAATAAGAGCTTCTCCATAAAATGTTAAAGCAGAAATCAATCAATCCATAAGCATTTATTTAGAACTTACCATATTCCAGGCACTATCTAGATACTGGAAATACAAATACAAAGAATGAAAGAATTCTGACTCTCAAGGAGACACATCTCTGAAATGGATCTCGGGGATAATTTAGTCCACATTAGTTTTATTGATATAGAACCTGGGGTCCAGAAGAGTCAATACATTTTCCTGAAGTCAGCTGTAGGATGAGGACTCAGGTCTTTTGACCCAAAGTCTAGAGTTGTTTCTATAATGCAACACTGTCGCTCAAAATCAGAATGTCAGAGTCATGAACTGGGTGTTCTAGACTCTCTCTTTAAACTATCACCTCTCAAAGTCTATTTTCCAAAAGTAAAATGTCGAATACTGTTATACGTGTGAATTGTTCTGGAAATCTTGATTCTAGCTGAGCCAATCTGCAGAATGCCAAGAAGTGATCAAACAGCTAAAATCCTCAAGTCATGGCTTATTCCTTCCCACCTGGAAGACTCATTAGGTCAACAAGCATTTGTCCTCTGAGCATCTCCTCCCATACCCCTTTTACTCATCTAGGATTGCCATGAATACAAACCATATAAACACATACTTATCAGAAACATTCACATAGCAAAAGGAGATCAAGAAAAAAAAATAAATTTTCTCTTTTTGTTTACCAGTCAAGTATATATCCTATCCACCTTTATTCAATCCTGTTGAAAATTTATTAAACTCCTACTGTGTCCAAGGAACTATGCCAGTCTAAGGGAATACAAAGACAGTGTAAATGTAGCAGACAGAGTTCTGGACTTGGAGTCAGAAAGACTTGAGTTCAAGTCCTGCTCTTGACACTATCTGTGTAACTCTAGGAGGTCCTTTAACTTCCATGAGCCTCAGTTCCCTGATCTGTAAAATAAGGGAATTTTATTAGATGAGGTCCCTTTAGGCTCTAGATACATAGTCTGTGATGCTATGAAACAATTCCTGTCCTCAAGGAGCTTACATTCCACTGGGGAGATATAATATGACATTGAAATAAACAAATACTACTTAATCTGCAAAGGGGAGGGGGAAGAGAGAGAGAGAGAGAGAGAGAGAGAAAGAGAGAGAGAGAGCACACTAGTAACTGACCTGAGTCAAGTGACTCAGGCATTCATTAAATATATGTTGGATGAATGACTAACTTTAATAGAACTCAAGTCATGGCATATTAAATAGCAAAAAAAACTATTAATAAGCTAGGAAGAAATGTATTGTCTTGTTTTATTGTGCTTTTTTATTTCATTTTATTTTTTTAATACTCTTATGGCCAATAGTTTTCAGTCAGTTCTTCTAAACTATTTCTCAGATGTTAATTACAAAATTACTTACTGACTCAAAGCTCACAATAACAAAGAAACTATCACATCTCTTCAGCTGTAGTCAGTGGGGGTACCTTTGAATTCATGGTGACCAAGTAAGAATTGCAAAGGCAAAATCCCTCCATCCATCTCACTTTCTCCAGAAGAATTTTCACTATCTATCCTGGAAAGACCTTCCACTTGAGCTTTCCCCTCCTCTAAGTGACTGGGGAATGTCCAGATAAGGAAAGCTGAATGAGTAAAGGAATTTGGTGTTGAGAAGTGAATATTTAATGAATCTGTTGAAAAAAGACCAGTTTTTTTCATCTTAGAAAGATGGTGGCTAGGAAGGGAGATGAAAGCAAAGTCTAGAAAATCATGAAGGTATAATTAGAATGAACAGAGACATATTCACTGAGCCCTGGAATATTTAGAGCATAAGAAAAGACATAAGGGTAGCAAAATATAGAGGATATAATACTGGACAGTGAGTCAAAAATGGTTTTCTTGCTAAATCAGTTAGATTTTCAACTTCATAATGGCAGAGACTATGTCTTACTGAAACTTTGTACCTTCCTTTACACCTAAAAAATATTTTGTATATAATAGAGACATTTAATAAATATCTATTGAATTGAATTGGGAATTCTAATTTTTGGCAAAAAAAAAATCAATAAATACTCTGGAAAGGTGCTTCCCATTTTAGAGAAATGATCTCCACTGGAATTTTATAAACTGTAGAAATATCTATTTTGATAACTGCATTTCTCTATAATTAATTTTTTGTAATCTTATATATTTTATTTTATAGAGTCAAAAATGTTCTTTTGAGAAGGGATCCAAAGGCTTCATCAGATGGCCAGAGTGGTCTGGAACACGCCCAAAAATGTTAAGATCCCTGTTAGAGCTTTAGTTGCTATTGTCCTGAGGATAAGGACCAAGATTCATGCCCACCTCACATGGAATCCTTCTTCTTTTGTCAATAATGTTATAAAGTGTTGCTTGTTGTTTGTTATTGTTAATGTTTTGTTTATTTTTCCCCTCAAATTTTATTTATTTATTTGTTTTCAATTTTCAACAATCACTTCCATAAATTTTAAATGTTCTCCCCCTCCTTCCCTGAGACAGCAATGCTCTACACATACATGGGCTCTGCACATACATTCTTATTAAACACATTTTCACATTAGTCATGTTGTGTAGAAGAATTAAAATGACTGGGAGAAAGCATGAGTAAAACTAAACAAAACCAAACCTAACAAAAGAGAAAAGAATATGCTTCCTTCTGTGTTCCTACTCTGCAGTTCTTTCTCTGGGTGTGGATGGCATTTTGCATCATGAGTCCTTTGGAAATGTTTTAAGTCCTTGCATTGCTGTGAAGGACCAAGTCTATCAAAAGCAGTCCTTGAATACTGTGGTTGTTACTGTGCATAATGTTCCCCTAGCTCTGCTCACTTCATTCAGTTTCAGTTCATATATGTCTTCCCAGGATTTTCTGAAGTCCTCTGTTTGTCATCTCTTATAGTACAATAATATTCCATTACATTCATATACCACAACTTGTTCAGCCACTCCAGAATTGATGGTCATTCCCCTGATTTCCAGTTCTTGGCCACACAAAAAGAGCTGTTTATAAATATTTTTGTACATGTGGGGCTTTTTCCCTACTGTTACTCTTTTAAACTGGACCTTGAATTTTCTTTTTCTATAGGGAACTCCCAATGAGGAAAATTTTCATTTACCAATGCAGATTGGCAAGTCAAGTTAAGCCAAAAAGTATTTGTTACTGCTTATTTCTTAAGCAGCTGCCTACTGTATGCAGGCTACCTTTCCTGGTGTTAGAGAAGAAGCAAAGCAAATAAGATGTGGTCCCTCATTTCCTAAAGTTTAGTCTGATAAATTAATCAAGAAAGAATTTCTTGGCTTGCTGCCTAGTGTGATGTCTTCTATTTCATGCTGTCCCTCTATTTCCTTTCCTGTTCCCTAAACATTCCAGGACTTGGTGAGCAGTTTATAAATTTATAATCTTAAGGAGTCACCCAGCAGACTGAAATGTTGCCCAGGATCACCCAGTAAATACATGTCAAAGGTGGGTCTTGAACCTATAACTTTCTTACTTGGAGATTAGCTTTCAATCCACTACACTTATAATATGATTAAAGAGTAATAATTAGGAGTCAAAAATACCAGTGAAATATATCTAAGGTTTGACTTACTTACTTAAAATCTGATTGGAAAAATGAGCATTTATGTGATCAGAACATACTGGACAGAGAAGTCTTGTCACATCTTTAAAATTCCTGCTGCCAGTGTTCTACGATAAGAGAGCGTTCAAGTTTCTTTAGTGGCTGCTAATCTTTTAGCAGAGTGCCCTGTGAAAAAACAGTTCTCTTTTTAAAATGAACAACCCAGATTGAGAAATAAGTGAGCAAACTGTGGTAAAGTGATGAAAATCAAGAATTCAAAGGAACTTGGGAAGTCCTCTATGAAATGATGCAAAGTGAAGTGAGTGGAACCCAGAGAATGATTTCCATTATGAAATAATAATATAAATGAAAACACGACTGGATAACTTCAGAACTCTGATGAAGATAATGACCAATCCTTACTTTAGAAGTTTGATGGCGAACAATGCCTTCTACTTTCTGAGAGAGGTGGTGAACTACAGGTGTGGAACAGGGCTTACATTTTCAGACATGATTTGTCTGGCTTGATTACATTTAATCCTTACATCAAAGGATTCAATTGAGGGGCAGGTTGCACTGAGTAGTAAGAGTGATGTAGATAAAAAAGGAAGCAAAACATATTTTTTAAAAATAAATGCTCTAGTTTAACCAGAAAGAAAAAGAAAGAAATTAAGGAAGGGAAGAAAGAGGAAATAGCTCAGCAGAAGTGGGCTGAAAGGAAGAGGAGACAAAAATAGAGCAGTGGTAATGATTTAAAAGTCATCAGATAATGAAGAAATGGAATAATGCACTGAAGAGCAAAAAAAAATGTGCAAAGTGAAACTCATGAAACTGGAAATTCTATACCACAAACTGTCAGCTCTATGTCTCACAGCAATACTTGATTTGTAGGTAGTTAGCTTGAATTTCTATTCATTGAGGTTCTGATTACCTGAACACACGTGGCAGTACGGTCTTGGCAGGTGTATTTGAGTGGTGAGCATCATCAAAGACCAGTTAAGAGTCCTCTTACTGACCTGTCTATACTGTCAGAATTTCTCAGGATTTGGGGCATCAGCTCCTCAGTCTGTCAGCCAACACCTTACATTGAGTGACCCCCTGAATAAAATCACTTATTTACAAATGTGTGGGGACAGGAAGAAGACATGATTCATGCACTTGGAGGGCTTTCTTCCTGTTTAATGGAGAGGTATAATCTCCTCTTTTAGGATTCTTCTAGTCTGACAGAGAAATAGTCCCTACCCACTGCTAACTCCCAGTCTAATGGAGAAGCTATGATATCACTGCCTGAATGAAATATTAGCAAAGGGGGTAGTCCCCAAATGCTTTGGTCCTGTTTAGGAGTGCCATAAAATGGCAGACAGGTGATTAACCTGCTCAGGAATGAAAACCCCTGAAGCAAAAAGTGGGAATTAATTCTCAGGAGACATAATTAGCAGAAAGTTTCAGGCTGTGCCTACACATGAACTGGATTGAAAAACAATGAACTGGATTGGAAAAACAACCAGTCAAATTAACTCCAATAGCTGGTTATTAAAATAAAATTAAAAAAAACCAATCAGTTGAATTCAGTTCTAATAAAAGTAAGCTCTATAGGGGATAGAGTGCTGAGTTTGGCATTAGAAAGACTTAGATTCAAACCATGCCTCTCTTACTTGCTGTGTAAGTGACCCTGGGCAAGGCACTCCAAATTTATGAACCTCAATTTCCCCACTTGTAAAATTTCTGAGTCACATAAGAAACAAGATGGTAGACTAGACACTTTCTCTGAACCCCTCAACCTCTCAGACCTCTTTAAATCAGACATTATATACAAAAGATAAAACAACTTCAGGAATGTCCATGGTCTAGGATACCCAGATTCTAAAAGAAGGTAGCAACAACAAATCCAGAAATGGCTGTTCACTGACTCTTCATTCACTAAACACCCCTCCAGACACCCCATGCACCCAGCAGGAAGGTTTGCACTAGAAGACCCAAAGACAAGACACAGGCTTACATCCAAACCATACCATCTTTCCAGTGTTGTAGAGACCCCAGCTCCAGACTGTAGATATTTTCTCAGGCCTTAAGAGTCAGCTTGGCTACAATCCTTGAAGAGCAAAAGCCAAAAATGAATACCTTTGAAGCTTTGATTGTATGAAGAATGCAGAGAAGATAGTGATACTAGATGATTATAGAGGTCATGAACCAGGGAATGAGGGTGTAAAATCAACAGAAAGAGAGGATGGATCATGAAGAGAGTGGGAAAAATCCTTTTTGGAGAAGGACAAAAAGAGTCAAATTTAAAAAGTATAGAACAGACCTAGCTGAAGGGGGAGAAAAAGGAAAGGGGAATTTATTTGACTGAGAAGAAAAAAAGGGAAGAAATGTTTAGCCAAATAAAAGCAGGAGAAAGGACAAAGCATTAAGAAAAAGGCTTACAAACAAGAAGGGAGGATCAGGGTGAGGGGAAGGGATCCAGTGGGAACAGGATCACCTTAACAAAAGATTAAAGTAAATAAAGGAACATAATACTATGTTTATAGCAAAAGAGGAGAAAAATATATTGACTTAAAAAATTTTAGACACAGATGGAGGAAAATATAAACCCAACTAATAACTTTAAATGTGAATGGATTAAACAATCCAATAAAATTAAAAAGAGTGACAGATTGGATAAGAAAGCAAAACCCTACAATCTGTTACTTACAAGAAACACATTTTAAAAGAAGAAAGATATACACAAAATAAAATTAAGGGGATGGAAAATAAATTTACTATGTATCAAGTGAATCCAAAAAAGCAGTTGCCATCATGCTATCAGATAAACAGAAACAAACATTCAAAAAATAAAAAGGGATAAACAAGGAAACTGAATTATGCCAAAAGGAATCATAGACAATAAACCAATACCAGAAATAAACTTATACTCTCCAAATCACATATTATCCTAATTCATAAAGAAAACACTGAGCTTCAAGAAGACATGGAAAGTAAGACAGTAGTGTGACGAATGGGACAGAAAAAGAAAATACATATTTCTCTGCACTACATGGAACTTTTACAAAAACTGACCATGTACTAGGGCACAGAGATATTTCAAACAAATGTAAAAAGGCAGAAATAGTAAAAAAAGAAGACCTATAGTAATTACCTCACAGGACTTTTTGGAGGTTCTAATGAGATTATGCTTCTAAATTAGTGCTTTGTAGATTTTATAAAATGCTATATAAATGTTCATATTTAAATGTTCTAGAGTTTGATAAAACTTTAATTTAAAAAAATAGGAAGAAGTTTTAAGGCTAAATTTAGTAATTCAAGTATTAGTAAGTAAAACAGGATGGCTTATTAGTCAGTCAATAAAGATCTACTTATTTAGCATCTTCCATGTGCTGGTTATTACACTAAGCACTGGATATATAAAAAGAGGCAAAAGACTGTCCCTGCCTTCAAGCTATGCACAGTTTATTGGGAGAGACTACAAGCACTCATTATACACACAGATATGCAAGCTATCTACAGGATAAATAGGAAACAATTGAAAGAGTGAAAGCACTAGAATTAAGAGGAGTTGGGCAAGACTTTCAGTAAAAGATAGGACTTTGTCATCACATCTCTGTAAGGAGGGTGTATTCAGAATAGGGTGCTAACTGACAGGCTGAGGGATTGGAAAGGAGGAGACAACAGCTAAAAAGTTGGAAATGGAAACTTACAGTAGTTCTTTGGGTCAGTTCCAGCCTCACTTAATAAAGAGCCCATAGCCTCCATCTGATAGCTATTAAGGAAAGGGAGCTAAAAGAATTATTGGTTATGTTCTAATTTCACATGTCCACCAGACAAGTTCAAGCAAGAAAACTGGAAGGACTCTTAGTATCATTACCCAGAAGTATTGCAAATATAGAAAGAGACCTAGTCATTCAGGAAGCCTCAAGGTCCTTCTCTCCTGCAGAGTCTGCTCTTAGATTTAAATGGGGACTGCCTGGAAGAGTTCTCATCTTGGTGGAGATACACACGTACATACATACATACATACATACATACATACATACATACATACATGCATACATGCATGCAAACACACACACAATCTTGGACACTACTTTAAAAAATGAAAACAACATCAATTGAATTTCATAGAGAAGGGAGGGTCTTTTCTAGGTGCTAGACAAATAGAATGAGTTCTCAAAAGGACTTAGAAAATAAAGTTGAATAGTTAACTAATTACATTTAGACTAACTAAATGAAGGACTGACTATCCCAGGGGTGTGGAATATGCAGCTGTACTATATGGCCAAAAGCTGGGAGAAAGAGATTTGGTGAGGAGGAAAAAAATGCTAGACAGGGACCTAGAATCTGAGAAACCTACTGGGTCGAACCAATGAGGAGTCATCAATTTGATCTAACATTAAATGATAGGAAAAGCATCATTTTTTTTTTTTGCTAGGTTAACTTTCAGAAATAGAATCATAACTTGCTAAAACTGGGAAGGGATTTAGAGGTTATATATATGTAGCCTACTTGCCCAAAGGTCTGAGCATGTCACCCTTTCTCCCCCACTCCTATTCAATAAACTTCAGTAGCTCCTTTTATTACATCCTGGATCAAATATAAAATCTGTTTGGTTTTTAAAGCCTAAGCCCTTCACAACCTAGCACCTTCCCTCCTAAATAGTCTTCTTCCATTTTATTCCCCTTCACTTCATCTGTGATCCAGGGACACTGACCTCTCTGCTATTCCTCTTACAGGACACTATTTCCCTAATGCAAATACTTTCATGGGTTGTCCCGTATGCCTAAAATGTTCTTCATCTCTGCCTCTTAGCTTCCTTAGCTTCCTAATTTCTTGAAGAAATTGGGAAATCCTCCTTAATCATAGTGCCCTTCCTTCTAAGACTACTCCAATTTTTTATATTTGTATTTGTACACAGTTGTTTGCATGTTGTTCCTCTCTCATTAGATTTCGAGCTTTTTCCCCCCCACCTCTGTGTATCCTTAGCACTCAGCACAGTATCAGGCATGTAGCAGGTCCTTAAGAAATGCTAGTTGACTGCCTGACCCATCTCCACCTCTTGAGGAAACTAAGACCCTGAGAGAAGTGATTTGATTGGGGTTGTTTCTTTTGATTCCATTTAAGGAAAAACTGCAAAAAAGATTCCAGTCCTGAGTTCTCCTGCCTTCTTAGTATGGATATAGTCCAAACAAAGGTCCCATATGTAGCCAAGCTACCTAGGGAGAATGTTCTGTAAGAAGAGACTGAAGGAATGTGGGCAACTGGATAGGGGTAGCTTAGGGGGAGAGGTGGGGAAGAGAAAGGGTGTAGAAGCATCTATAAATACGTGACAGGCAACAAATATAGGAAAAGCAGGAGACCTAGAAATGAGGGTGAAGGAAAGGAGTAAGGGAACATTCAGATATGAAAGACCGGTGGAAAGAAATGTTTATTGAGTACTCCTAGGCTCTTTGTTAGGTGTTGCCAGGAGTAATTTGAAAGACACAATCATTTTCCATTCTGAAAAGATAAAGAAAAAAGAAGCGAGAGGAAAGAAACAGATATAATGGATACATGATCATAACACATGCTCTACCCTAACTCACAGGGTTGTCATGAGAATCCATGGAGATCCTATGTGTAATATGGTGCCCTGGCAGGATAATGATATGATTATTATTCTAGAAGTCAAAAGAATTGGATTTTGCTGCTTTTACTCCCACTGCTGCCCTTCTTGCTCCCTAATCATCATCACTAGTTAACAGCTATGGGCCTTGATGCCCTCTTTTACAAAATGGGATTAATAATGCTTGATTTGCTTGCATACAGAGATTTAGACCACACTGATATCTTGAGATCTCTTCCAGTTATAAAACCTGATTCTTTTAAAAGTTATATGTACTCTATAAATTCAATGAATTATTATTGTTATAAATCAAGAAGTTCCTAATACTTCCCCTACTTATAAGTTACTTTATATTCTCAGTCTTCTTCATATCAACCAACAAAGTATTAATCAAAGCCTACTATTAAAAAGGAGACAGAGTAGTCAATAGAAAGCTTGCCTCCATGTCAAGAAAACTTTTAGAATTCCAGTCGTGCTTTGGACACATACTAGTGATATGATCCTCGGAAAGTCACTGAACCATCCTGTACCCCTGTAACCTCTCTAGGAAGGAAGGAAGGAAGGAAGGAAGGAAGGAAGGAAGGAAGGAAGGAAGGAAGGAAGGAAGGAAGGAAGGAAGGAAGGAAGGAAGGAAGGAAGGAAAGAAGGAAACAAGTAATTATTAAGCACCTATCATGTGCTAGGCATTGTGCTAAGCATTTTACAAATATTATCTAATTTGATCCTCACAACAACCTTGGGAGTTAGTTGCCATCATTATGGCCATGTTACATTTGAGGAAACTGAATCAAGTGGTGGTTAAATGATTTGCTCAGAGTCATACAGCTAGTAAGTATTCAAGACTGGATTTAAACTCAGGTCTTCCTGACTCCAGGCTCAAAACTCTATTCCTGGGGTGGGGAACCTGTGACCTGGAGCTCTAGGTCCTCAAGTAAAGTTTGGACTCAGTCAAAGGGCCACACTTGGAGACCCAGAGGGCTACATATTGGTTCCAGTCTGCAGGTTCCCTACCCCTCCCTATTCACTTGGCCACCTAGCTAGTTTTTTGATGACTGTGTTTTCCAAAGAGGGGGCACTGGGCTGATCCCATAGTGGCCATAGACTGACCCTAAGGAGTGTCACAGTGTGAGAAAATGGGTTATAACTCCCACAACCCAAGTTAATCAATGGACTTGTCTCCAGTGCAATCATACCTACTGGGATTCCTAACACTCCCCCCACTACCCTTAATTCTTTTATTGTATACAATCCCAAATCCCCTCAATCTGAGCCATATGGCAGCCCCTGAGAGCAGTTATAAACTAACTCCTTTCTGGACACCCAGAGAGGCAACTGTGTAGGTCCTGTTCTGAAAATCCCCCTGCCCTCAGTTTGTCCAGCTTGACCCCCTTCATAACCTCCCAGAGGACAGGTAGACTCAGTGGTCCAAGACAGTGCCTAGTAAAATGCCTCCCTCTTTTTTGCTTTGAGTAGAATGAGTCATATAGGATGAACAAACATAAGTTGTGAGCTACTTGGAAGACCTCATTATTTTACCTTCTCCCCAGGACTCATCCTTTTCCCAACTTCTCCTTTATCTTCAAGTGTACCACCATCCTTCCAGTCACTTAGATTAGAAATCTAGGTCTCATTCTTGACACATCACTTTCCTTTCCTTCAATATCTAATCAATCTGCATATTTTGTTTCTCTTATACATCTATTGATTCTGTTCTCTCTTTGCACGTACGTAGCCACTACCTTAATTCAGTCCCTCATTAACTCTCTCCTGGTCTCCAGTAGCCTCTTAATTAGTCTCCCTGAATCAAGTCTTCCTTCTCCCATCTTTTTTCCACAAACTGCAAAAGTGATTTTCTTAACAAAACACTCCTTTATTCAATAGGCTACAGTAGCCCCCTATTGACCCAAGAGTCAAATATTTCATCTTTATCTCATCCTTTGAAAACATCTGTTACATGTTTTGTAATGTACATAATAAACACAATAATAAAATATACAATTTATAAATAAATATATACATATTGAGGGTATGTATTTTTTTTTTACTGGTAGAATTATTTCATTAAAGCAGCTTTTAGGTTTTTTTTATCATTTCTATAACTTTATCATTTGTATAGCTTTTTCAGTTTATCTTGTTCTCTAATTTTTAATTTCTCCTTTCTTGTACTTATCTTACATTTCTCTACTTGTTGGCTTTCTAATTTTCTAAAATGCAAATTAAGTTCATTGTTTGTAAGAATATGACCTGATCCCCACTTCCAACCCAGGGCTATTTTGGTTATATCCCAGAAATTTTGCTGCATTGTTTCATCAATATCATTTTCTTCTGCACAATTATTAATTGTTCTTTGACATACTTATTATTTGGGATTTTATTGTTTCTCCATGGGAGTCTCTGTGTCTTGTTTGTGTTCTCTGGACTGATAACTCTTTTTATTGTATTTTGGTCTATAAAGGATATTCATTTACTATTTCTGCCTTTTTCCCATTTGTTTACAATACCATGTTCAATTTCTGTAAAAGTTCCACATGGTGCTGGTAAATACATATATTCTTTAAGTATTTCCATTTAGGAGATGCCAAAAAACTTTTAGTTTTAATTCCTCCAATAATTTGTTTGATTTGATAGTTTTGTTTTTGATTGTCTTTCTGTTAGATTTGTCCAAAATAGAACTCTTCTGCCACAGTTATATTACTCTTTATGTCTTCCTGTAGTTCAGTTAATATTTCCCTCATGAATTTAGACATTAAGTCTTTTGGAGCAAAGAAGGTTAAGACTGATGTTGATTTGTTGTCTAGAGTTCCAGCATAATGTAGCCTTCTTGTTTATCTCTTTTTATGTTATGATTTTTGTTTTAGCTTCATCTGATAGCATGATTGCAACCCTTGCCTTTAGAGGTTGACCTCTAATGCAGAGCAAAATTTATTCCAGTCCATTTTATTCTCTGTCTTTGTTTCTTAGTTTAGTTTCTTGTAAGAAATAAATTGTAGGATTGTTTTTTTCTCATCCAATTTGTCACTCCTTTCATTTTGTTGAATTGTTTAATGTGTTGATATTTAAAGTTATGAGAATTAGGTTTATATTTCCCACTATTTTTAATAAGTAATAATATTAATCTAATATTGTATCTAATTAGTTTTAATTTTTTAATTTAAGATTATTTTTTTCTTTTATCCTGTAAAGACAACACTTTATTACTTCAGTTATTTTAGCTTAATACACTTTTATATGCCCTATATCCATTGACTTTCTTCCCCTCACCCTCAAGCTTCTTCTCTCCATTTGTTATCTCTTTCTCTCATTTTGGAATTTTGCTTAACTTATTAGTTTCTTTTTTTTTGCCTTTTATCTACTGATTTAACTTCCCCTTCTTTTTCTTTTCATTTTCAAGTAAGTAGTCAAGTGAAATCCCTCTTCTCCTTTTCAACTGATTTTGTTTATTAAGTTTTAAAATTTCATTTTCTGTGCCTTTTTTTAAAAGGAATTCTTTCTATCATTCTCTTCATCATTTCTCTTCCTCTTCTATTTATTCTAGACTTTTATCCTTTGATTCATGGTGCTTGTAATTATTTAAGCTTTCTTGAATCTCCGTATACCCCATGGGATTAACATTTCTAAAGTATTAACTTTGAGTTCCTTCTTCTAAACAATTTTTGTTATTACTCTATAGATCTTCCTACCTGACTCCCTTTGTCTTGTGCTACACACACACACACACACACACACACACACACACACACACACACACACACATACACACACACACACATCTAATTACTGCTTAGGATAGAAAAAATATTATCCCATCCTAGAAATTTTCTTATATCCTTGATTGTTATATCTCATTACTAACTTTTGACCTCTCCACACTCATTTTTTCCCATTTGCTACAAAATCTTGCTGGGTACATGTCCTTTCACTCCCTTGGGTATCAGTTTTCACAAGGAACTCTTATTTAGCTTCTTCAGAGGCAGGATGAGTGATCTCCCTAAGCCCTGAATCCCCACTGATTATGTCCCTTATATTGTCTCCATGTCCCTTCATAGAATATTTCTCCTCTTCCATGGAAGTGTTCATTAGTGGTACCTCTCTCCTATCACTGAAACAAATATGTCTCCTTTCTTTTCCCCTCTCCTCACTTCAGTCCCTCCCTTTGCCTCCTTACTCATTCTCCTGAAACCTCTTTTCTTCCTGAGAGACTATGGAGGTGTTTTCCCTTGTTCCCTGCCTAAAGGCTCTCTTCTGGACCCTCCTGGCTTTAGAGTGACTATCAATAGTAACTGTTGCTGTTTCCCTCCCAGCCTGATGTCTTTCTTTTCTTTGCCTCAATAAAGGGGCCAAGCCCTGACTACTTCTTAAACAGGCCTGTTCAATGAATGGGCATAACTCTAAGTGAGTACCTGCATAGACCTTGGCTTAAAGGGGCCAAGGTCTCCCAGTGCATCCTGGGTCATCTCCAGTCACCCTGAGGAATATCAGGTGACTGGATTCAGATGGCTCTGGAGAAGAAGTGAGGCTGGTGACCTGCACAGCCCTCCCTCCCTCAAAACAAAGTCAAGTACAAGTCATGTCATCATTTCTCTGATGGCATGGTCTTCTTCAGCAACGAAGGACAACCACAACAACAACTCTGGATACAGATTGCAACTTACTTCCTATGTCCTTTGTCGTTAATTTGGCTGTAATAGTCAAAAGTACTTATTCACTCAAAGTGGTTCTTAAGACAATATGGCTGTTACTGTATATAATGTTCTCTTGGTTCTGTTTATTTTCACTCTTCATTATTTCTTAATTTCTTAAAATGTCATATAATACATATACATACACATTATGTATCTGTACAAAATATATACTAATATATGTCATTTAATAAGTATGTCAACATATATTTATATATACAGGCAGCATATGTGATATGTGTATATGCATACATGTATATATATTATATATAGTATACACATATATGTATATGTCAGAACACAGTTAAACAGAAACATTTTTAAACAGTTAAACTTACAGCATCTAACTACTGCTCCAAAATTTCCTATAAAGCTGAGAAGCTTGAAAAGATTCAGGATTAAGGGAAAGGAGAGAAAGTGGAAAAATACTTCATAGTGAAGAGGCAGTGGTCAGAAGAAAGGGGGACTTTATTGCATGGCCCCCAACCACAAGTAGAATGAGAAGGATTTCTCTTTCTTTTCCTGCACCTACCCTGGAACATGAAGGTGTGTGAAGCAGTGCTTTTTTCTATGGGATGTTTGGGATAGTGAAAGGGTGGGGGTTGGGGAAGATTTGCAGAAACATCTGGCTCATGAAATCAGAGTTCTAAAGGAAATTCCATCTGTTAGGAAACCCCCAATACAGGGCAAACAATGATATGAGTTCCCTTTAATTTTTTTCCTGTTGTTCTCAAAATGCTATCTAGTGATCTGCGTTCCTTTGAATTATTGCTTTCCTGTATGTAAATACACATATATCTAAGAAATATAGCATCTTGAAAGGAAATGATTGTCAGGCGGAAAAAGAAAGAGTTTGTGATTGTAGATGTTTACACTGAGATGAGTCTGAGGTCAAGATGTATCACCTGGGAGAATGGCAAAGCGTCACAGAAGTCAAGTAATCTTTAGACTTGTATGAGAATAGAGAAACATTTGTTGGGCACTGGGAATACAGGAAGAAAAATGCAAACTCACAAGTCATTCAACTTCAAATTATTCACTCCCTTTTCTGCACTTGTGAACTAATATGGTGTTTATCAACAACTCATTTCCAATGGAAATATCCTGACTTTTTAAAATTCATATCTGCTTGTTAATTATGCCCTAAGTAAATTTGTTGTGTTAATTGTATCTGAAAGCATTGAAATGTAAATATATATATTTTTTAAAAAGCATGTTGGAGCAGGAAGTTGGTTAGTCTGGCTAAGCATCGGAAATGTTCCTGAAGTTAGGAGCAATTGAATGATACCTTTGTTTGTTAACTCAGAGAAGTGACCAAAAGGTATCCTGTACCAGGTTTGAGAATTATGCTTGTGGGTTACCCTCCACTGAGGACTTTGAGTTGTCATTGTAGCATTTGAGACTTGACTGATCAAAAATAAATGACTACATGCCGTGGAGAATGGGTTTTTCTACAATGAAAGCACTGTAAAAGACAAAGTGTCCCTAATTATTGCCCGCCTTCGCATTTGTTATATCCTCACTTTGCCTACCACTAAGATTCTGGGAATTTTTAACTACAGCAATTATCATTGACATACAGCATTGAGATTTATAAAATTCTTTTTACATGTGGTACATCATTTGATCTTCACAATAAAGCTGTTGGGTAGATGCTGTTATCCCTATTTTTTCAATAAAGAAAACTGAGGTTCAGAGAGATAAAGTGACTTACCCAGGAATTCAGAGCTAGTAAGTGAGTCAGTATTTGAACTTGGGTCATTAGTCCAATATTCTATCCACTGTAACACCTAGCTGCCTCTAGATTCTTGCCTTTTTTTTTTTTTTTGGTATTATAGACCCCTTTGTCAGTAAGGTGAAACTATTGGATCTTTTCTCAGAATGCTTTTAAGTACCTAAAATAAAATACATAGGATTACAAAGAAAGTAATTGTATTGAAATACAGTCATTGAAACATTTTTAAAGTATCTTCACATATCTCAGGTTAAGAAACTTTGCTAAAGAACAGATTCTGCTAATGGATTAATCAGATAACTTGTCCTCTTGCAAAAATGTTTCTCTTTCCAGGAGTTTTGGGAGCTTCTAAATATACCTCCAAGGTTGGTGAGATAAAGTTTGTTTTATCAAAGATATACCCAGGATCATAGACTTAGAGCTGGTAGATTCCATGGAGGTTATCTAGCCTAACCCCCTTATTTTATGGATGAGGAAAATGATTCCCAGAACACTTAAGAATGGTCTTATTCCCAATTGACCTATATTAGAAAACTGATTCCCTCCTCCCTCCCCCATTCCCCATCCCTAACCCTTGTTCCCTACCCCGTACAAGATGCCTAAAGGGAGAGGAAAATACAGGCACAACATATTGTTTCCACCGCCAATTGTTCCTGGGTCAACATGCAGGAAAGTCACAGAGAAACATGCCCTTCTTAAGAAAGTTTACCAGGGAGCCTGAATAAAGCAGCCACACCCTTCCTCCCTGTGCCCCAGAGGCTTTTCTCTGAAAACAACTGATTCTGCCAAATGACTCCACAGTTGTGGATTATTTAATTATCCACTGGCATCAGTCATCATTCTTACTCCTTCCATTTCCCAGTTATAGCCTTCTTCAACCTGGCAATAATTGCAGCACACTACAGTCCTGCTGGGGCCAACTAAACTGGTGTTCACAGTCCTAGTGTAATGAAAAGCTAAATGGGTGGCCACAGGCTCTACTGCTTCCCCTAGCCAAGGTGCTGACGCCAGGAGACCAAATGGCTCAGCCCAGTGAAATTGTGCATGCCTTTTATACAAAAAAGATCCCTTGGCATGACTAATGGCTCATATTTCAGATACCTTGGCACATTGGTAGGAGAAAAACTTGGACTCAAGTGGGTTTTTCATTGCCTTTCAATCTCACACAAACTACTCTGTAAGCATGAGGCCACCACCTAAACAATCCATTCTAGAGACAGACCAGGAAACTCCTTTATAGACCCAATAGCTCTGACAAGTTCTTCTCAGTTGTTTCTTGACAAATGATCATAATGACTGGAGCTAGAGGAAGAGAGTTGAAGAAAAGGGGGAGAGGATGAGAGAGCTGTAAATACAATTTTAAAAAATATTTCTCAATTTTCCTCACTTGAACTAACACAACACATCCCATCTTGCCAAGTTTTGTCTTTCCTATCACCGAGATATACATTATATGCATTCCTTTCTCTCCTGTACTCACACAGATTCTAAACTGGTGCAGACAGTCATCACCTCCTGCCTGTACTACTACAATAGCCTGCAAATTGGTCTCCCTGTCTGCAATCTCTCCCCACTTTAATCCATTGCCACTCAGCTGCTAGTCATTTTTCTAATGCTGTACTCATACCATGTCTCTCCCCCTGCTTCTCATGCCTCTCTATTACCTCTAGAATCAACTAAAAAAAATCTTCTGTTTAGCTTTTCACAGCCTAGCCCCTTCCTAATTTTCCAATTTTCTTACACTTCATTTTCTACCACATATGGTCCAGAGTCGCCGACTTGCTGTTTCTGGAACACAACATTGCATCTCCCAGCTCTACCATTTCATTGACTGTCTTCCTTGCCTGCAGTGCTTTCCTCCAGCACCTCAATTTCCTGGATTCCTTCAAGATTCAATTCAAACCTCAACTTCTCCAGGAAAGCTTTCCTAGTGCCTTCCCTCTGAGATTACCTTCTATTTACATTGCTTATATATCTAGTATGGAAATTTTTTCATGTTGTCTCCCTCAGTTAAGATGTGAACTTCTTGAGTGTAGGGACCATGTGTTGGTCTTTCTTTGTATCCACAGCACTTAGTCCAGTTTTTGGCATGCAGTAGAAGTTTAATTAATGCTTGGTTACTTGACTATTGATGGAAGCTCAGAAAGATAGTTTGGAAAGAATGATAATGAATTTGACTTAGGACATCTCCAGAATATGCAATTTGAAATGTCTAATAGGGAGTGGGTGATCTGAGACTGAAGTTTAAGGGAGACATTGAGAGTGATTAAATAAATCTTCAATTTATCAGCATAGAGATGGTAATCAAACCTATAGGAACTGATGAAGTTATTAAGAGAAAGTATAGATAGAGAAGAGAAAGAACCCCAGGACAAAGTCTTAAGGAACACTCATAGCTAGGAGGCTTGACCTGTATGATACCAGCAAAGTAAATTGAGAAGAAGCAATTATGCAGATAGAAATGAAAGGCAGATGAAAGAAGTATCATGGAAAAGCCAGAAAGCAAAGATTATCTAGAGGAGAGGGTACTCAACATGCCAAATGCACCATATAGGTTGACAAGAATCTGAGCTGGAAAAAAAAAAGAAACCTTAAAAAAATCAGATCGAACAATTAAAAGATAATTGGTAATTTTGGATTGAATTCAGGTAAATAATGAGCTAAGCAGCCAGATTGCAATGGGTTGAGGAGTGAGAGGAGAAAATGTAAGTATAAAATTTATCTAAGAAAAAGAGGAAAAATACAGGTTGACAGTAAGCTCCTAGAAAGCAGAGATTTTTTTTTGGCCTCCTTTTGTATCTTCTTCTTTTAGCCTGACATGTAGTAGGTACTTAATAAATGTTTGCTGATTTATTGAAGGATGGGGGAAACACTTTTTTAGATAGCAGGGAAAAGATTAATTGATAGAGAGAGGTTGAAGATTAGAGAGAGTGAATGATTAAGGTTGCAAGCTGCTAAAGAAAAAAAGAAAGGATGAGATCAAGTGTGCATGTAGATGGATTGGCCTTGGCAGGAAGGAGGGTCACTTCATTGCCAGTTGGGGAGAGTGGAAAGTCTTGTCAATGAGTTTTGAGATGAAACAGAGAGAAGAGGGAATGTTGAATGGCTTTAATTTTCTCAGTAAAGAAAGTGACATGGTTCTTAGCTGGGACAATAAGGAGGGGAAGGGGTTGGAGGCTTGGGGAGATGAGGAAAGATTTGGAGTAATTTTTCTGTTGAGTAACTTAGAGAATTGGTTAGGGAAAAACTAAAAGAACTGCCACACTGAACTGAGAGTCTAGTTTAAGTATACAACATGAATTTGTGATTTCCTCCACTTCTTCTGCTCATCAACACATGAGTGGGAGCCAAAGAAGTACATGGTAGTAAGAATTGAAGAATAAGGTATGTTGTTAATAAGAAAACAAAAAAGAAAATCTCTAAAGTTGAATGCATTTAATTGTACTCAAATTTACAGTGATAATCAGAAAAAAATTCAACAATCACAGATTTTAGATAGAAAACGAAAACTTTCCATCTAATTACATTTTCCATAATGCCAGAGACCAAGGAGCCATGCTTATAGAGAAAATTTGCCAAGATATATCATAGGATCATAGATTTAGAGCTGGAAGGGACCTTAGTCCACTCTCTCATTTTACAAGTGAAGAAATTGAGTTCATTATTTCCACCCCATTTCCAACTTTATGTGTTGTGTCAAGCTTCTTGAGGTATGTGACAGCCTCGTTTGTTTGTATTTGTATCCCTGATGCTTAGCACAGTGCCTGACATGTAGTGAATGCTTAATAAAATACTTTTAAAATTAGTTTATTCCAAGGAACTAGTTAAGAGAGAGAGGAGCAAGTGCAACTAGGCTGGTGAAGTCCAGAGTTTGGAAAATCCAATAAGAAAGGTAAGAAAAGTAGGCCCTAGGAGCCAAAAAAAGATCCAGAGTCAACAAGATTGGATAAGGTTAAGAGAGTCAACAAGAATTCAGAGATCAAGATCATGACCTTTGATCATATCTCACAGGTAGTTTCCTCTCAGTCCTGTTTTCATGTTTCTTGTCAAGAATGATCTTCTATAGACTACTATGTGCTGGTTCTTTCAAAAAGAAGTAAAAATCAACAAATGAGGTCTGTGGCTAGATGAGACTGGTCCACCAAGGCTCATTGACCTCACAATCCAACTGGAACAATTCTTCCTCAACATAGAATCTAAACATTTCTTATTCTAGGTTATTCTAACAGGATAGCTTGGAAGGATATTGAATTTCTACATCATATTTCTTATTTGTACCAGATTTAATGATTAAGTCAAATTGATCTAGTGGGCAGAACATAGACTGATAGAGTCAGAACACTTGGGTTTAGATGCTAGTTCTATTTCTTCCCACCAATATGGCCTGGGTAAGTCACTTAACCTCACTAGCTCTTGGTGTCATCTATAAAAATGAGAGTACTAGACAATTTGTTCACTTAACCCCTGAAACCTATGTGTATCTAGTGGTAGGCCTCATTTTAAACTAAATGCCATCAGTATCAAAAGACTTGCTTCAAATCACTTGGGTCAAACCACAAGGTGAAATCTTAAATTTCAGCTGACTCCTTTCTCCATAATGCCATGCCATCTTTCTTTTTTATTTTATTTTATTTTTCATTTTTAACACAGTTCATATCACATAAAACAATTCCAACTTTTGGTCAGGTGATACTTCTTTTTAAAGCATTTACAATATAGACCACAAAAGAATTTTTTTTAAACACTAACCAACTGAGACACAAATAATATTTATGTATGCTAACTTCACAAGCCCTTGACCTGATTGTCTCTACGGTATTGAAGTATTAAAGGACCCTAACTTGTTGTTGGTCTAAAGTCCTAAGCCTAGTAGCTTAATTTTAGACTTAACCTCGGATGTTCCCCTGCCAACAATCTATAATTTAATAGATCTAGTATTAAGCTTACAAACCTTTTGACTGCAGGAAATTGCCACCAAGAGTAAGGACATTGCAGGGATGCAATATCTCCCCATCTTCATGTCAATTCCAGGCAGGATTAGATTGTCCACTTGCATTCAGTCAGGCTTAAAGTCTGCCAGGTGTCAGTGGGGAAATTGAGTCAAGAGAATCCTACCTCAGCCCAGGCTGAACAACCACTCTCCCACCCTTCCCATGAGATCACCTTTTTCAGTTCATACCAGCATCTCATAGGCTTACTGGTATCATGGATTGGAGGCTCAGACCGACTTTCTTACTCTCCATACCTAGAGTTAGACTCAGAAGAACAGTCACTTAATAGTCCCATAGTATCTTAAAATAGCAAGTTCCAATAACCAGGTTTCAAATATGATTATAGTTTCACTTTGGCTAAGAAACATCTTTTGAGGCAAGTCTTAAGTGGCTTACATGTCTTTCTGTACATGTTCTAGTTCCTGATTAAATAGCAATCATGAAATCAAATTTACCATTAAAACCTTAACTTTTCCATCAATGCCAAATTTTACCCGAGGTTACCTGCCTCTAGGAAATTTAGACTAAAATTCTTTTCCCCAAACTAAAAATGTTTTTGATTTATTCTCAGTAATTAATTCAGTCACTTGTTTTAATACTAATTGCTTTTACCTCATTTTGTAACATGTCCACTTTTTCTCCCCATCTCTCCCCTCCCCCACTTCCTAATACCTTGCATTCTGATTACCCCTTCCCTCAATGTACCCTCCCTTCTATCACATGCCATGCTTCCCTTTCCCCATCTTCTCTCTTTTCTTGTAGGGCAAGATAAATTTCTATACCCCATTCCCTGTGTTTCTTATTTCCCAGTTATATGCAATAAAAATTCTCAACATTTGTTTCTAATACAACTTCTCTAATACAACAATTACAACTTCTCTCCCTCCCTTCCTCCCTCCCTACCCATTCCCACTGAGAAGGCAAGCAATTCAATACAGAGTAAATATGTGTCATTTTGCAAAAGACTTCCATAATAATCATGTTGTATAATAGTAACTATATTGCCCTCTATCTTACTCTATCTCCCCTTATTTTTTTATTTTTTTTACTCCCTCATTTGACCTTATCCCATCCCAAAAGTGTTTATTTCTAGTTACTCCCTTCTCCCATTTGCCCTCCCTTCTATCATTCTCCTCACCCCACTTGTCACCTCCTCCTCTACTTTTCTGTAGTATAAGATAGATTTTCATATCAAATTTAGTGAGCATGTTATTCCCTCCTTCAGCCATATGTGGAGAAGAGTAGCTTCACTTTTCCCCTCTCCCCTTCTCCTTTTTCTCCTCCATTGAACAAGATTTTTCTTATCTCTTTTATGAGTTATAGTTTGCCCCATTCCATTTCACCCTTTCTCCTGCCAGTATTTTCCTCCCTCACCCTTTAATTTTTATTTTATTTTTTTGTGTGTTTGGATATCATCTCTTTTGATTCAACACAACCTGTACTCTCTGTCTACATATGTGTATGTGTGTGTGTGTGTATGTACAATCCTTCCACCTACCCAAATACTGAGAAAAAGATTCAAGAGTTATACATATTTTCTTTCCATGTAGGAATGTAAACAGTTCAGCTTTAGAAAGTCTTTTATGATTTCTCTTTCCTGTTTACCTTTTCATGCTTCTTTTGATTTTTGTGTTTGAAAGTCAAATTTTCTATATAGTTCTGGTCTTTTCATCAATATGAATGCTTCAAAGTCCTCTATATCATTGAATGACCATTTTTCCCCTGAAGTATTATACTCAGTTTTGCTAGGTAGGTGATTATTGGTTTTAGTCCCAGTTCCTTTGACTTCTAGAATATCCTATTCCAAGCCCTTAGATCCCTTAATGTTGAATCTGCCAGGTCCAGTGTTATCCTGATCGTATTTCCAAAATACTCAAATTGTTTCTTTCTAGCTGCTTGCAGCATTTTCTCCTTGATCTGGGAACTCTGAAATTTGGCCAAAATATTCCTAGGAGTTTCTCTCTTCAGGTCTCTTTCAGGAGGTGATGGGTGGATTCTTTTAATATTTATTTTGCCCTCTGATTCTAGAATGTCAGGATAGTTTTCCTTGATAATTTCATAGAAGATAATATCCAGACTCTTTTTTTGATCATGACTTTCAGGTAGTCCCATAATTTTTAAATTGTTTCTCCTGGATCTGTTTTCCAGGTCAGTTGTTTTTCCAATGAGGTGTTTCACATTATCTTCTATTTTTTCAAACTTTTGGTTTTGTTTTTTAACTACTTGGTTTATGTCATAGCCATTAGCTTCCCTGAACTCAATTCTCTCTTTCAAAGAACTATTTTGTTCAGTGAGCTTTTGAACCTTCTCCTCCATTTGGCTAATTCTGCTTTTAAAGCCTCCTTCTCCTCTTTGGCTTTTTGGACCTCTTTTTAAAGGTGTTATTTTCCTCAGCATTTTTTTGGTTCTCCTTTAACAAGCTGATAACTCACTTTTCAAGCTCTTCTGTTGCCTGAGCCCAATTTCAGTTTCCTTTGGAGGCCCTGGAGACAGGGGCCTTGACTTCCTGTGACAATATGCCTTGTTCTTCCTCATCCTAAAGGATGGGAGGAGACACCTGTTCATCAAGAAAGTAACCTTCTATGGTTTTATATTTTTTCCCTTTTTTGGGCATTTTTCTAGTCAGTTACTTGACTTCTGAGTTTCCTCTCCACAACCACCTCACCTCCAGTTCCAACAAGCCAGCACTGGGAGCTGAGATTCAGATGAGCTGCTCCAATCCCCCAGGGTCTTTAGGTGGGGGCAGGGATGCTATTCAGATCAGCTGCTCAGGTGGGGGAAGGGCCACCACACAGGGCTCATTTCCCTCAGGGGCTTTACAATGAGTCCTTCAACAATGGATTCAGGCTGCTGCTGCCCGCCTTGGGAGCCCCCATCCACTGCTACCTCTGCTGCTGCCACCTGAGGAGGCCCAAGTTACGGGGACACCTTGCTCCCCTTTTGGCCAGCTGAAAACGCCCTTCCACTGACCTTTAGAGCCTATGGGTTGAGGGATCTGCGCTGTGCTGGAGATTCTGTCCCTGAAGCCTGCTGGGTCCTGCTCCTCCCAGTGCCTCTCGGCGAAGGCTGGGCTGGGTTCTGCTCTGCGTCCAGGTGCAACAGACCTTTCCTGTCAGTCTTTCAGGTCACTCTGGGCTAGAAATATCCTCCACTCAGTTGTTCTGTGGCTTCTGCTGCTCTAGAATTTGTTGAGAATCTTTCTTTATAGGTATTTTATGGGCTGTTGGGGAAAAGCTAGTGTATGTGAGTCTTTCTACTCCGCCATCTTGGCTCCTCCCCTATGCCATCTTTCTTGCTGTTGTAATGGTGGCAATTTCTAATTAATGATTGATTTTCATGAATGTGGCCATGTATTTTTTTAATGATAACCAACTTAAAATTAATATTTTTCTCCTAAGAACTCAAGTGGTACATTCTCTTGCTGTTTTGATTTTGTATTTTGAAATCTTTTTCTAAGTCTATTCTATAATCATTTCATTCCAAGAGACTACCAGGTACATAATCAATTTAAACCCAATTTTAGGAGATGTTTCTCTTGCCAAATACTTGGTGATAACATGTATTTTCTCTGTACAGTGAATAAGAAATGAGCATCCAATGGATGCAATATCATTTCACTTGCATCTTCTCCCTCCCATATCTAAATTATAGAAGGTAAAATATGGTTTCTTGGTTGTAAAAAGGAAATCCAAAATTCTATTCTTGGCATAGAAAATTTAGGCCTGGCAGCCTTGATATGATCATATCTGTTACCTTCCAAATTAGTTTAAGCCAGAAGCTAGAGTAACAAAGGACAGAAGTTACTTTCATATTAGCATATATGTCATGTTTAATCAATCAAAGGAGAACTGTAATTACTTTGCTCTCTTCTTAAGCAAACTTTAAAGAAAGGAAGTCATGAACCTATAAAGTAAATGTCATCCTGTTTGGATAGTTATGGTTTTATAGGTAATTTGTTGCAGATTTTATTCAGATAACTTATAATTATTTCCTTTCATGCTCATCTTCAATCCTACGGGCCATTTCAGACACAAACATAAGGGCTACAGATGCAAGGAATGGATCAATGTAACAATCTAATTATTTTAATTTGCTGCACACATTACAAATCTGTTTATTAGCTTCTGGGTTACTCCTGATTGCATCAGCCACCACACAATTTTGCAAAGAAGTATTGTCTCAACCTCTAAAAGAGAAAATTGAGTGTGTAGAGAGTGTTGTTGGACACTTACAATTTGCATGAACCATACACTGAATACCTCTGGCTTTGACACTGACCAGTTGTGTGATCTTGAGCAAGTCACTCAACTTCTATTTCCTCATCTGTAAAATTAAGGAGTTAGATGAGATTATTATATAAAGTCCCTTTCAGTTCTAATTTATTATTCTTCTAAGTGGGTTAGGCCTATGACATGGTGTCTTATGTCACTCAGAAGTGTATGCTTAACTCTCTTACATTTTTGCTGGCAATTTTTCTGTTGTCTTTTTTTTTTTTTTTTAACCCTAACAAGTTAGCTGACTTGGGAATCAATGTGGTGTAGAGGAAAGAACATGAAATTGGAAGACCAGCATTTTAATTTTTTAGCCCATAAACTTGCTTTGTGACTTTGGATAAAGCTCACTCAATTGTCGTGGGCCTCAAGTTTCTTTATCTGTAGAGTGGCATTAATGACTCCTTCTCTAGCTGTCTTGCAGAAGATATTGTGAAGATTCAACAAGACAGCAGATGTGAAAATGCTTTAAAAAGTTTGAAACACTGAACACCTTTTATCTTTGTAAAGTAAGGATTTGAATGAATATCTAAAATCCTTTGACAGAGAAACTCTTTAAGTGTGAGTTAAAACTAGGGAGGGGTTGTGGGTGTGGTGGATAGTCTAAAGGAAGTCCTTAACCCGGTGTTTTTTAATAGATTTTAAAGGGCATGTAAACTTCCTCCCTTCCTTCCTTCTTTTAATTATGTCAGTATAATTGATTTCCTTTGTAAACCAATGGAATTTGTCTAGTGCATTTAAAAACATTATCCTGAGGTGTCCCTTTGCTTTCCCATACTTCCAAAGCGGTCAATGACACCCTCTGAAAAGGTGAAGAACTCCTATTCTAAAGAATCTCTTCAATGAAAGCTATGACTACACAAGAGATTGGCTGCTCAGTCTTCTCAGGAAAAGAACAAAATAAACAAATGCAGGGGTGCAGTGTGGTTCTCCTGAAAAAGTGATGGATTTGGAGTCAAAAGACCTGCTTCAGATCTTAACTGTGCTACGTACCAAGTACGTGATCTTGGAGAAGTTCCTTGATTTCTCTGGGCCTTTTATTTATACAAGTTTCTTCATTTATAAAGGGAGGGGTTAGACTACATGGCTTCTGTGGTACCTCTAACTCTAAATCCTCAAACCCTGGGATCCTAAATGGATGAAATGAGGGATGTCTCCTGTCCAGATAATAACATGCTATAGGATAATTAGCCCATCAGTATGTATCTATATCTATAGATATATATAGATATAGAGATTATGTATAAGTTGAGTATATACACACATACATATATTTGCATGCACATATATACATATACACACATACATAAGTATACAATGATATATGTATACACACATATATGTATATATCTTGGACAGACATGATGAGATGGGTCTAGAATTAAATAGAAGGGACAGAACTAGACTACATTTGAAAAATTATTCAAGTTCTGTATGTGATCCAAACTGTTTCCTGACACAAAAATCCATCTTTTTAACATGACTATTCTTCCAGTAGTATTATGTGGCTTCAAAGCATGGAATATCACAGTCTCCAAAGGATCAAATTTTGGTGACCCAAAAGGCAATGGAGAGATGCTTGGTGGACATAAGAAGCAGCACATTACCGATGGTGACTTGTGTACCAGAAGTGGCAGAAGGACATCATCCAGGAAATGCATATTCAGAAAAGGAGGTGGGCTGGTCATAGAATGAGAGCCAGAAAGTGACTAGGTAGCCCCAGGGCTGTGTTGGTACATACAGAAAGGCTACCAACCCATTGAATGGACACTGTGGAGGTGACACAAACATTAATCACACAGGGTGAGGATGGTTGTCATCTGTAATACTGGAAGGAGTGACCATATTGATTAGATCATGAATCTAGAAGCATGCTGCAAACACCCTCCTTCCAAAAATTACATAGCTGTGGTTCCATTGTTTGATATAACAAAAGTATATTTCTAATATGTCTTATGCCTAAATATTTTTTTTAAACGTTTAAAAATCTGGGAGAGGCAGAGTTGTAGAGTGACTTTGAAGCCAGAAAGACCTGAGCTCAAATCTTATCCCTGACACATGCCAATTCCTGGGCAAGTCCTTTTATCCCTCAGTGACCTAGGTAACTTTCTTTTTTTATTTATCATTTTACTTTTGTAATAAAATTTCAGTTCCAAATTCTCTCCCTCCTTCCATCCTCCCCCACCCATTGAGAAGGCAAAAAATTTGATACCCATGAAGTCACGTGAAATATGTTTCCATAAGATAGACAAATGTCTAAGAGTATAAGTTATGGTCAAGGTGACAACCTGTATTTCTGGAACAAATTTCCTCACCAAGGAGCATATCTACCAATGAAATCACAAGTCCAGCCTCTACTCCATCCCTTAAAAATGTGGACAAATGTAAATTAATATTTAATGGTAAATTGTAATAGCAAAAAAAAAAAAAGCAGTTAGGTGGTACAGTCGATAGATGTGGGCTTGGACTCAGGAAGACCTGAGTTCAAATCTGGCCTTGGACACTTACTAGCTATGTGACACTGGGCAAGTCATTTAACCCTGTTTGCCTTAATTTCTTCATCCCTAAAATGGGCATAATAACAGCACCAACTCTCTTGGTTATTATGAGATCAAATAAGATAATATTTGAAAAGCACTGTGCCTTGAACATAGTAGGTACTATATAAGTGCTTATCCCCTAACCTGTCATCTTCCTCATCAATTGCTACAATTGTTCAGTCATGACCAACTTTAGCCAAAACCCAGAAAAGAACCTGAAGATCTTGGGCCAAATCTTAGTACCGTGGAATTCTTCTCTACCTCCTGATTTCCCGGTCTTCCATTAAATCCCAAATAAAATCTCATCTTCTATAGGAAGCTTTTTACAATGCCTCTTAATTCCAGTGCCTCTCTCACTTACACCCTATTTATCTTGTATGTAGCTTGTTTGTACGTTAATATGTTTGCTTATTGTCCCCCTTGGTAGAGTATGAGGTCCTTGAGAGTAGGGACTGTCTTAAGTGTCTTTTTATATCCTTAGTGCTAAGCAAGTGCCTGGAACATAATAGGGGCTTAATAAACATTTATTGAATGAGCGATCTTCCACCTAGGTGCTCTCTCTCTCTCTCTCTCTCTCTCTCTCTCTCTCTCTCTCTCTCTCTCTCTCTCTCTCCCTCTCTCTAGTAACTGTTGAAATCAAGAAGACTAAAGGTTAAAGGCTGAAATTGCTTGGTATTTCAGTCATTTGATACTACTACTTTTCAAACTACTTCTCAGTTTGTTTTTTTCCCTCACATTTCATTCAGACAAACCAAGTTGGTTTGTTCTGTGGCCCTTCCTCCTGACACCCTCCAAAAAACCTTTTGTTTTTTGTGCCAACTAAAATCCTTTACATTCTATTTCCTGTGTCCTTGCTAGTGGCCTCCATCTTGGAGTCACACCAAACTTTGTTTTCTATTTAGTAGCTTTACTTGCTTCTTTGGGATGTAAGGGGTGTTCAGGGAGGACTAGCACCTCTGGTGTCAGGGCTTGCTGAGCCCTATTCAGGACTGTTGTAATAGCAATTTAAATGAAAAGATCTTTCCCCTTCATTAATAGACCCATACGATTTACTTAAATCACCTGGAAGCCCAAGTCTCATGTGGTAGGAGGAGCTTGCCAAACAGGTGAAACAGGAAGGATGAAGCAGAGCCAAGAAGAAGTGAGTGAAGATAGTCGGGGCAGAGGAGAGAGGATGCAAGTAGGCAGGTAGACAGGCAGGCGTAGCTCAGGCTTTTGAGTGTTTGCTTGTGAGAAATCTGTGGCAGAGGGTGGGAGGCTTGGGAATGGCTTTGCCCCCTATGGCGATAATGTGTATTGACTTCTTGGCTACCATGACAGATTTAACTTTCTGGTGTTGGGATTTAGCTTTCTGGTGTCTGAATAGATGTTTTTTTCTGCCTTCTATATGGAGAGTTTGTTATACTTTGCAATTGAGAGCTATGGAGGCATAGTCATAGTCACCACCAGCGCAATGAATATTGCCTTGGCTATACAGCTGTTCATCTTCCTTTGGTGTCCATCCATCACCCGTCTGTCACCTGTGGCTCCAAGAAGCTATAGCACGTGCAGTGGTCACACTCCAGTAAAATTGACTCAGCAGATAGGCTAAACCACATTGAGGGTAACCAATGGGCCTCAAATCTATCAGTGAGGTAAGGGATATCTATCCCAAGCATTCTCCCAGTGGAATAGGTGGATGAGAGCAATCTGCTCCAATGACCATGAAGGAGACTGACAAAAGTACTTGTGGAATGCTTAGAGTTTGTTTAGATGTCAAAGACCACAAGATCATCCACTGCATCCTGGGCTATCACCAGTCATCTTGACTTAAGTTCAGTCACTGGACTTTGATGATTCTAGAAGTAAGAGTGAGGCTGATGACTTTGTGCAACTCTGGCCTCATTAAAACCAATTCACACACAAATCAAGACATCAACCATGATGTCATTGATCCTTATTGAAAATGAAGGACAACACCTGCTTCTTTGGTTTCTACACCAGTTTTATTTAAAACAAAAATATGTCTTTCTTTGTATTGACTAATGGTTCAAATGATGCTGAACATGAATGATTCAGATGCAGATATATAATTCCAGTGCTTTAAATAGGATGCAAATAAAGTCACAAAAATGAAAAGAATAAAACGATTATTTATGAAAGGGAGATCTCTGTGCAGAACTCAAGAATGAAATAGGAAAAAGGAAAGGAGAGGTCTCCACTTCGTTAGCTATGTGTCCCTGGTAAATCAGGCTTATGGTCTGTTCTACCCCAACATTCTGGAGTCTATATAATAGTTTGACCCCCCAAATTCAATTCAACAAATACTTATTAAGATTTTGCATATACAAAGCCAAAAATTGAACTGTGCCTATCCTTAAGGAACTTAGATTCTATTTGGGCAGAGGATGGTGTACAAAATATTCATAGGAATATTTTGAGGAAATTTGAGGTAAGACAAAACACTAACAAATGGGAAAGATAGGTTTTCTGAAGATGGTGGCAACTGAGCTGAGCCTTGAAGGAAGATCAGGATTCCAAAAGATGAAGATAAGAAAAGAATATTATATTATGTAGCTGTTGAGTCATTTCAGTTGTGTCTGACTCTTCATGACCACTGTTGAGTCATTTCAGTTGTGTCTGACTCTTCATGACCACTTTTGGGGTTTTCTTGGCAAAGATACTAGAATGGTTTGCCATTTCCTTCTCCAGCTCATTTTACAGATGAGGAAACTGAGTTAAATAAGATTAAGTAACTTTCCCAAGGTCACAATACTAGAGTCTGAGTCTAGATTTGAACTCCAGTTCTCGTGACTCCAGGTCCAGTACTCTCCACTGAGCTTAGGAATGGGGTAAAATCTTGATCACCCTTCAAAAGTAGGAAAATGTATGTGACTCTGGGCAATTCCCAATTTTTCAATTTTTATGCAGGCATGCATAATCCTCAAAATGCTATATAAATACTAGTTCTCATTATGTAAAACTCTTAGTTGCAGAGAAGATGCCAGTGTACATTGGTAGAGAGAATTTGCTATCCCTTTGCCCAGTAATACTTGCAATATCTACCTAACAGTCTTACTATAAGAATTCAATGCAGAATATAGACTATAGAAAGTATCTTCCTAACTGAACCCATAATACACATCTAAAACACTATCCCTTTGCTTTCTTCAGTCACCTCTGTATTTTGTATGTACCTATTTATTTAAATAATGTCTCCCCCATTAGTTTGTAAGGTTTTTAAGGACAGGAACTGTTTTCACCTTTCTTTGTATCCCCAATACTTAGTACAGTGTTGTAGTAAATGCTTAATAAATGCTTGTTTGCAATGTACATAATAGGTGCTTAATAAATGTTTATGAGAGGTAGTACGGCTTTGGAGTGAGAGCTCAATTCAACCCTACTTCTGACACATACTGTCTGTATGTCCTTGGGCAGGTCACAACTGACCATACAGGCAGCCTCCCAAGACTATAATTTATGGAAAAAAATGCTGACCTTCATCAGTTCAAGGAGATACTCATGGTGGAAAAATTCCACACTGATGCAGGACACTCAGCACTGGAAATATCTCCACAATGAAGGAGTTAGATGTCTAGGCCACTATGGGGAACAATAAAAAAAAAAAAGACAAATTATTGTTTATTGATTAGTTCATTAATAATCACTAATTCTATGAACTCTTCCTTCAACTACATTAAATGTCATTCACTCTACAGAATTTATTGAATAACCTTAATTGTGAGGACCTCTTCTCATTCATATCAGAAATTTCACCTTCACCTTCACTTTCTAAGTTGGTGCCTGCTTCCAGCTCTCTTCATGGTCCTCTAGGTTTGGCTTGTTAATCTGATTCACTCTGTCCCCCTCCCCCTCCTCCAGCCCTGCCTAATCATTTAAGACAAGGCACTCAACATGAAAATTCACAGGTCTCACCCCTACTACAGACTCCAAGGCCAAGGCTGGGAGTGACAAGCATTAATAAAACCATGCTCAGGAGATGACACAACACCCCTAACATGGCCCATCGAAGGGGTTCACAGCTGCCAACTGGTTTATTTAGAAACTCAGAAGCCAGGCCTACTTTTAGGGTGAAAGGTAAGAGTCTCATGTGTGGAGCCATTACATTCATTTTCTTTTTCCTTTTTTAAGTTTTGTTGTTAATTTATGGAATAAAACAAGTATTTTAATAAGATAATACAATAAAAAAAAGTGATTGTACATGAAGCTGCCAATCTGCTATGCACAACTTGCTATTTCTTTCAAATATACAACAAAATAATAGTGTAATTCTTTTTTCTCCTCTCCCCTCCCCCAAGAGATGGCTACCATTAGATATACATATATAATATTTATATAACATTATTCTATACATACTTCTATTTATCACCTCTTTCTCTAGCTTCTTTCTTCATATATCCTTTATAGTTAATTTGGGTATTTGTAAGTGACAAAATATCTTATTTGCTTAAAGTTGTTCTTCTGTTACTATATAGAATGTTCCTGTGGTTCTGTTCCTTTCACTCTTCATTATTTTGTGCAAGTCTTTCCATGTTTTTCTAAAATCATCAAGTTTATCATTTCTTATAGCACAGTAGTATTCCATCACAATCATATACCACAACTTTTTCAGCTATTCCCCGATTGATGGGCATCCCTACAACTTGTAGTTTTTTGCCACCACAAAGAGAGCTGCTAAAAACATTTTAGAACATAAAACATTTCTTTTTCTTTTCCCCCTAATCACCTTTGGAAATAAACCAAGCAGTGGTATTGCTGGGTCAAAGGGTATGAGTAGTTTAATAACTCTTTGGGGGACAGCCCAGAGTTCCTGCAAAAGCTAAGACTGTTCTGTCTGGTCTTTCCCAGCCATTCCCACAAATCCCTGATGTTTTGTGGTCTGGTGGATCATTTTCTTGATTTCTTTGCTACATTGGTTGATGGGACCAATTGGCTTTGACGCCAAACCCTGGTTTGGAGCGATGATTCTTCTCTGAAAAGGTTTTCATGTTGAGAGATTATCTAGTTTATTTTTACCTGGCACAGAATCAGAGAACGTTTTGCGATGGAGATGAAAGAGAATGTGACCAGGAGTCAAGATACCCTAGTTCTAATCTCAATGATTTTAGACATGTTTGAGCCCCATTTGTTTCCTCATCTGTAAAATGAAGGGGTTGCAATAAATGATCTCGAACATCCTTCCAGCTATAGAGTTCTTGTTGTTCATCCTTCATATTCAAAGAGGACCAATGACATCATGGGATGATGTCTTGAGTTGCATGTGAATTGGATTTAAGTGAGGTACAGTTACACAAAGTCATCAGCCTTATTCTGTCTTCCAAAGTCACTGAAATCCAGTGGCAGGACAAAAGCCTGGGATGCAGTGAATGACCTTAGCATCTTTGAGGGCTGACCAAGCTCTAAGGATTCCACAGCACTGCTTCAGTCACCATCATGTCCACTGGAACTCGTGTTCTCATGTTCTCATGTGCCCGTTTTTCTGGGGAAAGTCTTCACGTGGTTGGGGTTGACTTCTCCATAACTCACTGATGGGTTTGGGACCCGTTGGTTACTCTTAATTTGGTTTAGTGGGTCTGCTGAGACAGTTTACTGTTTATATGACTGCTGCATATATAGCATTTTATGGCTGAAGGAGACATCCAGAGCATAAGGTCTAAGAGAAATAGCCAGAATAAGACTGCTTCAGGATTCAAGGTGGCAGAGTAAGCAGTAAATTGCAATAACTCTCCCATATTCACCTCCAAACAACCATAAAATAGCACCCCCAAAAATCCTGAAAGATGGGGTAAAACAATCTTTTAGTCCAGAAAACTTGGAATATTGGCAAGAAAGGTCCATCTCAACTAGGTGAAAGGGGAGTGCAATTCAGAAAAGGAAGCATCCCAACAAGTCAGTAGCAAGTTCCACCTCAGGAAACCAACAGGAGATCCTGAGCCCCATTGTGGTGGAGCAGGCAAATGCCATCCCCTGGACCCCTCATGTATCTTAGCATGGGCAGGGGAACTGTCATACTCTAGCTCTGAAAACCACCATATGCGCCAGCACACCTCCAGGCAAATAGACATCCTCCAGAGGCCAGACTTCCATGTGCTTCAGTATAACCCCAGGAAAATGCAGAAACATTCTATTGGACATCAGCACATGCCAGACACCACCACTAGGACCCCAGATGAGCACCAGGTAAGCTGCCAGACCCCCATGGCCTCAAGCAGTACCAGCCACCACCCCCCCACCACATCCCATCAGCACAGGACCAGACATGAGGGTCCCCTGTGGACCTCAAGGCAACATCAGTGCAGCACTAGGTAAACAGCCAGGGATGCAGACCTTGGTATAATAAACCTGAGAGAGTGCCCTTTCCACCCTGGGAGCAGAGCTCAAATTTAAAAGAAAGGAGAAAGCTCTCACCCCTCCCCAATCCTGCAAAACAAAAAAATAGATAAACAACAAACAAACAAAAAAATCGTACTATAGAAGGCTATTATGTTGACAGGGAAGATGAAGACACAAGCTCAGAACAACAATGTCAAAAGAGCTATGGGCAAATCCCCAAAGAAAAATGGAAAGTGGTCTCAAGCCCAGAAAGAACTCATGGAAGAGTTCAAAAAGGAACTTAAAAATCATATAAGAGATGTGGAAGAAAAAAATGGGGGAAAGAAATGAGAGTGATGCAAGAGAACAATGAGGGAAGAGTTGATAAGAGTCAATATAAAGACAACAGGAAGCTTTTATAGGCACCTCATTGGATTAGAGGATTATAGAATTTTGAGCTGAAACAAAACTTTAGTGTTTATTTAGTCTAATTCCCTCATTTTACTCTTATTTGTCTGAGGAAATTGAGATCCACAGAGGCAGGGTGGAAAGAGCACTGGATTTGGAGTCAGAGGTTTGGGGTTCAAATCCTGATTCAACCACTGCCAGCCTGTGTGACCACGGACACCTTGATTGGCCATTCTGGGCTTCAGTTTCATCAGCTGTAAGATGAGGGTGTTGGGTTGCTGATCTCAAAAATCTCTTGTAGTTCTGAATTCTGTAATCTCATATTTTTGAGATTGTATTGACAGTTAAAGTTGTTTTCAGCTCAAAGGTCCCTTATAGCTCTGAATTCTGTAATCTCATTTGCCCCCTCAAAGAACTAAAAATTTTTCAAAGAACTAACATTGGTGGAAAGATTGGAAAGGTTCTGGAATCAGACTTCTTTTGTTCAAATCCTGTCTCTGACACTACCTGTATGACCTTGAACAGGTCATATAGCTTCCATGGGCTTAGTTTCCTGTAAAACAAGGCAGTTGGACTAGAAAGGTCTTTGCAATCCCTTCTAGTTCTGAATCTGTGATCTACTTTTCATTCATTCATTCTTTTATATCAAATATTGAGAATCATGTATAGAATACCCTCCTGGGAGGTATGAAGAACATAAAGACATAGTTCTACCCTCAAGAAGTTTCTAGCCTCAAAACACAAGAACGCTTAAATAACAACGTAAACAATGTGAAATATGTCACACGTGTATGATAAATGGATAGAAAGTGCTATTATATGACTCAGGATTAGGTAGATAACTTCTTTGGGGCCTGAAGCTATTAAAGAAGTCATTGTGAAGGAGTTGAGAATTGACAAGGGTCTGGGAGAATGGGTAGGGTTTTTTCCTTTCTATGTATACTTATTTGTTTATCAGTTTTTTCCCAGTTACATATAAAAACATTTTTAACATTCATTTAAAAAATTTTGAGATCCAATTTCTCTCCCTTCTTCCCTCCCTCTCCCCCATTGAGAAGGCAATCAGTTTGATATAGGTTATATATGTACAGTCATGCAAAACATATCCATAATATTCACTTTGTAAAGAAAACATAGACTAAAAAACTCAAGAAGAATAAAGAAAGTGGAAAAAAATATGTTTCAATCTGTATTCAGACACCATCATTCTTTCTCTGTGGATGGACAGCATTTTTCATCCTAAGTCCTTTAGAGTTATCTTGGATCATTTTATTGATGAGAATAGGTAAGTCATTTACAGCTGATCATCTTACAATATTGAAGAGAGAGTTGTCTCTTTCTAAAGTCTATTGAGTTTGCAACTCTTAATGTTCGGGGGCCAATCCTCTTTGACACAGCTACAAGACAGAGGGTGAGTGAGAAAACATGGAGTCCAATAAGAACTATAATCTACTTATACACATCCTTTAGGAAGGGGCTGAAACTCCTGTAATGTTATTTAGTCATTCGGTCACATCCAACTCTCCATGAGCCCATGGATCGTAGGCCTTCTGACCTGAGGGACTCATCTTCTGTTGCCATATTTTTTAATATGTTAATACTGTTCACCAGATTTTTTTGCTAAAGATACTAGAGTATCAAAGATACTTCCACTTCCTTCTCCAGAGGATCACCTTTTGTCAAAACTCTCAACTATGACCCGCCCTTCTTAAGTAACCATGCATGGCATAGCTCATAGTTTCATTGAGCTATGCAAATACCTCCACCATGACAAGAAAGTGATGTGAGAAGGGGAAACCTTTGTGCCATTACTCATAGAGCCAAAACACACATTGCAGTGGAATTATCCCCATTACATATTATATGTAATTTATAGAGGGATGCCCATTTGGAATAAGGAGAGCATCTCTCTTCTCTCACCCACCTCACTTAACGGCCTTGGAATGATGTGCAACCTTTTCATGCATACTATTTCATGAAAACCTGCCCATAAGAATGGTCATCTCTGTAAAAGTCTCTCCCATGTTCCACTCCCCCATCCACAATTTCCTTTGCTATTCCATGTTCCTCTTATTCCTTTTTTCCCACTTGCATCATCTTCACATCCCATGCAGGTAATCATCCAGGTCATCTCAGAATCAGTCTGCTGCCACTGACCTGCTCCTCCCTATCTGTCCCAAGGACCCCGACATATGACCTTAATCCTGGACTCTCACAACAATCTTCTAGAATCCAGGTCCCAGGCTCTGAGAAAAATCAATGCATGTTTTCTGTCTTTTTCAAAACCTGAATACTCATTTCCCCTATATAACCTTCCTTTACTATCCCCATGGGCAGGTTTCCATTTAGTTCAGCCTTCTGGTTATACTGATGAGGAAACTGAAGGCTGGAGAAGTGAAGTAACTAGCCCAAGGTCACATAGCTAGTAAATGACCCAGCCAGGATACAAATTCAGTTCTCTAACTTCAAATCCACTGCTTTTTTCACTGTAAAATTAGATACAAATTCTGCAAGGTTGGGGACTTTTATGCCCTACAAATCCTAGCAGAGTATCTTGCACAGAGTTAGTATTTTTATAAGTTTGTGTTAAATTGAATGAAGAACCCTTTGGAGTTCTGGAGAAGGCAATGTCAAACCACTCCAGTCTGAGGTCACAAATGGGGTCACAAAATGTCAGAAGTGACTGAAATTACTAAGCAGCAACAACAAAAGAACCCTCTAGGAGCCTATTATTGTAGGGATCATAAAAGAAGTCCAAGACTTCACCTTGAGCTCAAAGGCACTTCAACCACCTATGGAAGTAAGAAAGAGTGCTTGAGATAGGAGTACAGCATTTGTTGCAAAGGACAAAGAAGTAAATATATTTCATGAAGAACTTGCCAAGATCTTCCAGTCTACCTGGATATTCCTCGATACTTGCTGACATAAATATGAAGGTGAACCTAGCAGAAGAAGATGAAATCTATATTAGTTTTTAGGGCTATATGGTTTATGATTTAGAAGTAAAAGTAGATAAACTAAGCCTACTAGGAAGCCTCACAGATATCTTTCACTTCCTTCCTTCCTTCCTTCCTTCCTTCCTTCCTTCCTTCCTTCCTTCCTTCCTTCCTTCTTCCCTTCCTTCCTTCCTTCCTTCCTTCCTTCTTTCCTTCCTTCCTTCCTTCCTTCCTCCATTTCTTTCCTTCCTTCTTTCCTTCCTCTGTCTCTGTCTCTTTCTCTCTCTCTCCAGCTAGCTTTCTCTCTCTATCTTATTCAATGCTAGAAATGTAGCCACCACTCGAGATCCTAACACCACCACTGATTCCACAGAAGCTTTCACTAGTTCTGTTTGAACTTGGGCAAATTTGCCCCACCTAAGAGAGCCTTGTACCCTCTCCACATTCCTAGGCATGCAGTGGGGAAGTCTCACCACATTGATGCTGGGCTTAGTGCAAGCACTCAATTGGTCTCTTAGCCCTACTTCAGCTCATAACTCCTGAATTCAAGAAATCCTCCAATCTCAGCTTCCCCTACTTTCAAGGACTACAGGATTGTGACACCATGCAGAATTTATGTTTTCTTCCAAAAGAAAAAAAGGTTAGAAGGTGCTATGTAAGTCTAGCTGCTCTGTTTCAGAACATTACTCCACCAAAAAGAGAAAAGAAAAAAAGGTCTTTCCCATACATTAGTCAACAATAATCAGTTCTTCTTTTACATGGGAGTCATTCTAGAAGGAGTTATTTGTATGTATATTCAGATCATCGAACAATGATCAAAATCAATGCCAAACTACAAGAAAAGATACAGATGAATAAAACACTATATGAGAGGATCTCTACTTCATTCTGTTGAAACAAACAGTCCTTGAAAATAAGGAAATGAACAAAAATAAAGACACTGACTCTAATGATAAAAATTTCTTAGAGAAATTTAACCAATGTAAAATTATCATCACAACAAGGAGACTAAAATAGGATAGAAGACATGTCAGTCAGGAAACATCTGATCTCTTTATTAAGTGGAAAGACAAGGTAAGCAAAAATAATTCAAATTCAGAGTATGAGCTCATCTGCAAAGCATGACAGGACATATACCTATGAGCCATATTACCTTAAAAATAAAAGCACAAGAGAGAAGAGAGCCTTCATATACATTGGTGTGAAATCTAGCTAAGTTAGATTATTCCAAGAGCATTTGTCAGTGAAATTAGAGTGATAACAAATAGACACGAATAGTGTATCTGCCATCTTTTCTACAATGATATTATGTTGTCAGAAAGGAGAGTGGAAGCACTATACTTTCCAACTTGTGAAGGGGAAGTGGCAGTGTCATTTAACATGTCAGGAAGAGCAGTAATTGATCAGATGTATACAGAAAAAATCCATGTTGGTGATAAGATTAATTCAAAAACACTCAAGGATTAATTTGCAAGCAATCACAAGAAGGGTAGAATCGAAAGAATGGTCACTATCATGGACAGCATTTTTAAAAAAATTTGTACCTGTAATTTCTTAAATATGAGACCTTGCTGGCATAGAAACGTCCTCCAAAAATGCAGATCAACAATTTTTTTTCTGTAATTTCTGGCCTTCAAGAGTTCTCTAGATTCTCTGACTTGTTCAGAGTAATACAGTCGTTATGTGTCAACGGGAACATTTGAACCCAGATCCTCCTGACTTCAATGTTAACCTGAATTCCCTTTATGGATAGTAAGACTAATGCAACATCTGAGAAGACATTGGCCACTCTCAGTGCATATGACCCACTCTCTCACTTCTACGAAAACTTCATGAGAATGGTCTAAAATGCAACAAAGGAATCCTTGATGAAGATGACAGGACGATATTAGGTAGGCTTTCCTACACAATTGTTTATGGCAACCACATTTTCATCATCATGCAACTTACTGAGAAATTATATGTTACAATGTCACATAATTTATGGACAATTAATATTTTACAAAGGATTTCTGTAAACTATGAGATTTTAACTATAGAAAATATGACAGCCATTGTGTCTACTATTTATAGACTTGGTAGAACAAAATGAAACTTTAAAGCCTCTCTTCAAAGAAGGCATCTTTCACAGACATTGAAAAAATACAACATTCTATGACAGGCACAGCCATGGAGATAACTTTTCAATTATGTGCCAAATAGTGATATCAAACAACGTATAGAGTAAGGAAACACATATGCTCACCAAAGGTGTCAGTATTATGGAAGATGTTATACAAAGAACTTAACTAGAAAAGAGAGGTGGATAGATCTCAAGTTTATTTGGATTCTTTTATTTTAAGATGGCATTAGTTTTATTGAATTGAGCACTTGAATCCTCTATGACTTCCTTTATGAGACGCAAAGCCATTCCAAAATGATAAGCGTGACCACCCACATAGGATAAAACAAGGTGGATACAAAGCACATTAGTACATTATTAAACAGATCATGACATGAGGTAGGTTATAGATACAGATAGAGATCTAAATATATAGAAATAGGATATTCTTTCCCCACTAAGGGCCAAAGTGTTTTACTAGCCAGTGTGTGAGTAAAATTAAGATGTAGAAGTAGAAGCATGGTCAAGAGTGAGAGCAGATAACATGTTGAATGAACTGGTGCTTAGCAAATGACATTTACCACTTTCTCACATATTTGCTCTTTTCCCAGAAACTTTTAAGAAGTTTGAGAACTTGTGACTCTTAAGGTACAGACTAGGAGGTCTCTAAATTTTTCCCCCTTGAAACCAGGGCTAGTGCTCAACAAATGTTTTAAATCAGCCAACATTGTTGTGAGTACCCATTTTCCTCTATTTTAGCACCAAAGTTCCTCAGTAACCCAATAGCTTCAAGCTGTCTACAATTTCCCTTAGTCTCCTAATGGAGTTGCTCATACAGAGGAATGTAACTGGGGCTCCAAAGTAATCCTTTTCTCCTCCATAAAACCTCTATTCCCACAAGGGGAATATGCTCAAGGAGCTGACCTCAGGAAAAATATGATATACTAAGTTATACTAAGTGACAATAATATCCAAATGCTTTATCCCTCCTTTGTGTATTTATGCTTTACAAAGGACTTCTGGAAACAGCAGTACCTTAACTAAAAGAAATAATCTCTAAAGGTGATGGTTCAGGCACTGTGGCAGACCAGTGGGAGAATTTATTAATTCCATTCAAAATATACTTTATAAGCAACCACCTGCTTTTCCTATTTCCACATAAGGCCTGCCCTGCCAGAGATTCTCAGAGGAAGCATCCATGAGTTGCAAGAATGGATGCACAAGTTTTTTTTTGCAATTAATTGGGTTCATGGGGCTAGCAGAATGAGGTCTTTATTCACCAAGAATAAGATAGAAAAATCTGAATTTCTGTGGCCAAAGCTGTCATTCTCCATAGCGGTCCTGCTGACAAAGTGAAGATGTTATCAGGGCCCCAGATGAGCATGCTCAAAGGGAACACCAGGCTCAACCCACAGGGCCAGGTCCTCAAAGGCACGATGACAACCCCCTACAGCCCACTTTCCTCTTCAAGAGGCCCCCTTCCAAGGCCTGCCAGCTCTTTGCTAACAAGCACTTACAGATTCTGCCCTCCTGCTGCTCCAGTCCATTCAGAGCTGTGTTCAGCTATCCCATTAACACGGAGTGGGGGGAAGACAGATACCAAATGTAGCAGAGAGAGGTGGTCAGTGAACTTAACTATGCTCAGGTAATTCCCAGGATCAAGGGAGGATGCGACAAGTGTTTCCTCAGATGAGAGAGAGGCTTTCTCTTTCTTATGAGACTCTCATTACCTAATCAGTACTTAAACAGAAGTTAAATAGAAGGTGACATTTCTGAGCAGGTAGAGATCACTCTGGACTTCTCTTCTCCTTCCTTTTCCTATTCTCTTTTCCACACTTCCCTCCTCCTTTCACTCCTCTCCTCTTACTCCTTTCTCTTTCCCTACATTCCTCCCCTTACCACCATCCTTCCTTTACTCACCTCACCTTTCCCCGTTCTTCCCTCATGTTCTACCTTCCTCCTTCCTCCTTTCTCTTTTCTTTTTCCTCTTCTCTACTCTCTTTTCCCCGTTGCCTTCTCTTTCTTTCATTTCATCTTGTGATTTATCTTTCCCAACTTAGTGCTTCTCCCAGACAGGACAGTCTTTATGTATAAGCAAAGTAGGTGGTTGCTGACAAGGTGTATATAAATGGCACTAGGAAACTTCCCCCTATTGAAATGCAGTGGCTGAAGTTCTATCCTTAAAACATCATTTCTTCTTGGTGTTTTCAGCAGTATTTTTTCCTTGCCCCAAAAATTGCTTTTTTAAAGAAAAAAATACTCTTTTACTATCCTTACCATTTTCAAAAATTTCAGCTTATTCATGTGGTTTTGTCTTCATGGAGCTATTCAACAGATTTTTACTTATTCTTTTATATTTATTCTTGGCTATCTTTTCTTCCTTCAAGGTATCATGACTATTCTTTTAAAATATGAGCCTAAAATCAGCTACTCAATCTTTGTATTACCAAAATGAGCAGCTAATAGAGAGGTGGGGAAGTAAAACTAGTTTTAAACCACTAAAATTAAAATTTCCCAAATCTATATTAAACAATGAACGTATTTGCTATTGCTATTACAATTTCATTTTTGTATTTGTATACTCAGCATCCAGCTGCCCGGTGCATAGTAGGTACTTAAACAATATATCTTAAATGAATAACATTATCAGAATTACACTGGACAATATCTGTCAATAATCAATAAAGTAGATTGTCTCTCTGTTAGTCCTTCTGCTGCCAATGCTTTGTTAAATTCTTCTTGCTATAAAAGGGCTATTAGTCCCTAGAATCAGTGATTTTTGAGCCTGGCAGAATTATATCATGGATCAATCTGCTGGAGGAAACAAGCTGAAATTGAATCACTTGTGTATGTGTTGGGGTTGGCTTTGGAAACAAGAAGGACCACCTCATCATGTGAGACAGAGGTGAAAGAGGACATAATGATAGATTGCATCCAGGAGATGTGAGATAAGGAGAAGGGGAGAATAAGGAGCTCTGGGTGAATGGCCTCCATTTTTAATGTCATATAGGAGGCAAGACTCTCAGCTAAGAAGGCAGGTGGAGGAAAAGCATGGTAGTTTTGAGGAGGGTTTGAAAAGGTTTAGAAGAGACACAAGAGAGACTGGCATAGTGCATTAATAAGGGAAGTGTAAAAGGATTGTCTATGTGTAGTGAAGGGACAGTTGAAGTTTTGTAATGTATTTTGTTACATACAGGACAGTTGAGTGATTTTTCTCCACCTTTGTTCAGCAGCACTTGTGTAGGAGTGAAAGCAGCAGGTGGTAGGAGTGATCCATGGCTGAGGCTTGGCAGAGCACAAGTGATATAATAAGAGGGCAAGGGAACATTGCAGAGTTGAATTGGCTCACCAAAGGACCAAGATGGGGAAAGGAGGGAAGTGCAGCTAGTGCAGGGTAATAGCCAGGGAGAGAATAGAGGAACTGAGGGATTGGATATCATGGTATGGAAAAAAAGATGGGCGTGGAAGGCAGAAGGAAAAGTGGAATGCCAGTAGATTGTGATCAGATTAGGAAATTTTGTAATTCCATGAACATGGATGTGGTACAGAACTCTTGATTGTCTCTCACTAGGAATGTCAGAGAAACACTGATTGACATCTCCTGAAGGATGTGTTTCAATAGGATGGGGGCTGTCTTCAAGGTGAATTATGTGGATTAGACTCTTGGAAGAAGCTCTCCCTAGGTTTAAGCCTCAAAAAGAGATATACCAGATTTTCTTAGTCCTTTTTCCCTTTCTACCTTTCTTTCAGATAGCTTCTGAGGTCATAGCAAATGCTGGGGGAATAGAGAAGTGGCAAAGGGCCATTAATGAATGTCTTAGAGCAGAATAATATGTGCTTGAGTCCACATGGCTTGTGAGGAGAATTCCTCAATAAGATTAAAGCCCTGACCCAAGCTTTGGAGAGTCATATAAACTCTCAACCTCAGACAAACATGGACAGAAAAACACATACATCCCAAATATACATCCCAACTATTTTTGAGGTTTGCTTCTCTAGGAGTCCCAAGTTCAAGTTTTAGAATATGGTGTTCTAGCCAGAGGAGGGGAATTTCCTAGTCAACTTTATTTCAGAATCTAGCATTCTAACTAGAGAAAGGTGAATTTCCCAGGAAGCACCAACCTTGGGAATTAGGGGGACCAACTTTCTATCCAGAGAAGGGGAATTTTGTGGGCAGCGTGCCTCTCAGAAATATAAGAGAATTTTGAATGTGTTTCCCAGGTTAGTAGGAACAGTTATAAGTGCCTAAAGCTACACCATAGAAGAGCAAGAAATGTTAAGCTTGTCCTCTGCCATTACCATGAGTTATTCTCGTGGCATGGTTTCAATGGGAAATGGGAGCTGACTGTCTAAGAGCCCTAAATACCTCCTGAGGAAGCTTTTCCCACTTTAGTATATCTCTGTTAGGATTTCCTCCCTCCCTAAATTTTCCTCCTTGAAACTTCTGATAACTGCTTCTGGTTCTGCCTTGTGGGATCAAACCAAACAGGGGTTAGGCTTCCTACAGAAGGAGGAATTTTCATTAGGATTTAAAGGAAGCCAGAGAGATAAGTAGTCAAAGAAGAGGAGAGAGAGCATTCCAGGCACAGGAACAACCAGAGAAAATTCTTGGAGTGGAGAGGTGAAGTGTCTTGTTCATGGAACAGCCAGGAGGTCAGTTTTGCTGAATAGAAAAGAGTATGTGTGGGGGTGTAAGGTACAAAGTACACACTTAATAAATGCTTGTTCACTTGATCTGATGACTTGACTGGATAATTAACTTTTCCTGTGATGCCACAAAACCTACTGAAAGAGTTTAGATTTATGGCCATCACTTTAACACAGGATGAGGAGTCAAGAGGTGTGGCATCTAGCCCTGGCCCTGTTCCTTATCTATATAACCTTGGACTTGTGTGTGTGTGTGTGTGTGTGTGTGTGTGTGTGTGTGTGTGTGTGTGTGTGTGTGTGTATAAAATCTTATCTATATTACCTTACTCAGCTACACATTGAGGGGGTTAGTCTAAATGGAAATGTTAAAGATTCACAGTTTTACATAGTACTTGTAGTTCACAAAATACTTTCCCATCCACAACAGCAAGGCAGATGAAGAAATAGACTCCCTGAGAATAAATGCTTGCATTTGAATTAAAGACCCTGCTATGCTAAGGATGGGTTTAGGACTGGAGTGGGGGGAGTTGTTCAGGAGTTGGGAGAGAGGAGCATACGGATGATGCAGCTTCTAAATGTTGGAAGCAGGATACAAACTTCGCTTTGTTGATTCCGACTCCAGAGCTCCATTCACTCACTATGTCTTTTAACTTCTTAGATATATCTCTCAAATTCCTTCCAGCTCTGGCATTCTCTCTGCTCCAGTAGATTCTGAAAGTATCTGTGGCAAGTAGCTCTTGGGGTGTCCCTTCCCAAAAGCCAAACAGCCATGGTTGTTTTTCCATCCATTTTCTTCATTCCATCCATTTTCTGTTCGTCACTCTTCCTCTCTCTTCTCTGGATGCTCTGTATCTGCTTCATATTCTATTAAAAGGGTTATGACCCACGCAGGACCCATCCCTGTTTTTTTCACTTCCTTTGACTTGATCCTTATAAAAAGAATCACTCCCTTTTTGGGGATACTCATATCAATAAATGGATTAAAAAAACCCAGGTCAGTAAAATACTCAGGGTCATTTTTTGACCCACACTTTTTTCCACCTGGTAGAGGGTTTCACATAAACCCGAACCATACAACCTAATATGTGAGTGTCCAGTGCTTTTCCGCTTCAGATTTTGAGTATGAGGGTGGGGGAAGGAGGAAAGGGGTTAAGAGAAGGGGAATGAAGGCAGAAGAGCTAGCCATCTCACACCTCACTTATTTTTAAGTAGCCCATGTGGTTTCACTTTGCACCCACTTTTCCAGTGGGAGTCTCCATGTTAGCACCTGGAGACACCTGTTTTCAATTAGCCCAACTGTTTCCCTCAGAAATAATACCCCTGAAGAGATGGGCCCACTGTCACTTTTCCCTAAATCAGCCCAGGTCGACCAACTTTATCCTCTTCACCCAGGCCAGTGGACAAAATATTAAGGCCTTGTTGTGCTAGAGATGAGTTTAGGGACTAGGGAGATGGGGGTGGGAGGTCAAGAGAGAGGAGGAGATATGGAAGTCTGCAGTGAAAAATGTCTTCACCACACAAAATTCCCCTTCTGACCTGGGAACACCTGAAGACCTTGTGTTCGCCTGGCAAGTAGATTTTTTACATTCCTCACTGGCCACGCCAGTACAGAAATGGAAAAGGTTGCCCACGGGGCCCCAGAGGGCACTGGGGTTTGCAGAGGTCACCTTTTCTGGGATCTGGCTGGATTTCATGGTTCCAGCTGCTGAGGATGATTTGCTGGAGGATTCCAGCAGTCCACAGCTACCTGCTGGGAGGCCTCACCCAGCTGGGGAAAGCCTGCCAGTTGCTCTGTGGAGCCTTCAATAACATTAGAAAAACAAAACAATCCCTCCCCCCACATCCACTACCTTGAGATTTCTTCCTTGGTTCATTTGATTGACTGAAAGTAAATTACTTACTCTCACATCTTCGGCAGGAGATTGAACTTCCAATATATGGCTAATAGTTCTCAGTCCTAATATGGGAAGGGAAAAAGAATGGATTTTTTTAAATAACAAGGGCACATTCTTATTCTAATTTGAAAATGAATACATTGATCAGTGCCTGTGATTGGCTTTCCACTCCCTTCATCGAAATGTACAGGGTAGAATGGGGACAGATTTGCAGTTGTGGTTTTGAAGAGAAATTAATATGGTTCGTTTCTTTGTTCTTTGTCTGGAGGGGCCCCCAAGTATAGGACCTTCAGGTTGCATGGGTTTCTCTCTCCCTCTCATCTTCAATTTCACAGGGCCTTGCCAACAGCAAGTGCTTAATAAATGTATTCTGAAGACTGTAGATTTAGAGCTAGAACAGACTTAAGAGATCATCAGACCAACTCCCTCATTTTACAAAGGAGCAAATGAGGGCTGAGGGTTTGCCACTGGCAGTCAGAGGTGAGATTTGAACCTGGGTTCAAATTCAGTGGATCTTTCCACTGTACCTTCTTGCCTCTTAAAGTAATTTTATTCTCCTTTAGTCAAGTTTGATTGCCTAGTAATACCAAACAACAACACGAACGATAAAAAAATTCCACAAAATATTTTTGGGGTTAAATTTTGAATAACCTTGAATATCAGATTAAATAGGAAATCAATTCAGATCTTTAAGGAGGGAAGTGATGATTATAGAGTCAGAAACTTTAAAAATGATCTTTCACCTATTCCAGTCATCTCACTTTATACCTGAGGAAGTTATGGCCCAGAGAAATCACTGAACTTGAAGTCAGGGCACACAAATCAAACTCCGCCTTTGTTACTCTCCTGCGTACTATTGGTATTTGGCAAATCTCTTCCCCTCTCTGGGCCTTTGTAACCTCATCTATAAAATGAATGGGTTGGCTCAGATCATTCACTAAGGTCTCTTCCACCTAGAAATCTCATGGTCCTCTAAGTGACTTTTTCAAGTCCACAACGTAAGTTAGTAGCGAGGGTGTCTTGGAGTCAACTGGAAGCAGCTCTCAATTGTTTGATTTTCAGTGTGAGCATGTATACCTCAGAAATCAGCAAACATTATAAATCAGGGCTTGAGTTATTGTTTTAGTGAGTGTTGAGTCTTGTGAAAGTGATGAGAAAATGTTAATAATGAAAATTAAGCATGAATTCCATACTCCTCCCCCTCCCAAAGCTGGTTGTTAGACATTTACCAGCACACCCTGATCTGTACTGTGCCTTGATGAACATAGCATTTTGTCTGAAATGGAAACAATGAGTTTGTAGAGTTGAACTGAATTGAATCAGCCTAGGATAGATATCCCTTAGAAATCTGACTTTTACTACAATAGAACTATATGTGTGTGTACATGTGTACATATATATACACATGCTACAAAAGAAGGGCCACTGCTAAGTTAAATAATTCCCCTACCACCACTGGAAGAGTGATCTGAAGTCCCATAGCTATCCTTGCAGCATTGGCAGCAAGGCACCCAATGTTCCTCAGGTATATCTTTGATTTGCATCATAATGTACCTTATAATAAGTCCTTCCCCTTTCAGTGGGTTAAGCTTTCTCCACCTCTGGTTCTAGCTATGGTTCTAAACTCTCCTTTACTATCTTTTGGAACTTTGAGAGGCAGGGTTGAGGTGAGCATGATTAGTCAATAAGTATTGCTTAAGCCTGAGTTATTTAAGTCACTCTGGGAGATTCTACTCTTTTCTTGAGTCTAGCTGGGAAGAGGAAATTGATAGAGGCAGTCTGGGGAAATGGAAAGACCAGTAGAATTTGAGTCAGAAGAAGCAGGGTCCAAGTTTGCCCCAGCCCCTAGCTTGATCACTTATTGTGAGATGGTGAGCAAGGTACTTCCAACTCAGCTATAAAAGAAAGGGTTTCAATTAGGTGACCTACAAGGTTCCTTCCAGCTTGAACATTCTGTGATTCTAAATAAGAAATTAAATAACTAAAACAGAAGATTTAAATGACAACTTATTTCAATACTAAAAGGGAGTTCAGGACATAGTGAAGGGTATGGGGACAAAAAGGATTCCAGGAGTTCAAAGGGAGGTCATATCACTTCAGGATGGCTTAGTCAAGGAAATCCTGGAAACATAGGAGTGAAGATATAAGGCTGAAGGGATGTTCAAGGTCATTTAGCCCAACCTTCCTTTTTGACAAATGAAGAAGCTGAGGTTAAGTGGTTTGTCCAAGGCCTCATTAAATCCCCGCCCCCCTCCCCCCTGACCAAATTTCAGCCATTTGCTACCTTCATGACTTTGGAGTGTGGGGGTGGGAGTGGGGAGAGTGGGGCTAAATGATTGCTAGGATAAATTAATTCACACAATCTGTTACTTCTTACCTTCTAGCACTTCTCCCCAGTTGCATAGAGATCAGGCACAGCTGTACTTTCTGAGAGGGGCTCCATTTTCCCCATCAATGTCTTTATAATATATAATACCATACACCCAGCACGTTCCAGCAGGGTCTGTCAGCAAGGATGCAAGGTGACAGGAGTTGATTCTGTGCAGCTTTCAAAGTTTGGGAAGTAGGGATCCCAGCAGACTGTGCAGTCACCAGCTCCTGCCACAATTGGATTCAGCCACCAGGATGAAGCATTGTGGAGGACAGGGCAAGGAGGGAAATATCATCTGCCCACCGAAGCTGACTGCTCTGACAACCATGCACCTTGCACCTGCACTGGCATTTTCCTGGTCGGCTCCCTCGGATCACAAAGGCTCCCAGGCAGGCTGCAGGTGTCAGCAGCCGTGCTAGGAACCATGTGAATTTTTAGTGACATTGATTTGCTAACAGATGTTTTTGTGCCTTAGGAAGAGCTGATTTAACAAGTCAGCTCACAGCTGGCCCATGTTGGGGATGTAGCGGGGACCAGAGTAAAGGAAGCACAGGACTGGTCTGTTATATTTCCAGAGGTATTTCTGAGTCCCTGATACCTGGGAATTAGAAAGCAAATTGGACTACCACAGGGTGCCTTGGCATGATAGAGGAGTCAGGTAAGGTTTGACTAAAACTGGAGTAGAGTTACATGATTTTGGAAAATCCAGACATTGGGGGGATTCATGTGGGTTCTGGAAGAATGAGGGCTAGAAGGGGAGATAGTAACAACCACTGGAAGATCTACCAACTAGATGTGCATTATTAAAATGTTACTGGACTGCTTTCTATATCTGAACCCCATCTTGGCTGCAGGGGATTTATTCTTGTGAAGTTACATCACTAAGGAAGAGGGCAGAATAAAAATAAAAATATTTAATGGGGAAATTATATCTGTCTGATTATTTCTCAGTGGAAATTGCACTGGCCTGGTAAACAGGAGAGCTCATAGTACTCACTTTGCCACTAGTAACTGTGTGACTCTGGGCAAGCTTTTTCTCCTCAGTTTCTTCATCTGTAAAATGGCAAAGGAGGAAATATTGGATTCAATTAAGGGTGTTTGGGTCTGTAAACAGATTTTAGGAATCTATGGATTAGAATGAGAAAAACAAATTACATACTTATTTTCAATAACATTTAATTTCTTTTTAGCCTTATGTGTTTTATTTTATTTTATGAATTTAAAACCATTATTCTAAGAAGGAACCCATAAGCCTCACTAGTCTCCCAAAGGATCCATGACACTAAAAAGGTTAAGAACCCCTAGATTAGAGGGTGTCTAAGATCCCTTCTAATTCTAAGTTACTGCTTAATCAAATAGTGAATTAACAAGAGATAAAAGAGATAGAATAAAAGTCCTAAGAGGATACATTAAGAACTGGAAGAGATCTCAGGGTTCCTGCCCTCAAATTCCATACAAACAACATGGATGATATAAATATAGTTTGCAAGACAATTTGTATAGAGGAGATACTTGTAGTTTGGGGGAATTAGGAAAATCTTCATGTAGAAGGTGGTCTTTGAGTTGAGCCTTGAAAGAAACAAGTGACTCCAAGAATTAAAAGTGAGGACATCCTAAGAATGGGAGAGTGGGGTGGTGGTGAGCATGGTGCGAGAAGCTGGCGGAATACAACAAAAAGATAAGGGGTTCAAGATCATTTTATCTATGATTCCCATTAAGGAAAGCAAACACACTCTAAATAACCTTCTACAGTATCTCCTAAGTGTCTTCTAAGATAAAAAGATATCAAAAATCACATGAAAGTAGCAATTTTATCATCCCCTGCAGTCTAAGTGCCTATTAAGTGCCCAAGAGGTAGCATGGTATAGTTGGGAAAGTGCTGGATTTGGAGTTAGGGATTCAAATCCCAAGCCTACTACTTAGTAGCTGGATGACCTTGGGCAAGTTGTTTAACCTCAATTTTCTTCCTCATGAAAGGAGAGGTTTATACACGAAGATTTCTAAGGTTCCTTTCCAGTTCAGAATCCTATGATCCCATGTTGCTCTGAAAAATCTATTCATTGAGGCTCATCTCTTCCAATTAATTCCTGCAAAGCCACGCTGGTTATTATTGGTCATGTTCGGAGAGGATAAGGAAAAGAGCTAGGATGTGTTCCTAGCTTGAGATTTCACAGGCTAAACTGTTGTGAAGAAGACATTTCTGTGTGTCCTCTTGCATCTTTCCTTCCTCAAAGCTCCTCTTAAATTGCCACACACACACACACACACACACACACACACACAAACACACACACACAGCAAACAAGATCACAGAGAACCTACCCAAGGTGTGGGGCACTCTGAGGGATGTGATCTGAAGGGAACACAGGCCTATATAATCTTTGATTTGTCAGGAGCGAGGGACATAAAGTGTGAACTCTACAACAAAGGCGCTACCAGGAAGGAGGAAGAGAGGCAGAGAGCCCTGCATTTGTCAGGCACATGGCAGACAGAGCCAGGCCACGGCACTCAGAAATGAGAATTCCTCCTGGGGAATTCTTGCAAAAGCACCAGACTGAAAAAGGAAAGGGAATCTGAAGGGGGAGGGGGAGAAAGCAGTGGCAAGTGACGGCCACAGAGCAGTGGGGACAATGTGCTGTCGTCTACGAAAGCCAACAGGTTTCTCCCGATAACGCAAAAGGTGCCAGTGGGGAAAGAGATTTGAAGTGGCACATGTGCTTGAGAGGGATAAATGTGAGCTTTTGAGAAGGAATCCAAGCAACAAAGAGTGGAGAATAATGTGGCTCCTTCTGATAGAGGGAGGCAGTGGGGGATTCCTGGCGTACAGACTGCCAATAATGGAGAGTGTATTAAATCAGGGGCTGTGGACAAAGAGGTAGTTTAATATCAGGCTGCTATCAATGACAGCAGAGGGGGCATCCTTAGCGCCATCAGTGCAGAGGGGATCTCATGGCTGAGGCTCAAGGATACCAAAGGAAAAAAAGAATCTTATTCAGGTTTTATGGTCCTTAAGCTCTTGTTGGATGGGGGTGGAGCAGAGGAAGAGAGAAGAGTGAAGAAGGATGAAAGGGGAGGGAGATCTCTGTGATAAGGTTCTAATGTTAGCGTGCTCTTAAGGTAGTATTCATTGGTTAGCAATATCTGACATTTGCATGATGTTCTTTGTTTTTCAATGTATTCCCCACCCACCTACTCACACACACACACGCGCGTTATTAATAGATTTAGAGCTGGAAAGGGATCTCAGTAATCATTTAGCCCAGCCCCAATATTTTATAGACGTGGGGTCTGAGGCCCTGGTACTTGTCCAAGGGTACACAAGGTATAAATTAGTGGAGCCAAAAATGAACTCAGGTCATCAGAACTCAGATTCAGTTCAGTTTTCACTGTAACATTATTGTTCAACAAATGTTCAACAAAATTATTTGCTGAATAAATAAGGGAGGAAGGAAGGAAGGAAGGAAAGAAGGAAGGAAGGAAGGAAGGAAGGAAGGAAGGAAGGAAGGAAGGAAGGAAGGAAGGAAGGAAGGAAGGAAGGAAGGAAGGAAGGAAAGAAGGAAGGAAGGAAGGAGGAAAAATAACTTTTAAACACATGTCAAACCTTGTGCCAAACTCTGGGGATATAAGTACTCAATAAAAGCTTGTTGACCAACAAATACATAAATGAAGCAGTCTCTGCTCTGAAGGAGAATACTTTCTAATGAAGAAGACAATGAATGTTGGAAAGTTAAGTTTCAGTCAGTCAACAAGCATTTATGAAGCACTTTCTATGTGCTGGGCATTGAGTTAAACATTGGGTCTATTTAAAAAAAAATGCAAAAACAGTCCCTGCCCTCAAAAAGATCATAGTTCAATTAATGAAGGAGAAAATAAATACAATTATGTCACATATATATGTATATACATTTACAAATTATATATAAGTATAAACATATAGAAATAACATGTGAATATAGCATATAAATATATAGTATGAGTGTGTATATGTGTGCGGAAAACATTAAGAGGGATTGGGAAAAATTTCTTGTAGAAAGTGGAATTTTAGCTAGAACTTGAAGGATACCAGAGAGGAAGAGAAGGAGGAGGAGGAAGAGGAGAAGGAGAAGAAGAAGGAGAAGAGGAGAAGAAGGAGGAGGAGAAAGAGAAGAAGAAGGAGAAGAGGAGAAGAAGAAAAATAAAAAAGAAAAAGGAAGGAGGAGGAGGAGGAGGAAGAGAATTCCAGGCATGGACAGGCAGTGAAAATGCCTGAAGTAGAAAGATGAGCATATTGTGCAAAGGACAGCAAGGAGGCTACTGGAAGAAAATGTTCAAAGGAGAGTAGGGTGGAAGAATATTGGAAAGGTAGGAGAAGGCCAATTAATGTAGGACTTTGAACACAACACAGAGGATTTTACATATGATCCTGGAGGTGAAAGAGAGTCATTAGAGTTTAATGCATGGATGTGGGGAAATTGGGTTGGTTGGGTGGATAACATAATCAGATCTACATTTTAAGATCAGTTTGACAGATGAGTGCAGGATGCATTGAAATGGCGAGAAACTTGGCAGGGAGATAAACCAGGCATGAAATGATGGGACCTGTACCATAGTGGTGTCAATGTCAGAGGAGAGAAAGGGATATATACAAGACATGTTACAAAGGTGGAATTACAGGACTTGACTACAGATTAGTTATGGGGGTGGAAAGGTGAAAGAAATTGAGGGATTAAGATTGTGGGCCTAGGAGGATGGTGGTACCCTCAGCAGGAATAGATAAATTAGAAAGAAGGAAGGATTTGGTGTGAAAGATAAAGAATTCCAATTTGAACATGATAAGTTTAAGATGTTTATAGGATCTAGTTTAAAATATTCAAAAAGGAGCTGGAAATGCAAGACTAGAGGTCAGAAGAGAGGTTAAGATCTGCTTAAGTAGATGTGGGATTCATCAGCTGCAGGACAGATGGCAAAGCTTCAAGGTCCAAAGGGTCGAATGACAGGTGAATAGCAAGGCCCAGAGGTCTGGGGAGATTCTATCATACCTCTCTAAAGCAAGAAGGGTAGGTATTATTCCCATTTGCTCAATAAAGAATAGGCCACATATAAAGAGTAAAATGACTTGCCTGGGATTACACAGTCAACAACTGCCAAAACCCAGGTTTCCTGATTCCTGTTGTAGTTTTGAGTTGGCTTTTTTCCCCTTCCATTCCCATTCAATCATAGAATTTAGAGATAGAGAGATCTTAGAGAGTATTTAGCACAATAACTTAATTTTACAGATGAGCAGTTGGACACCTGGAGAAGTGTACATGTTGAGGTCTTGTGGAAGGTCAGTGATAGAGGCAAGACCAAGATATAGGACTCCATTCTGATTCAGCATTTTTTCTAATATGCCACAAAATTATTGTCTCTTTAGTCAACATAGTCCTTAGAATACCACTTAGTCCTTTTCTGATTTGGATGTTTCATGGTTCCAATTTTGGTTCAAAATAGCGTATATAACTCCATGCTGTATAAGCTTGATGTTATATCATTGGTCTATAGTGGCCCTGTCCCCCAAAATCCTACTTATAAAAGAATATCTTTATGTATTGAGTGTACCAGTAAGAGGTCAGTTAGGTCCAATGTTCATGCTCTAACTAGCCAGTTGATACACAGTCACTAACCTCGTTATTTCAGGGAAGGCATGATCTTTACGAAAACCCTGTTAAAATGCTAAGAAGGATCACAGACTCCTAAAATCTAACAGGATTATAGCTTTAGATCTAGAAGGGATCTCAGGAGTCACCTAACTCAAAGCAGTGTGATATAGTTTTGAAATATCTCTTCAATATACTCATTAGCTGTCTAATCATCTAATCTCCCTTATCCTCAATTTCCTTACCTGCAAAATGGGCATAATTATATTAACTACCTCAGAAAGTTGTGAGGATCAAAGGAGATACTGTATGCAAAGAATTTTGCAAACCTTTAATGCACTGTTTTATGGATAAGAAACAGGAACTTAGAGCTATGAAGCAATGGGAATAATGTCACACAGGTAGTGAAATGGCAGAGCCTGGATCTGAGTCAAAATTTACCAACACAGTGAAGTTCCATGGAAAGTGCACTCCTTGGAAATAGTTACAACCTGTGAGACCTTGGGCAAGTCATTAGACTTTCCCAAAGCCTGTTACCTTCTCTGTCAAAGGAGGAAAGGAGTTGGATTTGATGACCTCTAAAGACTCTTTCAGTTCTCTATCTATCATAATATGATTCAAAATCCAGTGCTCTCTCTGATATCAACAATACCTGGTGGTGCAGTGGATAGAACATTGGCCCTGAAGTCAGAAAAACCTGAGTTAAAAACTGGACTCACACTTACTAGTTGTGTGATCTTGGGCAAGTCGCTTAACCCTGTTTGCTTCAGTTTTCTCACCTTTAAAATGAGCTGGAGAAGGAAAAGGCAAATCACTATAGTATCTTTGCCAAGAGAACACTAAGTGGGGTACAGAGAGTCAGACACAACTAAAAAAATGACTGACAACAACATTCCCAGGTTATGGCTATATTCCTATACCAGGCAGATTTAACCCTCTAAGATCAGACCTATTCAGGGTGGTATGACTTGCCAGTTAGAAGGGACACGAAAAGTCAGTCTACCGTCCAACTCTATGTAAGAATCCTCTCTAGAGAACCCCAAATAGGTGAATATCCAGAGTCTTCTTGAATGCCTGTGGTATTCTATGAAAGGTGAATCAGGTCATTACCTCATGAGATCTATTTCATTTATGGACAGCTTTCATTATCAGGACATCACTGAAGTCTCTCTTCCAAACAATACTCATTTTCCCTTGTTCTGTCCTCTAAAGAAACAGAGAACAAATAAGTTATTAGATACTCAGATATGGTATCCTTAGAAACACACATCTTTCCCAGGGTTCAACTGGGCTCAGTCATTTACAAGAAAAGACTATATAGGTTCCATATTTCAACTAAGAAATTCTATGGTTCATTAAAGACATGGATCAGAATTCTCTAAGAAAGAGAGAAACTGATACCTCTAAATGACATGAAAAACCTTCAGAATAGTATATTGCTCCTCTTCCCTGAATGATCAGGGGCTGAACTTGAGGACCTAAAGGGCCACATGTGGCCTCGAGGTCACAGGTGCCCCACCCTTGGTAAAGACAATGACTCCAAAAATCCTCCAGTGTAACAATGTCAAACTATTTCTTCATCCCCTCACAGTTGGTTTGGGAAGAAAAGAAAAGTAGGTAGCATTTGCATGAAAAAAACCACTTAGCAGCAGGATGCTTGTATTTCAATTCCAGAAAAAAAAGTTAAGGAGATTGAGGGTTGGGGACAGGGCACAGATATAAAGCTTGGATGAGAAATGATCCTTTCCTGCATGGAACTTACAATCTAACAGCTCCATGCACATAATAAATTCTTATAATATGAAATCATATATCACAAACTTGTTAGATAGGTTAAGTGGGGAAAAAAAGGAGGTAAAGGTCATTGTTAATTGGCGGGATTGAGGAAAATTTCCTGGGGGAGGAGAAATTTAAGTTGAACATTAAAAAGTGGGTAAAATGTTAACTGACAAAAGTAGGTGGGGGCAGGGGAAGGCATAATGTTCCTGGAAGAGGGAAAGCTGATCAAATACCCCAAGGCAGAAGAGCACAGGGCATGTTGGAATCTAGAAACAACTTTGTTTGGCTGGAGCATAAAGTCTATAAAAGTCTGAGGTAATCATAGGATCATAGGTTTAGAGTTGGAAGGGGTCATAAATATTATCTAGGCCAGCTTTCTGATTTTACAAATGAAGGAATTAGCACCTAGAGAAAGAAGGTAAGTGATGTTTTCCCCCAAGATCTCAGAGCTAGTAAATGGCTGAAATAGAATTTGAATCCATATCCTCTAATGCCAAATCCTTTATGTTATAGCATCCTGTTCCTTCACTACTAATGGAGCCACCCCAAACCCCAAAGTCCTCACAGTAAGACGGATTTACATTAGTTAATCTCTAAGGTCCCTTCCAACTAATTAATATTCTATGTTCCTATGAATGAATCCTGATGGGCAAGTGATAGGAAAAAAAGAGGTGGTGGGAAAAAAACATCTGTGGTGTAATGCTCCTCCAAAAGTCTTCTTGTTCTTCTGAACCCTTACGCTCTCAGCATCCTTCTAAATCTCAGAATCTTAGATTTGGCAGGGGCTCACTCAGGGGTCATCCAGCCTAACCCTCCTCAGTAGCACAAATCACCTCTACAATATCCCTAATAAGTAGTCATCCAGCTGCCACTAGGATACTTTCAGTGGCAGAGAGTTCACTACTTTATGAGGCAATCTATTTCTATTTTAGACAGCCTTAGTCATTAGAAAGCATATTCCATAGACTTCCCTCTACAACCATAGGCATCCTCATAAAAGTATGTTCAATTGTTTTCCATCATATCTTACTCTTTTTGTGACCCCATTTGGGATTTTCTTGGCAGAAATACTGGAGAGATTTGCCATTTCCTTCTCCAGCTCATTTTACAGATGAGGAAACTGAGGTAAACAGGGTTAAGTGACTTGTCCAGGGTCACACAGCTAGTAAGTATCTGAGGCAGGATTTGAACTCAGAAAGGTGAATCTTCCAGACTCCAGCCCTGGTACTCTATCCATTGAGCTATGTAGCTTCCATAAAAGTATAAAGCAGTACAACCTTTGACTTAGAGTAAATGCTACTCCTTGTAATTTCACTGAAGGCTTTTCTTTCTTCAAGACCAATGTTTAAAATGTAAATGCTCTTCTGTATCCATCAACCCTGTATAGTTATCCATTCCACATCACAAGATTAGGGGTACAGCACCACATTATCTAAAAATCTGCATAAAGTTTTTCAGCCCTCCCTCTGTACTAGAGAAGTAGTCTGAATGATTATGGTATTAAATGACAAAATACGTTGATATCACATAACACTATACATATATTTTATGCATTTCTGAGTTTCTAAACTTTTTCTGTATCCTTTGTTGACCCTTGCTTCTTGTCTGTGGCTTCCACAAAGCTCCCTCCTAAACTCCCATTTAATTTTTTATGCTGACCCATGATATTTCAAAACTGTGATGGGGAAAATCATGACATGAAAGGGATAACTGTATTCTACTATCCTGACATCACTGTCTTAGGATGATAAGACTTAGAAGGTAAAGGGACCAATCACTTAGACCAAACCCTTCATTTCACAGACGAGGCTATTGAGCCGTGAAGTGACTTACCCTAGGTCAAACAGCTGTAGTAAAGTCAGGTCTCAAATCCAGGTCTTCTGATTACAGATATCTTAACTATTAACTAGTATTTATTTGTCATCAGTCAGAAGTGGTTTGCAGAAAAATCTCATGATAAGGAGAAAAGAATAGAGAGTGGTCATCAGGAAAGAAAAGAGGATACTTGATAGAATGACGAGAACAGGATAAATTGTGACTAATGTACAATTTTACTGAGGCCTTGCTAGACCTGACTTTATCCTCTCAGAACCATGCCAATTTATCACAAGTGTCACAGATTCTTAACCCAGAAAATTCAACTTCTCTGGTCCCCCAAGTAAAATGAAGGGACTGAACAAGATGACCTCTAAAGCTCCTTCCAACTTTAAATTCTCTGAACCTAGTCCAGTCTCATCCCCTCAGAGAGACTCTTCAGTAATGTTCCCATTTTGACATTCAGTATTGCTATCGTCAGCTCTTCCCCACATCTTAACAGGCCCAGTGTTTCCATCAACTCATTTCCATGTTCTAAGAATGTCTTCCTCTATAAAATCTTCCTTCCTCATGTCATTTCATGATCTTGTGGAATCCTGGTGCTCGCCTCCATGGGGAGAGCAGCCAAGGTTAAATGCTATTTCATGATAAGAGCCAATCTCCAGGGAACTGAATCATGCCTTGAAAACAAAGGCACTGTTCAGGGGTCATAACAAGGCAACCTCAGACAAAGTGGAGACTACAGAAGCCACTTGCAGAATGACCATCTGGAGATGACAGATTGTAAATCAGCTGTCATTCTTTCTAGGCACCAAACCTTATAAACTTAAAGGACAAGGAACGAAGGATATAAATAGACCCATTACTCTCATTTCTATTTTTATCTCCTCCTTCCCTCCCCTTTACTCCCTTCACACAGCTACCTCGAGGTTGACTTAAAACTCTTTGTTGAAAGACAAACAAATTTGAAATCCTTCAAGTAAAATCTGAGACAGATAAATTGCCTTTTTCTTACTGGCTTGTGTCCTTCAAGCAGTGTCCTTAGAAGGTCCACCTTGAGGAGATGTCACCCTCTCTGTTAGATGGCTTACACTATTATTTGCATACTCCTTATTGCTAATGCTGTGACCACACTGGTTACCTAAATATGCTATGATGTTTTAACTCAGGTTCCTTTCCTCTCTATACCATCTTCCCAGTCCTGTCCCTGTCCTTCCTCTGCATCTAGCCTTCATAGCAGCATTAACTTTAGGGCTGGAGAAAAATGTTGGTATTGTCATGTTTTTGCAGAAATATCGGCTTGTTCCCCTAGATCATTGCCCTTTTATCATTCCCCTAAATCCCGGAACCCCAGAATCTTAGATGAATGAAAGAATGAAAAACCATTTTTAAGTGCTGACTATGCACTGGAGATAGAAACAGAAAGTTCGTCCTTTCAGGAAGCTCACCTTGTAATAGGGGAAGAAGACTCATGTAGGAAGTTTTAGCTCCAAGTCGGTTGGAAAAATCCCATGGTCTTAAGGGTAGAGCAGCAAAGCAGATGGCAATGCCTCTTTTCTTCATGTCATTTCTACTAATAGAGCCATATGTATTTCAAGTGTTGAACTTTTTGAGAGTGGCAAGGGTTTTGGTATCAAAAACTTTCTTTTCTGAGTCTTCATTAACTGGAGTTTCAGGACTTGCAGAAACAGTAGTCCTGTTTCCATGAAGTTTGCCTCTCAGGATGAAGACTGTGAGAGCTGCGCTGAAAGCAAGACCAGTAGGCTGGAGCTGGCTGCCACTCCTATGGTCCTTGGCTTCACCTGCCCCTTGGTGGCAGCTGGTCAGCAGTTGGTGTTGCAGAAGTGAGTAATGTGGCCCATGTGATTGCTCTGAAGTGATGGCCTAGGGAGCCAAGCTGGAAGAAGGACTAGTGTGGGATGTGACAACCTGTCCATCAGTGACAGTTGAGCAGCAGCTCACATTGGTGTTGGCCAGGAATGTGGGTCCCTTCTCCATAAAGATTGCTTCCCTCAATGACAACTATAAGGCCTGATCTGGAAGCAAGATAAGTCATTCGGGGAAGAGGGGCAATATACTATTCTGAAGGTTCTTCAGTTCTGGGTCCTCAGCTATTTCAATAAAGGTCTTAGCTGTGATCAACTTGCTTGGAACATCACATCTCCTGACTCTCTCTGTAGATTATTTGCTACTCCAGCTAGGCTGGCTGGCATGTCCCATAGGTGATAGTTATATTTGGTAGAGATGATCTAACTCAACTCACACTTGAAATATAAATCCCCTCTATACTATCTATAATAAGTAATCTTCTACCCTCTACTTAAATACCTCAAGTGACAGAGATCTCATTGTTTTATTCGTCAACCATTCCATCGCTCAAAAGAACTAGTTGTTAGAAATCTCTTTTTGGTATCTACTTCACTTTAACTCAGCATTATAGCCTTACATGGTTTTATAGCAATGAGTGAACTTAGACACTGTCTGGTCCCATTATATTATTTAACAGAAAAGGAAATTGAGATCCATGGCAGTGTGAAACAGGGGATTGGCTAATGAGATGCAGTGGCCTGCATCAAGGGAATGACTCCTCCAGATGCTATATCACATTCAGAGATACTTTTGTAAGGAAGCACTTTGAGTTTGAGTTTACTTTCCCCATGGACCAAGGTGCACAGGGGAAAGTGTACCTGGGCTCTAGGGGGGAATGTTTTATAGTATCTATTTTTGTTACATATCTTCTATAAATTTTCCTTTGTAAATTTATGCTAATCAGTTAAATGCTAGTAGGGTGCTAATCATCAAGTCAATCAATGATATAAGGGATATACTAACTTTAAATGGAAATTTATATTGGGAAGGATACACCATAATGGGAATTTTGGCCAATAGCATTATAAGAGATACCCCACTGCTCCCTTAGAACTAAAAAGAATAGATGTGAATGCCATCTGGAGACCTCACTTGCCAGTGGAAATGAAAGTTGGGATAAGGATCCCCAGAGTTTATATAGGCTGCAAATGAAATGAAACAGGTAATAAATACATTTTTAGAACCAGGTTTCAACAGTGGCTGCTAGTCCTGTCCTCTGAAATGTCAACAAATCTACTCCCTTTTACAATGATAACTCATTGACAGAGTGTCCTAAAAGTCTTAGTGCCATTTCAAACTACTAAAGCTTAAAACTGCACTAAGATTTCCAGATACCCTATATTTGAAAACGGCTAAGTGACTCTGTTTCCATGTCTATTCTTATCCAGGTTAAACATAACTTTTCCTCAAGTGATTTCTCATAAGATAATGATCAATATTTCAAGACGCTGAACCAGAACCAAACCTAACACTCTAGGTACCAGTGCAGAGTACAGAGAGACTATTTCTCCTGTGATCAGGACAATATACTTCTATTAATATAGACTGCTCAATTTTCTTCTTTCTCTGTAGTCATAACAAAGATAGGAATGGAGGGGATACATTTCTTTGAAGGGACTCAAAGTGGTTTGATGAGGAAGTTTCTAAACATCGTCTCATGTGGCCAACACTTTAAAAAACCCAACCCTTACCCAAACCATCCTTGTCTCTTGATCCAGTTTAAAATGAATTGTTCGGTGCCAGGAGCTTGTTAGGCATCTGGTTTTACTTTGGGGTAGGGGTTACCAGCCAAGGAGACAGGGGAGGTCTCTGTTACCTCAATTTAACCTAAACCCTCCAACTCAAAAACAAAAAATCAAGTCAGGCTCCACCAAATGACTTTTCAAAATAGTGAAAAAGGAAAAGGGCTACATAGATCTAGAGATAGCTCCACCTAAGGAATTCCTGAGCCACACCTCATGGTCTCCAAGAGGCATATACTGAAGCCATGTGTGGAACCTCCTCAAACTTCCCAAGCTGACACATAGCACTTGACTTTGGCTCTGCACTTGAGTCTGAGTGGACAATAAGTAAATAAATTCATTAATTAATAATAACATTCACACAGAAATTTAAGGTTTACAAAATTCCTTACAAATATTATCTCGTTTTCTCCTCACAATAATCTTGAGAGGTAAGTGCTATTTTTACTCCCACTTTCTAGCTGAGCAAACTGAATCCTTAATCAATTTCACAATGTCTTTGAAAACCATTGAATGAACTGGAGTGATATTGTACAAAAAGTACATTAGATTGTTGGAAGAAAAATGGTCATACCCTGTGGTTCATCAAGCAAAAGCTGAGTCAGTTCAAATGAGACAGCTAGATGGTGGTGGGCTTGGAGTCAGGGGAGATCTCATTTCAAGTATGGCCTTAGCTATTTACTAGCTGTATGACTCTGGACAAGTCACTTAACTTCTGTCTGCTTTAGTTTTCTCAGCCACAAACTGGGTAAAGTAATAGCATCTGCCTCCCAGGGTTGTTGTAAGGATCAAATGAGATAATGTTTGTTAAGTGCTTAACTTCATACCTTAGTGCCTGGCATATAGCTCTGTTATCAATATCACTATTATTGTTAACTAGTCATAACTGAAGGATTCCAGCAGAGAGGAGAGTTGTAGCTAACTCTCTTTGAAGAAATCACTGGGGGAGTAGGGGATCCCTGGCATGCTCAGTCTCCATCTTCTCCCCCTCCTCCTTTTGTCAGGGGAGGGCCTTGTGAACTTGTGAGGACCAGAGGATTTGGACTTTGTTATTTGCTGTGTCCCTGGGACAGCAGGAGCTGCCAGTAGTATCTGTATCATGAGGCAGGGCTAGACTGGAATGGATGAGGAAAGTCAGATTCAAGGACAGACCAGGAGCCTAAAAGAAAAGCTACCCCATACCTAAGGAAAAGGGCTTGAGGACCCTAGTGAAAGGACTTCCAAGAGATATGTTATCCCTTGTTACATGTGTTTTTTTAGATTTGGTCTCACTTTCCCCTGCACTCTGTATATACCTAAGGGAAAATATTTCCTAGGTTTTCTTGGAGACTAGAGGAGGGAAATTTTTTTTAACCAACTATTCTTTCTATACCACTTTAGAATAAAAATAAATCTAATTAAATCTGCCTGACTAATTAACATCAACCAATAATCATGGGGAAAAAGCATACCAGTGGGGCCCCAAAAACTACAGTGTTTAATAAGGTATTCCTCCAAACACTTAGGGCCACTTCTAGAAAACTAAGGAGGGACCTGAAAATGATGGATTAAAAACCACCCCAAAACTCTCAGGGCTAACCCTTGAACCCTAAGGGTAGATATAGTAGCTGTGATCTGGAATCTAGCCTGCTAGAGGCATTGAGGGCTAGTAGAGTAGCCCAGGACCATGTATTATCATTTTTATAGTGCCTTCCATTGGATATCAATTCCCTGATATCCTTTTAGATATTATACCCCAGTTCCTTGCACAAGATAGGGGTTTAATAAGTATTGTTGAACTGAGTCAGTTGTCCCACTTAGCAACAATATAAAGTCCTCTAGATCAGTTCACAGACCAGTCAGAGGATCTCTCAGAGTTTCAGATACAATCCCAATTGTTAAAAGACCTTCATGCCTAGGGATTATCAATATCCTAGACCAGGGGTGGGGAACCTGTGGTCTCGTAACCACATGTGATCTTTTAGGTCCTCCGGTGCTACGTTTTGACTGAGTCAAGTTCCACAAAACAAATCCTTTTATTAAGGGGATTAGTTCTGTGAAGTTTGGATTCAGTCAAAGGGCCACACTCAAGGACCTAGAGGCCCACATGGGACCTTGAAGCTGAAGGTTCTCTACTCTTGGTCTAGGCCACAGTGACTTCTAGTCTATATTATCTATTGGGATCTACCAGCCACTATGCCTCTCATCATCACTCATTCCAATTCCCACATGCTTTCTATGGCATTAGGCTGCATTTACAGGCCACAGACCCTAGTACTGAATACATTAAAGTTTATCCAAAGATTCAGGGAGACCTTTGATATATACATCTTGAGTGGGTTCTGATATTGTCAGCTACCAAGTCAGACAGAATCAGAGGACAGTATAGAACATATCAGCTTCTTCAGGACCTTAAGCTAGGATTTATATAATGTAGGAATCTTCCTGCCTTGGCTGGCAATTCATAGAAGGGTTGATTATATCTTTATAAGGAATTATCCTAGAGGGAGGCAGACACCAACCTTTACAGGCTAATCAGACAATGTTAAATTTCTGTCATTGTATCTTGGCAAAGTGACCAACAGGTACAGGTGAATTGGGGAATCGCTAGATCTGAAGGGAGAATATTCTTCCTGGGGAAAGAAAATTAGAGTCCAGAATTTCTATGTAAACCAAAGGATAAGAACTAGAGCTATTCAGGAATACCAAATCCAAGACAACTTAGACAAGAGTGGGAAACCAAGGACTGATGTGGAAGTTTCATTGCAGGGAGGTCCATGTGAACATTACAATCTTAGGACCATAAATAAGAGAACTATAGATCTAAGAGGCCATGTAGCCCATTATTCTTATTTTTAGATGAGGAAACTGAAGCCTAGAGAGGTTAAATGATCTGCCCATTGTTGCATAGGAAGTAGGTAACAGAAGTGGGATTTCAACACAGATACTCTGATTTGAGAGTCAGTGCTTTTTCCATTGCATTAGAAGTATCAATAAATGAATAAATATTATAATTTTCTCTTTTAAGCTAGAGGTTTTTTTTAATCACAAGGAGCTTTCTTTACCCCCCTACTCCTACCTCCCCATTAGATTATTTTTGCTCTGATTGAAAGTCTATGACTGTGTTGATGTGAACATTCAAAAGACTTTCTTGCTCCTTCATTTTCAGGGAATCTCTGGGGAGAGACACCATGCCAACTCAGACCTTTAGGTCATGAGATATTGATAGGAGAATAGGGAATAAAGCCTCTCCTACCTCTGAAACATACAAATTACCTACTATCTCTCCTCTGGCCCACACTAGCAAAATTCTCTGAGCTATCTCAACTCCCCATGAATTAAAGAATCTTGGGCTTGTAATGAGCCTCAGAGACCGGCTATTCCAATACCTGAACAAGAATCCCCTCTACAATAAATCCAGTAGGTGTTAATCCAGGCTTTTATTAAAGGCCTCCAATGTCAGGGACCTTACTACCTACCAATCTTGGTAGCCCATCCCCCTTTTTGAATAGCTATAATTATTTTGAAATTTCTCCTTATATCAAGTCTAAATCTTCCTCTCTGTGTTTTATACCCATGGCTCCTTCTTTGTTCAGCCTTGTTCAGAATAAACGTAATAAATTCCTCTCCTTAATAGTCCTTAAAACTTGACCACTCCATCCTAGTCCTGCCCCCTCCCAAGTCCTCTCTGATCCAGGCAAAATCTACTTTTCCTTCTCTTGCTTCCTCACAAAATAAGATTTCAAGGTTTCCATAAAATTCATCTAAGCAGGTTTGACCCAATGTTCTAGCCTACCAGAGCCTCTTTGGATCCTTACTCTGCCATCCAATTCCCTTTTCTCCTAGCTTAGTGCCATCTGTAAATCTGAAAAACATGACATTGGTATTCATCCAGGTCATTAGTAAAAATGCTAAACCCATGGAACCAAGAACATCTCTTCAAGCTGACATTGACCCATTAATGACTCCTCGGTTCCAGTGGTTCTGCCAATTTTAAATGGACCTTATTGTACAATCATCTGACCTATCCATATGATTCCATCTTTTCCCACAATGATAGAATGAAGAACTTTGTCATATGCTTTACTGAAATGTAAGTGAATTATTGAGTTCAGCTGTCTCTTTATCCAACAGTCCAGTAATTGGCAAAAAGTCTGTCTTGACTCATTCTTGATGTAACTGATCTTCTATAATCACTGCTTTATTAGATATTAACACACTCTCTTAACTTGCTCAGGGTCACACAGCTAGTAAATGTTTGGGGTAGGATTTCAACTCAGATTTTCCTCACTCCAAGTTCTATGCTCTAGTCTTTATACCACCTAATTGCTTCACTTAAGGTACCCACCCTCTTATGTGTTTGACTTCCTTGAACAACTATTCCAGATTCAATATCTATGTGTCTGAATCCAATCAATCCACCATAATTCACAAGCCAATGCATTTGCTTTTTTCTGAGCCATCTAAAGAACACAATTAGTTCAAGGTAATGGCACATAGTGATACTACACAGTTGAAAAAGTGACAATGGATCACTTTCCCTAAAAATCTAGGATATTCTCTTCCAGAAATATATACAACTTCCATGGGAAAAGTAGAATTTCCATATGAATTCCACATGAAGAGAATATGTTGAAGATGTATAGAGCCAGGGTACATGGTAAGGAGGGGCAATACACCTATCTGGTGCTGTAAGCTAGCCAGCATATTCCGGTAATATCATCACACTGTTGTCACTTAGCCTCCTCCTTTATGGATGTGGCAGCTCTTCTGGGCATATTGCTCTCATGTTGACTATTGGTGACTTCTAAAGTTCACAGTCTTAATGAGATATTATTCCACTGGTCTCATGATAAATATGGGGTACATAGTCTCCACTAAAAGTTGCTTCCATGGTTTCACAATGTTTGCTGAGCATGCAGTCTCTGTTGAGTACTGTTCCCTGCTATGAAGTTCTGGGTTTCATCTCTTTCAGTCCATTTGCTAGCCAACCCAGTTCCAATCTGCAAGGGTAGAGGGGTTAGAAAACCTTCCCCTTATAAAGATGAGCTAACAACTCTTAGTAATAACTGCCATGTAAGCTATAAAAAACCAGGCAGGATTACTCCATACTGAAATCAAATGTTTTATTTGTAAACTATGTTTAGAACAAAGGTAGTGGTTCTCTGTCTCAGACAATCAACTAACTTAGAGTTAGAAATTCTCAAGTTCCTTTCTAAATTAGCATCTGAGCCAGAACAAATAACAATTAAACAAGGCAAGGAAGTTGCTGTCCATCTATTTATCTCACATTCCTGATTTTATTATGTATATCTGTTGGAAGCAAAACCCAAATTGCTCACTATTCTTCTATTTGGTAAGCTCATTTTACATTCTAGAATTTTGACACAGGATAATTTTCAAGCACATTAGTCAATAATTTGACACTGTACTTTTTTGAAAATTGGACCATTTGTCCTTCCCCTATCCTACCATGTTTCTTTCTGCTGTGATCTTTCAGGGATCATGATTGTGGCTCAGAAGTCACATCCACTAGTTCTTTCAGTAACCTGGATATACTTTGTTTGGCCTATAATTTCCTCACTTATTCCAAGTTTCAGCTCTCTTTTTGCCATGTTTGTTCTCCCCAGTACAAAGACTACACAGAAAGCCATCATCTTTAACTTTCTTTACCAGCCTCAGCTAATTTTAAACTGACTTTTTTCTTGTGGGGTCACGGCATGATGTTGCATTCTTTCTCTTTTGTTACCTCTCATTAATTCTTTCCCTTCTGTCTTTTTTGAAAAATTAATTAATTTATTTTTAGTTTTCAACAGACACTTTCACACAAGATTTTGAGTTCCAAATTTTCTTCCCATCTCTCCTCTCCACCCACCGCTAGATAGCGTACATTCTGATTATCACTTCCTCCAGTCCGGTGTTTGTCTATCACACTTATCCCTTCTCTTATCCCCATCCTCTTTATTTTCTTGTAGGGCAAGATAGAAAAATATACATTGCCTGTATATCTTATTTCCCAGTTGCACATAAAAACAATTTTTAACATTCATTTCTAAAACTTTGAGTTCCAACTACTGCCCCTCCCTCCCCATCCATTCATTCCCCCTAAGAAAGCAAGCAATTCAATATAGGTTATACATGTGTAGTTATGCAAAACACTTCCATTACAATCATATTGTAAAGGACTAACTATATTTCCCTCCATTCTATCCTGCCCCCCATTTATTCTATTCCCTCTTTTGACCCTATTTCTCCTCAAATGTGTTTACTTCTAATTACCCCATCCTCCCATTTGCCCTCCCTGCTTATCCCTTCCCCCTTACTTTCCTGTAGTGTAAGACAGATTTTCATATCAAATTGAGTGTGCATGTTATTCCCTGCTTAAGCCAAATGTGATGAGAGTAAGGTTCACTCTTTCTCCCTTACCTCCCCCCTCTTCCTCTCCATTGAAAAAGCTTTTTCTTGCCTCTTTTATGTGAGATAATTGGCCCCATTCTGTTTCCCCCTTCTCACAATATATTCCTCTCACACCTTAATTTTATTTTTTTAGATTCTCTTCTGTCTTTTAAAAGTAAAAGTTGATTGATAATGTCCATGTGTTTCCTCTTTCTGTTATTATAGGTTTGTTTCTGTTTTGATTTTCAAAATTTCATTCCTAAGAGCTTACCATTATATCTTGAGCTGACTTACCTATAAAATTTTAAGTCACAGGAACCTAAGTATCCTTTCTCTGAACTGTCTGAAATCTACACTCCCAAAATCTAGCGTGGATATGAGAGTATTCCTGGTTGTACCTTCATTATCTATCAAAAAATAAAAGATGTAATGTCCCTCCCCACAAATATCATCTTTGAAGTATGAAATTCTTATTATGGAGAACCAAGAATTTATTAGCTACTTTGCTTTTGACAGAAAGATTGACCCAGGAGCTGTCTAGTTAGTGAAGTCCTCCATCACTCCTAAACATGTAGTCTCTTCCTGAGCTCCTCATCTACTTTCTCCTTTCCTTCAGGTGGTGTATAGTATAATCCCATGAAAATATTACTTCTATTTCTGCCTCTATTAAGCTATATTTAAGTTCTCTCCCATTTCCATCCCCTCCAACCTATGAGTATCTGAGATTCAAGATCTTCAGTTTCCCACTTTTATGCCTTTTTGCACCTGAATGACACTTTCTTACTACCCAATCAACTTCTGCTCCTGTTCTAGAGAAATCTACTTTCAAGAAAACACATGAGAAACATAAATTTGGTATGAGAATGAGGGGATGAGGTAATATTTGAAGACTATGACAGTTCTAGAGAAGGTAGATCTTGAAGAGTTCTTGTTCAGTCCCCACAATTTGCAGATAGGGGACTAAGGTCCAGAAAAGTGGAATGACTAGGTTGTTCCTTGTTGCCATCTATATGTACCTATGTCTAGGGTATAGCATAATGAAATTTGAAAAAGACAAATACATATTTAATTATTTTGATTTTGAATGTGATGGAAACAAACTCACCTGTAAAAGAAAAGAGTGATTAAATAGATGAGAAAAGAGAATCCAACAATTTGTTGCATATAAGAACAAAACTTAAAATGTAACACATACAGAATTAAAAATGAGGGACTGTAATGCAATTTGCTATGTTTTATAAAATTCTGAAAAAAGTAGGAGGCTTAATTATGATTTCATATAAGATAACAGTAAAAATAATTACTGTCAAGAAAGACAAACAAGAAAATTACATTATGCTTAAAATCACCACAGTTAATTCAACAATATTACAATTAAATACATATGCATCAAAGAGTATAGTATATAAGTGCTTAAAGAAAAACCTAACTAAAATATAAACAAAAAATCACATTGATGATAACAGTAATTGGAGATGGGATTTTGATGTTGTATACTGAGGTAAAAAGGATATTTTTGATATGACAGAAGGCTAGAAAATTTAAATGTAATAAAGCTATGATGATTATTCAAAAAGAATATTAAAGATTTTATTTCTATTTAAGCATCAATGGTCTATTTCTATTTAATAGTCTATTAATGGTCTATATCTATTTAAGCATGCAAAGTATAAATACATCATAAAAATGTAGATACCAGACATATAATGCAATCCAATTTATCCTTATAGAATATTTTGCAATTAAAATAGTGATACATAAAGCAAATATGAAAAATGATATATTCCTAAGTTAAGACTATTTGTAAATAATGGATAGGTCAAAAAGCAAAAAAAGCAGAAATTGTGAGGGAACACAAGAAAATACATGTTCTTAGAAGAAAATATTTATTTCTGAAAATAAATGTTAGTAAAACAAAAGAGAGGATTGATGAATTAATGTAGAAATTTAAAAACTAGAAAAGCAATAGGAAATATTAAAATGAATAGAAAAAGGCATTTTGGAAATCAAAGTACAAAAAAATGAAAATAAAATATATTGAAATAATAGACAAAACAAAAAAATGTGATTTTTTAAAAGGCTTGTACAGCAAGAAACCATAAGGTAATTGGGATTGGGGGAAGAACGGAAGAGAGAAAAAAACCAAAGAAACAGAGAGAGACAGGGAGAAGCCAAACTGCCAAAAAAAAAAAAATTATAATGAATTGTCAATTAATAGAGAAGAAATGAAGAAAAATATCATAAAATACTATAGCAAAATATATTAGCAAAACTGAAAATTTAAAGGAACTAGATAAATATTTATAAAAATAGAAAATTTAAAAATGAACAAACTAAGAAATAGAGATATTCAACAATCAAGTCTCATAAAGAGAAACTGCATAAGACATAATTACTTGACCATATAGGTTTACAAATTAGAAACATTTAAAATTCCCTGTCACATAAAATATTCTCAAAAATGAAGATACACTCACAAACTCCTTTTATGAAACAAATATTGTACTGTTCCCTGAGTCAATGAAGAGTCAAGTAAAGACAACATCTAAAGACAAATATTACTAAGAAATATTGATGCAAAAATTTGAAATAAAATTTTATCTTAGAGGCTATAGCAATACATCCAAATATCATTAATTATAACCTATGTGGATTTATACCAGGTATTCAAAGATACTTCAACATTAGAAAACAATGTAATTCAACACATAAATTACAAAAGCTATGAGAATATTAATATTATTAATTATATTAATGTAATTAATATAAAAAGAAAAGTCTTTGACAAAATATAGTACTCATTTGTGTTACTTGAAAAATAATCACCAGAAGTAATGAGAAAGGACTTACTAGTATTTCTCTAAAAGAACTAGTTTTTATGTAGTAGTTAGTCATTGGAAACTTTACTAATTACTTCAGAAGTGAAGTGAGGGTAACCCCAGTCTCCTGTTCTTTAACATAGTACTAGAGACTATAGAAATAATAAAGGAGAACTAAATTAAAGGAATAAACATCAGCAAAGGGGAGACAATATTTTCCTTATTTGAAAGTGATATGATTTACTTAGAAAACCTTAGAGAATCAATAAAATAGTCAACCTAGATAATTAATAATGGTAACAAAGTAAACTGGATAAAAAATGAGTGTAACAATTAACATTGATATATATTTCTGACAAAAGCCAGAATTCAATACCTTACCAATCAAGCTAACAAAATTATTTTATACAGCTAGAAAAAATAATAACAAAATTGATCAGAAAGAACAAAAGGAAAAAAAATTACAGGTGTCAATGAAAAGAAAAGGTGAAGGAAGGTGGCCTAGCAGTACTGGATCTCAAAGTCATATTACATGCGACCAATCATCAAAAACAATCTGGTACTGGCTAAGAAATAGAGTGATAGGTCATGGGATAGCTTACGTATACTATACACAGTATTGTGACCATAATAATAACCATACTAATCTAGTGTTTGGTAAACTTAAAGACACAAGATGTTGGGACAAGAGCTCATTATTTGACAAAAATTGCTGGAAAAGCAGTTTGGCAGAAATTAAGTATAGAACAACATCTCACATTATATAAAAAGAAAAGGTCAAAATGAGTATATGATTTAGACATGAAAAGTGATATAAGCAAATTAGAACAAGGAAAATTTTACCTGTTAAATCTATAAATAGGCAAAGAATTTATGATTACACAATAGATAAAGAGCAATATGGGGTGTAAAATAAATGATTTTCATTATATTATTTTAAAAAGGTTTTACACAAACAAAACCAGTGCATCCAAGATTAGAAGGAAAATAGGAAACTGGGGGGAAGACTTATAGTAAGCTTCTCTGATAAAGAATTAAGTCACATTTACAAGTATACAAGCCATTCCCCAGTTGATAAATGATCAAAGGACATGAATAGGCAGTTTTCAGAAGAAGAAATCAAAAATCATAAAAATGCACCAAATCACTATTGATTAGAGAATTGCTACTTAAAATTACTGAAGTACTACATCACACCTATCAGATAGGCTAAAATGACCAAAAAGGAACATGACAAATACTGGAGGGGATGTGGAAAAATTGGGACATCAATGCACTGTTGGTGAAGTTGTGAACTGATCCAACCATACTGGAAAACAATTTGGAACTACATCCAAATGGCTATAAAAACTCTGCATACCCTTTGACCCAGCAATATCACTACTATATCTGTATCCCAAAGAGATCAAAGAGAAAAGAAAAAGACCTGTATGTACAAAGAATATTTATAGCAGCTCTTTTTGTGGTAGCAAGTAATTGGAAATTTGGAGGATACCCATCAAGTGGGGAATGGCTGAACAAATTGTATATAATTGTGATGGAATATTATTGAGTGATAAGAAGTACTGAATGGATAGGTTTCAGAAAAACTTGGAAAGACTTATATGAACTGATGCAAAGTGACATGAGCAGAACCAGGAAAATATTGTATATAGTAATAGCAATACTGTATAATGATCACCTGTGAATACATTAGTTATTTTCAGCAATATGATGATTCAAAACAATACTATAGAACTAATGATGAAAAATTCTATCTGCCTTCAGAGAAAGAATTGTCTGAAAGCAGTTGAAGCAAACTTTTTCAAATTTCTTTCTTTATTTTTAAATTTTCCTTTTTTGCCTGTTTTTTATTTCTTTTTGTCCTTGTTTGCAACATGGCTAATATGTTTTTCATTGCTTCACACATATAATTGATATCAAATTCGTTGCCTTCTTAAGGGGGAGGGGCTAGAGAGAGGCAGAACATTTGCAACTCCAAATTTTAAAAAATGAGTGTTGACCTTTTTCACATGTAATCAAGGAATAAATAAAATTAGAGAGAAAACAACAAAAGTAAAAACCAGAAGTAAAATGTATAAAGAAACAATCCATTGAAAATAACTATGAAATACATAAAAGATTTTGAGAGTTAACTTATTAAAATACTCACAGATCTTGTATCAATACAATTATAAAATAATATTTGTAGAAACAAAGGAAAACCTAAAAGAATAAGAGAAAAATTTAAAGTCTATGAATGGGCCTTACCAAATATGCACATAAAAGCACCTAAATTTATCTAGGGATTTTGCACCAGACAAATAAAATTATCAAGCAATATTATATAACACAAGATGAAATAATAGCAAACTTCCTATGAGGGGAGAAAGGATATGCTGGAGAGGAAAGTTCAAGAATTTCAAGGAGAATGATACAGAAAGATAGGGAGAAAGGGAAGTTAAGATTATCAGATATAAAATTCTGTTGTAATGCAGAAATAAACAAAATTACAGGTTAAAAATAGCAAAGGAAATTATTGGGACAGACTAGCTAAGCAAGGTCTAGAAGTAAATATGTACAGAACCCAAGAGCACAAACTATCATTCTTTATTTAACAAAAATTACTGAGAAAATGAAAATAGTTTAGTAAAAATATGTTTAGACTAGCAACTTACACCATGGGAAATGGTAAATTTCAAAGCATAAATCACCTAAATATGAAATATTAAACCATAAAAAAATCTAGAAAGGAGAAGAGAATAATTTTTTTAATTAAACGGGCAAGGAATAAAAAAAAGACACGAAAAGAAAAAATAAAATACTTTTACAACATAAAATAAAAAGTTTTGCATAAACAAAATCAAAGCAGCAAATGTAACAAGAAATTTTGTTTTAGGACTTTGATTTCCATCAGACATCTCTGATATAAGCTTGATATTCTAAGTCATTGGGCAACTGACAAACCTTTTAAGTCCAAGCCTCATTCCCTAATATATAATCAGTGAAAGAATATGAGCAAAGCACATTCCAAAGGAAGAAAGGCAAACTATCAAGGTCATATGAAAATATTATCCAAATTATGAATAACAAGAGAAAAGTAAATTTAAACAATCTTGAGGAATCTCCTCAGACCCTTCAGATTAGCAAGTTAGTAAAACAGAACACAGGAATTCTTCTTGGTGAAGGTGTAAAATCTTTGAACCACTTGAGTAAACAACTTGGAATCAAGTAAGAAAGCTTACTAAATTGTTCATACACTTTAATCCCAAAATCCTATATTTATAACTCAAAAAAGTAGGTGACAAATAAATTCCCCATACTTGGGAAAATAGTTATATCAATACTATTTGAAATAGGGGAAAACCAAAAGCAAATTAGGTCCTCAACAGTTGGAGAAAGTCTAAAAAACAACAACAACAACTGTGGTCTATGAATGAAAATAATGGAATTTTATTATTTATAAGGAAAGATGCATGATGAAAATTCAGGGAGGGGAAGAAATTATTTGTATTAACTAATGCATAGCAAAGAAATCAAAGCCCAAAGAACAATTTATGCAATAGCCAAAATATTGTTAAATAAGACAACACTTTCAAATTAAACAAACTTGTCGATATTCATTCCAGATAGTTGTGGTTAAAAAATACTTGCTTGCTTTCTCTTAAGAAATAATAAACTGTGAGAATGGAAAGTTCCATACCTTATCAATTGGTATATTATAAATTTTTCTTTAACTCTTTCTGTGGGAATATACAATGGGGGAGGGATATGGTTTATTTGTAAATAATCAATTTATCAAAATTAAATATAACAAAAGTAGAGTAAAATAAAAACAGAGAAACACATGGTAAATAGAAATAGCCAGAAGCATATTTCGAATAATGTTAGAAGTAGCATTAGAAATGTCTTTGGAGACATGAATGATAGGATAAAGAAATAGCATGCCAATGATGTAAGCATAAGTGTATGGGTGGCCCAAATACTGTATTTTTTACCTACCAGTTACTAAAAACAACAGCTGGAAGATACTCCAGATGTTGCATAATTTGACTGGAGGATATATGGATTTTAAGCACCTTGGACAAGAATTACACAAGATGAGAAAATATGGACAAACTATGATCTGCACTGATGGATGTTCTCCAGTGAATGTGGAAGACAACATTGTTGAAATGATAGATCCACCGAAATATTGGAATGAACCATTGTAAATCATATTTTGGAATTCTCTTCGGTTTATTTTTATCTTAGGTTTTTCTCCAACAATTCTTTAAGGTCAAAGAAGGTCAAATTATTGCCAATTTACAGATGAGGAAACTGAGATTCAGAGAGGACAGTTAACTTGTTTATACTTACACAGTTAGTAACTGCTAGAGCTGAGATTCAAGCCCATTACTCTTGCCACTACAAAGTCCAGCTGAGTAGTCTGGATCTGAAAGATGCATCAAGGGAAATGTAGGTTGACACAGTTGTCCTCCATGTCAACCTTTCAGATGAATGATGTACCCCAAATATGCATGTTTCTGTCTTATTACAACTCCACCCTGCAAAGATTAGCTTCTTGGGGACATGAAATATCTTCCTGATATAGCAGACCAAGTGTTTTGGGACTTGTTTGCTTTTTCCAATGGACTACTTCTCTCAGAAGACTTTCGAACAGATCATACATAAGTCCTAAAAGTTAATCCCTGGATGTCCAGGTGGAGGCACAGAGTCATAACTGGGAATATAGACTTGAAAAGTGAAGTTCAGAGCAAAAGAAGAGAGCAGAACTTCATTGCCTTGGGCACAGCCTTTTCCCTGGAACCAGAGATAGGTAAGCAGTAGTTTCTCTCATAGCCACAAGATTTAATGGACTTGATCCAGACTCTGGCATAATCAGCAGTGATGAGAGTGAGTCAAGTAAGGTCTTATCCAGGAGTGGGGAACCTGCAGCCTCTAGGTCACATGTGGCCTTTTAGGTTCTTGGGTGTGCTTTTTGAACTGAATCCTTTTAAGGGGATTTGTTCTGTGAAGTTTAGATTCAGTTAAAGGGCTGTGCTTGAGGATCTAGAGGGCCACAAGTGGCCTCAAAGATGCAGCTTTCCTACCCCTGTACCTATACCATCAAGCTGATGAACAAGTACTATGGAAAATCAGGTGATGGGGTGGCTAAGATTTCAGCAACCATTTAAGCTAGGTCCTGGCCAGTGCTAACTGTTTTGAGTGATTCCTCTTGGTGCCCAGCCAGTACTGGCAGGTTTGCATTAAATACAAATACTTCTTGTTTGTTTTTTACCCAGCAGCAGGATCCGGTAAAAGGAATATTAGACCATCCTGAGGTGGGGTGGGGAAATTCATATGGTTGTGTCTTCTGAGATACATGTGTCTGTTGCTTTCATTTTATTACATTTTTATTTAATCCAATTAAACTGATTGTTCTGAGGTTTTGATTGACATGGCACACAGAGGAATATAAGGGAGTGGTTAGTAGGATGGGAACATGAGCTGTTAACTGAATGAGTCGTATTTCTAGATAAAATGGACTTGGAAGTGATGTATCTATGGGGCAGAACATTGGTTTGATTGACAGCCACTATTGTTCATGGCTCTGACTGCTCATAGAAGACCACATAGATACACTGATACCACACATATACTGTTGAATCACTATTAAAAAAAGAACAAAAAGCTTGATTTGTGGAACACCTACTTTTCAGACAACACAATACTAGGCACTGTTGGAAAAATAAAAGTAGAAGAAACAAAACAGGTAGCTAAGAAGGAAAAGCCCTGAAAGATTACATACAGGGCTCATTCTAGGGTCACTATATCTAAAAATAATAACCACATTTTATCTTTGGCCAGCCTTTTTAACTATTCAGAGTGTTGTCAAGTCATCAAGCACTTATTAAACACTTGCGCTGTTCTAAGAAATGTGCTAAGCCCTTGGAATACAAATAAAAACCAAAGAGAGACAGTCCCTGTGCTCAAGGAAGCTACATTTGAACAAAGGAAGACAACACATAAAAAATAAGCTGAAAGGTAGGGAGTGGGGGAAGAAGAGGAACGTTACCAAGAGGGATCCTGATGGAGAAATATGACCAAAGAGTCAGGAACTGAGATTGCAGATGAATGAAGAAGTGACTGTGACTTTTTTTGATGGAGGGTCTGGGAAAAACTAACCAATCAGAAGAAGGAGTTGCAGAGGGAGAGGGATTTTCTAGAATGAGGTGGCTTATTATCTCTTCAATTATTTCATTGTAAAAATCAGCCATAACCAGTGACAGCAGCTATTTAACAGCCTTGCTCATTATTGATATCATCTCACTGCCTAAAACAGCTTCTCTTCTCTGATTTATTTATCCAAAGTCTATACTTCCTTCTAAGTTCAGCTAAACCTCCTTCATTAAAACTTCCCTAACTAATCCACCATGATCTCTCTCCTGGCATTTATTTCTCTCTCTTTCATTGTCTTTCTCAGTTAGTACACTTAATTAATAAGTATTGACTTCACTTGGACTGAATTGAATTGAATTGAATTACCTGATGGGTATGTCCAGGAAATGATGCCAAAATGTCTGAATTTCTGAGACAAATGGCCTGAGCTTTCACTGGACAGTAGCAAAGGGTGACAGAATGAAAGGAAACACCTGCTGATTAGTTGACCCTTTGTATTTGTGGGGAGATAATATCAAGATGGGTCCCAAGGGTGACCCAGCATGGTTAATCAAATTAGAATAAACTGGTACAAATTCTGGGATATATTTCTCATGTCAAAGAAACAGAGAGCTTGGGTTGAAATCTGGTAACTGACCATTAATTCTGAGACCAAATGGGAGGGCTAAATGGTATCATTTATGTAAGATAACAATTATGAGTAAGTACACATGGAGATGGAGGTCATGAAGCTTAAAATGTTATTAGGAGAAATACATCCTAGCCTTTGAAGACTATGACTTGGGTATCATGTTACAATGAACGGAAGCAGATTTTTATTTTTCATCTAGATTCTCTATGTGTGCACATGCTTAATTCCTGAGAACCAGCCAGTGAGATGGGAGTAACTGCCACAGGAATCGTGGCAGCTTCAGATTAATGATCTAGTGGGATTTTTGGACTTTGGTGAACCCACTGCTCTTCACATTCATGAATCTTCCCTCCCAGTTCAAGGCTTGTCTTCTCCCTCAAATTTAGAAGGAGAAAACTCCTACAAGATAAATAGATGTACTCCTCTGCACAATTTCTTATGCAAGTACATGATTTGGAAAATTAGGTCAGGGGAGGGAGGGAAAATGGTGATTCATTACCGGTGCTAGAGAGAAGCAGAATTACCTCATCAGAAATTCTAGGTAATCAGTTTTTCCCCAATTGTCACAGTAATGAATCACTATTGTTAATAAATTGGGAAGTTGAGTTACACCTTAGACTACCTGGATAAACCAGACAAGGTATGGCATCTGTCTTCATTAGAAAAGGCACCAGCAAAAAGGTTTGAAGAATTCTGGTCCCCCCACCCCTAAGGGAGAGGAACAGCTCTCACCTTACCCCCAGTTGGTGAAGCTGCTCTGACCAAAGTAAGACTTTAAACTTAAAGTCCCCAATACAATATCTGTCAAAGGCCTCCTGCTGAAAAATCAGGAAGAGCAGCAATTCATTTGTTTAATGGGCAAGCAATGACAATAAAGAATTCCTGAATATTGTTCATCATAGACAGAGGTCTTTATTAAAATGTATTTTTCCCCCTCAAATAAATAGGAACCAGGAATGGAAAATGATCCTGGATTCTCCACAGCTGAAGGATTTACCCTCTGAGCTTGTCCCATCTGAAGATTCGAACCCAATGTGGTAGGGGTCAAAGATCACCATAGTTTTTTATGACTAAACGAATGCTCAGCATCTCATTTTCAGGATGATAAATTGGCTAAAACTTTATCAGTCTTCAGGCTGAACAAATTCTTTGAGGGCACAGAGTCATCAGTAATCAAAACATAACTTGGAATGTGGTTATAAGTCTTTATTGCTCTCCGACCCACAGAAAAACTGAAACTAATTCTGATCTATATGATTTTATAATGGCATCTGACAAGTTCTCATTTTTCTTGAGGGGAGGGGGATCAAAAAAAAAAAAGAAATCTCTGATCAGTGTGTCAGAATCCTGCAAGTCATTTTCATTTCCTTCTCTCAGCCAAGATTAAAAAGCAATCCCCCCATGCATTCTGTCATCTGATCTCAGTGCTGAGAGTTAGAAACATTTCACCAGTAATTCAATATACAGGATTTGATATGTGTGTGTGTGTGCGTGTGTGTGTGTGTGTGCGTGGTGAATGAGAGAGAGAGAGAGAAAGAGAGAGAGAGAGAGAGAGGGAGAACAAGCTGCTTGATAAAAGACAAGATAAATATTAAATACGTTGTTGAGTGTCCCATTTCCCACCATGGAAGGAGAGCTGTTTCTGATGTCTTCCATAGCTTCATGCTGAGACAGGGAGGAAGGGTCTAGGACTGAAGTATCAGATTCTGGAATCATTGATGCACTTTTCTTTCTCTCCTTCAGCATCTTTTCAATATTGTTGACTTTCATCTTCAAAGTCTCTTTCCCATGAGTCACTAAAGCAGCTTCATCATTCATTCCTGGTTTAAACCTCAGGGTTTGAAATTGGAAAAGGGGAAGTGGGGGTGGGTATAACACTAATTCTTCTTTTAATAAATTTCATAATCATCCTGACCATTTAATTTCTTGGATAAATCACTGTAGTCTGTTTGACAAGATTTTGTTAAAAAATTTTGAGTCAATATTCATTAATGATATTGGTCTACAGTTTTCTTCCACTTTTATCTTTCTCTGGTTTAAGTATTAGGACTAAATTTAAGTTTTAGGACTAAGTTCTCATAAAAGAATTCATATAGGGTGCTTTCTTTCTCCATTTTGGAGAATAATTTGTAAAATATGGATACTAATTGTTCTTAAAAATTTACTAGAATTCTCCTACGAACCCATGAGAACCAGGAGTTTTTTCCATCAGTATTTTCCTTTTCTGAGACTGGATTATTGAAGATCTCTATCTGGTCTTTTGCTACTCTGAGGTTTTCTATTTTGATGATATTCCTCTGTTTCTTTTGTGTTCTGAGTTTTGTTAGGCTTGGATTGTGAATAATATGTTCTGATTTCTTTTTTCTTCCAACTTTGCTGTGATTTCATCTTGCTCATTTGCTATTTTATTGATTTGATGTTCTCTCAATTTTTAATTAGATTTTTAAGGGTTTATTAACTTTATTAGTATTTTCAAAGAACTGGCTTTTAGTTGTATTTATCAGTTCTACGGGTTTTATTCCAATATATTTATTTCCTCTCTAATTTTTAATATCTCTCTTTTATACTTAATTTTTTATTTGTTGGCTTCCTAATTTTTAAAATGCATATTCAGTTTATTTATCTGCTCTTTTTCTTTTTTTCTCTAGAGGTTTGTAGGGACAGGATTTCTGTCCTGAAGACTGCTTTAGTTGTAACCCAGAAATTTTGTTTCAACATTATTATTTTCTTTTGCATAGTTATTAATCATTTCTACAATTTATTCTTTAATCTACTCATTATTTAGGATCTCATTGTTAAGTCTCATTTGGATCTGTATCTTTTGTTTGTGATCCCAGAATCAATAACTATATTTATTGTGTTATGGTCTGCAAAGTGTACACTATTTCTGCATTTTTACATTTGTTTGCAATGTCTTTGTGTTATAATATGTGGTCCATTTTTGCAAAAGTTCCCTATACTAGTGAGGAATATGTATATTCTTTTGCAATCTGTTTAGAAGATACCATAACTCTTTTAAGTATGTCCAGAAAATTATTCAGTTCCATATTTTCCTTTTTATATATCTTTCTGTTAGACTTATCCAAAACTGAGAGAGGGATATTAAAGTCTCCTGTCGCTAATATTATTATCTGTATCTTCCTGTAGCTTAGATAATGTTTCCCTTGTGAATTTGGATGTTAAAGTATTTGGAATCTATTTTTACTACTGATTTTGGTTTGTTGTCTGTGGTTCCTTTCAATATAATGTAGTTTCCTTTTTTGTCCCTTTTTAAAATTTTTTTTAATGTTTTATTCCCAAACACTTGAGTAACCACCTCATTGCCTTGCATCATGTTCTCTTTTTCTCTTTCTCTGTTCCTGGTGGAAATGAGAGACCACTATAGTTAGTAATGCTCAGAGTCAGAAAAACCTGGATTCAAATCCTGCCTGTAACACTTGTAAACTATGTGGACATGATGAAACTATGCTTAATTTCTCTGGGCCTCAGCTTCCTCATCAATAAAATGAAGGAATCAACTAGATGACCTCTAAGATTGTTTCATTCTCTAAATCTATACTCCTATGATCCTGTCATTTAACCTTTCCATGTTCTTTAGCATCTCTCTAAGATTGTGAATTATGAACAAGTTTCAGATTTGTGAGGGGAAAGCAGTTTCCATACTAAGAGTTGCCCCCCCACCCCTCTATTGAGAAGAATGACCTTGGTTAAGTCATTTAATTTCTGTGGATCTTGTTTTTCTCACTGTAAGATTAGGGAGTTTAATGATTTCTAGGTTTCCTTCCAGCTCTTGTTCCATGGGCCTTTGATTTCCTTCTCCTTTCATGCTCTGAAACTCACAGCTTAGGATGAATGAGAGATTGAGTTAGAATTGTGATCACTGTGTAAGAAGGTATTCATAGAACTGCAGAATGTTAGAGCTATTAAGGATGCTTGAGATCATTTATTTTAAACTCTTCACAACACAAATTTGGAAACTGAGTTTCAAAGAGATTAATTAGTTTGCCCAAGTTCTTTTGGTCAGAATCCATAGAAATGATTCAATGTAATTTAACTTTACCATACCTATGGTATTATGAGTTGGACAATTTTTTTTTTATTTTGAGAGAATGGACATTGAAGAACAGTGATCATAACTGAAATTCTCACTAGAAGTATGTTACTAGTTCAGTGAATAAGGAAATCTGAGTCAGGTGGCAGGTCCAGGCTGTATGGAAGAAAGGAAAGAGCAGTGGATTTGGAGCCACACAACCTGAGTTCAAATTCTGACTCCACTTACTACCTGTTTGATTTTGGCTAAGTCACTAAACCTCTTCAGTTCTCAGTTTCCTCCTGTGTAAATGAAGGAGATGAACTAAATGCTCACTAAGGTCCTTTATAGTATGATTCTATAATCAGGGAAATATGAATGGTATTTTAGATCATCTTTGGTCAATTTAGGGGTTTTCTGAGTCAGAATAGGACTTCACTCAAACCAATGTAAAAAGCTTAGTCTTTTTCTTTAAAATATTCAGAAAAGAAAGAACTACCACTTTCATTAATAACATATTCAGAGATTCTACTGATAAAATTATCCAGTAATCCTCCCAAATACACATGCACACAACAGCATCCCTGAATGTAAGAGCTGGAAGCAAACAAGAGTCTAAGTCAATTGATACTTGAGTAAGAATTCTTTCCATAATATCACAAACAAATGATCATCCAATCTTTAATTGAAGACCTCTAGACTTCCAGTGAGAAGGAGCTGACTACTTCCTTGGGGAGGCCCATTACATTTTTAGATGGCTCTTTTGGGAAGTTCTTATTTATAGTAATTCAAAATCTACCTCTCTGTAATTTCCAGTCTTTATTCCTAATTCTGTTTCTTGGGGCTAAACCAATCATGTTCAATTTTACGCTTCCATAAGACAACCTTTCAAATACTTAAAGAAGCTATCATCTCTTATTTGCCCTCCTCCCTATTCCAGAGTTTCTCTTCAGCTTATATATCTTCATTCCTCAGATCCTTTAACCAAGCCTCATATGGTATCATCTTGAGGTTCATCATCTGAAGAATACTCCTGAGCCTCCCAATGTCCTTCCTAAACTGTGGCATCCAAAACTATACATGATACTCTAGTCATGGTCTGATCAAAACAGAGTTACAGCAGGATTATTACCTTCTTGGCCCCAGATACTTTTCGTCTATTAATGCAGCCCCATCCCAAATCACTTGCTTGGCTACCATACCATACTGCTTGCTCAAATAGAGCTTGCAGGGCACTAAAACAGCAAGATCTTGCTAAAACTGCAGTCCAGTCACATTTCATCTATTCTGCACTTACGAGGTTGATTTTTTTTGAACTCAAGTTGTAAGACTACATTTTTTTCTATTAAATTTCATCTGGACATTGTCATTCACTCTTCTTCTATCACAGTAAGAGAAGCTTCTCATCAAATTAAATTTTCAAATGTTTGATGACATTAGAATAATAGAATGCTCAAATTGGAAAATACCATAAAGGTCATTAAATCCAGCTTTCTGCTTGAAAACAGAACTTCTTCCAAACTTTTATTCTAAGGCAAGTGTTTTTTTCATGTACTCCTTTGGCAGTCTAAGGCAGCTTATGGACACTTCAGATGTTTTTAAGTCAATAAATTACAATAAATAGGATTGCAGAAGAAACCAAATATATGGAAGTAGAGTTATAAACATAGTTTTAATTTTTATATATTTTGTTACATATTTCCCAATGAGATGTAGAAAAATCAATAACATTCATTGTGATGGTCAGAAACAAAATACTTTTGAAGAGGGACAGGGTGAAAGGAGAGAGAAAGATAAACAGGAAGAAAATAGGATGAAAGAATATACATAGTAATCACCAATGAGAAAAAAATTACAATTTTCTCTGATAAAGGTGTCACTTCTCAAATATATAGAGAAAAGAGTCAAATTAATATGAATATATCATTCCCCAATTGATAAATGGTCAAAGAATATGAACAGGCAGCTTTCCAATGAAAAAACAAAGCTATCTACAGTCATATGAAAAAATGCTCTATGTCACTATTTCTTAGAGAAATGAAATTTAAAACAACTCTGAAGTGCTGCCCCATATCTCTCATATAGACTAATATGACAGAAAAAGAAAATGACAAACATTGGAGGAGATATGGAAAAATTGGGACATCAACGCACTGTTGGTAGAATTTTGAACTGATCCAACCATTCTGGAGAACAATTTGTCATACCACTACTAGATCCGTATCCCAAAGAGAATTTTTTAAAAGGACCTATTTGTACAAAGAAAATATTTGCAGCAGGTCTTTCTGGTGATGGCAAAGAATTGGAAATTAAAGGGATGCTCATAAATTGAGAATGATTGAAAAAGTTGTGGCATATGATTGTGATAGAATACTATTGTGTTACATGAAATGATGATCAGGATACTTTCAGAAAAACCTGGAAAAATTTACATGACCTGATGTAAAGTTAAGTGAGCTGAAAAATGAGAACACTGTGTACAGTAACAGCATTATTATAACAATGATCCACTGTGAAGGTCTTAGTTATTCTGATCAATACAATGATCCAAGATAATTCTGAAGGATGAAAAATGCTATTTATTTCCACAGAAAGAACTGAAGGAATTTGAATGTAGATAGAAGTGTATTTTTTTTTAACTTTGTTTTGCTTGGGGTCTTTTTGGTCAAGTTTTCCTTAACAACATGACTAATACGGAAATATATTTTGCCTGACTGCACATGCATAACCTCTATCTTATTTCTTGCCTTCTTAATGAGAAAGGAGAAATGATGAGGGAATTTGGAATTCAGAAGAAAAAAAAACAAATGTTAAAATTGTTTTTACATTTAATTGGAAAAAATAAAATATTTTTTAAAAAGAAAAAAGATAAGCTCCAAATATTCTCATACTTTCTAGTGTTTTTAATGGAAAAGGGTGTTATATTTTCCCCAAAGTGTTTGCTGCATCTACTGATATAATCATAAGATTTTTGCTGTTTTTGTTATTGATATGGTCAATTATGCTTATAGTTTCCCTATGTTGAAGCAATCATACATTCTTGGAATAAATTCCCCCTGGTCATAGCGTATGATCTTTGTGGTATATTGCTATAATTTCTGTGCTCATATTTTTTTGCATCAATATTCATTAGGAAAATTAGTCTTTAACTTTCTCTGTTTTTGCTCTCCCTACTTTAGGTATAAAAATCATATTTGGGTCATGGGAAGAAATTAGTAGGACTCCTTCTTTAGCTATTTTCCCCAAATAGTTTATATGGCATTCAATTAATTAATTGTTCTTTAAATGTTGGTAGAATTCACTTATAAATACATCTGGTCCTGAATTTTTTCTTAGGTAGGGAGTTCATTTATAGCTCATTTATTGCTTGTTCAGTTTCTTTTTCTAAGAGTGTAAGCATTCTATTTCTTCTATTAATCAAGGAAATTTATATTTTTGTAAATATTTATCCATTTCATTTAGTTTGTTAGTTTTATTGGTGTATAGTTGGGCAAAGTAGCTCCTAATAATTGCTTAAATTTCATCTTGATTGGTTGTGTACTCAACCTTTTCAGTTTTGATACCAGTAATTTGTTTTTCTTCTTTCTAAAAAAATAAATAACCCATTGTTTATCCAATTTGTTGGCTTTTTCATGAAACCAGATCCTAGTTTTATTATTTCATTTTTTAACTTTCACTTCTCTTTATCTCTCCCTTGATTTTGAGGACTTTTTATTTTGGTGTTTAGTTAGGTATTTTTAATTTTTTTATTCTGTTTTTTTTTCTTTTACAGCTATTGCCCAATTCATTGTTTTGCTCTTTTTTCCTTCTTTATTGATATAGGGGTTTAGAAATATAATTTTTCCCTTAAGTACTGCTTTGGCTCCATCTGTTATTTTATTATTATAATTATCTTTAGAGAATATTATACTGTTTCTATAATTTATTCTTTAACTCATTTATTCTTTAGGATTACATTATTTAGCTTCCAATTAATTTTTAATCAATGCTTCTAAGATCCTGTATTGAATTTAATTTTTACTGTATTATGGTCTGAAATAGGAGTATTTAATATTTCTGTTTTTCTATATTTATTTATGAGGTTTCTATACCTTAATACATTGTCAGTTTTTGTGATAGTTGCAGATATTGCTGAGAAAAGATTTCTATTTCCTTTCTATTCCCTTTCAATACTCCCTAGAGAGGTTTATCATATCTAACTTTAAAAAATTCTGTTAATCTGCTCAACTTCTTTCCTATTTATTTTGTGGTTGGATTTATTTAGGTCTGAGAGGGAAAAATTGATATCCTTATGAGTGTAGTGTTACTATTTCCTTCTCTAATTTATTTAACTTTTCCTTCAAGAATGTAGATGCTTTGTCATTTGGTGGACATTCAGTCAGTATTGATATTAATTCATTGTTTATGGTACCTTTTAGCAAAATGTAGTTTCCCTGATTATCTCTTTTAACTAAGTATATTTTTGTTTCTATTTTGTCTGAGATCCTGTTTGCTACCCCTGCCTTTTAACTTCACCTGAAGTATAGTAGATTCTGCTCTACCTCTTATTTTAACTCTGTGTATGTATTTTCTGTTTCAAGAGTGTCTCTTGTTAACAAGGAATCACTGTATCTATTATGCAATCCACTTTTGTTTTGTGGGTGAGTTTATCCCATTAATATTCACAATTATTATTGCTGTTATTTCCCTCCATTCTATTCTCTTCTATCTGTCCTTTGCTTTTATATATTCTTTCTTTTTTAGTTTATTTATTTATTTTTAGTTTTCAACATTCATTTCCACAAGTTTTTGAGTTCCAAATTTTCTCCTCATCTCTCTTCTCTGCCCAGTATGCATTCTGAGTATCACTTCCCCCATCTGCCACCCCTTCTACCCCTCTTGTACCTTATCCCCATCTCCTCTGGTTTTTTATAGGGCAAGATAGATTTCTATACTGCATTACCTGTATGTCTTATTTCTCACTTGCACGTAAAAACAATTATTAACATTCCTTTTTAAAACTTTGAGTTCCAACTCCTCTCCCTTCCTCCCTTTCCACTTATACCCACTGAGAAGACAAGCAATTTGATATGTGCTATACATGTGTAGTTATGCAAAAGACTTCCATAAAAGTCATATTGTGAAAGAGTGACTATATTTCCTTCCATCCTATCCTGCCTCCCATTTATTCTATTCTCTCTTTGAACTATATCCTTCCTCAAAAGTGTTTACTTCTAAGTACCCCCTCTTCCCACTTGCCCTCCCTTCTATCATCCACATCTCGCTTATCCCCTTCCCCCCTACTTTCCTGTAATGTAAGATAGATTTTCATACCAAATTGAGTGTGCATGCTATTACCTCCTTAAGCCAAATGTGAGGAGAGTAAGGTTCACTTTTTCCCTCTCACCTCCCCCCATTCCTCTCCATTGGAAAAGCATTTTCTTGCCTCTTTTATGTGAGAAACAATTTGCCCCATTTTATTTCTCCCTTTCACCTTCCAATATATTCCTCTCTCACCCCCTAATTTTATTTTTTTAGATATCATCTCTTCTTATTCAACTCACCCTGTGCCCTCTGTCTACATGTATATAATTCCTCCAGCTATCCTAATACTGAGAAAAGTCTCAAGAATTACAAATATTGTCTTTCCATGTAGGAATGGAAACAGTTCAACTTTGGTAAGGCCCTTATGATTCTCTTTCCTGTTTATCTTTTCATGTTTCTCTTGATTCTTGTTTTTGAAAGACAAATTTTCTTTTCAGCTCTGGTCTTTTCATCAAGAATGCTTGAAAGTCCTCTATTTCCTTGAATGGCCATTTATTCCTCCAAAGTATTATATTCTTTTTTGTTGGGTAGGTAATTCTTAGTTTTAATCCTAGCTCCTTTGACCACTGGAATACCATATTCTAAGCCTTTGGTCCCTTAATGTAGAAGTTGCTAGATCTTGTGTTATCCTGATTGTATTTCCACAATACTCAAACTGCTTCTCTCTGACTGTTTACAATATTTCCTTCTTGACCTGGGAGCTCTGGAATGTGGCTACAATATTCCTAGGAGTTTTCCTTTTGGGATCTCTTTCAGGAGGCGATCAGTGGATTCTTTCAATATTTATTTCATCCTCAGGTTCTAGAATATCAGGGCAATTTTCCTAGGTTCTTTTTGGCATGGCTTTCAGGTACTCACATAATATTTAAGTTGTCTCTTCTGATCTATTTTCCAGGTCCATACATATATACACATACCTACATATATACATATACATATATGTGTGTGTGTACACACATACACATACATACATATGCATGTATATATTGTACATGCTCCATTCAACCAGTTCAGACAAGAAGAATTATCCATTTTCCCCTCTATTATCAAAAAATCTTGCTTGCATGCCTCTTTTTAAATGAATTAATCCTTCCTTTACCTTTTCCTTCTCTCAGTGCATCCCCCTTTCTGACCCTTCTCTACCAAAATGGTACCCAGTGCTGCCCCTAATGCTAGTACCAGGGTCCTCTGTAATCTCTTTTTGAACCTCTTTTGCCAATTGAGTTAGCCTATTTTTCAGGGTGTTATTTTCTTCAGCATTTTTTGGGGTCTCCTTTAGCAGGGTGCTGACCTGCTGTTCATACTTTGCTTGCATGTCTCTCATTGCTCTTCCCAGTTTTTCCTCCACCTCTCTAACTTGATTTTCAAAATTTTTTGAGCTCTTTTTGAGCTATTCCATGGTCTGAGCCCATTTAGTGGGCTGGGATACAGAAGCCTTGACTTCTGTGTCTTTCCCTGATGGTGAGCATTGTTCTTCCTCATCAGAAAGGAAGGGAGGAGAAACCTGTTCACCAAGAAAGTAACCTTCTATAGTCCTGGTTTTTTTCCCTTTTCTGGACATTTTCCCAGCCAGTGACTTGACTTCTGAATATCCTTTTCACACCCACTTCGCCTCCAGATCCGCCCAGCCAGTGTTTGGGGTCTGAGATTCAAATGCTGCTCCCCAGCCTCAGGGCTTCTGTGGGGGGCGGGGCTGCTATTCAGTGTGAGATCAAGTTCAGGTGCTCAGGTGGGGGCGGGGCTGCCTCAGGGACTCAGTTCCCTCGGGGGTTTATGCTGAGACCTTCAACAATGGATCCAGGCTCCTGACTACTTGGGGAGCCCTGGTCTGCTCCCACCTCCGCTGCTGCCTCTTGAGGGGGCCTGAGTTATGGGGGCACCCCACTCCCCTCTCAACCAGCCAAAGAGACCCTCTCACGGACCCTTGTCACCTGTGGGTGGAGGGACCTGCACGGCTGCTGGAGATTCTGTCCCTGAAGCCTGCTCAGATCTGCTCCCCGCTCGGATCTGCTCCTCTCAGCGTAGGGTGGCCAACGCAGGGCTGGGCTCTGCTCCGCGTCCACAGCGCAAAGAACCTTTTGCGAGAGGTTTTCAGGCTCTCTGGAACAGAAATCTCATCCGCTCCGCTGTTCTGTGGCTTCTGCTGCTCCAGAATTTATTGCCAGTTCTTTTTTACAGATATTTTATGGGCTGTGGGTTCGGAGCTAGCATATGTGTGTGTTTCTACTCCACCATCTTGGCTCCACCCCCTGTAATCTCTTTTTGACCAGATGTTTAATTCTCTTATAGTCTGTTGACTCTGAATACTCCCTGTACCATTGCTGCTACTGCTACTGCTGCTGCTGCTATTTTCTCCATCTATAGTCTAGGGTCCAGAGATCTTTTTTTTAACATCCTCCTGAGAAAAATGACTCACTTTCACCTTTTTTTTTTTTTGATTGATTGTCCCAATTAGAATTTGAATTGAGGTACTTTTTAAAGTAGTTTAGAGGGTGATGTTGGTAGAGCTTGGGAATAATACCCAATATACTCCATTACCTTGGCTCTTTCCTTTCCCCTGACCCTAAAGTTTCTTAAGCAAAGGAATGATGTGATCAGACTTCTGCTTTAGAAATATTATTTTGGCAGCTGTGTGAAGGATAGATTAGTAAGTAGCATGAAGAAAAGGTTTTCCTTTTCAAAATTATTCATTTGGAAATTTCCTTTAATTCACCCCCACAAGTGTATTTGAGACCCCTTTTGAATGTATTACAGCTATATTTATATATCTCTTCTAGCTCTAGATCTGTGATTCTGTGATCCTATCACTTTTCAGGTCAACAATTGTTACACAAAGGCACAGCTATAAAACAGCAAGAGGGAACTGTACCTTCTTGAGTTTCCTAATGGGTAGGAGGAGAAATAAGGCACTTTGTTGGCTTCTGCATTTGAGTGATAGTCTCCAGAGCCTCTCTCAGACTTATGATGAGTGACACTTGAGAGTGAATTAAGAATTAAAATTTGATACAGTCCTACTATTCATTTGTTTACTAACCAGTTGATGTTCTGTTCATCCTTCATTGACAAAGAAGACCATCAGAGAAATGATGACATGACTTGCACTTGACTTTGTTTTGAGTGAGGGAGGGCTGTGCAGGTCACCAGCTTCACTTCTCCTCCATAGCCATCTGAATCCAGTGACCAGATATTCATCAAGATGACTGGAGATGACCCAGGATGCACTGGGAGATCTTGGCCCTTTTAGGCCAATATCTATTCAGGTACTGACTTAGGGTGAGGTAACGCCCATTCACTGAAAAGAGGCCACCACCAGTTATTAAAGCAGTGGATGTTATCATGCTAGGATCTACAGATAATAGACATATATGATAGGATCCTTATTTTCAGGAATGTATAAAATCGGTGAGGGACAAACATTATATGTATAGAAAGGATAACATTTTGGGGGGAGGGAGAAGAGTCTATGATACTAACTCTAAACATAATAGAGAAAGCAACAGTTTGAGCTCAAATATTCCAGGGATTGCTCATGGAGAAGTGGAAGTTGATTGGACCTTGAAGACTCAACTCTTAGGTTAGGACAGGGTATATTGATGAGGAAGGGAAGATTCCCTCCTTCTCCTACTAACTTCTCATCACCATCTTTGGACAATTTGTTCACCATCCCATAGGTCAAATATCATTAGCCTCCATGTAGTGGTATTCACATATTAGTGGCATATGGACTTGTTAGTTGAAGTAAAGGGACCTCTATTTGATTACCAGACTGAATTTAAACTTCTGATTAATGCTTGACATAAACAAGCCTCCCTATGTCCAAGATTTTAAATTATATTTGACTTTTTCTTAAGCCTGATAGATTTAGGGGCAGCTAGGTGGTACAGTGAATAGAGCACTAGTGCATGAGTCAGGAGGACCTGAGTTCAAATCTCACCTCAGACACTTGACACTCACTAGTTGTGTGACTTTGGGCAAGTCACAACCCCAGTTGCCTCATCCTGGGTCATCTCCAGTCATTCTGATGAATATCTGGTCATTGGATTCAGATGTCTCTGGAAGAGAAGTGAGGCTGGTGACCTGTATAGCCCACCCTCACTCAAAACAAAGTCAAGAGCAAGTCATGTTATTATTTCTCTGACAGCATGCTCTTCTTTGGCAACAAAGGAAGAACACACAATCCTGATAGAGTTACCTTTTAGTTTCCATACATAATAACTCACTTTATATTTCTCTGTGTCCGTTTGTTTCCACTCCCCCAGACTCCTGGTTTCTCCTTGGCTCTCATAAGATGCTACCTAAAAACTATGTATGATACTACCTGCTAGACTAATAAGCTTCAAGAGGGCATGGATCATATTTTGTTTAATTTTTTTAAAAAAATCTAATCCAAGCACCTAGTACAGTGATCCACACTTTTCATTCAATGGAACTTGCACATTGCCTTGAGAATAGACGAAAGGGTCATCTTTGGAGGACATGGGACTCAAGGAAATTATAGTCTAAAACATATACGTTTCTACCCAAGAGAAACTGAATCATAATGAACATCAGAGACAGTCATAGAAAGAAAAATAAATCACAAAAGTACAACCTGGGGAGTGAGGCAGATACTGTCTTGCTTTCTTGGTGATGGTGGTAGTAGTGGCATATATATACCAGTAGAATGTGTTTTGTATATGTATACTTTTGGTCTTTTTTTAAAGCACAAGCTGAAATCCTGCTTCTCTCTCCAATCAACGGCTTCTTTGTAATAATTGAATATCCAACAGGAACTTTTGGCTGCCCCAAAGCACAAAGTCCATAGCAATATTCTGACTTCATCATACCTGAGAGATAATTTCAGTTCTAACATTCTACAATTTATGAGCAATAAGTAGAAGTTCTAGGGAGGCATATTTTTACCTGAATTGAGGTAAACTAGTTAGGAAACTTCCTAACAGCTTCCTAGAACTGGGATAAACACATAAAGTCATGAATCCCTTCTCATTTGTGCTATTCTTAAGATCAGAGGTCCCATACCTAATAAACTACAGAGCGCCGGGAAGTATTCAAGCATTGGGTTAGTTGTCACATGGAAAAGGGATTAAACTTATTTTATTTGCACCCAGAAGGAAGAATCAGGAGCAATGAATGGTTCAATGTCATAAAGAGGCCAATTTAGACTTGATGTCAGGACAAAAAACTTCTTTCTAGCAGTTATTTCTGTCCAAAAGTGGAATAGGATGCCTCAAGAGGTGATGGGTTGCCCCTCCATGGAGGTCTTGAAACACAGGTTGATAACCATTTACAGGTATATTATAGTGAGGGTTCTTTGTGTATATGTTGGACTAGATGACGGCCAAAGAGTCTTCCAACCCTCATATTCTATTAGTCTGTGATTCTGGGAAGACTGACTACTAGGTGGTGGGAATTGTTGACCACAGCCACTTGTGAAAACTAGGGCACACAAGAATCTCTGTTAGGGTCAAGAACATCTAAAGCTATGGTATAATGAATATTTTGATGTATTAACCAAAGAAAAAGTTTATTTTCTCAAAGATGGAAGAGTAGAGGAAGCATGGAGAGTACTATAGTGAGGAAATATCAGGAAAAAAAGAAAGGAGCACAAAAGGAGCAGTGGATGTCAAAGACAACCAAACTATGACAACATTCATTGTTTGAAAGGTCAACTCTACCTGAAACTTCTTAACAAATCAGCCTCATTCTCCTAACTTTCTCATTTCTAAACTCCCTACATCTCAGTTATAGATCTCTCCCTTTTCTTTAACCTCATTCTTGCATCTCTTTCCCCATATAAACCACAGTTCCACAGATAAGAGCCCATTATGGTGAACCCCAAGAGACAGTCTCCATTCTTTGGCTTCTCTGGAAGGTTGGAGTAGTAAACTTGGCTCATAACAACTGCTCCATTGTCTGAGCCCTTATAATCTCTTTATTACAGATGACTGTGATGATGGGATAGCCTAGAATCGATTTGGCACCATATAAGATTTTAGGGGACTTGGTGGGGTTTAGGGGTTGGGATATGTAAAACTCTAGAGATCCTTCTGGTGCTCTTGCCATAAAGAAAAAAATAACGAAATGTGAACCAATTGATTGAATGCCCCAGCATTCTTTGTGATACTTCTGAAGACCCTATGTCTTGATTATGAAGATGATAAGACATGTCACTTTCTTTTTTTTTCCCGTTAGATAGCTATTACAACACTACATCTATTGTAATCAAAGTGGTGCTGTTTACAAACATTATCATATAAACATTTTAACAGAACAAACAGCTATAAAAAGAAGCATTTTCCCAATGGCTTATATATTATAATGGCCAAATATATCTATGTAACCAAAAATAAAGTTGCAAAAGCTATAACTTTTAAATCACTCAAGTTCCTTCAAATAAAACAGTTAAAACAAAAAGTAAAAGTGGAGTTACTATTACCATTGGTGCAGATTTCTTTTATTCAGATCTATTCCTGTTTGTTTTATCTATAAATCCTTACAGGTTCAATTCAATCACTAGAAACAAATTGTTGGACAAGTGCCATTTTCCCCTGTGAAAAATGCTTTTTGTCTTTCAAAGTTTTGCTATTCTTTCAGCTTTTCTTGACAGTGGCAATACTCTTGCTTCCTCTTACAATCTCTGTAACAGTCTTGTTCACAATCCCAATGTCTTTCTTGTTCTCTGCTTCTCTATCACTCTAATTTGTAACATTGGCTCTTTTCTCCGGACTTACTTTGGTCCCTCTCTCTTGATTATTCACGTCTTGGTCCAGAACCATAAGATTTAGACTCAATTCCATGAAGGCAATCCTGCAAGGAATTAATAAGCACTTTGCAATGATCATCAGCAAATATTTTGGATTGTTTAATTAAGAAAACAGCAATTACCAATGTCTCAAAAGCACATCCATATCACTAGTACTGGATTCAGACACATCTCTTGAAATGGCATTGCTCAAAATTGCCTTGTTACTATTCATGATTTCTTCAAACTCTACTTCACTTAATAACATTCTTGTAGCATCCATTTCTGTTCCAGGTGGACCACAGTCACCTCTACCATATGGGGGAGGTCAGCCATAAGGGTTGCTGGGTGATGGACTCCAGCTGTCTGATATTGGCATGCCACTGCTGGTTGGTGGGGGAAAGAAAGTTGGTTTCATGTGTGGAGCTCATAGAGGGGCAGGGCACCTGGAGGTGGTCCAGGAAGATGTGGAAGAGGAATAAGTGTGGGGGTGGCCCCAAAGGGTCAGGTGGGCAAAGTGAGCAAGGGGCTGGAGGCAGAGGTGGCCCACCTGTACATCCTCCAGGCCTTCCTAGTCTCTCAGATCCCCTACCTCCTGGTCATGCTCTTCCTCCTCCATTAGCTGGGCCTCCTAATCAAGGCTATCACCCTTCACCACCAATTCTTTTTTCCAGGACAGTCTTTTGGGCAGTTTCCATCAGGTCCACTTTCTTCTAGTCCTCAACCACCAGTGGAATTTGGTGCTGATCCTTTACCTACATCATACCAACAGATGGTGAGAGAGCACCCCTGTGATCGAGATCCTCTGGGTCATTTCCATTATTTGCAGATGGAGAGATGAAGTGACCATGCTCAGCATATTCAGCATCCTGGGTTGAACTCCAACCCTCCATCAGCATAAATGTTTATGTGATCTATACCATCCAGTTTTTCCTCGACTGCCACAGCCACCTACAACTCAGTCTACAACAGCCCACATATCACAGGTAGGAGGAGGAGTGGTGAAGTATGCTCATTTATGTTTTATTTGTTTTTCTCCTAGATACCACAATGAAAATGCTGAAACAGAATAGAAACTCTTCTATGGGTGGTTACCTGATTAATCCATATAAAAACTGATATATTTGCATCTTTGCAGATAATATACTTTAGATTTATGGTCTTATTGGATCCTCATAATATTCCTGTGAGGAGGCTTCTAACCTACTCTGAAACAAGTTTCATCAAAATAGAAATGCTGTCCTCCAAAGAATCCCATCCTGTGTTCTGTAACCAAACGATTAATTCATTTTTTTTGTCCTGTCTCTTTGGGTTTGGGATTTCTTAGCATAGACTTGCTATGTGAGCCCAACAAAGCCAAATATAGTATGGATCATTTGTTTTTCAGAGTTTTCATCTATGAAATCACACCTCCTCCAGGACATTTTCCCAGATTAAGTGAAGGAAAATGGGATGAGATCCTCCATACTATCCTGTCCATCACTCACTGCCTCCCCAGGGCATCCTGACCCAAGCTTTCATCTCAACCACTTGGACATGTGCTTTCATTCATAGACATCCACTCTACAAGTATTTGTGCAAATATGTCCTTCAATATAAGGGGCAGGCTGGGGTCAGCAACTTTTTTTCTTTTGTAGACTGGGATTCCCTACCTTTACCAGTCTGGAAGTGCAGTGGCCATTCCTGGATCAAATCCCAGTACTGATTATCACAGAAGTTTTAACCAGTGTTTTTCTTGACTTGAGCTGGGTAACTCCTCCTCAGGCTGCCTGGTGGCATCTCACCACATTGGCACCAGACTGAGCATAGACATCCAATTGGCTGCATGCCCACTGCAGCACCTGAACCCAAGGGGAGTCAGCAGCCTTAACCTCCCCTAGTAGCAGGGCTCACAGGCAACTGTCTTCATGCCTGGCCATGCTAGCAGCCTTCTGCAACCTCAGTCCAAGGATACCATCGGTATGATGACTAAAGAAGAAGTGGCATGTATCCTCTTTCTGTTATCCCTAGTTGTCATGCTAGTGCCCTGCCCATTAGAGATGCTCAAAAAATATGTCCTTATAATAGAGTAGTGGGATATTTGCACCAATTCCAAATAACCCAAGAGAGGCTATTTTTATACCCATCTTTTCTTTTTTAAAACATTTGTCAATAATATTTCTCACAGAGAGTAGAAATCTCTGGTCTAGAGTCATACCACTTAATGAATCTGATAAAGATATCTAGTGTCTCATTTAATCCTTAAAACACATCTATAGTATATATACTATACTATATATATATATGCATATATATATATAGTATAGTATATATACTATACTATATATATATACATAAGTAACAACAGAAATAAATATGCCAATTTCACAGGCAAAGAAACAGAAAATCAAAATTGAAGTGGCTTGCCCAAGATCACATTTGCCTGAAGAATTCAAAAGATGGCAAGCCTCTCCATAGCCTGAAGAGCTACTATTAGAAAAGTTTTCCATTAAAGCCAAAGAAAAGTCAAGGACAAGACTAGGAAGTCTCTCTCACTCAGTGGAATCCCACCCACATACATCCAAAACCAGGAAGAAGTCTGAGAAATTATTTGGGCATTATACATTCAGCCATGTACTCCTGGACAAAGGCTCAAATCCCACCTTTGACAATTTATTACCTGTGTGACGTTGGGCAAGATTGGGCATGTCATTTAACATCCTTGGGCCTCACTTCCCTCATCTGTAAAATTGGGGGTGGGTCGGGGATTAGGTAGAATCTTGGTCTCTTTCAACTCCCAATCTATAATCTATTCATTCAACAAATATTTTGCCATGCAAAAACTGTACTAGACTTTTTTAGGTTATGAAGATGAATCAGAAATAGGTAGCTATTGTCTTCAAGGACATTATGTTCTATTGTCTAATGGGGAGGATAAAACATGTATACTTACTGTAATATTCTCCCTAAAGGAGAAACTAAGATGTGTACAAATTACTCTACTACAAGATAAGAGGTGAAAAATGTCAGTCAATAGGTATTAATTAACCAGGTGTCAGATTCTGAGAGCATAAGCACCAAAATGAAACAGTCCTCACTTTAAAGGAACTTACATTTGAATGGAAAAAGAACATGAAAACATAGAAATACATCCAAAGTAAACAAAAGTTAATATGGGGGAGGGTATAGTTGGAGCTGAGATTTGAAAGAAGGTTGGGATTCTGGGGTCATAATAGAAGTATGAACAAGGTACTTTGATAGTTCAGAGGAGAGAAAAAGCACATTTTGCTTCAGAAATTGGAAAAGACTTCTTGGTGGAGGTGACATTTAGCCTGGGTCTTAAAGGATGGAATAGGATTTTTTAATAAGCAAAGAAGAAGCCAGAAGAATATGCCAAGTGTGGCAAATGATAAGATAAAAGATCCAGAGGTGAGAATGTACGAGATGTGTTCAGGAATGATAAGTAGATCAGTTGACTGGAGTAAGGGTTTATATAATGGAATAGTAAGCAAAAACTTCTGAAAGAATGATGGAGGTTAAATTGTAAAAAAAAAAAAAAAAAAGCCTTAAATTATAGACTTAGGAACTTCTACTGTATTTGGAAATAATGGAGGGTTTTCAGATAGGGTATGCTATGCACAAGGTACCATAATAACAATTTGTATATACAATCATCTTTGGTACAAGTTTCAAGGTTATTCTAAAAGATTTTTCCCATCTTCTCAATACTATGAAAAAACCCAAAAATCATTCTCAATAGTTTAGACATTGAAAAATCAATAAATTTATTTTTAACTCCTATGTTCATCACTGCTTCTACTATATGTGTGTATGTGTGCATATATTGAGAAAGAAGTATCAGAATAAATATACACATATAGATTATATATGGAAGCACCACAGATGGTTTATTGAATGCTTTGTACTTAGTGAATCTTTTTCACTGTATTTGGAAAACAGATATAAACTTGTATTTTTTACAGTGCATGAATGCAAGGTACGTACAACAGAAGTCTGAAAATAGTGTTCTTGTTACTTTATTGATATATTACTATGCCATCTAAATCTTCTCCTTTTGGTCTGGGAAGTTTGATGTTATAGAGTCATATCTAACATAGGATGCCAGAGCTGAAAGATAACTGAGAAATGTTCTTATATGCTCTTACTTTGTTGTTGTGTGTTGTTCGCTTTTTGTTCTCAAAAAGGACCAATGACATCATGAGGAAGATATCTTGACTTTCACCTGACTTGGATTTAAGTGAGGAAGAGCTGTCCAAATTCATCAGCTTCACTCTCTCCTCCAGAGTCATCCTAGTCCAATGGAAAGACAAATGTCAAGACAACTGGCAATGGCTCAGGATGCAGTGGGTGAGTTTCTAAGATCTTTTCCAGGTCTTAGTTTGTCCGAGGCAAGGCCCATTCAGTGGTTAAGAGCTGTGTTCATTCTTCCCTGCTGAAGAAGACCATGCCATCAGAGAAATGCTGACATGACTTGCACTTGACTTTGTTTTGAGTGAGGGAGGGCTGTGCAGGTCACCAGCCTCACTTCTCTTCCACAGCCATGGGAAGGGAAGGGAAGGGAAGAACTAAAGAAGAGTTGAAACAAAAGATGGCCTTGTAGGCCATCACAAAAGAATCAGTCTGGGAGGGGAAGACCTTAGTTTCTGTCCAGAACAAAAAGCAATTGCTATTTACATTCATTCTGAGCCATCAAAATCTAAACAATGACTCTCTCATTTCAACTAGGAGGAAACAAACAAACAACAAACAAGCAAAAAAACCAAGAGAAGTGTTTTGCCTAGGATTGCTACAGTTGGAAGCACCAAGACTTGAAGCAATATTTACTGGTGTTAGGTCCAGTGCTGTTTCGACTAATTTTCTCTCTAATGACTAGATCAGTTACACTATCTGCCTCATTCTCAGATTCAGCGCTGATATCTAAGCTGAGCTCTTCATTTAAATCAGAACCATTCATTTGAACAAAGGCTAAGATCATCATCATAATTCCCTCCTGCCCCCAGAATTAACTGAATGGTATAACTGCCCTTCATTTTCTGAGCATTTCATTGTCCCATATCAATTTTTTTTAAGAGCCAAATATTCTACTTCCTCCAGTCTAGTCAAAAGAAAAATGGTCTGGTATATTGAAGATGACTTGGCTCCCTTTCTATCCTGAAACTTGCTGTGAAGCAATATGAATAAATTTCTTTAACTTTTCATGGACTCTTGTTGCTGGATTGAGAACTCTAGGGGAAAAAGGTAATAGTTCAGGGGAGATGCCACATTTATGTGCCTCTGTACAAGTATAAATTACCTTCTGATAATTTATCAATTTATTTTTATTTTATATATATATTTATTAATTTATCAATTTATTAATCAAGATATTCTCAATGCTAGTGAGCAAAATTTGGCCCGATAGTAAGCTCAGGCCCTGGGTATGTTAACGACAGAGTATGGGAAGATTATCAAATAAGTTAAGTAGAATAATATAAGAGAATGAAATCTAGATTAGTTTAGTAAAACATTAGAGTATAGGGCATCAAAGTGAGGATCTTTGGATCTAATTCTATGTTGGATAAATGAAGAGTGGGTTCTAAACCCTGGGAGAGGAGTGACAATCTCTGCCTATATAGCTGATTGATTTGGGATCATAAATTGTTAAGCTAGAAACAGACTTGAAGGGCCCTAAATCTAATGCTTTCATTTTATAGATGAAGAACCAGAGGCCCACAGAGTCTAAATGATCTTCTCAGGTTCACACAGAGAGTAAGCATAAGCAAACTCAGGTCTTCATGACTCTAAGTCCAGGACTTTCTCTCCATGATTCTTCATTCCCTCCATAAATGCAAGCCAATAATCTTTGATCATCATAACCTCACCTGAATGAATAAGGCCAAATGAGAAAATGGCTAAGTAGGCTTATTTTTAAAAAGATGGTACAAACATAAATACTACTTATATGTGCTGACATTATATTCATTCAACAAGTACTTATTAAGTGCCTATGATATGCCTGACTCTCTATATCAATATGTATACTGAGTAAAAACTTGTGTGTCAACACATATGTGTAGTCTATAGTACACAAACTTTACACATAGATACACATATATTATGTGTATGTTTTTCTGTGTATGTACATGCAAATATTATGCATACATACACATTATGTATATAATATGTTCATTTCTGAAGCAACAAATTCCCTATGTTTCCGCTTGCTTTCTTCCCCAGCTCTACCTACCATCTTTCTAGTTCAGGATAGAGGCAGGCACTTTCAATCAAGTAGGATTCTTCATAACTCTATACTAACATGCAGAAATAGTAAGAATCCTATTTTGTTAGGAACATTTGTGTCTACCTGGAACTAGAATGACATAAGGTGAAGTGGAAGAAGAGATGTCCCTTAAAGCTTAAGAAGACAGTCTTCATCCTACTTTAAAGAGTAAGCATTAAATACAGGGAAACCATTACTCCAGAAACAAATATTTGTTAAGTACCTACTATATGCAAACACTACTAGGAAGTGCTACATACTGAAATATAAATAAGATCAAGAAAAGTTAAAAAAATATTCATGGCCGATAAAAGACCTATGTTTTGGTCCTGATTCTGTACTAACTTGCTTCATTTCTCTAGACTTTACCATTTCATTACTCTATATCTCAGTTATGTTATTGGTATATGTCTCTGTGATAGTTCTCTATTTAGGGGAATCTATAGATCCTTGAGGGCATCTAGTTGACACAGTAGATAGAGTGCCCAGCCTAGAGTCAGGAAGATTCGTATCCCTAAGTTCAAATCTGACCTCAAGACACTTAACCAGCTAGGTGACCTTGGGCAAGTCACTTAATCCTATTTGCCTCAGTTTCTTCATCTGTAAAATGAGGTAGAAAGGAAATGGCAAACCATTTCTGTATTTTTGTCAAGAAAATCCCAAAAGAGTTAGATACAACTGAAAATGACTGAACTACCACAATAAGAGATGCTTAAATTATGAACTTAACCTTTTAATGTCAACATCAGGAAAGATAACCTTGGTCTTCCCTAAATTTTCTTCTAATGTTCTCATCAAAGACAAAAGTTCTTATTTGGCATAGGCTATCAAGATTATGTCAGAGAGTACTAATGACTTTTTTTTATGCCACAAAGCATAGGAACTGTCTAGCTGTCTGGAGACAGCTGTTAGCACAGTGGATAGAGATCTGGACATGGAGTCAGGGGGGTTTCAGGTCAAATCCAGCCTCAGACACTTACTAGCCCTGTGACCTTGACTAATTCACTTAAACTCTTTCTGATGCAGTTTCCTCAACTGTAAAATGGGAGGGTTGTTGTGAGTATCAAATAAGATAACATTTGTAAAAAGCCTGGCATTCAGTAGGTGCTATATACTTAATCCCTTCCTGTGACTGCTAAGAGTTTTCAGCATTAAAATTTGTTATTTCCTCCTCTCTAACTCTCCTGAATTTCAAAATAGTCATTTCCTAAAGACTTCTTCCTGGAGAGAAGTAGAGTCAGTGGTCCCTGAGGGTCCAGATAGCACAGACCAGATCCTTGGTTTCCTTCTGTCTTTAGACAGATACAGACCTATGCAATTCCTTCCAAGGAATTTACGTCCTCTTTGGAACAGATAAGATAGAGCTCAGCAGACCACGTCCCAATAAGATTCTAAAAGAAACCTGTCAACTCACACCACCAGAAAATATGGGACAGTAATACAAAACTGTAGATGAAGAATTCTTTGGGTTACATGGTCCTCTGAGCCTTCTGATTCTTGTAGAGAACATTTAGAATCTGTAAGTCTTGGCCCCACTGAAGCAGAGAAAACTAGACCAAACTGATCACTTGCAACAGGGAATACATGACATGAATTCTTTTTGACAAAAGTTCTTTTTATATCTATTGATAAAATTATATGATATTTTATTGTTTTATTATTGATATGGTTAGTTATACCTATAGTTTTTCTAGTATTGAAAAGTCCTGCAATCCTGGTATAAATTCCACCTGGTCGTAGTGTAGGATCTTTGTGATATTTTTCTGTAGTCTCCTTACTAGTTTTTTTTTAACCATGCCATGGATTCTTATTTTTTTCTCCTTTTCATCTGGATTTGTTCTATTTCATTAGTGTAGGGAGCTTCCAGTGAGGAAACTCCTCCTATCAAGACAGATTTTGATTGTTGTTACAAATGTTAATGTTATAGAGTCATATCGCATAGGATGCCAGAGGTGGAAGGTACCTGAGAAATGATCTTATATGCTCTCACTTCGTTGTTGTCTGTTGTTTAGTTCAGTCATTTCGGTCATGTCTAACTCTTCATAACCCTATTTGTAGTTATCTTGGCAAAGATATGGGGTATCTTCTCCAGATCATTTTACACATGAGAAAACTGAGACAAACAGGGTTAAGTGACTTGCCCAGGGTTACACACAGTTAGTTAATGTCTGAGGCCATATTTGAACTAAGGTGCTCTATCCACTGGGCTATCTAGCTGCCTTATCAAGGCAGACAGGCAATTGATATGCATCATATGGAGAGTTCCCTGGGTCTCTGAGAAGTTAATTGAATTGCCCAGGCTTACTCAGTCAATATCTATTAGAGGTGGGACATGTCTGTGATGGACAATTTTTTACTCCAATCTCTTTTATTTATTTTTAATAGTACTTTATTTTTCCAATTACATGTAAAGACAATTTTAACACTCATTGTTAAAAGATTTTAAGTTCCAAATTTTCTCCCTCCCTCTTTCCCCTTTCCACTCTCTAAAAAGTCAAGAATTTTAAATAGGTTATATATGTGCAATCATGTGAAACATATCCCCATATTAGTTAAGTTGTGAAAAAAGAAACAGACCAAAAGGAAAACGAAAACTTGAGAAAGGTAAAGTACACTTCAATTTGCATTCATCAGTTATTTCTCTGGATGTCTGTAGAATTTTCCATTATGAGTTATTTGGAATTGTCTTGGATCATGGTCGCTGAGAAGAGTGAAATTATTCATAGCTGATCATCACACAACATTACTGTTATTGTGTGCAACGTTCTCCTACTTCTGCTCTCTTCACTTTGCATCAGTTCTTACAAGTCTTTTGAGGTTTTTCTGAAATCTACCTGCTCATCATTTCTTACAGCACAATAATTCTTATAGCACATTACATTCATATACAACAACTTGTTCAGCCACTCCTCAATTAATAGACATTCCTTCAATTTCCAATTCTTTCTGCAATGGATCCTTATAAATTATTGCCTTGATGAGGAATGGAAAGCATCATTGGATGAATATCTTTTCCAGTTATGGTATCAAAGCTGATTCTCTTCCTCTCTCCTATAATTGAATGTTTGCATTTTCTCCATTCCCATGGGTCCAACAGCTCCCCATCCTGCAAGACCTTGAATGGGAGATGGGCAGCAGGAGGGGGAGAGGGATAGAAGCATAATATTGGTTAAGCACAGAATCCAGAACTTTGAATCATATGTGTGATAAATGGGCTTCACTGATAACACAGACTATCCAGATCTCCAGAGAATCCATCTCAAGAGAACTCAACTTAACTTTTTCAAAACTTAACTTTTGACCATGGTTTCTCTGGGTGTGCATGTTCACCCTTGAGAAAGCTACTTCTTCATATTGTCTCCAGACTGATTCCTGGTCTTCCATCCCAGGGACCTTTAAAGCACAGAAATTCATACGATAATAGATTTAGAGCTGCAAAGGATCTTAGAGGCCATGAAGTTTGATCTCTTCATTTTAGAAATAAAGAAAGTGGTTCACAGAGAGGTTAAGCAGTGAAGCTAAGGTCACAAAGCTAAGAAGTGTCTACAGCAAAATTTGAACTTTCTTCCTTACTCCAAGTCTAGTGCCATATATATTTTGTCATGCTGCCATGAGATGGCCATTCAATAGGAGATGATTAAAGGGAGCAAGGAGGCTAAACTGACTTCACCTTGCCCCTCTGGTTCTATGAAATGTATGGATTCAGTTCTTCCCCTCACACCTAGATTGTGCTCACTACATAATGCCTTTGAAAAATGATTCACTGATGTCAGCTCTTAATTATTGGTCATGGGGTGACAGAAATCTGAATAAATTTGGAGTCAAAAGACTGAAGCCTCCATCCCAACCCAAATATTTCCTAGCTCTGCTTATACTAGGCATGATCAAGAGAGTTGATTTTTCTCATCTTTTTCCTAGTCCTATCTACCTTCAAAAGGAAGTGTTGAACAGAAAAGCAAAAGTCAGGCATGTATCCCCACTGAAACCCCTAGAGAGGCTTAGAGAACACCCACAAAGATGGAAACCTAAATAGTGTGGCAGTTTCCGTGTGTCATGTGAAAGGCCCCCCCATTCTTTTGTCCTCAAGATACTCAGATCTCCACTCTGCTGTTATATACAGAATGAAAGGGCAGGGGGAGAAGAGGAACTAGTTCCACGATTTCCATCAAATCTCTGTAGCTGGGCTTGCCCTTCTCTGTAACCTGCAAGCAATTCCACCACTGATGGAGTGAATGATATTGCTTTCACATGCCTCCTGCAGCTGTCGAGATCCATGCGAAGTAAATGCCCCTTGTGTGGTACCAGCCAGTTCTCCCTAACATCCCTCCCATTATACTGCTAATTAGGGAGACGGATGATCCCCAGCTTGAATAATCAACCGCTGTATAATCGAGAGTGAAGTAGTTCCAAGCTCCTACTTTCCACTGGCAAATTTCAACAATGCCATACTTTGGAATTACCCTGGAGCCTCCCAACTGCTGTCTTTTGGTTTAGATTAAACCTTGAGATAGTTTGCCAAGTTTCAAACCCACCCTAGGCTCACGCATTGTATGTTTTGAGCTGGACTTGAACTTTATGAGGTGCAAGTTAATTTGCATTTGGCAAAATGCAATTTCCTGTTTCTAAGAAAAAAAGGCCTTAAAAGATTTATTTAAGAGACACAAATGGCTTCCTGGACATCAAATAGCTCTTACAAAGCAATATTTTAATAAGTTAAGTGTAAATGAATTGAAAACATATGGATTCGATTTCCCTTGAACTACAGATGGGTTTAAAAATTAACAGGGAAAATGGCTTGGCACAGGGACGTTAGGGTTTTCTCGAACCAAAACATTTAGGAAAATAGATCAAGATGTTAGACAGTCGTTCCCCCCCCCCCAACTCGCCAGGGTTCCCCCAGCCATGATTGTGTATTTTCAAGATTCTTGCACTCTAAACAAGAAGAGAATTTTAAATTAGCTCCAACTGGTAGGTCTCTCTTCTCCTTTGCTTCTCTCCTCCCTTTTGTCATCTTTTTCTTCTCTCTTCATTCCTCTCCTCTCTTCTCTGCTTCCCTCTTCTCATCTCCTCTCTTTCTTACTCATCTCTTCTCTTCTGCTCCCTTAGTTTCCCTTCCCCTTTTTCTCCTTTTTATTTTTTTCTTATCCTTTTTCTCCTTTCTCTGTCCTCTCCCTCCCTCTCAAAAGTGCTGAGGTGGTAGCTTCCTCCTGACTTCCGAAAAGTCTCTCCTTTCATTTGGATTCTATCCCCTCCATGTGGCAACTCCAACATTCCAGCTCAGGGGGGAGCATCTGCGTTGCCAGCTCACTCTGCAGTCTGTCCTGATCAAAGCCTGAAAAACTCCTCCCTGCTCATCTCCTGTCCCTCATCTCTGACCTTGATCTAATAAAAGGGGTAAGAAGTAAATAGTTCCTAGTCAGTCAATTTCTCCCATCACACACATTCCCTCCCTTGACTGCCATCACATTCTCTCTATACAGACATTACTTTATGACCCCACATTCTCTCCTTCAATCTTCACCAAGCTCTGTTCATATACCAACTATACCTCCATTTCTTACCTCTTTCCTCAACCCATTATTATCCCTCTTAGCTCAAAACCTTCCCACCCCAATTCCCTATTATTTTATTTGGAAAAGGCCAAGAGAAGTATCGAGCCTATATAAGATTGCATGCCATCTTAGGGAGGGAGGAGTATAAAATTTGGAACTTATAGAAGTGATTGTCAAAAACTGAAAGCAAATATGTTAATAAAATTTGTGGAAAAAGACAAAGAGATTCATGAGGAAGTTCCCAAAAAGTCCACATTCATGGTCATTATCTTCATCATCATCACCCTCCTAGCAATCATGTTTGATCTTACATATACACTTCAATCAAAAACTATGATAATCTTAATAACTTATTAATAATAGTGTGAAGTTGGAATAGGTGCTTATGATACATAGATGAAAGAAAAGACAATCCTGCTTTTTAAGAATTTACAGTCTAAGGGGACATAACAGGTACACAAAAAAATGTTCACAAGATACTTTGTACATGTGATAGTAGAGTATAAGTTCCTTGTGTGCAGGGATTGTTTCTTTCTTCTTTGGTGTGTGTGTGTGTGTGTGTGTGTGTGTGTGTGTGTGTGTGTGTGTGTGTGTGTGTGTGTGTGTGTCTTTGTAGTCCCAGCCACTAACATAGTGTTTTACAAATGATAGATGCTTAATAAATGCTTTTGATTAATTGATTGATTGATTGGGCTAAGGAAAATTCCAGACCATGGGTCCTAGGGAATTTAAATAGCAAGATATCCACTTAGTTGAGAGGTGGGATGGGCAGATAGGAAAAGTTTTATGGAGAAGGAAATACCTGAGGTGGATCTTGAGGAGCAGGAAAATTTCAATAGGTAGAGCTGAAGAGGGAATGGGTTCCAGGAATGGGAGACATACAGTGAAAATTTATGGAGAAATGAGAGTGGAGGATCAGTCCATGAATTAACTACCAAGGCAGTTTAACTCATGCAGTGTATAAAGAGAAGTCATGTAAAACAAGACTGCAAAGGTAACTAGGGTATAGATTACAAACGCCCTTAGGAATAAGGCTAAGGAGATTGTATAGTGTGCTGCCAACAGGGAATCACTGGAGGTTTTCTCACAGGAGAATGGCATATGTGTAGCTAAGGATTAAGAAGATTGTTTTTGCAGCTCTGTGAAGGGTGGATTGATTGTAGAAGGGTAAGGACTGGAGGTTGGAGGTTATAACTACAGTCTAGGTGAGATGTAAGGAAAGCCAGAACTAGAATCATGGTAGTGTGAGTCTGGAGAAATAGATAAATAAAAAAGAAATACAATTAACAGGATTTGACAACGAATTGGGTATGTGGTGCAGGACAGCTAGGTGGTACAGTTCATAAAGGGTCAGGCCTGGAGTCAAGAAGGCCTGAGTTCAAATCTGGCCTCAGAGACTTACTAGTTGTGTGACCCTGGGCAAGCCACAACCCTCTTTGCCTCAGTTTCCTCATCTGTAAAATGAGCTGGAGAAGGAAATGGCAAACCACTCTAGTATCTTTGCCAAGAAAACCCCAAAGAAAAGTCAGATATGGCTGAAATGACTGAACAACAACAAGAGAAGGAGAAGTGAAAAAAACAACTCTGAGATTCCAAGTCTGAGTGACTGGGAGATTGGTGGCGCCAAAATAAGGAAACTGAAAGGAGGGTAGGTATAAAAAATATATTGAATTTAAGGAGCCAGTGAGACACGCACATCCTACTAGACCTAAGAATACTGGATGGAAGTTAAAGGAAAGATATGACCTGGAAATAGAAAGATAAGAATTGTCAGTATCCTGATGCCTAAACACAAAATAGGTGCTTAATTCCTGATTGTTGAGTGATTGGTGATAACAATAGCATGGTATAAGATGAAATCACCAAAGGAGAGTGTAGGGAGAGTTTCTTTCTAGAAAGCTGTCCATACTTAAAATTGCAGTGGAGGAGGCTGGAGAGTGAGCCAAGGAAGGAGACAGAGAAGGAGGAAGCAGATTGTAAAGAGCAGAACCAGGAGTGTTATGTCACCAAAGCCCAATGGGGAGAAGTATCAAAAGGAAGAGAAGGACCAACAGTATTAAATCTTTCAGAAATGTCAGGGAAGCTGAGGGGTTTTGTTTTTATTTTTAAAACTTGTGCTTGTGTACATGTCTCATCCATTCCATCAAATTATGAGGGAGCTCCTTGAAGTCAAGAATGTGTCACTTTCACATCGATTCTCCTCCATGTAGGACTGTGTCTTTTACAGAGCAAGTTCTTCAGTGGACAGAGAGCTGGGGGCAGAGCCAAAAAGAGCCGAGTTCAGACTGCTTCCAACACTTATAAGCTATTCAAGCCACAACAAATCACTGGACCTCTCTGAGACTCAGTTTCTTCATGTGTAAAGTAGATATAATAACAGCACTTATCCTCACAGAGCTGTTGAGATTAAATGAGAAGGTATTAAAAAGTACTTTAAAAAGTTATGTAAAGGTTAGTTATTATTTCTTGAATTGGACTGAACCAAACTGATTTGAATCATGTATAATGTGTTACATAGACCCTATACAATCTGTAGATCAACAAATACTTTTTTTATTAAGTGTCTACTATGTTCCTGGCACTTTGATATCCCCTCACCCTTCTTGTTGAAATTCTTATTCATTAAAGGCTAAAACAGATGGCAGTTCTTCCTTGATACTGTCCATTCCCTGAACAATTGATTAATTGATGGTTGATTGGGCCAATCATCATCATTGGGTGTGAACATTGGGTGTGACTGTGATCTGTATATCCTTATCTAAACTTTGTATGATTAATCCCCACTCTCCTCACAGTGACCTATCTAAGCAGAAGGAAGTAGGTATCCCTAGTGGGACTTAAGAGTCAGGAGGGCTCAGGAGAAGAAAGTGAGGCTGGTGACCTTGCACAGCTCTCCCTCCCTCCCTCAAATAAAAGTCAACTGCAAGTCATGTCATCATCTTGATGTCATGGTCCTCTTCAAAAATGAAGGGCAAACACAACCTGTGAGTAGCAGCTCTCCTCCTCCTCCTCTCTTCCTCTCCTCTGGTGTTCTACCCAGCAGAAGGTACACTCCATGCCCAAAAGCTACTTTTTTTCCTCTGGGTTTACTGGCTATGTTTCTTGCTCAAAGATCAAGCCATAAACCCGATTCACCCTGGAGCTCATAGACTGAACAACAAGTCCTTACCTATGCAGCAAGGAGTGAATGTAATTACTAAATAGTAATTGTTCCTCTTTTTCCCAGGAACCCTGAGGGTCTGTTTTTTTGGTTTTTTATTAAAGGGGCCATCCCTTGAGTAACTACTTAAAGAAGCTCACTCAAAGTGAGAATGTGATAAGACCTTAGCCTGAAAGGACCAGAGTACCATACTGCATCCTGAGCCATTTCCAGTTATCTTGATGAATATCAGGCCACTGGACCCAAATGGCTCAGGGGAAGAAAGTGAGGTTGATGATCTTGCACAGCCCTCCCTCCCTCAAATCAAAGTCAACTGCAAGTCATGTCATCATCTTGACTTCATGGTCTTCTTCAAGAACGAAAGACAAACACAACAAGAGTCAGGAAAAACCAAGTTCAAGATCTCTGTGCCTCAATCTCTTCATCTATAAAATGAGGAGTAATAATAGTACCTATACTACAGGATTGTTGTGAGGATCAAATGAAATAACAGCTTTAAATCATTTTGTAAACCTTAGAAGTGCTATACAGGGTGTCCCAAAAGTTTTAGTGCAGTTTTAAGCTTTAACACACTTAACCTCCCCCCCTCCCCACTGAAAATGTATTTATTAAATTATTCTTATACTTTTTTAGTTTGGTTAATTTTTGAAGAAAAAATTTTTAATTTTAATTTTGACAAGATAAGCTACCTTGTCATTATGCATACATGTGTAACAGTTTCTGGATTATATTTGCTCAGACTGGTGAATCTGAAGTGAATACAGGAGGTTGTCTTGCTTGGTCATCTTGGACACTGATCTATCTCTATTAGACTATTCCTGTGGGGCTGCATCTAAACTGTCATGCATGCACAAAAACCTCATTCTCCAGATGACCTTAAGGCAAGGATTACATGTGCAGTTGTTAGAAATGAAAGTTATTATATCATATAAAAATAAATCACTAATAGTTAGAGAAATGCAAATTGAAATAACTCTGGGGTACTACATCATAACCATCAGATTGGCTAAGAAGACAGAAAAGGAAAATGACAAATGCTGGCAAGGATATGGGTATACTATTAGGGCAGCTATGTGGAGCAGTAGATAATCACTGGGCTTGAAATTGGGAAGACTCATCTTCATGAGTTCAAATCAGTCTCAGACATTTACTAGCTGCGTGACAATGGGCAAGTAAGTTAACCTTGTTTGCCTTACTTCCTCATTTGTAAAATGAGCTGGAGGGGGAAAAAATGGCAAACCGTTCTAGTATCTTTGCCAAGAAAGGCTCAAATTGGAGTCACAAAGAGTCAGACATGAAATGACTGAACAGCAAAGGCACTATTGGTGAATCTGTGATCTAATTCAACATTCTGGAGAACAATTTGGAACTATGTCCAAAGAGCTGTCAGCTGTGTATACCATTTCACCCAACAAAACCACTACTAGTCTATATCCCAAGGAGATCAAATAAAAAGGAAAATGTACAAAAATATTTATGGCACCTCTTTTTATTGTGACAAGAAATGAGAAATTGAGGGGACACATCAATTGGGGAATAACATAAAATGTTATGGTGTATGATTGGGAAGGAATATTATTATACAGTAAGAAATGATGAAGGGGATGCTTTCAAAAAAGTTTGGTAAGATTTATATGAACAGATGCAAAGTGAAGTAAGCAGATCCAAAAGACCTATCTTGACTGTAAAGAAAATTTGTAAAAATAGTCAATTGATAAAGTTCTAGTAATTATGATCTTTACTATCCCTCCTTTTGTTATGAACTTCTCTCCTATCCATATCTAGAAGATAATTCCTCCTCTAATTTGTTTATGATGTCAACCCTTTATATGTATGTCATATATCCATCTGGAGCTTACCAAGGTGTTTGATAAGGGCTGATGATTTCTGCTGAGTTGGCAAACATATGTCAGTATTGGTAGAAACCTTCCTGTCCACAAATGAATAACTCCAATATACTCTTTATTCAATTAGCTATCACTTCAGGTCTGAAATGTTAGTAAAAAGTATGGATTATAGAAGATTTCAGAGGAAACAGATTAAAGAGCATGGATTATGGCACTTGCAGTGATATTCAAGTAGTAATGAAAATAACATTATAAGTAATATGTCTTGATAATGCAAGGGGATGAAAAATTAATATTGTAAAGATATGAGATATACCTACCTATATGATGTTGGACAAGACAATTAATCTTTTTTTATCTCAGTTTCTTGAACTATAAAATGAATGTTGGATTAGATGGCCTGTAAGGTCCTTTCTAGCTCCAAATATATTCTCCTATGACCCAGATAGCCAGCCCGTCAAGTTAGTTCACTAACATGTGAATCCTGGACAGGTGCTACTGTTGGACAATGAAGGGAGACAAAAATTAAGCAAGAGCAGAAAACTGAGCTAGAGAACATTTGGAAATAGTTATTGCAATAACCTCGAACTGTTCACTGCCACAAAAGCCCATCCTATTAATGCCAATATCTCTCTTGCCTGTAAGTGATGCCATATAATTGTGAATCATAAAGCACTAAAAGAATCAAAATTACAAATAGCCCAAAGAGCAATTCAAAGAAACATTATGGGGAATTAAGTCTTGTGTGGAAGAAGAGGCATAAAAAATGTCTTCATATATCATCAGAAAATGGGGCAGGTCAGGAATGAGTGACAATAAATGATCAGCACAAGCAGGTCATTAAAATCTCCAAAATGTTTTAAAAAAATAGAGCAAGGCTACTTCCATGCTGAGTGGATTGTTTATGGCAGATTTATGGAAAAAAACATGAACAAGAATAATAAAAGATAAGAAAAGGTGGAGCAATTCTGATCTGCCTAGTGATTGATTACCTGCAGTGATGAAACCACAGATCTATCCAAGTGTACACATCTTTGGATATGTATCCATCCATATATAGACACATATGCATATATATATATACATATATTTGACATGGCATGATGTGATATAATATGATACATTATATCACATTGTCAGATTGCATCGTTATATTAATGCACTATACATAATAAATTAATGCATGAAACCATTATGTTCTATTATGTCCATATAAATATGTAAATACAACATATAAATATTCTATATAAACATGCATATACGTAAATATATTGTAACTATCTTTGCTCACTCTTCACATTTCACTGTGTGTCTCATTTATTTGTATATTTGTCTTGTCTGACTCAATTATATGCAAGCTCCTTGAGGACAAGGATTATATCTTATCTATCTTTTATCTCTCAGAGCTCTCAAGAGGTATTTTATGAATGATATTGGATACATGAATGGATGAATATGTATAATATTGGATGAATATGTATAATCATATATATTTATATTAAATGCCTAATTTTTCAATCAATGAGCATTTATTAATCATTTACCAGGTATTGAGATAAACACCAATGATTCTGTTTTTGGATGTGCATGTGAAATTTACTAACTGTATATCCAATGGCAAGTTATTTACTATCTCCGAGCCTCTCTCCTCATTTTAAAAATGAGTAGAATAATACTCATAGAACCCATTTAGGTGGATTATAAAAAGAATAAAAATAGAAAAGATTTACAAAAAGGCAATACAATAAATTGGGTTCCATTAGGTTCATTGTTTCTTGCTTATGGAAAAAAATGAGTTGGTAAAAGTCTTCCTGACAATAAGGTATCTCCAAATCTTATCTTAAAATCACTCAACATTCCTTTGAAGATTTCTGTTGAACAGAAATAACGCTGTCCAACTACCTTCTCTTAATTAACACCAGGCAAAGCATAAAGCAGGGAAATGTATTCTCAACAAAGGTGCTGACCACGGTAGTGAAGCACAGAGGCCTATCAAAGAGAGATTCTTTGTGGATGGTTAGGTTCTCCATATGCTCATTTGTGGATTACATTATGTTGACTGTATCAGGCCCCAAGATACTAAAGAGATTCCAGAAAGAGATTATAACTTCTGAAAGATCAAAAAGAACAAGTAGAGGAGATCACAGATGCATTTGAGTACAACTTACCTCAAGAGATGGTTGTGTGAGACATCACTGGAAAACTACCAAACAGTTACAACAATAGTGGTAGAGGTCAGGAGGAGAGTATTGGATCAATTTAGGTAGAAGGATAAGAATTGTGCTTAAAGAGTAGTCTTACAAATTTTAGATCTTAGACGTAGTGCATTTATAAGAGATACTAAGGTCAAAACGGATAACTGTAATGTTTCTCAAGTAGGTTTGAGAAAGAGGTAGAGTAGAGGAACTTATAGAATTGTGTGATTAAGTTTCAAAAAGGATCATCAACAAAAATAATGAAGCCCCAATCATGATAGCATGGGACAGAGTTAAGAGGAAGATGATGAACCAAGTTCTTAGGTTGCTGAGATATTTGTGAAAATAAACTGTAAATTGACAGAAAGTTGAAAATTTCAAGGATATAGTCAAGTTTGCCAAGAGAAGAGAAGGGCCTTAAAATAACTTAGGTTGAAATGGAACCAAGGAGGAGAATTCTTTGAAAAAGGTTAAGTATTAGGGAAAAGGCAGGATATAAGCTTAACTTATCACTAAGGTGATAAGACTGAATGACTAAAAGTAGGGAGGCAATACAACAGAAAATAGTTTGGTATGGCATTGATGGAGGATTTACAGAATTAATCTGCCCTAGAGTAAATAAAATTGAGAACATTCATGTTTTGGTATTATCCTCCAAGAAGTTTTTTTGTCTGGGCTTATTTTGCTCCTAGGTTAAGAGAATCATATTTCTAGGATCATGTTAGAGAGTATAATTATCTGGGCCTGACTCAGGCTAATCCTCTAGTAGTTAAGACCTGAATTTGGAATGACTTGAGATACTTGTAATCCATCTCACAGTTGACAAAAGAAGCTTTACTTATCCATAGAAGGGAAAAGATGTTCAGATCAGTGAAGGATGTTCATCCAGGATAAAGCATTGACTCGGATGAGTATAGCTTTCTAGGCTTGTTTATACTACTAGTCTATGGTCTAAAGCCTTAGGAAAAGGAAATTAAGAACTGGAGGTGTGCATCCTGGCTGTTTTTATCCATGTAAAAGTCCAGGAAGCTATGCTAATTACCTGAAACTTCTTCCCCTGAGAAGATACAATTTCAAGAGTACTTTCACTATCTCTTAAGGGAAAAATTAGTCAAAGGAAGTGGGGAGAAAGGAGTGATAGGAGGGGAAAAGTACATGGGATAGTAAAGGCTTTCTATGGATAACCACAGCAAGTTCAGAATCAGAATCCCTGCCCTTGAAGGTTTATTGTCTAATATAAGCAACATGGTTGCACAAACCTACACTTTAAGAAGCACTGAAGAGGTCACAAGTGGATAAAGTTCTGACATAAGTGAAGCCTTAAAGAATATGCAGACAGCATGGTATTACAATACTAATGAATTTAATTAACTAATAATCCTTTAGAAGTTAATAACACTTTATGCTTTACTGTAAAGTCTTCAGATACAGCATCTTATCTGATCCTCCACAACAATCCTGTGAGGTGGGGAGGGGTGGGCCAGGGAGGACCAGAGCTTACTAAGTCACATGCAGTATCATTACTATTCATCACCTCTTCTGCCATTTTCTGCAACCCTTACTTTTCAGAGTGGCAATGACTATAGGGCATAGAGAAATGGCTATGTTTTGGGGGAACTCTACGATCCCTAGAAAAAGTCTGGGAATGCTTAATACATCTTTTCTTCCACTCCTATTTGCATTCACCTGCTATTTCCTACCATCATTTTGTGGCAAAGTTTACCTCATAGAGCAGTTGTGAGGACCAAACTATGGACAAAAAAAATTATACATTCACAAATATGTAAAGTATCTTGCAAACATTAAAGCACTTTATTCATCCTAGCTATAGTTATTATCATTCATCCTTCTCTCTTCCCCCTAAAAGGGCAAAGGAAATCTATTCACATAATATAATAGGTTAATCAATAAATATCAGTTGAATGAATGAATGATTTAATGAATTCACAGTTGCTGCTGCTGAAGCCCTTTCAAGTCAAAGGAATACACAGTCCCTGTCACTCACACAGGAATAGATTTCCTTTTTTTTTCCTATTAAGAAGAATCCTATTTGGGGCAAACTCTCCATCAGTACTCTTGTTGCATCCTGCACAAACAGCTTTCTTAATTAAAAGATCTTAATCACGGCAATGCTTTTCCTGTGGAATCCTCAGAGAAGAGGAACCAACCCAACCATGATGCTTACGTGCAAAGGCCAAGAAAGGTGTCTCCTGTACTTAAGGATTTTCTTTGTAAATTCCCAGCAAGTGTTTGCTTTTCCTCTTCACTTTCATTTCCTATCTCCCCCTATTCATTATCTTCCTCTTTCCCTCTCTCCCAGTTGACAGACATTTTCTCCCTTCTACTTATTTCCCAAACTGCTTTCTCTATACCCCTCCTTCTCTCTCTCTCTCTCTCTCTCCCCCCCCCATTCCTCCCTCCATTCCTGCCTCCCTCCCTCTCCCTTCCTATGATGGTCTTTCTACCTCTCTTATTTTCCCTATTTCCCTCTCTTCTTTCTTTTCTTCTCCTAATATTTTTAATATGGCTAGGATGGCAGGTTATTCTTTTTTTAAAAAAAATTTTATTCAGATTTGAGGAAGCTTATTTAATAATTAGTATGTTTCTTTTTACCACCTGGAGAGCATCCAGGTGGTGTAGTGCATAGAGTGTGGGACTTGGACCCAGGAAGATCTGAGTCTGAATCCTTCCTTAGACAATGACTAGCTGTTGTAACCCTGGGCAAGTCATTTAACCTCTCTCAGCCTCAGTTGCCTCATCTGTAAAATGAGGGGAGTGAACTTGATGGCCTGTAAGGTCTCTTTCAGCTCTGATCCCACAATACTATGAACCTCTCCCTGACCCTCATTACTAATGTTACCCCATTCATCTTCTTCAAGAAGCCTTCCCTGATTAACCCCATTAAGCCCATTCTTACCAATTCCTTAAACTTCATCCTCTAAGCTCCCATTTGAATGGGAGCATGTTATATCTGGCATGCTGCTTTGCACTTGAACTTGTTCTCATGCATTTGCTCTATGAATGTACCCATATGTCTTCTGGCCTATATTATAAGTTCCTCCAGAATAGGGATCCAGGTCTCTATTTCTTTTGAATCTTTTCTCTTTTCTTCCCCTTCTTCCCAGTGACTAGTACACAAAGTCGGTGCTCTGTACATAGAACAGGTATTCAGCTATTGCTATGGGAAATGACTGGTTGTGCTAGTGACATTATCCAAGAACACTGTAAGTTTCCAAACTGCTGCTATAAGGAAAAGGAGACTTAAGCCTGTGATTGTCAGCCTTAACTACAAATGCCAAAGACGACATTGGGACCAGTTTCTGATGCTCATTCCCTTCCTCTCCCCTTTCTCCAGTTTTGGATGTATCCATTAAAATCTACCTGTTCATTTACACATTTGGTAATATTCACAAATATACACATAGTCACCACTGAAAGTACAATTATACGACCTCACCCTCCATCAGGACAACTGAGCAAACAGGAGTGCTTTGGTCCTCCACTTTAAGTTAACAACTCTTGACTTAGATCCTAATGAGAGACCTGAAGAATGAAAAGAGAAAAAAGGAAATGTGACTAAAGTGGATACTATTGCTTGAAAGCCTTTGTCTCTCCACTTATATGAAGGAAGGATCCATTATTTCCTAGTCCTAATTTATTTCCAGTAGGATGTACTCATTTGTACCTATCCATTCTGTACCAAGGAACCTCATCATCCTACAAGTTCACTTCAGTCTCAGTACTCACACCCCATCAGCACTCTCTGCCCCTGGGATTCCTCTGAATGGAGGATAGAGTGGAGAGCTCCATCTGAGGAAATTTTCCATCTGAGGAAGGTTCCCTCCCTTCATCACCCATCCAGTCATACTTATTTAGACTTCTCTATCAGGCCCACATACTGAGTACCTTCCCTTCCCTCTCCCTATGCTACCCCCTCTGCCTTTCAGTTTTATTCTGTATGTTGTTTTTCTCCATTAGATTGTAAACTCCTTGAGAGTAGGTACTGCCTTTTTTTTTTTTTTGTAGTTGTATCCCAAGTGCTTAGTACAATGTGTGGCACATAATAGGCACTTAATAAATGTTTATTGTTACATTTATAACTTGAGATTTTTAACAAAGCCAAAAGAATTTTGTATAAATAAAATGCATAGTTGATGAAAGAAATGGAGTAAAGGTGGTGATCATAATGAGGGAGAGTTACAAAGTCCTACTCTGATGCCTCATCATGTTGGAAGTGACCTTGGGTTCTCAAAAATGATGTCAATGTAACTGAAACTTTGGTAGGTTCTATAATACAGGAAAAATTTAAAGCATGCTTTGGAACAGACTAAGCAACTTTCTGAAGATCATTTTATTAAAGTACAACAGGTCTCACCACCAACACATTGGTTACTTGGTGATGGATTCTTTGGCCATAATCACCCATGAAACAAACAAACAAAAACATGTGCATATATGCATGTATGTATATAGACATATACATGCATAGATAGGTATGCATATATTATATATGTGTGTATTACATACACACATGTATATGTATTATGTGTATATATATGTGTGTGTATATATATATGTATATATATATATACATATATATATACATATATATATACACACAGGTATGTATGTGTATGTCTAAGTCCTAAGTCCTACACAGTTTCCTTATGCTTCTAAAGTGACTACAGTACAGTAGCAGAAAAAGATATGGAAGGTGCTAAGAATGACACAATTTTAGACCATCAATAAACATTAACTTAGCTATTAATATTCTAAATGTGAGAATTTTATCCAATGAACAAGTAGACCTGCTTTTAGAAAAACTGAACTCTTACAATCTTGACATTCTCACTATAAATGAAAACAGAAGATCTAAGGAAGTTGAATACACATAAAAAAGATGGCTCATGGGTTCTCTTTGGAAAGAAAAATAAGAGAGTTGGTAATGCTGGTTTTATTATACATCCCAAGGCAACAATAAATATAAATTCTTTCATCGTTGTTCAGCTCATATTTCAGTACTCATGACAAGCATTTGCAAAAAGACCACCATGAAAATAATTGCAGTTTATGCACCAATTTCTGTTGCATTAGATGAAGTAGCAAAAATCTATGAAGATCTAGATATGACCTCCTAAACTAAATCAATATCTACTCAATGCTCAGTGACGTCAATACAGAGGTGAGTATAGGAGAAAACAGTGAAAAGAAAAATATGTTGAAAAATGAGAAGCCAAAGGCTCAAAAACTATACATACATACACACATATACACACACACAGTCATGTGCTTCTGTGTCATTAACACTTCTTCAAGAAGAAAATTAAGAGGTTCTGTCCTTTACTAACTCTAAAACCACTTTACACAAAATTAAATTTATCATTTTTAGTAGATAGGAAATTACTGGTTACTGATATGGGAATCATTTCTTATTCATCTATATGCAGTGCAACATTGACTTCTTGGGCAAAAATCAAAATCAATATCAAATTAGAAGAAAGAATAAAAATGAGAAGTGTCAAGCACAATTGAGGCAACTCCAATATGACCTATTTAAAGAGGCAGTTGACATTGAAAAATAGGAAATGGATAAAAGAACAAATATCAACATAGCCTATGACTTCCTTTCCTAAGGAAGATTAATCAATGTAAATCAATTACTGCAATGAGACCAAAAGAGCCTAACAACAATTTCCTTCATCCAATGCTTGAGTTTTCTGTCAAACTGAGAGGTGAGACAGTCAAGAGTAACATCAGTTTGGAATATATAGAAAAGGAAGGTAGAAGATTGTGAGTACTATTTACTTCATAGGATAGAAAGAAACTGAGTAGGAGATCTTGTCTAGGACATGTCTGCAAAAGGTTTGGCAAGAAACCAAAATGAAACAAATTATTCCAAGGAGATTATTGGATGAAAATGGTTGGAGTACAAAATCAGAGAAGAATTGAAAAAAAAAAGATCTATTAAATAACAAATTATTTTTTCTATCAATGACAGTGGAATATATTTGTAGAGTACATTTGTCCTCTATTTTCACAATCCCAAAGGGCTCCATGAAGTAGAAATGGAATGAAAGGGGAAAAAAAAGACACAGAGCACCTAGACTGGACCAAGTACACATAGATGAAGTCCCCATTGAATGTGATATCATTTTGAGGTCATTGAAAGATCAATTTTCAAGCTACCTAAAGCAAGGATATCAAAGACTTTTAAAAGTCATAAATTTTTACTCCACACCAAAAAAAATTGCCCAGGAAAATATCAAGAACTACTGACCAATATACCCACTTTCACATCTCTACAAAATATTTATGAAAGTAATCTTTCATCTGTGACAATTTGAGATGAGAAAAAGCTGGCTCTTCCAAATGATGTTCTGTATCAGATCACATCTTATATAACCACAAAATTACCTTAAAAGTATAATGAATACAAAATCTCATGAGACTTATTGTTTCTTAACTATAGAAATGCATTTGATTCAGTAAAATTCTATCTTTAAGTCTCTCTTCCAATAAAGCGTCTCACATGCATATTAATATCGTATGAGCCCCTAAAATAGATAACAACAGAGATCATTTTAAACTTCCCCAAAATTCCGAGAGAGACCAAGGAAGAAGCCAGTGTGGGCTGGAGCAGTTGAGAAAGTTGAGCTGAACCTTGAAGACTGATTACAACTTACACGAACAGTAATGAGGCAGAGACAAGAAGAAGGTAAGAGAAGTCATTCCAAAAATAACACAAAGGAACAGAGGCAAGAATGCACATGTTTCTGGCACAATGAGTTTAGTTACAGCTGAGCATCCATATGTCAAGGAGCTAAGATTGGTGATTGCAGGGTCTAGACTACGAAGAACTTTGAATGCTAGACTAAGGAGGTTGATATTTACCTTGTAGGTAATGGAGACCCTTTGAAGGGTTATCATTGGGAGGAAGTACAGTGATCATATACAAACCAACCTTTTAGAAAATTCAATCCAGATGAAACCAAGCTTGGGTATGTTAACAACATGTTCTATGACCCACCCCTATTCTTAGCCCAGAACCTGAAAATGTCCTTGCTTTGGTGGATTGAATACTCAGTGCTAGGGTTTGGGGTTTTTAAGTTATAGATTGCTTGGCCTTAAAAAAATACTATTAAGGAAAAAGACAATTATACCTTTACTCCTTCAGAGACCACAGCTGTATTTATACTTCATCTTAAGTACTCATTTGCCAGGAAGTCTGGACACTGCCAAATGGAAAGGCTTAGCCAAAGCAAGAAGTAAGCTGCCCAGTCACATAATAAGTAAAATCAACCCCCTCCTTCTCTATATCTCAAGATTTTTTTTTTGTATGAGCAGAATTGCAGGTGGACTTTGCAGGACAAACCTTGCCAAAATTGTAATATCTGAAAAATTTATCTTTAGTTCCCTCCACCTCCCAGATCTTTATTCTTTTCCCTCATCAATGGTAGTACCTCCTTCCTCATTCTACCCCAATCTCAGTGCCTTTCTGCTATCTCCTCAAATCCCAATTAAAATGTGTTATGAGGCCCTTTATTCATACTGAAGAATAAATGACTGAGAATAGTTGAAAGTACTACCCCTTCTCAGAGGGATCTATATTTTCATAGGTCCCAAAGCTAAAAGGATGAAGCCTAATCATCAGTCAGCAAGTGAGGGGGAGGGAAAGAAGCATTGATATCCTTGACATAGTTGGTCTTCTGTGCCTGTATCACCCTACCATTCTGGGACATTGGTTCTTGAGAGGTAGGGAGAGATGATAGAATAAGTGATAAGAAGAGATCCAGTTTTAAAGGGCTGGATTCATAGGTCCAGCTATTACTCACCAACACTCTCATTTTAGTGGATTTATGAACTACCTCCTCTAGGATATATTGGCAGTACTTTTAGGATCACAAATTTTATAACTAGAAGGAAACTCTATAGATTGCCTACTCCAAGGACTTTATGTTATAAATGAAGAAACTGAGGCCCAGAGAGTTTAAAATACTTTCCCAAATAAGTCATGTTATAACAGTTTCAGGAAAGCTGCTTTGAACTCCTTTTTCCACTTCGTGGTGGATTTCATTTGGTGACCTAGTAAAACCTTGCCCACCCATTGTCTTTTCAGTTTATGGCTAGAACTACAGAGCTCTTTCCCAAGGAGAGCTCCTTGATTAGGGACCTACTAATTGATGTTCCCAGCCTTTTATCACATAAAAAACTTGCATAGAGTTATTTCAATTATTTCTTAGGGAGAAGAAACACAACATTATGGAGATTCTAGAGCAAGCCAAGAAAATAGCTAGATGGACTCAAGGTGGTACATGGGATTATATCTGTTCCCTTATAGTAATTTACTAGCAAAGTGACTTTAATCTGGGATGTGCTGCAGTCAGCTCAAACAGGCTTGTAAGAACCGATTGTTAAATTTTCTACACCTCAGAAATCTGCCAATGCTACAAATCCAGATTTGATTTCTTGTTTTGTTGACTGACTCTAGACGTAAGAAAATGATGAAGAAAATGTTAATAATGCAGTTTAAATGTAAAAATATACAGGATGTCCACTTTGGAGAGAGAGCCAGTTATTAAACATTTACCAGCACATTCCTGCTTCAGATAAAAATGAATTAACAAAGGCAGCTTCAAAGAGGTGAAAGAAGTCACAACAGGGAAGCCTGAAGGGTATCTAGAAGGAACAAAAGATAAACTCATCCTCTTGCTTTGGAGATATAGGTTGTATATACCGATCTTTTTTAGCCTCAGCTGGCAGGGGAGAGAGCAGAGAACCTTTCTCAACTTTTCCTCACTGAATCAGTCTACAGCATTATATAGCCCAATCCTCTGATTCACCTTGTGGTATATTTGTTCTCTATAAGGAAAGGTGTGACTAAGGGACAGAACATTGGCTTGTGGGCTTAGAATCTAAATCATACCTGTGTTATAGGCTAGTGAGTTGGGATGAAGAGAAGATCTTAGAAAAAAGGGGGTGTGGTTGAGAGAGGGGGATTAAAAATGAGTGTTGAACAAGTGCTCCACGAATTCCTACAATATGCTGAACATTGTGCTAGAAGCTATGGGCATATGCAGAAAATATAATAGTAAAAAATGCAAGCAGAGACAGAGAGACCTGCTGTTTCCCGTAGTCATCAAACCTGTTTAGCCTCTGGGCTTCTTGCTTGATCATTTCTTTGATACTGCATGCATGAGGGCTGGGTGAAGGAGGAGGGGCAGAGGAGAAATTTTTATCTACTGAGTCCCAGCAGTCTTTTCAAGCCCAACCTTTCTAGGTTTCAAGTGTTTTTAGAGGATGAAGGTCTCAAATCTGCCTTCTAAGTAGGCATGTACATATAGCTGTAGAAGAGCCTTTTTTTTTTTTTTTTTTTGCCAGAGAAAGAGCAGCAAGTCACTTCAGGCAGAGATCCATGTGCACATTTAGCCTGGGAGAAATATTCTTGTCACATAAAAATCTCCCTATTAATCAAAAATCACATTATGGGTACTGGAATGAAGTTTCCTTTACTACTCTTTAATAATAAGCCTAAGATAAGATAAAATTGGTAATTGCACGTTCTCTTCTGATGGCAAATAATACTAAAGAGGTACAGAAATTTCACTTAAGAGAGTATATTCACTCAGCTAATAGGCTTCTATTATGCAGCCTTTACTGATTTTATTCATTACAATTTTTTGCTACCTATGGAAAACTTTAATTGGAAGTTATTTATTTCATTGTTCCTGAGTGCTAACTACAGTAGAAAGTTTTCCATAATCAAAGGAGGATTCATACCTCCAGACCTTGGCATTTTTAGTCTATGAAACCTGAAGAAGCAAACCACCTACCAGCCCCTTAGGAGGAGGGTGAGGTGCTACTCATCTAGATGACCTTCAAATTTGCATCACCAAAAGTTTAAATACCAGTTTACTGGCTGAGAAATTTCAGCCTAAAAGATAAGTAGGTCTAAAAAGGAGACCCTTGTCTTTGAATTTCCCTAACAGAGGAGAACAATTAGGAGGGTACACATCTGTTTTCTTTTCAAATAAATATTACATTAAAAGATATAGGTTCAGGCTTAATGTGAGGATCGTACTTGTTACAACATAAAGAAGAAAAAGCAGCTCACAAAGTAGGGCTTGAGACAGCTGAAACCAAGCTCACTGTCCTGATCAAGAATGCCTCTTGTCATTCAGTCTCTATTGTGTATGACTCTTGGTTTGTTGTCATCTCTACCCCTTAGCCAAGGTAGTCATGTGATAACTACTCTGAGATATTTTCCACCTATGAGTCCTACAATAGCTTGCTAACCTTGAACCAAATCCTATATTCCATTTTGTTCCTCTAATACACATGTATGTCCTATTGGCCAGGCAGGGTTCTCAGGCTGACCAGAACTCCAAATTCCATATATGTATTTGCTGGACATGGCTTTCTGTGTGAAATACAAAATTTGACTTGTAAGCACACTTTTCAAATGTGAATACATACCTTCATTCGCAAGGGGTTTATAATCAAGGCAGAAGGCTTATATGAACAGATAGCTGACTTTGGCAAAAGAAACCTAAACACAAATGCAATTTTGTTCTCTATCAAAGTCAGGCTCCAGTTAGTTTCCACACATGGAGAGAATAGAGAAACATTCCTGATTTCCTATTCTACTTATACTTTTATTATAAAGTTTGGATGTTAGCTGCTTTTTGTACTTTATATCTACATTACACGTCATCTGCATGAAAATTTTACTTTGACTTGATCCCCAGAAATATGAAAGGGAAGTAAAATTATGGACCTTCCTTTCCTCATTTGTAGAATGACAATGTTGAGCTAGACAATCTCTGAGGTCCCCATCAGCTCTAAATCACCTGAATCTAGAGGCCTCTGAACCCACATTTCACAGATGTGGTAACTAAAGCCTATGGAGCTGAAAAGATGACTTACAAAAGATGATCCAAACAGGGATGAGCCAAACCTCAGCCCCACAACTATAGGTTTAGAACTTGCCCAATATCCTGTACTTACACATCTTTAATATTATACTGTTTCAAAGACCTTTCTACTATGTTAAAATTCTGGTTAGAAAGGGAGAGAGAAGGGAACAAGCTTTTATCAAATGCCTACTATACACCAGGCACTGTGCTAAGTGCTTACAAACATATTATCATTTTCTTATATGAACTGATGCAAAGTGAAATGAACAGAACCAGGAGACCATCAATGGAACCAAGTAACTGCAATACTGGATGATTAACTATGAAAGACTTAGCTATTCTCAGCAATACAGTGATTCAAAAAATTTTCCAAGTTCTTCTAATGAAAAATGTCACCCACCTCCAGAGAAAGAACTGATGGATTCTGAATGCAGATTAAAGCAGAATTTTTTTTAAACTTTCTCTTTTGTTGTTTTTGGTCTGTATTTTCTTTCACAATATGGATTATATGGAAATATGTTTTGTATGACCACACATGTATATATATATATCAAATTATTTTCTTCCTCAAGGAGGGGAAAGGAGGGAGAAAAGGTAGAACTCAAATTTTTTAAAATGAATTTTAAGAATTGTTTTTACATATAATTAAAAAAATAAAATATAAAAATTTAAAATATACATATATTATCGTTTGACCCTCACAACAACCCTTGGAGGTAAGTCCTACTGTTATCCTCATTTTATAGATAAGGAAACTGAGGCAGGCAGAGTTTAAGTGCCTTGTCTAGGGTCATACATCTAGTAAGTATCTGAGGCTGGATTTGAATTAAAGTCTTCTTGACACCAGATCAGCGTTCTGTCCATTGTGCCACCTAGTTATTGATAACTAACCCTGGTTATTATTGGGGGAGAGGAAGTAGTTACTACAGTGGGGAAATCACAGATACTTAACTATTGGTTATTTCATCACTGTGAATATACCCTTCACTGTACACTTTTTATGACTTTGTAGATCTGTAAAAGTTTCTGTGGCCATAAAATTCTCACCCTGCAGCCAATGATAATGAGCCTCTATAAACTTAGCTAAATTGGTTCTCAGACGTAGAGTCTTGGTAGGGGCTGCTATGCATTCCACTTACTACTTTAAGAATTCATGGTCAGACCTGGGATCTAATAGAGGCTATTTTTAGTGGAGGTTTTATTAGGCTGATTCCAACTAATACAAATTATATTTTGTAATAATTTCTAAATAAATTGTGGTCTAATTGCTATAGCTTAAGGCAATAGTTCTCAAAAAACAGTCTGTGGACCCCTGGGGAATCCCTGAAACCCTTTCAGAGGGTCCTGGAGGTCACAACTATTTTCATAGTAATTCTAAAAACTATTTAAAAATAATTCTAAGACATTATTTACCAATTAAAATACCTTTTCATTTTCAAACTACATTTCAGTGTGAGGCTGATTTTTCTTCACATACTTCAACCAAAATAATATATCAGAGAGGATTGAATGTAGAAGCAGTTATGAGAATCTAGCTAACTCTGATTAAGCCTAATATTAAAGAGATTTACAAAAATGTGTAAAATAATGCCACCCTTCTCACTAATTGTTTTGATTTAGGGAAATATAGTTAATTTCACAAAACATCATATTTTATCATGTAATACATTTGCTGTTATTTTAATGAATTAATAAATAAATGTTTTAAAAAATAAATCAGCTTTAATGTCCAATATGGTAAATACAAATAGAAAAACTCATACAAACAAAAACTCTTTGAGGAGTTCCCAATATGTTTTTAAGAGTGTCAAAGTAACCTAAAACCAAGACATTTGAGGACCACTAACTTCAGGTGGTCTTCACATGCCAAAATCTGCTGACTCCAAGTCTACTACATCTCTCTGTGGCATGTCTTTGGAGGATAGAGAAGGTTGAAGATTCTGTTATCTGTCGTTCCTGAGGGACTTTCAGGAGCTGCCTCACCATTGAAAGCCTCCATGCTGCCTGCACCCACCAGTGTTGCTCTGAAACAGGAACCAGCCATGATTTCATTTAGCTGCAAATGAAGAAAGTTGATCAACACATTCAGAAAATGGGTAACAGTTCCATCAGCTGAAAGTCAATGGGGGTATACAGCAAATAGAAGCTATTACTTTCAGTTATTTGAGGGTCCAGAGCTATGGAAATGATCCCATTGTCCTGGCTGGTCACAGATACAAATTGGACCCATTGAGAAAACCTTTTTTTGCATAATCATTCAGCTATTCTGACTGGAACAACTATACAATTCTGTTTCTGAATAAAAGATAAAGAGCAGTAGTCAAAATTAGTATTATTAAATGATGACCATTTGAACAGAAAAAGGAAGCTTAAAAAGAAAAACTATAGCACTCTTTTCTTCTAGTAGCAGTTGAAGCAATAACTGCTGGAAACCTCTAGATGGGAAGACAGTGGCTTACTCTCTCCTAAATGCCTATGGCGTGCCCATGAAAACTTAGCTCCTCTGCTCTTTGCCTTTTTGTGTTCTTCCTACCTCCTTTTAGGTAGACTGTTGGAGATGGCTACAACCTTATCAACTTTGAAAGGTCAGAAGAGCAAGCCACCAGAGGTTCAGGAACTGGAGTCCATCCTAGATTTTCCTAGCAGTTGAGCCAAGTAAGGCCTTGTCATAGCTCTGAGGAGTAAATGAACCATGCCATGATGACATGTCCTACAGGAAGGGAGTGACAAGTCCAGCAGCTATGCCACATTAGGTAGTAATTTGGTGGGGTGAAATGACTTATACCAAATATTTTAATTTGGAGCCCAGGAGTATATTTGTAGGAAAGTGTGTCCCTGATGTCTGGAGGCAGTAGAGGAGAGAGAATTCTTTGTACTTCTGTTCTTGATATATCTTCTCAGTAAATGTCCCTTTGTAAAAGCTAAAAAGTAAAATATAAATAAACTATAAGTAATTGTGAAGGTGTAGAGTTAAGAGATAAATACACTTCACACCATCAAAGATCCATGCTTTTATCAATGTGGCCATTACCTCTTTATCTTTGTAATTAGTCTCAAGAGATCCTGTTCCTCTTGAAATTTATCGCCTGGTGATTAAACAACCACCTGGTAAACTAGCTTCTCTGACTTAGCTAGCCTAGTCATCAGGTAAAATGTCCATAGCCAGTGCCTTTCGGACTTGGTAAGATTTGCCAGAGCTTGTATTCCACTGGCATAGCTTTTGAAACTCTCTGATCATTTTTCTGTTTAAGATGGTGGTGTGAAGGGTCAAGGAGGATCCTAGTTCTCCCACATACACTCCAACAAAGATCTAAAAATGGCCAAAGATTGAATAATGATCGAAAGATTCAAAGAGAAACAGCAATAAACTCTATCATCCAGACCAGCACTATGCAAAAAATAGTTAGAAACCTATTGTCATTGAGTCTTTCTTTTTCAATCATGTCTGATGCTTTGTCACCCCATGGGGGGTTTTCTTGTCAAATATGCTGAAATGGTTTGCCAGGTCATTTTACGGATGAGGAAAGTGAGGCAAAGTTAAGTGACTAGCTCAGGGTAAGTTTCTGAGGCCAGATTTGAACTCAGAAAGATAAGTCTTCTTGACTCCAGGCCTGGCATTCTATCCACTGTGCCTTCTAGCTGCTCCAAAGAAGCCTTCAGGAGAAGAAATAGTATCAAACAGTAGGTGGAAAATCCTACTTAACTAAGGAACTCTTTAAAAGTTAGATCTATGCAAACAGAATTCAATAACTCCATGAAACAAGAAATATTAGAACAAAATCAAAAGATTGAAAAAATAGAAGAAAATGTAAGGTGCCTACTATTTAAAAAGTGACTTACAAAATAGGTTGAAAGATAACTTAAGAATTACCTGATTTCCTGAAAAGTATGATATCCCTCTCAACAAAAGAAAAAAAAGTCCTGAATACCAAATTTCAGAAAGTCACAAATGAAATTGCCAGACTTGTTTGAAGTAGAGAGCAAAGTAAAAATTAAAAAAAAAACCAAAAAACAATATTGGTGACCTCTTGACAAAAAACCCAAAATGAAAACTTCAAGGACAATCATCATAGTCAGAATCCAGAGCTTCCAGGTCAAAGCAAAAATGCCACAAGTTTCTAGAAAGAGTTCAGGTATCACATTATGACAAAATACTTAACAGCAGCTACTATAAAGACAAGATTTGGTGATAAAATGTTCCAAAAGGCAGAAAAAGAGAAAAATACTTAAATCAAGAAAAACTTGACTTGTAAAACTAAGTATAATCCTATGCAGGAAAAAATAGGCTTTTAATAGAATAGATGACTTTTATACATTTCTAATGAAAGGATTACCACTGAGAAGAAACTTTAAAATGAAAACACAGGAGTCAAAAGAAACCTGGCAAGACAAACACATTTAACCAATTAGAATGAGCTCAACAATAATTAAGCAGAAGAAGCAAATATCCTTTCAGAAGTCCAGTTTCTTCAAGGATCACAAGAGGGAGTTAAATAAAATAAAGGGAGGTTCTGGGGGGGGTGATTTTGTTCTGATTTTATAATCTTAATAGAGAAAAAAATAAAGAGGGGAAAAGAGAAGAAATGAGAAGGAAAAGGGTATAAATTTGGAAGGGATGAAATGAGCCAGAGTCGTATAAACCTCACACTTCTCTGGACGAAGGAGGGTTGAAAACACACACACGTATACATACACATACACACTCATAATTCAGTATGAAAATACAGGAAGAAAACCAGACAGAGAAATGGAAATAAGGAATTAAGAAGAAGAGTAGAACTGAGGAAGGAACAGTCACAGGCAATGCAGACTTAAACTTTGGAGAATGAATCATCGAAGTATAATTTAAAGAAAGAGTAAGAACTGGTGATTAAGGTCTAGGTAAGGGGAACAGAGGAATGACAGCTAAGTGGAAGCAGACCCCTTTAATTACAGATCACTACTGTTGTTCATATTTCTTCTCTTTCCCCACTTTCTTTTCTTTACAAAGATGCCAGTAGGGGACAAAGAGAGGAAAAGATACTAGAGGGTACGATGGGGAGAAAAGCACAATTAACAATAAGAATCATGCATATGAGTAATTTAGCTCCCCTATAAAATAGAAAAGAGAATGGCAGAAATGCATTACAAAGCAGCAATCTAACCATATGTTATTTACAAGAAATACAGCTGAAACAAATATTCACACAATTAAAATGCATGGTTGGATCAGAGTTGATTATGCTTCTCACAAACTCTAAAAAGTAGAGAAAATAGCCATGGTACTAAGCAATGGTAAAAAAAAAAAATAAAAGATATATTTAAAAGAGATATGCAGGAAATCATTATGTTTCAAAAAGCACCATGGACAATGAAGTAATATCAATACTTATTATGTGTTCATTAATTGGAATAGCAACTAAATACTTAAATTATGGGAAGAATCAATCAATCAACAATATTTACTAAATATCTAAAAGAGCTTAGTATGCAGGCATTGTAGTAAGCACTGGGCATTATAATTGAGGTAGATGAATAGAAAATTTGCAATGACTATTTTTAAAAATATTTTCAGATTTATTATTTATTTATTTTTAACATTTTTTTCTTTTTAAATATTGAGTTCCCAATATTCTCCCTTTCTCCCACTCCCTCCCACACCCACTGAGAAAGCAAGCAATATATTGATTATACATGGGAAATCATGAAAAATATATTTCCATATTAGCCATATTTCAAAAAAAAAGCAAGAAAAAAAGTGAGAAAATTATACTTCAATTTGCACTCAGAGTTCTTCAGTTCTCTCTCTGGAGGTGGATTTTTTCATCATGAGGGTCTTGGAATTGTCTTGGATCATTGTATTGATCAAAGTAGCCAAGTCTTTCACAGTTGATCATCATTACAATGATACTATTACTGTGAACAATGATCTTGAGTTCTCACTTCACTTTGCATCAGAGTTTATACAGGTCTTGGCATGTTTTTTTTTTTCTGAAACCACTCCCCACTCCCAACCCCATCATTTCTTAGAGCACAGTAGTACCCCATCACAATCATATGCCACAACCAACTGATGAGTATCCCTTCTATTTGTAATTCTTTGCCACCACATAAAAAGAGCTGCTATAAATATTTTTATATGTATAGGTCCTTTTCCTTTTTCTTTGATCACTTTGAGATACAGACTTAGTAGTGGTATTGCTGGGTCAAAAGGTATAGACAGTTTTATAACCCTTTGGGACTAGTTCCAAACTGTTCTACAGAATGGTTAGACCAGTTCACTACTGCACATTCATTAATGTCCCTAAGAAAAAATGCAGTTATGGAAGATCTTGTTGTAATGCTCTCAACTTTATACCAGTCTAGCAAAATGGCAGTCAAGAAAGAACTTAAGAACCTGAATAAAATTATAGGAAAGTTAGATATGATCATTTTTGTGATTGCTAAATAGAATAGAAAGATGTGTGTATATACACACAATATAGAGAAATATACACACACATATATATATACATATACATACACATACACACACACACACACATATATATACGTGCAAATATATTGTTCTTGTTTAGTCATTTTTTTAGTTATTTCTGACTTTTCATGATCCTTTTTGGGATCCTCTTGGCAAAGGTACTGGAGTACTTTGCCATTCGTTGTCCAGTTCATTTTTACAGATGAGGAAACTGAGACAAACAGGGTTAAGTGACTTGCCCAGGCTCACACAGCTATTAAATATTTAAGGCTGGATTTGATCTCAGGTCTTCTTGACTCCAGGCCCAGAGCTCTATATACTGTGTTATCTGGCTGCCCTACACACACACACACACACACACACACACACACACACAATTAACCACATCCCAAGGCACACTCAGAAGCAAATGAATAAGAAAGCACAAACATTAAATACACCCTTCATTGACACACAAGAAACATTGTAATAAGTAAAGGCTTTTGAAGCAGATTTTGAACTTAGGATATTAAATCTACAGCTGGAAGAGACTTTATAAGCCATCGAGTCCAACCCAGAGAAAACTAGATGGTATAGTGGACAGAATGCTGGACATGGAGTCAGGAAGACCTGAGTTCACATCAAACCTCAGACACTTACTAGATGTGTATCCTTGGGCAAATCATTTAGCTACCATTTGCCTCAGTTTCTCCAACTTTAAAATGAGGATAAAATTAAAAAATAGTAACAACCTGCCAAGGACATTATGAAGGTCAAAAGAGATATTTGCAAAGTGCTTAGGACTATGCCTGGCACATAGTATAAGCTACATAAATGCCAGCTCTTTATTATCATTTTTATTCTCATCATCTTACAGATGAGGAAACTGAGGCAAGAGAAATTACATGAGATCACACAGGTGGTAAGTATCAGAGGCAGATCCAAACCCAAGTCCCCTGTAACCAGGAACAATAATCTTTGCTTATAGCATGCTGCCTCTTAAATGAAAACTAAACATTTAATCCTTCACTTTACTTGTCTTAATTCTAAGAAACTGATGGGTCAAAGAAAAAAAATCATAGAAACAGTAGATAATTTCATCAAATGAAATGACAAATGACAACAGAACAATTACCAAAATTTCTGGAATACAGTCAAAGCCATTTTCAGGAAGAACTGTATAACTAAACACATTTATCAGCAAGAGAAAGAGCAAATCCAATAAATTAAGCATGCAATAAAAGAAAAAGCAGAAGGAAAAAAATTTAAATTGAACACAAAAATGCAAATTCTGAAAACCAGAGATTTTAAAGAAATTAAAAGCAATATTCCTATAGGACTGATAAGTAAAACTAGGATTTTTTAAAAATAATAAAGTATTAGTTATTCTGATTTTTAAGAGATTAAATGTCCAATATGAAAAAAGAGAGAGAGAGAACTCACCAAAAAAGGAAGAAAAATAAAGGAATTTAGATGCCAGTTTTTGATAGCATAAAATTGAAAAGCTTTTGCACAAACAAAATCTGTGCAGCTAAAATTGGAAGGGAAAAAAAAGTGGGAAAAAAATTGCATCATTTCTCTAATAAAAGTTTGATATGCAAGATCTTATAGGGGCCTGATTCAAATGTATAGAAATAAACCATTCCTCAGTGTATAAATGATTGATGGATATAAACAGACAGTCCTTCAAAGAATAAAAACAACATACCATAATAAAAAATACTCTAAATTACTAGTAATAGGTGAAATGCAAATTAAGATAACTCTAAATTTCCACCTTACTAGTAGGTAGAGTGATAGACTTGGAGTCAGAAAGACCTGGGTTTGATTTCTGCTTCTAACACTTAATGCTATGTGACATGAGCACATAACTTAACCTCTCTGAGTCTCAGTTTCCTCATCTGTAAAATGAAAGGATTATACTGAATGAACTTTAAGAACTGTTCTAGAACTAAATATCATCCTATGATCCATGAGATTGGGAAAGATTACAAAAAATGGAATAATAATGTTTAATGTAATTTAATTTTTTTAATTTAATTGAGTTTAATTAATTTTTAAATTTAAGTCTAATGGAATGGATTTTTATTGAAGGGATACTTATTGGAAGAAATGTGGAAAAATAAAGAAATGAATACATTGTTGGTAGAGTAGTGAATCGGTATAGCCAGTCCTCATAGCAATTTGAACCATATCAAAAAGTCGCAAAACTTTGACCTAACAATACCACTATTAGGCCACATACTATAAGGTGAGAAAGAGCCCATACGCTCCAAAATATTTATAGCAGCGCCTTTTGTTACAGCAAAGAACCGGAAACAAATCGATTGCCCCTCACTTGGGAAAGGATAAATTAAGATATATGAAAGTCATGGAATATCTTGGCAAAGTAAGAAGTGACAAAAAACACAGTTTCAGAAAAACACTGGAAAACTTACATGAAATATTGCAGATGGAAGTGAGCAAACTGGAAGAATAAGGCATATAACCCGCTCTCACTCAAATCAAAGGCAACTGCAAGTCAAGTTATCATCTTGATGTCATGGTTCTCTTCAAGAAGAAAGGATAAACACCACAACAACAACATGCACACACACACGAGTTAGAGAAAGAAATTTAGACAAAGAGGACAGATCTGGAACCAACATGTTGAATATATACATATGTGTGTATATTTATATATGTGTACATACATACATACATGTATATATGTGCACCGACGTATGTGTGCATGTGTGCATGTGTATATGTTTTATTTTAAACTACTTGTACATGATAGAGATTAACAATTTCACATGTGATCCTCTGTTCTTACTCTTTGTATATTGAAATTTTCATGTTGGTTGGTGTCTATAGAATTTAGAATAGACATTTTTGAAAAGGTCACCTCATGTCACTGAGAGTAGGAATTTAGTGGAGAAAAGGAAAAACAGTTATAATGAAACTGAGAGTTATACTGTTTAAAAGGAAAGTTAGCCTTCCTCTGGCTTCAAAATAAGACAGAAGAAAAGTTGGAAGAAGGTTTCAAATTTATATGTAGAAAATAGTGTGCATATATTATATATGCATAATAGTATGCATGCAACTATGGGGCAACTACATGGCACAGTGGATAGACAGCTGGGCCTGAAGTCACGAAAACTTATCTTCCTGACTTCAAATCTGACCTCAGACACTCACTAGCTATATGAACCTGGGCAAGTCACTTAACCCTGTTTGTCTCAATTTCCTCATCTGTAAAATGACCTGGAGAAGGAAATGGCAAACCACTCCCATATCTTTGCCAAGAAACCCCTATGGAGTGTCGAAGACTGGGACATAACTAAACAACAAAAATACATGCAACCAACTCAGTTTATCTATGCTGGTTTAAAAAAAAACCAAGCATTTATTAAGTGCCTACTCTGTGCCTGGTACTGTACTCTATTCTAAACACTTGATAAATATGATCTCATTTTATCTTCACAACACTGGAAGGTAGGTATTATTATTTTCCTTATTTTCCTATGAGGAAACTGAAGCAGACAGAGGTTAAGTGACTTATCCAGGGTCACACAAGAGCATCTGAAATCAGTTTTGAACTCAGATCTTTCAGACTCCAAATCCAGGGCTTATCTACTGTACCACCTAGCTTACTGACAATGGAAGAAAATAGTGGACTTGGTTAATCCAAAATAACTTCTATTTATCCTTGAAAATCATTAATTTTTGTGGTTTTTTCCCGCAGCAGATTTGCCTTCTTAATTTTTTTCTTCCTCAAATTGATGTTAGGAAATTGGTATTCCCTGAGCATGTATTGACATATGGTGAGTGGTAACCAAAACACGCATGCTGGGGAGAGGAAAAGGGGGAAAGGAAAAGGTTCCATGATTATACATTTATTATAGAAAATTCACATTGTGTATAATTGAGAGCTGAGGAGAGAGCTGTCTAATGACAGGAGTCTTGCTGGCTTTACCCTTTACACTCTACAATAATCTCAGATGGAAAGGACTATGAATGGGGAATCAGGACACCCACAACTTATTTCTACCTGTGCAAAATAGCTGGATTGGGCCTATTATTTCCACTCTCTGGTCTAGGCATCAGTTCCTCATCTGCACACCAAGGTAGTTGTAATATTTATTTATATATCTACCTATCTACTTATCTACCTTTCAATCAATAAACATTTATTAAGCATCTCCTATGTGCCAGAAACCTATTTACCTATATATCTGTCATCTATTTACCTACCTGCCTGTCTACTTATCTACCTACCTACCTTTCTATTAACCCATCTACTACCTATTATCTATCTTCTATGCGTTCATCTCTCAACTAACTACCTGCTTATCTATTTATCTATCTACCTATCTTTCCATTTTTCAGTCAATAAACATTTATTAAGCACCTACTATGTACCAGGTACCTTCATATTTATCATTTATCTACTCACCTGTGTAACTACCTATTACTTATCAATCTACATATTTATCTATCCACTAATATTTACCCTCTCTATGATACCTTCCAGTTCTAACCAATGGTCACTCTAAAGTTTACGTCTTTTATTTATTTGTTTGGTATGGCTTTCTCCTAGATGTGAAGAAATAGCTTCTAACTCTTTTTCATGATGGTTGCATATCATGTTAGCCAAATTTGCTGTACTGGGATGGGGTACTGGTGGTACTGAACAATTTGACTTGACTGTCTGCAGGGATTTCACTATCTTTATCTCAGATGGATGCAGTCACTGGCAACAAATACTCCAAAGTAAATAGGTGTTATGTTTATTTTTCTATATTTAAGATGAAATTTAACCTCACCTCCATTCACTCAACCCATCTCATTGAACAGTTAGATCGTCTTCCAAAGAGAGTAATGAATCATTGTTCATCTTGATGACCACAGTGTTTCTTGTCCAGTTATGAACTTTTCACCAAGCTGTCTACAGCCTCTCTCCCTTTTAACTAACCCAATATGTTTACTCACTTCTGACTGGGGCTAAGAGCAAAATATGTGGCCAAAGGATAGAATTTGGGCATGGAACTCCTAACCTTGGTTTCATTAGCATTACATGACTCCCTGTGGAGCTAATTTGTAGAAACTACTGCCCCCTAAGCCTTCAAAGTTCCCTCCCCTTAGCATTTGCTTGAGACTTCTAGGAGAATTATGCGGAAGTTTTGACTTTAAACTGTATTAGCACTAAGCACCTTTCTAATTATTTCTTTTTTATAAATATATTTAACATCCTTTTCTTTACTTTGAAGGCAGAGAAACTTAAACATTTAATCTCCCAAGCTTCAAAGAAGGATACAAAGAGGGAAAACCTGGCGTTAATCTGAGAGGTGATATTCTCTTCCTAGCTAGGGAATTGAAAGGATCAGTTGAGCAGAGAAAAAAGAAAGGGAAAGAGAAGAGAAGAAAGAATGGAGAAACTGGACAATTTCTGCACTACTCTTGAGGCAAATCTTTACAACAGGCTTTGTTACTTTTTTTGACATGAATACTCTGAAACTTCACACACCCCCAAGAACAATTGTAATTATAAATCTTTTCCAAAGCCAAATAGAGGATTCTCAGATTGTCCATCATTTTATTTCAACTGCTATAATGTATCTCATTTGTAAGTGTTAAGGTACCTTGTAAATTGGTAAATTTTTATTCCAGGTTTTTTACCTACATTTCTGCAAATAATTAGCAAAAGTTAACCACATAGTCATTTGAGTCATCAACAGTAATAATGACTAGCATTTATACAGCACTTACCTGACATTCATATAGACTCTATAGTATACAGAGTACATGGTAACCAGGGCAGTGCTGGTAAATTTTAACAACCAATTCTTTGGGGAATTTTTTTTAATTTAAATTTAATTTGCATTATTAACATTTTCTCATCACTTTCTTAAGCCTATACAGTCAATAAAACAATAAATCAAGTCCTCATTTGTATCATTTGCTGATTTTCAAGGGTAAATGCTCACATTGAAATTTTAACAATCAGCTCTCCTAAGTCAATATGAGCTGGCTCCACCACGAGGGAGGTGGAGGTTATTGACATGAAGTGAAAAGAGAAATGTAACTGTAGCAAAGGTGTAGCACTTTAAGTTTCAGGGTCAGAAACAGAAGCTGCTGGGTCCACTCAGCCTGTTCAATGAAGGGTTACCTGTGGCCAGATGAGAACAGAGGTTCCTGACAGAACAAGAAATCCAAGACCAAGGACATTACCTGCAATGGAAGCTTTGCTCTTCTTTTAAGTCCTGGATCCCAAGTCTGTTCTTTGTGCGGTGAAACTTAGGTTCAGAGTTTCTCCAAAATTTATGTATGTTTAACTTTAGCCTGGCTTTCTGAAATCATGAGTTTCACCTCCCATGGAAACTACTGCTTATACTCCTCTGCCTGTTGAAAGGGAGCACAGCCATGGGAAACTAAACATTCTTTAGACTGTGAGTCTTCTAGAACTCCAGACTACAGATATACTGTGTTTGAAGGACTTCCAGGTGTAGAACAACTTGGTAGATTTCCTTTAAAATGGTATTCATGAGAGCTATTATGTACTATTTATACATTTGTATAAATTCCATAGGTGTAAGAGCTGCTATACCTAGTATCCAAACATATGTATTTGCTTCTATGTAGAGACAACAAACATCATTATTCCAAGGTCATGTGAGTAGGGCTCATTGAGTTATACCAAGTTTAAAGACGACAGTGAAGTTTTCCAGCGGGTGGGGGCCCAGGAGCTAACTTCTGACTGGGCACATCTATGATTCTACATATGCCTTGTCAACATTCAAGGCCACCCTTCAGGGAGGGGGGGACTTAAAGATGAAAAGGTGATTATCCTCTGGAAACCATAAACAGCACTTACTTAACAATACTTGTATTTCTGCTAAGCAAGCAAGTCCATACCACTAGAGTGAGCAGTGGACTCACTAGGCCCCAGTTCCCTTTTACTAAACATGATTAGATAAATAGCTATTAATGCCACCTGGTGGTTAAAAACATATTATTATCCCCATTTTACAGATAAGGAAAATGAAACTTTGAAAAAAAAAAAAGTGCCCAAGATCAAACATCCCAAACCTCCTACATATGTCTCACCTAAATCCCTCATGCTGTACCATAAGTACATGTCCTCTTTGACCTCTGAAGATATGGAGAACAGCTGCTTTCCCATACTTTGGATAATAACTTTTCAGAGCCTTCAGTTTGAATGGAAACACAATGCTTCTGAGGAATTTTCCCTCCAAACCCTTCTTCAGGAGCCAAGAGAGACCCCTTACGTTTGGAAAACGGATGGCTTCCTCCCCCGAGCTGCTCTAAGGGGTTTCCACCTGAGACTTGGTTACTTCAAAGGCTTCACACATTTCTGTTCTAGGAGCCAGATAACTTGGATTTCATCCTGCTGCTTCTCCAGATAACTCCACAGTCTGCTGCTGTCTGGTGCCCGCCCGACACACCCCCAGCTTGGCACAGGCCTTGTGTGCACATGCTTGTGTGCATGTGTGTATATGTGTTCACATGTGTATGTGTGTGTGTCTGGAATAGATCCCATTTCTTAACTTTACACTCAGCCTTGGGGAAAAAGGGGCAGGAAAGAAGAGAATTCAGTCCCTGAGGAAGGTCTTATTTCCCCAGTTTCAGTTTGTACTAACTATTTATGTCCAAGTCACAACAAGCCCTGGAAATGGAGGTCTTAGTAGAAGCGCTGAAGCTGACTAGGGTACCATCGTGTTAATTACAGGTCTCAGTTGGCCCTCAATAATATAGCCTTGAAGTTCATTTTAAAATGCTTTGTAATGATTATTTTCTTCTGCATCTCTTTCAAACTGCCTTTCAAGCAGCTGTTTTCTATATACATTTGGGTTCTGAAACAGACAACTGTTTCTCTTTTAGGAACTTTGTCAAGCTTAACTTGAGATTAATTTGACTGCAGGTGTCAGATAAGAAGTGCAAAGCCTGAGAACCATGTGCAGCAAAGTCCAGGAGCAAGAAGGTTTGTTGGTCAGAAATGAGAGAAGATTGATCGACCAGTGGAATGGTGCCTGCATATCTTTGTTCACCCTCAAAAACAGAACTTGACTGAAAGGTAGTATGAAGTTTGAGTGGCTTTTCAGGGCTCATAATAAACATAAACGAAGGATTATATTTGTTATGGAGAAGGGGAGGGAGAGCAATTTAATTGCAATTCCTCCAGTGATATAAAATCTTGAAAACAACCCCCATAAATCACACCTTGACAGCTACTGTGGTTGTCCAACGTTCAACACAAGTGGACTCTTCTTTAAGCTGTTTCTTAAGCTGTCGGCATCAGCATCTCCCTTCAGCAAACATCTGCAGTTCATCTTATCGTTTGAAGAAATATATGAGTTTCTCTGTCCTTTTTTTTCTTTTGTAGCTTCTGCTCCTTGATTTGTTTGAAGGCCATCTGCTATGTATAAAATTGGGGGTTGCAAGAGAGCATTTGGGAAAATGTGCTGGCTGAGGAAAAAATGCAAATAGCAAAGATATTTTCTGTGATTTCATCAGTTCAGACCACTTTCCATTTTAAATTGGGCCTAAGGGTCTTGTATGTGGACCTTCAGTATGGTACACACCCCAGTATTTCTGTTTTGATATAATACCCCTATATACTTCTTTTTCCTATTATTTAAAAGGAGTCTTAGAAATCCATTTCATTGAAGCTCTCAGGCAGTATTCACTGGACTTATCCCAAATAAAAAATAACAGCCCCATCTTCTCTTTAGGATATCAGAGATGCCATATAATTTTTGGTTGTTTTTAAAAATATATCAGGATTCCTCCCAAGCAACAATTTCCTGTCCCTGGAGATGCCCAACGCTAACAGTAACCAGAATCAATAAAGATGACTCTGGAGGCCCTGAAAATAAAGCCACCTCCCAGGATTTGACTTCAGAGAGTAGCCAAGAAGACCCCATTCCAGTGAGCATATGTCATGGCATAAAGTTACCACAGGGTGGTAGAAGTCGCAGCTCCTTGTTCCCACTCGGGTATACTTCCCTGGGAACTAGGGGCGATAAAGGAGAAAACTCTTGCAAGAATGTCCTGTAAACCACGTCAGTGGACTCCGCTTCCTTCTGAAACAGAGGTGTCCAAAGTCAGATCTGGGTTCATGGAAAAGCCAGATGTTTAAACATTTGACCTCTGGGCTAATCCCTTGCCAGCCGTACCCAGCCACTGTTTCCTCAGTGGAAATACAGGCCAGGCCAGGCACATTGTTGAGGTTGCAGGAGATGGCCTGAAAAATTAAGTTAGGAAGAGTATATTGTGAGGGACCAAAGGATAGAAACATATCCCGATTTTCCAATGCAAAACCCACACCAGAGTGCTAACAACAAATGAAATTTTATTCCAGCACTAGCTTTTCCCTCACCCCAGGCAAGTTTTCTCTGCCTTATTATGCTGACAGAAGATATGGTGACTATCAGCTCCTAAGGATCTAAACTGGTATTTTCTTTCGGTCATTACTGTTACAAAGCCTTGCTATCGTACTCTAAAACAGTTTAGGGGAAATAAGTGTGGTCTTCTCATTACTGTTAGTCATAAGGAAGTGGGTTGAAGTTCTAACTAAGCCCTTTCAAGATAGTATTCTAAAATTATTTCTCCTGTAGCACCTTCATATGAATGTAAAAATCCAGATGATCATCTGAACCATTGTTTTTATGAGAACGTTTTTTTTCCTGAAAAGATTTAAAAATAACTTTCAACTTTTGTTTAAATTGAGGTATTTTTTTTAATCAGGCAGGTCCAGTAGTTGTACATATAACACCTGTTCAGAACCAGTCTGGGTCTTCTTTCCTTTTTTTTTTTTTAATTGCTATGGGCTTGACAATGGTCATACCACAGTTTTATGAAACCTACAGCAATATAAAATAACGCACACACGCCCCTTCAAAAAAAGAATGACTCCCTTCCCCACACCTCACCTTATTCCACAATAGGGCAGGTAGAAAATCCAAAGAGACTAAGCAGTGATCCCTTTGAGCAAAGATACAAATTTACCCAGATATGTCAAGCACACCGATTTACAGGGCAAGGAATTTTTTTTTCACAAGAGAAAAAAAAGGCTTTCTTGTCAATCACCTCTAATAAGCCAAGAAAATAAACTGACTTGCAGTTAGCTTCTTCTTCGAAAATTGCAAGTGCAAGGAAGGTGATTTGGGGAAGGGATTTGGAAGGAGGACAGTGAGTCTTCCCTGTGCCAGAGCCCTAGTTTTCTTCATGGATGTATAAGAAACACTTGTGTTGTAGTGCTATTAAGGGCATGATTTGTTAGTGCACTTTTATGTATGGAGTGCCTGCATCTGGCAAGGTCTACAGCATTACCTCTTTGACAGCTCCAGATGTTGTGAAGATAAAATACCTCCTGTTTGAGGAACTGTGCAACTAGGAGCCTTGATAGGTGTTCTTAATACAGTTTAAAAAGGCATCTGTCTTAAAATAATTTCAACATCTTATTTTTTTCTATTTATAGCTCTGTCAGATGTTTTTGGGAACTGTTGAAATATTTTAGGGAGCTTATATTAACTTCAAGGTAGACTGGGATGGGGGGGTATACTCAAGGTTTCTTATTCTTCTCCTTTCTTCTCACAACTTTCCCCATCCACCCCCTGACCATTAATAACTTGATATTTCTTTAGATCAAATAAGAGACAAGAAGGAGACAATAACTTGGACCAGCCATCCTGGTAAGTCTTTTAAATTAGGCTTATTGCCACAAAAGGGGCAGGCAAGAAAAGTGAGACCAGCAGAACAAAAGACACATCCCTGACCTGGTTTTATTTAAGAGTCAAAACATAAAAGTTGGGAAGAGATAAGGGAAGGCAGACCTGAGACACGACAGGGCAGGCTCAATGCTTCCCTCTCAGACCTCATAACTCAATACATTGTCGACCTCTTAAAATAGGAATGGTACTTGACCCTTACTATAGTTTGGGAGCAGCGTCTGAGCTTGAGTTTCCTCGGTTGAAAGCCAATGCCTGGGACCACCCTTTAGCTCACCCTTCTAACTAGTCCTAGACCAAAGCAATATTATTCCTGGGTCATTTAACTTCACTCTCGGGGAAAAGGAGAGAATGGTGCTAAGTTGTAAATCACTCTGTTCTGGAATGGATTTGTACCAGAACAGATCATCTTGAGAATTCCTGCCTTGCTTGACCATGGTAAAGAGATTATGGTATGTAAAATTCAGCTAAACATAGCTTGTTTCGATTTCCTACTTCCCTGGTTGTCTGTCTAACTATGAAAGGTTAAGACCTGGGAGGCAGAACAGACCATTCCAACCCCAGAAATCTTGCGTTCAGGCAACACCTCCAACTTTAATACTTTCCATACATGGTGATCTATGTCAGGGACACTTAAAAATGACCTCTGCCCGATTGGGGAAGGTGTAAGTAAATGAGGCCTTTCATTTGGGGCCTTCTGGTGATTTCAGTAGCTCTCTTCCCATGGAGGAAGGAAAACAGTAGGCAGTCAGGCCCCAATCCTTTATGTGGTGGTCTTGGCTTGTAAATCCTTATTCACTGGCTCCCCGATTCACATGGGTGAAAATATTCATCTCTTCACTCCAACACAGTAAGGTCAATGCATAAAATGGGGTGACATCATCCTAGCTGATCTGTTTAGGAAATTCGCCAACCAAAGAGTGGGTCGTATAGATGATGATTCTTCAAACTGCATTTCCAGTCAGGTTCCTCCTGCCCCTTCTCTGCTCCCCCTCCAACTCCATACCACAGTCACCACCAGCAGCACCCTTTCTGAACCCAACGCATATTCTAAATGCCAAATAAATAAGGATTCCCTGTTGTTTTCCAAGCTAATAAACTGCATACTTTCACCAGTCTGACTCACGAAAATAGCTTGGGAAGAGAACAGTAAAAGTCACTGTCATCGTGGCTGTCTTCAAATCTTTTAAATCACTTTTGGTTTCTGGAATGTAAATTTATCGCATGTGTGTAGTCCGTAGCCCCGATCCCCCCATGGATATGCCTCTTGTGTGTGCGTGGGACTATAGAGATGTCGACGCAGGTGAAAGAACCGGGCGGAGGGGAAAACTCACGGGATGAAGGACGCTGCAAACAGGAGCAGAGAAGAGAGGGAAAAGACATCTGCAAATTAACAAAACCCGGCTCCTCCGGCCGTGTCATGCATTCGTCTTGCCAAATAAGGTAGAACCAAAATGTAATTTTGATTAGCATTTGTCCAAGCTATTTATCATAACAAATTATGCAAGAGCATTGGCGGCAGGCATTTTTACACAGCACTCTCTTGTTGCATTGTTAGGATTTCACAACCTGATGCAGATGTTGTAAGCTGCAAAGTGCACTTTGCCTGACATTTTCTCTGTAATAGCCAAAGTGGTAAGTGGCCCTGAAAGATGATATAAAGAAATCACAAAACTGAAAAATGAATAAGAGGGGAGAAAAAAGTTCATTTCTCTCTCTTTCTCTCTTTCTTTTTTTCTTCTCCTCTCCATGTTAAAGAAAGAGTTCTGCAAACGTTTTGCTACTGAAGTAGTCTGGGCAGCTCTAACTGGGGCAAAGTATTCATGTTTTGTGTAAAACATTCCAATCAGGAAGGTTTAGTAGGTTGATAGAAACTTAATTAAGAATTATTTTCCTCTGCCCGAATGTCTCTGGATGAAAACAAACATTCTGGAAACCCAGCAGTATTCTGTTGTGTGCTGTGAAGTCTCCACATGCCCACACATCTTTTTTTCTTTTAATTAATCATTTTCTTCCTCAATTTTTTCGGCATCGGACACTCAAGCTCCTCTGTTATCAGAAATGATAACACATAAAGGGTTTTTTTATTCAGAATTTGAAGATTTTTACATTACCCCTTTTTGTGCATGAGGGATATTTTCCTCGGCACCCCTGCTTCACCCTCATCATGCAAATCAAATTTATCAAGTAGCTTCTAATGTTAACTTTTTCTTCTCTTGCTCCTCCTCTGAGCATTTAAATTTGCCAGAAAATGCACTCTAAGTCTTCTCTGTCCTTGTTCTTCCTTCGTGATCTTGCTTGGTCTGTCACTGTGTGCCAAAAACAGTGATTAAGAAGACTGATGGGAAATGATCAACCCTGAGCTCAAACCAGGGTCTGAGGGAAAATCAGAAGCTATCATGTTCCATGAGTTAGGCCTTTTGACTTCCAGGTCACTCTGGTCCTGTGGCAAAGAGTGGGCCATTCAGATATTTCAAGTCAAAATGCCTGTGACTAGCAAGTTTTCCCTTCTTTCCTTTTATTTCTCTTTCTCTTTTTTCTTGCTCAGGCAATCCAGACTGGCTGTCTGATAGGCTGCTGTTCCAGTTCAGTACGTAACCACTCAGCTCTGTACTTCACTCAGCCAATAGAGACTCAGTCTCAGATAGTGAACTACACTACCCCAAACACACGGATGAAACTTTTTAAAAAATCCTGTATTCTTTATTATAAGGATTTGCTCCAGTTTGAAGATATCTCAATAATTGAGGGTTGGGTGTTTTGGTTTTTAGCCCATTTGCTCTTAGAGGCTGGGTTTTCCTCAAGCATTTATCTGGACTCATTGTCCACCCATCAGTATTTGAGTTAATGTATGTTTTTATAAATTTGATTGACAAAAAAACATTCTTTATCTACTTGAAACCCAAACATCCAGATGGGAAGTGAAACATGTACTTGGTCATCTGGAATATTTGCAAAACATCTGGATGATTGCACGACATGTTTCGATTTTCATCCAGATGCTTGGCATTGCCGAGATGCAGCCTTTAAGTCCTCAGTGAGAAGAGAAACAAAACTCTAATTTATCCAAAAAAAAGTACAGTTTCCATTCCTCACTGCCTCACCTAGTTCTTTATACAGTTCTAGACTCATAAAAGGTGAAATTGAATGATTCATTAATTCAAGGGTTTGCCTTTAGGTAGAAACTCCTCAGTTATCAAAAACTGTTCAAGGTGCCTCATTTCATAGGAACTAGGTAAATAGTTCCAAATAAAATAGTTTCCAAATAAAAATCATTTTTGAGGCTTTTGAGGATCATAGACTGTTAGTAGTCATCTGGTTCAACCTTTTCATTTTGCAGATAAGGAAACTATGACCTAGAAACATTAAATAATTTGTTCAAGGTCCCAAAGGTCAATAACAAAGTAGACATTTGAACCAGATTGTTTGTTTGACTCAACTCCAGAAATCTCTACCACATGTTTAACATTCATACATAAACACTTCCTCAGATTTGAAAAGGATTAATTTTTGATTAAAACTCTACTCCTGTGCCATAAACCAATAATTTTCAATGGGTAGACCACAGGTCCTGGAGGTGTGGGTCCTTAGAATTATTTCCAGGTTATGAATCTGTAATACTTAACCTAGATACATATATGTATTATTGTTTTAATATATGTAAATATATATATATACACATATTGAGAGAGATGCTGTTGTGATTAAGAAAGTACATCTCCAGTTAGAAGTACTATTGAATTCATAGCAGCGTTTTGTCCTCATATATTTTCTCAATCTATACACAATACAATGAACTATCATAGGGGTGAGAGGTGCCCAAGAAATATTTTATTATTATATAGGTGTCCAGACCCTTGAAAGGATTGAAGACCACTGGCACAGACCTTACAAAATACTGGGGAAGCATCCTTGTACCATGAAAAATGAAAAGATCTTAGATCTAAGAGGTTTGGTATTTATTCCCCAGCCTGGCCACAATTTTTCAATAAATTTCGAGCATTTACATTCTGCTAGATGTTGGGGATACCAAATAAATAAATAAAGGTACATTCCATGTCCTTGAAGAGCCTATATTTTGCTAGAGAGATGCAACCTAGAGAGATGAACAAATACAAGGTAATTTTAGGAAAGAGAGAATACTCTGAAGGGGAAGATTAGGGGAAACTCTACGGAGGATGAGGCACTTGAGCTGGGCCTTGAAGGAAGATAAAAACTCTAAGAGATAGAAATCAAGAAAGAATCTTTCAGGCATGGAGTTCAGCTTGTATGAATGTCTCATTGAAAGGTGCATTGGAACGTAAATGTAGTGAGTATGTGGAGGGGAAAGAGGAGAGGGTTTTGGATAAGGGGAAATAAAGCCAGAAAGATAAATGAAAGTGAATAGATAGGACAGCCTTGAATGCCAGACTAAGTTTTTATTTACTTTTTATTATCATAGTTGATAGAAATCCAATGAAGATTTTTGAACAGGCAAGTGATATAGGGAAAATTATTTTTGCAACTCTGAGGAAGATGGATGGAAGAACAGGAGAAGCTAGAGGTCTGGGGTGGGGAATCTAATTAGGAGGCTGCTTAAATAGTCTAGGTGTAACGTGCTTAGATCCTGAATTAGCATGGTGGCCATATGGATTGAGAGAAGGGAATAAATTCAACACTGTAAAAGAGGAATCAGCACTGTTGGCAATTAATTAGCTGTAAATGTTTAGGAGTATCAGAGTGTCCATGAAAACTCTGAGTTTATGAAATTGGGTTACTGGGAAGATGGGAGTACTCCCACCAGAAATAGGGAAGTTGTTATCTTATCTTAGGCAACTCCTTATGTGCCTCAAATTTCTATCTCTCTAATGCAAACAATGGTATCTTCTGATCCTTCACTTCCTATAGCAACCGTTAGTCAAATCCCCTTAGTATTGTCTCTATAATATCTTTCATATGTTTTCCCTTTTTCTCTACTCACAAAGTCACCACTCTTGTTCAGGTATTGATCCCTTCTTCTTTCCTCTGCCTTAGCAGTTTCCTAGCTTGTCTCCCAACCTCCAATCTTTCCCCTCTATAAGCTATCCTTCATAGAATCATAGATTTCGAACTGGAAGGGATATAAAGCTCAATGAGACCATCCCCTTCATTTTACAGATAAGGAAACTGAGACTTGGAAAGGTAACCTAAATAGAATGGAACAAAATAGGAATTTAAACTCAGTTCCTCTGATTCCAAAGGTACTGACTGTACCATGCAGCCTCCCCTTCTCACTGAAGCAAAAGTAGCTTCCTTAGTTCCCACGTCTGACCATGGTGCTGTCCTTCTTAAGACCACTCAGTGGTTCCCTGTTGCCAGTGGGATAAAGCATGAATTCCTTAGCCTGGACTCCAAGATCTTCCACAATTGGAACCCAATCTACTTTTCCTGCCTCATTTCACTGTACTTCCCTTCACACAATCTATGTTCAAGACTCTCCCCATGTCTGCAACATGTTCCTTCCACATCTCCATTTCCTAAAATCATTGTCTTCTCTCAAGGCCCACTTAAGTGCCATCTCTACCATGAAGTCTTCTCTAACCTACCCAGATGAAAGTGACCTTTCCATTTGCACACTTCCTCAGAGAACAAAGAGTACCTCCTTTTCTGATATCCTATTCTACCTAATATCATACTTAGAGTTGCACTTTTTTTGAAAAATCTCCTTAGATTTTAGTAGGCTCCATGAGAGCAAAGAATGTGCTGCTTTTCATCTTTGTATTCACAATACCTAGTGTAGTGACCCATACATGATAGGTCCTTAGCAAATTTTAAATTTAATTTGTTCAGTGCCTATTTATTTACCTCAGAAATCACAGAAAAATATTGGCTCACAATAAGGAAAAACTTCCCCATGATTAGATTTGTACACAAGTGGCATGGAATGCCTTAAGAAATAGTGAATCTCCTCTATTCAGGGACTCCATACAAAGGTTGGGTGGACATTTTTTCTGGGATATGATAGAAGAAATTTCTCTTTAATTACATGTTGGACTAGATGGTCCTGAGGTCCCTTTCAGACCTCAGGTCTGCTGTCATCACCATGGCATCAAAGAAACTACCATCCACAACCTGGCCTTTGGTTCTAACTTTGTTGATGAACTGTGCCATAGTCTTCACATCTTCAGTTCTCTTCATAACTGTTTACAAGCAGAATGTGAGTGCTCTGGTAGAAGCACAGGGAGCTGATTGGAAGACAGTGAAAAATGGACACAGAAAAAAATAAACTAATTGACCAACATTGAAATTGGCCTTGAATGACAACAGAATCATCATTCAATCCAACAAGCAGACAAGTATTTACTGAATACCTACTGAGGGAATAAATGTGAATGTGTTTTAAAAAGTTAAAAATGCTGTATAAACATGCGATATGATGATCTTAATTATAGTTACCACTTTAGTACATTTATAATTTCACCTTGTCCTCTGCATTGGTATACATCACAACCTTTCTGCACACCTTTTTCCATGCATTTGGTGCTTCTCCACATCCTCTCAAAATCCTCTATACAGCATCTATCCAATATTCTAAATTCAATTCAATAAACATTTATTAAGCATCTGCTATATGCCAGACACTATACCAAACCTCTCTCAAGGTCTTCTAATATTTTTTGACTACAAGTAGAATGTTCTGGCCATCTCCTTTCTCATCATGCATGACCTTGTTGTCTTTTATATATATGCTCCTTATAAGCAAATCATTATTGCGGCAATGAAATAGAGCCTTCTTAGATCTCTCATAATTAATTTTGCATAAAACAATAACATGAAGAATGCTCTGTGCAGAGTCCAAATGGAAGTATGACCTTGCACATGTCACTTCAGTTCTTTGAGTCTCTGTTTCCTCATTGATAAAATTATTAGATTGAATTAGTTGGTATCTGATGTCCCTTACAGCTCTAAATGTATGATCCTATGGATCATGAGTTCTTAACCTTTTTTTTCCTCATGGACCTCTTTGACAGTCTAGTGAAGTCTGTGGATCCCTTCTCAGAATTATGTCTTAAATGCACAGAATAAATAACTATAGTATGATAAGACAAATTATATTGAAATAAAACAAATGTTTCACAGACCCCCTGAAATCTATCTACAAATCCCTTGGAGTCTTAAGACCTGAGGTTAAGAAATCCTGCTATAAATCTCCTGATTCTCCTGTTTGCAGAAAACATTATATTGGTGACGTCAGATCCTTCAGACTTTGTACGTACTTCTCAATGTAAGCTAGTTGTTCAATTGCTATTTAAATGAGAAGTGCCTAGCAATTTACGGGGGGGAAATGTGGACTACGAATGCCCATTTCCCAGGTGATGACAGGCAGCTGGATAGACCACCCATTGACTTGGTCCATCCCTGTGCACATTATTTTGGACAAGCACTGCAGATAGACAATAAACTGAGCTGGAGAAGGGAAACTGGCTGGAGTGCAGTGGGGAAATTGCAGTGCTCTTAATTATCCCAAACTGTTCCCATACACAAATGTCCCATCTTTTCAACACCTTCTCTTGGTGATGCTATATGGAACACCATGATCTCCAAAGAATCAAAATTCATAGGGTAAATTATTTTTAAAAATCCCTAACAAAAATGATGCATAAATGCTAGTGGTCTCAGAACTCTGGTAGCTGTGCCATTTAGTTCTAAATGTTAACAATAGCCAATCTAGTCCCAAAGAACTTGCTCTACTTAATGGCTTCTGAAGACATAAACCTCTAACTTCACATCCACCTTCTACTCCCTTTGACCTTCCAAGGATGCTGCAGATGAAAGGTACAGATGTCAGTCAAAGAAGAAATGAAAGGATATCCTTTTTCAATGACCAATGGGAAAGAGGGAGGAGGCTCTAGTGGAAAGAGCACTGATCTGAGGCCAGAAGACTTCAGTTAGAAAGGCTTTAAATCTCTAATATTTATGATCCGTGTGAACCTGGGCAAGTCACCAATCTTTGTAGAGCCTCTATTTCTTCCTATGTTTACTGAAGCAATATATATGAACTCCACCAACTTCACAGGATTGTTGAGAAAGCACTGTATAAACCTCCAAGTCCCACACAAATAGGAACTATTAAATGTAATATATATATATATATATATATACTATTCCATGGTTCTATGAAATGGGTGTGTGGAAGAGCAAATATTCAAATAGCTGGTACAAAAATAAATCTGATCATGTAGGAAGTTGCCAGGAAGCAGCGAGGCCAAGTTTTCAGGTGCAGTAATGAAAATGATGTTAGATAAAATCTCTTAAAAGAGTTGTCTTTCTCGGCACTGCAATGTAGCCACGCTGAGCAATGCGAGTCACTGTAGGTAACCCTATTTTGTTCAAAGTAATGAATCATTCCTATACAGGCCACTTGGCATAGTATATACAGAACCTGTCTTGGAGTCAGGCAGACCTGGGTTTAAATCCTTCTGACGGGGGTCGGTCCTAGGCGCCTGGGCGGATAGGGGCCTCCCCGGGAGTGGCAGCCCACCAATCCGAGGGAGACACGGCTCCCATAGAGGAGTTGTGAGCCCACGGGATTGGTCGGGTGGGCTGGATCCAATCGGGTGGTAGGCCTCGCCCTCGGGGCGGGTTAGGATGGCAGCCCGGAAGAACCTCCCTATATAAGACAACGCCCTGAACTGCTCGGGGGACTCCTCCATGCAATAAAGCTATGAACCTCCTGCATATTGCCTGATTATTGCCTGCCGCCGTGTCCCCCGGGGTAGGTCCGGAGACGTCCGAAGCGGTGCCCACCGAAGGGAGATTCTCACTCGAAGGTCCCGGGGACAGACCCGGGACATCCTTCCTCTCATATTCTACCTAATAGGACAATGGGGAAGTCACTTAACCTCTCAAGGACCCAGACAGTGTTCTAAGGCAGCTAGGCGATATGATGACTTGAACACAAGATTTGGAATCTGAAAGATCTGAATTCAAATCCTGCCTCCTGTATTTACTAGCTGTGTGACCCTGGACAAATAACCTAAACTCTTAGCCCCAGTTTCTTTATCTGTAAAGTGGGGATACAAAAAGGATTTCCTCTGAGCACTGCTATGAGGATCAAATAAGATGGTATGTATGTATGTCATGCTTAAAACTTTAAAGCACATAAATGGTATTACTTACACCATATAAAGCAATAAATGATCATCGTATTGCCTAAGACTATATGTTGTAACTCTACATTGGTAAAGGATGTCCCTTCACTTGTTAGCACACTACAATCATCACAGATCTGGATTCCCTCCCTGGCATTGCCCTCCCCCTGCCCCACCAAAAAAAAAAAAAGAGCAGTCTTTTTTTAAACTTTTGTCCAAAAAGAGAGACTTATTATTAAAACCTCAGCTATAATTATTTAATCATAAGGAGGATATCTGTCCAGGAAAATAACTATGTTCATGTATATTCATGCCTACCCATGAAGACTTAAATAATGACATGGAAAATGAGATTATGGCATTCTGGAAAACCTTGTCATGAAGTGAAGACTAGGCAAATGGTGTAGTGCAAAGAGTACTGGGTTTAGGGTCAGAGGACCTGGGTTCAAACTCTTCTCTGATGCTTGATGTTTAGTTGACTTTAGGCAAATCACTTAATCTCCCTAGGACTCAGTTTCCACATCTGTAAAATGTGAAGACACCACATCCTTGGTGTCTTCAAGTTCTAAATCCTTTGATCTGTCTGACTAGTGGAATCTGTCCCAAGGATGGTGTCCCCTTTAGAAGTCACTCCTTTGTTCAAAATACTTCATGGATATTCATTGTGCAATGTGTCCTGCTTGTACAAGATCAAGTTCAAAATTATCAGCCTGACATGTGTCTCTCCCTTATCACCTCACAACTGAAATACTGCAATAGACTGCTAGTTGGTCTCAAATCTCTCTTGTCTCAAATCTCTCCTCATTCCAGTCCATCCTCCACTCAGCTGTCAAAATGGTCTTCCTAAAGCACAGGTCTGACCATAAACTCCAAAGGCTCGCTGCATCCTCCAAGATCAAATATGAAATCCTAAACAATCTTTCTAGCCCTATCTCACAGTACTCTTCTTAGTAAATTCACCACTTCAACCAAATTGGCTCAAAACCTATGCGTAATCTCTCTTTCTCTCCCTCTCTCTTTCTCTCTCTCTCTCTCTCTCTCTCTCTCTCTCTCTCTCTCTCTCTCTCTCTCTCTCTCTCTCTCTCTCTCTCTCTCTCTCCCTCCCTCCCTCCCTCCCTCCCTCTCTCTCTCTCTCTCTCTCTCTCTCTCTCTCTCTCTTTCTCTCTCTCTCTCTCTCTCTCTCTCTCTCTCTCTCTCTCTCTCTCTCTCTCTTTCTCTCTCTCTCTCTCACACACACACACACGCACACACGCACACACACTCACACACACACAGGTCCCCCATTCAATAAACTCTAATGGCTCCTTGTTGCCTCCAGAATCAAAAATAAAGTCATCTGTTTGGCTTTTAAAGTCCTTCATAATCTGGCCCCTTTCTAACTTTCCAGTGTTCTTCCACCTTATTCTCCTCTATGCACTCTTCAATCCAACAACACTGCCTCTTTGTTGTTTCTTGTACAAGAATTTCCATCTCCCAACTCAGAGCTTTTTTCACTGGCTATGCCTGGAACTTTCACCTCATTTCCACCTTCAGGTTTCCCTAGGTTCAATCTCATCTAAAGTCAAACCTCCTGTAAGAAGTTTTTTGAGGTGTCCTTAATCTTAGTGCCTTCCTTCTGAAACTATCCCCAATTTATCCTGTAGATCTAGTTTGTACCTAGTTGTTTGCCTTTCTTTGTATCCCACTATTCTTAGCATAGTGCCTGACGCAGAGAAGGTGCTTCACAACTGCCTGTTGACTTGACTTTGACTATTCACCACCCTCCTTGCATTTTCCTGCCTCTGAATCTTTATATTGTTCTTGTCCCCTGAAATTCACTCTTTTCCCTCCTTCTCCATCTTCTCAAATCCTACACAGTCTTCAGGGCTCAATTTAACTTCCCAAATCTACTTAAAGCTTTTCCTGACCACCTTAGTCCTAAATAAGTTTTCTTTTACCTTTCCTAGCACTTGTCTGCCCCACTAATTTGTCATTTATATATAACATTTGGTATTGTTAATTAACTGTGTATACTTATCTGACAGTTTACCAAATACCTGGAATGTTCAAGGCCAGGGATTGTGTCTTATATTATTTGCATATCCCTTTCAGTGCCTAGCAAAATACTGGGCACTCAGAGAGTATTCAGTAAACAGTTGTCTGTTTTATGGATGGAATTATTATTTCATTGCAACTCATGATCACTGTTGTTGTTGGTAATTTAGCTGAGTGTTCTGTTCACTCATCTTAACCATCCTCCACCAAGCACCCTCTGTTGCCACCAGAGCTCATACTCTACTTGCAAACAACTGTGAAGAGAACTGAGGATGTGAAGAATAGAGGACAGCCACCAACAAAGTCAGAGGTAAAGGCTAGATCACGAGTGGTAGTTCCTTCAGTCATAATGGTAAAGCAAGCCTATCCCTCATATAAAATTTCACTTTGAAAGGACCTCAAGGATCATGTAGTCCAAGCTGTACCTGAAGAATTTCTTCTATTATATCCCAGAAAAATCTTTACCCAACCACTGCATGAAGATCCCCAAATGAAGGGAAACTCACTATTTCTCAAGGCATCCCATGTGACTTTTGTATAACTCTACTTGTGGGCAAGTTTTTCCTTATATTTAACTAAAAGACAATGCTTTGCAACTTCATTTGACAAATACTTATTAAGTCCCTACTATGTGCCAGGTACTTTTCTAAGTGCTAGGGATAAAAACTTTTTAAAATAGTCCCTGCCTTCCAAAAGCTTGCATTCTGTTTTTCCCAGTTTATCCTTTTAGTACCGAGCAAGACAAGCCTGAGTCCTCTTTTAAGAAAAATAATAGGGGGGAGGAGCCAAGATGGTGGAGTAGAAAGATACACATATGCTAGCTCTGAACCCACAGCCCATAAAATACCTGTAAAGAAGAACTCACAACAAATTCTGGAGCAGCAGAAGCCACACAACAACAGAGTAGAGGAGATTTCTGTTCCAGAGAGACCTGAAAAACTGACCCGAAAGGTCTGTCGCACACTGGACCCAGAGCAGAGCCCAGCCCTGTCTTGGCCACGTGGCACCAAGAGGAGCAGATCCTAGATGGCTTCAGGGACAGAATCTCCAGTGGCTGCACAGGTCCCTCCACCCACAGGTGCCAAAAGGTCAGTGAGAGGGTCTTTTCAGCTCCAGGAGAGGGGAGTGGGGTGTCTCCATAACTCAGGCCCCCTCAGGAGGCAGCAGCAGAGGCAGCAGCAGACAGGGGCTCCCAAAGCAGGCAGGAGCTAGGATCCATTGTTGAAGGTCTCCACATAAACCCCCTGAGACAACTGAGCCCCATGTGGCAGCCCTGCCCCAACCCGAGCACCTGAACTTAATCTCTCACTGAATAGCAGCCCTGCCCCTGCCCAAAGCCCTGAGTCTGGGAAGCAGCATTTGAATCTCAGCCCCCAAGCACTAGCTGGGCAGATCTGGAGGCCAGATGGATGTGGAGAGGAAGCTCAGAAGTAAAGTAACTGGCTGGGAAAATGCCCAGAAAAGGGGAAAAAAAATAAGACCATAGAAGGCTACTTTCTTGGTGAACAGATATCTCCTCCCTTGCTTTCTGATGAGGAAGAACAAGGCTTACCATCAGGGAAAGACATAGAAATCAAGGCTTATGTATCCCAAACATCCAAAGAAATATTCCATGGGGTCAGGCCATGAAAGAGCTCAAAAAGGATTTTGAAAATCAAGTTAGAGAGGTGGAGGAAAAACTGGGAAGAGAAATGAGAGAGATGCAAGAAAAGCATGAAAAACAGGTCAACACCTTGCTAAAGGAGACCCAAAAAAATGCTGAAGAAAATAACACCTTGAAAAATAGGCTAACTCAATTGGCAAAAGAGGTTCAAAAAGCCAATGAGGAGAAGAATGCTTTCAAAAGCAGAATTAGCCAAATGGAAAAGGAGGTTCAAAAGCTCACTGAAGAAAATAGTTCTTTCAAAATTAGAATGGAACAGATGGAGGCTTTATGAGAAACCAAGAAATCACAAAACAAAACCAAAAGAATGAAAAAATGGAAGATCATGTGAAATATCTCATTGGAAAAACAGCTGACCTGGAAAATAGATCCAGGAGAGACAATTTAAAAATTATGGGACTACCTGAAAGCCTTGATCAAAAAAAGAGCCTAGACACCATCTTTCATGAAATTATCAAGGAAAACTGCCCTGAGATTCTAGAACCAAAATAAGTATTCAAGGAATCCACTGATCACCACCTGAAAGAGATCCAAAAAGAGAAACTCCTAGGAACATTGTGGCCAAATTCCAGAGTTCCCAGGTCAAGGAGAAAATATTGCAAGCAGCTAGAAAGAAACAATTCAAGTACTGTGGAAATACAATCAGGATAACACAAGATCTAGCAGCTTCTACATTAAGGGATTGAAGGGAGTAGAATATGATATTCCAGAAGTCAAAGGAACTAGGACTCAAACCAAGAGTCACCTACCCAGCAAAACTGAGTATAATACTTCAGGGGAAAAAATGGTCTTTCAATGAAATCAAGGACTTTCAAGCATTCTTGATGAAAAGACCAGAGCTGAAAAGAAAATTTGACTTTCAAACACAAGAATGAAGAGAAGCATGAAAAGGTAAACAGCAAAGAGAAGCCATAAGGGACTTACTAAAGTTGCACTGTTTACATTCCTACATGGAAAGACAATATTTGTAACTCTTGAAACTTTTCAGTATCTGGGTAGTGGGTGGGATTACATACACACACACACGCACACACACAGAGCACAGAGTGAATGGAATAGGATGGGATCATATCTTTAAAAAATGAAATTAAGCGGTGAGAGAGAAATCTATTGGGAGGAGAAAGGGAGAAATGGAATGGGACAAATTATCTCCCGTAAAAGAGGCAGGTAAAAGATCTTTTTAGTGGAGGGAAAAAGAGGGGAAGTGAGAGAAAAACATGAAGTTTACTCTCATCACATTCGACTAAAGGAAGAAATAAAATGCACATTCATTTTGGTATGAAAACCTATCTTACAATACGGGAAAGTGGGGGAGAAGGGGATAAACAGGGTGGGGGGGATGATGGAAGGGAGGGCAATGGGAGGAGGGAGCAATTTGAAGTCAACACTCTTGGGGAGGGACAGGATCCAAAGAGAGAATAGAAGCAATGGGGGGCAGGATAGGATGGAGGGAAATATAGTTAGTCTTACACAACACTACTATCATGGAAGTCATTTGCAAAACTACACAGATTTGGCCTATATTGAATTGCTTGCCTTCCAAAGGGAATGGGTGGGAAGGGAGGGATGAAAAGAAGTTGGAACTCAAAGTTTTAGGAACAACTGTCAAGTACTGTTCTTGCCACTAGGAAAGAAGAAATACAGGTAATGGGGCATAGAAAGTTATCTGGCCCTACAGGACAAAAAAGAAGATGAGGACAAGGGAAGGGAGGGATGATAGAAGAGAGGGGAGATTGGTGATAGGGGCAATTAGAATGCTCGGTGTTTTGGGGTGGGGGAAGGGGACAAATAGGGAGAAAATTTGGAACTCAAAATTTTGTCAAAATGAATGTTAAAAGTTAAATAAATTTTTTAAAAAAAGAAAAAAATAGTAATACTAATAATAGCTAAAATTAATATAGCTTTTTAAGATTTGGAAAGTGTTTTACGTATTCTATCTCATCAAATACTAGAGAATTGCTGCTGCATCTCCCTTAGGTCTTATCTTTTCCAAACTGAATGTCTCTATTTTGCTCAGTTGATTCCCAATCGCCCTTTTTGTGCACATTCTAATTTGCAACTCCTTCTGAAAATATGATGTCCAGAACTGAGCACAATACTTCAGATTTGGTCTGATTAAGGTAGCATAGAGTTGTACTACTGCCTCCTTTTTCTGGATGCTCTACATAGCCTATGATGACATTAGCTATTTTGGGCTAAGGTATCATTTTTGACTCACAGTTCATTAAAACCCTCAGGTCTTTTACATAAATTGTCTTCTAGCCAAGTGTTTTCCACCCTGTATTTGTGCCATTGGTTTTTTGAACCTAAGTAGGAATTTAAATTCAACACTATTAAATTTCATCTTATTAGATTTAGACCCCCAGTCTAATCTGTGAAGGTCTTTATTTCTTATATTCTGTCATTTACCATAATAGCTGTACCCAGTTTCATGTTATCCAACAATCTGATAGCATGTCACCCAGTCCTTATCTACGTCATTCCATGTTAAATAAAATAGGGCCCTGGACAGAGATTTGGGAAATTTTATATCAGGCCTCCTTCCAGATTGATACTGACCCACTAACATCTGTTCTTTGGGTCTATTTATTTTCAGACCATTTCAAACTCACCTAATTATAATGTGATCTAGCTAATATCTTTCTGTCTTGTTCCCAAGGTTAGTAGAAGAGATTACTGTCGAATACCTTGCTAAAATCCAGGTCTGTTATTTCTGTTGCTTCTCCTGATCTATCATTTAAATAACTGTCAAAAAAAGAGAGAGAGAAGGAAATTAGGTTAGACTGACATTTATTTCAAAAGAATGTATGTTGGTTCTCAGTGGTCAACCTATTCTGAAGTTCTCACAAGTCAATAATGTATTCCAAAATCTTGCCAAGAATTGAAGTCAAGATCAATAGCCTATAGGTTGGAAAATCCACCTTCTTTCTCTTTTTGAAAATTGGAATATTTCCCAATCTCTGGTAATGCAATGCTTTCACTTTCTTTGATTTTTCAAGGTTTACTAATGGTGATTCTATAAATATATTTGCAAGTTCTTTTAATATTGTGAAATATCAGTCAAGGAAATTTGGTTATTTGAATTCATTGAAGGCAGCTCAGTGATTTCTAATTATATATACTCTCTCTTTATATGTTTTGATTCCCTATTAACCATTTTATTCTGTACTTTTCAGTCTTAAAATCATTGTCCTTTGTAGGAAAAAAAAAGTAGAATTTGAGTTGTTGTCTTCTTTCAGAGGTTCTAACATCTTACTGCCATATCAAGCCATGACCCAGGCCCCACTTTCTTGGCTTAGTTGAATCTTGAGTGGTTTATGATAAGCTTTGTGAACCCCTAGATTAATATCACAATGATAGAATTGTGTGTCCTGTGTGCCAAAAAGTACATTATAGAAACACCAAAGGTATAAATACCAAATTGGTTAAAAACATGATGCATATTATGCAAAAGAATATAAAAATGAAGAAGGAAGAAATAAAAAATCTGGAGAAATATTATAATACTCGGTAAAATTATGAGAATATTTTTGAAGGCAAATATTTTGTGGAAGACAATACCCTTCATAATATCTAAAGTATGATTTGGTAGGAAAGGCTTTGACTTTTCTGCAAGAAGTCTGATTTCTAGTCTTATTCTTGACTTTAACTAGCTAAAAGACAGTGGGGAAATCACTTACTCTCCCTGAGACTCTATCTTCTCATCTGTAAAGTGGGAGAGTAATATCCACCCCCCCCTCTCTGTCCCAGGTTTGTTGGGAAAATCAAATGATATTATGTAAAATCACTTTTCAAACTTCAAAGAAGAATCCAAATGTGAGGCATTATTATCATTAGTAAAAATCTTGATTGAGCTATAAAATGCCATTATGGAATCCCCTTCCCTAAATATCTTCCAAATAAGACTAAGGGTGATTATATATATAGCCACTTATAGGCTCAGTATCCATTAAGTATAACCCCATGTAAAACCAAGAGGTGAGATTACATGACCTAAAGCAATCTCTTAGAACCATCAACTCTTTTAGTTGGATGAGACCTTAAGATAATAGCAGATGCTTTTTAATAGCATCTCTAACAAATGATCAATTCAGTCTCTCCTGGAATACTTCCAGTAATAGAGAACTCGAAGCCACTCATTCCATTGTCAGATAATGTTTAGTTTATGTCTATCTTTCTCACATTCAACCAAAATCTGTTCTCCATTGCTCTCAGTTCTGCTTTCAGAAGCCATGCATGCAAAAAAAATCTAACTCTTGTCTTCTTGTTTTTGTTCAGTTGTTTTTCAGTCACATCCCAACTCTCCATGAGGGTTTTCTTAACAAAGATGCTGGAGTGGTTTGCCATTTTCTTCTTCAGCTCATTTGATAGATGAGGAAACTGAGGCAAACAGTGTTAAATGACTAGCTTAGGGTCACACAACTAATAAGTATCTGAGACCAGATTCGAATTCAGGAAAGAGAGTCTTCCTGACTCCAAGTGGAGTACTCTATCCACTGCACTGCCCACTGCCCTAACCCCTCTCTACGTAACAGTAATTCAAAGTAATTGAAAACTGTTGGTGTCATAATGCTACTGCTCAGACAACTCACAACTGAGAGTGGAGGAAAAGAGATATTTTTTCTGTTTTAAAGGGTCTATATTGATGAAAAGCCCTCCAAACAATGGCACTTTTCTGTTGAAACAAACCCAATCCTAAGAATAGCATGTTAAATCTAATCAAAATGTTAATACCTCTTATATGAGTTCCTAATCTTTTTCAGGTGCATCTCACATTCAGGATCTTTTCTTAGTTTCCAAGCAAGTTGCTTCTTGTACCAAAAGATATGTGATTTGAGATATCTGTTTATCTTAAGCAACCACTGAAAGATATGTTTATAACTTAATGGGAATGTCCTACAAGCCTGTTAAACAACATCTGTTATTGTTGTGTGTGAGTGTGTATATACATGTGCTCATGTGTATTTCATGGTTTATTCTCTTTTATGGAGTTGTCAAAGGGAAAGAAACTTTTTTTATACTTTTGTTGCTAGGTAAATGAAAAATCACAACATTGAGCCATACAGCATAACTGTCAACTAGTTGGAAAACCCTAACTGCCAACACATCCACCAAGGGGAATCAGAGAACAGACAGTATGTATGGAGCCTTATATAGAGACAAAATAGTATTCCTCCTACTCGGTTTGATTCCAAGAGTCCACAAATCAATCCCATCATCGTTGAAGCTTAAAATTCCATAATCAGAGGACAATACCTTTCATTTCAAAGAGAAAGAGCAGACCAACAAAGAAGATTCAATTGAATTTAGCAACTCAACGAATATTTATTAAACATCTACTTTGTCCAAGGTACAGTGCTAAGCACTGGGAACATGAAGACCAAAAACAAAAAATTCAGTCCTTGCTTTCAAGGAGATTACTTTCCACAGAGATGACACCACACATACACAGATAAGTAAATGCCTGATAGTTTCAGGAGGGGAAGAATACTAATAACTATAGGAAACAAGGAAGGCTTCATAAAGGAAATAGAACCTAAGCTGAGTCTTGAAAGAAGGAAAGAATTTTAAGAGGGAGAGATAAGAAAGGAGTGCTTTCCAGGCATGGGAGACATGGCAAAAGTATAAAAATGGGGGATTGAATGTCAAATTTGGAGAATAGTTATTCTGTTAGCTTGGTGGGAACAACTGGTAGAGGAAAGTAATTTGAAATGTCTCAAAAGGTATGTGGAAGGCTTTAAATACCAAGATGAAGAATTTGTATTTTAGCCAAAAGGCAATGGGAAACCATTGAAGATTTTTCAGAAGGTGAGTTACAGGTAGAACTGAATCTAATGATTATTAGTTTGGCAGCAGATGCAGTCAGTTTTCCAAGGACTAACATAGACAGATATGGAGAGAACCATATCCAGGAGGATGGTCACTGGTGATTAAATTCTTTGCCAATGAGAAGAGTAAACAAAGCAAAGTACAAAATAGCCCTTGCTCCTACACAGTCAGCTTCACCAGTGATGGTAGCATGATGTTGGGAAAAGGCAACAGAAAGTAATGAGTCAAAGAGTCTTGTACAGGGGTGAGAAATCTGCAACCTCAAGGCCATATGTGGCCCTTTAGGTCCTCAAGCACGGCCCTTTGATTGAATCCAAACTTCACAGAACATTTGTTCAGTGGCCCCCTAAAGGGTCACATGTGGTCTTGTATCATCAATAGACTTCTACTTGGTACTGTAAATGTGAAATTCTTATCTAATGACCTACTGCCATAGTAGCCAACTGATCAATTTTGAATCTCTCACTATAAATGAAATCAGGAGAAAGAAGGAAATTGTAGCTAAATGGTGTTACCATATACCCAAAGTCAAGAAGAATCATTATTTCATGGAATTTTTGTTCATCTCATATTGCAATATTTGTGATACACATTTTTGATAAAGACCACCATGAAAACAACTGAAACATCAGTTGAAGAGGATGAGGTAATACAAAAAGTCTGTGAATGATTTGATAACACCCTCAAAACTAAATCTCCACATACATCTTGAAACCCATTGATTTCAAAAGTGGAAATGGGTAAGGATGGAGAGAAATATAGTAAAAAAGAACAGTTCAGAAATAAGGAATGTGTAGAATATGTAGATTACATTGAAACCTCATGACTTTATTTGATGAAAATCTTCTCCAAGAAAAAGCAGTAGATGGTGGACATGGCAACTAGTATGACAAAGAGGACTGATTATATCTTAATGGACAAGAAAAAAGACAAACCACTAACTTGTCAGAGCCAAGATCAGAATTAGTACAAAACAATAAGAAAGAATAAGGAGACAATGATGGGGCATACAATTGAAACAGCTCCGTCCTAATTTACTTAAATAAATAAGTAGTGGGCAGAAAAAATAATATCAATACCAATTAAGATAATTTATGTAGAACTTTAATTACTATAAATAAATTGTCATAAAACCAAAAGAACCGAAAAAGTAGCTTAGTCAGCTAGTTGTTAAGTATAAAGAGATGTCATCAAAGGTATACTGATAAGGAGCTCTTTTAAAAAAAAGTATGCAAGATATACTTTTAAATATACTGTATTATTAACATTTTCCATCATTTTCTAAGTCTAGACAAACTCAACAAAATAATAAAACAAGTCCTGATTTATAACGTTCGCCAACTTCTGAGGTATAAATTCTCACACTGAAAATTTAACAATTGGCTGTCAAACTGGTTCAAGCTGGCTATAGCACATCCCCAGATGAGGGCAAAAAACCCACTGGTTTTAGAACGTAAACTCAATTTGTACAAACTTATGAAAGATTATAATAAGCAATATAGTGTCATAAAGCAGATAGCACCAATGGAAGATAAAACCAGTTTTTTAAAAGGTTGTTAGGTGAGCCAACTAAGTGTAATCATCCCAAGGACATTTAGAGGATGAAAATAGAAGGACAACCAGCAAAAAAAAATTGAAAATCTCTGTAAAGATTTCTAGTAAAAATTATTTTCACCTTCAAGAGCAGTTAGAATGGCCTCACTTAGACTCTAACATTAAAGTTCTAGATGGGCTTATAAGGAACATAGAAATGTCAATTAAAAAGACAAAAATATGGAAGACAGATGGGTTGAAACAAAGTAAATGTAGAGAAGACCCATGCTAGAGATGATGCAGTTACAAGAGCATTGAAGGATTTGTTCACAAGGTATCCAATAAAAGGGAAAACAACACAGGCATAGAAAAAAGTCTCAGAACTTATTGATAACAAAAAAGAGGCCAAGAAACCAGCAAAAACTCCCAACTTACAAGCCTACTTTACCATCTATACAAAACCTTTCTATGACTCATCTGTATACCAATCGAAGTCATCTGTAAGCAACATGCTAAAATGAGCGCATCTCTACCATGTCACAATTGACTGAAACATGTAAAGAACACAAGGTCCTACTATGCTTATGTTTTTTTAATTATGTAAAAGCATATAAGAAATGACAAGCAGGATGATTTCGGAAAAACCTGGAAAGACTCACATGAACTAATACAAAGTGAGGTGAGCAGAACCAGGAGAGCATTGTATACAGTAACAGCAACATTGTACACTGACCAACTAGGAATAACAGCTATTCTCAGCAATATAGTTGTCTGAGACAATTCCAAAGAACTTGTGCTGAAAAATGTTACCCTCATCTAGAGAAAGAACTGATGGAGTCTGAATGCAGATTGAAGCCTACTATTTCCTGTTTTTTATGTGCTTTTTTCATTTATAGTCTGTTTCTTCCTTCATAACATGACTAATATGGAAATATGTTTTACATGATTGCACATATACAACCTATATCAAATTGTTTACTAACTTAGACAAGGGAGGGAGGGAGAAAATTTAGAACTTAAAAATTTTTTTAATGAATGTTACAATTTGTCTTTACATGTAATTGGGGAAAGCACAATTTAAAAAAAAATTATGAAAAAGTATTTGACTTGGTAGACCAAAATGCTACTTAAAGTTTCTTTCTTCAGTAGCACATCTCTCATCCATGTGTGTTTGTCCTTCGTTGCCAAAGAAAACCATGCCATCAGAGAAATGATGACATGACTTGCACTTTGTTTTGAGCGAGGGAGGGCTGTGCAGGTCACCAGCCTCACTTCTCCTCCAGAGACATCTGAATCCAATGACCAGATATTCATGAGGATGACTGGAGATGACCCAGGATGAGGCAATTGGGGTTAAGTGTCTTGCCCAAGGTCACAAAGCTAGTGAGTGTCAAGTATCTGAGGTGAGATTTGAACTCAGATCCTCCTGACTCCTGCACTGATGCTCTATCCACTGCACCACCTAGCTGCCCCACTCTCATCCATGTATCAAAATCTTCTAAGAGATCAATGGAGACAGAAACAAAGATGATGTCATCTGAGTACATGAGACTACTTGGATATAAAGAAGAATAAGATTTTGGGAAAAAAACAATTCACCTAGTACAGAGACTTGTTATTGTAGTAATGGATAACGTAAGTTATCTGAGGTACTTCAATTTTCTTGACATCTATTTCATCTCTGTCTCTCTGTCTCTCTCCCTCTCTCTCTCCCTCTTTCTCTCTCTCCCTCTCTGTCTCTCTCTGTGTGTGTCTCTCTCTGTCTCTCTCTCTTTCTCTCCCTTTCTGTCTCTCTCTCTCTCTCTTTCTCTCTCTCCCTCTCTCTCTCCCTCCCTCTCTCTCTCTGTCTCTCTCCAAAGCAGAACAGCTATTAATTTCTTAGTACTCCTTAATGAAAATTTCAGTGTGTATTGCTAGAGAAAGTGAAAACAACACTTAAGAGAATAAAGATGGACAAAGAAGCCCAACTAGAACAAGCATACTCACAGGAGATCTGTGCTTGATTAAGGCTGTTGAAGAATTGTTTCTGAAAGTATATTTTTCAGAATAGATGTCAAAATCATGATAAAATTTCCAAGCTTTTAATTTCCAAAATAGGCAACCTAGAAAATGCCAATAAATACTAATCATACACATATTTTCTCATCTATAAAAAAATTTATGAAAATAATATGTTGACATGTCAAGGTTATCCTTAATGAGGGTATTAGAAAGCAACAGGCAGGCTTTTAGAAGCAATATCTTAAAAATAACACAACTTACTGTAATGTGCAGAATCTTTAACTTCCCACTGGGTTTGTTTTTGGTGACATTTTATTTGGTAGAGCAAAAAGACTTTCTCTTAACAAGGTGCCTCCCATGGATATGTCAAAATCATCCAAGACATCTTGAAAGATAGAGTAGCAGAAATAACTTTGTTCAATGACACTCTGATTATTAATATCAAATGAAACATAAAACATAGAAATACATGCTTGCCAAAGGTGCTCATCACTGTTACACTGGAGGTCCAAAATAAAGTCCAAGTCAAAAAGAGACAAGATCTCTCTGGATGACATTGTGCTGATTTCATTAAGTCCTAGAATACTCTAGTCTACTAAATGAGATCCATTATCATTCAGGAGTTTGATTTAACTCTCCACAAAGGAAAAACCAAGTGAATGGTCCAGACTATGGCATGCAGTTGAATCAACAACTTACAGAGCTCGTCTATCAGTACATCTCTAGGACAGACACTGCAAATGGACTATGGGTTGGGCCTGGAGTTGTAGATTAGGAAAAGAGTATATTGGGAGGCTACACAGTTCCTTTAATAATCCCAAACTTCTCACTGAAACAAAGGCTTATCTTTTGAACACAATTATTGTTTCAATGATATCTGACTGTCACTAAAGAACTGAAGGAAAAGATCATGTAGATCATAATGGAGAGACTTCATGGTGGAGATACAGTAAACAGACTGCAACAAGTTGCAAATAAGAAATTCATGGAACAAATAATATAAAGATATCAACCAAGAAAGATGTGATTAGAAAATGATCATTCAGTTAATAGATATATCAACAAGCATTTATTAAGTACTTACTATGTGCCAGGCACTTAGGCACTAGGGGTATAAAGAATGATAAAAACAGTCCCTGCTCTCAATAATTTTACATTCTAATGGAGGAGACAGTGTGTAAATAGCTAGGTATACAAAAAAAATGGAAGATAACCTTTTGGGGGAAGCTTCTAGCAGAAGAAGATAGCATGAAAAGCTTTTCAGCAGAAGGTGAGATTTGAAGCAAGATTTAAAGGAAAACAGAGCTAGGAATTTTAAGAAGCAGAAGTGAGAATCAAGAATTTTCCAGGAATGGAAAACAGTACATGAAAAGGCATAGAGGCAGATGATGGATTGTTGTGTTCAACATGGAAGCTAGGGTACCTATTTTATAGAGTTCTTGGAAGGGAGAATAGGATAAGAAAATCAGAAAGGCATGAGTTACACGGAAAAGCTGAGGAACAATATGTACTGGTATCCATGCAATGTAAAAAGAACTCAAAAATGACTCCCAGTACATTGGATAGACTACCCATGGTGAATTTATAGAAGGATATGGATGGATGGATGGATGGATGGATGGATGGATGGATGAATGGATGGATGGATGGATGGATGGATAAAAAACATTTATTAAACACTGTGTGCAAAGCACTGTAATAAGCACTGAGAAGATACAACTAGAAAAGCAAGATTGTGATCTCAAGGGTCTCACATTCTGATAAAGTGACACAACACAGACAGAAAGTTTCAGATACATGTCAAATAGAAAGGTTTCATGATCCTTAGTCAACAGGTGACAAAAAAAGATAGTAATGCATCTTTTGAATGGTTTGCCAGTGATGAAACCCTATCCATTTCTGCTATTGAACCATTTGACATTGTCAAAGATTTTGGTGGTGACAACTTTCTTTTCTGGGTATTTAGAAGCTGTGTGGTTGCTGAGGACATAGAAGCCATAATAACTGCAGAAGCAAGTACCATGTTGTATTTCCACAAAAATTGATCCTCTAGATAAGTGATGACACACTTAAATAGAAAAGGGGCCACTAATCCATACATGAGGATCCCTGTTGATTGCATACTATCAGTTTTTAAATGTATTATCTATGTTTTGTATTTTTATGTATTTTGTTAAATATTTGCAAATTACATTTTACATGGGTTCAGGTTGAATTCAGGAGTATTATGGTCTGTATGTGGCCCAGTCACCATGCATTTGACACCCTTGCCCTAGATAATGGCTACAGATTCAGTGCTGGAAACGGAACTAGTTGTCTAGGAGGCACTGTTAATCTTGAGGTCAGTGTCTGAGACAAGATGGTAGTAGCGGTGGTAGAAAATATTTGACTTGTCAGAATATTCTAATTCCTCTCTCTTCTTTGTCGTTCCTTGCTGCTTCATCTAGACTGGCTTGTCTTACCTATGGATGGTTTTTCGTTTATAGTAATTCTGTATGACTAGGTCCTTCTCCACAGGAGTTGCTCCCCTGAATTATGGCTGCCAAGGAGTCTTTCTAATCTGTTGGACTAGGTCTTGTAGGGGCCAGCCTAAAGAGATAAGCCTTCTCCTGTCCTCTTTCATTAGATTTAAAGCTAAAGTATATGCTCAACCAGAAGCTCCTGATTGGTCCCTGTGGTCACCATCACTAGGTGACTGAGCAGAAAGAGCTGACAATTCAGTAGTCAAAAAGGAATCAGCTTCTGCCCTTGATTTATCTTTGCTTTGGCTTCCCTAATTGTTCTCATTGTGCAGATTGAGTCATCATTGGCCCTTGGGTAAAATGGTGAAGAAACACTACTAATTTCCTCTTTCAGAACTTTCTCTTCTGTTCCAACTCTTTTTTCCATTTTTTTTTCTTTTTGTGCCCCTATGATTAGAACTTATTACCAGATTGGCCACATTACCAGATTAGTATTTTTGGTCACAGAAACTCTTAAAAATGATCTCCTAAAATATAAAGGGATTTCACTCTACTTCCATGAATGGAGTACTCCCACCAACAAAATATAGATCCTTAAAATACTTGAAACACAAATGTTTAATTTCTTGACTGGAGCGATTTGTTTTGTTTCTTTAAAAATTTATATTTAAAGTAAATAATCATAACATTTCTATACCTTGGTATCCTGAAAACACCTGAGTTCAAATCCCAGATCTTCCATTTACTGGTTGTATAACTTTTAGTAAGTCACTTATATATTCTGAGACTCAATATTCTCATCTGTAAAATGAAGATAAGAATGCTGACCTCACAGGATCTACGTGAATGTCATAAGAAATAATATATGGAAAACACTGCATAAATGTGTTATTACATATGGCATGTAAACTGGGAGATAATACCCTCACTATAGTGGAATTTCATTTGAGCCTCTAGAACTCAAAAGTGAGGTGGGTAGAGAAGATTTTGAGCAGTTAGAAAAGAAAACTAGATGCATGGAATGAAATACACAGTTTCAGAAATGGTCAATATGTTGATTCGGTTTCTTTAACTATGTAAACATTGACTCTTGGGGGTTAGGGAGTGAAAGTTAGTGGGAAATGGCAGAAAGAAAGGGAAGGAAGGAAGGAAGGAAGGAAGGAAGGAAGGAAGGAAGGAAGGAAGGAAGGAAGGAAGGAAGGAAGGAAGGAAGGAAGGAAGGTTGGTTGGTTGGTTGGTTGGTTGGTTGGTTGGTTGGTTGGTTAAAGAGAAAACAAGAAGCCATCCAGGAGCCAGAATCAAATTTGGCAATTGTTAATAACTTGATAAATTTTAACATATACTTTTAAAACAAACTACATATAAGAGAAATTCACAGTTTAATATAAAATCCTCTTTTTATCCTGTGTGTGCTTGAATGTTTATCTTTCTTGGTAATTTTTAAATCCCCAGTTTAAGAAAGGAAAAAACAACAAGATCTATGAACAGAAGTTGTAGGCATTAGGATTGCTGGACCTGGAGAAAGGATAAGGGGCACTTTTCACCTGCAGTTCGATGTGATCAGATGAAGTACAGTTAGCAGCTGTGCTCCACTGAGGTCATCAAAGAGGAAGAAGACAACGAAGGATTCAGGTTAGGTGTCAGGAACAATTTCCTGACATTAAGAGTTGTTAAATATTACTACAGTGGAGCGAAGGATATGTGGAATCTTCTTCCCTAGTGCCCTTTAAGAGCAGGAATGACAATTTTCAGTCTTGAATGATCTATGTAAAGCTGTCATTTAGGCAAATGGTGGAACTAGTGTCGACTGAAATCTTATGTCTACCTCCATATGTTACAACTTGTGAACTGGAAGAGGGAGGGATGGACAGGGTTCTGTCTATCCTCTTTGTCTACTATTTTCTCATTACCTCAATCATTGTAATAGAATATAATTTATGATCATTGTTACCCAATTATTTTCTATTTGTACTGATACATTTTTCTCAACCACCTTTTACTTATGTGGCAGTTTTCCCCATTAAAGATTGTTAGCATATCAAACCAGATTTTTAAGCCCCAGCCCTCTCAAATCAGATTTGAGACCAAAGCAATGAACCCAAATTTCATTCAGTCATGTTTTAAAAAACATTATCTCAATTGTTCATGGGCTTAAGAGACTATAAGTTAAGTATATAGACCATAGAGGTAAGAAGAAAACAGTGTCAACTCAAGGACAATTTACCAACTTACATTCTGAGATATGGTGACACAGCAGGATACAATGGAAAGAAAGGTAAACCAATGCACAAATGACCTGAGCTAAACTCATTTTGGCCACTAAATAGAAATTTGCCCAGTTCCATTAAAGCAAAAGAAAATGTGTGGCCCAAATGTCACAAATAACCATTTTTTTAAACATTAGGTTGACTGTTGGGTGGCATCCTATTTCTTCCTGAGTTTTATGAACACCCAATTGACTCTCCAAGTGCTCAATATTGACCTTCCTCCTGATTTTCTATTTAATCTTAATTGCCTGGTTTTGACCCAGTCTATGCACCATTACTTGGTCCTATAGCTGTACCCACACTTTTCGTATGCTATGTCTCTACCCTAAGCTCTGTCCAACTACCCAGGCTCTGGATGTGTAAGCTCCCAAAGGGAGCACATTTTTATCCCAAAACATACTAAGCCACAGGATCTGTCACTGGTTATTAATTTTTTATCTCCTGCTGCCCGAAGTGGGCTGCGACACTGTGAGAGCTTGGACAAGTTAAATAACTTCACTCAGCTTTTTCATCTATCAAATGAAATTGGTTTAATAATATGAGAAGATTAAATAAGATATTATTTGTGAAAGCCCCAAATGCTACATAAATGTAAAGGATAATTATTATAAATCATGATACATTTGTCAAATTTTTAGATAACACAAAGTAAAAAGGAAAAGGTTATACATTAGATGAGAGTCAGAATCTAAAAATTTTATGTACGCTAAATCTAATAAAATGAAATATAAGAAAAATGAATGTAAAATCCTATAGTTGATATTGTTTTTTTAAATCAATCACGTAAGTATAAAATGAAGGTGAGAAGAATATACAAAAATTCGTGTGAACTAGGGATTTTAGTGGTCTACAAGCTAAACATGAGTCAACACAATGATATGGCAACCAATCTAGCCAACGTGATCATAAGCTAAATTAATAGAAGTAGAGAGTTCAGCTACAAATTGATAATAATAAAGGATGTGCAAATCAAAACAGGCAACTTCACACCTGTAAAACTTTTCAGTGCTGGAGAGATTGCAGAAAGAAAGGCACATTAATGTATTCTTGGTGGAGTTGTGAACTAGTCCAACCACTCCAGAAAGCAATTTGGAATTATACACACAAAGCGATTTAAAAGATCTTGCTTGCCTTTTGACCCAGAGATTCTACTGATAAGCCAATACCTAAAGTAGGTTAATTATAAAAAGGTCCCATTTACACTAAAACATTTATTGCATCACCTTTTGTAGTCACAAAGAACTGGTTAAAAGTAGGTGCCCATCTACTGGAGAATAGTTAAACAAGGTTTGATATGTTCTCCTGTCATAGAGTCCTCATGAAGTTCCCCTTTGGTATAGCTCCCTGCTGGATGGGAAGCTCGATTGGGTCCTGAGGGTCAACTCTATTGAGTCCACAGTCAACATTTATCTCCACAATAAGAATTCTTCCTTCAAATGAGTATAATTCTAAGTCTGTCCTTAACTCATTGAGTTAACAAGCATTGATGAAAGACCTAGTATGTGCCAGGCCCTGTGTTAAGCACTAGGGATACAAAGAAAAGCCAAAGCTATAATAATCCCTACTCTCAAGGGAGAGAATATGCAAAAAAATGTACAAACAAGATATATAAAAGATAAATTTGGGGTAATCTCAGGGGAAAGGCATTAAGTTTAACAAGGACTAGGAAAGAAGCAGAGGCAGTCGTGTGCTCATGGCTTGCAACCTGGGAATAGGAAAGGGAACCCTTCCCAGCCCCTCTATATGGACAGTTCTGAGTCATCCTCCTTAGTTAAAGATGCTAAAGAGAGAAGAAGAAAAGAGAGCGTTCATCCCTTTTGTGGGTACGCACTTAGTTCAGAGTCAGAACCCCTACATCATCACTTCTATCTCTGCAGCCAATTAAAAGACACTCCATATTCAAACAGTGCCAACCCTTTAATCACACAAGGCCAGAAATAGGTTCCCTCAAGTTTTCAAGAAGCCTGAAATGAAGCAGGCTTTAAGAACTGTCTCCTCCCTGCCACCAGCACCCTCCATTAATCCCCCACTGTAGCCCAGGCCACTCCATTATGTGTGAAATCATGATTCATCTGTATACTCTAAATGCCAGAGCATTGCTCCCACTATCATGCCCTCCCTCTGTCTCTGAACTTCAATCTCTATCAACTTGTTCCTTTCCCGTTGCCTATAACATGTCCATCCCTCCAGCCAGGTGCTTCAGTGGACTTGGAGTCGGAATGAGCTAAATTTGAATCTTGCCCAAGACACTAACTGTGTGACCATGGGCAAGGCATTTAACTTTTCTCAGCCTCAGTTTCTCCATTTTTAAAATGGAGATATTCATAGCAACTACCACACAGGATTATCATGAGAATCAAATGAGTTAACATTGGTAAAGCATTTTGCAAACTTTTAAGTGCTACCTAAATGTTAGTGATTAGAGTCAGCTGGTAGCACCATGGGGCAGCTAGGTGTTGCAGTGGATAGAACACTAGGCTTCGAATTAGGAAAACTCAAGTTCATGAGTTCAAATCCAGCCTGAGACATTTACTAGCTGTGTGACCCTGGCCAAGTCACTTAATCTCTGTCTAATTCAGTTTGCTAAACTATAAAATGGGGATAATACTAGTACCTACCTCCCAGGATAAAATGGGGATTAAAAAGAGTGCCTACTTCCCTTGTTTGTTAAGAAGATAAAATAAGATAATATTGTAAAGCATTTAACATAATGCTTGGCACATATAAGGACTTAATATATGTTTCTTGACTTGACTTTTTTAAATGTATGGTAGCCTGACTTGTCTTTCCAAAAATCAGTTCTGCTTGGGATGTACTGTGTTGCATAATAAGATCACTGGATTTGTAGTCCGAGGACCTTGGTTCAGATCCTTCCTCTGTCACTTCCTGTGTGACTTTAGGGAAATCACTTGCTTTCTCTTGGCCTCAGTTTACTCAACTGTAAAATTAGGAAACTGAATTAGAGGACTTTGAAGGTCTACTCCTCTAAATCTCTAATCCTAAGCAGTCAGTCATAGGGTCTATTCTCCTGGATAAAGAAGGTAAATTCCTTCTTGTCTCTTACTTTAAATCAATTCCTCAACATCTGAGACAAAAGATGAATTTAAAGTTCCAGTTCTGTTTAGCAAGAATCTAGCACCTTTTCAAAGAAAATGATTTCTGGTTGGAAACTGTCTGCAGGTCCCTCATGGGAGACAGATCTAACATCCCAACTTTCCAGTAAATCAGGACAATCATTTCCTCTCTAGGGTATGTGGGTGTTTGTATCTGCATTTGTAAGACCAATGATTTTTTTCAATGAAATATGGTCATCTCTATGCCTTTAGGAATTACAAATCTGCAATCCATAGTAACTCATAAAAGTGGTGACAGAAATATTCCAAGAGACCACTACAATATTACATCAGTTATACATCCATTGCAGAGCATAGTCTGGAAAACACAATGGAAGATTTCTCCACTAACTTTAAATTGTTCTGATGTTATCTGTGAGAGGGAATCCATAAGTAGAGCAATGAGTCTGACAAAGTTGTGTTGGGGGTATCCCGAGCAAGATAGCAGCCCTAAGTTATCAAGAGTCATCAGCTCATGTGAGATAATATCTGTAAAGTGCTTGGCATAATAACGGGCACATAGTAGCTACTCAATAAATGCTTATTCCCCTTTGCTTTGATTAGTTAAATATAGGTATATTCATATAAATCATCAAGGTGTCTTTTAAAAAGACAGTAAGATAAGAGCAGCTGGGTGGCATGGTGCTGGGCCTGAAGTCATGAAGATTCTTCTTCCTGGGTTCAAATCTAGCCTCAGGTAGCTGTGTGACCCTGGACAAGCTAATTGAGCTGGAGAAGGAAATGATAAACCACCACATTATCTGTTGAGAAAACCCAAACAGGGGTCACAAAGAGTTGGACACAACTCAGAAATGACTGAAAAAGGATACAATAGAAAGAACAAAGGCCTTGACATGAGATCTGCACGCTAATCCCAGCTCCATCACATACTAATTGTATGAGTAAGTCACTTAACTTTTCTGAGCCTCAGTTTTTTTTGTCTATAAAATGGGGATGAAAACACAAGAATTGGATACTTTAGGGAAATTATAAAGAAAGAGATTTGTAAGTTGTAAAAGCATAGAACTATTTAGAGTAGTTAACAAGAACTAATACCTCATGCACATCCAAATCTCAGGCTTTTATACTATAGTATAACAAGTAATTGACTAGGAGACAGAAGATTTAAGCTCTAGATTTCACTCTTCCATTGATCATACATGTGATCTTGGACAAATTATTCAGCTTTACTATTCCTCACTTTCTTCTTCTTCCAATGGGGACAACACCATAATACTTACTTCAGCTAACTCTCAGAGTTCTTGTTGAAATCAAATTTTAAAAAATACATGGAGTGTCACTTAGACAAATAAAAAGTGCTGTGCAAACTATGGGCTTAATATTGCTCATAATGAGGATAGATGACAGTGTAGCACTTACTACCAAAAAACAAACGCAAAAATAAAACTCTACTGGGCCAATAAAAATGATAGATTAAATGTATGAATACTTATAAAAATTTAAAAAATATATGGGTTAATAGAACAGAAAATAGACTATTTAAATAACCCACCATCAAGGAAAAGAAACTGAACAAGTCATAAATTAATTCTCAAAGAGAAGAAAGGGGAAGTTAAAGGACCAAAAGAATTTACAAGTGAATTGCACCATTCAAAAAAATTGTATTATTGTATAAGCTATTTGCAAAAATAAGAATATGGTCTTGATACCTAAACCAGAGAATGAAGAGAAAGAAAAATATAGACCAATGTCCCCAATGAATATAGATGCAAAAATATTGAATAAACTATTAGCAAAAAGATTATAGCAATTTATTAGAAAATTTACTATGACTAGGTTGAATTAATACCAGGAATGCAAAGTTGGTTTAATGTAAAATATAATTGATCATATTGATAACTAAAACAATAAAGTCATATAGTTATATCAATTAATTCTGAAAAAAGGGTTTTAGTAAAAGTTAATACCTTATTCTTTAAAAATCATTGAAAACAGGAATAAATGCATCATTTCTTAATAAGATAAATAGTATCTATCTAAATTCAAAAGCCTAACTTTATATACATATTATGAAAAAAGGTCAAAGGTAAAAAAAAAAAGACTTACATTATCACCATTATTATTTGATATAGTTCTAACAATTGATAGTTATAACAAAAGGAAAAGAAAAAGAAATTGAGTGAATACACATAGACAAAATGGAAATAAAACTTTTACTGTTTTCATATGACATGATAGCCTATTTAGAGAGTCTATAGAAAAAATAATTAAAACAATCACATCACTAAATTTTCAGGATGTAAATAAATTCAGATAAATCATCATAGTTCTTTATATTGCCAACAAGACATAGAAGAAAGAGAGAAATAGAAATTCTGTTTAAAATAACTCTAAAACATATCAAGCACTGAGAGTCTATGTACCAAGACACTCACTGGAACTACATGAATTAAAATGCTCCTTACACAAGTAAAGATAGACCTAAATAATGAGTGAGATGTTCACTGATCATGAATTGGCTGAGCCAACATAATAAAAGCCTACAATAATAACAATAAAATTTAAAAACTACCGTATTATTCAATGTCATGTTAAACTACCAAAGAATTACATTACGGCATTAGAAAAAAATAATAAAGTAATTCATTTAGAGGACTAAAGGTCTAAACTATTAACTAGATGGAAAACTTTGGAGCAAATCTCTTTGATAAAAGTTTCATATTCAAGACATGTAAGGAGTTGATTCAGATATGTACGAACAAAAGACACTCCCCAATACATAAAGGATATGAGTAGGTAAATCTCGAAAGAAGAAAGCAAAGTTATTAACAACCACGCGAAAAAAAATGCTCCAAATCACTTAAAATAAGAAAAATGCAAATCAAAATAACTGAAGCTCTCCCTCATGTTATATTGACAAAGAAGATGAAAATAGAAAATGGCAATTGTTGAAGAGGTTGTGGGATAACTGATATAAGAATGCACCGTTGATGGAACTGTGAATTGGTTTAGCTACTCCGGAAAGAAATTTCAACTATGTCCCAAATGTCGGTAAACTATGCACATATTCTGACTCAGCAATATAATTAGGGGGCCAATGTTGCAAATAGATGAAAGGAAGTAGTAAAGAGCTACATGTACTAAGAAAATTTATAAGATCTTTTTGTTATGGCAAACAACTGGAAAATAAAGGAATACCCATAAATGGAGGGATGGCTGCACAAATTATGGCACATGAATGTAATAGAATACTATTTAACCATAATAAATGATGAAAGGGATGATTCCAGGGAAACATGACAAGATTTATATGAATCGATGCAGAGTAAAATGAGCAGAACCAGTAAAACTCTATATAATAACAACATTATAAAGAAAAACAACTTTGCAAGTCTTAGGTGCTTTCATCAATCCATGACCAATAAGGATTCCAGAGGATCAATAATGAAGCATTCTGCTGACCTCCTGATAGAAAGGACATGAACTCAGGGTAAAATGACAAATGAAGGAACTTATTTTCCTCAAAAGTACAAATTTGTTATAAGGAGGTTTGGTTTTCTTTGTGGGGGAGGGGAGAGGAAAGAAGAAGGTGAAAAAAAGAGGAACTACCAAAAAGATTGTCAAGAAAAAGAAAGGAAGCATATCTGATGTAAAGAAGGGAACACAAGGAAGACCAAGAGGAAACAAAGATAAACAGGACACTTTCAAAAGCTAAAAATTGAATTATTATATATTTAAAAGTAAAACCAAGCTACACATAAGAGATTCTCAGTTTCATATGTAATCCTCCTTTTTTGCTCTACTTTTTAGAAGAGAATGGCCTAATTTATTTGGTGTTTGATTCAGAATCAAATAAAATATAACAAAATAGTTATAATAACTAAGCTTAGACCCAAGGAAGAGAAGAAATGACGGATCGCACTGCTGCTTTGAAGAGGTAGGGGACTATGGGTATAAAATACTACTTATAATGTCAGACTTTTTTCACTATATTGGTTAGATTTACTGAACTATCTTTTTTCCTCTTTCCAAATTCTTTTTTATGAGGGATGATCTTGGGGAGGGGCCTGGAGAGGAAGGTTGGGGAAGCTAGAAGAGGTCCATTGGGAAATGTAGGTTAGATAAAAACAAAAGATATCAATAAATTTTTTTTTTAAAAATCACGGCCCACTTATAATGAGTTAGGAGTGATTTCAGGCTGAGACATCGTAGATTTTTAATAAGGTTCATCAAAGGCCACAGGGAAAAGAGTAAATCTTCTCCTGTATCCTCCCAATACTCTCATTTTGAGTAGCACATCTGTTCTTCTAGGTTCAACCCCTATCCTGGGGTTACTCATTTCCAGATTTCTTCTACAGTCCCTCCTCTATCCTACCACACAGGTGTGCATACCTCACTCAGTGCTGCACCTCAGTCCTGGGAGAGTTACATATCATTTGATATGCATATGAGGGAGCAAACACTGAAAATATGAATGAGGTTTTCTTTTTAAATTCAGAAATATTCCTAGATAACGAAACCTTATTGGAATAATAAAGAAAGGTGGAGATGATGGACAAGATAGAATAATGGAAAGAAATGTATTTTTAGTCTCATAGCCCTTACCTACCTGAGCTCCAGTCCCACATCACCAGCTACCAACTGAACCCACCCTACAGAAATATCAAATGCAGCATGCCCAAAGTAGAAATCATTATCTTCCTCCCCCAACCCACCCTTTTTACCCATCCCTTTTCCTTACTTCCCTTCTAGTCACCCAGATCCACAAACTCAAGGTCATTCTCAACTATTCACTTTCACTCTCCTTATCCGATCAGTGGCCAAATTTTATCTATTCTATCTCCACATCTCTCACATTCATCCCTTTGTCCACACCAAAACAGTCAGCCCCTAGTTAAAGCCCTCATCACCTCTTCTTAGGTTATAGCATAAATAATTTCCTTACCTCTAATCTCTCTAATACATACTCCACACAACTGCCAAAATGATATCCCTAAATTATGACCCTGCTAATGAAGCTTCAGGAACTGCCTATTACATCTCAGATAATATATAAACTTCTCAGCCAGGCATTTAAAGCCCTTCATATGTCCCAGCTACTGAACACTAAATTTAAAAAATTCTCCAAATCCCTCATAATTAGATAAAGGCAAATTGAAGGACCTCTGCTTTTAACTCATACCCATCAGATTAGCAAAAATGACAAATGAGGAATATGACAAATGTTTCAGGTTTGGGGGAAAAACAAGCACATAAATGATGACAGAACTGTGAATAGGTGCAGCGATCCTGGTATACCTTAAAATTCATTGCACTATCCATATCCACTGATCCACCAATACCAATAACCTCAACAAACTTTTTTTTAAAAGAGAGACTTCTGAATCACATAAACAACAAAATAGAGCAATAGACATTTTATCTGATCCACATGACCTGTCTAACCTCAGCAAAAGAGAAATTATGAGCCAAAGATAACATGACTTTAACTTTTTCCCTCATCTAGGACACCCAGAATCCAAAAGAAGGTTAAAAAATGAATTGACACCTACTCTGAGCTCACTCAGAACCCCCACATACCCACCTCTCATGTTTCCAGAAGCAAGACTGCATTAAACAGATGCAAAGATCTAACATATAGATTTGTAACAAAGCTAAACCCTACAATTTGGTCTTCTTTACCTCTTTACAGTGCCATGGAAATTCTATCTCCAGGATGAGAAAATTTGTTCAAGTCCTGACAGACAACCAGTGTGCCCAGCCAGCTCCATAGCAGACAACACCTTAGTACCAGTGCTGCAAAGCTCTGAATTGCCAGTGCAAAGGTGAATAATCTTATAACATCAGCATGACAGCTTTTTGAATTGCCACTGCTATGCCAGAAAACTGAGGAACAGGGGGAGTAGATAGGGCATCATATTGGGGGTTGGAGGGGGTAGAGTGGAGTGGGTAACACTCCACTAAGCCTGAGGGAAAGAGTACAGCATTGAGCTAGGGTCAATTCTAACCATCTAAAAGTCATTTGGAGCAGAATCTTATGCTGGTGAACAGTGAAATAACCAGCATGGCATGAGATTGAGTCACCTTGAGATCTGTTCCCCAAGTGCATCACCATCAGAGGAGATAGAGTCAGAAAGTGAGCAATAAGGTAAAAATGCAAAGGTGGAGGGGAAGGAGAGGCTGAAATTAAGAAAAATCTCAGGGTGAAGAAAACTCGGAGACCTTGAATAAAAGTAGATAAATCAATAGGGAAAAAATTACCAAGGTGAAATATGGTCTCCAAATCTAGTATATTATTTTAAGCATCCATAAATAAATAAATACTGCAAAATAAATGGAAATGATCCAACACTTGATGAAATAGAGGATGCCATGGAATGTGAGGAGAACATAGAACCTTAGTACACTGTTTCTGAGAGGTTCAAAAAAAATACAATTATGAGAGCAGGATTTATGGCTTGAATAGTAAAAACAAGAGTCAGAACAGAAAAAGTATGATAGGCAATGACAATTCTTATCAGAGAAACAAACAGACAAAAAACCCCAACAAATTAGGAATGTGAATATACAGAAGTGAAGGAAAATATAGAAGAAAAGAAGCAAAAACAAAAACTCTCAAAATATACTCATTATGCAAGCAAAACACTTTGATCTCAAAGGCATAAAGGTGAACCAAGAAACAGAGGTCTCCCAGAAGAACATGACAAGACAAAAACCTTAATGTTAATGCATAAAATAATAGAGCTGCCTAGAACTAACTGACCATGGAAAATGACATACCAATTCAAAGAATTCATAGATGACTTCCAGAAAAATAAAGGGCTGCAAACTCCAAGACACATAGGGGTAAAATTTAACAATTTAACAGTTCAGTTCAGAAACAAATTCTGCAAACAAGCAGGAGAAAAACCTTAAAATACAAAGAAAATTAAATTCTAGTAACACAAGACTATTCTAAACCCACCAGAAAATGTAGGAGGGAATGGAATAATGTGTTCCAAACAATGAAGATCAGAATACAACCCAAAATGACCTATACTGCAAATTTGAGTTTAACCATAAATGAAAAAGATGCACTTCAATAATAAAGAGACATTTGAAATATCTGCAGAAAAAAACAGAAATGGAGAGATTATTTGCTTCTCAAACATCACAGACAACAAAAATGCAAGTGGAGTGAATAAATGGAGTAACAACGACAATAATGGCAACAGAGTGACAGCAGAAACAAGTAAGAAACATCTTTCTAAATGCACACAGAGACAAGGACCAAGGCACTAACACAGTAGAGGTAACAGTGAAGAGGTGGACCTGGGGCATTATGGACAGAACCTAGCAACATTCTGCCTACAGGTGAATCAACTTTTGGGGGGGATTTGAGGGCATTACATTTACAATATGGGAGAGTACATGAAAGGGGTAGAAGGGAAAAGAGAGATAGAGAGGAATGTGCAATATATGTGGGTCAAATCAAAGGTGAGCAATGAAGGTAAGGTGATCTCTGTGGTCTCAGTAAGAGAAAAGTTTACATGAAAGTGGGTGAGGAGAAGGGAGCAAGGACTGAAAGGGGATGAAAGGAAAGAAACCTTACTTTGGTGGCAGGATGGGGTTCCACTGGCAAATGCTCCTATGGATGAAGAGAGATGATCAGTGAAAGGAGATATGGACCTGGTGCTGGATGTGGTCTAGGGGATTTGGTGCTTCGAAATTCCACTCGTCCTCCCTTGGGAAAGAACTCCTGAGGGCAACTGGCACCTGGAGAAGCAGGAGACCATGGATTCAGAGAGGAGATTTTGAGTTAAATGGGGGATAACCCAGTAACCTGGGAAGGTATAGATCAGTGGTGGGCTGCATAATCAGGGTTGTGGGGAAGACGGAACCTACTATAGAGCAGTGTCCTCTTTGACATGGGCAATAATTGACATTTTTCTGGAAGTGAGCCACAGTGGAATCCATGCAGCAAGCTCTACAAGGCAGTAATAGAAACTGCCTAGAGGGGAGAGCCTAGAATAGATACCTTGGAAGTTCTGATTACATGAGGAATACAAAGAAAGAAAGAGAATATAATTATATGGGTCATGAATCAGAGAGAATGAGGGTCTAGAGTAGAAATAAAGAGAGGATGGAGAGTAAAAAGACTGAGAGAAATCCTTTTTGGAAAGGGGCTCAAAAACTGAAATTTAAAAAATAAAACCAATTAACAGAACTAGTTGAAGGAGAGGAAAGGAAGGGGGAATATATTTGACTAATACTGATGGGGGAAAAAAAAGGAAGCATTATATAACCAGGTAAAAGCAGGAGATAAATAGAAACTAACAAGCAAAGCCCCCAAAGGAAAGAGGTAATAAATAAAAGGAAAGTATTGAGGTGAGGGGAAGAGAGGCAATGGGAATAGGGGCACCTTAAAAAAAAGATTAAGGTAAGTGACTGAAGGAGCATAACATTGTGTTTGCATCTGATGAAGAAAAAATAACTTTTTAAAAACCCTTTAGAAACAGATGAAGGAAAATCTAAAGCTAACTTAGAAGTTTAAATGTGAATGGATTTAACAATCCAATCAAACAAAAAAGAGTGATAAATTGTGTAACAAAATAAAATTCTACAATATGTTGCTTGTGAGAAATACATTTAGAAAACAAAGACAAGCACAAAATCCAAATATGGAGGGAAAATGATTATATACATATATATACATAATGAATTAAATATACATATATATGAATTTTATATATAATAAATTTAACATATATATATCCCTTTATATAAATATATATCTCAAATGAATGCAAATAAGCAGAAATTCCAATCATACTACCTGATAAAACAAAAACAAACTTTCAATTTATCTGAGCTACAAGAAGATATAGTAACACAACAATGTTAAGCAACTCGATTTTTTTTTTATCTTTTAGACAAGTCTAATGGAAAGATAAATAAAAGGAAATATATGGAACTGAACAAATTACTGGAGAAACTAGAGTTAAAGGATTTGGGTCATCTCCTAAATGGTAAGGCAGAAGAATATACATATTTTTGTGCACCACATGGAGCACAAAAATTAACCATGCACTAGGGCACAGATGTTGCAAAACAAATGTAAAAAGACAGAAATAGTTAATATGTCCTTTATAAATCATAATGCATTAAAAAGTCATCAATTCAATGACCACAGACAAAAGATACACATCCCAATGGAGACTTAACAATGAAATCCATAATAATAAGTGACTCAAAAGAACAAATCATAGAAACAACTAATAACTAATTAAAAGAAAATGATAATGATATAACTACATACCAAAATTTCTGGGATGCAGCTAATGCATGGAGGAAGGGAGGGAGGGGGGAGAGAAATCATTTCCATACAAACACACACAAAATACAAAAAGAGAAAATTAATGAGCTGAATATACTTTTTGGAAAATTGAAAGTCAACAAATAAATGAACCTAAAATAATCATAAAAGAGGACATATTGAAAACTAAAGAGGAAAATGATTCATTGGAAATAAAAGTAACATAGAACTGATAAAACTTAAAGCTGATTCTTTGAAAGGACTAATACAGTTGATAGTTGATTAGTTAATCTAATTAAAAAGAAGGCAGTAGAAAACCAAATCAGCAAAATAGGAAATGACCTAAGTTAAATTACAATATAACCAGAAGAAATAAAAAGAATAGCCAGAACGTATTATGCAAATAATATATGCTGACAAAACAAAATACACACAAAATCAAAAAAGAAATTGAGGGATGCCAGTCTGACATCCATCTGCTCATCATTTCTTATAGAACAATAATATTCCATTACAATCATATATCCCAACTTGTTTAGCCATTCCCCAATTGATGGGCAATACCTCAATTTCAAATTCTTTGCTACCACAAGAACTGCTATAAATACACTCTTGTACATAGCCAATGTGGGGATTTGTTTGGTTGAAATATAAACATTTGTTAAAGGGTTTTCCTTTTTTGTTTTATTTTCTTTTTAATTGTTCATTTGGAGGCAGGGGAAGTGGAAGGGAGATATAAGCTTAGAAAAAGTACCGTAAAATCAAATACTTCACAACCTGACTCCTGCCTACATTTCCTAATATATTATATGTTGCTCCCCTTCCTATGCTCTGTGAGTCATCAGACTGGCTTGTGATTATCCCTCACCCAACATTCCACTCTTTCTTTCTGTGTTTTTGCCATGACTATGCCTAGAATACTTTTCCATCGATTTTCTCCTCTCTACAAAGAGGAGACTTGATTAGGTGATCTCTAAGTCTCATACAGCTTTAACATTCTGTGATTCTTTGGGGAACATCCATAGCCTCTGAATCTTGGACTAAGAAAAACAGCCATTACAACTTTCAACTGCCTCTCCTTGTTCCTATCAAAGACAGAAGCCTGGTTTAAATGAAATCTTGAGATATCCTGGGTAAAGAAGGAGGGGTGATAAGTCTTAAAGAAGGAAATACCTCTTCCTCACATGTACCATAGAATTAATAGATGTTTCTTGAATTGAATTAACTGAAATAAAATTAAATGTATGTTTTTATTTTACTTTCCTTGGAAAATGGTGGAACTGTTTTTTATGAATCCCTAATGGATGATTCCATGACTGTTTTCTCTGTGCCTCCCTTATCATCTGGAAGGAGGAGACTGTATCCCCCATGTTCATCTTTTTACCTCCTTTATAGTCCTGTGCTAGGATAAAATTGGCACTTGAAATGTATGCTGGAATTGAATGCTTGCTTTAACTTCTTCCTGAATCTATTTCCTTATGATAAAAAGTCACCTAAATAAGAATTTTTGAGTTGCAAAAGGTCAAGCACCTAATTCTATAGAACAGAAAAGTGAGAACCAGAGGTACTAAGAAATTTACTTAAAACCTCATAGCTAGGTAGTGTCAGGACTAGTTTGAGAAGCTGGATCTTCTGCCCAACAGTATGGTTCTTAGCAGTTCCTATGTGGAGTCTCTTCCATTGTCCCATGGCATCTCAATCCTACACCTGCCTCTGCTAATTCTTCCCTAGTCAACGTGTAGTCTCCCCAGTAAGATGCAATCTTGCTAAAGGCAGGGACCAACTGTATCCTCTATTTCTTCTTTTAACCTCTGCTGTCCCAGAAGTTTGGGAATATCAAGCCAGACAGGTTAATAATGCAAAAGGCAATAGACTGTTATCATGGTACATTTTAACTCACACAAGAGAAGGACCAAAGTTTAACATGGGCTATCTGGGAGGGGTGAGGAAGAGGGGAGGACATGGATTCAGAAGTAGAGGGAAAGACAGAATGAGAAAAGCCACTGAACCTAGGGTACAAAAGTCTCTAGACCAAAGGAGAAAGAGGAAGAGGGAAGTCAGTGATGGTCCTGGGTTGCCCTTGGACTTATCATGTTCGCCTAGATGTTGCAGAAGATGGGTAGGGTCCTGAGATGCCCAAGTTAAGTTAATAAGATTTTATTAAGCTCTTATGTGCCAGGCAATGTGCTAAGCACTAGGGACACAAAGTAAAAAAAAGAGTTTCTATTATCAGTGAACTCAAATCTAATAGGGAAGACAATATGCAAACAACTATGACCAAAAAGGACATACACAGTAGATATACACCTTGGAGAAGGAAGGCACTAGCATTCTAGATCCAGGGCAGTCTGGAAAAGCATCTCTTAAAAGATGAGATTTTACCTGGGACATTGAGGAAGCCAAGGGAGTGAGTAGATAGATGAGTAAGGAGAGTGTTCTAAGCATGAAAGAGAGCCAGCGAAAATATCTAGATCTGGGAGATATTTGAGGAGCAGCAAAGAAGTCAGTGATACTGGATTGCAGAATCTGAAGGGTGAATAAGGTGTAAGATAGGAGGGAACCAGATTTTGAAGGGCTTTGAATTCTAAAAATCTATTTTATTATTTGATCCTGGAAGTGACAGAGAGTCACTAGAGTTTATTGAATAGGGGGAATGATATGGTCTGACCTATGATTTGGGAAGACCAGTTCTGTAGCGGAGTGGAGGATGGACTAAAGAAGGAAGAGATTAAGGCAGGGAGACCAACCAGCAAGTGCTAAGGACCTGAAGCACATCAGAGAAATTTAATGATGCAGCTGGAGGTCATTGGTTTTGAGTGGTTCTGCCTCAGGCTCACCTGATTGGTTTTCTATCTCTTGACTTCAAAATGAAGGAGACACTAGAGACTTATTGGAGAGGCCCATCTACATTAGTACAAAGAGTGGAAGTTTTCAGAAAATGGCAGGGTAGGAAAGAGGAAAGCAGAAAGAGGAGTGGGTGTAAAATGGAAGCAACTTCTGGTCTGTGAACCGTGAGGGTCTAAGACAAGAAAGAGAGGAAGGAAGGAAGGAAGGAAGGAAGGAAGGAAGGAAGGAAGGAAGGAAGGAAGGAAGGAAGGAAGGAAGGAAGGAAGGAAGAATTCTCTAGATTATCACTCTTATTCTTTGAATTGTCTCAGAAGCAGTGGGAATAGTCTGCACTGCATCATCCATATTCCTTCATCCATTGTGGCCAAAGGTACAAAGTAGAAAGGCAGCAGGTAGAGGCTTAAAAGTGCTGCTAGAGCTAAGAGACAGAGCTCTCCTCTGTTCTGAACTATATGCTCTATTTTGGAACCTAATCCCTGGTTCAAATGACCCCAGGCTTTCTGGTAAAATTGTTCAAATATACCCCACCACAGGGTGCCTGAGAGAGAAATGGGATGGTAGAGCCCCTGGGACATTCAGGCATGCTTCCAAAGTGTGTTTCTAAGCCCTGCCCAGTCATTTTTTTTATTAGAATTAGAAAGCTGTTCCCATAAGAACACAATGGGAGGAAGCCCCCAAAGCAGGTTAAGAGGCAGGGGAAAGTCAATCTTGGATTAAGTATTTGTCACAATCCACAAATGAATACTTGGGAGTTGACCTACTTTATTTTAAAATGTAGATGCCTTATTTCCTGAGGCAGCAAGGCTCACAGGGTTAGAGGAGAGGCAGAGGTCTGTTCTGAAAAGAATTTTTTTAAGTGTCATAGAAAGACAAGTGAGTGGGAAAGAAGTGCATCATGGAGAGGGGTTACTCAATCTTTTCTAGCCCTGAATGGTCCTCTCTTTTTTAGGTCTTATTAGCCACCAACCTTCCTCTCCAATTATTCCTACTTCAGCTCAACTCAAGTATTTATTAAGCATCTACTATATACAAGGTCCTGTGCTCAGCACCTGAGATACAACAACAAAAATGAGATAATACCTGCCCAAGGAGCTTACATTCTATTCTAACAGCACCCTCGTTCCATTGGATGTTCTACAACTGGTGCCATTGTGCTTTTCATATTACTCTTTTCCATTATACGCTCCGAACACTTCAACCAAACTCTAACACTCTCATACTCCTGAACACACATTGCACATGCCTTCCTCTGTACTTTTGTTCACGCCATCGCCCCCATCCCCATCTTTGTCTCTTGAATTCCTATCTGTTAAAGCCTGTCTCACACACAGTCTCTTCCATCATGTCTTCCATAATTTCCACATAATAGGTTTGCCAACAACCTCAGTTGCCATGACACTATTTCACATGGCACTGATGCCCTTATCATAAATTTTATAATAATTTGTGCTTGTCTTAGTTCCTTACTAAACAGAAAAAGCTTGGTGAGGGCTGAGCCAATATATTAATTAATATGGGGCTGGTCAATAGGAACCCAGTTCTTCAAACATTTGCAGTCCTTTCTGCCTGGCACCACAAAACCCAGCACCAAAGGAAAGAAGACACAAGCAGAACATGGTTTAGACACAGACTTGTCTAGAAAGCCAGGTGCTTTCAGGCTGATCCAGGAAGAGAAAGATGATCCTCTCCCCCACCACCACCACTGACCCTCTAGAACTCAGAGATTAGATGCTTTTATAACTAGTGGAAAGCAGGATGGAAAAGGAAAGATTTGACTTGTTTGTACCTTTGGCATGAATGGCCAGTTCCAACTTAACATTATATTTAAAGGTTTTTTTCTTTACCACACAGTAAGCAGACAAGGAGACTGTAAGAGAATACTTGTATATGCCCTGAAGCATAGGGAAATATCCTCTATTGTACATATTTGGAAGCAGCTGCCCCAAGCATTAGCTCTCAGCATTTAATTTTATTCATATAATAGAACTTTGCTATAAAGCATTATTCACTCAGTTCACTCAGGAAGTGGTTGATTATGGAAGTTCCTGATCAACTTGAAGAATTCATATGGAGGTGAATTCTGCTTTGTACTCTTTAGAGGAATTCGGGGGGGTGGTGGAGCCAATGGATGAGTGAGAGCAACTACTCACCTAAGCTCTAAAACAAACTCCTTCAGATACCTCTAAAAAGAGAATCTGAACAGATTTTGGAGGGGGAAAATCCAATAGGAGACAGACTGTGGCAGATTTCCAGACCAGAACAGACTGAAAGGTCAATGGAAAGGATCTGTTGCACAAGGCTGGAGGAGACACAGTGCACAGGCTGTGCCAGAGCAGATCCCACCATAGCAAAACCAAGCAGGAAGCCCCAGGCAATTTGAAGCAGCAGCAGCACTATGGAATCTCAAACATATCAGCCCATATCCAGCAGAACTGAGCAAGAGAGAACCACAGAATCCCAGGTAAATGCAGCAGCTACTCCTAAAACTATCAGTCCACAGATTATATGTCTGTAACTTCTGGGAGCCAAGATAGTGAAGTTATCAGTAAATGATCTGCCCCTCCTCTTGTCGACCTCGAAAAACTCAGAGAACACTTCCCCAGAAAAAATCCTGGAACAGTGGGATCAGCCAAAGAGATAAACAGTCTCTTAGCCTGTGAGGTTAGGAAAATCACAAATGGGGCCCCTCTTGCTATGGCTGAAGGGGACCAGGGCAGAACCAAAGATGTCCCAGACAGCCCCACCTCAGAGAACCAGGAGGAGATCCCTAGGGGAGTGGAGCCTGTAATCTTCAATACCAGGACCTCTCAGCACAGCCAGGGGAATAGGGAAGACACTAGTGCAAATGGGGTTCATCAATCACTGAGCCTGCCTGTGCTCAGGAGAGGAGACCTCCTGTGGCCAGATCACCCCTTCCCCCACACTTAATGCAGTTAACTCCAGGGTAACTCTGGGAAAACTCAGAAAGGCTTCACCTGGCCTCTGCTTTGGCACATTAGCCAGTTCAGTACCAGGTAAGCTACAGCATAGTAGCTTCTAGCTGAAAGAACCAGAAGCCATAATACACAAAACCTCAAACTCTAAGCACAAGAACCATGGGACAGAGCCCCTTGTATCCCAGAAGCAGAAATCCACTTTAAAATCCAGGAAAAGGGTGATCATAATGAGAAAGAAGCAAACCGGAAAAGACCATAGAATCTTTCTATGGGGATAAGGACCAAAAATACCAAAGAGGTCAGCATTAAGACTGTACTCTTATCTGAAACTTCAGAAGGAAGTATGAACTAGTCTTAAGCCCAAAGAGCATTCTTGGAAGACCTCAAGAAGCATTTTAAAAGCCAAATTAGAGAAGTAGAAGAAAAACTGGCCAATGATTTTAAAAATATGAAAAAAGAAATCACAGAAGAACTAAAAAGGAAAATTAGACTAATGGAAAAGGAAGCACAAAACCTAAAGGGGAAAATTAGACAAATGGAAAAGGAAGTACAAAAACTAACTGGAGAAAATAACTCCTTGAAAGGAACAATTGGACAGATGGAAAAAGAGATGCAAAAATTAACTGAAGAAAATAATTTGATAAAATTTATAATTGGGCAAGTAGAAGCTAATGACTCTATGAGACATCAAGAGTTAATCAAATAGAATCTAAGGAATGAAAAGATAGGGGAAAATGTAAAATATCTAACTGGAAAAACAACTGACCTGGAAAATAGATCCAGGAGAGAAAAATCTAAGAATTATTGGTCTACTAGAAAGCTATGATGAACAAAAGAGCCTAGATAATATCTTCCAAGAAATTATCAAGGGAAACTGCCCAGAAGTCCTAGATCCAGAGGGCAAAATAGTCATTGAAAGAATCCACCATCACCTCCTGAGAGGGATCCCAAGCTAAAATCACCAAGGAATATCATTACCAAATTCCAGAACTATCAAGAGAAGGAGAAAATACTGCAGGCAGCCAGAAAGAAACAATTCAAATATTGAGGAGCTACAGTCAGGATCACAGAGGACCTTGCAGCTTCAGCATTAAAAGATCAGAGATACTGAAATGATATTCCATAAGGCAAAGGAGCTGGGACTACAAGCAAGGATCAATTACCCAGCAAAATTGAGCATAGTATTTCAGGCAAGGAAATAGACATTCAATTAAATAAGGGATTTCCAGATGTTCCTGATGGAAAGGCCAGAGCTTAATAGAAAATTTGATCTTTAAATACAAGTCTCAAGAGAGGCATAAAAAGCCATATTCCTAGGAAGAGTCTCCTTCTGGTAACTTCTCTACAGTCTTTGATGACCCTGTTTCTCATTGCCCTGAGAGCCCATACATTCCATTCAGACCAGAGAAGGAGGCAGCCAGCCTTCCAGCCAATTGGTTGGTTGGGCAGTACCAAGACCAGCAGAGGTGTGAACTAGGCCACCTGCTGTTCAGTCAGCCCTCCTCCTGAAGCTGCACAAACAGAGGGGGTGTTCCAGGCCCACACCTGTGAGTCTTGATGTTGCTTTCCAACTAAAAGAGGAAGACAGCCCAGGAGCTCCCAGAAGAGGAGCTGGTGCTGACCTTCCATAGCCTGAACATGTGCCAGGGCCACTGTATCAGCATGACCGTCAAAGACAAGAAAGTGAAATATCTGGTACATTACCAAAGTGGGACTGGGGTCAGCCTAGTGGTTGTGACTGTCCCTCCCTCTGTGCCAAGCCCTGGAAGATCCACCCTTCCCATGGCTGGGGCTCAGCCTAGGAGTCTGAGTCAGTAGCAAGTAGTTCCAAGGCCAAGGACAGCACCAGCCAAACAGGCACCAGCACCAGCCAAACAGGCCCCAGCATCAACACCAGCAGAGCAGTACACCAGTACTTACCAGTACCAGCTGAGGTGGCCAGGGCCCCAGCAGCAGTACCAGCAGCAGCCCCCTAGGGGGTGCCAAGGTTCACAGGGTCACCATTTCCCAGGGAGTGGAGGGAGCCAGCACCAGTGGCCCACAATCCTCTGCTCCCAAAGAAGCCTCCAAAGAGCTGCTCAGTGACTGGGACTATGAGTGGATCCCCAAGAATTGAGTGCTCTGCTACTCTTGTGACCAGCTGAAGCAGGATAGTACAATGCTATTCAGTTGTCCACCAGAAAAGAACAGAAACAGTTTTTCTTCAAGGGCAGGCACTCCTTCACCTGTGGTGGTAGTGATAAAGGCAACCATGGCAACCCAGGTGAAGGTAGCACCTCTGGAATGATGCCACCACCACCCTTCAAATGAAGCTGCCCTGAAAAGGTCCAATGAGAGCCTGGATCATGGGGAGTGAGCTGCCAAGGTGATGCTGGGGATCCCAAACAGGATTCCACCACAGGCAGACTTGAAGTCCAGCTCAACCTGCCCAGCTCCCTGAGGTCTCTACTCATGCAAGATTGGGACATGGTTCAGGAAGAAGCTCTGCAACCTGTCAGTCAAGATAAGCATTGATGCCATCCTGTTTGAATATACTGCCTTCCCTCTGAACTGTCATACCAGCAATCAAAGGTATGCTATCTGGGGCCTGGTGGCTATGGTCAAGGAATACTTTAACATACTCCTAAGCACCTAGCTGCTTTATGATTTTGAGAAGTCAATATGATGAACTGGTGGCCAACTACTCATCAAGCCAAATGTACCAGCTCTATGGAGGTGTCCACCTATTGCACCTCTTTCAACAGTTGGGCCCTATGCTCATCTGCACTGCTGTGGATGACAGGAGCATGATTGTGCTGCTGAGCCATTTGCAAGATTTCCTAGATTATCAGGCCGATAACCCCTGTCTACTATTCATTGATGCCAGCAACTATAAGCCAGTCTCTGAGGAGTACCTGAAAGTAGCTGTGTAAAGGCATGGTGGTTTGGGCTCCTGCCACATGAGCATTTCCTGGAGTCAATATATTGGGTATATCAGCCCATATCTTGCTGAAATGATCTGTTCCTATAATGTGCTTTCGGGGGTTTGATGTTTATTTCTTTAAATTTTCTCTTAACTACTTCCATGGAGTAAGTTTCTTCTTCTCTTGCAGAACAGTGGCTAGTATTTGCAGCAATGGACATAGAGACTGGGATGCCAAGTGGGACCCTTCCTGCTTGCCTAGATGACCACATCACACACCATCTACTTTTGCATTCTGATGACTCCACACCTCAGCAGTTGGGATCTGTGTGACTGCTCAGGGACAGAAAACCTTGATGGAAGACTGTTAGTGCCAACAATATTATCAGTTTAACAGGGTTATCTGGGACTTGGGCTGGTTACCTGTTCCTTCTTGCAACATGACCATGCTTCTCTTCCAAGTGCTTTGTCTCTCTGTGCCCATTACTGAACTGTTCTGCTGTTTGCTATGTGGATTCCCATGCATAATTGAGTGATAAGAGAAAAACACTCATCTGAATTCAGGGATGTCTAGGAAAGTTCCTCCTTCAGAGGGCTTTCAAAAGTGTACAAAAATGTACTGACTTTGCTGCCCCTAAAAAGGTATACATTTTTGTGATGGTTCTATGCTTTTAAATCTCAGCACTTAGGACCTGTGTGAATGCTCAATGTCCAAAAACCTTGATTGATGATTGTTAGTGCCAAAGATACTGCCACTTTAACAGGGTTATCTGGTACATGGGATGATTACCTGCTCCTTCTTACAACTTGACTATGCTTCTCTTCCAAGTGTTTTATCTCTATGTGCCAATGACTGAACTGGTCTGGTATTTGCCATGTTGATTCCAACGCATAATTGGATGGTAAGAGAAAAACATTCATCCAAATTGAGGGATGTCTAGGAAAGCTCCTCCTTCAGAGGGCTTTTACAAATATAAATATATTGATTTTGTTGTAAAATTTTTTTAAAAAGGTACAAAGTTATCAGTTATCTCTTGGTGGATAGATTGAAGTCATAACTACAGATGAATTAGTTAATGTGAACTCTGAAAGGACTGATTGTAGAAGAAATCACTTTTCCCATTGATCTACAAATAGAAGCCCACAAACCCCTTTGGCTCTTCAACCATTGGTACTTCAAGAGACTTAGAATGGGAAAGAGGTCTTATAGGAAAGAGGTTCCCTCACTTAGGAGCCATTAACGGCTGGCTTTGGAAAAGTCATGTGGAAGTTACCTGCTCTAAACACATGGTAGCCATAAAGAAAGCAACCACATGCCATATACCTTGGAGATAATAGTAACCAGAATTGCAGTAGAGTGTCTAGTGTGTTCCTGAATCCAACCCCACAGAGACAACACACAACACTCTCAACCACAAAGTAGCTGCAGAGAGCTGTCTAGATGGTAAAAGCTCCTAGATCTCGGTTTTTCTTCTTTGATTTGTCCTTCTAACAACCCCAATTGGGTTCAACAATGCCAGAGTCAAGCCTTCTATACATGTAAAGAGAGTTTCTCATCAGAGATGGCCTCTCCAAAAGAAAAAAAGACCACATTGTGGCTCCCACAACTGAGAGAACATCAAAGAAATAAAGTCATAGGAAGAAGGCCCAAGGAGAACATCATGATAACATCACAAGAAGATAGCAATTCCCAGCAATTCCCAGTTTTCTTCCTTCAGGTAGTATATGAAGCATGAGTTACCCCTCAGCACATGAGTCTTTTCCATATTTCTATATCCCCTTGCCCATGAATTCTGGCCACATGTTCCTCTCTACACATCCCTTTCTATGTATATTCTCTAAGAAAGGTCAGTCTCCCCAGCAATGGATTACGTTTTTATGAAAGAGTGCACATCAAGTTTAGAAGAAATGATCTATTTCAACTTTTCTCACTATATTACTCCATTGAATGTTTTTTGCATTGAGCTCAGTTTTAATATTAGTTCATATGCCAACTGACCACGTGACTATAAGCAGATGACTTAACATCTCCGAATCTCAGATTGTTCATCTATAAAATAAGAATTATAAATCTTGTACTATCTACCTCACAAAGTTGTTATGAGGAGAATATTTAGTAAATTGTAAAATATCACATAGATAGGAGACAATACTGAAACAGTCCCACCTCTCAGAAGCTTTCATAGGGTGAACCCTGAGAATGGTATGCAGTGAGGCTCTAAGGAAGTCAGCATCATTTTATTTAGTACCGCCTTAATGACTCTACTATAAAATTATTTAAGCTCTTTTGTTCTTGTCCCAACCTAATCCAACCCACTCCCCTATCATCCCCATGTAGATATCAAGGGCAAGAATTAGCAGGGTGAGTCCTGAGTGAGGCCCAATCAGGGAACTATCACCTTTATGTGTTGTGGACTGGGGAGTGGACATTCCCCAAGGGCAGGAATAGTGTTTTTTGAACTCTCCTGTTGTTGAACAGTCATTTTTTAGTCATTTCAATCTCATCTTGACCCTCTTTGGGGTTTTCTTGGTAAAGGCAGTAGTTTGCCATATCCTTCTCCAGCTCATTTGACAAATGAGGAGCTAAGGCAAATAGGGTTAGGTGACTTGCCCAAGGTCTCACAGCTAATAAGTATCTCAGACAAGATTTGATTTCAGGAAGATGAGTCTTCCTGATTCTAGACCTGGCACCCTATCCACTGCGCCACCTAGCTGCCCCCTTTTGAGTCCTGCTCTTTAATTATAACCATGCTGGGCATTCAACTTGTATACAGTCAATCATTAAACAAGAATTTATTAAATGTTTACTATATGTCAGGCACTTTGTGAACCACCAGACATACAAAGAAAGACAAAAGGACTCTACTCACAGCAGTCTTTCAACCCACAGTGCAGATCAAGGGCCTGGCTTAGTTGGACTCTTCCACAGGCCATTCAAGGGTTAAGGGAAATTAAATTACTTCATTTCCCTGAAGTAACTGTCCTCAAGGAACTAACAAGCCAATGGAAGGACTGGACAAAAACACAAATAAGGGTAATAGAGAATATAATAGGGTATCATAGTGAAATAGAAAAGTCAGTAAGTATTTATTAAGTGCCTACTGTATGCCAGGTACTTTGTTAAGCTTTGACGACATGAAAAGAAGCAAAAGACAGTCTCTGCCCTCAAGGAGCTCCCAATCTAATGGGGGAGACAACAAGCAAAAGAGTATAAACATGCTAAGTACAGGATAAGTAGGAAAAGGTATCAGATTTGGAATCAAAGAAGATGGGCTTAAATCTCATTCCTACCACCTACTCTTTATGTGACCATGGATAATCTCTCTGGGCCTCAGTTTCCTCATTACTAAAAATGGAAGGACTATTTGGAATAGATAATGACTACACATCCCTCCAGTTCTAAATCCCATAAACTGAAGTATAAAATGCTTTAAGAGACTTGAGACTTGTAAGGCCCAAGTATAATAAATGACTACCCAGTAGAGGCAGAGATGGGATTTGAAGCTAGCCTCCAAGTCTAGTGTTCTTTTCACTGAACAGCCCTAATTCAAAGAAATTTCCATGTTGCCAAAGAAGTAACATGAAGTCTGGTTCTTGAAAGGATGGAACACCTTTCAATTGGAAAAGGACATTCCAGGCATGTAGGACTGCATGTGCAAAACTGTGGAATAAGAATCAGACTGAACAAATTCAGGGAATAGGGATCAGTCTACGTAGTTGTTTTTTCCCCTTAGTTCTTCTACACCCTTCCACACCTTTTAATGATGTTTCTTTCTTTCTACTCAAATACCCACCACTCTTCATACATTTTCTGTATCAAAACCTGCACTCTAGAAAGGATTTGAAAAGCAGCCACACTAAAATGTAAATGACTCATGAGAGTAATAAAGTTCTACTCTTTCCCATGAGGTATTTTTAAGAAATCAAAGCCCTTTAGTGAAGAGGAACAAAGTACCACCAGTGGTAGAGAGTCCAATTGCACCATTAAGGTGACCATTTCTACATGTGAGAAGTGTTGCTGTTCACCCTTCATTTTCAAAGACCAACATTTGAATTGGATTTAAGAGAGGCTGGAGTTGTGCAAATCATCAGGCTCACTCTCTTTGCCAGAATCATCAATGTCCAGTGGCAAAACAAAAATCAAAACAGCTGGTGATAGCCCAGGATGCAATGGATGACCTTGACATCTTTGAGGTCTGACCAAGTCCTCTATAGAGCCCACTTCAGCTACCTTCATAGCTATTGGAACAAATTGTTCTTATCTGCTCATTCCTCCAGGAGAAGTCTTCACTTGTTTGGGGAGACATCACCCTAATTCACTGTCAAGTTTGAGGCCTGTCAGTTTTAGCACTTCTGCTGAAATGATTTTATTGTGATGTAGCTGCTGCACATGCTACAGCTTCTTGGAGTCACAGGTGAAAGCTGTGTGTGTGTTCATCCTTCATTGCCAAAGAAGACCATGCCATCAGAGAAATGATGACATGACTTGCACTTGACTTTGTTTTGAGTGACGGAGGGCTGTGCAGGTCATCAGCTTCACTTCTCCTCCAGAGCCATCTGAATCCAGTGACCAGATATTCATCAGGATGACTGGAGGTGACCCAGGATGAGGCAGTTGGGGTTAAGTGACTTGCCCAAGGTTACACAGCCAGCGAGTATCAAGTGTCTGAGGTGAGATTTGAACTCAGTTCCTTCTGACTCCTGCACTGGTGCTCTATCCACTGCACCATCTAGCTGCCTCAACAGGTGAGAGCTAGGTAATAGGTGGACACCAAAGGTGGATGAGCAGTCCTGGAAAGAGATCAGCAAGCCCTCACACTTCGCTGAACACTCTATATACCAGAGAGAATCTAAAGGAAATGTTTTTCTTTTTCGTCAGACCTGTTGTTTCACTGGTAATGGAAACTCTCAGGAAGGAAACCTCCCCCACCTATGCAGATATTTCCTGCTCTGAAACTTTTTGATTGAAGAGCTTCCTAAGGCACTGAGCTAGGTGCCCAAGGTCACATAGTCAGCTAGTGTCAGAGGCAGGCCTGGAACCCAGGTGTTCCTGACTCTGTGATGGGCTTTATCTCTCTCCTAAGCCAGGCTATGAAAGAACATGGGAAAGACATGGGGTTTCTCACAAAACTAAGACTTAAAGTCAGATTCATTCCCTTCATCTCCTTACTTGGATGGAAATAGATTTAGTCCTTATTATATTTGCCCTTTCCCCAGAACCACCATACTGCCTCTCAGCTCCCAGATTTCTCTTTCCTCAGTCTTACCTTTGAGTTCTAGGAAATGGGCAGAGCATACCCACCAAGAAGTCATGATCACTATCAAGCACACTTGGTGGTTGCTTGTTCCCAGCCACAGACTGAACTAGTAACAGAATTACTCTGCTGCTTTGCTGCCCCAGGATCTCAAAGACTGCCAAGAAAACCTAGTTGTTCCTAAGGCAGTCTTCTGAACACTTCTGAACACTTAAGAATATCTATGGAATTTTTTAAGGAGTTAAATGTTCTTCCTCATTATCATTCCTTATTTTTACCTTTTGGGCTTTGAGGGAGGAAGGAACTGTTAAGGAGCACAAAGAAGGAAGTTGGGGAGCAAAAGAAAAGACTTCTTACTCCACCTCATTATCAAAGTAAATCTTTGGAACTCACTAGCCCCAGGATTGACCTTCAGGTTCAAAATAGAAATCGTTTCTCAAAAAGGGTTCTCTCAATTTGTAATGACAGATCCACAATAAAGTATGAAGAGATGTTCATGGTCTTTGTGGCTGATATCAGAATAAATATGCATGGTCTCCCATAAACCATAGAAAGAATTTTAGATGGGCCATGGAGCCTCACCCAAGCAACATTTCTAAATAGTCTTTTCAAGGTGAGGGACTCTTACATAGGACATAGTGATCATATGATACAGTGAAAAAAAGAGAAGAGCACTGGCTCTAGAGATGGAGGATATGGGTTCAAAATAAAAACTATAGCTCTAGAGAAAGAAGAGATGGCCAAATCCTGCTCCTGGTTACCAAATTTCAAAAGAAATTAACTTACTAATTAGTGACTTTAAGCAAGTAACTTAATCTTACTAAGTTCCCTCATTTCTTCCTCAGTTTCCTCATTTGTAAAATAAGGAGATTGAATTTCATGATCTCTGAAGTCCCTTCCACTTACAGATATATGATCGAATGAATTGTCAAAAGAGCAACTTACCCAGGTTCCTGATTTTTTTTTAAAGGAAGAAAAGTATCCGGAAAGTTCTGGACACTTTTCAGTGACCTGGCATAATGAGAAGTGGGAATTCTAGGATTCTGTTTTCTCATTTGAAAAATGAGAAACATGATTTAGAGAGACTTTTAATCTTTTTGTGTCATGGACCTCTTTCAGAATCTGGTGAAACCTATGGACCTCTTCTCAGAATAATGTTCTGAGATTTTTTTGTTAATTGGTTGGTTTTAAATTTCAGATTTGAGGGAAATACTTTCAATTAGAATAAGGAAAAAGCTCCATTCTTTCAATTACATGTGAATGAAAATAAAGATATAGTTCTTTCTCATCCAAGTTCATGGACCCCATCTGCCCCAAACTCTATCACTGACTGGAAAGAGTGTATGAACCCCAGGTTAAGAACTTCTGGTTGAGAAGGTCATCAACGGAAGTGTAAGTGGAGGTCAGAATGTACCACTGTCCTTTGTACATAGTAGGCTCCTAAAAATGCTGGAGAACAAAGGACTCAGAGGAGATATGATCATTTTCTTCAAATGCTTAAGAAATGTTTAGGAGGTACTTGGTTTATTCTCCTTAGCTATAGAAAGCAGAACTAGGCCGAAGCTCCAGGGAAGCAAATTCTGTCTCAACTTTAAGGAAGAACCAACTCACAATTAGATTTCTTCAACAAAGGAATGGAATATCGCTCAGGCCCTGACTTTTCTGTCACTGAAGGTATGTAAATAAAGCCAAGGTGACCCCTTTTCAGGAAGGTTGTAGAGGAAAAGCATCCCCCTGGTTCTTGTTTTAGCTAGATGCCCCCAAACATCCCTTCCCAAACTAGGAGTCTATGAATAGACCTAGTCTATTTTGGCAAGGATCTCTCTGTTCTCCTTGCCCCTTTAATCCTCACTGTTCCATTTCAATAGTTTTTCTGAATGATGGTCATTCCCAGGCAGGGCATCCCAAAGAGGTTCTTGGGCTGCCATGAGGCACACAGTGGGCTTTGGCATCCAGTCTCCCCTGTGAGAGGAACAGGCCAGCAGGCATAACAGTTAGAAGCTGGAGGGAGGAAGCAAAGTCTGGGTTTTGCATTCTGGCCAGGAATGAGTAAGCTGGATGGAGCAGCCTAGGGCTAATTGCCATGTGCTCAAGTGAAGTTAATAAAGTTGCATCCTAATATTCTCCTAGGTCTCCTGGGTTTCCATTTCCCAAAGGGGCCTGGCATCAAGAATGTACTTTGTTCATTTATTTTGGCAAGTTTAGCTCTTTATGCTTCAGACTGCACTTCCTAGCCTGTTTTGCAAGCTTAATAAAGTGTTAGTAATGAGGCTTCCCTTCAGCTGCGGCTGTGTAAACGCGACTGAGAAATGGGGCAAAAGTGACAGGTTTTTGGTTTTTTTTTTTAGAATTATTGTGTTTGCAAAAGAGAAAAGTAAGAATTAATGAGATTCTATTACCCTTGGAGAGACACCACCCCTCTACCCAAGAATGGACTGATAGCACACCCCTCCATCTTGGGTTGCATGTGTACATGTAAGTATATGTACATGCATATTCATGCACATGCCTGTGTTTGCATGTGCATACACACACAAGATGGTAAAAATCTACATCTCGTTAGTCATCTAAGAGCTTAGATCCCCACTGACTTAACATTTATATTATATATCATTTATGTTATAATCATTTATTGAACTCCTAAAATGCCCAGTGCTAGACACTTTAGATTTACAAGGCAATCTCACCAGAGAAGAATGGAAAAATTAGAGTAGGGTATGGGGCAGCACAAGCTAACAAGAGTTAGATTTTGTTACAGTCTGGCACTGCTCCTCAAAATCAATCCACCAGTCAATAAACAAGCCTTTATTAACTACTTACTGGGTACCAAGCATTAGAGATACAAAGCCAAATGTCAAGTCACTTAACTTCCCTAAGCCTCAGTTCCTTCATATGTAAAAACACAGAGAATAATACTTATGCTGTCAACTTCACATAGTTTTATGGGAATGACATTTTGTTAAGCTTATAGAGTTGTGAAATAAGTTGGTGCCAGGTGGTACAATGGATGCTAGACCTGGAATCAAGAAGAGCTAAGTTCAAATCCTGACTCAAACATTTACTACCTGTAGGATTCTGGGCTAATCTCTCAACCACTATCTGCCTCAGTTTTCTCAAATAGGCATTTATTATTACTATTTTTAGTGTTATTATATTACCTTCAGTCATATTTCCACTTACTGGTCACAAGGCAAGAATCTCATGTTTTGGGTATCAGCTGCTACATTAATGCTTACAGACAGTCTAAAAAGCATGATTCAGAGCACATTCTTCCCCTCCTCCAATACTCTTAAACCAATGCTGTAGAAATGGGATGAGGGGGTGGAGAAACAAGGGAGAAGGGTAACAAAATCCTAAGAGTCATTTCATTTTGTTTTTTCAGTTGCTGAGTTAACATGGCTGAATAAACCCATTGCCGGATGACTGCTGACTAGCCACAAGCCTCTTAGTACTTAGCTACACTGGTCCTAGAAAAGTAGACATGGTCTATTGCTGGGACAGTACCCACGTGGAGATCAAAGGACCACCCAAGGATTGAGGTCCAAGATCCCATTACAAGGGAAGAGTACTATGGTCTGGGGTTAATGACAGCAGATTCCCAAGAGAAGGTACGTCCTAGAGTTTAACCTTGAAGGAAGCATAGGTCTGGATTGGCAGCAGGGCAAAGGAGGAGTTCCTGGGAATGGAGAGGAAAACTTGAAAAGAATTGAGCTCATCAGTAAGAGCAAGATAAAGGCTTCAAGGCCATAAAGAAGAAGCCTTTAAACTCATTATGGGGCTGGAAAGGGGGAACACTAACTTTCTCAGCCATTAAATCCTCAGACACAGGTATGGCAGTGCTGTTCCTTGACATGAAGCTAAGAAAAGAAAGTGCTAAATTAATAGATGATGGTATTTACAGGCAAGAGTAAGCTTATGGAACTCATTAACCTAAAACAGGGGTTCTTAACCTGGGGCTCATGGACCCCAAGGGATATGGATAAATTCCAGTGGTCTGTGAACTTAGATGGGGAAAAAAAATACATCTTTATTTTCATTAGCCTCCAACTGAAATTTATCATTTCTTCCATTATGAATTTAGGCAACAAAACATGATTCTGAGAAGGGGTCCATGGATTTCATCAGATTGTCACAGGACTCTATGACACAAAAAAGGCTGTTCAAGTCAAGCATTATAGAGGCTAAAGAAGCCTGATAAATTTCTGAACAAGAGATCCATAAAGGATACTGCAAAGAGAATTAAAGGTATGTTCAATATATTTTTTGCCCCTTGGGAACAATATCCTGTAAGACAATTCCTAAAATCCTTCTCTTACAATCCCTTGATCCCATTTGACAGAATCCTGGGCTAGAGAGATCAGTCATGATCTTTTAGTCTTTCCTTCCTTCCTCTAGTCTTTTGCATCTGGCCTTTCCTCCCTAATCCCCACTGCCACCACTCTATTTAGGTCTTTATCATCTCAGCTATTCTCAGACTTTGTGCTCAGGAAAAGATTTGAAATTCATTCTTATTAAGGAATAAATCACTACTAACAGTAGTAAACTATGACAAGGAAAGGAGTAGAAGAATCAATTAGGAAAGGAATGAAAGAAAGGAATGAAGAAAAGGAATTAAATGTTATGGCTGAGTCATTTAAGTCACACATGACTCTTCCTGACCTCATTTGGGGTTTTCTTGACAGAGATTCTGAAGGGACTCACCATTTCCTTCTTCAGCTCATTTTACAGATGAGGAAACTGAGGTAAACAAAGTTAAATGACTTGCCTAGGGTCACACAACTAGTATCTGAGGCCATATTTGAATTCAGGAAGATGAGTTTTCTTGACTTCAGGTCTAGTATTCTCTCCACTGTGCCACCTAGCTATCCTAAGCATTTATTAAATTTGCTTAACCCCTGGAACTATGCTAGATACTTTACAAATATTATCTTATTTTGTCCTTATAACAATCCATCATTTTATAGATGAGGAATGAAGGAAAAGAATTAAATATTGTGGTTGAGTCATTTAAATCATACATGACTCTTTCTGACCTTTCTTGACAGAGATTCTGGAGGGGTTCACCATTTCCTTCTGCAGCTCATTCTATAGATGAGGAAACTGAGGCAAACAGGGTTAAGTGACTTGCTCAAGGTCACACAGCTAGTAAAGTGTCTGAGGTCTTATTTGAACACAGGTCTTTCTTTGTAGACCCAGTGCTCTGTGCACTATGGGGCCATCTAGCTGCCTGGGGAGGGAAAGAATGTTCACCTACCTGAAACGAGGACCCAGGTGACATTAGAAAGCATAAATGTGTAGTGGGCTCAGACAGTGTAGTTTCATGATCTCTTTAGGAGCATGTGAATAGGAAGGTGCTTGTGAGGTAGATGATGGTAATAATTCAGAGCTGGGGCTTGACAAGCTATGATAAACAATAGGACACAGAGGCAGAAGAATCAAGGGTTGAGGGTGATGTAGAATTGGGTTAGTTCACCAACAGAATAAGGTAAGGAGAGAAAAAGAGAATAATCAGTGAAGGAGTAATGATCTGATGAAGAATTGAGGGATGGAAGGAAAAGAGGTCACAATGAGCAAAAAGAACATGGTTAGGCTGAGAAGAGTTACATGAACTGATACAAAGTGAAGTAAGCAGAACCAGGAGAACATTGTACACAGTAATAGCAACACTGTGCAATGATCATCTGTGATTGATTTAGTTCTTCTCAGCAATACAATGATCCAAGATAATTCCAAAAGATTCCTGATGGAAAATGCCACCCACATCCAGAGAAAGAACTGATGAGTCTGAGTGTGTATTGAAGCATATATTTTGCTTTCTTTATTTTTTTGTAGGGGGGTGGGTGGTTTGTGTGCTTTTTTCTTTTGCAAACTGGATTTTTTTGTAAACTGTTTCTTCTGTCACAACATGACTATAATATGGCGATAGGTTTTACATTATTGCACATATATAACTCATATCAAATTGTTTACTGTCTTAAGGAAGGAGGAAGAAAATTTGGAACTCAAAATTGTATATAAAAAAGAATGTTAAAGATTTGTCTTTACATGTAGTTGGACAAAATAAAATACTATTAAAAGTTAAATTTTTTAAAAAGAATAGGGTTAGGGATCATGAGTCATAAGAAAATATGGAATGATAAAGGAATTCAGAAGTTCCTGAGCCTTGAAGTGGAACTCTTTTAGGTGAAGGCAAGGCCAAGGGAGTGACCAGCTCTGAGTACAGCTGAGGGCTAGAGGAGTGGGTCATGGGAAATGAGTGAGAAATTGGAAAGTTAGGGCACTTGACAGAGTATCAATATGTGTGTTGAAGTCCCTTAATATGAAGGCATAAGATGAGGAGAAAAGACTGTGAGTCATTGAGGAAGGAAGGAGAATATCATGGCCGTCTATAAATAGCCACTAGGTGCTGGATTGGATGATAATTTGAATAGCATGGGTACCAGGTAAAGTCCAAAATCCATAACCAGACATTTAAAACCCTCAATTATGTGATGCTAATTTATATTTTCATTTTTCCCACATATAAGCTCATATTCCCAAACATAAACTGTGTGAGCCATCCAGATCAGCCACTCACTGTTCCTTTAACATGTCTTGGATCTTCATTCCTTTGGACACTTCAAATGCCTTTCTCCTCCTTTTAATCTATCTGGATCTCCCTTATGCACCCTGCCTTGTATATTCCTAGTTCTCTTTTCATGTATAGGTACTTCATCTCCTCTATTAAATTATAAGATCCTCAAGGACAGAAAATGTCTCTTGTATTTCCTTTCATTATCCCCTTCTTCCAGTACCTAGCATATGCTTTTGTTCAGTAGATCCTACTTAATAGGTACAATTGAGTAGTGAAGATTTCAAACACTACCCCAAGAGGAATGGTGAGCTCACCTGGAAGTCATGGAATACCCACTTGACCTAAAAGACAGCAGGAGCTATAGTCAGGGAGATCTTGAACCCTCTGAATCTGTCACCTAAATACATGTGCTACCTACAGACCATTGGCAGAATCTACTTCAGAACAGGGGACAGTCCTGTTCCTATCCAGTACAAGAAGTAACTCTTTCTTCTACTTTGTTCTCAAAATGTTCTCTTTAATTATAATCCTAGTACCTGGTCAAAATCCTAGTAAAGAAGAGAAAACTAGGTAGTTTATTACCAACATTCAAGTTATTCAGCCAACTAGACAACCACTGAAATAAATTTCACAGCTTATTCATGGTAATATGTGCTCCTCCATTCTCATGTAACACTCGATCTCCTTGCTCAGTTCCCTGCTTCTAGCGCGAGAAAGTTTAGAGTTAAAGAAGATTTAGCAAATAGATTTTTTTTATAGAGCCAAAACTTTACCCATCCCTCCATTTCCAAACTACTGCCACCAACTGCCTTCAAAACAAAGCAAAATAAAAACTATAGCTCTAGAGAAGGAAGAGATGGCCAAATCCTGCTCCTGGTAACCAAATTGCAATATTCTGAGGTATGGAAGAGATAAGGTACAATGCCTGAGAAAGTCCATAAAGTTTTATATAAATTGGTTTTAGTCTGGTTCAAATTAGACAACCAAATTGGATTTCCAGATGTTTTATTTGAATCTATCTTAACTATAGGAAAAAGACTACTGGGAGGGTAAGTTGGTAATATGGTTATTTTAGGTTCTAAAGAGTGAGGCACAAAAGCCATATGGGCCTGATTAGAACATATTGGTCATAGTGTCCAAATAACTGTTTTCAAATGGGCTGTCTGGGGATGTAATAATGAAGGTGTGAAGAAATATTCTCTAGCCAAAGCAGGGACTATTAGGTGGGAGGAGCAGCATTTGGTCACACCACACCAAGCTCTAAGGGAGCGGAGCTCAGTCAAAAGAAAGAAATGTGTTTGGAAGGCATGAGAAAGAATTTTTTGACCACTATGGAGATAAAACATTGACATCTGGGGGAAGGAAGAGAGAGTTCAAGTCTCAATCCCTCAACCACTTTTAAAAGGGAACAAATAGCCATTTTCCCTAAATGATCTCCTCCCCTTGGTGTCAAAGACCTGGATGAGAAGCCATATTTCCAAGTTTTGTTCTCTGGCTTATTCAGAAGCAGCCAGCCTGTAGGTTGAGAGTTCTACAAATCTACAGTCAATAGTCCAGATAATGAGATGTTATGTTTGAAGAGATGAAGGAGATATGGGTAAGGGATCATTATGGCTTGTAGACTGGTTGGAGAAATACTTAGATCAGTCAAAATGTGTGTGTATGTGTGTATATATGTATTTATGTATGTATATGTATCTATGTATACATATATGTATGTATATGTATACATATATATATATATATATATGTAGGTAGGTATCTGGAAATTGCTGACAAGAACCCCATGATCCTGACACATTTCTAATGACTTGGGTCAATGGAATTTCCATGAAACTAGAAGCAAGATTTTATAGATATCATAATTACTCGATGGCAGCAAAGAGTAGCAAAGGCACAGACCTTGGATTTGGAAGCACCATTAAGCCATATGACTAGAGTACAACACGAAGGACATAATCAGAAAAAAGTAATGGCAGAGTAAAGAATTGAACTTGCAGTTAGGAAGGCCTAGGTTCAAATACCACTTCAGACCTAGCTAGTAAGCTATATAACCCTAGTCATGTCCATTAAAAAAAACAACTCTATCTCAGTTTCCCAATTTATATTTTTTTTAAAAAAAGAATATATTTAATATCCTCTAAAGTCCTTTCTGGCTCTAAATCTATGATCCAAACAATGGTTCCACTTAGGGGGAGTGGTTCAATTCTAGGTCAAGGGAAACCCATCATTGGTGCTCATGGGTAAGGGTGAGGAGAAAGCCTAGATTGAACCAAGTCCTAAAAGAATTCTGAGGGAGAAATATATTGGTCTTAATAGTCTTTCCTGGCAAGGCTGAAAGTACTATGTTCCAGGTACTATTATAAGCACTGCGAACAAAAAAAAGTAAAATATAGCTCCTGCTTTCAAAAAATTCGTGTTCTAATAGTAGAGACACATGGAAACAACTATATACAAACAAATTTAGATAGGATAAATTAGTCTTAGGAGGATGATACTAATGCTAAGGAGGACTGAGAAAGGTTTTTGTAGAATGATTGGCCTTCAGGTGAGATTTAAAGTAACCTAGGAGTGAGAGATGAGGAAAGAGTTCTAGGAACTGAGGAAAACCAGTGAAACCACTCAGAATCAGGATATGGATTGTTGTTTGTGAACAACACCAAGGAAGTCAGTGTCACTAGATCACTGAATAAATGGAAATTAAGGTTTAAAAAGACTGGAAAGACAGAAAGGTATCAAGTTAGAAAGGGGTCTATAAGTCAAACGGAAGATTTTTCTATTTTGTCCTAGAGGCATTAGGGAGCCATTGGAGTTTATTGAATGGTGGGGAGGGAGTTGCAGAGTGACATGGTCAGACCTGAGCTGTAGGAAGATTAATTTGATAACTGAGTGAAGGATAGACCAGAGTGAGGAGACACTTAAAGTAGGGAGACCAATCAGCAGGCTATTGTGATATGTTGCCCAGGTGTGAAGTGATGATCTGAACCAAGATGTTGACCATGTCGGAAGAAAGAAAGGTGTCATATGTGAAAGATGTTAGGAAGGTGAAATTTAGGAAGGCTTTGGCAATACATTGGATACAGTGAGAATGAGAGTGAATAAGGAATCAGGAATGACAACTAGGTTGGGAACCTGAGTGATTAGGAGGATGGTAGTGCCTGCAACCATAATATGGGAGTTGGAAAGAAGGGAGGGTTTATGAAGAGCTTCTGCTATATTAGATTAAAAAGATGGAATCTAGAGAAAAACAGTAATCATTGGCTAAATTCCCAAAGGCCCTTGACAGAAATATATTGCACTCCAAGATTTTACTCACCTTATAGGATTTAATGACTTTCAGTGGTCAACCCAAACCATGACTCTCTCAATACTACTGCTAGGTTTCATTTCTAAATTTGATGGCCAGAAGTTCCTTTGGACAGATTATGTGATTGCTTTGGAGAGGGCTGAACTTCTAAGAGAAGTAGCTGCCTGCCATAGGGTCACACCATTGCCTCCATCATAGTTGTTTGGTAAAATCTGATCCTGCCATTACGTTGGAGGTATACACTTGAACAACACATGTCAGGTTGATTTGTGAATACTCTAGGATGAGGTTAATTATGAATATATAATGTAAATGTTATATATAATATGTAATATATGATACATAATAAAATAATATATCATATTATCACAACATAATATATTGTAATATGTAATATACAACATATAATATCCCTCTTGCGTCTTTTTATTGGAGGGTAGCCAGGGACACCAATAGTAAGGAGAATTTGCTAATCAAATCTCTGGTAATAGCTAGCAAAGCCCCCAAATCATTAAAAGCACTTGATTTCAGAAATGTGCTGCCCAATCATAGTACTCACCTTCTGAGGATTCAGGGGCATCCTGCACAGGAAGAATATGCAAAATACCTGTTTGCAAGTTGGTTGTACAAATGCTGTTGACACAATCTAGAAGAAAGGATATAAATATAGGTGGTATATTGGCCAAAGCTACAAAATTTTAAAAAAAAATCATTCAGTTAGATTATTGTATCAATTAATCAATAAACACTTATTAAGCACCTGTGCTAAGTGCTAGGGATACAATAAAGAGGCAAGCAGACCCGACAGCAGACTACAGTCCAGGTGTGATGATGAAAACCTGCACCTGAGTGGTGGTAGTGTCAGAGCAGAAAAGGGGGCATATTTGAGGGATGTTACAAAGAAGAAACCAGTAGATCTTGGCAAGAGATTACATATTGAAGGTGAGAAATAGTAAGAAGTTGAAGATAACACCTAGGTTGTGAGCCTGAAGGACTGGGAAGATGGTATTGCCTTCTATAATAATAGGGAAGGCAAGAGGGGAAATGGTTTAGGGGGAATGAATTGCATTTTAGATATGTTTAGTTTAAGATGTCTCTTAGACCTCTAGTTCAAGATGTCTGAAAAGCAATTGGAGATGTGTGATTAGAAGTCAGTAAAGGGGTTGGGACAGTATGGGTAGATTTGAGAATCATCAGCATAGATATGGTAATTAAATTCATGGATGTTTATGAGATTACCAAGTGAGATGGCATAAAGGGAGAAGAAGAGGGTCCAGTATGGATCCCTATGGGACACATATGGTTAGAGGGCATGATCTGAGAGAGGATCCAGTAAAGGAGATAGAGGAGTGGTCAGACAGATAGGAGGAGAACTAGGAGACTGCTATCCTGAAAAACCTAGAGAGAAGAGAGTGTAAAGGAGGTGAGAGGGATCAACAGACTCTAAGGTTTCAGAGATTGGAGAGGAATGAGGATTGAGAAACGGCTATTGAATTTAGCAACTAAGATATAATTTCAACTTTAAAGAGAGCAGTTTAATTGGAATGATAAGGTTATAAGGTAATTTGTAAGGGGTTATGAGTAGAGTGAGAAGGGAGAAAGTAGAGGCATCTGTTATAAACAGCCTTTTCAAGGAGTTTAGCAACAAAGAATGGAAGAGATATAGGTGGATACTTAGCTGGGATAAAAGGAACAAGTGAGGGATTTTTTGAGGATAGAGGAAACATGGGCATATTTGTAGGCAATAGGAAATGAGCCACTAGACAGAGATGGAAAATAAATAATAAAGGATGAAAGAACATGTAGCCTTTTGGAAGATATGGGATAGAATGAGATCCCTTGAGCAGGTAGAGGTAGCCTTGGTAAGGAGTAAGGCCACCTCATAATGTGAGATAGGGGTGAAGGAAGAGATAGTAGAATAAGGCTACAGTAATATGAGTTGGGGAAAAGGGGAGAAGATGGACCTCAAAGTGAATGACCTCAATTTTTCTGTAAAATATGAAGTAAGTTTCTCAGTTGAAAGTGTAGAGGGAAGGGGATTGCTTGAGGAGAGATGAAAACATTTGAAAGGGCTGATGTGAAGAGTGGGAGAGTGAGTTGATAAGGCAGGTGTAGAAGGATTATTTAACAGCAATGAGAGTCCAGTTGAATTTGTGTAAAATAAGTTTATAATGGACAATGTCAGAATGGTTGCATTGATTTCCCTACCTTTGTTCAACAGTGTGTGTGTGTGTGTGTGTGTATGTGTGTGTGTGTGTGTGTGTGTGTGTGTGTGTGTGTGTAAAGGATAAAATACATTGAGGGGTAGGAGTGATCTAGGGCTGAGGATTGGCAAAGTATAATTAGCAAAAAAAAGAGAGATATAATGAGCAGGTGGACTTCAGAAAAACCTGGAAAAACTTATATGAGCTGATGCTGAGTGAAGCAGAACCAGGAGAACATCATACCCAGTAATAGCAACATTGGGAAATGACTAACTTTGACAGATTTATTTCTTCTTGGCAATGAAAGGATCTAAGACAATTGCAAAAGACTCATGATGGAAAATGCTGTCCACACCCAGAAAAAGAACTATGGAGTTTGAATGCAGATCGAAGCATCTCTTTCTCTCTCTCTCTCTCTCTCTCTCTCTCTCTCTCTCTCTCTCTCTCTCTCTCTCTCTCTATCTCTCTCTCTCTCTCTATCTCTTTGTTTCTTATTTCTCTTGATTTCTCCCATTGGTCCTAATTCTTTACAACAGGACTAAAGTGAAAACAGGTTTAATATGAATGTATATGTAGAACCTATATCAAATTACAAGCTGTCTTGAGGTAGAGGGAGAGGAGAGATGGGGAGAAAACTTTGAATTCAAAATCTTATGACAGTGAATTTGAAAACTAGAAATAAATTTTAAAAAATTAAAAAGAGAGTTAGGGATTCAAGAGAGGAGGACACTGTAGAGTTGAATTGATTCACCAAAGGATAAAGATGGAGAAAAGAAGAGAGAGTGGCTAGTGCAGAGCAGATAATCTGGGAAAGAATTAAAGGATTGAAGGTCATAGTGGAGATAAAAGGTAGAATTTTGTTAGGGAAGGCAGAGGGAGAGATGAAAAGCCAATGGAATATGGTTGGATAAGTGGATTTCAGAATTCTTGAATGTGGATGGGGTATATTTTGGGGTAATGGAAAGATAAATGGTATGATCATCTTTGCATGAGACTGAAGAGTATGTCATAGAAAGTGAATGAGTTGAAGAATGGAGTGGTTAGAGTATCGGAGGAGAGTCAGTTTGTACATTGAAGTCACCTAGTATATGGCGGGAATTAGGAAAGAAAGAAAAATTGTAAGCCATGTACCAAACTCATTGAGAAAGGAAGGAGATGATGTGGAGGTCTGTAGAAAAGAGCTACCAGGACTTTCACTGGGTGGTACAGATGAATAACATTAAGCTCAAAAGAGGAGAGATTACTGAGTGATAGAGGTGGGGGGAGAACCTGCAAATGGAGAGCAAATAGTATTCTAAACCCCCTGCCTCAGCCAGTGAGCCAAGGGAAATAAGTGAAGGTATGGCCAGTACATAAAAAAGGTGGCCAGGGAGTCTATGTCATCTCAAGGGAGTCAGGTTCACCAATAGCTGGTAAGTGGAAGGAGTGAGACACAAAAAATTTAGAATGAAGAGATATTTGTTGCCTATGGAACAAGAACTCCACAGGGCACAATAATAAATAATACAATGTAAGTCTGGGTGATATTTGATTGAAACTTCAGAGTGGGGAGGTTGAGGGGGATGGAAATAAGGAGTTGGATGGAGAGGGTGGGGAATGAGGTTTGGATGATGGCTTATAGCAGGGGCAGAAAGGAACCTGTGACCTTGAGGCCACATGTGATCCTCTAGATTCACAAGTTTGTACCTTTGACTAGATCCAAACTTCACAGAACAAATCCCTCTCAATAAAAGGATTTATTTTTATGAAGTTTGGATTCAGTCAAAGGGGCATACTTGAGGACCTAGAGGGCCATATGTAGCCTCTCAAGGCTAGAGGTTCCCCACCCCTGGCCTATAGGGATTCAGAATCATTGGCATACAAACGATGTGATCAAGTATGAAAATGAGTCCAACAGGACTCCATGAAGGTAGGGAGTATGTTTTATTTGTCTTTGTATTTTTCCCACTGTCTAGCACCACTCTTTGATCATTGTTGGTGCTCAAGAAATGTTCATTGACTCATTGATCTGAATTCAATCGAGTTTGTTAAATGTGTCATTCATTAAATTCTAGAACACTATTGGGGGTTACATAGGCTGAACATCATGACAGCTTAATAGAAACTTCCATATCTATGAGGGAAAGTCGTTTATTATTCCTCTGCCTCTCAGATCCAGACTAGATTACTATACTCACCCACCTACACTTTCTCCTCTTCCCTTTCCAACTACCCCATTCTCCCTCTCCTGACAAGTCTAAAATGCTGTAAACAGTGCTTGAGTGAAGCTGATACAAAACAATTGGGATGAAGAATGAGAAATAATAGATCTAGACCTTAAAGGAACTTGGTGCCATCACTTTTATCACAGGATCAAAATTATGGAACTGCAAAGGATCTTGGAGGGCATCTAAATCCAACCTCTTCATTTCACAGATGAGTAACTGAGTCCCAAAGAGGTTAATTGATTTGCCCAAAGTCACAGAAGGAGAAAGGGCAGAGCAGGGACTCAAACCTGGGTTTGAAATCTAACACTCTTTGCATTGCCTCATGGTGGAGAACACTGGAGAGGCAGAAGTCTAATGCCTCCTAGTAATGCAGTTCTATTCAGAGGATCTTGGTGGTACCTTCTCTGGGAAAATACATGCAGTTCACTGAGTTCCAAGAGCTTGGTGAAATTCTATAGTCAGCAAGATGAAATTAAATATGGTAGGGTGGAAAGAATGTTGGATTTAGAACCAGAAGATCTGAGTTCAAATTTCACCTCTGCTCTTTGGCAGACCTTGAATAAGTCACAGTCTGCCTGGACTTTAGCTACTTAATCCATAAAATAAGAGGTTTAAATCAGAAAATGTTTAAATTGCCATCTATTCTATTGTCCTTTGTCACAACAGTGGTATTTTGGAGTAAAAATAAATCCTTTTATTGGGAGGGATCTGTTCAGTGAAGTTTGGGTCTAGTGGAAGGGGCAAACTTGTAAATCTAGAGGATCACATGTGACCTCAAGGCCACAGGTTCCTCTCTGCCCCTGCTATAGACCATCATCCAAACCTCATTCCCCACCCTCACCATACAATGCTTTATTTCCATCCCCCTCAACCTCTCCACTCCAAAGACGAGGTTCATTTGGAATCCTTCTATATAGCTGCCCTGACCACTAAGCATATCATTGGACAAACAGGAAGATTAATTATACCACCTAAACTCAGAAGCTCTTCAATAATAGTAGCTGGTATGTATGTAGAAGTGTAAGTTTTGCAAGATGTTTTACAAATGGAAGAGGACCCTCTTCTCTCCAACTCTCCAGTCCTCCTCTTATCCCCACTATTGCCTGGGAAACATGCCCGGTCACCATTCCAGGATTCAAGCAACCATGTGTCTCAGCAGCCAGATAGGGGACTCTTTATCATCATTTAATGAAAACCTCCTTTTAGTTTCTATAGCTGCTTGAAACAAGGGGTGGAGAGCGAGAATACTCTATGATATTAGGAGAGAAGGAAGGATCCAATTATAGTTTCAATGTAAACAAAGGAAAAGAAGAGAATTAGATGAGCTAAAAACGATAAGGTCTGTCACTTCATCAGTTGTCTAATAACTACAATTCCTTGGTCTTGGGGTGACAGAGCTAAAGAGCAATAGGTGAGTAAAAATCTAGATATGATTCTTAACCTGTTTTTATAACAAGGAGCCCTTTGCCAGTCTGATGAAGTCTATGAACCCCTTCTTTGAATTATATTTCTAAACACATAAAATAAAATACATAGAATTTTAAAAAATTATATACAATACCTAGAATCAGAAACCTGTCATTTGATCCACGATTCTGGGTCAGCTATGATGAATGACCCTCCTATTCATATTACCAATCCATCCACACCCAACATAGAGTTGAAGGTTGAAAACTACTTAGGTTTCCTGGATATACTCTCTCTGTTTACAGTAAAAGTGGACTATTACAGCAGCTATATGTCCTTTCTTCAGGGACCAGTCCTTGTTGTCTAATTCTTCTTTCAATTTTTGTGGATACCAAATGTGGTAATTGTTAGTCTGATGATCCTGAGCCCAGAGGAGAGCTGAAGTCCTATAAGTGTCTTACAATCTCATAGCTTAATAGTCCTTTATCCTTAGAGTAGTAGCCTCCAGTCTTCTCTAACTGTCTGGTAAGTTATCCCTTATTGTGAGTCAGGAAGCTGTAGAGCAGACCTGGGTCTCTGGGTTAACTTTGCCTCCAGGTTGATTGACTTGGAAGTTGTAGATCCTTTAGACAAAGAATATATAAAGATAGCTCTAGGATTCTGATGGGGAGTTCTTAAGACCCTAAGAAATTTCCTTACAGACTGTTTTCATCTGTTTATATCTCTTTGTAGACTACTTTGAGCACCTTGAACTTTGCTTTTACCTGGGAGTTACCAAATGTAGAAATTATCCATCTCAGCCCTCATGCTTTACTCAAAAGTTAATTGTGCTTGAATGTGGGGCCATTACCAGGACATCCCTGAAGGTATTTTTCTCCCATAACATTTTGAGTATCCCATCCTACTTAGTTTAAACTGATTGAAGATACCACTTTAAATGTCCAATGAGTGCTACCAAGTATTGGGTCAATGAAGAAGAAGAAGTGTGTATTGTAGACAGAACACTGGACTTAGGATCTGCTAATTATTGGGTATATGGCCGTGAGCAAGTAATTTCCCATTTCTGAGCATTGGTTTCATCCTCTATAAAAAATTAGCAGGGTAAATTAGATGCCTTTAAGGCTCCTAGCTCTGGTGTTTTATAATTCTATGATCTTAAGTTAGTATCCAAGGGTCATAAGGGTGGGATGCTAGATCAGTCACTGCAGAGGGGACATTAAGGATTAAAGAGAGAGATATGGCTTTGAAATTAAGAAGAAAATACAAGACACTTTTTGCACAAATAAAGTCAGATTTAAGTAAGTGGAAAAACATTAGTTGCTCATGGGTAGGCCATGCTAATATAATAAAAATGACAATTCTACCTAAATTAATTTACTTATTTAGTGCCATACCAATTAAACTATCAGACAATTATTTTCTAGAGCTGGATAAAATAATATCAAAATTCATTTGGAAAAACAAAAGGTCCAGAATATCAAAGGGACTAATGAAAAGAAATGCTTGGGAAGGTAGCCTAGTGCTACCAGACCTCAAACTGTACTATAAGGCAGCAATTATCAAAACCACTTGGTATTGGCTAAGAAACAGAGAGGTAGACAAGTGGAATAGACTTGGCACTCAAGACACAGTAGGCAAGGAATATAACAACCTTCTGTTTGATAAACCCAAGGACCCCAGCTTCTGGGATAAGAACTCACTGTTTGACAAAAATTGCTGGGAAAACTGGATAACAGTGTGGCAGAAATTAGGCATAGACCCATACCTGACACCATACACAAGAATAAAGTCCAAATGGGTACATGATTTAGGTATAAAGATTGATACCATGAATAAACTGGAGAAGCAAGGAATAGTGTATTTATCAGATTTATGGAGAAGGGAAGAATTTTTTACTAAAGAAGAGATAGAAAGCATTATGAAATGCAAAATGGATAACTTTGATTACATTAAACTGAGAAGTTTTTGCACAACCAAACCCAATGCAACCAAAATCCGGAGGGATGTAGTAAATTGGGAAAGAATTTTTACAGCTAAGCTCGGGGATAAAGGCCTCATTTCTAGAATATATAGAGAACTGACTCAAATGTATAATCATACAAGTCATTCCCCAATTGATAAATGGTCAAAGGATATGAACAGGCAATTTTCCGAAGAAGAAATTAAAGGTATCTATAATCATATGAAAAATGCTCTAAATCACTATTGATTAGAGAGATGCAAATCAAAACAACTCTGAGGTACCACATCACACCTATAAGATTGGCAAACATGACAGAACAAGAAAATGATAAATGCTGGAGAGGATGTGGGAGAGTTGGAACACTAATTCATTGTTGGTGGAGCTGCGAGCGCATCCAACCATTCTGGAGAGCAATTTGGAACTATGCCCAAAGGGCTACAAAAATGTGCATACCCTTTGACCCAGCAATATCGCTACTAGGACTGTATCCCCAAGAGATTATAAAAATCGGAAAGGGTCCCACATGTACAAAAATATTTATAGCAGCACTCTTTGTAGTTGCCAAAAACTGGAAGTCAAGGGGATGTCCATCAATTGGGGAATGGCTGAATAAATTATGGTATATGAATGTAATGGAGTACTATTGTGCCATAAGAAATGATGAACAAGAAGACTTCAGAGAGGCCTGGAAGGACTTATATGACCTGATGCTGAGTGAAAGGAGCAGAACCAGGAGAAATTTGTGCACAGCAATGACCACAGTGTGCGAGAGTTTTTTCTGGTAGACTTGGAATTTCGTAATAACGCAAGAACTTCTTTAAAAAAAAAAAAAATCCCAATGGTGGTTCTCAAGGCAAAATGCCTTCCACACTCAGAGAAAGAAATATGGAAGTCATTCGCAAAATGTAGCAGATCATGTTTGTGTATGTGTATGTTTTTGTGTATCATGTTTTGATTTGTTATATGATTTCTTTCATTTATTTTAGTCTACCTACATAGCATGACTATAGTGAAAATATACTCAATAGGAAAGTATATGTAGAACCTATACAGAATTATATGCAGTTGTGGGGAGGGAGGGGGGTGGTGGGGGGTAGGTGGGGGGGATAAAATCACAATTGTATGGCAGTGATTGTTAAACATTAAAAAAGAAAAAAAGAAAAAAAAAGAAATTAAGAAGAAAAGTCCAAGAAGTCAATGAAGAAGGTATGGTTCATAATATTTGGTACCTCTCTTTGTTGTAATCTTTATTATTGTTGTTTATGTGAATACCTTCCATGTGATTCTGCAAACTCCTTGAGGACAGGAACTGTGTCTCATTAATCTTTGGGTTTCCCCATAGCACATGATACTAAACATGGTACCTTGAGCAGAGTTTTTGTTTGTTTGTTTTTTGGTACAGATCTGTGATTTCTTCAATATGAGGACTCCCTCCCCTAATGAAGATCAGAAACTTATATGTAGTTTACAGCTCTCATTGTTTGAGGCACTGAAAAATTAAGGGACTTGTCACACAGGTAATGTATGTCAAAGGCAGGTCTTTCAGAGTCCAAAGTTGGACTTCTTTCCTCTACTCTAAGAGACCTCTCTTAAACACTATAAATGCTCAATAAAAAAGAATTGGATTCCATCAAGAAAGTAGAGTATACATGGCATGTAGGTGAAAAGAGAGGAGTAGATAGTAACTCATTAGTGTTTATTATTTTGTTTATCTGAGCAGGAAGAATCCTCCAGAAACTAAGACCTCCATCCTATTGGTTAAAGATCTCCTTTATGGTCCATCATGACCATCAGAATTCTATTCATGATAAAATACGTGAACTTATTGTCAATATGGTTGGAAATGAGATGTATTAATGGTGGTTGGACTTATGGATTCCTACACATCTTGGGGAAAACTATAGGGATACTCTTCTCTGTAGCAAGCTCACTATCATGTTGAGGTCTCTTCCAACTCTAGACTTTTGATCCTTGATCTTTGATAAAACTAGAGAATTCCAGAGTAGGAACTGACCTTAATTAACCACCTAGTCTCAATCCCTAATTTTATAGATGAGGAAACTGAGGGGAAAAAAGAGTTTAAGTAAAGCACCCAAGGCCACACAGCAACTGAGAGCCAGAATCAACATTAGAACTGGATCACTTGACTGTCAGTCCAGGGTTCTTTGTATAATATAGATGTGTCGTATCCTAGAAAAGATGGGGATGCACAAATATTTCCGCAGCTCCTAGAGTCCCCCTGCTTCATTTTGTTGATACTTGCTCTATCAACATTGGAGATAGGGAACAGCTGGTCATAATCCTCTATGCAGTTATCTTTCTTATTCTCAAAATCACCAGCCCATGTAGGAGTTAAATTATCTTAATTCATTTCACTTTTCCTCATAAATTCTACTCTGTAACCATTTTTATATCCCCCATGTTTGTTCTTTGAAATAGCAACAATTTCACCAGGAGAAGATACAGTACAAAAAAGTATAAAAACAACAACAGATGATAATCACATAAAAATCTGCAGTTTGTTATCAGTATGATCATCATAATAGTTCAAATTTCTGTCATACTTTAAGAGTCACAAAATGTTTTCTTTATACCAACTTTGAGAGGGGTACAGTGTAAATACTATTATCTCCACTTTATGCATGAGAAAACTAAGGCCCAGAAACATAAAGGAATTTTCCCTAGGTCATACAATGTGACAGTGACAGAGCCAAACCTCAAACCCAGGTTCTCTGACTCCTAACCACGACAATGGCACTTTAAAAAATTGTACAGTATCTCTTTTCAGTCCCTCTTCTTTCCAGCATCATACCACATGCTGAGTTACATGACACAAGAACAGAAATAGTAGAATGAATCACCCACCAACAACCCAGATCCCGAATTTGAGATGCTCCAAGTCTGGCCTGCCTCCTCCTTTATTCCAAATCAGTTATTGGTTTGATACTAGGTTAAACACTGGCTCAATTCCCTCAGAAGGGCTATAGTGTAACCCCCTACGTCCCAAGATCATGTGTCCAAGTAGAAGTGGTGGTGATGATCGTGGTGGTGGTGGTGGTGATGGTGATGGTAGTTATTGATGTTGTAGTAAAGCAAAGTGATGTTTAAGAAGGAAAGCAGGATTAGGAGTCAGAAGATAGATTTTGCTCTCAGCTCTTCATTTCACTAGTGTGCTGACTTTTCATAGATCACTGCCTCTCTTTCAGAGTCTCAATATTCTCATCTGTAGAATGAGGCAATTGGATTAAGTGACCTCTGAGGTCTTTTCCTGGTTTTAAAATTCTATAATAATATTAATCACTAGTAAAATAGGTTAGCTGCTGTGAATTATACTAATAGACACAGTGAAATAATATTAAGAAGATTATATAACAGTTAGTAATCCTACAATGTAGCTGCCTTGGGAGGTAACTGAATTTCCCACGTCTGGAAACCTTCAATGAGAGGCTAGGTGGCCATTTGCCAGGGATGTTCTAGACAACATTCCTCCTTAGCTTAATGTTATACTAGGTGACCCAGGAGGTCCCTTCTAGCTCTGAGATTCTGTGATTCTGTGATAAGATTAATGAGTATTATCGTCATTGTAAGTATTCTTAGAAAATCTCCCTTCTAAGCACAGAAACCATGTTTTCAGTGTCAAAAACGGGTGCATATAGTCTGAGAAAGAACATTATTTTTGCAAGGCCTCATTTAAAATACATTTTCTTTTCTTGAAATTAATAATATCTCAAAAAATATGGAATGAATGGATGGATGGATGAAAAAGAATTCATGATGTGCCTGGCACTGTCTTGGGATGCAAGTGCAAGAAGAAAAATAGTCTCTTCCCTAAATGAGCTTACATTCTAGAATGATGGCCAAGGAGGAGTGATTAGGACTGGAAAGTCACAGGGATAGTGAATGAACACCTAAAGGTAATTATCATGTGCTTTCTAGGAAAGGTGGTGCTGATTTGATTGTTGTTTCCCTAATTAGAGGTGAAATTAGGAAAGGGGGTAGGGACCAGAAGTAGGAGGAAAAGTACTGGACTACTGCATGGCAATGAAAATGGCCTGAAAGCAGCAGGCTACTTATGGAAAGCTCTTACCAATAAGGAGCTCAGAGCCCGAGGACCAAAGTTGGAAGTCAGGATTCCATTCTAATCACTGGTCCCATAAAACATACTTTGATAGAAACATAACATCAGACCAAGGAACTCTAGTCATCAAACCAATCTTTCTGTTACTTGATAAAAATCAATAAAGCAGTAGAGATGGTTGCTATAGCTAGTCCATTGAGTATGGGAGAAACAAAAGCCTAAGCAGGAAAAACGCAGAAAGTCTGCCTCCTCTGGCATGAGAGTCCAAACCAATGGAGTCAGCAAGAAGTACTAAATAGAGCCAGTCTTCATCGCCACCCACTAGTTGGATGACTTTACAACAATGGCTTTGTATGTCTTTGTGTTGAGTCAGAAAGCAGTTCTTCGAGACTTTTGTCATGTCCCCAGGAGATTTCAATCCCTAGTGTATAATTAAATATTGAAATGGCTTTAGCCAATTGGGTTTGTACTGTTGGTAATGAGTTTTTATCTAAAAATTAAACAATATCAAAACCTATGTACAGTACTTTTTTTCTTTTCAAATCTCTTTAGCATACATTTTATGTGGACGAATTAATGTAGGGTAAGATCTTTAATATGCTGATAGGGTATATAGCATTCCCTCTATTTTGCTGATAAAAAAAATGAGAGCTAGAGAGGGAGAAGTTGTGACACAGTGGAAAGATAGATAGATTTGGAATCAGAAAATTTGGGTTCAAGTTCAGCCTCTAATTACTTAGAAACTGTATGACCCTAAGCAAATCACTACCTCTGTGAGCCTCAGTTTCCTGCTCTGCTAAATGAGGGATTTGGGACTAGCTGACCCTAAATCCAGTGATCCTCAGAAGTTAGCTGACTTGCCCAAGGACACACAGCTAAATGGTAGCTGAACTTGGAGCTAGCATCCATATCTTCCAATCCCTAATTCTTTCCCCTACAGGAAAATCAGGTTTTCATTTTAAATTAAATTATTTTTGAAGGCAAGTCACCCAGATTGATTCACTTCGAATGCTTGCTTTGGGGGTTGGGAGCTGGGAAGAAAGCAGACAAAGATTGCTTTGCAACTGTTCAGCCATGTCCAATTTTGGAGTGTTTGAGAGAGACTCTTGGCCTAATATGCCTGTGCCTCTTGTAAGTCCCGAAAACATTCCAGGCCACCAGACTGATCAAACCAATTTAACGGGGCTAGTGGCAAGAGTGATCTCAGATTTGCTAATCGTCATGCCTATGTCTGGGCATGCAAAAAAGCACATTTTTCACTGACCATTTGGTTTGATTGGAAGGGAGAAAAAAATTTAAGAAAAAAAAATGAGAAATTAAGTAGCAGGTGTTGAATATATGTGATTGTCTTGGACTTCATTTTTAAGTTCCTATAAAAGATAGTTCTTAAGTATTTCCTTGCCCAGACCCAAACTGCTCACTCAGTGTCATAATGGTAAGGAACTGAGGGGAAACTTAACTACGTCTTAGTCTCCTCTTGGTGTGTAAAGTGAAGGAGTTAAACTAGATGTCCCTAAGATCTTTTCAAACTCTAATATTCTCAGATCCTAGGTTCAGCTTAGTTCACTGGATCAAACCTCCCTTTCCTAATGGCCCCAAGCACCTAATTATAATATTTAATTACTTTTTGGTACTTGATTATTCAACACTTAATTGAGCATTTGAATATATTTTACCTTCAATCTTCTATTTCCAGTTGGGTAAATCTCATCTTTGCAACTAGAATAAGCTCCCTGAGGGAAAGGACCTTGTTATCTAACTGTTCTGGTAACCTCCACCCCTCCCACTGACATGCTACCTCCCACTGCCTCCAAGGTCTACGATATTTCTGGGCACATATTTGAAGGAGAGAATGTTAGATTGATTTGGGATGTCACAGTTCCCTTACATCTCTAACAGTCTACTAACAACAACAACAACAATAAATAATAATAGAAATAACTAGAATTTATATAGTCCTTTAAGGTTTGCAAAACACTTTAAGTACGTTATCTTGCTTGATTCTCATTACAACCCTGGGAGGCGGGTACTGTTATTGTCCCCATTTTACAGATGAAGAAATGAGTGAGGGAGGTGATTTAGGAAATTGATTATCTCCTTTACCAACCCAGTCCAGTGCTCTTTCCACTATGCCTCAATACCTCAATAGATAGTCTTCTAAAACATAAATTAAATGGGATTTTCAGGAAGTCCATGAAAATGGAGAAAATAGAGAGACATTCATTTTTTAAGAAATTTTATTTGAGAAATATCAAACTTATCAAACTTATCAAATAGTGGCTAGGCAGATAAGATCACCAGGACTGGAGTCCAAAAGACCTGAGTTCAAATCCAGTCTCAGATACTTACTAGCTGTGTTACCTTGAGCAAGCCACTTAACCTGTGTTTCCTCATCTTCGAAATGAGAATAGTAATAGCACCTACCTCCCAAGTATGTAAGGATTAAATGAGATAATATTTGTAAAGTGCTTAGCACATGCATACTCTTTGACCCAGCAATATCACTACTAGGTCTATATCGTAAAAATAGGAAAAGGACCCACATGTACAAAAATATTTATAGCAGTTCATTCAGTGGTGATCAAGAACTGGAAATTGATAGGATGCCCATCAATTGAGGAACGACTGAACAAGTTATGGTATATGAGTGTAATGGAATACTATTGTGCTATAAGAAATGATGGGCAGGCAGACTTCAGAAAAAATCTGGAAAGACTTATATGAACTTATGCTGAGTGAGGGGTGCAGAACCAGGAGAACATTGTATACAGTAACAACCACAGTATGAGATGACTGACTTGGATGGACTTAGCCCTTCTTGGCAATGCAAGAACCTAAAACAACTTCAAAGGACTCATGATGCAAAATGTCATCCACAATCACAGAAAGAACTATGGAGTCTGAATGCAGAGTAAAGCAGGCTATTTTCTTTTGTTCTGTTTTGTTTTGTTTTTCTTTCTCATGATTCCTCCCATTCGTTCTAATTCTTCTATACAATATAACTAATGTGAAAATATGTTTAATAGGAATGTACGTGTAGAGCTTACGTCAGATTGCATACCGTTTTGGAGAGGGGGCAATAGAGGGAGGGGGAGAATATTTAAAACCTATGGAAGTGAATGTTGAAAACTAAAAATAAATAAATTAACTGAATTTTAAAAAAAAAGAAGATGGTTAGCACAGTGGCTAATACATAGTAAGCACTATGTAAATGTTAGCAAGGTAGTGGTGGTAGTGGTGGTGATGGTCGTGATGGTCGTGATGGCAGCGGTGAATATGGGCCAATAGGTGGCGCAGTGGATAGAATGCCAAGCCTGGAGTCAGGAAGAGTTATTTTCCTGAGTTCAAATCTGGCCTCAGTCACTTATTAGCTGTGACCTTGGGTCAGTCACTTAACCATGTTTGCCTCAGTTTTCTCCTCTGTAAAATGAGTTGGAGTTGGAGAAGGAAACGGCAAACTACTCTAATATCTTTGCCAAGAAAACCCCAAATGGGGTCACAGAGAGTAGCACATGACTGAAATGACTGAAAAACTTCTTACTTTGCCTTCCCATACTTAAAATCCCCAATAGTATCCAATATATTCAGTCCTGCTTTCAGCTGATGATTCTATTATATCAAAAGCTCTAACATTTAGGGCAATGAAAGTTTGTATTCCTTTCTCTCCTCCTTTATCGTCTTGAAAGAACTTAAGATGGTTCCCACCCCTAGGTTCAAAATTGATACAAGTTTCTCAAAGCCTCTTCAGATTTATTCAACCCTTATGATTGTGAAATTAAGGGAAAATTTGAGTCTGAGCTAAAGTGATCACTTACCAAGGGAAAAGGATGGGAAAGTAAGAGGAGACGAGTTTTGTGAGTTCATAAATAAAATGGAAATAAAGGTTTGATTCTAAGACTGTGCTAGAGATTTTTACTATTAGAAAGAGAAGGTAACATAGTTAAAACAAAATCCTCTGCCTTCATGAAGCTCCACTCTCTCTAAGAAAAAAAAAGTTTGTTTTATTGGGCAAAGAGAGTGCTCGAACTGGAGTCAAAAAATGTGAGTTCAAATCTGGTTTCAAACACTTAGTATTTGACCCCAATCAAGTCACTTAGCCTCTATCTGCCTCAGTTTCCTAATCTGTAAAACAGGGATGATAATAGCACCTACCTGCCAGGGTTGTTGTGAGGATCAAATGAGATAACATTTATAAAGCATTTTGCAAATTGTAGAGTGCTACATAAATGCTAGCCATTTTTTTCAAAATATCTATTCTAGATATCTAGATTCTATGAGAAAAGACAACAGTAGGAAATTAAGAGAAAAGATAATCTTTATATTATTCATACTGACTAGCATAGAATCTTATACATAATAATTGTTGTCAATACTCAGTTAACCATGGAGGACCAGTAATACTATCTTTTAATTCTCTTCACCTCAAATATCCTCATTTCACCCATCTGTCTAACTGACAAATCCCAAACAGTTCAAATTCCATCTTCCCCATGGAGTTTTCCATGACTATACCAGGCTTCATCTATCTATCTCTTCTCCAAATTCAAACAGAAGTTTTAAAAAAAGATCACTTAATTTAATTATAATATATGTTATATGTAATATATAATTATACATATAATACAAATTGCCTTGGACATTGTGCATGCTTGGTAAATATTTGCCTAATAACATTTTTCCAAGTTTCAAGAAAGGCAGAACAAAGGAAGCTAACTGAAGAGACCATTGGGATTAACTGCTCAAGAAAGATGTCCAAACATGGCATCACCCATCTGGACTCAGATCTCACCAAGGAGCAAATCTAAAGCTTTTTACACATAAAAGTTATTTTAAAAACCAGATGCTTCTGTTGAAATTATATCTACAACAGCTTAGTATCTAGGTCATAATGCTCTTGTACCTTCTGCAACATTACTCTTATCTACCCTCTCCTCTCCCACCTCCCTGCAAGACAAGAGCAGCATGTGTTACGCCATCTTGGTAAAATGCAACCAGCCTCAGGTAAATAATATTGAATGAGCTAAATATGTCAATCCCCAACATAAAATCTTGAGAAAGAGAAAAAGTTGCCTTTCAAATTATACTGAAAGCAATACCCTTAAAATTGTATTGGAGTAGTTAGATTTGCCAGTCCATGCTCTTTTGGGGTATAGGGAATTGAATATTGAAGGGAAGCATTAATGTATTACACTCATTAAGCAGCATTACTCTAATTAGTCAATCAAACTAACTCTACTTTTTCCATCCACATTATTCCATCACAGGAACAAAGATGCAGAAGACATTAAGCTTTCTCATTCCTCATTCTTATTACTTCCAGTAAAACTCCAAGCTTCACAACTCAAAAGCTCAATTCTCACCAGAGGAGGTGCCTGGCACTCAACCTAGGTTTGGTCTACGCTAAGTTTTCTGTTTGTATTCAGGTCCAAGAGAACAAAAATTAAAAACCAAGATACCACAGGCTCCATTAACATCCTGAAATTCATCAGTCCTTTTTGTTGTCTTTTGAAGACTACATAAAAAAAATAATAATCTGATCTGTACCCTTAAAAATTCCAGTGAAAAAGATCTCACGCCACTGAAGTGAATATGATATGTCTATCACCCGTGCAAGATGTGTGATATATAATCTATGACATGCTCTCAAGTCATAAATGTAAAATCCATCCTTTAAAGCAAATAATGAATTCTTTGCTGGTCTTGAATTTACAGCATCTGCTGCCTGGGAGTACTCGACACTAAAAAATCCAACCAATGCCTTAAAATAGACATATGAGCATAGTGTATTAATTTTTCTATCTTCTATAGCATCATCAATGGAGTCCAACTGTTTATGTGAGTCTGAGGAAGACAGATTAACACATGACCTCTCTCACTCATGCTTTCAGAACTAAGTTAGAACTCAGAAAATCAAACTCTTCCTTGCAATGAAAATGAATCCTAGTCTTTGCTTACTCTGCATCTAGTACTTTCAAATAAAAAAAAGTTCTTTCCCGTGGTGGTGGTAAGGGGGGGAAGCAGGGAAGGAGAGAGGAGGGAGAGGGAGAGAGGAGAGAAACCTATTGGATTATCATTCTGAGAAATAACTGTATGAAATTTTAATTATCTATCTTGAAGTAATAATAAATGTTTGATGAGGTAATAATGAGATATACAGGGAAATGTTAATGAATGAACAAAACCTAAAGAGTGCATGAATGAGGGAAGAAAGATCCTGCAAAGCAACTGGGCACTCCTTCATATCTTGGTTACAGCTTTTTGGATGTCAGATGGAGTGGTTTCATGGGTCATTCTGTAGTTAGGATAATGCTGTGTTTGTTTATGGTAGAAACAAAGATCTTTGCATATTTGTCCCTGGCAGAACTGTTATAAAAATAACTCCTGGCTTTAAGCTGGAATCCTAAAGCCTCTCGAAGTTGTTCTCCTCAACTCTGAGGGCTGTTCCTACTTCTCTCATTGCTACTGTTACCAGACGAGTGTAATAAAAAGAGGACAATATCGGCAAAAAACAGGCCACCTGACATCTTCAGCCATCGCAGGTCTGGGATTTTTCCCAAACTTCATATACGAAAAATTAAGCACCATTTTCTCGTTTTGTCTAACTGTTTACTTGGGGAAAACACCATATAATTAAAACCATTTTACGAATCGTAAAAAAACACAACGAAAAAGGATGAGTCAGGCCTTGAGATATATCGTTCCAGAGGGTTTCTACTTGTGCTAGGAGAAGAAAATATTGGCCAGGAGGAAGCATATTCAAGTTGTTTTCATTTTTTATTTCAAACGCAGCTAGGGCTCACCCCCGTGACTCCAGAGAAGTTAATTTTAGGAAAAAGATAATTAGCAAGATGAGGAGGAAAAATCAGAGGCCAAGGCCAGAAAGAGCTCTAACCAGCATCTTTAGACCTTCAGTGCAGAGGACGTATTTTGGCAAATCCTGCCATTCTCACATTCCGAGACTGGGGCAGGGTAGAGGATCCTTCCGAACTTGCTCCAAGCAGATTTCATAATTGCCCTTGTGCTCTCACATCAGTCAGGAAAATGCATTGAGGCTTTTTGTTTTTTCAACAGAAAACACATGAACAACTAGCTAACCTCCTCTCAGCCAGCTGCAAAAGAAGCAGGCTAGAGGAGACTTTGGTGTGGGGGGGATTTTGCAAATCAAGGGAAGGAGGGTAAAAGTCACTATTATACAGACTAGGAATTCCAGCTCTTTGAAGAGACCCAGTAGCTGAAGCACTTGGGCGCTCCGAACTCAGTTTCTATTCTCCTTTTCCGTCCCCACCTCACCAACATCTCTTCTGAAAGAATCTCCCCTCCCCATGAGGTGGGCAAATACCTATCCAGCAAAATAATGCAAGTTGATAAGTTGAGGATTCCCCCACCCTTTCTCTTTGGGGTAATACAACATTTGTATTGATTTTGTGGTTCTGAATAAGATACTCTGTATGCAAGTCATCAGAAGCTTTACTATAGGTGTGGTCTATGTCCATACCTAAAAGACACTTTCTGTGTCTTTCCTGTTCATTTCTCCTGACCTAAAGTATGCCTAACAGTTAGAATGGGGTCACTCTAGGTTTCTTCACTTAAGATGAGAGGGGCGACAAGAAAAACTGGGCCCAAGTCTGTGCCCATACCACCAAATCAAAATGGAGAGAGGAGCTGTCAGCTGCTGAATATGATCAGTGTAGACAGCTCATCTGGATTATTCAACAATAAGGAAAACCTCAGCAAATTTCTTTTTCTTCACCAGCAGGATTATTTGGATAATCACTGCCTCTTTAGGCAGAGCCAACTTTTCAAACTAAGGCAGAAGAAATTAGAGGTGATACCTACTGGCACTGAAATGGATGGGGGGAGGGAAGGAAAGGAGGGGAGGGAAAAGGAAAGGAAAGGAAAGGAAAGGAAAGGAAAGGAAAGGAAAGGAAAGGAAAGGAAAGGAAAGGAAAGGAAAGGAAAGAAAGGAAAGGAAAGGAAAGGAAAGGAAAGGAAAGGAAAGGAAAGGAAAGGAAAGGAAAGGAGAAAGAGAAGGAGAAGGAAAGGAGAAGGAAAGGAAGGGAAAGGGGATGTGAGGGGAAGAAAGGGGAGGTGAGGAAAGGAGAAGGAAAGGAGAAGGAAAGGAAAGGAAAGGAAGGAAAGGAAAAGGAAAGGAAAGGAAAGGAAAGGAAGAGGAAAGGAAAGGAAAGGAAAGGAAAAGGAAAGGAAAGGAAAGGAAAGGAAAGGAAAGGAAAGGAAGGGAGAGGAGAGGAGAGGAGAGAAGAGGAGAGGAGAGGAAAGGGAAGGGAGAGGAGAGGAGAGAAGAGGAGAGGAGAAGAGAGGAGAGGAGAAGAGAGGAGAGGAGGGAGAGGGGAAGGAAATGGGAAAGAAAGGGAAGGGAAGGAAGAATGAAGAAGCCATAAAAGAAAGAAGAAAAAAGCTAACCATGGTTCTGAACAAAACATTTTCTGTCAGGTCTGATTGCTTTTTTGTTCCATGTGCCAACAAGTCAGCACTGTGCAGTGATTACTGATATTCTCATGACAGTAAAGTAGACTCAAAATATACCATTATATCTTAATGTATTGGTATGTAATTTGTACTTAACTGAAAGATATTTACGAACATTTGCCTTCCCCCCCCCAACACAACACAACACACACACACACACACACACACACACACCATCAGACTTTCAGCTGCACAGTGGGAGGTAGGGGCTTCAATGAAACCTTTGTTTTTAATCTTCAGATACAGTGAGGCAGTTGGCTGCCTGTAAAATTACATCAGTCCTCTCCATGGTCTGTGTCAGCTCACTAGGTCATGGGGCACCCACCAAGGCAAAGGATTCCATGTGCAAACCTACATCAAGTCATCTCTGCCTTTGCCCATACTTTTTGCTCCTGTCATCTTAAGGCTGGAAGACGAGAGAATGGAAGAAGAAAAAGAAGAAATAGACAGAAAGAGAAGAGAGGGAAGACATCCCCAATCCAAAGACCTCGTTTCATCTGAATGTACAGTGTGGTAATTAAATAAACATTTGCTTCCTAGCTCTCCTCTTTTTTTTTAAATTTAAGAATGAAAGTCTATTAGAAGAAAAATGAATCTGAAGACAAGCCAAGAGGCTTGGACTGCTTTGGAGTCCATTTCTCGTTTCTCCAGATTTTGTTCCATCTGCCCAGCCTCTGGCCAGCCGTCTTCCTCAGCAGCATTGATCTGCTAAGCAAGTTGGGTGGTAGTAGGGACATAATATAAAACTGTTGCCCTAGTGTTCCACTAAGCCCTGCCCTTCTCTGAAAAAATCCCTCATCATTCAGGCAACAGCTGGAAAGCTTAGCTTAATGGTCTGTGCTTCAGTGTGGAAGGTCACAGGGTGCTGATCTAAAGAGCTGAGAAGTCTTGCTCACCCAACCTGTTGACACTTAGTAAACGGAGAAGGAGGGGCTTGTGTATGCATCTGAGAAAGGCCAGCCCCCAGGAGCAAATGAAAGGATAGGAAGCAACTTCTATTCACAATTTGCAGGGGTCCCCCTCCACCCTGGGCAAAAGCCATCAGGGTCTTCCTTGCTTCCAAGTTACCTTGTATTATAAACAGGATTAAAGTACATTTAGCCCCTCTATTAGCATACTTTAGCCCCCCATTTCAGCTTACTTAGCGTTTCCGACTGAGCTTTGATCAGCTTTGCGTTCTGCTGGTCAACTGGGTAGCTGGCAGTCAGAAGAAAAAAAAAAGCCAGACTGTGAAATTATCCTGATGTCAAATCTCACAGGAGATATTCCTGGCTGCTCTCATTCACTTCATCCTCAATATTCCGTGCTTTTCTTAAACAGCATATTTACACCCAGCCTGGAAAGGAAGAAGTGTGTGTGTGAGTGTGTGTGTGTGTGTGTGTGTGTGTGTGTTGTGGTTGGGGGGGGGGGGTGGAAGAAAAGGAAAAAAAAAGTAAGAACCAATAATAATTAGCTTCTGGTAGAAATCTGAAAGCAGGAGAACGTGCTGGTTTTGCAGCATCTCCTTAAAAAAATACTATAATTTCTACAGTGTCCTGCCTTTTTATTGCTTACATTTGCATATAAATTAAATCCATATTGTAGCTTTAAGGCAAGATGGGGCTTAGAATTCCACACCGCTCAGGGTTCCATTGTCTTACATCTACGTTCTATACTGTGGTGAAATGAAAAGGGAGGAGAGAGAGCAGAGGAAAGAGAAAGTCAGCTTTGTAGCGTTTTTTAATTGCTTGTTGTTTTCCTCCGCCAATTACAGGCGAATTAATATTTAAACTTCAGCCTGCTAGGAGAAAGTGTTTACAAAATAGCGCTTTGGGTCTATGGGGTGGCAGGTTCTTGCCTACAGCACTCTTCAGATTGGAATTTTACCATATTAAAATAAAAATGACAATTATGTGTGGACTCCAGTGTAGGTTCTCTTCCATTTCTTTCCCATTTGGAGAAAGAAAAGGGAGTTTGACTGGGTGCCTTTAAAAGAATGACTTTTACAGTGTCAAAGTTGTTGCAGCTGGCAAGTTGAAAAATGTATTAATTGCTCTCCTTCCACCTGGTTCAGCTTGGTGTGTATAAGTAAGGTCAGCTGTATTTTTTCTTTGTCCTGTCTCTCTCAATGTGTTCTGGCTTTGGGTCACCTCAGCTCTTGCCAAGGGGAGAGACTTGAGTTTTAAATCCAGGTTGAATATAATATGGTCCAATTGACACGTTGCAATTTCTGCCAGTCAGTTTCAGGAGCCTCTAACATGCACGCGCGCGCACACACACACACACGATACATTATTGTATTCATATATTAAAAAATAAACAAAATTTCAATTGACAACATCAGATATATCTGCCAACAAGTAACTTGGAGCAAAAGATGGCCCTATTCCTCTGTTTAAAAAAAAAAATGACTAAAAAGAGATAGTACATTTTTTGTACCTTTTTTCCTTGGGCTTATGCCTTGTCAATTACCAATCATAACACCATATTCTAGAGAATCTGTAAATCCAAAATCAGTCAATTATGCAGGCAATAAGAAAATCTTAAGATAGCACCAGGCCAAATAACACAATAACTGTTCACAGTTGTCTCTGTTATTTGGGTTTTGATTTTTTATTTGTTTGTTGATTGGTTGGTTTGATTTGGTTTTCGTTTTATGGAATCATCCATTGTTCCCAAATGTACTTCTTCTGGCCCACTCTGATCCATCTCCCCTAAATCCTCTAACACACACACACACACACACACACACACACACACACACACAGAAATAGTGTTCTCCCTTGTTGCTCCTAGTACTATAGAGTTTAGTTTGTGTCACCCAATGGCTGCTTAATTTTTTTTTCCCCTCTAAATCCCTCCAATAGTCAACCCTCATTGCTTAGATGAGTGGGCCTCTGTCTCACTCATAATGTTATTTTATATACTGAGATCCCATTGCACCTCTTGCAACCCTGTGCAAGCCACTAAACTTCTACTAAATCCCATCATAATCCCTTCCTTCCCTCCCTTTTCCAAGAATATAGACCTAGTTTCCTAGAATACAGCCTTCTGTGACTATGATCCCACAGTCCTAATATCTCTCCGGAACTTCTTTGTCGTTTTTTCTTTCCATTCTCATAATATCACTTGGTGTAATGAGAGAACTGAAATAGTGTGCTTTTCCTGACATTTCCTCCTCATTCATTCTTAAGAAATAAATTCATTTTTTTCTTGATAGACATGCTCCCTCTTTCTTTCACTGGGACCCTGGAATTTCATTTTCTTCTTATGTTGCCCACATTTTCCTCTGTCATTCACTTAAGTGCTTGGGATTACTCATGTTTCTAAAATAAACCCTACACAATTCTTCTTTCTGACTGTCCTTAACAGACCTCTACCACTCTTACAATTTCAGGTTGTCAGAAAAGACAATGGTCCTAAATGGGTATCCACTGGGTTCATGGACATGGAGGGGTTTTTTGGGGAGGGGATCTGTAGTAAAGAAAAAGTGACTTATTTGTTTAAGTCTTTCACATCAAATTAAAACATAATTATCATTTATCCAAATGTTGACACAGCTATGGGGGGGAGGGGAGAGAATAACCCTTAAATAGCTATTGTTTTTTTCAAAACACTATTCCCAAAATCACTAATTATTGGCTTCTATAGATTCATTTGACTGAATTTAATCATTTTGCATTTGAAAATAAACACAACCTCAAAGGATGAGGAAAGAGGAGGACCACTGAGAATAGAAGAAGAAAGATATTACTGAGTGGCATGGTGGTGGCTATATTTCTCCTATCACCCAGCACAGTGAATTACTCCAGGTTTGCTTGCTGAAAGAATGAATAAGCATTGGATTTTGAGTCAAAGGAACTAAAGGTGAATCCCAAATCTGCCATATCCTTCCTCTGTGATCACAGGCAAGTCACTTAACTTAGTGGCCCTCAGTTTGCTCATCTTCCAAAGGCATCGATTTGAATATAATCACTACTCCTACTCAAAAACCATCACCAATGGGGCAACTGAGTGGTGCATTCGATAGAGTACTGGTTGTGGAATCAGGAGGACTTGAGTTCAAATCTAGCCTCAAATTCTTGCTGGTTGTATGACCCTGGACAAGTCACTTACCCTAGATTGCCTCCAACAAAATCAAAACAAAAGAATCATCTGTGACTCCTTATTGCCCCTAGGATAAAATACAAAATCTTAAAGCTGCTATTTAGAACCCTTTACTATCTTATGACAACCTACCCTTCCAAAATTTTTATATTGTTTTCCCTGTATGTTGTAACCAAACTGTGTGGCTACCTTTATCTATGTTTTGTGTTCTATTTTTCAGGTCCCTGACTCCTCACTGACTACCCACAATGTCAAAAGCACTCACTGTCGATCTTCATACATGACTCAGCTCCCATGCTACTTCCTACATGAAGCTTTCCCTGATTTTCTCTCCTTGGAGGTGTAAGTGTTCTGTCCTTCCCTTACACCTCCCTCATTAGATGACTTTATATTGACTTACCAGTGCACAAATACTATCTCCCCAGAAAAATAAAATAAAATATAAGCTCTTAAAGGCAATGATTGTTTCATTTTTCTTTGGCTCCACAGTGCCTCACACAGTACTAGGCACTTAGAGGAGGCTTAATGAATGTTTACCGAATTGAATTGAGTTGTATCTATACAATGTATAGATGATATAAACTCCCTTCCAGCTCTAAATCATATGACTCAAAAATAGTAAAATTAATCAACTGAATTCAGCTGAACAATCAATATATTTTTTTTAATTTTCAGATCATCATTCACCACCAACAAATACTATTACATACTAAGCGCTATATTAGAAGGTACTTGGGCTAACGGCAGAGAGGCTCTCATGTAGAGAGTACTAGAATTCAGCTCAGGAAAACTTGGGTTTGAATCCAGCCATAAGCACTTGCTAGCTGTGCGATTCTGGGGGCAAGTCACTTAACCTCTATTTGCCTCAGTTTTAAAATGAGAATAGTAATAACACCTACCTCCCAGGGTTACTGTATCATATGAGAAAATATGGACTACATAAATATACAAAAGACCATATGAAAGCTAGCTATTATTACAGTCAGTTATAGAAGCATCTGGATGATGCAGACCCGAAGCCAGGAAGACCTGAGTTCAAATCCAGCCTCAAGTACTAACTATTTGTGTGACCTAGGGTAGATCCCTTAACCTTTGTTTGCTTGTGTTCCCTCTGCCGTAAAATGAGGGTAATAAGAGCATCTACCTCTCAGGGTTATTGTGAGGATCAAAGAGGTCATATTTATAAAGTGAATAAAATGATTTTGAACAAGTTAATTAAGTCCTCACTCCTTCCTACCCTTCCCCACCACACCCAGGGAAGAAAGTTGGACTAGACAAGATTAAAAACCCCTCCATTTCTGACATTTTATTCTAAATTCTAATGTCCAAATGCTAAGGAATTCCCAGCTTAATAAAGCAACCTACAGCAAATAAGATTTCCCCATGTCAACCTCACCAATAGGGTCAATCTGTCTAAAATTTTCAAAATGATCACTTCAGAATCAAAGTTGCAATCCAAAATTGTTGGGTTCCTGGAAAATTAGTCCTTATTTTCTTTTTATTTCTTTTTTTCATCCCCCAGGATCTTCTAGGCTCCCATTTTTACTTTATCATTCTCATCTGCCCAAACCAACAATCAAGTCAATAAACACTCTGTCTTAGGCACTGTGCTAAACCCTGAAAATACAGTCAAATGAAGAAGAAAACAGCCCTGCCCTCAAAGACCTTACATCCTACCCCTGATCATTCAAAGCAATGATAATTGGGCACAAAATGGAGCATTTCAATTTTACAGAATCATAACTAGCAGGAGCTGGAAGGGACCTTCAAGGTCATCTGGTCTAAACATATAGCAATGGAATCCCAACCTGGAGATCAGAAGTCTTCTAGACCTGGCTCTGCTACTAAGATGTGTGACTTTGAACAGGTTATTTGATCTCTTTGGGCCTTGGCTTCTTTCTTTCTAAAATGAAAGAATGCAGAGTATTTCTAGGTAGTTTAGAGGCCATCAAGGCCTTGATCTCATTTTACAGATGAAGAAACTAAGTGCCACAGTAGGTATGGGAGACTCTGTCCCTACATGGCTGTGTGACTGTGAACAAGTCCAGGACAGAGCCAAGATGAGAACCCAGGTGTTACAGCCCCCATTTCGGTGATCTTTCTATCATACTACCCTGCTTCTCTACACAATAATTGGCCATTCTTTAAGTTCTAAGTTAAAATGGAAGGCTAGACAATCATCTAGATATCTTCCCTCCAAAAAAAAATCCTGTTATTTTTAAATTTTCTGCATAATTTAAGCAAAATAGATTTGGGGGAATGAGGGAAGGGACGCGAAAGATGAGTTTGAATTACCTGGGCAATTATAACAGTGTTGGCCTTTGGTTTCTTAATCATTTCTTCTGGATAGTTGCTGATTTCCTTCAGTATTTCTGTATCCTCCCCTGGGAAATTTATATTTCTTCCTGGCATCTGTCCCATGTCTTCCCTGGTTACCACAAAGACAAAGAACTCATTCCCTTGCTTTGAGAATGTGCTTATTTTTTATGGCCCATGAATCGCCCCCTCCCCCCCTTGCCCCAGTCCCAGCTCACCTCGCTTTTGCAGAAGTTCCTTAGTCTTGGTTAGAAAAGCCCTTTTTCTACCACCTTGAGACAATGTTTTGTGATGCCAAAAAATTCTTACCCGAAGCAGTACTGCAAAACCTCCTCCTTTGGATTCATGGTGTCAGTCACTGATGTGGGACCTCACATATGGATAGGCAAATGGTCAACTACGCTGTGTAATTTGTGAGCCTTCACAAGGCCATGTCTGTCTTGAAAGCATTTCCCCTTCCAGTTACACATAGCAGCACTTTCTCCTATCTGGCATGAAATTTTTACCACTAGAGTTATTTTTGTGAGTTAGGAATCAGCAAGCTTCCAGAAAGCCCCCTTTTCAAGGAAGGAGAATAAAAGGTCTTGGCATCTTCATTTCTCTTTCCCTTTAATACAGTATGGTTGATCTGGATTAGTTAGTTACTAACCTTGGAAAGCACAGAGGCCCTGAGGATAAGATCTAGCACATGGAAAGAGTTGCTTTTGTGTTTTGTTTTGTCTTTTAGAGAGGATCAACAACAGGTTCTGAAAGGGTGAAGATGCCAGGATAAGGTCGAAAGCAAAGGTTTATTGGGGGGGAAGGTGATGAGAAAAGGGAGAACTGAGAGAAGATACCAAAAACACACTTGGCCAAGTTCCCACTTTTGCTTACAATAACATCTATATGAAACAAAAATGTGTCTTTTAAAAGAAAATATGGAACCAAGCTCAATATATGCATGGTCATACTATTAAGAAAGGGAAGGGAAGGGCAGGCCAGGGAAGGAAAGGAAAGAAAAGAAAGAAAAGGGAAGGGAAGGGAAGGGAAGGGAAGGGAAGGGAAGGGAAGGGAAGGGAAGGGAAGGGAAGGGAAGGGAAGGAAGGGAAGGGAAGGGAAGGGAAGGGAAGGGAAGGGAAGGGAAGGGAAGGGAAGGGAAGGGAAGGGAAGGGAAGGGAAGGGAAGGGAAGGGAAGGGAAGGGAAGGGAAGGGAAGGGAAGGGAAGGGAAGGGAAAGGAAGGAAAGGAAAGGAAAGGAAAGGAAAGGAAAGGAAAGGAAGGAAAGGAAAGGAAAGGAAAGGAAAGGAAAGGAAAGGAAAGGAAAGGAAAGGAAAGGAAAGGAAAGGAAAGGAAAGGAAAGGAAAGGAAAGGAAAGGAAAGGAAAGGAAAGGAAAGGAAAGGAAAGGAAAGGAAAGGAAAGGAAAGGAAAGGAAAGGAGGAAAGAGCTCTGTTGTCCAATTGGAACTGGCCAGTTGGGTCCCCAGAGGGCAGCCCATACTGATTGTTGTTTGTCCTTCATTCTTGAAGAGGACCATGACATCAGGAAGGTGATGCCATGACTTATAAGTGAATTGTATTTAAGTGAGGGAGGGCTGTGCAAAGTTGCCAGCCTCACTCTCTCCTCCCAAGCCATCTCGATCCAATGGGCAGATATAGATCAGGATGACTGGAGATGACCCCCACCTGGTTTACTTAGAACAGACCAAAGCTTTTGAGTGGATGCTATGCCAAGTTACTAACATAGTGCTAGATGCCACCATGAAGCCCTCACTTTCTCCTCCCCATCAGAAAGTGAGTGGGGTTTTAATCCTCACAGAATAGGCCTGCTAGGACCAACCTGAAGGTGGGACTTCTTCCTCTACTCCTTCCTTCTTTTTCTTTTCTTTCCCCAACTTTTCTCTATCACCCAGGAAGGGGGAAAGGGTTTAGACCTTCGGTCCCACTACTCTGAGTAAGCCAGACACCTGGATAACAATGACAAAAACAAAAACAAAAAACCAAAGGCAAAAAAATGATTAGACTTGTGCTCTGAGGGGCAAACAAAAAGTAAGTCCCAGGTTCATTTTAATTCTGCCCTTGGAACTTTAGTTATAAAACGTACCAAAGGGTTCATGATTACGTCTCTGTTAGAAAGAGAGAGAATCTCTAACAATGAGTTGAGAATTGGGATTCTAGCCCTGTGTAGGAAGAGCACTCTCTTCTATATCATTGAACACTCATGCTGAGAACTAGTGGACACAAAGAAATACATGTCTAGGTCAACCTTGGATGATTCTAAGAAGTAAAATAAGTTCAGTAATGAACCATTTATAGCAGAGTAAGGGAATACTCTTAGAAATGGGCACCAATAACATTCATCTGAGGAAGTGGGGATTAAGAATAAGTCCAGTCCAGCCAAAATGAAACAAGAGTCTATACCTTGTCCCCCTTATCTTGTCTACCTCTCTCTCAAGCCTGGGTCACTACTACCAGCTACCAGTCAATTCTCTCCAGTCTCAGCTCCCCCTCTATACTGTTTTGACAGAGTGACTACTAAATCTTAAGCTACTCCTCAAGATCATCATGATGAGGCCCTAAAGCATGATCCTAAGCTTGATCCTAAGCATAATCCAATCCACTACTAAAGGTCCTTCAAAATAGCTATCACAATATGATCATAAGTTTAGAAATGAAAAGGGCTTTGTAGGTCTTCTAGTACAATACCTTTGTTTTACAGATAAGGAAACTGAGACCAAGAGAGGTTAAATAACTTGTCCAAAGTGACATTAGTTGTGTCCTGCTTAGGTTTTGAACCTAACCCTTCTGGTTCTGTCCCTGTTTCTCACCCCTCTAAAGTACAGGGAAGAGAGTAAGGCTGGTACTGTTCACTTTGAATATTACCAAGTCCATGCATGGATCTAAATCAATCAATAAACATTTATTAAACGCCTACTATGTACCTCACACTGTGCTAAGGTCTGGAGATATAAAAAGAAATAAAAGATAGTCCTCACTCTCAAAGAGCTTACAATCTACTGAGAAAGACAACATGCAAACAAATATATACCAACCAAGCTATGTACAAGATAAATGGGAGATAATTAAAAGAGGGAAGACACCAGAATTAAGAGGGCCTGGGAAAGACTTCCTGAAAGATTTTAGTTGAGACTTAAAGAAAACCAAGGAGTTCAGCAGTTGGAGTAAAGGAGGAAGAGGGACTTCCAGGCATGAGGGTCAGCCCAGATAGAATGCTTGGAGCCAAGAGATGGAGTATGTTGTTTGTGGAACGACCAGTAGGCTAGCATCACTGCATCAAAGGATATATGTCAGAGCTTAAGGTCTAAAAAGACTTGAAAGATGTATATGTGGGCTTGGCATAAAGCAACAAAACTTTAAGAGCCTTACTGTGAACAGAGCACTGAGGGATGGAAGTCCCCCACCCAGGGCTTAGGAAAATGCAAATCTGGCTTCATACACCATCCCTGCCCTGATGGAACTTGAAATCTGGTAGCATTCCTAAATAACTATTTTTACAATTAGGCAAAAGAAGTGTCATTTAAAAAGACAGAGTAAACAAAGGTCATTGCCAACTAGGAAAATCAGAGAAGACTTCAAGAAAAAAAGTGGAAAATGGCATACAAGATTGAGAATCAAGAGACCCATCCTAATGCAGGTTCTGACACTAATTAATAAACCTAATAATAACAACAATTAACATTTATATACTGTGTGCCAGGCATTGTGGTTAGCACTTTACAATTATTGTGTCACTTAGCCCTCACAACAACCCTAGAAAATAGGTTCTGTCATTATTTGCATTCTATTGATGAGGAAACTGAGGCAAAAAAAGGTTAAGTGACTTGCCCAAGGTCATACCCTTAGTGTCAGAGACTGGATTTCAACTCAGACCTTCCTGCCTCTAGACCCAGCACTCTGTCTCCTTTGACCAACTTAACTCCTCTATGGCTATTTTCTCATCTGTAAAATAAGGGAGTTAGGCTGGAAAGTTCAAGGGCTCTATGCTACCAGGGAACAAATACTGGATTAGAACAAACACCCCCCCCCCCCCAACGCCCCCACCCCGCCCCATTCAGCACCACTCAAAGGAAGCTTTAGTCAAACGATCACTTTGGGCTGTCTCAAGAAGGGGGCTTGTTCAGGTATGGACTGAATTGGACGGTCGTGCAGATGCCTCCCACCTCTTAAAATTTTATCATTCAGTGATTCTCTCAGTGGTGACCTCAAAGCTCTAGACTTCTTGATATTGCGGTACTAAAGATGGCCCAGGATGATTGTATCTTACATTTAGCAATGTTCAAATAAATGTTTAATAACCAGCTGGGGAGGCGGGAGGAGAATGTACCCATGACATACTTTTAAGTTTATTCTGCATTAGCATTTTCTCCATCATTTTCTTGAGCCTAAATAATCAACAAAATTATAAATTCCTGATTTGGTCAGTTAATTTTCAGTCATGTCTGATTGTTTGTGATCCCATTTGGGGTTTTCTTGGCAAAGATATTGGAATGGTTTTCCATTTCCTTCTCCAGCTCATTTTACAGATGAGGAAACTGAGGCAAACAGGGTTAATTGACTGACCTAAGGTCACACAGCCAGTTAAGTGTCTAAGACCATTTTTGAACTAAGAAAGATGAGTATTCCTGACTCCAGGACCAGCACTCTATCTGCTGCATCACCTAACTGCCCCCTGATTTTTAGTGATGGCCTATTTCAGAGATTTAAATGCTCACATTGAAAAGTCAACAATCAACTCACTTTCACAACCAGGTTTGAACTGACTCCAGCACACCCTTGAAAGTTACATTCCACATTGCCATGATCCTGGTAATATAGTCCCATTTCTGTTATGGTTACAGGGACCAGTACGTTTTTCTTTTGTTTTTTTGTTTGTTTGTTTGTTTGCTTTGTTCTGTTTTGTTTTACCAGACCTATTCTTTCTTCAGTATAGAGATGGCCCAAGGAGAAACTTCTTTATATGCAATTCATAATTTTAATTGCCTGAGGCATTGACAGGTTAAATGTCTCCTCCTGGATCACACAGCCTTTCTAATAATTTTCATGTCCTTGTATGTACACACATACATATTTCCTTTCACCAAAAAGAGGCTGTACCTTTGCTGAGGTCAGGGAATATGTACTATTTATTTTCTTTTGAGGACCAATATGTAGCCCATAATAGGTGCTCTGTTACTTGAAGTTTATGCGACTTTCATTATTTCACAGCTACTTGGGTAAATATCTAGCAAAGCTGATTATTATGGATTCTTAGAATTGATTGATCTTAAAAATTTTTGTTAATTGAAAAAATAAATTTAAAAAAATCAGTTTAATTTTTATTTAAACTTTTTGCCTTCCATAACCCATTGAGCCAATATTGCCCTGCATTTGTTTCTGACAAGAAAGTCATTCATCTTTCTATCTTCTTTTCTCTCATAGGACAAAGGAAGTATATTCGGAAAGGTCTTCCAAACTTGGTCTAGAGTACCCTGGAGCCTATCATCCCAGTCCAGCTGGGCACAAGCCCCATCAGAGGCAAATGGCATCAGTGAGATTGTTCAAGCATCAGAGATGCATTCCTACGTCTCAGAATCCTTTTGGTCTTCCGCCTCCATTGTTTCTCAGGGTTGCTTTCTCTCTTTAGCCTTAATCTCCCTTGTGCCTTCATTTTGCCTCCGAAAGTGAGCCCTTCCAAAATCTGGTTAAAGCTAGGTTTCCTCCAACCCTCTACCTACTCAGTCTCTTTTTATCCCCCTCCCCCATGTACATACCCCCACCTTTGTTCAGCTCATTTTCATAGTAATTACCAACAGAACTAGATTGGTGCCAATCGGACTTGGAAGCCTCTCCACCTGGGTTCCCCCAACCATGCCTTCATCCCTACTCTAATAGTCCCCAGCATTTTGCCACGGTGCCTGCCTCTCTATACAGACCCTTTAGAAATTCCCTTCAAAAGGGCTTTACAGTTCAGTACTTCCTGAGAATTCACCATTTCCTGAGTTTTATCTCTCTGCTCCTCTCTGCTGTGAAGGCAGGTAACCCTTAGCCGAAGCTCAATATTCCCTCTCAGTTTATTTCAAAGATTTTATTTTTTTGATCTCTCATTTCTCTGATGAACACCAGAAGGCTAGAGGTCAACTAATCCAGTCCCTTGTCTCCACATCAGAGTCAGACTGACCCACTGAAAGTAGAAACTACCCACCATACAGATACCCTGTATCTGGGGATATCATATGAGCAGAATGGGATTGCAAAAGGTTATCTTAGACATTTCCCTTGCTCCAGGAAGAGAAGCAGGTAAACTGTCCCAAGAAAGCAGATTTTTCTCAAAATTAACAGAAAAGACTCACAAGTTGCTTTCTTGGAATTCTTTCAAGAATTCCTCTTGACAAAAAGTTATTTCCCAAAGTGTATATGAACTGAAGATGGAATGAAATAAGCAGAATCACACAAAAAATGAATATGATGACTACCATATCAATGAAAAATAAAACCAAAAATCAATAATATACCAGAGAATAGATAACAAAAATTCCTTCCCCCATCAGCAGAGAAGCAGTGGGAGTCATTTTCAGATTATAGACATTGTTGGTCACCGTATTGGGTATTGGGTAATTTTGCTCAATTGTTCTGGGTTTTTTTGTTGTTACAAAGGACAGAGGGGATAATGGAGTGGGTTTTCCCCCCCAGCAATGACTGTGATATGAAAACAAAAAGCATCAATAAAACATTTTCTTAAAGTTAGAAGATTGTGTCATAAAGAATTAATGAAGTGGACAATTTCAGAGAAAACTGGAAAGACTTCTATTAACCGATGGAGAACTAAATGAGCAGAGCTAGAATAATGTATACAATAATAACAGCATAGAGAAAAACAACTTTGAAAGACTTTAGAACTCTGGTCCATGCCATGATAAACCATGAATTTAAAAGAATGAAGATGAAACATTCCTCTCACCTTCTGACAGAGAAGGGCTGAAATGAAAATCCAGAGACATTCTCCAGACATGTCTAATTGGAATTTTTTTGTTTTTTCTGACTATGCAGCTATGTATTTAGGGCTTTATTTTTATGTTGTTATTGTGGTTATTATTGTTTTTCCCCAGCGGAGGAAGGGGGAGAATAGATTAGTATTAAAAATGCTTGCTAATTGAAAAAAGTAATAAACTTAAAAAATCAAAAGGTAGTAGACACACTCCCCACAAAAAAAATGCTTTCTACTATCTAGTCTGCATTTTACATGCTAAGATAAAATAAGTTAATTCTCTCTTGCCTGGTCTTCTATAAGGCCAGAGAAAATAAAAATATTCACCCAGCATTGAATAATCACAGAATAGTAGATGGACAACTGAAAGGGACCTTAGAAACCTCTAGTCCAAACTCCTTATTTTACAGATGACAAAACTGAGGCACAGAGGTGTGAAGCTGAGGTTAGAAGTCAATCAATCTAGACCTAGTCCCAATCAATCATTTACTCAAGGTCATGCAAGTAGTAAATGTCAGAACTTGGATACAAATGCAATACCTGTAGCTCCAAAATTGGAGCTTTGTGTCCCTCCCCTTCCCCCCACTACAACTTACATATTTTTGAGCATTGTTGCTTCTCCTTTTATCTTTTGCAATTGTGACTTGATTCCCAGCTAGCCACCATTGAACCTCACTTTTGAAGTTCACTCTGAATTTCTACAATTTATGTGAGAGGATTGTAGCATGAGATGTTGAGAAGGGGACAATGCCTAAAGATGCTCAATAGGCTTTTCCTGGGAACCACATCCAAGGTTATACAAAAGTGATCCTCGGTTAAGTGTTGATTGGGGAATATTTGCATATTGTGTGTTTACTCCCACCTTGACTTTGCAGTTTAATCTTAGGTATTTTTCAAGGCGAGATTTTATCACTCCCTCCTGGTAGGCCCTCATTTCCTGGGTTACGTATTTCTGTTCCTCATTACTTTCCCCATCCTCACTAACCCTGATGCTTCCCCACTCCCCCAACCTCAAATATGTAGCAGTAGTATTGGAAAAGAAAGAACATTGAGGTTGTGCCTATAAACAAAGGGAAACAGGCACCCAGCAGTTAACTAGTTTATTTGATTTGGATAATTCAGGGATCCAAATGACCTGTCTGATCATTCAATAGCAACAGTCCTAGCACTATTATGTTCCTATGGTGTCTTCCTCAAAATGACTATGTGAAGTAGGTATTACAAGTACTGTGACCTCCATTTTTCAAATGGAAAAGTCGGGGCCCAGAGAGATAAAATCACCTGACCATCTATTGTCATAAGCAACACAGAGAGGATATCCAACCTAGGTTTTCTCAGTATTCTTCCTTCTATCTCACACTCTTCCGTGGCCTTTATTTTCAGATGACTGTGAGGTCATGTTAACGACTCAGAGAAACCTGTCCCCACCTTGCCTGCTGTTGCCCAGGTTTGCAATGGGTCTGATGGGAGATGCATAATAGATTATGTTTATATAGCACAATATTTGTAACCTTTTCCTCATTTAACAAATGAGGACCTTGAAGCTCAGAGAGTTTAATTAATTCACTGAAGGATGCATAGCTAGGAGGTGTCATAATTGAAACTTGAACCCAGTTTTCTCGCTGCAAGTCATAGGATCATAGACTTAAGGCTGGACAGGCCTTAGATTTCAACTAATTTTGCTGAGTAAGTCATTCCAGGTCATAAGCATACAGATTTTTTGATTTCTAGAATACAAGATTCCAAGGCTTCTTCTTCTTTATAATGGTGACATTTACATGTACATGATGCCACATTATATAACTCCCATGTTACAGCTGAGACACTGAAGAAGGGGTTTGCCTAAATCTACACTGGTAGTAAGTAAGTAGTGGCAGAGCCAGAATTGTACTCAGACTCTCTGCTTTCAGATCAAGACATCTTTCATCTTATCTCCAGCGCACCATCAAGTGCGTTTGAATATTATTAAATGAGCTTAGTCAAGTCTTTGACATTTTCTGAACCTATTTCTTTATCTTTATGATTATAGGTAACCTTGATGATTCCTTCCATAGTTTAATGATCCCTACCTTCAGGAAATTTATAATCTAGATAGAGACAGAAATAACTCATATGAAGCAATTAGAGAACAGTTAAGTTCCAAGTGATAATGGAGACTATGCATGCAATAATTCAGTTCAACAAACATTCACCAGAAAGAAACGAAACATTCCCAGGCCTCAATGAATCAATTAATAAGTATTTATTAAATATCTTCTAAGGGCCAAGCCTTGTGCTAGGCATTGAGGCCACAAATACACAAAATAAAATAATTCCAACTCAAAAGGAGTTTATTTATACTCTAGTAAGAGTTCAAAGAAGGGAAAGAAGTTGACCTGGTCATCACAGAAGGCTTTATGAAGAAAGTGGAATAAGAATTGGACTTCAAGGACAGCTTTTAAGGTGGGGGAAATAGCATGGCCAAAGGCACTGAGGAGGTCTGAGCATGATGGGGGCTGAAAAATGAATAGGCCATGACTGGAACAAAGAATCTTTATCCAAGAGTTGTAAGACATAACTGAGAGAAAGAAGGTGGAGCCAAAATATTGTGGAAGACCTAGAAAACCAAGCTGAGAAGTTTGGACCTGATGTCAGTAAACAACAGGGAGTCACCTAAACCAGTTACACCAACTCCCAGGGGATTTGGCCTGGAGCAGATTCCATAGTGGCTACACCTTCTCCCCAGCCCTGCTCCTTTGGGGCCAAAGCCAAGACTAGGGAAGTTCTAAGGTCCCAGGCCCTCTTTTTGCTTGGTTTCTAGCTTTCCTTGGAAATCTCTGAACTGCTGTGTTGATGAGTAGCTGATACGAGCTTTGGTAAGGGAATCTTTCCCTCACATGGGTGAGATGCCATAGAGGTCGCAGGAAATCTGCCTTGATTGTACATATCCATGCTAATTTCCCAGGCTAACAACATTCCTGTTCTATACCAGTCCCTACCCTATGCAGTCAGAGTTTAAAGCTTTCAAATCTAATATCCTGTGTTCCCATATCACCCTTTCTGAAAGCCTGGTGACAATGATGGGTTATAGATCACTATGCTAGGTCACTGTTCACAAAAGCATTGCTTCACAGGGCCTCCTTACTACTTCAGAAATGGAAGAATGTAAGGGACAGCTATAAAAACCAGGAGGAAAAAAATCAACCTTTTTTTTTTTTTAACTGACACCTGGAATCTACCCACATATAACATTACCAGCACTAGAACTCAGAAGACACTTGAAGCCTTGGAGTGTGTGTGTGTGTGTTGTGTGTATCTGTCTGTCTGTCTCTGTGTGCATGGGGGGAAGGTATCTGTGTGTGTGTGTGTGTATGCTCTCCTGCTAACCCTAATTCAGTGACAGAAATATGTACCTTAAAATTGGCAGAGAAGACTCACAAGCTACCTCTTGAACCATTCCTGAATTTCAATGATTTCCATTGTCAAAAAGTTCTTCCCCTAGATTTTACATGAACTGAAAGAAGTGGGGAGATAGGGAGAAAGGGAGGGAGACTAGGAAGATGGGAATTTCTATGAAAGAAGGGCATTGTCACATGAATGTTTCCTGAACATCTGCTTTCTGGAGGAGCATTAAGAGGTCTTGCTTCAAGGATCAAGTATGTGGCCTGAGCCGTAATGTAGAGAGATAAGCCTAGGGTTTGTCATTATCATCATTATTCTTGTTACATTTTAATTTCTTTTCAATTGATAAAAATCAAAAAACCAAAAATCTTCTATTTCTCCCCCTGCAATTCTCCTCTCCTCTCCCAATTGAGAACTAAATAAAAACAAAACCCTTGTTACAAGCATGTATAATCAAACAAAAAACATTTCCCCATTAGCCATTTCTGTATCATTAGTCTTCTAGAATCATGGTTGGTCATCATGCGGATCAGAGTTCCTAATTCTTTTAAAGTCATCTGTCTTACCATGTTGTTGTCATTGTATAAATTGTTCTCCTGATCTGATGATAACTCTTCATCTGTTCCTCTAAGTCTTTCCAGATTTCTCTGAAACCATCTCCCTTATAATTTCTTACAACACAATAGTATTCCATCATATTTATATACCATAACTTCATCAGCTGTTTCCCAGTTTATGAGCAGTCGCAAAGATTCCTATTCTCCATCAACTGAAAAAGAGCTATGAATTTGGGGGCATATTTTTTATTACAGTTTGTTTTACTTAGGATTAATCCCTCCCTTAATCTATCCTTCTTCTAAATCCCCCTTTTCCCTTCTTTCCTTTCCATTCTATGTCTCTGTTGAGTGAAATGCATTTCTCTAATAAATTATATGTGTGTTCTTCTACCCTTTGACCAGTTCAGATGAGTATGAGTTTCAAATGTCTGCTCATTTTCTCTACTCCCTCCTCCTTTTGTGTAGAGATGTCTACTTGCACACTCTGATTATGGTATATAATTTTCCTTAACCTTCCTTTTCTTTCTCCTCTTTCCCCACCACCATGATTTTCCTCTTTCTCTTTCCATTTAACTCCCAGACCCTGTGTAATTAGACTTCCTCTATGATCCCTGATGATGATAGGGTTGAGAGGGGGCATATATATCATCTCCCCATATTAGAATGTAAGCAATTTATCCTTGTTCAGTCCTTTGTAATTGTTTGTTAAATGATTACCTTTCTATGTTTCTCTTAACTCCTATGCTTGAACTTCAGAGTTTCTATGCAGTTCTGATCTTTATATTAGAATGCCTGAAAGTCCTTTATGTCATTAAAAATCCGTTTTCTTTCCCTGAAGAATTATACTTAGTTTTGCTGCTAAGTGATTTTTGGTTTTAAGTCTATATCCTTTATCTTCTTAAATACAGTAGTCCAAGCTACCTATTCCTTTATATTGAAGTCAGCTAGTGAGTGACAACACACGTGATCCTGACTGTAGCTCCACAGAATTTGAATCCTTTCTTTCTGGCTGCTTGCAACACTTTTTCTTTGACCTCAAGACTCTGGTTTTAGTTTTGATATTCCTGAGAGTTTTCATTTGGGGGTTTCTTTCAGGAGTTACCTAGTAAATTCTTTCTATTTCTGCTTTGCCATTTGGTTCTAAGAGATCTAGGCAGTTTTCTTTTAAAATTGTTTTTAAAATAGGATATGTGACCGCTTTTTTTGTCATGGAGTTCAAATATTTCAAAAATTTTTATTTTTTTCTCTTTGATTTGTTTTCCAGGTCACTTGTTTTTGCTATGAGATCTTTAATTATTTTTCTATTTTTTCAATCTTTTGACTCTGTTTTAATACTCCTTGTTGTCTCCTGGTCCACTCTATTTTTCAGGAAGTTTGTTAGCTCAGTAAAGTTTTGTACCTTTTATGCCTAACTGTAAATTCCCATTTCAGTTCTTTCTTTCATCGCTCTCATTCTTGCCCAATTTTTCCCTCAAGTAATCCCATTTCAGCTCTTCTTTTCTTTTTAAACTCTTGCTTCATCTCTTTCTGAAATTTTAATTGAGCTTGTATCCAAGTTGTGTTTTTCTTTCAGGCTTTGTTTGTAGATATTTTAGAGTCATTTTTGTCTTTTGGGTTTGTATCTTGAGCATCTTTGTGACCATAATACCTTTTAATGATAAGATACTTTTGGTCTGATATTAGAAAAATTCTAATTGTCCCACTTCCCCCCTCACTCTTCTACCACCACCCCCCTCCAACTCTGCAAGGTCCTGGCCTGGATTTGAGTCTAAGAAGCAGTAGACTACTCAGCCCCTATCAGTCATCTGGGAAGCTCTGCTGGTTCTGAGTCACTGAACCATAAGCTGTCCTTTGGTATGAGATTCCTGGTCCACTTATTCTTCTGCAGGCTTCAAGCTGGGCTAGAACCTGGAATTGAGATCCTACTCTACTCTGAGGTCTTAGCCACAGTACTGCTTTTTTGCTTACTTACTTTTAAACCTGCTTTTCTCTCCCCATGTAACACCTAGAACACAGAACATCCTTTTGCTTTGCAGGACACTTCTCTACCCCTGAAGATCTGTGACCTAGAACTAGGTACTGTGTAACAAAGTTGCCAGCTGACACCTGTTCCTATTTCAGTGCCCCAATATGAATCTAAGGGTGTCCTGGTACAATTCTGAAACTTGCCCTTGCCTCACTCTGACAACATATGCTTAAACAATTTGCACACACACTCCTAGACAGGCTCTGCCCCCAATGTCCACAAACTACTCTGTCTCCCTATGCTTGAATCAGCTTGGGAAAAAACTCTTAACTTTTTCTTGGATTTCCCCAAAAGGATTCAGAATGGTGCATTTTCTAAAACTGTTTGGAGGAGTTGAGGGGAGTGGGCTACCCTGTCCTCCTCCAACCCAGTTTTTTTGCTCCTGCATGTTGTAGCTCAGTCTTTCTCTGCTCCTCCAGCTTTAGGGGAACATATATTTAATTTCTGATCCAAAACTGTTGCTTTTTTTTCCTGAAGGTTGGAATTCAAGAATCCCCACTACTTGGCCACTTGGTTCCTTCCTTTATGGCTACCATCTCTTAAGTTAAAGGATTATGACAAGTCCTATCCACAGCTGGGTCCAGCATTGTCCAGGAAAACCTCCTCTATCCCCACTTTGATGGAGCCAACTGGGTCATGTGGCCCTATTCTCTCCTAGAGCCTTATAGATAAATGGTTCCCCCCAGAGATACTTCCTTTCACTGCCACATCTAAAGATCTCTGAGTGATAGCATATACAGCTACAATACATGCTTCCACTCTGAGACTTCCAACAAAAGTTGTGCAGATATATAAGACTCTCCCACCACAATTTTGGTGTCAGGTGAACTCTCAAGTCTTTAGTTTCCAGTTGCCTCAGCTCTCCCTCCAGATACCTCCAACAAGCCTCCCACAATCTTTTTATAACACACAATAATCTCAATCAGCCAATTCAGCACCAGACCAATAACTCCTCAGTCCTCTCAGTGAGGAGTCATAGGACATATACTTGTGTTCTATATGAAGAGACAAAGGCTCACCTCCCAGTAAACTCATTGATCTCCTTGCCTCAAGCACTTCCTCCAAAACACTTATTAGATGTAAGTCTTTGTAGTAGCTGATTAATAAATATGAATGGCTAGTGGATGCGAATTCAATTCAACCAGCATTCATTGAGTGCCTCTTCTGTGACAGAGTCACTCTGCTAGGCTCTAGGAATACAAAGACAGAAATAAAAAATAGTCCCAGCCTCTTGTATCCAATTTAATGTGTGCATATGATGGTCTATGACTAATTCACTGAAGGAAACCAAAAAACTCGAAGTATACATGAACTCCCAATGAAGTCCTTTCTTTTGGCTGAGTCAATAGAAAGACATATCAATCAGAAAAAAAGTGTCTACCCCAAAGCAATTTCACCATGCTTCCCCCACCCCTCACCCAGTGGCCTGAGAATCTATTTCAGATAAGAAGAGCACTCATACACTTGACGCGTTCTCATGCTCCACATTGCCTTCCACCTGCAAGAAATTGGACTATTGTCAAGCAAATGCACATGCTATTTTTTGGTCCCTGCATTTCCCAGTCTGCACAGCCTCAGAGGCAGGCTCTGGTAGGAGAAAGAGACCTGAGTGGGGAAAGGCAAAGAGCACATTTCTATAGCATTACCTACCAGAACAAAATCTATTCAAGATAGCCCTGATTTTTTACTCATCAGAAATCCTTTGGTTCTTCCTGGTGTCTGACATAAATCTATCCTGCTTCAGATTATCCCCCACACTAGCTTCAGACACTGGCAGAGTGACAGCACCATGAAATGAAACAAGAAGTTATTCCCTCCCAGCTCCCACTCTGTACATCACTGAACATGGGATATGAGTAGCAGTCGTAGCCTTGCCATGACTGATGAGAACAAGCAGCAGTCATCCATCTCATTACTCTCTATCGAGCTATCTCCATGTCAACCTAGTCACCGAATCATAGACACTTATATTTGGGGATCTTGTCAAAATCTTTAACTTCCTTCAAAGCTCAGCTCACGTGCTATCTCTTCCACGAAGCCCTCCTTGTTCCATCCTTCCCACCACTCTCTTCTATCCAGTTGTTAATGCCTTCTCCTTCCTCACATTTTCATAGAATATAGTGATCTCTTCCTTGCCCCTTTCAAGACCAAGGTCCTCCACTGAATCAGGGGCTCTATATCTTGCCACTGGACCCAGATGACTCGGGAGGAGAGAGTGAGGCTTGTGACTCTGCAATTCACTTACAAGTCATGGCATCACCTTCCTGATGCCATGGTCCTGTTTGAGAACGAAGGACAAACAGCAACTCTATAGTAGAAAGAGCACAGATTGTGGAGTCAGGAGACCTGGGTTCAAGTCCCATTTCTGATTGCTGCCAATGAGACTGTCAAGTAACTTAACCCTTGGATCTACTTCCTCATCTTTAAAAATAAAGAGGTTGGATTAGGTGACCACCACCTCTCCCAGCTTTAAGCCTACGATCCTGCAAACTGTATACCTGGCTCACCACCTCTCTCCCTAATCCAGCATAAAGTCCTTGAGGGCAGGGCAGGTTCTATTTTTATCTTCATGTTCTCTGCCTAGCTCAGACTTCTCACTCTTTGTCAAACTTAATTAAATTGGAAGGTGCTTCAGAGATCTTCTAGTTTCCTCCGTACTGCCCCACCCATATGACTAAAACTAACTAATTCCAACTCCCATGACCATGTACATATCATTCACCTACCTAATGCTTCCTGGTGCTTTTTACAAATATCTGATTTTTGAATAAACTGAGGCTGAGAGGGTTCAAGTGACTTTCCAGTGGTCAAAATCATAAGAAAGTGCTGAAAGCAGGTTTTGAAACCATGTCTTCCTGACTACAAATCTGGCTCTCTATTCACTATACCACAGTGACACATAGAATACAAAACAACTCCAAACAATTTGATATTATAAAATCAAATACTAAATGAGATACTATGGATTAGAAATGCTATAGGAGTTAGAGGTGAAAAACCAATGACAGCAATTGATGATGCTTTGCTATGTGACCCTGGACAAGTGGTTTAATGTCTCTGGGCCTCAGTTTCCTCATTTGTAAAATGGATTTGACTTCTAAAGTCCCTTTCAGCTCTAAATTAATTCTATGATCCTATATGAGACTTAATATCATTTTGAAGAAATGACCAAAATCTATCCTCTTCCTCTCTTGCCCTAATGCTTTCTTTAAAAAAAAAAAATAGTTCCTGACTCAACACATCTTCCTCCAAAAACATCTGGAGGAGGATGCTGGGAAAGAAGAATATAGAAATGGACAAAGCACTGCTCTTTGCACAAAGTGAGAGTGTAATAAACCCCAACTGGTTTCCATAGGCAGGCTGTACTGGAGGCTCAACAGAGTTGTTGGTAAAAATAGCTGAGGATTTTCCTCCACAGGTTTTGATATCTGTGGCTTTCTCTCATTCCCAGGTGTTGAGCAATAGCTAAACTTACAGAGAAACTGTCTGCTGAGAAGCTAGTGTTGATTTTGTCCATGTTTATTTCCTATTCTGTATCTTCTCCTTTGAGGTCCAGAATCAACCTCCCTTGAGAAAGTCCAAGGATCAGGGGGAAGGAAAGGGCCAAGGAGGAGAAGGTCAGAGCAGTGGAGATGTTCCTAGAGAAATGATGTGTGTGTGTGTATGTGTGTGTGATACATGTGTATATGTATGTGTGTGGTACATGTGTGTATATGTATGTGTGCTACATGTGTATGTGTGGTACGTGTGTGATAAGCAACATGGAGGACACTTGTCTTGTTTGGTTCCCCCGCTTCCCAACCAGGAGGAGAAGGATGAGTAGCCCAAGTCACAAGACACTTTCTCTAATGACATGTCCTCCTAGAAAACTGGCCTGCTCCAGCAAAGTAATGCCACTCACTTTGGGGTGGATCTCTGTAGACTCTTCTATCTAGCTGAGGCCACCCATCCAGGGTGTTCCCTTAGCCACACCTGGCCTCACCCAGACCCCATATTGCATCAATTGGCAACTCTAAGTCCCATTGCCACCCTTACCCAGCTTTCTTCCCACTCTTCATCCCTGCCCAGCCCTATTCCACCTATTTTTAAATCTTTTTTGCTTGGAAAAGTTCATGACTACCATGGCACCAGCATTTCTGCCTGTGGGCAGCAATGGCCAGACCCAAGTACTGGCCAGAATCTTGAGCCCAACACACCAGTCACTGTCAGCACCTACTTCCCCTGCTCTACCAAGGACATTAGTCAGGAGTTCAAACAAAAGTTCTCACTAAATCCCTTTCTCCTGCCTCAGATACCTCCTATAATCAAGTAGGCGTGTGTATATGTGTGTGTGTGTGTGTGTGTGTGTGTGTGTGTGTAAATAAATAAGGCTGATGCAGATAAGGCATTCTGTCATCAGAAATGTATTCTGAGAGCACAGTTTATGGTTAATGAATGTTTATATCCTAATGTACTCTATACATCTGTATTATAGCAGAAATTCCTTCACCTGCTATAAAGAACCATGACAAGTATACCTTGGAAAGGTACAGTAAGAGTCATATAGTAGTTAAGGATTTTTGCCTCCAACCTTTTTAACATAGGCAGTTTGTCTTTGTATTTAGAAAGGGTTGTTACACTATCCTTATAACTCTTTCAAATAAATGAAATCTGTATAAGTAACCAACTCATAGAATCAAAGAAGGGACCCTAGAAATTGTCCAGCAAAAATCTCTCATTTTACAAACGTTTAAATTGAGGCCCAAAAAAGGTTAATTGATTTAACAAAATGACCTAACTAGGTCACACAGTTAGTGGCAAGGGCAGAATTAGAACCAGGTTCTCTGGGGACTTCAGTGCTCTCTCCACCATATCATGCTGGCTCAAACAGAGACAGTGTATACAGGGTATTAAGCCAAAATTAACTGACATTTTGTAGCACTTTTAGGTTTGCAAAGCTTTTCATCTCATTTGATCCTCACAACAACCCTGGGAGATAAGTGTTACAGATATTCACATATAATTATTCCCATTTTGCAGATGAGGAGAATGAAGCCCAGAGAGATTAATCAATTTGCCCATGGTCACATAGCTAGCAAGTATCTTGGGCATGCTCTTGCAAGGTACAATAGCTTGTTTTCTCAGTAACATTTGAGAGTATGTACATCCAAATCAGCACTTTTCCCTTCAGGGCAAGGTCCCCTGGGGAGGCCAATATACCTATTCCAATGATACTCATATCACTCAAAATGTTTGCAGCACTCCTTTCTGGAAATGGCCACTAAGGCTTACTAACATTTTTTTTTAATATCCTTTTTGGTTGGCAAATATTTATACTTGAAGTATAAATTCTACCTTTGGAAATAATTACAAGTCTTTGGGAGCCAAACATAGCAAAAAAGGGTGAATAACTGGATAAAGCATTAAAAAATATGAGTTTGAATTCTGACCCTGCCACTATATGACCATGGACCAAGGTACTGAGCCTCAGAATCTCATCTGGCAAATGAGGTCAAACTGGGTGACCCCTGGAGGTTACATCCAAACTGAAAGTGATGACCCTAGGAATCTAGAAGAGTAATATTATTTTAGGTCCAAAACATGGTGTGGGTATAAAGTAATGAGACTAAGGTACCTGTTAATATTACTAAAGTGTAATTCCTAAATAATCATATTCCTAAAGTGGCTATGAAGGTCACCCCAGAAATAAAATTCCAAAAAATACTTTAAGCCATAGGAGCATCATTGGGGAGAATGAATAGCACATTAAGGCCATCACCCTGCTTTTCCCCTTCCCCAGAAGCCTCAGGTGACTCCCTGAAGAAGGAATTAAAATTCATTTGGATACAAAAGTGGGGTGTGTGCGTGTGTGTGTGTGTGTGTGTTTAAAACTTGATATTTGCAGGGATTCCTAACCTTTTTTGTTTCATAGATGCCTTGCCAATCTGGTAAAACCTATAGACTCTTTTTCAGAATAATGTTTTAAATGCCTCCAATAAAATATACAGGATTACAAAGGAAACCAATTATATTGAAAACAAAATGGGATTATTTTCCCATCCAAGTCAACAGATGCCTAAAATCCAATGGGCCGCAGACCTCAGTTTAAGAATTGCTGCATTAGAGCCAGACAGACTTCAAGCATGAAGACCGGAGCTGCCATTTGGAATCATCCATATGGCCAGACCTCAGGCTGCAAACAAATTTAAAATACAAGACAAACAAACAAAAATATTATGAGCCCCTAATGTTTTAGAGGTTGACAGAAACATACCTCTCTTCACCTCTACTTTCCCTCCTCCAACTCTCACCCCCCCAGCATGGTTATGTTTCAAATGACACAGCTAATTAAGGTAAGTACCATAGCAGTCTGGGGTGGCATAAGTTAGGGTAGATGCTAACTCCGACAAGGCTTCCAGAGGAATCCATATTTCAGGGGTTACTAGCTCATCTGTAAATAAAATAAAATTTCCTCTGGGCTTGAGCTTAGGAACCCTGTTCCTGCCTTTGGCCTGAATGTGATTAGTGTTTTGGTGAAGGGCATGGGGGCAAGAGGAGAGAGTTAGTTTGGCCATCTTTAAGTCCTCTTGACACTGAGTTGCAAGCATTTATTTTAAGGCTTGTTTCCCCCCTTCTTTTAGAAATCACTAGAACTTGAAGCTACATCTAGTAGAACAATTAACCTCCTATTCATTTAAGCCTCCCACTTCCCTGTAGCATCTGGCTCTGTATGAAGTTCCCAAGAGACCTGGGCCACAGAAGTGGGCAAACTTTCCTATACACTTGATGGGCCATGAGGTGTGGATGAGAACTGGGGGATCAGATTTTGAGGCAGGGACCTCCATTTCTCAGAATGACCTGAGAGATTGTAAGACATATCCATGTCTGGGTCAGAAGAGCCTTCTGTAAATTAAGAGGAATTTGGACAAATATGAAATAAGGAAGTCTCTACACAGTGAAACTGGTTCACTGTTATCCTCGGATAAGGATATAGTGGAAGTCATTTAGATAACTGTATATTTTGAAAGCAACCAATTGTGCAGCTAAATTCAATAGGTTAACATCAAAACAACCAGCTATTTGGTTGAATTTAACTATGTATTTTTTTCAAATGTCTGTGTAATATTTGACATGGAATGGATCTTTCAGAATATATCTTCTCTGCTAATAAAGCTAAATATGTGTGTGTGTAAATACATGCATATCTGTGAAGTATTATAATTATGGTGATTTTATAAGTAATTATTAAGCAAATATGACATTTTTCAGGTAAAGTAATTGAATATGCAACAAAGTACATACCAGCACCACTCCCTGGGATTTGTACTAGATTTTCCTTTAAAAAATCCCCAGTGTATTTTCTTCAATTCCATAGCTACACTTAAATAAACAAAACCCTTTAACAATTTGAGGACTATTAAATGTTTACAATTTTACTTATGGTGACTTGAAAAGTTTGCTTCAGTCAAATAATTCCACTGTTCTATCCTTAGCATTCCTGCTACCCTTTTATTTCTATAACACACAATTTCCAACATGTGGCGAAGGCATTAGTGAGGGTCTCGTCACGTTATTTTCAAGTTTCAGTTAACTGAAGAGAAGCAGTTGCCTGGCACTTGAGAAATAATGCAAGGTGGTTTTGCATCAAGTTCAGCTTTTTGGAAACATGCTCATCTGTAAACAGCACAGCTTAGAGGAAGTCCGTCGCTTGTTAAGACTCGAGTACATAGCTCTGAAATGCCATGTGCTGGAGGATTGCTTTAAATGCACACATCACTTATGAGAATTCAGCCTGGATAGTTCTTTTTGGAAAAAAAAATGCTTTAGCACATAATATATTTTTCATCAAATTATTCCCCCAACTTAAGTTCAGCCAGACAAGTTAAATGAGGTATAGTGATTTTTCAAATCTGAATCTGCTAAGAGTTTTTCCATATTTCCACTAAGAGAGTTTTTTTATCGTTTTAGCAACATATCTGTATAGTACTGTGCGTTTGTGAGAGGGTATGTGTATGTGTGTGTGTGTCTGTGTGTCTGTGTCTGTCTCTGCGTGTGAAGAATGAACTTAAAATAATCACCTTGACAATATCAATGTATATCCTCTATTGTGAGAAAATTTGCAACCTCATCAAGGAATGAGATTCAAATAAATTTTCATTGTCCCACTGCACAAAGCTAATCTGCCCAATCCTAATTTGTTATTCATTTTCCTTGTTTAATTCATAATTTGATGCTAAACATGGTGAAACAGCACAGTGCCCTTTAAATGCCGTTGCATCCATGGACATGTATCCTGCAGCTATACAAATAATGTTTTCTATAAACAATATTTTTGTGCATGCGCTTATGGATATAAAGCATGAATGGACAGAGAGATTGAAGAAAATGTGCCAGGAAGTCAGTGGGTGATATATGTATATTCATACATATATATATAAAATAGTCAATGTTAACCTATCCCTAAACTTCTGGAGATTTTTTTTTAACTATCTATTTTTGCTAATTTACTCCTCAGTATTTCCAGTGTCCTCATTTGCAGTGAAAATTCTCTCTGACGAATGCCACTGATTTAAAACTGTTTGCCTGGACTGGGTAATTGCGATAGATTTGAAAAGGCGTCTGCAAAGTATTCCACAACCTGATTTTTAATTTACTGCATCATCAGCTACTTTTATGATAATATTTAATCTACTGAAACAAAACCAGTGCCTCAGTTTAGGGAGAAAGGGAGAGAATATTTTTAGCAGCACCAGTTCTATGTGAAGCTAATGGGGAAATAATTCCAATCTATCTGATCTGGAAAGTGGTAGGGTTGCATGACACTAAGGGAGTAAATTTATTCTTCAGCAGTGTGCTGATAAATTTGAAGATCGTATTTCACTACACACTGTTAAGTCTAAATCAGCAAAGGAAAAATATATATGTAATATAAATATATAATCTACGTTAAAATGACAATCCTTTAAAACCCTTAACCATTCCTCACAACTATAATATTAAGAGAACTGCAGTAAATACAACTCTTTGTGGACTTAAATTAATTTAATTTAACTCACATGCTACTCTGATGACCAAGTACCGGGCAACCGTGATGATAACATTATTATCTGCAAGTTAGGCAAAGAATTTAAAAGGGAAGTTGGCTGAGACAGACCTCGGAGGTATAAAGGGGGTTGGGGGAGAGGGCATGATTATAGAACTAACAAAACACCTTAGAACTCGTGTAGCTCCTTTAACCCAGGGACTTCCAACCCTTTACTTTTGCTGCTTTTAAAGACAATTCAAAACTGAGTCATGAAGATCAACTACTCTGTCAACCGTTTTGTTTTGTTTTTTTTTTATTCTCTGGGTCCATGTCTATTGAAATCCATTTCCTGTGAACCAACCTGAAACAATCCTAGTGAGAGACAGTAAAAATCCATCTCCCAACACCAAGAAAGCATTCTTAAAAATCTGTGCCTTAAAGATACAAACTGTAATGGAAACTTGCCCTGGCCAAGGAAAAATTCAGCTAAACATGGTGACTTCCAACCAAACTTGAACTCCAGGGAAGATCACTCTTCCCCCCTCCCCCTCCCCCTTTACAATGACAGTCCTGTTGAATGATTTGGGGCTACTCAAAAGCAGTTAGACATTTGAATCATCCACTGGGCCCATCCCGAGTCAGACAAAGTTACTGGAAGTTTTGGCCTTCTTGGGTAGAAAATTACTCCTCACCAGAGTTGATCTGTGCAGACTCCTCTGTGATCAACAAAGCAGAAAATGTAACTTGAGCATTCAATTCAACCAATATACCCTTTTTCATCTATGAGAGCAGTTTAAGGGGGAGCTAATGAGAAGGAGACAGGCCAAAAGTCACTGCCTTGAGGTGGGACGTTGTTACTGAAACAAGTTCAGTTTTTGTTATCGTCTTATATTAGAATGTTTATACCCTGGAAAGGGAAGGAAAATCCCCTTTTACGCCTGTAATTAGCTTGTTTGAAAGTGCCCCATTTTCCCCCCATACAATTATTCCTATCATAAATTTTGCATTACTCCATGCACAATAATGCACATAAAATTAAATAAACAATTTAATTAATTTAATTAAAATTAAATATTAAACATATTGTGTATAAGGAGCCCATGCATTTGATTTAATTGGGCGGGAGTACCCAAAGCAGTTTGGGTAACAGCAGAAAATAATTAAAAACAACAAGTCCGTTAGCCTCTGGGTACAAGAAATACTTGGGAACTTCCTCTTGAGAAAGGTTTATTTAATTAAAATTAAACTAATCTTTCGAAAACATTTGATAAGCATTTCATAATACAAATCATAATCCAAAAATGAGGCTCAGCCTGCCTATCTATGATACAGGAAAATCATGTTAAATAATTTATCTCTGCCACTAGCTACTTTCTCTTCTCTCACACACAATAATTCAATAGACAACATGTTTACTATGTTTAAATTTGAGTAACACTTGGTTCATCTAGATAAATATTAGCAAAGTGAACAAAGGCATAAAAGGCCCCTAACTGTAAGTAAGAGACTTAAATGCTTTATTCCAAAGTGTTTGTCACTCCTTGGAGCTAGCTAAACAAGGGATACACCCTCAAACTTGCTTATTTAAAAACAAATCTAGGCAGGTGTATTGTCAGGTGAACATTTGGATGGGAACATAGAAGAATATACTGGGTCCCCGAAGTCATTCTCAGACACCTTTAATTCATAATATATCATCTAGAGTCTTGTACACAATAACTGGAAGAATTTATTATTTTGGGGACTGTTTCCTCCTGTTGATTTTACATCGTGGTCAGTTCTGGAATTCAACCACAGTGAATTACATGAGCTGAACGAAGACCACAGAGAGGTGTTCTCCACCTGAATAACTAAGGCACTGCCCCCCTCCACCAACAAATAGCTCAGAAGAGCCTTGCCAGAGCTTTTAAGGGTTGTTGTGGGAACCAAAGCTCATTTTGACTCCAGACAAGTACATCCACCAAATGCAGCTGTTTGGATTCCCTGTTTCAAAAGCTACTAGATCTGAATGAATCTTGGTTTGACAAGTATCCTATACAACTGGACATGACTCTGAGCTTACTGGAGTGGAGTTCAATTGACTGCCTCTCAACCATCCTTTCTTCCCTTCCCCCTCTACCCCTGCCCCCAAGGGGAAGGAAGTTAGACCACTCTTTGATTCAAATAATTTTTATCTGTTCAAACGCAAATATTAATCCAATTTAGTCTATCAGTAGGATTAAAATATTTTAATATATTCTGATGACTCGGAATCGATGTAGCAGTTATATTTGTCTCTGAGGTTTGGTGGGAATATCTGATTCATCCCTTTTCGGTCCATTCCACTCTCTGACATCAGAGATACCTTTTGCCCCAAAGTCAAACATTCATGGAAATATCAGCTCTGGGTGATTTCACAGAAATTCACAACCAACATATTATATAGGAAAATTGAACTGGGTTATTGTTGTTTCTTCACATTTGAAGGTTATTTATTTTTTTTAATGTTTACTTGCTCTCTCTTTATAAAAGGCATGCTATACACCAAGCTCTTGATCAGCAATAATTCTAACTGATACCGGGGAATTACTTTAATAGTGCTAAACATAAGTAATCATATACACACAGAGAGAGTCAGATAGACAGAAAGAGAAACAGAGACAGAGAGACTCTGCTTCTACCATCTTCTTTGGTACCATCAAGTTTTCTTTGGTCAGAAAATACAAAAATGAGGTTGACAGACCATATTCTGAATGAGGTGTATGTGCAAGAAGCAACATTTAATATTTATTCATCATATGGCACATGCTATTTAAATATGTTTGGAACCTTCTGTAACTAATTATGTATTTGCATATTCCATACAAAAGAAATTTTGTAGTAGAGGAAAAATTGTTGAGATTTTAGGCTCTTCTCTGTTTAGTCATCTACCTACTTCTGGAGTAGAAAGGTAATATTTTGACCAACCAGTGTTCATATCAGTGATTTCCTAGCTTTGCATGTCAATTTTTTTATATGATTAGGATGCATTTATTGATAAGGAGGACTTCATAACTTGAGACAAAGAGAATGAGGTGACTTCTTTCTGAAGGACACCTAAAACACTATCTAATATCAGTCTCTAAATTGCTATTAGTGTTTTCCATAATACATTCTTTGCTAGACAGATTCACAGCATTTGCTGAAAGAAAAACAAAATCTCTAGGGAAAACTCCCATAGGCTTCACTAACCCTTTTTCCCCTACAGATATTAGCATAGATTCCTAGACTCCTCTACCGGTATTGGGGATAAGACTGCCTTTGAACTTTTTTTTTAAAACGGCCATAATTCAGGTTACCACCTTTTCTTAGCTTTCTGGATCTGTTTGAGCAACTTCCAGCCAATTATTACCTCTGCTTCTGAGATAAGTTGCTGAGAGAACCACCCAGTGAATCTGGGTCTAGGTCTCAGCCTGAGATAGCTGACAGGAGAATGATGCTCTCCACCATAAGCCAGGCAGCATTCCCAGGGTGCTCCCTGCAATGGGATAAGTCTGTGCCCCTCAGATCCAACGATTCAATTCATCATTAATGATTTATTCACTCAAATAACCGTCACCTTTCCCAGATTGACATGTGGAGTTTTATTTATTAAACAGCAAACTCCATTTTTTAAAAGGATCAGGCTTGTTCTGGCTTCCTTCTCCCCATTAAAGTTTCTCAGAAATTCTCCTCTCTCACTCCCCTTCTCCCCCCTATCCCACCAAAATAAATAAGTAACAGATGAGGTGCTCACACAATTGAATCAGCTTCTACTTTCATTCCCCTGAACTAGTCTCTGAAAAGGTCAGAGAGGAGGCTTCAGTTAAGTTTAGAAAAACTGACAATTGGATTAGTATAATTTTATGTTCATTTTGATGCAAAAGATGTTAAACCAAATAATCCATGAGATTTGGGTGTTGTTTTTCTCCCCAACCTTTCTATAGGCCTTATCTGGTTTATTCTGGGGTCTGAAAAGCTGATAGTGTCTGATCAGGAGATAGTCAAGTCAACAAGCATTTATTAAACACTAGTGCTGGTAATACAAATACAAGCAGAAAGAAGGATAACTAGTTTACCATCCTAATGTGCTTTAAATTCCTCTGGTCCCCACAAGGAGGCTGGAGATTTATATACGTGGTCCCCAGGAAGGAGAGGCATAGCAATTTCTCTAGGGTCTCCAAGTACATAGTACTCAAAAGGGAGGAAAGCTTTCTTTTACTTATGTTCAAATACTTCATTAGAAGGAGCCCCTATGTTACTGTCAACAAAGACTGAGAAAAGAATCAAATACCTAGAGGAGCAAGGGTCACATTTCATCCAGATGTGTTCTCTGGGGGTCCTCCCCCAACACTGACACAGCAGGACACCAGAGGATTGACTCTCCCTGGATTATGGTGGAGTGCATATGGGGTGACTCAATCTCCCTTGTTCTTAAAGGGGCACTTGAAGTCACTCTTCTGATCAGGACACTCACAAGCTTCCTTAGCATTCTGGGCCTTTGGAAATGACTTCCTGACCAATAGTCTCCAAGTTGTGCCATGCCTGTCATCAAACACAAGGAGACTAGAAAGCACGATCCAAGGTCATTGCAGAGGACTTGGCTCTTCGAAAGTTTATATATAGTTAGTGAGGACTGATTTCTTGTTCTTTAAGGGGGATTGTGAATGTTTCAGCACCAGAAATTGTTTGGGAGAAAGGTGGAAGAGACTTGTTTAACTCAAATCAACCACTTCTCATTTAACAGAATTGAAATATTTCCCCTTTTTCTTCTCCCAAAATAGTTTGCATGTGTAAATATGGCCAAAGAGAAGACCAGAATATAAGAATTTCAGGAATGTAAAATTCAAGGAATGGGCCAATGTCAATTAATTTTTTATATGTCCTTAACATCATACAATTAAATACAAAAGGACCCAAGTTATGATGGTTTAAAATTCTTCCCGAATTCAGACAGAGAGATACTATGTGTGTACTGTAGAGGATATCCTTATCATAATGCTAGAGAATATTGCATAGAAGTGATCTCCAAGAAAGGAACAAATGAAAATATGTTGGCACACAACAGGTTCTGCTACTCAATCCAATGAATGAGACTCCCCAAAATGTAGTGAATCACAGTGTCAGACACTAAAATAGGCATGGGCTCCCAGATAGGGTGTTTCTGAAAGCTACCTTGAAAGGTGAAAGGGTTGTTCCATGCAATCAAATCTCTAAACATTGAGCAAGGATCAGGAAAAAAAAATTGCATGGAATCCAAAGGAAGGTTCAGGTAGAAATTAGCACAATACCCAAAACAATGAGGAAGCTTCCTAAGGAAAACTGAACACAATCCCCCAGCTTTTTGCAAGCCTGTTGTTCCACAAGTTACTTTACCTAAACAAATTCTACCTGGAAAGAGGAGGGAAACAATATTCTTTTTTTTTTTTCTGACGCTTTTGAAATAATAAACTAAGGTAAATGCACCTAAACCTGATTTCATTTTCTATTTCACAGATCAGAGGCACAATTGAGTCAACCAACTGAAAATGATCCCAAAGGAGTTGCCGCAAACGCTAGAGAAGGTAAGGGACTAGCTCAGGTTAGAATGCATCTACATAACACCAAACACCCAAGCTAAGCCTGAAAGAATTCAGCCAACTTATGTGGACATTTCTTTGCTCTACACAACTCAATATCTAAATACTTGGGAATATCTACTGCAGTCCAAAAACATAGTATAGTGGTATCAAATAGGTGTTGAATAAAGGCTATAACTAGATTGATGAAAAAAATAAACACATCTGAATATGTGTCTAAATCTTTTATGTTACATTTTTCAACCAGGTATTCAGAATTGTGGAGACACTACCTCTGTGCAGTCTACATACTCTGCTGAGACCACGGTTATGAGATTAGTTTGATCTTTTTGTTTCCATCCCAGAGATCACTTTCTCATTCAAAACAAAAAAAAGTGTGGCTACGAATACATACATACACACACACACACACACACACAAACACACGCTGTCCAGATCTGAGAAGAAAATTGAATGTTCGTGGAACCTTCAACCTTTGCTCCTCTCATCTAATTTTGCAGGCCATTAATCCAGAATGTGCATTAGTGCATTTTGGTATTTGTTTTCACATTAAAATGACTGAGTAATTAATAAAAGTTGGCAACTGTTCATGCATAGCAGTGGGGCTTTCTCCTCTCTTTCTCCATTTAACATGTTATATTTTTACATGTATATAATGTTGCAATCCACTCATTATACTACTATCAGCTTAGAGCTCTCAACAGATACTCTGGAATGTGTTGGATAATTTCAGTGCCGAAGAGCCTATGCTCTGTATATTCCTTCCTTTCTAATGGGGACATGTGAGAAATTATTATGATCTATCAAAGAACATTTCATGAATGGATCTGATTTCTTTGCAAGTAATATCCAAGTCACTAGCTTCACAATAAGGAAAATTTCATCATTTTCAACTCGGTCTTTGTTTACACCTAAGGGCATTCCCATACACACTCCCCTCCCCCAGATTTCTTCTAAAGAAAATAACCCACTCCCTACCTCCAAAAAAGCATCATTCTCACTCTCCCTACAGATTGCATATGGGTTTCCCCTCCTGTAGCCCTAGGAGCTACAAGGAGCTTCTGGGTTGGGATGGCAAGAATGTGGGGAAGCTTTCGTTTGGGGAGTTAATAATACAGTGTCACAAAGGAATTTAAGCCTGAACTCTGGAAATTCTCCTTCTGAGAACTTAGTCTTTCTTTCTCAGACCTTTCTGCTGTTTCAAAAAATAAAAACCTTCTGTCATTTTTCTCCTGAAGGCAATTTCAAATCCCTCCAACTGTATTTTGTGAAAGGAACAAAGTTCCACTGAATAGGGAAGAAGAAGGATACTAAGGTTATTGCTTTTCTTTTATCTTAAAGTTTAAAAGGATGTGACCATTTAAGAACAGTCCCAGCCTTTGTAAATGGTGCTGCTATGTCCTCAGCTTTCAATGCTGTGTTTTAACTGGGAAAGACTCACTCCCCACTAACCTACTTTTTACCCCCAATACAATGAAGATCTCTCCATATTCAATTCAGAAAGCTCATTGTGAGGAAGGTAGAGTGGAAATAGGGGCTCCTGTAAGGAAGAATCAGGAATGTCAACAGACAGCAAGCAATTCCCCTCAGGACCTCTAGAGGAAGTATTAGAAGGGTGGGGCAACCTGAAATGATGGGGGAGGCAAGAGTAGAGGCCAGCCTCAGGATATAGCATGTATGGTGTCCAAAGAGTTCAAACAATAATTCAGATCACAGACACCAGTTCCGGAGAGGAGTTTGGCCTGGGGTTCCCCTTTCTTCTCATCTTCCCCAATCCCACAGCAAGGGGCCTACTGTTTTCCATAAAGCAGTCCAACTATCAGAACCCACCTGACCAGATCCCTTCCACCACTTTCTCTCCCTGAGCCTGTTAGCCCAACCTGAGCACACTGTCCAAAAGAGTTTCCTATGACTTTGCCTATAGATCTTCAGAATGTCAGACACTTTTCCCCTGGTTTCTCACAGCCAAATGAGCTGGTAAACACTGAGTGGGATGGAGGTCCCAGACAAGGAACTGATTGCTCTTTTCCCTGTCTCTGCCTTTTGCAGAAATAAATGAAGCATCCATAATCTTTACCAAAGAGCTTTCATGCTTCATTCTTTGGAACTGTTGGAGGTTAGGAGGAAGGAAGGAAGGAAAGGAGGAAGGAAGGAAGGAAGGAAGGAAGGAAGGAAGGAAGGAAGGAAGGAAGGAAGGGAGGGAGGGAGGGAGGGAGGGAGGAAGGAAGGAAGGAAGGAAGGAAGGAAAAAAGGAAAGAAGGAAGGGTGGAGGGAAGACCACACACTTTGTGTGTGTATGTGTGTTTAATCAATCACAAAAGTAAAAGGGTCTTAAACAGAGAAGAGATCCCTAAACCTAAAGCCTAGGAAAGAGGATTCCTTGATCTCTGCTAGCAGCCTAATGATAAAGAGCTTGGAAATCTGTTGTCCAGAATTAAATTTGAAGTGTTTCCCCACAGTTAAGAGGGGGAAGAGTACCCCCAAAGAGGCAATGGCCTCGTACAAAGTCCCTCAATTCAGTCGTGGGTTTGGGGCTTGTCGCTTGTTTCCCACCTGTTTCTTTTACCTCCCCCCTGCATCAGATGCCATCTTTACCTAAAAATAGGCTTGCCACAGATTCCAGCACGACTTGTTGGATTGGGGTTATTGAGTGACTGGGGAGTCAATTCGGGACTGAAAGGGAGAAGCAGCGTTCGGTCTCATTTTCTGCGCGCAAGCACGCACACCAGACGCACGCGCTGCCCTTGTGGGCCCTTGCGCTCTCTAACTGAAATATCTCTGTTCAACTCAAAAAGAAAATAAAGGTGGGAGTGGAGGGAAGACTTTCAAAGAGAAGAGCGAGAAAGTGGTTGGAATGCAAGGATAGGTAGAGAATGCCGGGCTGCCACCTGCCCCTGCTGCAGCGCACTTCAGCAAGTTTTCTCGGCAGCGTTCCGCTGCTCCAGTCACTGCTCTCTGCCAGTCAGGTCCGGAGCCACCACTTCTCTGTTTGAGGTCGTAATATTTGGAAGGGAGACGGAGAAGAGTCCGGGCGGGGGTGAGGTTGGGGGTGGGGACGGAGAACTGGTGGGTAACTTCTCCAGCTCAAAAACACCCAAAATTTACTTTAGCTCAACGTTCACTTTTGGAGAGTGAGTTAGTATGTCCCAGAATCCACTTAAACTGGAGGCTTTCTTAGAAAACATTTTCCACACATACCCAGGGAGCCTGGACTCTCTCTCGCCCTCCTCTTTCAAGGATAACCTTGCCAAATCATCATCTTGCAAAACCTTACCAAATCAACATCTCGAACCCTCAGGGAATGGGTTGGCCTAGCAGAGAAATTTTTGGAAAAATAGAAAAGATCCTGGAAGGGACCCGAGCTAGGCGTTGATCATCCTAAAATAAGGACCTAGTGTTTTTACACTAAACCCTAAGATAAACTTTGGCCCCAAACTCCCCATCTCTTTCCGATTCCTATTTTCGATGCTCTGACCAGTTGTCCTGTATTCCCCACGTCTGGGAACTGGAGAGCAAAGTACAAGTCCAACTATCCGTATTTTGAGGGAGGGGCTGGACCAAAGACTGATCTCAACAGCAGACTAACCGCACACAAAGTTAGGCCGCTCTATCTCCCCTACAGGGCCCCCAGTTGCCTAAGGATGTGGAGAAAAGCTAACCGCAAGGAAAGGACAGGCATGGCCAAGAAGGATGCCGAGGGTGGGGTGCATTGAAATTGACATTGCAAGTACAAAAGAAATGAATGTAAAGAATACACCCCAGCGGGGAGCAAAGGCGCCTAACAAGTGAGGTTGCCAAATCCCTCTAGGAAAGAAAGGGGTGGAAATTGAAAAAGCCACTTTTCCTGCCTTGTTCGTGGTCGGTATATTGTAGGAGAGAGAAATAAGGGGGTAAAGATCACAGGGTTATAGAGGAACCTACTTCCACTTTCCTTGTGGCAAAAAAGGAAGTACCGCAGAGAAAGGATTTCGGAAGACGCTCACCTGGGTCCTGGAAAGATCAGTACAGGCCCCTCAAAGCCTGATTGCCCGGAGTTATTCCCCCGGAAGAGGGAATTGTGTTAGATCGTCTCCCTCCAAAGACCCTGGGCTTTGCCTCCGTCAAGTCCGTGGGGGATGACGGGTCCGAACAGAAGAAAGACTTTCTCAACTCAGGGTTCGGACTCTCTCTCTCTCTCTCTCTCTCTCTCTCTCTCTCTCTCTCTCTCTCTCTCTCTCTCTCTCTCTCTCTCTCTCTCTCTCTCCCTCTCTCTCTCTCTCTCTAAGTTGAAGAAACACAAATAAAGCTTGAACCCAGCAGCTCTAAAGGCTCCCCCTCTCCGCTCCCCCTTTCTCCTCCTCCTCCCCCCCCCCCCCAGGCCTCTTCCCCAGGAGGTTTTGACCCCCAAGCTGGTCTGTCTCAGATCCTCAATTGGCTTGGGAAAGATTGGAAAGTAGCCTGCGTTTCCAGGCGGCGCTGAAAGTGAGAGTGGGATGGGATGCCCTGCCAGAATTTCCTACTTTCTTGCCCCATCTGTCCTCGAAGCCCCCTAAATAGGCTGCCCCATTCCCCTGCTACTCCAAGACAAGATGAGTAACTCAAGCTGTAAAAGTTGCGAGGGAGGGGGAGGAATTGTGCCAAGTTCTGCCCACCATCAAGTTCAAGGGGCACCGCCGCACTCATTGAGCCTGAATAAGGTTCCTAACTATTGCTGAGCAGGCTGTTTTCTATTCATCTCTTTTTCTCTCCATGGAAAAACTAGGTAACTTTCTGATCAAACTTGGGTGCTGGGGGCGGGGAGAAACCCAGAAAACGATATAAAAAAAACAAAAAAGTAAGAGTTCGCCTCAGAGAATCAAATCGGCTTTGGAAAGACAGGGTTAGACACAGATGCGGCAAAGACACAGAGACACGACGATGAAGAGATGAGAGACAGAGGCACGGAGAAAAAGACAAATTCAGAGACTCTAGAGGGAGAGAGAAATGCTGCGGCAGAGAGAGAAATGAAGAGGGAGACAGGAAGCATCCATGAGTCAGAGGCTGAGACAAAAAAAAGACAGAAAAAAGAAGTGAAAGCTGCAAAGACATATCCAAACAGATAAAAAGAGACTTCTAGAAGACACAGACCACACACCTGGATGCTGTTTTGGGGCCTGGAGCCTGCTAAACCGAGAGTCCTGCTGGGACTCCAAAGTCCATGGGATCCTTCAGCCCTGGGAAAAGCAGTAAAGGCAAATGAGTGAGGAAGGGAGAGAGTTTTTTTTTTTTTTCCGAAGAGTAAGGAGAAGGAAGGTCAACATTGTCACCATCCCTCTCTCAGTGGTTTAGACAAAGATTCGCGTTTGAGATGTTAGTTTGAGTGAGGAAGATGGAGCATTTAGGGATGTCAACTTAGACCTATAACTAGAATTAGTGACCGAAGGAAACATCGAAGGAAAGGTATGCCTTTCTAGACTCTGGATGGTGTTTAATAGTCTCTTCGGCTGATCTATTTCTAGAGTCCAAAGGTAGCTAAATTTAAGTCAGAAGACAGAGGAGCACCTCTGCCAAAAAAGTTTCCGTTGGGAGGAAAAGGAGTAGAAAAGGACTGGCTCCTTTATGCTATGAACTTAGATATCTCGGGAGAGAAACAAGTACCCTTTTCCTGGGCTAGTGCTGAACCTGAAAGAGAATTCTCTAGAGGCTGATGCTGGCTCAGGGCTCAAAAGACTCAAGTCTCTTTAAAGACTAGGAGCAGATGCATGGTTTTCCCAATTCGTTAGCTCCAAGATCAACAACACCCAACCACATTGAATGGATGGTGGTAGGGTTTAGGGAAGATGTGTGGGAGCCCTTGCATGGGGGAGCCTTGCTTCAGTCTGAAGGAACATAAACTAAGAGGGAATGGTTCTGAGACAATGAAAATAGGACTAAGAGATTCTTGAAACAAACATCAGAGGAAAAGCTAAGAGGATATTCTGTCACCTCTGATCTTAATAGGACATGATACAAAATATTGTTGATCATATTAATATGTGGGGTGCCCCCCAAATTCCTAGTGAATTTTTAAGCTATTAAAGCTTCAATTAACCTTGAATATCTTCAAAGTGCACTAAGACTTGTGGGGATAGCCTACATTTTAAAATTAGGTTCCTCTGATACATAATTCACTTACATGGAGTTTTATCGGTTTACAAAGCTCTTTCCCCATTGTAATGCCCATTTGTCTCAAAGAAGAAAGATGACAACTCCTGGAGGTGAAATAACTCACTCAGGTTCACACTGATGGTATTATCCTAGGATGATACCCTGATTTTACAGATGAGGAACCTGAGGCCTAGAAAGGTTAAATGACACATACCAGATTACCGGACTAAAGTTCAAGCCAGAACTAGAGGCTTCTGATTCTAAATTCAAAGCACTTTCCATTTCACCATGCTACCTTTTTTGAAATATAAAATCTTTATAATTATAGGAACTACATTGACTATTAATGTTACAACAATTTCTAGTTGGAATAATAATTGCAACCGACACTTATGCAGATCTTCAATTTTCAGAACCCTTTACATCTATCTCATTTGATTCATAAAACAAATGAGTTGGTTTCAGTTTTACAAAAGAGGAAACTGAGGCTCAAAGTGATTAAATGACTTGCCTATGATCACATCACTAGTGTCAGAAACAGAATTCAAATCTAGGTCTCTCCTTACTCAATCCAGATATTTTTCACTTCACCATCCTCCCTTTCGAACAATTATCTGATATAAGGTATTAGTTTCTGAATTGTTCCCTAAAGATGAGTGCCACTTTCTTCTGGAGATAAGGAAAGAGAGAGTGAAGAGAGGAGAGAAGGAGAGAAAAGAAAAGGAGAAGGGAAGAGAAAAGACAAGAGGAGAGGAAAGAGGAGATGAGTCAGAGGAGAAGGAGAAAAAGATTGTGGTGAAAAGGCTGAAGAAGGTGAGGAGGGTGAATTCCCTGCATTTTGGATGTCTGTATTTCCTTGGCTTAATTCATAAATTGGAGAAGCTATGTGTTCTCAATATAGGTATTGGCAACGCTTCTAAAATGTGAAGGCAATTATGCCAGTACATTTAACTGCATACTTCCTTTTGTCCAAAAACCAAACTTCTGGTCTGTTGGCTAAGAATTTGGGGACCTGCTATTATGGCTCTGTCCAAGGAAGGAGTTCAGAGATTATCCTTGAAGATATTTTTATGTCTCTTCCCCATAGTAAGTACCCGTCTTAATCCAATTATCCAACCCAGGAATATATGTTCATTGTGGGTGTGTAATTATTATTGCTATGTTTACTGGCAGCCTAGGTCTGTCTCAGTGCAGTGAACAAGTGTGATAGTGGTAGTGTCCCAAACTAAAGCAGCAACCTAGATGTGCAGCCTGAGAAACATTCATCAAGCAAAGACCCCACTGCCTTGATGTCTGCTCTCTTTTATAACATTTATAGACGTGTACAGCAGACAGAATCCACATGGCATACAGTGGGAGAGGAGCAATTGGGATGAAGATTCCATTGGGTTTACAGGATCTAGGAAAAAGGGAGGTGATTTGCCGCTGCTGCCAAACCCTACCACTACTCAAATGAAAAGTTCCACAGATCTCAGAGGATGAGTCAGTGTCAAAGACAGATATTTGAAATCACCTGCATTTCAGCAAATGTGCTGTGCCAGTTTCCAAAGAAAATTTTTCAATTGTCCTCTTTTCACAAACACATGGGCATACACACAACACACAAAGAAGAGAAAGAGTGAGGAAGAGTTCTTGTACAAATTTTTGAAATACACATAATAAGCTTTCCCCATGAATATCTCATGTGCCTGACTGGTAGCAAGAGATTTTTCAAGTCTTAAGGACTGGTGTGACCACTGACAAAATTTCTGAGAAAAGTTGACATCTCAAGTAATCTGTTGGACGGTGTTTTTTGGTGGTGTTGTTCTCATATGTGAGTAGGGTATATCACTTAACTAAAACTACCAAGCAAACTCCAGCACCAGCATCAGCTGTAGGAAACCTCCAAAGCTTAGGGTCCAGATCCAAAAAATTCCTTACTAGCGATCAGTAACTAGTCTGTTCTCTTCTGACTCTGTTCAAGATTTCTGGCCAGGAAAGAGAAAGAGGTGCTGATGGAGAGTGCATATGCTTTGATGAGGCTGGAAAATCTGTGTGGTGTAGTGTGTGTGTGTGTGTGTGTGTGTGTGTGTGTGTGTGTGTGTGTGTGCATGCGTACTCGTGTGTGCTACAGTGCTTCCCTCTCCCCTCTCAAGCAATGCATATGACCAACTACTGCTGGGGTTTCTTGCACTGGCTGGCATTCTCTGTATGTACAAAGAGACACACTGGCCCCTGGGGCCTCTCCAGAGAAAGCACTTGTTTTCCTGGCCAGTTCCCAGGCTGCTGTGCCTTCAGCTCTTCCTGACCTAAGTGAGGCCCAACTTCCAGCTTGAGGGAGATGAAGACCCAAGAAGAAGGCAACCTAAAATGCACTCTGGCCCTTAGACCGCTGTGCTCCCAGGATTTCATTGTCTGAACTCTCCTGGCTCCCAATTCTGTCCCAACTTCCCCAGGGATAATCTTTTCTTTCCTAATATTTCTTCATGCAGCATTTGAGTTCTAGCCTTGATAAACCCAAGCAGTATGGGGACTGAGTTGTGAAGATCCAGCTCCAGATAGGAATAGACGGGGCAGAACACAATGGTCTTTCTTCAAAAAACAAATTCCTCTTATTGTGAACATATAATAGATTCTTCTTAAGTGTTAATGTGTTGGGTGTGTTCAGACTGTATTGTTGATACATATGTGCGTGTGTGTGTGTGCTCTGTGTGCAAGAATGAGTGATCATGTGTACATGTAGACAATATGTGCAAATATGTGGTCCTTATGAATTTAACATTTTTTTTTATTTTTGCATGTGTCTATGCACCTATATGGACATGTCGTATATATGTAAGTCAATGGTACTCAAAATTTGTTTTATGCTTGTGAGTAAATACATGTTACGTGTGCTGTGCATACCTGTGGTAGAAAAACTAACTCCTAAATCTCTTCATTTTGCCTTTTATGGGAAGGATTTTCACCCCTTTGCAGCTGCCTGAAGTCCAGACTTAAAATCCTCGAGTAACTTCCTTTCCCCAAACTCACAATTTAAACAGTAGCAAAATATGTAGTGTTCCTGACCCCAACTCCTCAACAGCAGTGAGGTGGTCTGGGGCCCAGAGGATGGGAGTAAGAGACAGAAAGTGTGTGTGTGTGTGTGTGTGTGTGTGTGTGTGTGTGTGTATGTGTGTGTGTGTATGTGTGTGTGTGTATGTGTGCTGGAACAAGGGGGCACGGAAAAGGGCAAAAGAGAAAAAGATCAAGGTTCTTTTCTTCTTTGATGATTAAGATCTCTGATGAGGAAAAACCCTCTATCTAATTCGAACCCAGTTCCTCATTTGAATTAGAGTTGCCCACCCTTCCAAAGACCTGGTCTGGAAAGATAGCTCCCTGCCCCAGGGGAGAGGTGAAAGAGTAAACCAAGATCAGAATTAGCCTTTGACCTCCATCCCATTCAGGGGGTGAGAAATAGCCTGTCACAGGAACCCGACAGCAGAGGAAGGAAGGTCTATGATTGAAAACCAAAACTCACAGACAGAAATAAGAGAGAGATGGAGAGATAGTCTCTGACAGAGAAATGGGAGTGAAGGCAAACAAAACAGATAATGAGACTGAAAAATAGTTTGACTGTGTTCTCCTCTCTTTTTCTCTCTCTTACCTTAGGGATCACCTTCTCATACCCTCTTACTAATTGTTATGCATCTGATTGTCCCATCACTACTCAGACCTCTGGCTATTGTTCCCTGACTGGAGAAGAGAAGAATTGGGGTGTGGAGGGAAGATGGGGTGAGTTTCCTGCTTTGGAAACATCTTCAGAGTCATAGCCACTGGTTGGAAAAGCAAACTATTGCTTTTGTGGTCACTGGAAGAAAGAGCCAAAGGCTTACTCTTGATCTTCTTGCTAGGCAAGAATTAGTCTGTTTGGGGTCTGTGCTAGGCTGTACTTGGGAGAACTGGACAGAAATCCCTCTTCCCTACACACACACACTATTCCAGCATCCTCCAGGGAAAAAAAAGGTTGAGTTTCCACTCGAAAACAGAGACCTTTGCCTACAAAGGAACCTTGGATCAATACTGTTTGGACTTAGATAGCAGTCTATTTCCTCCTGGACAGAGAGAGATTTAAGTTTATGGTTCAATTCATCTTTAAAAGAAAAAGAAAATGAGGGAAATTTTGATGGTGCTTTCTGATATTTATTTCAGTGCAGCCTCAGACTTTAATTCATATACAGTTTGCTAAGCCATCCTCATAAATCATAGAAATCAATTCCTTTTATGGTTATTATTACTTTTCCTAAAGGGGAAACAAGGAAGTAGTCTGATCAGTGAGGAAGGGTTCTAGGAGTGGGGACTGGAGTTGGGAGGAGAAAAAACAAGAAAATACTTCCAGGTCTCAGTTTCAAATTCAAAGCCAGTTTTCTGGAACAGAGGAAAGAGAGTCAGAAACTGGACACAGAGCCAGAGAAGACACATATAGTGAAAGCATCAGACAAAATCAAGAGACTTTTGGATTCTGTTTTTGGTATCTGCCACTAGCCTGGTGTGTGAGCATAATCACATTTAGCCCTCAGTTTCATGATATGTGTAACAGGAAGAAAAATAATTTCTCAATCTATTTCTACAGTGGAAGTGGAAGGGTGAGAATAAACAAATGGATGGAAAAGCACTTAGGACAATAATATAAAATGTTGACGTGTTGAATTCATTTTGATTACACAATGAATGATTACTGCTCTCTCTTCTTTCCCTCCCTATCCCCATCTAGGTTGAGGATAGGAGGGTCTCCAGGGAAAGAGATACTGTCTACTCTACTCTGATCAAAGGGTGAAAAGGAATGGTTCTCTTGCCCGCAACACACATAAACACATACATACATAAATACATACATAAACACAAACCCCTTGCCTGAAACCTAGCCAAATCTAGTCTCTTCTTGCTGACAAACAGGCAGCAAGAATTTGGAACAGGAACCTAATGAGAGAAAGAAAAAAAGGAAGTAGCTCTGAAACAAATGACCTTCTCGAGTTTTCTCACATATAGGCTGATCATGTCGAAGGAAACTTTAACCTGAACAATTCTCCACTGATGCCACCCTTTGTCTTCTTTTTCCTTGAGTTATAGAATGAGAGGACTCAGTAAGATGGGAGTGGGAAACCTTTGTTTGTATAAGTTGTGCCTGACTCTTGTCCCCTTTTCTTAATTAAACTCTCTAAAATCAATCCTTATCTCCTCCCCCATCCCCCCCCCCCCCACACACACACATTATTCTGACTTCACCCAAGCTGAAGAAGAGGAATTCTATCTGAACCTTCCCCTGCCCCCAACTTATTATGATTATTTGTTGAATTGAATTAAACAATTTTATTCCTTGAGAGATTTATAGTAATGGGGTTGGATAAATCAGAAAGAAAAGCTCAATCTCCTTAAATCTGGAGGAACCTGGTCAGTCCACAGACTCTACTTCCCAACTGTAAACAAACAGTTAATACCAAACAAGTGCCAGTAAACCAGCATAAGTCGCCATTCCTGTGGAGGTGTCTCATCTGAACTATTACAGGATTTTTATCCTCCTCATTCCACCTCACCTCTAGATTGGAAAGGCTCAGATGGACGGTGAGAAGAGGAAGGATAAAGTAATTGACTGAAATAATGTTTGCAACTGATGTGGGAATTTCAATGTATCCTTCTCCCTCATTGCCTCTGAACCCAGATACTGGGGAATTGATGACATTTTTGGTTACTGAGATTCTGCAGGGCTGGTCCTCACCCAGGTTCAAAAGAGGAAATAATCTCAATCTAAATGGGAAGGAAGCAGAGGATTGGAAAGTAACCAGTCAACTTCAGTTGATGTTAATAATCACAGACTAGGGCAAAGTAATAATAAAATAAAATGAACCCAATGAAAGAAACCATTATGACCCAGTTTTACAACACACACACACACACACACACACACACACACACACCGTACACACACACCACTGAGGATGGAGTAGGTAAAGTAAGTAAAGAGCAGAGATTCATTTTATATTTTTGTTTTTTATATTCCCAGAGAAAATACAGGAGCGTCAAATAGACACAACCACTCACAGATGGAAGAAAACGGGAAACTATTCAGGTTTCTCCCTTCCTCTCCCATTCAAAAAAAAAAAAATCACTGAAGATATAAGCAACCTGATGTTCTTCCCTTGTTCCCTCTTCTGGAGGATTTGAGGAAAACTGGAAGAAGGGGCAATAGAGAGGACACACTGAGACCTGGTGTGTTCTGGCATGTCTCTCATCCCCGTAAGATGGGAATACTTATTATGGGTGTGGTTGTTTTTATTGTTTGGAGTCTTGCTATGTATTTTATTATTAAAAATATTATTATAGTAATGTTATAATAAACTTGCATCAGGGTCTCCTTAGATGGGGAAGTCTAGTAGACGCTGGCAACCTTAATAGTACTATCAGTACCATACGATCGTGGCTAACGAAGCCTTTGAGTCCAGTTCTCTTGAAGCGAGATAAGCGCGCTGGTCAGGAGGTTAGGCTGAAACTAGTAGTGGGCTCGTTCCCTTCCTCATACCCTAAGACACACACACACACACACACACACACACACACACACACACACACACACACACACACACACACACACACACGGTCCCCAGGCTGAATCGCTTTCTCGCAAACGAAAACTTGTGTGAATAAAAGCTGCAAAGTCTGCCGAGAGGGTAGAGGGAAAGGGGCAGAAAAGGACCATTCTTTACTAAGAGGCTGCTAAGCAACGGACTGCCGAGTAAAGATCATTTTCAGAAGGGATCCCCGTCGCACCCCACCCCCACCTCCTTGCAGGGAGACCCTCTTCCATCCTCTGGTTTAGAAGAAACACTTATTAAAGAGAGAAGGGGAATGAAGGCGCTGAGAGCACAGCTCCCGGATCGGGTCCACGTGCCAGTCTGGGCAAAGCCCCTATCAGCCCAACAGTAGGCACTCCTCCAGAAGAAAAAGTGCTGTTGTTGGCATTCCCTCTCCTCCTTCCATTCCTGCTTTTTTTGCGCCTTCTCTCCAATGATGGGCATTTGTTTCCCGATGAGATCTGAGATCTCTCGAATTTCGTGGTCCCGAGACGAAGGTCCCATTTCTCTAGAAACTGCTTTGGCCTAGAATCGCCCTGTGGAGTAGATAACTGGTTTCCCATTTGCCGCCCACCCCATGCCTACTCCCCTAGTATGGGAAGATAGGGAAACTAGGGAGTGAATGCTGCTCAGGTCCCATTCTGCCAGACATCCATCCTTTCCAGAAATCCCAGTCCGGCTCTAATGGTCAGCCAGATGAAACCAACCAGCCCAAGCCCGAGTCCGGCGGGCGGACGAAGACCCAAAAGAGAAGGAGCGAAGCGGCCTTGTGAACACAGTGTACACTTTATTTCAGACTACAGATTTCTGAACATAATAAAATCTTTGGCTTGTAGCGGCGGTTCAGTCTCGCAGTCTGCGGGGTCGAAACAGGTCTCAGAAAAAAAAGGGGGGGCAGAGGAAAGGAAGAAAGAAAGGAAGAAAAGGAAGAAAGAATGAGGAAGGTGGGAGAGACTAAAGGACAGACACACTCAGGCACACATGCGGCACACACACGCACACACACACAAAGAAAAGTCCGAGATAGGCAGAGACAGTGATGAGGTGAAGAGGGATGGAGGGGTGGAAGGAGAGGGAGGACCAAGAAGCGACCACATTCAAAAGAAAAACGGAACGCAAACGAAACAGGGGGGAAAGGGAGGGATAAAATAATAATAATTATTATAATAATTATAACAATAATAATAATAAAGGAGATTAATAAAATGTCCAGCAAATAGAGATCGCTACACATATTTTTGTCCTTACCTGAAATTAAATATATACAAAGTCGTAAGCTGTTTGGCTATATAGAGATTTAAGTGTTCGCATTTCCGTCCCTTATACTATTAATAGAGAATAGATCTGATTTCGAAAGCACCTGTCCGAGTCTCTCTTTTTAAAAAATTTTTTTTCTTTCAACATGACTTGCCGTTCGAAGTCTTTTCCCCCCTTCTCTTTTGTTTATTATTTCTTCCCTGGAAAAAAAAATCGTTTGAACCAGAGGAGGGGAACGGGGAGAGAGTGGGTATGGGAGGGTGTCAGGAGCCAGCGTGAAGCAGGGGGTGGGGGTGGAGGAGAAGGGGGAAGTGACTACTCGCTCTCCTCTTTGTCCTGTACCGTGGTCGTGGAATGGTTGTAAAGTCCCTGGGCCATGAGGTGCAGAGCCAGGCCGTTCTTAATGCCTGTGGCCTTCTTGATCTTAGCTCGTTTGTTCTGGAACCAAATTTTGATCTGGGACTCGTTGAGGCTGAGCTCCTGGGCCAGGGTCTGCCGGCGTTGCTCGGTGATGTAGCGGTTCGCCTGGAACTCCGCCTTGAGTCTCTGCAGCTGCTCTGCGGTGAAAGCAGTCCGTGGCCGCTTGTCTTCCTTCTCGTTCTTCTTCTTCTTCAGCTTCCTGGTGCGGGGACCTACATGGGAGGGAGACAGGCCAGGGAGGGGAAGGCAAAGGGGAGGGAGAGGACAGAGAGAAACGGGGAAAGAGGGAAGAAAATGGGGGAGGGGGAGAGAAAGAGGAAGGTGGAAAGGCAGCTGTGTGAATTGTATCAGTGAAAGGGGGTGCATCATAGTTCTTGGCTACTAAAACCTCTTCTGTTTTCGCAGTCCCCCTCCCTCCATAGTATCCCAACCCCACCCCCCCATTCAAGAAGCAATTTTTCCTGGGCCAAACCAATTGTCCCTTATTACCAACTCTTATCTTCCTTCTGATGGGGAGTAAAGAGTGAGAAAGGAAAAAAAATGGCCGACAGCTGCAGGACCCCCACAATCTAATATAGACCGAAGGAGGGGAAGAGAAAGCTTGTAGGATTTCCCCCACTTGCTAGCACTACCAGTTAAAAGAATGGGGGGAGAGGGGAGAGCCAAAGGCATTCACCTGAGAATAAGATTCTAACTAGCCAGGCCCCGGAAACCAAGGGACCAGAGAAACAGCAGATAATGTCAGGAAGAAAGGAACTGCTAGAAAAGAAATCTGGGCCCCCGCCCAGCTTTCTTTCCTTCTGCTCCCTTCTTTCCCCCACGGAAAACCCCAAATCTGCCTATGGAAGCAGACTCTGCAGGCTGGGACCAGTCATTCCCATCATGACAATGAGGAAGGGGACAGGGCAGCTGGAAGAGGAGGAGCTGACACCCCAACTGGAACCCCAGCCGAATCACTTTGTGTGTCCCCCTTATCCCCCACTTCACGACCACTCCTTTAACTTCCAATATCTCAATATCCCGGTTCCACCGAGACTGAGAAAATAAATACTAGTAGAAACGACTTCAAACCAATACCTACTGTTCTTTACCAAGACAGCATCGCTCTTGCCACCCCTTCCCCCACCTCTGGCCTCCCAATCCAGAGAAACCTCCTCCGCCCCCACCCTCACCCGCATCAGAAGAAAAGCAAAGAGATCGAGAAAATTAAGCCCGCGGGGTCAAGGTCTCCTGAGAAGGACCAAGAAATAGACGGCTTTAGCCTGGCCCCCGTCCTTAGCCGTTTTTCTATTTGCCACAAGCTTCGCTCTAACCCCGGCCCGGTTGGGCTCAAGTGCCCCAGGCCCCCTTCCTTTCCGTTATTTTCTGTGAGACCCTGGGGAATGCCAGACCCCGCCGCGGAAAGCGAGGAAGTTCCATGCCTTCTGTTACAGACAAGTTTCTACAACGCCAACTGAAGTGAGGCCAGAGCCATGGGCTTTGGGAAATAGACTGCAAGCACACTTTACACCCAGAACAGTTGCAAGAGCCATGGTCCCGGCTAAGGTTAGAGGGGAACCGATAACTCAGCATGGTCAACAGTGAACCTTTGCAAGCGCTCCAAAACTGTAACCCTATTGCTTTCTCTTCCCAAATCACCACCTCTTCAGTGTTCACTTTCTGGAAAGGGATACCTGCCTCTATTCAGACAAGAGGTCTCCGTGACTGTGCTAGGGGCCATCTCCTAGCAATTTCGAAATTCATTGACTTTGGGTATTTTTATGTTTTTAAGGCCTCTACTACTTATTTCATGAATTGTAAAAAGAAATCAACCAACAAAATGAAACAAAATGTAACGAAACGAAAATTAAAAAGGAAACACGAGGAAATCGGAATTGGAATCAGAATTTTTAGCCCCTCTTGCCATTTTCAAGATAACACTTTCCCTGGACATTTTCTTCCCTGGATGATATTTCTGGATCAAAACACAAATGAGAGAGGGGCAATGGGGGAGGGGGAGAGCTTTTACAAATAATTCAAGGCTTCATCCAGAGGCCAAGAGTATAGGCATACAGCAGCCAGAACCCACAGACCCCATGGACCCAGCTGCTATATTCTGCAAGCCCAAGGATTCTTCATACACGGAGGTTCCGCTGATCCTCTACCAGTCGGTAGAAGACAGGGAATTAGGATAGAGATAAGGACAGACAACTACCGAGCTACAGAGACAGACAGATAGAGATTTTGAGAACGCACAGCTGTCAGTTGGCCTATCCTTCTACCTGATCCATGCTTCAGTACACCTACATCCTCATCCTAGTTTTACTGATATTTGTTTCTCTAGGGTATTTGCAACAGAGGATGGAAAAGTTAGAAATGGAGATTTTGAGAAGGGATAAACAGTCGAAGTTGAAGTCTCCTGGCCTTTCCAAGAAGCTAGCTAACCAAAGCCTTGCTATTTATAAAAACCCTAAAGCCTTGGAGGAGTACTCCAGTGAGAGTGCCACCTTCAAGAGAAACAGGCCACATAGCTTGGATTCTGCCAGAAGGGAATATAAACAAGGAAGCTTTGAAAACACTCTAGTCTCCAACTGGTAGATGGAGTAGGGGTCTGAACCCCACAATGAACCTCAAGAAGAAACACCATTAGCTTTTGTAGGTTACAGTCAGAGCCTAGGGAATCTGGGGCCTGGCAGCCAGGCCATTCCTTGTCCTGGGGACAAGTCTGAGATCTTCCTCTAAAATAATCCACTCTCCTCATCCCAGAGAAAGAGGATACAGTATCACAATATCAGAGTTCTAGGTTAGGCTGGAACCTCTTCGATGGGATCCTGGAGTTCAACCTTCCTGTTTGAAAAGCTTTCTAGGTGATTGCAAATAGATTTTTTTTTCTTCCAGTGGAGACCAGACTCCTAAAGTCCACTTACCACTACAAACCAAAAGTCTCCATTCTCTCTAGGATAATCCTAGGATCCAGAAAGTTGCAGGGAATACAACTGGGACTCTAGCTCTAAAACTCCCACTACCAAGGGCAAAGATGCTGACCCAGACAAGGTAGAAGAATCCCAAATGAGGATGGAGAAAATGATTAATTTATTTCTTTTGGTACTGTGAAGGGAGAGGGGACGATCATAGCCAGAGAGGCCTAGAACGCTTTCTGTGTCTGAGGCTGAGTTTATGTTGGTGCATGTGTATGGACACACTGAGCACAGGCAATAAAATCGTTTCTCCCTGGCTAGCCCTAGCAGCCGACCTGACAGCTCAATCACTCTATCCATCAGGCGAGTCAATCAAAGCGGCTTTTCAGAGGTTCAGGGAGACGGACGTGTCAATAACGGGGGGATCGAGATGGCTGGGGCTGATAGCGGCCTATCGATTGGCTCTGCAGCCCAAGTAATTCGGAACAGAACTGAAGAAAGAAGGGAAGGGAGAAGAAAACGGAAATGGGGATTTGGGAGACTCCCGGATACCTTCATAGAGTTCTGAGCTCCGACCCGAAGAAATAGTCTCTGACTCTCAACTCTGCCTCTTTCCTCAGCCCAGGCTGGGCTTGACTGGAATGGGATTTGAGAACCCAGCAGATCTGGATTCCTTCTTCTCTTCCCACTAAGTCTGAAAGGGAACTAGGAGGCTAAGGGTTGAGAGACCCAATGTCCGACACTGAGGAAATAACCTAGGAGCAACCCAGTGAAATGGGAGACCCACCAATGGAAAGCACGCTAAGGTCCCTGTGATACCAAGCAAGAAAAAAAGGAGTGTAGGAGGGGGAAAAAACACCTCAAAACAATCGCGAGTGTTAGATGTTGTGCCTTGACTGAGATAAAAGGAAAGAGGGCTAACGGGAACAGAAGGCTTTGAGAGCCGAGTTTCACAGGCAAACAACAGTGCAAGTAGGCAGTCTCAGAAGCTGGCCTTTCCGGCCTGCTCAAGCTTCTCTTTCTTAGGATCTTCTCACTGTCCTATAGATTGTCCCTCCCCATCTCCTTCATCTAAAAGCTAAGATTCATCTCCTGGACTATCTTAACGCTATTTTCTCCTATCAGACCAGGGGATCCTTGTGATTCCTTTCTGACATTATTCTACAAAATCCCCTTGTTTCTTTGCCCCACGACAGGGCCTCTCCTTCCCTCCTTCCCCGTACCCAAGGAAAAAATCTGTCTTCTCTCTCTCTCTCTCTCTCTCTCTCTCTCTCTCTCTCTCTCTCTCTCTCTCTCTCTCTCTCTCTCTCTCTCATCAGTATTGCAGAATACTGCTAGTGTATATAAATTCGATTGCACATTCTATAATCTTGTCCATATAAAAATCGAACTTTCTAGCCTAGGCCTTCCCATCTTTATCAAACACAAGTGCTTAGTCAAATCCAGAAAAAAGAAAGGGAAAAAAAGAAATTATTATTAAATACTTTAAAGTGTTAGGAATTCAATAGTGAATCTTCCTCGGTGCCAACCCCAACTGTTCAGAACTTCAGGCTGGGCTAAAGATGAAGATATCGTAGAAAAGGGGCAACAAATAAAATATGCGAAAAGTGGAAGCAAGAGGAACAGACATAGGAATAGGATAGGTTGGGAGGGACGGGGGAAGGAAAATGCATTATTATTTCTGTTCTTAAGAACTCTTGGCGGGGGTTGGGATGGGGAGTGTCCACCAGTGACCCTAGAGGGAGAGGGGAGTGAGGACTCACTTCAAAGGGTGTACTCACCAGAAGATGGGCGATCTGAATAACGCGTACAGTAGACCCAAGCGGGCCATACTAGCGGCTGCTGCGAATCAGTTTTAACCACTGGCCCGCCGTTGGCAGAGCCCATGAGTAGAATAGCCGGGTTCGCGTGTTCCCCGTATTTAGCGCCAGTTGCTCCAGGACTCCCCCCGCCGCCTTCCGAAGGTTTGGAAGCAGCGGCTGCAGCAGCTGCCGCCGCCGCCACGGCCGCGGCCGCGGCGGCAGCAGCAGCAGCCGCGGCCGCTGGGTTAGCTTTGGAGGCGGCGGCGGCCGGGGCCGACGCAGAGCCGTCGGGCGTCACACAGTTCGCATCTGCCGGGCAGAGAAGTGAAGCCGGGTTGGCCGGCCGCGTTCCCAGAGAATTGGCCGGGTCTCTCCCAGCCGCTGTCTGGCCTCTGTCTCGCTCTGTTCGGCCTCCTCCTCCTCCTCCTCCTCCACCAGCACCAGTACCAGCAGCAGCACTACCGCCACCTCCTCCTCCTCCAGCTCCAACCAAGATCTGCTGCTGCTGCAGCTGCTGCTGCTCCTTCTTGCAACCAAAGTCTGGCCTCAGGATGTTGTCTATGAAAAAGTTGGTGGTGCGGTGCTGCTGGGGCGGCGGCGGCGGCGGGGGCGGCTGGTGAGGAGGCGCTGGCATGGGCTGGGGAGGCGGCGGGGGCTGGTGGTGATGGTGGTGGTGGTGGTGGTGGTGATGGTGATGGTGGTGGGGTAGGGGCTGGAGGCAGGGCGCTGCAGGAGAGGAGGGAGCTTGCTGCGGGGACACCGGCACGCTGTCTCCATCGCTGCCGCTGCTGCTGCCGCCGCTGCTGCTGCTACTGCTACTGCTGCTGCTGCCGCTGCTGCTGCCGCCGCTGCTGCTGCCGCTGCTGCTGCTGTGGCTCGCAGTGCCTGTGGTGGAGTCGCGCTGACTGTTAAGCTCCGGCTGCTGCTCTTCCATACTCAGCCGCCCCGCCGCCCCGGACGCGGCTTCCTTCCCCCTCCCCCCCGCTTCGCTCTCCACCCCACTTTGCCAGTGGCCGGTGGGGGTGCGGGGAGGAAAGAAGGAGAGGAAGGAGAAGAAGGAGAAAAAAGGGGAGCAGAGGGAAAAGGAGAAGAAAAAGAAGAGGGGGGGAAAAAGATCAGACGCTTGTCTCCAGTCTCTCTTTTACCGAGCAGATCTGTTTTCCTCTCTAATTTGCAGATATCCAGAAATGAAGACACTTCGCTATTTCTTTTTGCAACCAGATTCAGTTTTTGTTGTTGTTGTTGTTTTTTAGGAAGGAAAGCCACACCAGGAGGAGCTCCCCCAAATAAAATATTTTTTCTTAAAGGGAAAAAAAAATCGAGTCCTTAAAATCTAGCCATCTTCCTAAGCAATAGTGAGGGGTTTGACTTCCCCAAGTGTCATGCTCAGCTTTGCCCACAGCTCGAGGTTGGCAGCGCCTTTAATCGCCTTTGCTTTTTTTGCAGGGAGAGAGTGTCTCCACCACCGCGCCTGGGCTTTTTTTTTCTTTTCTTTTTTTTTTTTTTCAAATCTCTGACAGCTCCGATCTTTGCACAAACTCTCTCTCTTAAAAAAAAAAATCACCCAGGCACACTTTTTGCATTCAAACCGGAAGCACGTGAGTCTGGGCCGCACGTGTGAAAGGCCAATAGCGAACCGCGACTCTCGCTGACACCCGTGACGCAGACCAATGAGTCGGCTTGGAACTTTGCGGATAAATAATCCTTGGGGTTGGAGCGGGGAGAGGGGGAGTCGCCGGGCAGCCTGTCGCGTCCATTCTCCACTCGGCAATTCCTCCACCCCACTCTTCACCAGTACCACCCCCTCTCAAAAGTTCCCGTTCTTCCTACGTCCGGCTTCCAACTTTTCCCTGCCCCTCAAGTGTATATGTGTGTGTGTAGGGGGGGGGGGGGGGTATGTCATTTGGGATGTAGGCAAATATGAAATTAACTCCTTAAAAAAAAACTTTTTCAAGTCATACAGGATAGGCTTAAGGGTCCATATTCAGCAGGCCAAGCAGGGTCCGAGGGGAAAAGACTTTTCTCCCTTCCCCTCTCCTTCTAAGAAACTCACCCTTTTACTTTCGGCTATGGAAATTGAGAAGGTGTCATTTGACTGGAGTGAGCATGAGTGATGATGATGATAATGGTGGTTATGAAGGTGATATGATAAAGATATGAAACTTGCTCTCCGATGTTATCAAGCAGGGGTTTAATTTAATACGGATTTAGAGATCGATTTTTTTTCCCTTTTTCTTAATTGTATCAAGGAAACTATCTGGAGCAAGCTAGCAGGACGAGTTTAGGCAGTACGTTGTCGCACCGTTTCTGAGTCTGATAAGAATCCCTCAGTCTTCTTGCTGTTTTTCCTTTTCCTAGCTCTTTCGAGTTAACTCGTGGCCAGACAGCACAGGTACTGGGGTGCAAGAAATTCAACTTGGAAGTACTTGAGCATATAGCAGAGATCCCAGTATACGTTTCTTGCCCGCATAAGACAAGAAGCGGGTTTGACAGTTAACCCTCCTAAAGAACATCGGTAGTAGCTGGCCGCTCTGCAGTTAGCCTACTGGCCCGGCAGCAGCAACTCCAAGGAGAAAAGAAGTTGCTTGCCTGGAAATCTCCAGACGCTTATACCACGGAATGGGAACGGGAAGCTCTCGGTTGGAAGACGGGGGTGTGGGGGAAGATCTTTGAACCATAGGGACACTGGCTAAAAGCCAATCTTGTTGATAATTATTTTCTGCTATTTTTTTTTTTAAGAAAAGGACTGATTTCGAATACTTGCTCTCTCCCTCCCCCTTTTTTGGCACAGAATAATTATTCTCCTTCAATTCTTCTAAAATTAAGCACCACAACCAGCACCAGTTCATTATCCAATCATATCCACTATGTTCTGAAACCCTTAGAATTCTGTCTGATCAAGGTTTATAGAGTTGTTTACCTCTGACGATGGTTCAGCAGACTGAGCTCCGTCCCTCAATTTACTAACATTTCCTTGAGAGCAGAACTGTTTGGGGGGTTCACTCCCTGCATATGGACACCTCGTAATATTCTACCTCTTTTGCCTCAGCCCTTTCCCTGAGAGACGGAGAATCGGAGTATTGTTTCTCGTGAAAGGGGTTTGGAATCCTAGCCTGTCTTCTTCTACCTCTTCCCCTTAGGAGAAGAGAGGGAAGAAAAGAGGTTATTTGGAGACCCTGGGGTGGGGTGGTGAAGATTCTGATCAATTCTCCCCTTTCATCTCCATCTTCTCCTGGAGGCCTGGTCCAGGCAACAGTCACTTCAGGAATACACACACACACACACACACACACACACACACACACACACACACACACACACACACACGGAGTCTTTGCCTAGATTTTTTTTTTTTTTTTTTTGAAAACTGAACTGGGGGACGAAGACTTGGGAAGGGGGAAAAATGAAAAAGGATGCCAAGTCTAGACAAGGCACAACTGAGGTAACTGAGGCGAGCTAGCCCCAGCTCAGGGATTCTGATTTCTGTTCCTATTTTCACAATTAATCTATGGATCCCTTTGGAGGCGCCGGCATCACTGTGGCCCTTGGAATAAAGGAGAAAGATGTCGGGGTGTTGGGAGCTGGAGAAAGAATGAGGAAAAAAGGAGGGAATACTTCGGACCCTTGTACTTCGGAAGGACTTCTACCCTCTGACTCCGGCCTCTCAAATTACACCGCCACTCACCTTTGGGGGGGGGGTCCCTCTGCTTCCCTATCTAACAAAATATTGGGGCATTCTCCCCCAGTGTGCCTCCCTCAACCCCCTCAGACATAGAGGCACCAAAATGGGGGGTGGGATTTTATTTATATTTAAGTTAGCAAAATTGAAATCTTTATCCCGCAAGCGAGCGTGGGTACTTAATTAAATTCTAATTAGGACACTATCAATATCCTATTTAGCCACGTAGCTTTTGTGCAGCGCGGTCCCTTTCAGCGCCGTAAATAGGGTCTCGACGCGTTATCTCGCCTGCAGGAGACGCCTCGAGAAGGGCTGCGGAAGATAATTTATAGGTTTTAATTACTCTTCATTCCGCCTGATCAGCTTGGCGTTCATCACAGGACTGTGAATAAAAACCTGGTCAAAAGCTCTGTCACATTGCGCTGGCAAGACGCTTAATCAAAGTGAGCGGGGCCCGCGCTCCACGCGGCCCGACTCCTCCACGTAATTTCCAGGCTGCTGATAAAGCCAGCTGAATAATGCGGCGGCCCTTTGGAGACACCATTTACAGAAATGACTTTATTGACGGCTTAACGTCGGTAATTCATTTTACCTTTCATGTAGTGGAGCCCGGATTTGTTACAGTAATGGGATGATAAATGCACCGCCGGCCCTATAGCTCCGACTGCAATGTGGAGCACAATGCGCGCTCCCAGCCCCCAAAGCCGCGGCCCCAGCGCGGGACTGTCGCTCGGCCAGCTCACCTCTGCATTTCATGACCTCCGCCCTGCCTCCCTGCTATCTCCAAGCTGAACTCCTTCTCTGGCTCAACTCTGGTGCATTAAAATAAAATTGGAAATTACCTGAAGGGGGTGAGAGTGCTCTCTCGTAAAGAGATGCCCTCCTTAGGGGGCCCATTTGCCTACGTTTGGTAGAGGGAAATTTCCTTCTTTTCGGGAGATGTGAATTCTCTTTCTCTCTAGAGAAAATCCGGATTTGGGGATCCTAGGGAGGGGTGGAGAAAGGTGGTGGCACTGAGTGTGTGTGCGAGGGAGGGGGTAGGGGGAAGATAGATAGATGCTTCTTTCCTCCTGAGCACTTTCTATTCTATCTACTCCTGCCTCCCGGGGCCTGAATCTTAGAAGAGTCGATAAGTTTGTAGGTGCTATTGTGTCCCCTCTCCCAACAGCTTCCCTTTCTCCCATCCACCCCAGAAAACAAGGGAGGAATGATAGAAGGGAAGGACAGTTATAAACCAGGTGGTCATAGATTCAACCTTTCCCGTTGGGCTCAAGAGAGATATTTCACTTTCTCCCTGGCAAAACCATGTGGTTTTGGTCTCCCCTAAGACCATCCTCCATTTCCATCTAAAGGGGGAAGGTGTCTTTTATTATGTCATAGTGTACCATTCCCCCTTCCCATTGCCATCTTTTAAGGAAAAAGGGTTGCTTCTGTGACACAGACTTAAAGTCACTGTGGTTGCTATTTGTCTGATCCCTGACCTGTTTCTCTTCCTACCTTACCAAAGTAAGGTAGATATTTCACTTTCTCCCTGGCAAAACCATGTGGTTTTGGTCTCCCCTAAGACCATCCTCCATTTCCATCTAAGGGGGAAGGTGTCTTTTATTATGTCATAGTGTACCATTCCCCTTACCAAAGTAAGGTAGGAATTGAATGAAGGAATTTGGGGAATTGACATGGAGTAAGTGCATATAGGTTGAGAACACTAACGTGGGGGGGGGGGGGGCAAGGAGATAATGTTGCTAAGAGTTTGGGGGAGTTAAGGCCCCAGGGGTGAAGAGGGTCCTGGAGATATTCAGAATTGAAGGAAAACAATCTGCAAGGTCCATTCCTCTTCTCTTCCTCACTCTGCCCAACACCCATCGCATATAGGACACGGTTTACTTAGACTTCTGTTAGAAGTATGCGTGTGTTGTTATGTCTGTTTGTCTGTGTCCCTGTGTGTTTGTGTGTGGCTGTAAGAGTGCATTCCTGACAGTCTTTCCTTTAAGTAGGGTGTCCGTTTTAACCATAGTTTTATTTTTATTTTTAGTTAAGGCAGAAATTAATGTCAAGATTGTATATACTTTGTTTCTTCTCCTTTTGAAGATGGGGAGAAGAATAATTTGTAAAAAAAAAAATCGACAGTCTTTCTCTGTGTGTGATAGGAAGTATATCCATGTGTTTAATATACACGGTGGTAATCCTATTTCGAGTCTAGATCAGATCACATTGGGGCCTTATGGTGCAGGACATAAATGAGTTGTTCTAACACAATAGATTCCAGTCTTCCTACGGGGACTGGGTGACCAGCGGTTTTGTTGGAAGTGAATGCGAGTAGATTTCTACTACAAGTGCAGCAGTATTATTATGAGCTGTAAGGTCAGACTATACATCTCAGGTCCCCAAAGCCTATAGACCTTGGGAAATGTGCGGGCTCGAACCACGTCATTGTACCTGACAGTCCTTTCAATAGACTAATTCAATTATCGCTTGGGGATTCAGTCTTCATTTGAAAGCAATAATGGGGGTGGGGGATTCGTTTGGTAATAGGTACCGGAAGGAGTTCTGCTGGAAACTTCGAGCTGGGGTGAGTCTAGAGAAAGGAGAAGAAAAAGAATGGAGAAAAGAGAAAGATCCCTGGAAACAAAACGCCTCCTTAGTCCCAGAAATTGTGATGGTGGATTTGTTTGTGGTAAGCTGACCATAGTCCGCTTTGATGAAATATATTTCCATAAGTTTGTGTGTGTGTAAAACGTACACACGTGTGTGCATATTCGTGGAAAGTTGGATACTAGTTTACAAAGAAATATCCTACCATTAAATAAATTGGGTGGAGGTTTCTTTTTTTTTTTTTTTTGGTAATTAAAACTTAGTTGGATTTTTTCCCCACTCTTCTCTCCCATTTTTCCCAACTTCCCATCTTCACCCCAAGTACTAAGTACCTTCCCGTGTCCATTTGGGTGAAGTGGTTCTAAGTGGATCGTACCTATACAGTTTGAAATAATTGTCCCTTTTCACCCTTTCCAAGAACAGAACCAGACTCCCAAGAGAATACAAAAAACCCTTATAGGTCTGGCCTTTGAAAGACTTTGGAAAGGGAAGAAATAATGTCACTAAAATAAAGCATCTTTTAAAATTAGAGAGATTCGAAAGAGGACATGATCTCCCCTAACATCTACACTCATTCCAATGTGGCCACCCTCCCTGCCCCAAGTCTCGTGTATGTGTTTAAGATGGACAGGAATTCTGCATTCCCAGGTTTTGGCTAACGAATGCAAACATTTTAAGATTCATACAGAGAACCGGGAAAAACTTGGTTCGCTGTGATTTGGGGAAAGGGGGCGTTTTCTATCGATTTCTTCCCCCGAATAAGTCTCTTTCTGGTCTCAGAAAGATAAACACAGAGATAGACACCAGGATTAAGGGCTTCTGGTAACCATCGTTCTCTTTATATATAAAAAATGTGACTTGATAAGTTTATTTATTTTTCCTGCTCCTAGAACTGTCACACTCTTCAGCTCGAACCCCAGGGGTCCAAAACCCAAGACCGAGATAGTCGAAATAATTCCGCTTTCCTTCAACTAAAACCAAAGTTAAAACTCAGCTTCTGGTTTGATTTTCTTCTGTCCTTTATTTCTCTCCCCCCTCCCACCTCATAATACAACTGAAAACTCGGTTTTCCCACCCCATTCCAGAGCCGTTCAGACAGAGCCCGCTTGGGAGCGGTGTCCTGTCCGTGTCCCCACCTGTCCGAGTCTCAGCTTTGGATTCGATCGCCGGATAGTCGCGGTGCGTAGTCCACACGAGCTGTGCGAGTGTGTGTGTTTGTGTGTGTGTGTGTGTGTGTGTGTGTGTGTGTATGCGTGAGTGCATGTTCGTGGGGAGGGGGCCTTCCCCGCCTCTTGGGCTCTCTTGTTATGTTCAGCTAAATCCATTCTCCAGCGGCCCGGGATCAAACAGAGAAGAAAAAGAAAAGCAGAAGAAAAAAAATATCGGTCGTTTGTCTAAAAACCTCCAACAGGGTTCCACATTTCCTCGCTTTTAAAAATTTCTTTCTTCTAAAATTGACTGTTTCCCCATCCTCAACTCCTAAGTAAGGACCCTCTCCCCAGTCCCACCTCCACTCCACGCCAGGAGGTTGTTCCCTAGACAGAGATCTAGAGCGCAGGTCTGGACACAGCAGTCAAGGACTGAAAATGAAAAGGAAAGGCGAAACACAACATGCACGCGCGCGCGCGCACACACACACACACACACACACACACACACACACACACACACACACACACACACACACACACACACACACACACACACACCCTTCTGGCATGTCAAGGACTTTGGCCTTGGCTCTTTGGGACTTCAGCCACTTTCTTAGCCCAGTGGCTAAGATACTGGTACCCATCAACTAAAGGTCAAAATCCCAGTCTTCCTCAATTCCAGCTTCCCTGCGTTCTTACTGTGCTCAAGTCACACTCATCACTTCCCCCACCCTCCAAATCACAGACCTGCAGCTGCCACTGGAACTATAGATGTTTTGAACTCTCTGGTGAGAGAGCGCTCCCGACAGAACTTTGGGGACATCCGACTCCAAAGTTAGTTGTTTCTGGAAAAGAAAAACAAAAGCGCAAGGGGAGTCGGGGTAATTAGGGGAATATATGGGAGGGGAGGGGAATTAAGTCCATTTACGGAGTGAAGAGCTTGAGGCTATGGGAAGATAGACAGTGGGCAACCCTTAGAACCTGAGGACCTAGAAGTTGCATCCATCCCCTTCCCGACCCCTGAATTCCAAGCCCATCAAGGTCAAGGATCCGAAGGGAACCAGCTTGGGAAAGTGACTTCAAAATTCTGAGCTAAAGGCAAAAAGATATTCACTATTCTGCACGATTCTCGCAGGCTTCAACTGAATTTATTCTTGATCAGGACAATGTGTGTGAGTATGTATGTATGTGTGTAAACTTGTGCGCGTGGGATTGTATTCTGCGGGAGACTGGCAAAGCTTTTTTTTTTTTTTTTTGAAGGAAAGTCCATTAGGAGAACATACCCAGATTCGAGTTTCAATCTCTCCATCGGGAAATCAGTTCTAAGTTCCTAGAAAAGACCTCTGTTCTACAGTGAATCTTTTTGGGGGGCAATTAAACCCCCATTTAACCAACGAAGCATCGAGTCAACTAGGGCCTAGGTGGAGTAACATTAATATCTACAAAAGGAAAACAGGCCCCTCTGATTTTCTTTCCCAACTCCTAAAGGATAGAGATCTCCTTTTGGGGGGGGGGGGGGAGTTGGGGATTCACCTGGATTGGTATTTTAAGCTCCAATGGGTGCCTCGTCCTCCAAAGCAACCTAAAAAAAATACTGTCCACATCTGGTGGAACTCTCCTATTTTATGAATCCGGATCTCATTATGTCCTCATCAAACTTCCCCCGACAGGGACTGATCAGTTACCACCTGCAGCTCAACTCAGTTGGGTCACTTCTCTTATCTCCTCTCCCCACAGTACATAAAGTACTGTGTGTGAATATCTCACTGTGTAAGAGGGGGCTGGAGGAATAGAGTGAGATTGAGTTGAATCTTGGGGGAAGCTCAGGCTCCTTCTTTCAAACGACGCACTTTGACTGCTGCCCAGCGGCGGTCAGGGGAAATAAGATCCGAAGGTGGGGGTGAGTGGGGGCGGCGGGGTCCCAACTCCATTCCAGTCACGTCCCCTCCAGCTCCGAGGATGTCCTCTCCAAAATTGTTATGCAAAGGAGTCGAGTACGTGATCTCCTGGCGATAAAAGCGGCAAAGCCAAATATTAGAGGAGAAGTCAATAATGTATGAACAGATTAAGAAACCCATCTCGCGGACAATTATTGCAGCAATTGAAAAAAGCGCCCTCTCTCCCCTCTCCTGCGTTTTTTTCCCCTCCCCTCTCTTTCCTCCCCAAATTATTAAAGATTATTTTTAAGATAGAAGATGTAGGATGCTATGGGGGTGGGGTGGTAGTCCTGTGGAATAGGTGAAGAAGCCAGAAAAGGCAGATGAAAATTCTGGGTTACGTTGACCTTGGCTCTTCCATCTAGGGTGTGTGTTGCGGGTGAGTGGGTAGAGAATCACCAAAGGTGAACTCCTAATAGGTTTTGATTATTTATATTTCTAGGGTTCTTGGAGAGGCCTACCCTTACCCATTATCGATAATGTTTATTAGCTCTTTTGAGAGATGAAGTTTGAGCTTTCTACAACTCAGGAAAAATAAACCAAAGAAAGGGTTCCAAGTCTGTAATGAGCAGCGGTATTTGTTTATTTTTCTCCCTTTAAAGGAGGAGGTAGAAATGGCGTTGCCAATTTCTGTCTTAAGTTTGGAGGGCCCAGACTGCTTTATTTCTAGCCCAATTTCGAGTTCTTCTCGTCTTCAACCCCACTTTCTCCCTCTTCCTCATACAAACACCAGCTGCCCTCCCAGCTAGAGGTTCAGTAGGCTTCCTGGAACCCGGGGGACCATTTTCGTGAGGAAAGCGCCACCTGTCGTCAATTCATAGAGCTTTCAGGTGTTTGTGGAAATTTCGGGGTAAGGATTCGCTGAGGCTAGAATTTGTGTTTGACCAAATTGGAGAGGATTCAAAGGGTCCCTTCCTGGGGATTTCTGCCCAATCAAGACTACAGTTGGTCCAGAAACTAAATTCTGTATGCAGAATGGTTTTTGGAGATACAGATCGAAAAGGAACTTTGACTAAATAAGTTATTCGACCCCTTAATAAGGAGAGAAATAGCCTTGGAGTCGGACTTGCCATAACATCTTGCAGAAGGAAAGAAAGCCCATATATGTATAACACATATATCCTGTATAATTTAGATATGATATATGAAATAAATTATATATATTGTTCCCGTGAAGTTTGGCTCTCAATGCCCTTTCTTCCCCTTGACCCCTCCCAAATCCAAATACATTTCCCTCTACAACTTGATATTTCGCTAGGACTGCATTTTTCTTTGAATTATTAAAATACTTTCTTAATATCCATAGTTAATTTTAGAGTTTGTATAGCAGTTCATTAAAGGAATGAAGACGCATATATTTATGCACACACTTCAACTTGATAATCTGTAGGTTATTCAAAGACAGGGACTTGTCTCATGTGCTTTTCATATGCCACTACATACACCCAGAATTTAATCTAGTGCCTTGCACACAATAGATGCTTAATTAATGTTGAACTAGATTAAACTGACTATTTCTACTAACCAGGGAAGGTATTCGTGTATTCCTGTCTGTTCAGTGCATTTCTCCCAAATATATCATACTCCCACATCTTCCCCCAAACCTCAAAGGACTGGGAGACAACATCCCAGTAAGAAAATCATCCAGGTAGGAAAGGACAAAATGAAAAGATAGAGGAAGGCTGAAACGAAATAAATAAAATAGTGAGGTATGGTTCACTTCAGCTTCCAATCCGAATCATTGAACACAGCAGGACTGAAAGGTTTTGCAGAGTCTCGAGTCCAACCAGTTAACTTGTGTCCACTTGTACAAAGTAAAGCCTAGAAATGAAGCAATTAGCTAAGCAATCCAGGCCTGACTTAAAATATCCATGCAATAAAATAAAAGACTAAAAAGTGGGGTGATTTGGTTATTGTTGTTTTAACTTACTTCTTTACCTGGAAATTAAATTTTCCAAAGTTTATTGAAATTCTCCACTTTGCTTAGTATGTTTAGGTTGCCCTGAAAAGGTCCGAGCTAAGAAATGAGACTCAACTTGCCAGATATACTGCTTCCCTCCCCAAATTGTACATATTCCATGTGACATTCAGGCATTATTTGCTTGGTGAAAGAAGGCAAAAAGATGGCTGCGTTGGGAATCAAAAGACAACAGCCAGAACAGAGGTAGGGCAGAAGTATCTGACGACTTGTCAGTCGTCAGTGTTAGGAAGGAAGATTTATAATTCGGTCCCGAGCCTTCAGGAGCACTCTGGCTTGTCATTCCAAACCGACCGAAATCTCTCCATTTGGCCTCCTCTTACGCGCGCCTCTCGGGAGTCTGGAAGTGGGCCTGCTAGATAGACTGCCGCTCTCTAAGTCCCCGAAACTCCGGGTCGGTCACCTCATTTCTGCCTTTTCAAACACCCCGGTGTCACCCACATCTTCTCTTTGTTGCGGGGATTCAGAAACTCTACTGAATCGAACGAAAAGCACATTTAGATAAGATAAAGTGAACGGTGATTTGGGAATTGAGGTGGGACTTTCTGGACATCGGGAAATGAGGATTCTGGGTGCCTTTAGGAATTATCGCATACAGACCTTGTTACGTTGGAGGGGTCTACCCTTTAGTCACCGTTTACCCAGGTCCCGTGAGGTTTAGAATCAAAAAGCGGGGGAGATTTTCCACTGAAGAGGACCTTAGGGCCAGGGTCCTTGTCACTGATACTGATTATTAAACGCGATGAATGGTCCTTTCCCTTCATTATCACTTATCTCTCCATGACTGAAAGAGAAGGATCGAGAGGACAAGGCAAAGGGAGGATGTGGTGGAACTGCGATACAGCTTTAGTCTGAGAATGAAAAATCTATCGCAGGCCCGCTCTCCTTGCTTTAATTGGGAATGAGAAGTGTGTGAGTTGAGGCATTTGATACTTTGTCGACCATTCTCAAAGCCCAAGTTTTCCCAGCAACTCCGAAGGCAGCGGAGCTTCTCCCTGGTCACAAACCCCATTTGAGAGTTGTGTCCGGCCACTCCCCAGTGTCTGCTCCTGTATAGCCCCTAAAACGGTTTACTCGAGAATGATCTGGAAAAGGCGAAGCTCTAGGACTCCAGGTCCATGCACTCAAATCAGGTTGGATTAAGGAGGATGGCTCAGAGAGAGCAAGTTAGACAGCAGGACATGGCGAGGAGGAAGTTTTGCACTAGTTCAGCGTTGTCTGTATGGACGGTACAGTTTGAGACTCTCTGGGTTCAGAACATGGGAAGGACTGAAGAGGCTATTTTTCCCTCACCTCTGTAAGTTGGAAGTTTTCCAAGTATCATAACCTTGTAAGGGGCTCAGGGGCAGGAACACAGTTATAAATAAAACACTCAGATGCACAGCAGAAGGGAAGAGGTATAAGCCTTTATTTCTAAAATCAAACATTGAGATGAAAAGTGGAAAAGGCCATCCGCTTCATATTTCCAAATATCTGGTTGTTTGCCCTGTTGCTGATTTTAAAAAATGAGAATTGGAGATTTTCTTCTCCACTTTTCATTCCCAACGTTTGGGTTTAAAGGCAGAACCCGAAAGAGCTAAAGAGCCAGTGAGAAAGGATGAGAGGGAGGCAACAAGGGACCGCCCAATGGTTCGGCAACCCAAACCACCCGTCATGTGGCTCTTGGGTTACGTCTAGAATCATATACAACTGGGTAAGAATGTGGCTTTGTTAAGGAAATCCCGCAAGACATGGTGACGGGCTGGGAGAGCGAAATGCATTAACCGGTTGTCTCCCAGACGGTAGGAAGAATTATTGTCAGAGAGAGCATGTGTAGACAGATGTCGTCTCCCCCTCCCCAATCTCCAACTTTCTGGAGCTGGCCAAGTCCTCGTTATTTCCGGAGTAGGGCGGGAAATCCTATCCAGCAAAAGGGGACAAATCCTCTTCTGCTTCCACCTGGGGTTGAAGTGAAATGTTTCAGTGGGGCTCCCTTACTTGCCCGGAGAGGGGTGGCCTGCTGGGGTCAGAGGGCGCCGTGCGCAGCTGGCGAGGACCAACCGAGTGGGCCTGGCGTGGGAGAAATCAATGTTGTGGAAAATGCTGGACTAGCGAGGCTCCGATCCCAGAGGCAGAGAAAGGGGGTAGGGGTGGCACACAAAGGAGAACGAGGTTCGGGAAGTCAGCAGACTAGAGAGACAAGTGGCTGGAATGAAGAAAAAGAAGGTCCCGGCGCTTCTCCTCCTGGAGACCTCAGTTTCTGGACTTAGCTGCTAGTCTGCTCTCCTGGGGCTGTGTTCCTTTGCCCCCACACGAAGCCTCTGGAATGGCGAGAGCATGGTTTAGAGGCAGAGGTCAGAAAAAGAGTCCGTCACTGAAGGCTAGGAGGAGGGAAAAACTAAGAAGCTGTCTTCCTGTAATCGGCCTTTGCTGCTAGGAGAACAGTGGAGGATGCTTCTAGCTCCCTTATCCATTTTAGGACCCGTCCCAGGGTACACCCAGACTCCCAGGACTCGAAGCCCATTCTGGAAGACTAGGGACTAGGCGCGTGGGTATAGGGTAGAGTGGAAATTGCAGTCTCTACCCTCGAGGAATTTAGACTTCAAATGCTGGAAACAAAAGAAATGAGAATTAAAGAAGGAAGGGTGAGAAAAGATTAAATAAGCCCCTAACTTCTCCTTGCTCACCTTTCTCTCATCTTATGGTGTATAACAGCTTCTATTGTGCTTTAAAATTTAGCAACCCGCCTTCCTTAAAACAACCGTTTAAGATAAGTAGTGTATTGCAATCTCATAAGGAGAGCTATAAACAGAATGGTTTCTCTGACCCTCTTCCCAACCGCGGCACGAACGGGCCTTCCTCTTCCAAGTGGTATCTTTTCACCTAGAACCATGTGAGGGAGGTTAGGGAATGTTGGGGACTTTTGAGCGAGGGAAAAGTTGAGCTGCCTGTGTGAGTTTTCCAGATGTCAGGAAATAGAAGGCAATTATTTATTCTGCAAGTAAGACTGTACCAGTTAAGGAGGTCCTAGGTTTGGAACAGGTGGGGAACCCCCTCCTCCCCCCACCCCTTCGTCCATCCCTGTGTCTCCTTCTTCCCCCTTAGGAAATCAGGAAGGGCAGTGGATACTTTTATATTCAGAGATGAAGCACCTAGTGCTATGGCCATGGACACAATTCACTTTGCCTGTCTCCTGTAACACTTGGAGGGCTGGAGGGAAGCTTAGGTGACAATAAGTTTCCACTAATCTTTCTGTCAGATATGTAAGCATCTGGTCAGGCTAGAGGTAAGATCCCAACTCCCCCCACCCTACTTACGTCTGTCCCTATCCCCATTGTCCTATATTTTTATAGACCAATTTCAGGATTTGTCAGATGCTAAAAACTTCCTATCAGAAGCTGACATGTTTGAGTCTCATAACTCTGTGGTTTTATAGATGCTTTTAATGGAGAGGTTTGGAAAGGGAGTCATCCTGCCAGTTAAAAAGTGTCAGCACTTTTGAATGAATGTGAATTGGAACTTGACAGAGACATTTTGTGAGAGGTGTCTAGCCCTCAAGCCAAAGATACATCAAGGAAAAAGATACCCAAGACACCATTCCGGGAGAACCCTCCAATGAGAAGCAGTATCGTCAGCTATGGAAAATGATATAATGTTTGGTGTGACAGAACTTGACTTGAACCAGGGTTATTTATCTTGGCCATGTCACCAGAGGGATGCAAGCCAAAGGACTCGACTTCAAATCCCCACTTGTCTGATGACCTTTTAAGCAGCATCTTTTTCTCTCTTACTGCCAGTCTTCTCACCTATTAAGTGGGAACTTGACTACCACCCACCATACAGGAATGTTGCAAGAAATAACTAATTAAACTGCTATAAAGTGCTTTGAAAATGGTAAATGCCATATAAATGCCTAATCCTAATAATAATCATGATAGTAATTATGTGCCATGGAACACATCCTTAAAGAGTCTAGTGGTAGGGCCAATTGCAGCCAAGGCTTGGGTTAGGAGAATGGGGGATATTCACCATTGAATGGCACTCCTAATTCACTCCCAGCCCTGCAGCAAGATAAATAAAGTCCCAGATTGGACTTCCCACATTCCATTCCTGAGCCAGACGTTCATAGAAGGCTCTTCATGCACTAATGAAAGGTTCCTTTCCATTCTTCCCCAAAGGTTTCTGCTGCACATATAATTAGCCTGCAGTGTTTGATCAAGATGGGGGCTGCTTACACTCCTGTACTCAGGAGATTCCAGATTCCAAATTTGATCTGGCTGTCACTTTGATCAGCTCTGGTCTCTTGGTGGAATATATGTTTGGGATCCCAGACCTTTTGTCTGAAGACTTGGGTTTTCTGGGCAAGGGATGCAAAGACTGTCAATCCAATCTTCTGTCTGCATAGAAATGAATAAAAGCCACTTTTTGTGTGTGGTTTTGGAGTCCAATAGGTACAAAAAACAAAAAGACACGTTCTGTATTGAGATCCTTTCATGAGATAAATTTGAAATATACCTTCCCAGAAACTGTCAACAATTTAAAGCCGCCTAGATAATGGAGCCATTTATGGTTCTTATGGAACTTAAAGGCAGCTAGATGGTTGAGTGGATAGACCACTGGGCCTAGAGTCAGGAGACCTTAATTCAAATCCAGCTTCAGGAAAAGACTAACTCCGTGACTCTGGTCAAAACACTTAACCTCTGGTCCTTAATCCTCTGGAGAAAGAAACAGCAAACCACTTCAGTATTTTTGCCAAGTCTCAAAGAGTCAGGTATGACTAATCAACTAAACAACAACATGGAAAATAATGGATGTTTGAGAAATTTTCCTTACCTGTGAGACTGACATCAAATAAAAATCAATAGATGTTCATACAAATGGCCCTATCAGAGAATGGTATACCATGGAAATTCTTGAGCCAAGGTGGCATTTCTCAACTTCTTCAATCGACTTATTCGTTTTCATTTGCATTTAGACTGAACATTTATAATAAAATTCAATCCATTTCAATTCAGTAATTTCTGAATGTATACTGAGTGTGCCCAGAACTTTGTAAGCCCAGTAGAGAAAGAAAAAGGATATTAAAGTATGTCCCACTCACTGAATTAATGGGACATGGGGAAAAAAAAAAACCACAATGGAAATGTGATCCATTCTGTTTGTGGAGAATACGGAAAGCAAATTTTTACTAAGAAATACCCTTTCAGTCAAGACAACTCTGGAGTGCTTTATCATCTATGCATTTTAGTGGGAAACTCCTTTTCCAAAGAGTATTAAGAACAAAGTTGTGAAAATAAAGGGAATGATACAATAGAAAGAGAGCATGGAACATATATCTGTTTAATCAGGAGAACTGAGTTTGAATCCTTATTACGATACTATGTGATTTTTAACCTATGTGATTAACTTTTATTCCTCAGTTTCTTAATTTGTAAGATGGTAAGAGTAATACTTTTTTAACCTATTGACATGCTCATTATTAGGGATAGTCTGATAGAAATAAAATTTTGTTCTTCCCCTGAAGGGGAAGAATTTTCTTTTGATTCAGTATAGTATATTTGAATACTTCAAAGGATCTGGTTGGGTCCTCCTTCCAGCAGATCACAACCTGTATTTGTTTATTCATCCTGTGTGATTCTTGAATGGGGCCTTTTATAAATTCTACCTAGAGGATCTATCCAACTTGCTGGCCAATGGTTCCCATTTATTGGTTCTTGAACCCGTTGGGGATTGGAGATAATACTAGGGGTTCATGCTAAAAAATCTGTAATGGAATCTTAAGCACTAAATGATTGCAGAATATTGTATGTAGTATATTAAATTACCCTGAAGTTAAAATCACTTTTTGTTGTGTTTGTGTAGGAGTTTGGACGGTTAAAAAATATGTGGAAAATTACCCCTCCAACCCTTTTAATACTCTGGGTGTTTAAACTCACTGAAAGTGATGTGTGAATTTCTCAGAGGCAATCCAGGCAATGCTCTTTCTCATATTCAGTTCTGAGATGACGACATACACAAACTTTAGAAATCTACCTTTGCCTAAGACTCGTGTTTATTCTCTGCCTTAACAAATTCGCCATTCTAAGCGGTGAAACATTGGGGAAGCAAAGACCTAACACATTTCCAGAAGAACTCATAATGCAAAATGCTATCCACATTCAGAGAAAGAACTAAGGAGTTAAAACCAGAATGAATGAAGCAGACTGTTTTCTCTTTTGTTATGCTTGATTTTGTTTTGTTTTTCTTTTGGCTTCTCTCATTTGTTTTAATTCTTCTTTGCAACATGACTAATGTGAAAATGTATGTGTAGAGTCCATATAAGATTGCATTCTGTCCTGGGGAGGGAGAAGAGAGGGAAGGGGATAAAATTTAAAACTTATGGAGGTGAGTGTTGAAAATTGAAAACAAATAAATTATTAATTTAAAAAATACAGAAAACAAACACTGGGGAAGTTCAGAGGAGAAACTAGAACATAAAAGGAAACTATGGAATCTTTAGCGACATTTGACACTGGGAGAAGTTTTCTTGGCTTGATGTATTCTTTCTTGGATGTAAGGGGGTGGAATCGTTAAACTACGTTTTCAAGATTCCTGAAGATCACGAGTTCTGTGGTTCTGTGTCTCCTCATACAATCATAGATTTGGATCTGAAAGGGACCTTGGAAGTCATCTTATCCAACCCCCTCATTTTCCAGAAAAGAAAACTGAAATGAAGAGAAATTCAAGTTTGCCCAAGATCCTATAGATACTAAGTTGTAGAGATGGGATCTGAATCCAGGTTCTCTGACAACATATGCAAGACTCTTTCCTCTTTACATACTGGTCACAAGTTCATCTAGCCCAATGCCTTTACTTTGTTTTTAAACTTTTTTCAATTAATGACCATTAATTTTCTCTCTTAACTTCTCCCCACCAATTGTTCAACAACAATAACAGTAACAAAAGCAAAAACCCTGTTAACAAATAAGAACAGTCAAACAAAGTAAATCCCCAAGCTGGCCATGCAAAAATATCCGTATCATCTTCTGCAGCTTCAGTCCATCATGTCTCTGTCAGAAGTAGGGGGCGGGGGAAGGAGGAGAGCATGCTGTGTTCATTCTCTGGAATTGTGGTTTGTCATTGCAATGGCTTCATTTTTATCCAAGGCAAATAAGGCCCAGAGAAGGTATAGTAACTTACAGAGGCAGTGCAGGTTCAAGTAGTCAAGACCAACTTTTCTGGCTCAAAAGTCATTGCCCTTTTACATGATACATCAATTGCATATCAATGTTCTCATTTCCCAGGTTCCATTTAAGCTACTGTGGTTTCGTGTGATGTAAAGAGCAGCCTTTTTTCAGTATTGTACCTTTTGCTCTCCAGAGCCTCTTTATTTGGATTTTCATTTTCTTAACTTTAACCATTGAAACATCAGGCAATTCAAAAGTTCATGTTCACATAATGAAACAGCCCAGATACCACTGAATGTAAATATTTCAGGCTGATATTTCAGTGTGTGATTAAAAAATTAAATATTCTATGAACTAAATGTGTACATATATACACATCTATATGTATATGTGTATGCTTGTATTCAGGACATACCATGGGCCAGGTCCTGTACTAGACCCTCTTTAGGTATGCAGAAATTAATCAGAAATAGTTCCTGACCTTGAAATGCTTATAGTCTAGTAAGACGAATTAAAAAAAAACTGTAATATAAAGTAGGATATGCTAAGTACCATGAAATCTGCAATTCAGAAAAATCTTGTTCTCATGAGACAACCCAAATACCACTGAATATAAACATTTCAGACCAATATTTCAACACTAGATTAGGCAGCTAAACATTCATTTTAACTAAAACAATATTTATCAAGCACATGCTCTAATAATAGCTAACATTTGTATAGAGCTTCAGGTTTAGAAGGCATCATATTTGATCCTCATAATAGCCCAGTGAAGTAATCACTCAAGGTATTATTATCAAATCCATTTGAAAAATAAGGAACCTGAGGCTCTGAAGAATTTGTGACTCATTTTTGCTCACATAGCTTGCAAATATCAGAGGTGAAATTTGGATCCTGCTTTTCTCCTAATTTCAGGTGGAATATTCTTTCCGGTATATCGTGCTGCTTCTCAGTGTCTGAGAAAGTTGCTAGACATAGATCATTGCTAACCCCAGAAAGCTTGCAGTGATGAGACATGCTGTGGTACAAAGTGGAACAGGATATATCTCATAAGAAAGGTGCAAAGTCTCATGGAATTCGTAGAAGGGAGAGATCACTTCCCTTTGAGAATCAAGGAACTTTATGAAGGCAACATCATTTGAGTTGGGTCTTAAAGAATGGGTACCATCTAAACAGGTAGGGTATTCTGTGAATATCAAAATGAACACATACAACACAAGGTTCTATAGTTTTGCCCAAATCTACCTTTTCCCCTTCTATTGCATTACCCCCACACTTTTTTTTTTTTTAGGCAATCAAGGTTAAGAGACTTGTCCAGGGTGCACAGCTTGCAAATGTCTGAAGTCAAATTTCAACTCAGGTCCTCCTGACTCCAGGGCCAGTGTTCTACCAACTGCATCACCCAGCTGCCCCAAGCAATATATCTTTTCACAGATTTGTTTTACTTATTCCATAATCATTTGTATTTTTATTGTTATTTTCCTTGAGTTGGGGGAAAGCCTCCAGAAACATCAAATAAATCTTCTCTGATGGAGTTACATAACCTTCCAGAGATTAGAAGGTATTGGAAGGTCACAATTCAAACAAAGGAGTTTTGTCTCTGTAGATGGCACAGGACCGTGGCTCCAGTTCTCTCTTCTTTTGTTTTCCAGGTGTATTCTGTCAGGCAAATCACTTTCCTTATTTGTCAATTAGAGATGACCATTATATATCTATGAAACAAGAATTGTTTTTCTAAATTTCTTAATAAAAGTCTATTTTAGAAAAGTCCAAACTTGCCCATCCAACAGTCAAGTTAGCTTTGAGGGGGAGGATGGGGAGATCAGAGTCCTTGTAGAGCAGGTTCCCCACCACTGTTCTAGAGCTATATCTGGTTCTCCTAGCTGGATAAATCATCTCTGTAGGCCCCGGGAGAAAAAATGAAGGAGAGGGCCAGTAACATTTGGAGTTACCAAAGGGTCTGCTGTGACTATTGATTCCTTCCCTTAAAATCCCCAGTGTTTATTATCTCGAGAAGCCTGCTTTATGGGAACCAGAAAGAATCCTTTCCTTCAGTGATCATTTAAGGTCCTCTAACAGATAGGGTGCTTTCCCTGAGATAAAATGTTCAGATGAGCAGAATTTCATTTCATTTCTTCAGCAGCAATACCATGGAGACAGAAACCTGGGAGCAGAAACTGGTAGGACTTGTTTTCAGTATTCTAATTACTCTTCAGCATCTTTTTCACTTTTCCTGGGAATAGCAGAAGGCCTTCTGAGAGTTAGCTTTTACCAAACTGGGAAATTCATTTTGAGCCAGTGACCCCTTTGGGTTTCCCTGAAGGGCATATTTTGTGCAAATAACCCCGCCTCCTGCCCCCACCCCCATGTTCATGATTTTGGGGGGGTCTGGTTCAATTCTAAGTTTTCTTGTTTTTCTGAGTTAAAGTTAATTGTTGTGTATCTTCCATGCTGGACTTTATGTGAGTGGGAGAAATGATTTGGGAAAGCACAGGGTGATAAATATGTATGAATCAGTTATTCTCACTTTTTAACAAGTTCTTTGACTCAGCCCCTCCCTAGACTCTTGCAATATCATCAAATCTCTTTCTCCCAATCAGATAAGTTCTCCAGGGAGACTGGTGATGTTCTAGATAAGGTTAGAGCAGCAGTTGCATATTCGATCTTGTTTTCCACAAAGTGATTATCAACCAGAAAACATCCTCTCCTCTCTGAGAGATAGGAAACTAGCTATCCAGAACTCACAAAAATCTGGAGAAAGCAAATGGGATATTAAGGAAACATTCCACAAGCAGCAAACTATAGGCCTTGAAATGTGTTCTGTGCTAAAGCAGAAAAGGTGATACTTAAAACAGAGTCCCTGCCCTCAAAAGACTTACAATTGTTACGTTGTTTTCTTAATATTCCAGTTCCCTTTGAGGGGAGGTGCGAGAAGGGAAAGAAAATGGACCAACTGCAGGTTCCAAAGGATGTAGAAGCAAAATAGTTGCTGTACAATACTTGTGATTTTCCAACCCTTGTGTGGTTTGGGAAAGAAACAGTTGAGACTGATTTGTTTCCTCCATTCCTGAGTGAGAGACCATGCTTGTCCTTTGAATGATAATGGAAGGACATTTTTCATCATCATGGATTATCTAAACCCATAGTTTTATTATTTATTTATTTGTAACCTGTAGTGCTTCGATGATGTTTATGGCTGGGAACTTGGTCCACTTAGTCAATTTGGTTTTCTTTTTATCCTCCATTCCCTCCCAACCATTCACTAAGATATGAATTTACTATTAAAAAATTTATTTTTAAATTTTATTTGTTGTCCCTCCCCCTTCATCTGTTCCACAGGGTGCCAAACATCTAGATGAAAAATGGGGGTAGGGAAGTTAAGCCTCAAATCCAGATGTTCCCAAATTCCCGAAGTTTTGGTGCCAACATCTGGATTTCAGACTTGCTTTTCTTATCTAATTATCCAACTGATAGCATGTTATCATGTCCTGGTTGGCATGAATAGGATTTGATTTTGCCTCCTAATTCATTTTCCATTGAAGTAGAGATGGATAAGTGATTATAGGGCCACAGAATACAAATCCTCCCTAAGACTGTAGGAAAGAGACACTGAGATGATTTCCATTACTTCAAAAATAGAAACTGCTAAAGAATTTCGGAATCAGACAACTCCAACTGAGCTACTGGGAAATTGGATGCTATCCGGAATGGCAGTGTAAATGAACATCCCAACTGCTTAGGCCTGCCCCTGGAGCCAGAATGGGTCAGCTCCTTTTCCAGAATGTCTCATCTAGAAGAACAATTTGATTGGAGGGTTATTTTAACAGCTGGCAAACTCTAGAGTCATATGGTTTCCAAATGTGGTGTCTGCGCTGCCGATCTGAATGAGTTTAAAAGTTCCAATTTGCTTCTGCAGCTCCCAGATACAACCCCACGCAAGACTGATGTAGAATTGGTTAATCTATTCTCTACAATTTTGTTCCTTCCTCAGGTCTGACAAGTCCCCTATGCATTCACCCGCTTTCCCCAGACCTATTCCAAAAATTCCCTACTCTCCAAAACACCATAATGTAAAGGAATCATAACAGCCAGGAAATATTTGAGAATAGGGAGGAATTTATTATTACGGTTCTTCTAGAGTTGTGTTTTTTCCTAGAGTATCCATAGGAAATATATTTTGAAGTAAAGACTTTGCCCTCTCCTAGGGCATTTTGCATTTTAATTGGGTTGGTTCAATTTTAACATAAACTTAAGGGTTGTACTGGCCATCAGGTGGGGAAAGGTTAGAGAAGATAGGGGCAGGGAAGTACAGAGAGCCTACTGGCTTTAACTAACTGATCTGATTGCGTTAATATTTATAAAGCACTTCACGAACATAAAGACTTACATAAATATTATCATCATTGTTCTTTTTTGTCATTATTATATCCCTATGGGTAGCTGAAGAAATTTACACGTTTTTGTCGTTGTATAGCCCATTCTCTTTTTTGCTTATCCACAAGTGAGGAAATAAAAACAAAGTCGTCATAATTTCTGTTCTAAAAACCCAAAGCCATCTCCTAAGACTTGGGAAAAAGTGGAGATGTGTCTTGAGCAGATGGATGTCTCTTTTCCAAATACTGGCCTTAAGCGACATCTTGTGGCCAATAGTGAGTACTACTCTTTTTCCTAACTTCTGTCTCTCCAGAAAATTGTGAAATTTGGAAGGCACTTTGATAATAAAGATACTAACGCAACAACGACGACGACGACGACGATGATAACAAGGGTTAAGCATTTATATAGCACTTTAAGAATTGCCATCTACTTTAGAAATACTATCTTGTTTTACCCTGACAATAACCCTTGGAGGTAAGCACTATTATTATCCCCATTTTCCAGATCAGGAAACTGAGGTAAACACAGAGGTTAAGTGATCTGCTCAGGATCGCACAACTAGTTAGTAGTCTATCCATTTTCCTATTAGCTCCGTTTCTTTCCTTTCAACCTCCATGTGCCACCTGGGAACATAATGTTTTCATATTCCACCCCTTTCCACCCTTCCTCTCCTTTCCCAGAAGAAAGTGGTCAGCTCAGTGGTCAAAAAAGAGTCTTCATTCTGTTTCTTTGCAAGCCTTAAAATACTGCATGAATGCTAGCTATTTTATGCCCTTTTTGACCTTGGAACAATCACTGGATCTCAAGTTCCTCATTTATAAAATGAGAGAGTAAATCTAGATGATATTTCCTAGGAATTCTGGGAATATGTCTGAAAGGAGATAGAATGTGTGTGGGGAATGGGGCCTTGGTGATACAACCTCTCAATGCCACAAGCAATTCTCGAAAACAGAGATTATGTCTGCTGTGTTTTTTGACTCACCTATGGCTAAATCAAGAAAGAAAGCCAGAATAAAGGTAAATTACCTACACTACCCACAAGGACTTCCAGTGAGTTCACTTGGTCAAAGCTAGGTTGGACTTTAAACATTGGTCTCCTCCTTCCCTATCCTATCCTTTCCACCTCCCTCTGACATGTTGAGTAAGGGCTGAGATCCTCAGAACTTCAATCCCTAAACTGAGTTTTAAGAATGATCCTTTTAAAGATAAAGAAGGCACCAATTTTCACTGGTGGAGGAAATTCCCCATTGTGAGCTCCTTACACTGATACAATGACAGATCACGCACGCGCACACACACACACGCAAGCGTGAACACCTATTTAAAGAGGAACATTATGCTTAATGGGAAGCCTGTTACTCTAGAATGAGTACTGGACATCAGTTAAATAGCTATACCATCTGAGGCAAGACTTGGTAGAATGGAAATAATACTGGATTTGGGATCATAGAATCTGTGTTTACATCCAAGCTCTCCCATTTAGCTATGTGACTTCTGATCAGTTACTTCGCTTCTCTAAGCCTCAATTTTCCCATCTATGAAAAAGATTCCTTTAAAAATCTTTCAAATATGCTTCTTTTCACTTTGGCTTTGTTGTACTTTCTCCCCCTTTAACAACTTTGTAAAGTTTTTTGATTTTTAAATATTCTTACTGGTCTTGGTAAAATTAAGGAAAGGAGGACTTGCTGTTGCTTAGTGGTTACCTCAGTTTCTTTATCTGTCAAATGAGCTGGAAGAGGAAATGGCAAACCACTCCAGCATTTTTGCTGAGAAAACCCCAAATGGGGTTACAAAGAGTCAGACACAACTGAAATGACTCAATGACAATAACAACAGAGGGGATACAAATATATTCAGGAATTTCTTTATAAATGCTACTGCCAATCATACTTAGCAAAATACAGAGACATTTTAATAACCAACTTATTATGTGCTCTGAGCATAATCTGTGAATAAAGTAAAATAAAATAAAACAAAAAAAGGAACATTTAAAAAAATCCTACATAGAACAAGATAGGATGGATACAATTGGAATTTTTACAGAGGCCAAAGGGAGGTGAGGATTTACAAATCAAATAAGAAATAGAGAAGGATTTATTACAGATTTTGCAAACTGACCATGAAATGTTTATCATAAGTAAAGTTAAAAAGATGAGTCAGAAATTCTTTTAATATTCACCAGTTTAAATTACCTGAGTTAAACTTTTTGGAAGTCTCAGCTAAATTCCCAAACGCTTTATCTGGTTACTGGCTTTAAAAATTAAATGACTGTCTCCTGAAGCCAATACAGAACAATTAAAAATTCTCTTAAGACATTGATAATTGTGTAGGATTTTCAAACTCCTTTGTGGATGGATAAGAGATAGCAGAAGATAGGGAGGAAAGCCCTTCAGAATAAGGGACTTTAGAGTTCAGCATCAGGAGCTATGCCTGCTCTCCTAGGGTCATTTATTTATACAATCACTATCTAGAGTAAAATTAAGGTCCATGTGTGTTGAAATGTTTATGTTTGACTGATAATAAAGAGTGGGATAAGCCTAGACTCAAATAGATACATTATACCTGAGATAGTAGATATTTTCTTTTTCTCTTGTGTTAGTTGATCTTGAGTAGACTAGGAAGCATTTCAATCCCATATTTTGAATTCACTCAACCAACTATAGTACATAGAGATCACAAACTGTATATTTGAAATTGACCATAAGAGATGTTTCCTCCTCTCCATCAGTCATCATCCTGGAACCCCGCTAAGGGAGCATCTCCAATACATGTCAGAGATTGAACTTTTCCTGTGCAAAAAAGGGAAAGGTAGAAAGCTATCTTTGAGGGAGATGCCAAATCACTACTGCAATCTGGACACAGATTTGGAGAAACAGAGCATGCCTGTCTCATCTCCAACCAACTATAAAGAATATCCTCTAAGAAATCTCTTTGGGACACCTCTCATATGTGAGTTTTCTCCTTTCTCCCTCCCTAGTATGGAGACTGGATTACTACACAATAATTCATTTAGAGAAGCCTTTGCTGTCAAATGTAGGATTTGAAATTGTTAGGAGAAATGGATCAAGTCTCCTCATTTGAAAACTCCTAAAGCTGACATAGAGAGAGCTCTCAATCAAAAGAACACATGATTAAATACAAAAGACCTGGATGCAAAACCTGAGTTTACTTTTTACTACTTACATTAGGTAAGTAATGTCATCTCTCTCCAGGCCTTAGTTTCCTCGTCTATAAAATGAAGCCATTCAGGGCTGGGGAACCTTTGACCTTGAGGCCATGAGGTTGAAGTTTCCCTACCCCTGGACTAGATAGTTTAGCTCAAAGTTCTGCAATCCTATGATTTTTTTCTTTCCATGTTCCCACACCTGGCAAAAGTCTCTTCAAGACTGCCTTGCATGCTCGTTTTAACATGATAACACCTGTGTGAAAATGTTAGGTCTGGAAAGGGTTTCGATAAAAGATGATTTCTTCCCCACCCATACCCATCATTCATATCCCTCTCTAAGTCTGGCTCTGAAGTCTCCATCTCCTTGGAGATGACTGAATTTCTGGGTTGGGTGACTCAGAATTGGAGTTATCAGATGGGACTGGAAGAATTTTGGTCACGTTATGGGGGAGGTTCTTGCTCCAGTTGCAGAGCTTGTTATACTGAGTATTGGAGATCTCCTCACCTTATAGGCTAGTTCCAACTTTGCCCTCTTCTATCCTCCACCTTTGTAGAGGTGAACCCAAAGTGACCCTACTAGCTATTGTATTCCTGGGACCTGCAAATATTCGCTAAACATTCATCTGGAGGAAAAGGGGGCCAAGAAATATTCCTCACTGTACTTAACTTAAGCAATCTTCTTATAAACCCAGAATTACAATCCCAGAAAGGGTTCACTCACCTTTTAGAGGTTGCAAAATAAGTAGTTCTTCAACCCTCCTGCAATGTAGAAATTGCTTAAAACATCCTTACAGGGTTTCTCTGTCAGAGACACAGCAATTAAGTCTTTCCAAGGCACCAAAGTGTCCAGGAGGCATTGCTTGGGAAAGCTGCACTAATGAATAGATAAGAATCATTTATAATTAGCACATTCATCTTTCAGACTAATGTTTGCACACACAATGGTTTTCTAAACCCGCTGAAAATAGTAGCCGGTCTTCACTCAAATAATATAAGGTACCATATAAATGGAAGCTATTATTATTTTTTATTAGTTAGGCTAAACATTTCCATTATTAATTTCCTTGTTTTTGTAGAGAGCAGAGGTTACATTTGGCTCTGCATGCCCAAATTCAGACTCAAAGGAGTCAGCATAAATTACATTTTACTGGAATTGCCATTGTTTTGACAACCAAATTGGTCTTTTAGAACTTGATGATTACGACTGCTCCAGCATGAAGTGACAAGGGCTTGGAGGTAGGACAAATAAAGAAAAGAAGAGTGCTCAGTTTTCCATCAATGGTATTTTAGGGTGTATGGCTCAGTAATTCATTCAGTAAGCATTTATTAAGCTCCTACTACGTGCCACACACTAAGCCAAGAGCAGGAGATACAAAGAAAGGCAACAAACAAATAAACAAAAAACAATCCCTCCTCTTAAGGAACTCAGGCTGGAGGATTTGGGCAGGAGGATGAAGTGAAAATAAGTTTTACTAATAGTTCATAATTTTAGTATAACTGATTCCATTTTGTTTTAGTACTCCATTTCATGATCAAGCTATTTAAGTAATTTGCTTTTCAGTAATAACATAAGCACTTGTGTGGTATGATGTAGTAAGCAACATGTGTGTATTCTTAAATAACTGACAAACATAGGTGGACCTTCTGAAAAGACAGATTGTCAATGGAAACAAATATTATAAACAGCTTTATCAGTAACTTTGAAGTAAACTATCAGTTAAATTTATTGATATACAACGTAAGAACACCCGTAACTAAAATTACATATATTAAAAAAAAAAAAAACCTACCTCTGATCTTAGCTTTTAGACTACACCTTTAGCCTGTAACTAGGACTAGCTTTTGGCTTCCTTATATTTGACAGTAAACTACCTCTGTTGACTTGAAGACAGTGCTGATGAATAGAGACTAGCCAGTTGACCACCTTTGCAGGAGACATAGATGGCATGAGAGTAGGGCATGGGGAGGGGAGGAGAGAACCTTGCTGAGTCCTTATTGGAATGTCTAAGACTCATCTTGATGGTTTGTTATTAGAGGATGGTATTGTTTGTATGCTTTGATACAATAAAGATTGATTGCATATACTAAGAAGTGTTAGTATTAATTAGTATTTACCTTTACTAGTTAGTATGAGTAATGGTACATTGGTTATATGTGTGCAAAATTGTTATGGGGGAGGGGAAGACACCAGCTACCAGGGGAAAGCTACCTGGAAACACATCCTCAAATTAACTTTTCAAATTATGATGTGAAAATGATTCAATAAGTCAATAAGATAAATTCCATTGAAAGGAAAAGTTTTAGTTGTTATGGTGTCTACAGAATCTCAGAATTAGCAAGGATTTGGACTTGCCAATCTATGGAACTTGGGGTGCCATATTCTATTACACCAGAGAGCTCTTGCTACATCTCTTCCTTTCCACAGAGTGGAAGTAAGGTAAAAACAGGAATGTTACTAGCACTAATTAGGGAAAATGATACTCCTTGTAGGGAAGTTGGGGGTGGTGATAGAGTATGATAGCTAGACATCCTGGAAAGAAGGAAGGGAAGGGGAGCCCTAAGTAAGGTATGGGATAGAAAAGGATCCTTTGGTGATTTCTTTCTGGAACAGGGGAAATAAAATACAATCCACTATTCCCTTACCATGCCAGAAATGAACCTTTTCTTCCCTGCTCCCTGGCTAATATCTGAACTCAAACTTCCTTCACCTACTTTTACTTTGTCAAATTGTGCAGTGTGAAATTATTTTCACCCTCTGAATTTCCCACCCTGGGACAAAGCCCCAGAGGTCCTGTGCTAATTATGTCTCTAGTTTTTAGTGAATAATGGTTTGAAAGAAGGTCATGTTTTCTTCTATTAGCTCCCAGGAGACTAAGGTCTATCTCTTCATCTTCCTCTACCCCTCTACCCCCAGACTGATAAACACTAGATTTAGGTTCACTAAAAAATGTAGTAGTTTTCATTAAAACATGGCCTGGGTTGTGGCAAAATTGAGAAATGCCTCTTTCTCAGTTCATTGCTTACACCTATCCCACCTTTCAGGAAGTTTCCTAAAATTAATCAATTATGTTCCAATAGGAATGAATAGAAGTCACTAGTCTCATCTCCCATTGATATTTTCCTTTTGAACCTTAACTTTATTTGTTTAATGAAAGCCTTTGTTGGTCTGTCAAAGGAATTCAAGACATTAGGGAGAAAAGTGGAGAGATATCTTGAGGGACAAAAGATGACTTCTTCAGTGTCCCTGAGATTGAAACAGAATGACTGTTTATGTAATTATGCATAGATCTGATCCCTCCTGAAACAGATCTCCAAAGGTCAATTTATTTTGTGTGATTATCAAAGAGTGGACTGTGTCTTCAGATGTGTGCATTCATGTGTGAGTGTGTGTATGTGTGAGATTTGGGTGTTGATTTGGATCTGGATAGTGCAAACCCTGAAACTCTCCTTTTTATACTTACAAGATATCCTTAAGTAATCAGTCAATATAGAATTTTTTTTGTTTAGGACCTCCTATATGCTAGGTGTTGTAGGGGTATCCAGAGGAACATATAACTCTGTCTTTATCCCTGGGGCCACTGAGCACATTCATGGAAAGTTAGCATATAAGAAATGCCACAATGAGTTTATCAGAAAATATTCTGAGAAGTCATAACAGTTAGTAATCTAGAATAGACTAGAAACATTTTTTGGAGAAGGAAAAGCCCAAGTTGAGCCTTAAAGTATTCATTTGGATCGTTGGAAGAGAATGAAGGGTTTTTCAGACAAGGGGAACTAAGAATAGATGCGTGAAAGCAGGGGAACAAAGATTCCAGTAGGGAGCAGGAGGGCTGGCCATGTGGTGCAATGGATAGAACGCCAGTCCTGGAGTCAGGAAGACTCATCTTCCTGAGTTCAAATCTAGCCTCAGACATTTACTAGCTGTGTGACCCTGGTCAAGTCACTTAACCCTGTTTGCCTCAGTTTCCTTATCTGTAAAATGAGCTGGAGAAGAAAATGGCAGACCATTCCTGCATCTTTGCTAAGAAAATTCCAAATGGGGTCACAGAGAATTGACCGATAAAAACTGAACAATAACAAAGGCAGTAAGAGGAGATACATGTGAGAAGACAAGCTGGGTGGGTCTTGTTTGCCAGAATACAAAGTTAGGACTTTATCCTGAACATTTTTGAACAAGAAAATGCCAAGATCCAAGCTGTATTTGAAGACCAATATGGCAGCAAAGATTTTTTGTTCAGATTTGTGATGTCATTGGTGATAGGAACTCTCCCATGGTGAGAAACTCTGCCATTGATGAGGAAACTCCCTATATCATTTTCAGAATTATAGTTTTAGAGTTGCCTTGGGAACTGGGTGGGTGTGTTGGGGGGTGGAAGGGAGGAAAGTGAAATTAAATAACTTCCCCAGGGTCACACGGTCAGTATGTATCAGAGAAAGAACTTCAATCTTTGGGATTGTGAAGTCCTCCTTCTAGGCACTATAGATACTGGCTGTTTGGCAAAGGGAGCGTTGAAGGAGAAATCATAGAAGGAGGAAGAAAACTAGGAGATTATAGCAGTAGAGAGCCAAAAATTGCTGAAAGGGCAAAGATAGAGAAAAACCCACTAGATTTGCTTTTAAGCAGTCATTTGTGAACCTTGAGACAGTGGTTTCAGCCAAATGGACAGTGCTAGAAATGGCAGGGAATTAAGGAGAGAGTGAGTGAAGGGTTAGAATTCAGTAGAATTATGTAGAGACAAAACTCGCTTTATTTCTAGCCAAAGAAATGGTGTTTTACAGAGAAAAGATATTTGGATTTATGATAGGGTCACAGTAGTCCTTAGTTCTGTCATGTACTACCTGTGTGACCTTGGGTAACTCATTTAATCTGTCTGGAACTCAATTTTCTCATCTGTAAAATGAGGAGGTTAAAGTGGAGAACTTTTAGGTTCCAAATCAATGGACGAGCTCTAGAGATCACTTCTCATGTTTTCCTCTTCTCCCAGCCTTCTTCCTACCTTTAATTAAGAAGTTACTTGAAAGCATTCTGTCATTCTGTGATTCTACAGGTCGAGTATTTTCAAGGAGTTCCCTGGGGTTGCATGTTCCCAACCAATTTGTGTTTCGATACAGATTCTTTGGTGTAGTTTCTGTTAAGTTTGAACAGTAACATGGTACTACGGCAATTTCTGAGCATCTTAAAAGATATAGCCTTGACTGTTAGAAAGTCAAGGAAGTAATAAAATGCATCCCTTCAGGAGGGCTGCTCCTGAACACAGAGATACCAACAGCAAGTGCAACTGCTGAGCACGTGGTTCAGAGTTGAAAAATGACCTCAGTCCTATTTACAGGTGATTCATTTGCCAACTGCTCCACACCCTGCCCAGTCTTGCATCAGCAAAAGGGCAGGGCATAGAGCTGGCAAGGCTCAGGCCCTCTCTCTGGCTGTCTGTTACTAAGGAGGGGGAACGAATAAGCTGTCTTTTGCTTGGGGATCTCCAAACACTTTAGAAGGGGCTAACCTCTTAAAGCAATTCAGAGGGGAGGAAATTTTATTAATAATATTTGAACAGCTGTCATGTGGAGGAGGTATTAGATTTATTTTATTTTGCCCTAGACTGAATGAACAGGAGCCAGGGGTAGAAATTGCAAAGGGGCCAGTGGAGGCTCAGTCAAGAAGAGCCTCCTAACAATTAAAGCTGCCCAATGTGGAATCTGCTGCTTCCAGGCATGGTAATTTCTTCCTCCTTGGGAATCTTCAAAAAGAAACTGAATATCTACTTACTGGATATGTTCTAGTAGACATTCCTTTCAGGTTTAGGTTAAACTAGACGTCCAAATGTGATTCTATGAAATAAACGAAAAGGAGATAGATGATTCCCCCCTCCTTGCCCTGTGTCATTCCCATCTTTTGTAAGTTTGCCTGGTGATTTTCATCATCTTACCCTTGCCTCTTAGAAGAGCTTCCTTCAAAGCTCAGCTCAGATATCATCTTCTTCATAGAGCCTTCGCCAATTTCTTTAGCTTAGTAAATTCCCCAACAAATTTCCCTGTATTTACTCTGTTATTTCATATTTACATATGTGTGTGTGTTTATCACAGCACTGACACATAGTAGTTACCTAATAAATATTGATTGATTGTTGTTTCCTGGATATAATGTAAGATCCTGAAGAATAGGGACTTTCTTATCTTTTTCTTTTAAGAGAGAGGGAGAGAAGGTGGGAAGAAGAGGAAGGAAAGAAGAGAGAGAAGGGGAGAGAGGGAGAGAAAGAGAGAGAGAAAGAGAGAGAGAGAGAGAGAGAGGAAGAGAGAGAGGATGAGCTTCAATATAGGCTCATGGTTAACTCTAAAACAATGAACTCATGGGTTCTCTTTTGTCGTTTCTCAATTGCATGCTGGCATTATAGTAAACACTCTGAGAATGCATTGAAAAATCAACTTACCTTTATCTAAAAGACTGAAAAATGAACTTATCTTTATTTAAAGACAAACCCTTTTATAAATTTATAGACAGCAAATTAACAGGATTTAAAATAAGAAAGAAACTCATTAGGGGAGGAAGTAGAAAGGAGATACATTCACTAGGTCCTAGTAGTGTCAGTACTCAAGGTAACATAGTAGATACTTAATGAATGTATATTGAATGAATAATTGAATTCTCTGCATCCAGTATCTTCCCTTTCCAATTCATCTTTCACACAGTTGTCAAAATAATCTTCCTAAAGCACAGGTCTAATTGCTTCACTCCTCTGCTCAAAGATCTTTAGTGGCTCCCTGATGTGTTTAGGTTAAACATGAACTCCTCAGTCTGGAATATAAAATCCTCCAACATCTGTCCCCTGCCTCTTTTTCCAGGCTTATTTCACATAATTCCCCTTTGTGCACTTAGCCTTTCTAAATATATCTAGAAAGAGCTGTAGGCTCTTAGCTGGGTGTTGCTAAGAGAGTTATTATTGAAACAATTAGACCAAAAATGATTAAGAACATAATTAATTGTGGCAAATTATATGGTACAATTAAGTGCTGCAGGAGTTCAGAAAAGGGAGAGGTCAGTGTGGACCAGAATTAAAACCACATGAAAGTTAGAGCTGGAAAAGGCTTGCTGGTCATCTATTTTGTGTTTCTCAAAGTGTATCCTGAGTATAGTTAGGGGTCACCAAGACCTTTTAAGGGGGACCATAAAGTCAAAACTATTTTCATAATAATACAAAGATGTTATTTGACTATTAAAATCCTCCTCCTTTTTCCAACTGTAGAGTAGTGTGAGGCTGGTTCCTTGTCATCTACTTCAACCAACACAACAGTGACTGAATGCAGAAGCAGATATAAAAATCCAGCTATCTTCTATTAAGACAGACTTTAAAGAGTGTGCAAAAATAGCTAAAACAATGTCACTCTTCTCATTAACTTTTTTGTTTTAGAAAATATAGTTATTTTCATAAAAATTGATTTTTATGTTAACATGCATTTGATTTATTATTATTTTAAATGAATATATGTTAACATTTTATCTGTTTTAATCGCAAATGCACTAAATGTTGGTAGATATAACTCACCGAAGCAAAAGTCCTTTGGGGACTAATATAATTTGTAGGAGTGTAAAATTTCTGAAAAAAAATTTTAGAATTGCTGATCTAACCCAAACTCCTCATTTTAATCCATGAAGTGGCTAAGTACTCTTCTCAGGGTCACACAAATAATAGGAGAGAAAGGAGGGAAAGGAAGAAGGAAGGGAAGAAAGAAGAAAGAAGATAAGCATTTGTTAAATGCCTACTCTGTGCCAGGCACTATACTAACTGTTTTACCATGATTCTCTCATTTAATCCTCACAGCAACCCAGAGAGGTACGTGGACTTAAGTGACTTGCCCAGGGGCACACAGCCAGTAAGGGTCTGAGGCCAAATTCAACTCAGTCCTTCCTGAATCCATGCCCAGGGCTCTATCTATTGCATCACCTAGCTGACTCAAAGCCAACTCAGGTTTCTTGGCTTCCTGTCCAATACTCTCTTTTCTTTATCTTGACTTTTCTCACTGGAGAACTTTATGGATTTGAAGTGGTCTTGAAGGATAGGAAGACTTCAGATAAGTGGAAAGGGCATATTTAGAGTGATGAACTGGGAATAGATTATCCTGGCAACTTTGATGACAACCTGCATCAAATGCCGTTTAGCCTGCATAAAAAATGCTTGCTAAGCAAATTTTTGCTTTGAAAATTTCTCTCCTCAAATTGAGAAAACCTGTGATGGAGACAAGGACATCTTTTATAGGGAGAAATGTGTACTCGTATTGTACGAATGTCTTCTTACAGGGGTTGCAGTCAAACAGACCCTGTGTTAACTGTGAGAATATTTTAAGGATCTCATGAGATTAAAAAAAAAAAGTCAGGACTTTTGGTGTAGCAAGCGAAGTTGGCAGATTCCTCATTTCTGAGAGAGCAGCCTTAGCACAGTTCCTGCTAGTGAAATATCCTCCAGGTCTGAGAATAGTAGACAGATGGAAATGAGGCACAGGTCCATGACTGTGGTCTGTTGTTCTTTTGTGGTCTGAGAAAATGCTTGTGGCAAAATAAATTTCAATATTCTAATAAGTCCTTAATTTCAAAAATGTGGTTCCCCCAAACAATGCAGATTCCAACCCATCTACACTTTCTCATCCTGTGAAACTCTTGTCTATATCTCTTTCTGAATCTTTCATTGGAAGCTCAGTCAACATACTGGGGACCTTCCTCTGGAGCTCTTGACATCTCATGAATAACAAAAGAACCCAGAGACTGTTAAGAGGGGTATCTCTCCCTCCACAAATCAAATGACTTTTTCCCAGTCCTCATTCTTCTCCATCTCTCTGCAGCTTCTGAAACCCATTAATCACATTCTCCTCCTAACTCCTCTCTCTTCTTTGTTTTTTCATGACATTGCTGTCTTCTGGTTCTCCTCCTACTTTCGTATTCTTTCTCAATCTTCTTTGCCAGACATCTATTGTCCTGCAAGGTGCTGTCCTGGCTCCTTTCTCTTTTTTGTTTTCTCTCCACACTGGTTCAGTTGGTGATATAATCAGTTTCAATAAGTTCAATTATCATTTTTATTCATATGACTCCTAGATTTATCTATCCACCACTAGTCTTCTTCCGAGCCCAAGTCTGACATCATCAATTGACTTTTGAAACTGAATGTCTTATAGGCAAACTCAAACTCAACTCATCAAAACAAAACTCATTATCTTTCCATTCAAGTGGCTCTTCTGAACGAAACTTATTATTAAGGGCATCACTACTCTCCTGATCAACCAGATTTCCAATTTAAATGTCATCTTCAAATTTTTCCTTTCACTCACCCCACACATACAATCTCTTGCAAAATCTTGGATTTTCTGACTTCATGACAAATCTTGTATAATTCTCTTCTCTCCACGAAACAGGGCCACCACCCTGGCTGGACTCTTGCAATGAACTTCTAATCAGTCTCCTTCTCTCAGGTTTCTCCTCACTCTGATCATCCTCCACAGAGCTGCCCAAGTGAAAGCTTTCACTTTTAAACTGTAGGTCTGACAAAGTCACCGCTTTCCCTCAGTCAATGAGCTCCAGTTTACATCAAATATAAAGTCTTTTGTTTTGGCACTTAAAGTTCTTTACAGCCCGGTCCTTCCTGTCTTTACAGTCTTCCACACATTCCAAGATGGAGCTATGCTGGCTTATTTTGTCTTCCTCATACAGAACACCTTCACCAACCATCCTTCATGATTCAGCTCAAGCAATACCTTCTGCAGGTAATCTTTCTCTGAGACTGCTAGAGCTTTCTCTAAGGTTACCTTCCATCTGCCCTGTATGTATCTTTTTGTGTTCTGTTGTTTCCATCATTTCTGACTCTTCATGACCCCATTTGAGGTTTTCTTGACAAAGATACTGAGTAGCTTGCCATTTCCTTCTGCAACTCATTTTACAGATGAGAAAATTGAGGAAAATATGAGTGAGTGATTTGCCCAGGGTCACACAGCTAGTAAGTGTCTAAGACCAGATTTGAACTCGGGAAGATGAGTCTGCCTGACTCTAGGCCTGATCCATTGTTCCACTTAGTTGTGTGCAATACATACTAATTTATTCACATAGTGTCTTTCCATTAGGATGTAAGCTCCTTAGGGTCAGGGACTGTTTTTGTTTTGCATTTTCAGTGTGTAGCGCAGTGCCTAATGTTTATTAAATGCTTGTTGGAATGAACTATCTCATAAACAGTGGGTAGAATGGGCTCACATGCATGTAGTATTGTGGCTCTTGTACACATAAGGAGGGGCAGCTTAGAGTTGGTGTCTTCTCCAGAGATCTGGACCTTGCTTCTGCTGGACCTGCTTCCCTTTGGTCCTATAGCCTAAGCCATGCGTTGCTTAGCTGGCTATGGATTCTCTGCTGGACTCTGCTCTGATGGACATGCTTTAGCATGTTTTCTTAGACACATTGTTCTGTATATTTTTCTGTCACCGCAAGCATCTACCTAGGTTGAAAAGTTTAACTCATTCTTTGTCAAGGGAAGAGAGCAGAGCATGCCATTTTCTTTGTGCTTAAAATTCATAGGTTTGTTTTATTATAAAACTCTTTTCTCTTAAGACAAAAACCCTTGTTAACCTACCTTTGTGTTCTCATGTCACGGCTGCTTAGAATCCTGACTCCTGGAACCTTGCTAATGCTCAGTTCCAGGCAATGAACTCTCTGAAAGAAAGAGTGAAGTCCTCCTAGCAACCTAATGCTCTCAGGCTTCTCTTTTCTTTGGAGTGAATTTCCTGGTCCAAGGACTTGAATTCCTCTATTAGAGGCTTCATTCTAGCTTTTAATATTTAATATCGAGTATTTAATATTTCTCCCAATAATGATAGCTAACATTTATATGGTGCTTACAATGTGCCAGGTGCTTTACAAATATTTCATTTGATCCTGACAACAACCCTGAGAGGTAGGTGCTGTTATTATCCCTATTTTATAGGTAAAGAATCTGAGGCAAACAGATATACCCAGGGTCACATTATTATTAGATATCTGAGGTCAGATTTGAATTCAGGTATTCCTGACTTCAAGTCTGATGCTCTAGTCAACCTAGTTACCCAGAGTAGACTATAAAGCAGCAAAAAACACAGAAACAATGCTTATCCCAATGGGTAAAGTTATTATCTCCTTCATCAGCTCAGCCTCATTCCTTGCCCTTTCATACGCAGATATAGACAGCCAAAAGCCTCTGGGAAATTTTGAGATATACCCTTATACATTTGTTATACACACCTCATAGTGAAAATAGTATGGTTCAATCTACATTTAGACTCCATGTTTCCTTCTCTGGATGGGGTTGGCATTTTTCATCAAAAGTGTTTTAGAATTGTCTTGGATCATTGTATTGCTGAAAAGAGCTAGGTCTATCACAGTAGATTATCACACAATGTTGCAGTTGCTGTTGTACAATGTTCTCCTGGTTCTGCTCACTTCACTCAGTATCAGTTCATATAATTGACCTTTTATTTTTCTAAATGAATTTTGTTATCATTTTTTCTAGATCTGTGAAATAATTCTTTGGTAATTGGATTCATTTAGCACTGAGTAAGTAAATTAATATAGGTGAAATTGTCATTTTTATTATGTTGACTTCACCTATCCATGAGCAATTATTACTGTTTGTTGTTTAAATTTGTTTTTAAACAGTTGTTTAAATCTGTTTTTATTTGTGTGAAAAGGGTTTTGTAGTTGGGTTTATCTTGGCAAGTAGATACCCAAATATTTTATATTGTCTGCAGTTATTTTAAATGGAATTTCTCCATTCTTTGTTTGTAACATAGAAATACTGATGGCAACATATAGAGCATATAGAAATACTGATGGTAATATATAGAGCATATAGAAATACTGATGGTAATATATAGAACTTGTAGAAATATTGTTGGTAATATACAGAATATACTGATGATTTATGTGAGTTTATTTTATATTCTGCAACTTTGCTAAAGTTGCTAATTATTTCAACTAGTTTTTTTCATTCTTGAGTTCTCTAAGTAAAGCATTCTGTCATTGGCAAAGAGTGATAGCTTTGTTTCCTCACTGCCTATTCTTATCCCTTCATTTTCTTGTGTTATTACTATAAGTTAGCATTTCTAGTACAATATTGAACGATAGTAGTCATAATGGACATCCTTGCTTCACACCTGATATTGTTGGGAAGACTCCTAGCTTATCCCATTACAAATAATGCCTTGTTCTTGATTTTAGATAGATATTACTTATCATTTTTAATAAAAGTTCCATTTATTCCTATGCTTTCTGGTGTTTTTTTTAATAGGGGTAGAAGTTTTTTTTAATAGGGGTATTTTGTAAAAAACAAAACAAAACAAAACTTTTTCTCCTTCTATTAAGATATATAATTTTTGTTGTTTTTGTTACCGATGTGATCAATTGTGCTGATAGTTTTCCTAATATTGCAACATCATTGCATTCCTAGTATAAATCCCACCTTGTCATAGTGTATGATCTTTCTGATATATTGCTGTAATCTTCTTGCTAACATTTTATTTACAATTCTTCATCAGTATTCACTGAGAAATTTGTCTATAGCTTTCTTTCTCTGTTTTTGTTCTACTCAGTTTAGATATCAAAACCATATTTGTGAGATAGATTTGGAAGGACTCAATTTTACTTATTTTTTCAAGTTGTATATGTAGTATCGGAATTAATTGTTCTTTAAATTTTTGGTAGAATTCATTTGTGGTCTGGTCCTGGGGATTTTTTTCTTAGGGAGTTCATTTATGGTTTGTTCAATTTCTTTTCCTTAGGGTTATTTAAGTATTCTATTTCCTCTTCTGTTAATCTGGACAATTATTTTTATAAATATTCATCTGTTTCACTTAGATCGTCAATTTTATTGTTATATCATTGATCAAGATAGTTCCTAACAATTGCTTTAATTTTATCTTCATTGGTGTTGCATTCATTCATCCCTTTCATTTTTGCTAATGGCAATTTGGTTCTTTCTTTCTTTAAGTCAAATTAACCAGTGTTTTATCTAGTTTATTGTCACTTTCATGAAACCAGCTTCTAGTTTTATTAGTTCAATGTGGTTTGTTTTTTTTTTAACTTTCAATTTTATTAATGTCTCCTTTTATTGTCAGGATTTCTTTTGGTTTTTAATGGGGATTTTTAATTTGTTCTTTTTCTAGTTTTTTTTAGTTCCATGCTCAATTCATTGGCCTGATATTTATTTCATTAATGTAAATGTGTATATATATATATATATATATATATGTATATATATAGCCTATGTAATGCTTTTGCTGTATCCCACAAATTTTGGTGTGTTGTCTTATTGTCATTATCTTCAATGAAATTATTGTTTCTGTGATTTGTTCTTTGATCCAGTCATTCTTTAGGATTAGATTATTTAGTTTCTAATTAATTTTTAATATGTGTTTCCAAGGCCCTTTATTGAATGTAATTTGTATGGTATTATAGTCTGAAGAAGTTACATTTAATATTTCTGCTTATCTGCATTTGTTTCTGTGGTTTTTATACTTCCATACATGGTCCATTTTTATTAGGTGCCATGTACAGCTAAGGAGAAGGTATATACTCTTTTCTATTCCCATTTACTTTTCTCCAGAGTCTGTCGTAACTAACTTTACTAAAATTCTGTTCATCTCCTTAACTTCTTTATTTTATATAGTTATGAGAGGGATAAGTTGATGTCCCTTATTAGCATGGTTTTATAATTCATTTACTTTTTTCCTTTAGGAATTTGTATGCTATGTAATTTGGTGCATATATATTTAGTATTAATATTATTACTTCATTGTTTATGGTACCCTTTAGCAAAATGTAGTTTCCCTGATTATGTCTTTTAACTAGTTCTATTCTCCTTTTTCTTTGTCTGAGATCATGATTGCTATCCTTATTGTTGTTGCTGTTGTTTTAATTTAGCTAAGGCATGATAGATTCTGCTCCAGCCCCTTCTTTGAACACTTGTGTCTCTGTTTCAAGTGTGTTTATTGTAAATGACATATTGTTGGATTTTGAGTTCTAATCCATCCAGCTATCTACTTCTGTTTTATGGGTGAGCTCATCCTACTCACATTCACAGTTTGATTACTGTGTATTTCCCTCCATCCTATTTTTTCTGCTGTCCTTCTCTCTCTCTTTTTTTACCCTATCCCTCCTCAAAAGTCTGTTTTCCTTCTGACCATTGCCTCCCTTAATTTATTCTTCCTCTTATTACCCCCTCCTACCTTCCATTCAGTAAGAAAAATTTCTAAACCCAACTGAGTATGTGTGTGTGTATTTTTTTTCTTCCCTCTTTGAACTGGTTCAGATGAGAGTGAAATTTAACTATTTCCAACCCCATTTTGCCTTCCATTATAAAAACTTTCTTTTTAATGTGAGATAATTTCCTCCATTCTTCCTCTTCCATCCCCCTTCTCCCAGTGCATAGAGAGCCATCTCAAGTCAACCTGCTCTATATCATGTCACTGGACCCAGATGGCTCTGGAGGAGAAAGTGAGGTTGGTGACTTTGTACAGCTCTCCTTCACTTAAATTCAATTCATTTGCAAGTCACAGCATCACCTTCCTGATATCAGGGTTCTCTTTGAGAACCAAAGACAAACAACAACAACCCAGTGCATATCTCTTTTTCACCTCCTATTTTGTTTTTGAGATCATCCCAACATAATCAGTTCATCCTTGTGCCTTCTATACAGACTTCTAAACCACTGTAATAATGATAAATTTGATAGGAGTTAAAATGTACTATCATCTCATATAGGAATATAAAGAGTTTAATCTTGTTAATTCCCTTATGATTTCTCTTTCATGTTTACCTTTTTTTTCTTCTTGTGCCTTGCCTTTGAATGTCAGATTTTTTATTCAGCTCTGGTTTTTTCAACAAAAATGCTTGAAAATCCTCTATTTCAATATTCATTTTTTTTTACCCTGAAAGACTGTACTCAATTTTGTTGGGTAAGTTATTCTGGAAATCCTACTTCCTTTGCCTTCCAGAATATCATATTGTAAGACATCTGTTCTTTTAACATGGGAACTGTTAAACTTTTGTGATCCTATCTGTGGCTGGCTCATTTGAATGGTTTCCCTGATTGCTTTCAATATTTTCTCCTTGACCCGGGAGCTCTGGAATTTGGCTATAATATTTCTGGGAGTTTTCATTTTGGGAATTCTCTTTCAGGAGGTGATTGGTAAATTCTTTTCATTTCTATTATATCCTTTGGTTCTAAAGTATTGGGACATTTTTCCTTTATAACTTGAAATATGATGTTGATACTTTTTTTTATCATGACTTTTAGGTAATCCAATAATTCTTAAATTATTTCTCTGATCCATTTTCTAGGTTGATTGTTTTTCCTATATTTCACACTTTTTTCCTATTTTTTTCATTCTTTCAACTTTATTTTGTTTCTTGATATCTCATGGAGTCATTAACTTCCAGTTACCTCAATTCAATTTTTAAGGAACTATTTTCTTCGGTGAGTTTTCATACCACTTTTTACATTTGATCAATTCTGCTTTTCAAGGAAATCTTTTTAGTGAATTTTTATGCCTATTTTACTAGTTGGCTAATTCTGTTTTTTAAGGTATTATTTTCTTCAGTAGTTTTTTGTGCCTCTTTTACCAACCTGTTGATTTTTTTTCATAATTTTCTTGCATCATTCTCATTTATATTCTCATTTTTTCCTCTACCACTCATTTCTTTCTTTAGATGTTCCAGCAATTCTTGCTGGGCTTATGTTGAATTTGCATTTTTTTCCCTTGAAGTTTTGCTTGCAGCTATTTTCACATTGTTGTCTTCTTCTGAATTTGGTTTTCCCTATCATTATAATAGCTTTTCATGGTCACATTCCTTTTTTGTTGTTTACTCATTTTTTCCAATATATTTCTTGACTTTAAACTTTATATTAAAATTGGACTCTGCTCACTTTGGAGATGGGGAGGCACTGTTCCAAACTTCAGGGCTCTTGACTTTTTTTGCCCTGTTATTTGTAGAGTTAGCTCTAGGGGTCTGTAAGCTTTCTACACTTCTAAGATGGTGTGATCTGGGGAGAGGTGTGGTCACTTCTCTCTGGATTTGTGCTCTGGTCTTCACCTAGAAAAGGTCTCTGATCTCCTTCAGCCACAAGAACTAGTGCTTTTCTTGGATCTGAAATTATGACCAGGTCTACTGCACCTCTGCAACCACAGGTGTTAGTTCTCCTCTCTACCCTGGCACTGCCACCAGGGTCTCTGCTCTCTTGTCACCAACCACAGCATACCTCTTTGCCCTGTATCTGTGACCCACATTTGCATATGGGTAATGGAGTTGTCAAGCAGTGCCAGGTCCTATACCCAGTGCCAACATAGGGGTTCCCTGCTATCTCTTTCTGACTAGATGTCTGATCTGGGCTGGGAGCTCCTGAAGCTGTTGCTGATACTGTCACTGTCTCCACGAGCCCACGATTCATGTTGCTATCCCCCACCCCAGTCACAAGCCTCTCCTGGGGACCTCCTAAGTTGTCTTGGACTGGAAAAATAATCCACTCTATCTAAACTTTTGCTGGCTATGCCACCCCAGAATTTGATTTAACCCTTTATTTTAAAGTTGTTTGGAGGGGAATGTTGAGAGAATTTGTCGAGGTTGCTGCCTGTATTCCATCATCTTGGCTCTGCCCCATGCTTCCTCTTTGAACACAGGGCAGAATGAGAAACCTCCCCCTAGTCACCAACAATTTTAATTCTTCGAAGACTGTGATGTTCCTTGACTTTCAGCCACATAGTATCACTGGTAGTAAATTGATGTTAGAAAATTGAAACTTTATATGCATTTTAACTTTATAAATAAATTTTTAAAAACCATAAAGTTATGAAGTTAGAAACTTTGTTTTAGGGAGAAGCTTGTGTTCATTAAAAGTATTCTTCAAAGCAAATTAAAGATTGCCCTCTTTCTATTCAATCATAAACCCATCTCATTATTTGATTACAGCATCTGTCCAAGACATCTGTACTGATGAACCAACTCTGTGTGTTACTGATACAACATACAACCTCTAGACCAGAGATATCAAAACTGTGGCCTGAAAAACTAAGTATGGCCTGAACCAGATTAAAATGCAATTGGGAAATGTTTAATAAAATAGAAAGAAAATACAACAGAGGTAATGTTAATTTGCTATTTTCTAAGTCAATATGAGACTAGAGGGATGGTTCTATTTGAGTCTGACATTGTTCTAGATGATAGGTATTCTTTATTGGTTTAGTTTTTCTTGTGTAGGCAAGTTAAGCCAAATACTTTTGACAGATTTCAGTCTTTGATTTTAGAGTCTGCAATGTTTGAAGACTTCGATGAGCAGCAGGAAATAAAATTGGATTGGGAGTCAAGGGATCTGGGTTCAAAGCCCAATTCTGTCCCTTCACAGGCAAGTCACTTCACCTCTAGGGGCTTTAGTTTCCTTATCTGTAAAATAATGGAGTTAGACTAGAAGGCTTCTAGGGTTCCTTTCTACTCTAGCTCTGTGATTTAGATCTGTGATTCCATGATGCAATCGACACACTACCACCCACAATGGGAATGTCTGGAGGCCATCTCATCTTGAATACAGATACTTGGTAAGTTTTGTTGAATTGAATTGTCAGTGAACTGTTCCATGTGTATCGTCTTATCTCTTTTGCTCTCTGTGGAAAAGGACTGTAATATCTCATACTTCTCTGTGACCCCCACAGTGTTTAGCAAGATACTACATGTGCATCCTTGTCAATTTGAATTACACAAGTTATTCATCCTCTTTCGGCAGTTATCAAGTGCCAGCATTTGTGAGTCACCTAGTTGAAGGCTGTCTTCAGCCATGGAACAAAATAAAGATAACTGGTCCACTGGAAGACCTTGACATTATTAGCTATGAACTCTGCCTGCAGAGTTAATCAGTTAATTAGAACCCCCACACTCCCCACTCCCAACCAGAATTCAACCTGTCTACCTTAGGCTTGCAAAGAAAATCCAGAATGCTTGTGCCCATAATCATTGGCAGTTGTGTGGTTCAGTGGCAAGAGAGCGAGACTTGGAATCAGGAAAACCTGAGTTCATATCCTGCCTCAGATACTTACTAGCTGGCCAAGTCATTTAATTACTCTATGTGTCCCCAAATCACCTCTTATTCTTTCTGTCTCCTTGTCTCTGTCTGTTTGTCTCTATTTCTGTCTCTCTCCTCTCTTTACATCCTGAAATTGGCACTTTTACTGTCTGGAACCCATAAGCCTGCTCTACTGTTCTCCCAAAGCTTTCTCTGTAAAATGGGAATAATAACATCTGTCTTACAGGATTAATATGAATATCAAATAAATCAACATATGCAAAGTGCTTCATAAACTTTTAAGTATTACATAAATGCTAGCTGTTATTATTATTATCTCCCCTTGAAATTGTTTATACTTGAGAAAGACTGATTTCCCAAACTGCAGAACAAATCAGTAAAGCCAAGTTTGGCAGGTATATGAATATTGTCTACCTATAGAATATGAGAAGAGATGCAGTGGCTTGCTTTATGGATGCTTTTATCAGGCATCCCACTTGCACACCAGCCTACCTTCATAAACTTCCACAATATCCAAAGCATTCATTTACTTAAATTCCCAAATAATTCCATTTTCTCCAGTAGGAAAGCACCCAAATCATTCTGATTTCTCCTCAAATTGCCTCTCTGTCTGTCTCTCTGTATACACACACCAACACCCACACCCACCTATTCACCCACACATGTGTATGTATATATATATATATATACACACACATATGTATGTATATATGTGTGTGTGCATATGTATGTATATATGTATATGTGTGTGTGTATATATATACATACAAACACACATATATATATGTATCTTTCTCTGTCTCTTCTCTCTATATAACCTGGATTTAGCGGCTTTTTCTACCTGGAATCCATAAGCATACTTTACTTCTCTCCCAGTTCTTGGGATTGGCAAGAAACACAGCATGACAGATCCCAGATTCCATTTATAGGGAACCAGAGACTGCAGGGTATTTTCCAAAGAATACTTCTGTAATAACACTGGGGATTGTGAAATCCTTTAATTCCACATTGCCAAGACTGGAAACACTCCCAGCTACTCTACATTTGTCCTCCTTTCCAGTAACACCCTCCTCTATACCAGTTACCATTTCCTAACCCTAGGTTTCCTCCCTAAATGTACCTGCCTCTTACATATACAATAAGGGTTTCACTTTATTATCAAATGGGATGTTTGGACTTTTTATCTGTATTTTTTCCATTCCTAGTCTACGTCTGGAATGAACTCTTTTCTACATGGTCATCTGTGTCAAGTCTTAACTGTAAGTTTTTAGAGGAAAAGAGCCTGGTCATCTTCATGCCATGTTCCTGTTTCTGTGCTGAATGGACACACTAGCTCCGGCCCTGGATTGGTAAACACTGTCTGTATCTAGGCCAGATCCAGACCCACTATGCTGCTGGCTAGTCATCTCTGTTACCATACCATTTGTCTTCAACCTCCAACCATTAGCTTGCCACTCTTGCTCCTCCCCTGGGACCCTCAGCTTCTGATTAGTGACAGCTCACCCTATCTAGTCAATTCCAAATCCAGTTATCTTCATGTTAAGGCATCATTGCGACCTCTAGTCCAGGGAATAGTAATGAAATCAACATGATCACTTCTGGAAAGTTCTCATCAATTACCTCATCATAGCTGTAGCTTTCCTGACCAAAACGCTCCCTGACCACCATTCCTCTTTATTTGTTGTCTTTTCCCTTTAGAATATAAGCTTCTTGAAGGCAGGCACTGTATTTTTTCCTTGTATTTGTATTTCCAGTGCTTATCACAGTGCTTGAAACATAATAAAGCTTACTAAATGCTTTTTAATTCATTTTTTCATTCATTCATTCACTCATCCATGTCTACATAATTCTCTTTGCACAGGAACTGTCCTAGTACAACATAGAAGGAAACATGTAAGAAAAAACATGTTAATAATGATAACAAGGAGGATTGTCTCCAATCCCCAGCCCATGGGCTTTCATAGGTATGCATTTTTAAACTGGTATTCATCCTTATCATAGCTACTTCAATTTCTTACATTTTAATTAATTCTTTTGCCCTTGTTCCCCGTGGAGATCTGTGTCAGAAGGTTGTGACTGTGGGGAAAACAAAACAACATTAAAAATCAAATTCATGAATGAGTTCATCAGTCAATAATTGAATATAAAAATGTGGGAAAGCAACTAAATTCTGATTTCATAATTCATGCTGATTTCTCTCCCTAAATTATTTTGCCTGAAGATAATGGGAATGAGTCTACACCCCATGCTTTTGCTTCTCCACCAGCCTCCTCAAGCCTTGACAATCCATTTTTCATGCTCAGCACTCTACTGAAACTTCTTTCTCAAAGCTTACCAGCTACCTCCTTCTCCATAATAGCTTTTAATATTTTTTTTGCTCTTAGTATGAACCTGAATCTCACTGTATCATTTAACACTTTTGACAGCCCAGGCCTTCTGAATATTACCTCTCTCCCTGGCTTCAGAGACAGTATCCTGGCATTCCCTATTGCATTTGATGGTTGTCCTTTTTTTTAAAAGCAGTGCTAAAGGTAGGTTCTCCCCAAAGTCTTATCTCTGGCCCTTTTCTCTCTTTATACATATGCTTTCTCTCTTTTGATAATTTCATTTACTCTCTAACCTTTCAGCTATGCAGATAATGACCAAACCATTCTGTCTTCTGAGATCCAGAACTGCTTTTACAGCTGTCTGTAAGGTGTCCCACCTACAAGATGCCTACAAAAGACCCAAGACTGGGCTGTCTTCTAAAATTGGTTCTTCCTTCTGGTTTTACCTTTTCTGTATGTTCCCACCACTGTCTCCAGTTTCAAATTTGTTCTTGTCCCTGACTTTTCTCTCTCCAATAGCTCTTATATCCAGTCAGTTAATAAGTAAGTTCTGTTGGTTTAACCATGACAATCTCCGTCTCACATTCCCTCCTCTCTATTCTCTTGGCCACCATCTTTATTTGGATTCTTTTTTGCCATCATCCCAGCCTCTCTTATTTGAGAGATGTGTGACCTTGGGTAATTTATTTCCCACTTCTGGGCCTCAGTCTCTTAATCTATCAAATGAAGGAGTTGTCCTGGATGGAATCTAAGCTTCCTTCCAAATCTAGATCTATGATTCTCCATCCTCACATCTGCCTCTGTTTCCTTCAAATTTCAACTCTGATCCCAGCTTCTTGCTGGATGTCCCCAGCTGCTAGCAACTTTTTCCATTAACTTTTATATATGCCTAGTTATTTACATTTTTCTCCACCATTAGAATGCAATCTACTTGAGAGCAAGGACTGTCTTTCTGCCTTTTATTTGTGTTCTCATCACTTAGCACAATGCCTGGCAATACTATGCTTGATAAATGCTTGTTGCCTTGAAACACCATATATTCATTCATTAATATTCTTTCTTGTTTTTTTTAATTAATTCTCATCTTAACTCTGCCAAGTTAATGATCTAACTGTACATACACAGCTGAATCAGGTATAACTTCCCTGGCTATTAAAATATAAGCTCTTTCACTCTTTATGGTATTTTTTGGTATGTGTGCCAAGTGGCCCAGTGCTTACTAATCTTTTGCCTAAAGAAAATGTTCATGATATTGAGATATAAGGCTTCTGTATCGTCTACAAGTCTGGGTCTCACTCCTTCTTCATCAGTCATGATTTGCTATATATTTGTTTCTCCCTGTTCTCCTCTTTTCTCACCTTTGTATCAGAATCACCAAGCATTAGCATACATATTGATTTAATTTGGAGCCACTACAATTTTTTTCTAGAATTTCTCTATTTCTCCATCTTTTTCAATAGATATTGGTGCATAAGTTGCTATTATTTTCAGGGTGATCTTTTTGCAACTTATCATTAGTACCATAATGTATCATGACCAAATATCCACTGAAATATTGCTTCTTATTGTCATTGACCATACAATAAAACTCACTTCACCAACTCCGTCTTTGCCTCTCCAAGGAGTACTTGTAAGTCATTCTTTCATCTAGCTGCAATTTCTTTCTTCCATTTTGTTTTATTTACAGCAAGAATGTCAACATTGATGTGATTTAAGTACCTTTACTTGTTTATTATTGGAGAAGGAGTTCACATTTAGAATAACAATTTTCAAACTAAAGATTACTGATGTTCTAAAAATCTATGATTCTTAGCACCTTCTGTTCTTCTTTTCACCACTACCACCACCGCTGCAAAAGTGTAAGGAGGCTACATAGGGCTGAATAATTTAAATTTTGTTTGTTTGTTTCATGGGTTGCCATACCTCAAAATATTCATTACCAGATGATCTATCTACTGTACTTAATGTACTTCTCTGTAGTTAGCAAGGTTGGTTCTAGGAGCACAGCAGTGATCTGTTGACAGACCTTTAAAGCATAGTAGAACCTATCAGATCTTACAGTTTGTTGGGCATTGCCTTTAAGAAAGTAGAGTCACCTTAAACAGTTCCAAAGGACTCATGATGGAAAATGCCATCTACATCCAGAGAAAGAACTATGAAGTTGGATTGCAGAGTGAAGCAGACTATTTTCTTTTTTGTTTTATTTTGTTTTGTTTTTTTCTTTCTCATGGTTTTATTTATTTATTATAATTCTTCTACCCAACATGACTAATGTGAAAATGTATTTAATAGGAATATATGTGCAGAGCCCACATCAGATTACATGCTGTCTTGTGGAGGGAGGACTGAGGGAGGGGGATAAAATTTAAAACTTATGGAAGTGAATGTTCAAAACTAAAAATAAATAAATTGAAAACTGTTAAAAAAAAAAAAAAAAGAAAAGCAGGGTTACCTCCAAGCCATGATGACACATCAGAACAGGACTTTGTAGAGGAAGGGAATCAAACAACCTCAATACATGATAGAAGGTTCTAAAATTTGGGATTTTTAATTAGAAGGGTTATTATGGCCCCTTCTGAGTGCTTAATTTGCACATCCAAATACCAGATCTTAAGTTTCAGAGTTGCAAGTCATAAATTGTAAGTAACCTCCCTATAGTCACGTAGTACAGCCCCTTCATTTTGCAGATGAAGAAACTGAAACCTGAAGAGGTTAAGTGGATCCAATATATAGCAAACAGCAGTGATTTAGTTCTAACCTAGGCCTCCTGATGCCAGCTAATGAAAGATAATGTACAAGCTTTCCACATTATCAGACCACCCTAACATTATCCCGGCATAGTTATCCCAAATTTTGCATCCCAAATTTATTTATCACAGTTGATGTTGATATTAGTTAGCTAAAAATACTTATCTGCTCATTTACTAGATAGATTTTATTCCCTGAAGGCTATTGATGTCAAGATTAACTGGCTAATGCTGATATTCGCAACTATTCTTTCTGCACAGTGCCACTATATAGACATATCTAAGGAAGGTATGTGGTGTAGTGGGAAAAGCATAGGACTAGGAATCAGGAGACCTAGGTCCTAGCTTTGCTTTGTCATTAGCTTGTATGACTTTGGACAAACTACTTCTTTTCTCAGGGCCCCAGTTTTCTTAATCTCAAAATGGTAGGATTAGACTGGATAATTTCTAAAATTTCTTCCAGCTCTCACATTCCATGATTCTACTTGAATTTTGGCTAAATGTTTACTAGGACTTCTCTCTACTTGTGTACATCTTAAATGCTTATTGCAGCTCATGAGCTCTAATCTATTAATGGTTTTTCAAGGGATGATGATTATACTTCTTCAGAAGAATAAAATGGCATATTTTACAAAGAAAGACAAAAACAAAGCACATGCCCATCAATTGGAGAATGACTAAAAATACCATGGTGCATGAATATAATGTAAGATTATATGTAAAGGAAAGAATGTAATGTAAATAGTATAACAAATGATGCTTGACCAAGACAAATACAGAAAAGCACAGAAAGACACTTAAACTGACACAATGTGAAATAAACAGAACTGGAAAAACAATATGCAAAAATAACTGCAACAATGCAGATGGAAAAATAATGACCACAAAACAATGAAAATTGAACGTGACAAAATTATAAACCACAAATTTGACCCCAGAGAATAGATATGAAAAGACATCTCTCTTGATCCTTTGAAGAAGTGAGACAAGGGGGGAGGGGGGAAGCCTGAAGCCTCCAGGTCCTCTAGGTCCTCAAGTGCAACCATTTGACTTTAGATTCAGGCAAAGGGACACACTTGAGGAACTAGAGGGTCACATGTGACCTTGAAGCTGTAGGCTCCCCAACCCTGGTCAGGGTATGGAACGTTGCATATAGTATCATTTTTTTTTATGTGCTGATTAGTTTTGCTGATTTCTTTCTTTTAATCATCTTTTGAAAACACCTTGTTTTTAGTGATGACCCTCTAAGAAGAAGGAGACAAGCTATATATCAAAATGTAGTTGATGTAAAAACAACAGATACTAATAAAGATCTATTGAAAATAAAAGATGCCAAAGATATGCAAACATTAGGAATTAGTTCTGGGTTAATCGAAGGGCTCCATTCTCTACTTTTTCAAAATATTAACTCTTTAAATTTTTGATAATCAGTTGAGGATTGTGTGTGTGTTGAGAATAAAAAGACCACTAAGATATTCCAAGGGCATTTCAAGAGAAATCTTTCCTTTGGCTTGTGTTTAGAATGATCACAAATTGGGAATTTCTAGCATGAGACCAGATGATGATTTGTCTAACATTAACCAGGAGATGGCATTGCTAAGTCCTCTTGCTATCACCTATTTTCTGAGTAGAAAGAATCCTATCTAAGGCAGTGCTTATAAATGTAAAATGAAGAATGGGGGCAATTGTCCTCATAATTCAATATAGTACAATTTTTAAAATATTTATTAAGAACATACTATGTGCCCAGGTCTAGGTGCTAGGAGTTTAATGTCAGAGAAACAAAAGAGTAGAAGACAGAGTTCCTACCCTCGGGGAACTGATGGTCTTTTTGGGGAGAAATAACATTTTTTTCTATTTAAAAAAAATCTGAACTTAATAAATATAAGCTAAAATGAGTATTGTTTCTATATACTGTACATTAGAACAGAGAGGTTTGTACATGAAACCATGACTCTATTAGCTTTCTTTTCTTTTTATGTATGTAATAAATTCAACATATAACTTTCAAAGCTATTCTACTTGTGGGAGAAATTATTTAGACATATAAAACAATATTTCAAAGATGAGGTTTCTATCTATTATGAGTTCCCATGCCCTCAAAAAACCGTCAGTGGCCCCCTACTACATTTACTGTAGGATGGAATGAAAAATCCTTACCCTGGAAGTTAAGGTCCTCCATAATCTAGATACTGTGTTTCTTTCTAGCCATATTTCTTATACTCCTCTTGACATGCCTGTCATCCCAGTCAAACTAACCCACTAGTTGTTTCCAAGAAAGAACTTTTCATCTTTCATCTTTACAGCTTTGCACAAATAGGACCCCTTGCATGGAATGCACAGTACTTTTGTCTCTTGAAATGCCTGCTTTTAAGATACAGCTAAGACACTTCATTTCAAGAGTCCTTTCCCCAGTGATTATCTCTCTCCTTTTGAAATCATTTTATGCTGTTTTGTATATGCCTCATATTTACTTATGTGTGTACATGTGGTATGCTCCTAAGATTAATGACATTCCTGGAAGGCAGGGACTGGTTGACTGTTTCATATTTGTCATTGTATCCCCAACTCCCAGAGCCTTGAATACAGTAGGTCTTTAATAAATGTTTGTTGAATTGAATAAAATAATTTATGTAAATTACTTTGCAAAACTCAAAGCATTTTATAAATTCTGGCTATTATTAATACAAGCAATAATAACAATTCTTGGGCGCTTGTTCATGGCTGATACCTTGACTGTTCTTTCCAACACATCAATGTGTTTCTTAGTAGCGTGTGAGGGGAAGGAGATCACCTGAGAACTCCTAGTCGTGTGTTGTCTTTTGAATCAGATTTCATCTTGTAGGGCAGATTGTCAACCCCTAGGGCAGAGGTTGGGTCTCCTCTTGAACTTGGAGGAGGCCAAGTTGTTCTGTCAGCACTTAGTCAATCATAAATAATGAGAATCAGATCATAGGACTGATTAACTGTGGTATCTCTACCAAAGGAGCTCCAAGCCCTCAAACAGGTATACAGGCCTGTTGCTGCTTGTGATTTTCCCGGGAGGCAAAGATTGGCAAAGAGTTTAATCCTGGTTTGACAGGTGGAGAAGGCAGAGACCTGAAGAGTAAGAAATAAAGGAAGTTGAAGGAATCCCTTCCCTGGGAAACTCTAAACTCACAGACATACGATAAGATAGAACTGCAACAGCTCTTGAAGATCATCTAATATATTCATCCTCCTCATCTTACAAAGTAAGAAACTGAGTCCTAGAAAGGTGAAGTGATTTGTCAAAGTGGCAGGGCAAGGATTCATACTCACATCCTCTGACTCAGCTGTTATCCTGCCTAAACAATTGGTACAGCTTCTCCGCTAGTTGCAATGCCAACTCCCTAAACACGGAGAGACACTTTTAACACGTCATTTTGGAGGAATTGGGTTATTATTGGCATGGGGAACCTCACATAGAGGGGGAAAATGGAGATTCTCTGTACTATACCTCAGAGGTTGCCTAGCCCTGGACAAAGGGTATCAATAATGACAAATAAGCAAATATATTCCATGGTGAAAATAATTTATGTTGACATGGGATTATATAGTACAAGTTAGTAACTGTAATTTTCATATCATCCAATAGTTCAAAACATCTGTTAGTTCATGTGTGGATTCTCCTTCCACCATCATAGACTGAGAGAGTTTATGGCCAAAAAATTATTAGTGATGGTGATATTCTAGTGTTGAGCCTTTGTGAATTTAGCAAAATTGGTTTTCAGATGATAGATACATGATTCAACTCATTTAAAAAGCTTTTATTAAGTTCCTACCAGGTATGGTACTAAGGGTTTGGGTTTTAAAGGTAAAGATAAGAAGCAGTCCTAGACTTCAAGAACATTGCATTATCCTGGGAACTGGAGGGTACATATAATGGGCAGACAAGGAAATGCCCAGTAACTTGAGGAGGAAGAAGAGCTGGAAATACAAAGGGGATTAGAGAAGGTTTCCTCCAGAAGGTAGCATATGGGATGACACTTGAAGGGAGCAAAGAATTCTAAGATGTGAAGAAAAAGGGGAATGTTTTTGAGACATGCAGTACAACCAATGTAAAGGCATGGAAATAGGAGATTGAATTCCATTTGGGGAATAGGCCAGTTTGACTGAAAATAGAGTCCATAAAGGGAATAATGTAAAATAAATCTGAAAAGCTGGGCTGGAATCAAATTGCTAATGATTTTAAATGCCAGACAAGGAGATTTTATCTTAGAGGCAATAGGAACCCCCTGAAAACATGAGCAGGGGATTAACAGGGCCAGACCTATGAGTTAAGAAGTTTATTTTGGATATTGTGTGGAGCACTGATGTGAAAGAAAAGCGCCTGGAAGCAGGGAGACCAATTAGGAGGTGATCTTAATAGTTGAGGTGAGAGTTAATAGGGGCCAGAACTAGGGTGCTATCTATTTTAAGTGGAGAGAAAGAAATGAATATATTTTGGAAGCAGAATTAACAAGATTTTGTGAGTGACTGGATAGGGCATGGAAGGTAGGATAGGGTCAGAGAAAATGAAAAGCCAGGGATGACTCAGGTTGATATGTGGACAATGGAAGGATGATGATGTCCTCAACAGAAATAGGGTACTTTGGAGGAACGTCAGGTTTAGGTACTTTAAGAGGGCAGGATATGGATGATGGTGCAGCAAAGCCCTTTCCTGGGCCCATATTCAAAGCCTTTCTACTTTGGTAATACTAACTAAAGATTTTTCTCGGCTGGAATAGTCTTAAACAACCAATAGTGATCTCTAACTAATAATAAGGGATCATGGCAGATGGAATTTGTCCACATATATGCATATATTTGGAGATATATATATATATATATATATATATATATATATATATACACATACATGTATATATGTACATATAGATGTATATATATTTGAAATATGTATATATTTTAATTATATATATGTATATATATACATATATATATATACATATATATATAAAATTATATTTCTAGAGCACTGTGTTGTGTTCATCCTTCGTTTTCGAAGAGGACCATGACATCAGAGAAATGATGACATGATTTGCACTTGACTTTATTTTGAAGGATGGAAGGCTATGCAAGGTCACGGGCCTCACTTTCTCCTCCTGAGCCATCTGGATCCAGTGACCAGATATTCATCAGGATGACTGGAGATGGTTCAGGATGCAATGGGAGATCTTGGCCTTTTAGGCTAAGGCCTTTTCAGGTACTCACTTAAAGTGAGGTAATGCCCATTCAGTGAATAAGCCTCTTTAAAAGGCAGATAGCCCCTTTAATAGAAAAGAGAAAATAAATAGGTCAATCACTTTGAGAGGGGCAGGAGCCTGTTGTTTTGAAGAGAACCTGTTACTATTGACATTCACTCTAAGCCAGGAGGGTCCAGCTGTCTCTGGAGAATGATTTTATACAAAGGGTGAGGAAAAGGGTATAGTGACTACGAATGGGTTGTAGCATGTAACAAGGAACTTTGAAAAAGAGATAAAGTAAGGGATGCCAATAGGGAAATACGTGAATGAAAAGGAAGATGGATTGTTCATTTCACCAGAGTGTGGGACAACCTTAGGTGCTTCACTAGTATCCTTGAGATATCAGGAAAAATTGAGGAAGGCCCTGGTATATTGGGTGGGTACCATGTGGTAAACTTTGAGGAAGATATGAACAACAGTAACACAGGATGGGTTGTAATTTGCATGCCTGGAAGGAATATATAAATTGATGAGATCATGGAAACATTTTAGGGCTGAGCACATGCATATGTATGTATATTTTTATGTACATATATACCATTCACTAAAATCTGATGCTTCATCATGACCAAGGTCAAAGAGGCTTGGTATCAGATTGGCTGTGAGAGGATTAATTTTTTCATCCTCTTTAAGTTCCTCTCTTGGAGATTACCTGCTACCTCAGCAGATTTCAAAATTAGAAGGGATATGTGTGGTCATCTGTACCAGAAAAAGAGTGCTCACTATAGTAACTTAACAAGAGATCATCCAGCCTTTCTTTAGAGAATTCTGTTAAGAGGAAGTTCACCAAGTTCAGAGGCAACCCATTCTACTTTTGGACAGATTTGATTTTTATGAGGTGTTTTTTTTCCCCTTATATTAAATATAAACCTGTTCTTTTTCAAGTTTCACTCATTTCTGCTTGTTCTGTCCTCTCTCAGTGGGATGGGTAAATAGAATCTCTCTTTCAAACCATGGGCCTTTAAGTATTTTAAAACAGTTATCATGTGCTCCCTGAGCCAATCTGAGAGAAATGATTATTTCTCTCTTGTATTTGATAATTGTTGAATTAAGAGGACCAAGGTTTTCCCCCTTTTCCACTTCCTCATCCAGAAACCAACCAGCGTGAGAAATCTTGCTCAAAGATTTACCCAGCCAGAAAGCTAAGATCTAATCAGAGACAGTAAAGAAATTCTAAATTAAGTGAATGGGTGGATTCCTGCTCATTGTGTTTACTCCAGACATGTCTTAGAAATGTGGCTCCTCCCTTTTGTCAAACAGTGATATGGAAATGGATAAGTCTCTTTGACCAAGATTTGGGTGCTTGATGTCACTTACCTCAAGACCCTCTTTGGAATAAGTCCACCCCTTATTTTAATATTCATTCTTTCATTAATTGTTTACCAGTCAAAGTTGATTGTCACTCTCAATAACAACCACTTTACCAATGGCATATAAATTGTAAGCCCACCTCTATGATTTATTTTTGGCATTCAAAAGTGTCACTGACCCCTTCATTAATAAAATGATTAATCACCAGAAACTCTGCCTCTCAAACTTTTTAAACATCACAAGGCCATATACTTCCATTTCTTTTAACTTATTCTTATATAGTATGAACCAGAAGTCCTTCTCCATCTTGGGTACCTTGCTCTGGACACTCTCCACCTTAGAAGACTTGAAGTCTACATCAGGAGAGGAATGATCAACACTAATGAAATCATAGTTCCTGAAGCATTTAAGTCAGTATAATTAATGATAATAATAATAAGTGTGGCTAATGCTATATAGCACTTTAAGGTTTGCAAAGGGCTTTTCATGTATGTTTCCATTTGATCCTTAAAACAAATATGTATTTATAGCAACTGCAATTCTCCTCATTTTACAAACGAGAGAACAAAAATTACTTGTCTGTGGTCCATGGCATTTGAACACAGATCTTTCTTACTCCAAGCTCAGAACAAGTCTATTCTGCCTCTCACATTATGCACAGAGGTGTGCCTTCATATAAATAAAATTATATAATGGAATCATTTTAAAACCAGCATCTTTTGCCATTTGGGTCTCATTTGGGTCTTACTTGTTCAGTGGGGAAAAGATTTTATCTTCCTGAAGGTAGGATGGGAAATTAAGTTGGACATTAGGATATCTTGAGTCTCTTACAGCTTTAAGACCTTTAATTTTATGATGTCTGATGGAAATAACAAAAATGATAAAGACTTAAAAGAATGCAAAGTCCATCTATTGTTTTCTATCCTGATAAATTATTGTGTGACATGTCAATCCTTCAAAGCTTGTTGTGAATCAAAGATAGATTTTACATTTCAAAGTTCTAGGGTTCTCTGATATTGTAATCTCCAGTCTCCTCCAGGAAGTCTTTTTGGGGAGCCTATGGTCAATATTCTTCTGTGTAGGCAACTTCTCAATGCTTCTGAAATAATGCACTGAGTGCAAATAAAATTACTTGGTCACACCTGGGAGGGAAAACCATCCAAACAGTTCAAGAGGTAGAATTGGGTGGATCTTTCTTTTTGAGGAGGAGGATGGATAGAAATGATCTCCTTGACTCCCTTCCTAGTGGTTTTCCAACCTCATTTCCAAGTTCTACTTCTAACTTTGATTCGTGCTTTTCACCTACCTCTTTGTAGACTGGCTTTAAACTACAGTGACAACATCATCCCCAGGGAATAGTGGATGAGCATCTTAGTGGAGAATGATAAACCTGACTAATCTCCACAGGGGCTAGAATAGAATGTCTGGACCTCGGTTTCTTGGTTTGCAAAATGCAAGGGTTGAAGAAGATGACTGTGAGTTCCCTTCCAGCTTAAAATCTACGATCATTTAATTACCTCCCTTCTTCACTTGATTATGTGTGCCTTGGTGCTCTTTTCAGGGGTACAGAACTATAATCCAACATAGGTAGACACTTCCAGTGCCATTGTGGAAGGAGACATAGTGACTTGCATTCAGCCTGGGATGTAAATAATTGGGAGGACAATCTTACTGGAGAATAAGTTTTGAATGTTCAGGGTACAAGTCACCAAATGCCAAAAGAGGTCTGTGCTAATGGGAGTTTAAGGGGATTAGAGAGAAAGGGGTGCAGAAGAGATGGTAAATATAAACTTTGCCCATATTTTTCTACTAGTTGGCCCTTTATTGTGAGATAAAGGTATGGTAGGTAAAAATGAGTGTCATGTACAAAGTGGTTGCTTGTCCTTACAGAGTGACAATGAAGCAGACTTTCCCTGAGGAATCAGGAAGTTTGTCTATCCATCCATATAGAAGGAGGTTAGTACAGGGGAAGAGACTTAGACTGGGTGTTGGGAGGCCCAGGTTCTAGGCCCAGGTCTACAACTAAAAAGCAAAAGTGACAGTGTTATGTAGACTCTGCTTTCTGGAAAGAAATGGTCCTCCTGGGATTGTTACCTGGAGAAAATGGCTGAACACTTATCCAGCAAAGTCCATCACTGAACTGGCTTGGAAATCTCCAGAAACATGGTTGACTTTCCTTTTCTCTTCTTCTGTTGAACACAAAGCTAATTAATAACAGTGGAGAGTTGTCACTCTTTTCATTAGGGACTCTGAAACCCAAATCAGAAGTAATTAGAAAGAAGCATTCTTTCTTCTGAAATGCTCCTTTCTGGGGCTGATCTGAAGCCCTCTCCCCACATAACCAAGTTATGTTGTTTTTTAATGGGCAGTTATGTGGTGCAATGGATAGAGTTCTAGGACCTGAGTCAGGAAGACCTCATTTCAAATCTGGCCTCAGACACTTACTACCTGTGTGACCCTAGGTAAATCACTTAACCTTTCTTACCTCAGTTTTCTCATCTATACAATGATCTGGAGAACGAAATGGCAAACCACTCCAGTATCATCTCTGCTAAGAAAATCTCAAAGAAGGTATGCTGTATCTCAATTTTAACCCTTCTCTTGTTCAACAGGCAAATGTCTGGCAGGACCCCATTTCTCTACTAGATAATGAGTTTGGGTGAAATAGAGGACTTATGTAAGCAAGAGCTACTTTGGGCGAGTCACCTCCCTCTCTAGGTCTTTGTTTCCCCATCTGTAAGATTAAGGATTTGGACTAGACTGTCCCTAAAGTCCCTTCCATCTCTATCATTCTGTCATCCTGTGATTCTTCAACTAATGTATTCATTGTTAAAATATAGTAGAATATTAGAGCTGGAGAGAGAACCTTGAATTCCTGTAGTTTCAGGAAAAGGAACAATCCAGGGCTTATAAGAAGGACATTGAAAATGGGCCCTACTTTTACACCTTGTTGAAACATCAGCCTTACTCTCTCTGCTGTTTTTTGGCTTACAATCAAATCTGTCAACTATTGACCTACCTGGCTTGGGTGCCTAAGGGTACTTTGTTTAGGGGTAAGTTGTCAATGTTAGTAGAGGGGTATTCTGTGAAATTCCCAGTACTTAAAACCATAAATTTAGAACTTTAGGGAACATTTAATCCAAACCCCTCACTTTAAGGGAACAAAAATTCAGAGAAACCTAATGTAACTTACCCAAGTACACTTAACAAGTAACATTTAGGGGGAGGAGCCAAGATGGTGGAGTAGAAAGACACACATACAGATGCTGCCCCCACACAGCCCATAAAACACCTGTAGAGAGGGACTCTCAACAAATTTTGGAGCAGAAGAAGTAGAGAACAACAAAGTAGAGGAGATTTACAGCCCAGGGTGACCTGAAAGACCCACAGGAAACATTAGTTGCACCAGATGGGGAGCGGAGCTTAGAGTGCAGAGCCCAGCCCAGCCGTGGCCGCATGCACATGGCTCATGAACAGCCCTCCAGAGTGGAATCTCCAGTTGTGGAATCCCCAGTCCCAGCAGCAGAGGGTCTGCAGATCCCTCAACCCACAGGCACCAAAGGTCAGTGATGGGGTTTGTTCAGCTGGCCAGGAAGGGAGAAGGGCCTTCACATTGGGCAGGCAGCAGGAGTTCTCAGGGCAGCCCCTACAGCAGCCTGAGACCATAGCTGGATCGTAAAAACCCCCAGGGGCACTGAAGAGCTGAGTCTTACCTCAGCCCTGTGTAGACGCCCTGAGGCAGCTGGTCTTTGTCTCACACTGAATGGAGGCCCTGCCTCCTCAGCTTGACTGAATCCCACCCCCCCAGTGCTAGCTTGGTGGAACTGGAGGTTAGGTGCCTGTGGAGAGGAAACGCTGCTAAGATTCTGGGCACAAAAATCCTTCCCTGCACCCAGACCAGTACACACTTGATTGTGCCACCTTGGAGGAACTGATATCTTACAGGTCCCCAGAGTATACCCTACTCTTGACAAAGGACCCAAAAGTCAAGTAACTGGTTGGGACAATGCCCAAAAAAAGGGAAAAAAAATAAGGCTATAAAAGGTTACTTTCTTGGTGAACAGATATCTCCTCCCATCCTTTCAGATGAAGAAGAACAATGCTTATCATCAAGGAAAGACATAAAAGTCAAAGCTTCTATATCCCAAACATTCAAAATAAATATTCAATGGGCTCAGGCCATGGAAGACCTCAAAAAGGATTTTGAAAATCAAGTTAGAGAAGTGGAAGAAAAACTGGGAAGAGAAATGAGATGCAAGAGAAGCATGAAAAGTTGGTCAACACCTTGCTAAAGGAGGCCCAAAAAAATGCTGAAGAAAATAACACCTTGAAAAATAGGCTAACTCAACTGGCAAAAGAGGTTCAAAAAGCCAATGAGGAGAAGAATGCTGTCAAAAGCAGAATTAGCCAAATGGAAAAGGAGGTTCAAAAGCTCACTGAAGAAAAGAGTTCTTTCAAAATTAGAATGGAACAGATGGAGGCTAATGACTTTATGAGAAAATGAAGAAATCACAAAACAAAACCAAAAGAATGAAAAAATAGAAGACAATGTGAAATATCTCATTGGAAAAACAACTGACCTGGAAAATAGATCCAGGAGAGACAATTTAAAAATTATGGGACTACCTGAAAGCCATGATCAAAAAAAGAGCCTAGACATCATCTTTCATGAAATTGTCAAGGAAAACTGCCCTGAGATTCTAGAACCAGAGGGCAAAATAAGTATTGAAAGAATCCACTGATCACCACCTGAAAGAGATCCAAAAAGAGAAACTTCTAGGAACATTGTGGCCAAATTCCAGAGTTCCCAGGTTAAGGAGAAAATATTGCAAGCAGCTAGAAAGAAACAATTCAAGTATTGTGGAAATACAATCAGGATAACACAAGATCTAGCAGCTTCTACATTAAGGGACTGAAGGGCATGGAATATGATATTCCACAAGTGAAAGGAACTAGGACTAAAACCAAGAATCACCTACCCAGCAAAACTGAATATAATACTTCAGGGGGAAAAAATGGTCTTTCAATGAAATAGAGGACTTTCAAGCATTCTTGATGAAAAGACCAGAGGTGAAAAGAAAATTTGACCTTCAAACACAAGAATCAAGAGAAGCATGAAAGGGTAAATAGCAAAGAGAAATCATAAGGGACATACTAAAGTTGAACTGTTTACATTCCTACATGGAAAGACAATATTTGTAATTCTTGAAACTTTTTTCAGTATCTGGGTAGTTGGTGGGATTACATACACACACACACACATACACACACACACACAGAGACAGAGAGAGAGACAGAGAGCACAGGGTGAATTGAATAGGATGGGATCATATCTTAAAAAAATGAAATCAAGCAGTGAGAGAGAAATATACTAGGAGGAGAAATGGAGAAATGGAATGGGGCAGGTTATCTCTCATAAAAGAGGGAAATAAAAGACTTTTCAGTGGAGGAAAAAAGAGGGGAGGTGAGAGAAAAAACATGAAGCTTACTCTCATCACATTTGACTAAAGGAAGGAATAAAATGCACACTCATTTTGGTATGAAAACCTATCTTACAATACATGAAAGTGAGGGAGAAGGGGATCAGCAGAGTAGGGGGGATGATAGAAGGGAGGGCAGTGGGAGGAGGGAGCAATTTGAAGTCAACACTCTTGAGGAGAGACAGGACCAAAAGAGAGAATAGAAGCAATGTGGGGCAGGATAGGATGGAGGGAAATATAGTTAGTCTTACACAACATGACTATTAACGGAAGTCATTTGCAAAACTACACAGATATGGCCTGTATTCATTGCCTGCCTTCCCAAAGGGAATGGGTGGGGAGGGAGGGATGGGGAGAAATTGGAACTCAAAGTTTTAGGAACAACCGTTGAGTATTGTTCTTGCAACTAGGAAATAGAAACACAGATAATGGGGTTTAGAAAGTTATCTTGCCCTATAGGACAAAAGAGAAGATGGGGATAAGGGAAGGGAGGGATGTTAGAAGAGAGGGCAGATTGGTGATAGGGGCAATTAGAATGCTCAGCGTTTTGGGGTGGGGGGAGGGAACAAATGGGGAGAAAATTTGGAACCCAAAATTTTGTGGAAATGAATGTTGAAAAGTTAAATAAATAAATTAATTTAAAAAAAAAAAACACAAAAAAACAAGTAACATTTAATTGTTCAAGGATATCTGTTTTTCCGAAGCTCGTTATCAGGTGAAGAAATTGGTGTCTGGTTTGGGCTGGGATGGTTGTATGTTAAGGGAGACGGAGGGTTAGGGCAGAGATAATGACATACTGATAGTTGGACAGAGAGAGGCGAGGGCTCCAGATTCACCAAAAGAGGGAAAGGAGGAGAAAGAATGTTTCATTCCATTAACTTCTACTTCATGTTTTAGTATCTGGTGGAAAGGTGGCAGCTTTGCACTGACACTTAATTAACTCCATATTCTACAGAGGGAGAAAAAGAGAATTCTAGCCTTGTGTCTGGAGTTTCCCAAGTTCACTTTACGCCTGGCTTCACTGCATAAAAATTCAGGCCTTTTCTCTAAGGAAGGCCCTTCGTTGTTTCCCAGTCTTCCATAGGCCCTATCTCATGAAGAATACCTCCTTGCCCCATCCTTACCTACTTCTGGCCCAGTGGGATCCATTTCTCTGAGTGTCTCCTTCCCTTTTTCCACCTTCATTTCCTCCCAAAGCAACAGCACCTTAAGGTGCCTCTTCTCCTTCTATTCATCTTTTTATCACCAAACACTTGTCCCTCTGTCATCTCCTGCCTGTTGACTCCCTAATTCTCTACCTCCTCACTGGGGTTGCCAAATGTGATTGCATCTGACCATTATGGAATATATCTCCTCTGAAACCTCACTCCCTTTTCCTGGGGCTTTCTTCTGCAACTATATTACAACAAACCTATGTCCCACAATTTCACCTTTTACTTGCCACTTCTCCCCCCAGGGAGAATTCTCCTACAGGGAATTGTCTAGAAGAGTCCCTTATAGATCAAACTATCTTCTGGAAGCGCTAGGTGAGGAAGTCAACAGACTGTTGGACTTGAAGTTAGGGAGCCCTGAGTTCAAATCCAACCTCAAACACTTGCTATGACTCTGGAGAAGTCATGTAACCCCTGTCTCCCTCTTCAGTAGAGGGTAAAAATAACACATACCTCCCAAGGTGGTTGCCAAGATCAAGTAAGGTAACATTTGCAAAGTGCTTTGCAATCTTTAGTTCAGTACATAAATGTCACCTGATATTGCTTTGTTATTCTGCATCTCTTCTACTCACCTTAGAGATTACTTGGTTTGATTTTAGGACTTGAAGGGGTGTGGTGAATAGGGTGGGGTGGGAATTCTCCTATGTGATTTGTCCTGCTTTCACTTCTCTTTAGGGCTTGCCTGGCATCACTGCACCTAAGGTAAGAGTGGAAGACTGTCCTCTGAGCTTCTCCATGCCAGTGGTATGCTGATAAATATTTAACAGCTGAATCCTTGAAATAAAAATCTATGCATGACAGAATTTTAAGTTTAATCTGCATTGTTAACAATTTCTCTGTCACTTTCTTAAATCTTGACAATCATCAAAACAACTCAAGCCCTGATTTGTGGCATTTGCTGCACCTCTTCCCCAACAGCAATAAGTAGCACCTACTACGTGCCAGGCATTTTCCAAATATTATCTCATTTGTTCCTCTGCCTCTGTTCTAGACAACCTGCCCCACTCCATCCCCCATTCTTCCCACTAATCGTTGCATGGTACCCTCTCCACTCTCCTTATCCTTCTTGCCCTTCTGCATTTAATGGAATTGAATACAATACTTCCAGGGTGTACTGGAGCCAGCTGCACTGACTGAGCCAATTGTTCAATTTTCAGTGTGAGCATATACCCCTCATTTACCCTTTCAGATCAGGGTTGGAGTTATTGTTTTGCTGATTGTCTGGACTTTAGGAAGTGATGAAGAAAATGTCAGCATGGCAAGTTAAACTTAAAAATGTGCCGTGGTTGTTAAGCATTTGCCAGAACACTCCTGAGTATGGCCTGACCATGGCAGACTCCAGAGGGACGGTCACCCTCTTCCCCTTATGGTGGATACTGATCACTCGACTAATGTAACCTAAGATTTTATGAGTTTTGGAGGCTGCCAGGTAACATTGCTGACTCATACTGAGCTTATTTTTCTCTTCTGCCTCTAGATCTTTTTTATGTAAATGATTGAGTAGCCACACCTAATATAATTAGATTGTATCTCCAGATGCCAATCATCTGTATTTTTGGAAATGTGTTTAGAAACACCCAGAAATGTAGGAGAAATTGCTCCATGATTTGTACCCCCACCCCAACCCCTTGGACCTGTTTTCTACAAAGCAGCAATGTGAAGAAATTGAATTCTTTCAGAAACTGCCAGGAGGCTGAGGGATGGCCCACATAACCTTTGGAGTTCTCATGAAGCTCTATTTTATGCACTTTGACTTGTGAAGTGAATGCTTCAGTGTAGACCAGCAGGGGCTGGCAGCCTGCCTTTCTTTGTCATTTTCCATTTAAATGGAATGAGCTTGTAGAAGGATGTTATAGAACAATGTCCCTAATTGAGTCTTAATTACAGCTTTTCAGAAAGAGTGGAAGCTAAGCCTCTTTTCTCCTCACATGATTAAATTAAGGTTAACAGATTGGGATATTTTTTATCCCACACATGTACCATTTCCCTTCCTTGTGTGAGTAGGGAATTCAAATTTGGACACTGTTGTTTAATGAATGAAGCTTAAGAATGACACATGGGCTTTCCTCCTTTTTAATTAGAAATGGTTAATTGGAGGATGAACCTAATTAGGTCTCTAACAGAGGGAGAAGGAGGTACAGATGAAGTGCATCTCTTCAGTAGGAAGGTTTCTAAGGAAAGAGGAATTGATTAAGTTTGGAGAATTTCTGGGACTTCCAAGAAGGGTGGATTATAAATGTGGGTAATTGAAGACCTTCAAGGAGGTTGATAAATCTGAACAAATAAATACACAAAACTTATTCCACACAAAGTGCTGGGTTAAGTGAGGTTGAGGGGAGTGAAGACATGATCCTAGCTCTCAAAAAAATTGTTTACTATATAATAGGGGACATATCTGAATCTGGGAAAGATCTGAAATTTTGTCTGATCGGATAAATGAAATCAAGGCAAAAAAACACTATAAAGTGCTTACAGTATGCTAGGCATTGTGCTAAGCACTTTAGCTACAAGGAAAAACTCTATAGTCTTGGGTCTCAAGAAGCTCATATTTTAATGGCGATTGAAATATGTAAATAACAAAGTACATAGAAATACATATGGAAAGTTGTTGTTATTTGTCCTTCATTCTCAAAGAGGACTATGACTTCAGGGAGATGATGCCATGGCATGCAAATGAATTGGATTTAAGTGAAGGAGGGCTGTGCAAAGTCACAAGTCTCATTTCCTCTTCTGGAGCCATGTGGGTCCAGTGGACAACTGGAGATGGCTCCAGATACAGTGCGGGGACCTTGGCGTTTTCAAGCTAAGGTCTTCAACAGGTCTCAGTTTGACTGAGGCAACACCCATTCAGTGACTAAGCCTTAATAAGAAATGAGGCAGAGAGTAGATGGGAGGTAAATTTTCCTGGTACATCCTATACATCCAACCTCTCTCTCTCTCTCTCTCTCTCTCTCTCTCTCTCTCTCCCTCTCTCTCTCTCCCTGTCACTCTCTCTATCTCTGTCTCTCTCTGTCTCTCTCTCTCTCTCGATGCATAGCCACTTGTCTGTCTGATGAGTGCCAAGTGGTTGACAGTTGACATTGCTTAATATTCCTTTCTGTTCAAAAACTCTTTCCTCCCTTGGCTCCAATGACATAGATAGATAGATAGATAGATAGATAGATAGATAGATAGATAGATAGATAGATAGATAGATAGATAGATAGACAGACACATAGATACATACGAAGATAGATACACAGGTAAAGATTATAATGTAAAATTGAAAAGAGGGACACAAATTTCCGTATCTGCTCATAAAGAAGGAGAGATCACTTTGGGGTAGGGAAAACAGGGAAGGCTACATGGAGGAGGTAGCTTTATAGTGAAATTTTGAAGAAAGAAGAACAATTGGAATACAGTAGAGGGCCAATCTGTCAGCAAGTAATTCTTATTAAATACCCATCACTCAACTTATTGGACATCAACAGGCAATCAAGAAAAATGGAAGACATCAGTTCCTGCTCTCATGGACAAAAAATTTGATTAGAGAGACAAGATGAACACATGCGAAACCATCATCTTCCAAGACTGTTTACTTGGATGTGGCCATTGTATATGCCACAGTTTCTTGGAGCCACAAGTGAGAGTTGGGTACCAGGTAGACAGCAAAGATGAATAAGCAACCCTGAAAAGGGCTCAGTAATGCTGGGGATGGAAGCTCAATTCCATGTGGACAGTCTCGGGCCGGTAAAGGTAGGAACTTCTAAATCTTAGAGTTCTCATGAGGCCCCCCATAAAACAGCAGGGAATCGAGGAGTGAGACCGAGCAATCTCGTGTATTTCCGCCTCTTCCCGTGAGAAACATGATGGGAGAGAGCTCTCCCCGCCCTCGAGACTGTCCCGGATCTGGGCACACCTATTGTTATCTAACAGGCACGGTATTCAGATGCAAACTACGCGGCTGGAGAGCTTAATTATGGTCAGGAAAGCCTGAAGGCTCTCTTAGCGCGGAGGGGCCCTGACAGGACAGAAGGCTCCATTTTTCCTCTCTTCGCTCTCCCCTCCCCCTCTCTCCCCACTTACACTTCTACTTCCAATCTCTTACTGTAAGATCTTGCCTCCTTGGGAGATTTCTCTCTCCCTCCTAAGGAAGAGCTCCCCCTGCGCATGTAACCAGGACCCTGAATAAAGCCAAACCCTTGTTCGACTCCGGAAAGTCTCTTCTCTCATACGTTTATCCGGTTTGGCCAACCGAAGACCTGGGACAGGTAAGGTAAGACTCGGGTAGCCCTCAGGCCTCTAGGCCTGGCACAGTAAGCCCTCACACCAGAGATGCTAGTTATCCTTGAACACCCTATACACTTCATATAAGTATATACATACATATACATATGCATATATATACATACATATATATAATAGAGAATAACTAGAACTGTGACTTAATTGGCATGGAGAACTCCTGAATGAGGATAATCCCTCTACAATTCACAGCCTTAGAGATTTGCCTAGAGCACTAAGAGGTTATGTGCCTTGTCCATATTATACAGTCACTATGTGTCAGAAATGAGACGATGATAATAAATAATAATAGCTATAATTTATATGGCACTTTTTTTTTCAAAGCACTATGACTATTATCTCATTTAATCAAACAATGAATTGTCAGCTGTAGCTCATAAGTATGTAACACCCATTTTCACTTAGGTGAGGTAGATGATTTTTTCCAAATGAATAGGTTGTGTTTTGTGTGATGAGCTGCATGAATATAGTGAAATATGACTCCTGATTGGTCTGAGAATAATGATATTTACCTGCATAAGGAAATTTAAGGGCATTTGGGAGAAGGGCTTGGGGAGAGAGAGGCTGAAAAAGGCAAATTCCAAAGTTTTTAATGACTAACAGGAGTCCTTAGAGGTAAAGACAGGTGGGAAAGCTGTCTCATTATGTGTCTTAGTTTTTAGTGCTTACATCTCTAGAAATCAAACTACTCTTGGTCAGATTCTCCTTAGTTGAGCTAAAGGACTTAATTTTGCTCCTAGTCAAAGAGTTTCTTTACTAAATTGTGTGTTATTTGTTATATTTTATTCTTCCTGGACTTCTTTTTTACTGTTTTGTTATTTATTTGCCATTCATTATTTGTGATGGCCTTTTGTGTAACCACCATTTGGTGGGAGGGTAAGAAGATGGTTAAAGTGTAAGCTGAAGGCTTCCCTCCACCCTTGGAGAGTGTAGGCAAGTGACTTTCATTCTGAACCTGGACTCATCTTCCTAGATTTGAGGCATTTGTGGGACAACACAAAGCTATAATTCTTGCTTCCTTGTAGACTGGAAAAGAGATTACCCAGTATCAGCTAGCCTGGATCTTGCCTACCCTTTTCCCCAGCTAGGCTGCTGGCAGTGCTGATATATCCTTCCACCTGCTCCCTGAGAAGGTAGGCTAGACCTCACATCATATCTGTTCATGTCACCCATAAGCCAAATCATACCTTTATGTACTAAGTAGCACACCCAATATACACAAACATATATATCTTCCATGTATAACAAGAATTCAGAAAAATGAGATCTATAGGCACTAGAGTATTCAAGGAAGACTTCATGCAAATGGAACTTCAGCTGAGCATTGAAGGATGGTCAGGTTTTGGAAGACATTCTAGTCAAAAGCATGAAATAAAGGTAGATTTTTAAAAATTCCTAGTGCTTTCAGGTATCAGTGATTATTGCAGCAGTCCTCTCATTTGTAAAATGGGCCAAATAATAGAAGTGACTGCACACAAATAATAGATTCTTAGTTTTAGAGTAGAAGGATGTTAGAAGTCCATCCAGTTCAAGCCCTCATTTCTTCATTTTTTAACAGATGAGGAAACTAAGGCCGAGAGGAGTTAAACAATTTGCAAAGGGTCCCAAAGTTAGTAGGAAGCAGAACCAGAATTTGAGTTTCTGACTTTAAATTCAGTGTTCTGAATTCACACAAATCAGACATGGTAAGTCAAGTGTTTTGCAGTCATCAAAGTACTGTATATGTATGAAGTGTTGTTAATGTTAATTAACATTAATTATTATTAATTACTTATGCTAATATTAATTGCTATTGCTAATTAATATTATTTTCTCTACACCCAAGAATCATCTACTGAGGAATTCCCACGTGATAGATTGAACTCAACCACTGGTCAGCCCTGGATTACATATAAACTAATGGTTCTCCTTTGTACCCTATACTATTGTACTTCCCTAACAGCAAGTAGGGGATGCTATGTGATGCAATGGATGGAGTCCTGCCCTTACAGTCAAGAAGACAAGTTCAAATCCTGCCTTGGATACTCATTAGCTGTGTGGCCCTAGGCAAATTCACTTAATCTGTCTCCCTCGGTGTCCTCATCTGTAAAGCGGGGATAATCATTGCACCTATCTCCCAGGATTGTTGTAAGGATCAAATTTGTAAAACCTTGAAGTCTTATATAAAATGCCAGCTATATTTCTATCCTTTTCATTCAAAGAGAGAGCTGCTTTGGGGGCCTGATCACTCTCTTTGGCTGTAGCTATGCCAAATGACTTATGGATCGTTTAGAATTAGAAAGGCACCTGGATCCAAGTGAAGGGATTTACTCAAAGTGATAGCAGAGCCAGAATTCAGAGTCAAGATCCCAGGCCTCTTTCCATGATAGCCCCCTATGGCAACCAATTATCTCTTTCTTCTGTCCCATCCAAAAGTATACTTTCTGTAGTCACAAGAACAGAACTTATACCCTTTTATTTATTCTTTCAGGAATTTGAGTTGGTTGAGATGAATCATTCATTCAAATGATTCCTCTAGCTCAGAATCCTGAGCTTATTTCCAATCCAATCCAGTAAACATAATAAATAATTAATAATAAATATGATAAATATAAAAAGAAACATCATAAATAAAATTAAGTACCTACTATGTACCAGGCACTGTTCTAAGCTCGGGATACAATTGATAAAAAGAAAGACAGTCTTTGTTTTCATGGAGCTTACAGTCCAATGAAGGAGGGAGAAAATAACACAAAAGAAGGCAGAAAAGAGTGGGACCAGGGAGTATCTTGTTCTGGGAAGCTAAAACCAGGCAGGGCAGCAGATGCCAGGTGGAGTAAGCTGAGTCCAGTCTCTATAAAGGAAAGCACCCAGCCCTCCAATCAGAAGGTAGAGAAGGTTGAGGGAGGTGGATCATTCTAGAAGAGTTAGAAACATTATGATGAGATTAGAGGTGAAGAGTTGAAACCAGGTACAAAGTGGAGTGCTCTTTCCATTATCGTTGTCCATGAAAGCAAACTCCCAAGTTTAGGGTGCCAAAGACATCCTAGGTGTCTTTTGATGGTCTACCATGTCTCTGCAGTTCAGGAACTTAAATCTTTCTAAAACATTCCCCATTAAAGTATAAGTTTCTTGAAGGCAAGAATAGCCCTACTTCCTATCGCAGTGACTAATCCTATCATAGTGACTAAATATTATGTTTTTAGCTTTAGCATAAGTACTCTTATGAATAATGAATTCTATTAACTTCATCCTTGTACAAAGTCAGAGCAGGGTCACTGCAGTAGATAGTCAGGGAGTACTGTGAGGTCAGTGGCCAACTTGGGGACCTGTATTCTGAGAAAAAATGGGATTTCAGAACTGAAAAAGAAGTTGGATGTCACCCATGCCAACCCCTTCTTTCATTCTAGAAATGAGAAAGATTAGTTCCAGAAAAAGGGACAAATATGCATATACATGCTTGTACTGGAGAGAGAGAGGAAGAGGATATGGGGAAATGAAGAAATGATGAGGAAAGAGCTGAGAGGAGAGATGAAATGGAAACTTTTATAATCATAGAATTTCATAGTTGAAAAGGATGTCAGCAAACATCTAGTCTACTATATGGAGGAAAGGAAAATCTTTGTTCTCTGTTCTATTATTTTGCCAGTGGACAGCTCTGGCTTAAAGATAGATAGGCAGAATAACTGGTTCAAACAAACCACATGCCACCTGGTTCAAACCACGGATCAGTAGTCATTGACCTGGTTTCAAATCCTAGCTATGAGACTTTGGGTTAGCATAGCTAATGAAGACCTGAGTTAGGGTGGTAGCAGAGGAAATGTAGACGAAGGACAGATGTTAGAGATGTTTCTGAGATCTGCTGTTAATTAACCTTCTACTCTGTCCTTCCTCAGGTTATCCCCAGGGATATCTGAGAACCCCCTAGATTGCTTAATGGGTGCTCCCATGGCTTGGATGTGATGAGAGTCACTAACTCTAAACTTTCTGTTGAGATGGACAATCACCAAGTCAGATGATAATCTGACTTTCCTCTATGCCTTGCAGATTCCTAAATGCCAAAGGTCTTCCACTGCATCCTGGACCATCTCCAGTTGTTCTGATATATTTCTGGCCACTGGATCCAGATGAATCTGGAGGAGAAAGTGAGGCTAGTGACTACACAGCCCTCCATTACTTAAATCCAATTCACTTGCAAGTCATGACATCATCTTCCCCATGTCATGATCCTCTCTGAGAATGAAAGACAAGCCACAACTACACAATGCAACCTAAGGATCTCTAGACCTTGTCATATGTAACTTTGGATGCTCACTTAGGACTTCTGTGATTTTCTGTCCACTGTGTAGTCTAACATTCTTTCATATATTGTCTTTCTCATTAAAGTGTGAACTCCTTGAGAGCAGGGACTGTCTAGTTTTTCCCATATGTGTCTCTAATACTTAGTACTTCGTAATTACCTAAAAAAATGCTTCTCTTCCCCTGCCCATTCATTCATTCACTTACTCATTCATTTGACTTTGAGTCATTTCCCCTCTCTAGGCTTCAATTTTATCATTTATAAAATGAGAGGGTCAGTTAAAACTGATTTTAAGATCTATTCCAGCTTTAAATTCTTTGAACTCAAAAGTTTTGACCACAAACAAAAAAGCAATCTGTCTTTCAGCCACAAGATGGGGATATTGGGATGCTTTCCTTTGTGCACCTATGTGTTCCTATCTGCTAAGCAGATTTTGATTACCTGTCGTTTCTGAACAGGGTCAATCCTGTGAGCTCAATTTACTCCTTCAGGATTTTATTATTTCTTTTATAGGTGTAACTACCTTCCAACCATCCTCTGGGACCTTCCCTTTACAAAATAGGAACTCTTCTTTAAGGAGCATGATGACAGTATTTTTGGGGGGTTAGAAGGAATCTCCTTTGTCAAAATATGGTTTGGAGGTTTGCAATTTAAACTTAACATTTCTTGGATGCTTATTACCTTAATCTTCCTTCCCAATCAAATTTAAGCTTAGGCCACAGATGGTGGCATTTGTCAGACTATTTCCAAAGAAATTAGCTTTGCTTTGCTTATTTTATTTGCTTATCTAAAGAACAGGGAGAGTATGTCTGTCAATAAGCTTTTATTAGCTCTTACTGTATGCTGTGCACTGTGCTAAATACTGGGGGCGTGAAAAAATGTGAAAGGCAGTTTCTATTCTCAAGAAGTCCATAGTGTAATAAGGGGGTATGTGGTTCAAGATGAGAAAGGGGATAGGGAAATGGGGAGGAAGGGGAGAAAGAAAGGTCTTTCCTGAAGCCTGGAAGGAGTGATACATATGGGGGGGGGGGGAAGGGGACCCTCCATGGAAAGAAACAAAAAGATAGTTTGGTATATTGTCCTTGGTATAAGGTATTCACGAACTCATAGAATTGGGAGCTTTAAGGGTCTTAGAGATCATTTAGTTCAACTCCTTAATCTCATAGTAAGGAAATGGAGAATGAAAAAGGTTAATCTCTTGCCAAAGGTTTTTATTCATACATACACATGTATATATACACATATACACACATGTGTATATGTATATGAGTGTATGTATATATGTGTGTTTACATATATACATACATATATACACATATAAATATGTATGTATGTGTATGTGTGTCTGTGTCTGTGTCTGTGTGTGTATATATATGTAATGGTGGGGCTGGGATTTAAATCTGGATTATCTGATTCTAAATCGAGGGCTCTTAAATCCTATACCAGGCTACCTCTATGTCCTAAACAATTTCATTCTATTTTCTAGTGTGAAACCAGGGGAATGGAAGACTGTGATGACAGTGATCATGGGGAAGAGGATTCAGGATAATTCATGAATATAGACAATGCAAAATATAGAGTTAAATCTCCCTTAGGCAGAATGATTGGGGCTATTCTAGAATCATAAAATTTTGAAATTGAAACAGGCTTAAATTTATTTTGTATAGTACCAGGGCCACAGGGCTGTAAATATTTAACAACTACTTCCCTGAAAAAAGAAAATATGTGCAGGACACGGTTTCAAGCTTAATCTGTATTATTATCAATTTCTCTGTTACTTTCTTAAGAAATGGAAACAATCAACCAAACCCCAGGTGTGAATGCACAAATTGAAAATTTAACAATTGACTCTCAAAATTCAATCTGAGCTAGGTCCAGCATGCCCCTGAAGGACCAATGGAGGAAATTTATAGGGATGTAGATTTCAATTCAAGAGATATAATGATTTTTCTGATAATTATAACTTTTTAAAAAATGGAATGACTGCCTTGTGATACAATGACCTTTAAGTTCACTCAGTCAACCAGGTAAGAAGCATTTATTAAGTGTTATGTGCCAAGCATTATGCTAAGTCCTGGGAATAGTGGCTAAGTAAAAAAGATGAAAGATGGTGAGTTCTACTGAGCTCATCTCCAACTTGAAGGTTCTAGGAAGAACTCACCAATGAGAGAAGGGGGTCAGTAGGAAGAAAAGCAGCTGAGGAAGGGTAGTAGAATCTAAAGATTCAGAGATCTGTCTTCAAAGGTCTGTCAAGCATAGGCCAGATGATCACTGGTCAAGGATAATGGAGAAGAGATTTCTGTAATGAAGAGGGAGTTTGTACTTGATGACAGCTATGGGGAAGAGATACAAGAGGGAACTCTGAGTAAACAGTCTCAATCTTTTTTTTTTTTTTTTTGGCGGATGGAGGGATAGAGTATGAAGCAAAAGTATGAGAAGAGGATTATATAGGAAGATTTAAGACAGTAGAGGTTTAGTACAGTTGCTATGGTGGGTGGGGTCCAATAGGTCAAAATAATCATATTTCCTTGCTGCAGTGAGGACCTAGTTGAGATTATATAGGATACATTTATAATGTACCCAGTCAGCACAATTTCATGATTTTCTCCCTTTATGTTCACTAGCACATGAGTTGGAATAAAGGAGGTGGATGGCGAATGCATTGGGGTTTGGTAAGATGTGATCAGTGACAGGATGAGCAAGCAAGAGACTCAATAACAGAGAAGAGTGTAGAGATGAACTTGCTTGTTACAGGGTTGAGACTAGGGAAGGAGGAGAGTACAACCAGAGCAGGGGTAATGGCCTGGGATAGTACTTAGGAACAGAAGAACAAGATATCATGGTAAGGAGTAAGAGTAAGTTTAGGAGGAGTAAGGCATATAAAGAGATGGAAAGATAAAAGATTGTGATTGGATAATGTTCATTTGTAAATTCTTGAATGTGGAAATGGAACACTTGAAAGTGATAGAAAGATCAATGATATGACCATTCCTGTATTTGCAGAGGTGGAGTGGAGGAAAAGGTCATGAGAGCTGGGTGGATTGAGGAACTGGGTACTTGGGGTAAGTGAAGGAACAACATGTATTTCAATATGCATGTTGAAATCCCCTAGAATGAAGAACGGGAGTCGGGGTGGAGAGGAAGACAGTGAGCCAGGTCCTGAGCTGAAGACAGGATCCTAGAGGTTGGTAAATAACAATTACTAGAATCTGGATCAGGTGATCAATTTGGATTGTATGGGAAAAAGAGGTTGTCATATTACAGTATATTACAGATATGTTACAGTATCACAGTAGACTGAGAGTCTGAAAATGGTAACAAGGAACCAGAGGTATTTCTACTTCCTGTAACCAGGGGCATAGGGCAAGCATTCTGTGAATACTGGAAAGGGTGGTCAAGAGTGCAGAATACTGGAAAGGGTGGTCAAGAGTGCAGAATACTGGAAAGGGTGGTCAAGGGTGCAGTGTCATGTGGATGGAACTCTGGTCTCTGTGCTGTAAAGAGCAAAAGAAGAAGTGGTATCAAATGGCAGATAGTTTGTTAATTATGGGCAAAAGTTGCAGTGTTTCCTTCTAGTAATATTAATGTGCTTTGCATGTGACTCTAGGATTTTGTGATTTTTTGTTTTGAAGGGGATAGGGAAGTTGGAGAGGCTCAGAACACTGGGTTCTATCTGGAGAAGAAACACTAAGTGGGGATGCCACAGTTAGAGCCTCTGGTCCCTCAGGGAAAGCAGCAAAGGGCACTTGGTACCTGTGGATGGAAGAAACAGCAAAACCAAACTTTTCCTGTCTCACAAATTTCCACTCAGGCCAAACCTGTGTTTATACCCTTGGTGATTTTTTTCTCCTCCAATTTACTGATTTCAGAAACCTTTGGTCTCTATGGAGTCAGTTTCACTTATATTATCTGATGTTGGAATTCCTGAGCTAGTGTTTGTCTCACTCATCAACGCAGACTTATTTGTTAGCATCTAATAGCAAATAAATTCTTCAGTGTCCCCTGAGAGGAGAGCCCCATTTCTTTGCGCTACTCAGTTTCACACAGGTGCTTTACGATCTGTTACCAAAGGTTTATAAGACTGTCTTCAGTGAAGCTGAGTAACATGAACAAATGTGTCACCCATGCAAATTACAGAAATTCTAATAAGTTGGCATATTCACATTATAGAACCTTGAGTAACCCAGGAAGAGTGGGGCTTTGTCCCAGAGCACTAATATATAAGGGATATGCTTCTGTGTAGCAGAGGTGGTGGTCTAGCTCCAGGGATGTACTGGTAAAGGTTCTCAAGGGGAAAAAAAGCATGAAGCCCTTTTAAATTTAGTTTTCATTATTAACATTTTTTCTCCATCACTTTATTAAATCTAGACAATCAATAAAATAATAAAGCAACTTTGCTCATTTCCAAGGTATAAATGTTCAAACTGAAAATTTAACTATTAGTAATTAACTATTGGTTCTCATAAGTTTAAGATGACTCCAGCATACCCTTGTGCAGCTCTCTGACTTAATTTAGAGGGAAAGGTGGGTCCAACAAGACATCTTCAAGCAAAAGCTGAATAACTACTTGTCCTCTTTGTTTTTCATTCATTTAAGTCATGTCTGACTCTTCATGACCCCATTTTGGGTTTTCTTGGCAGAGATACTAGAGTGGTTTGCCATTTCCTTCTTCAGCTCTTTACAGATGAGGAAACTGATGATTAAGTAACTTGCCTGGAATCAAATAGGTAGCAAGTATCTGAGACCAGATTTAAACTCATGAAGATGGAGTTCTCCTGACTTCAGGATCAACACTCTATCTATTGTACCACCTAGCTAACTGAGTATCATCTTGGCCAGTCACCCAAGTGAACATTCTTCCATTTTGTAGAAGATTGCTAGCTTCTATTAGAAGCAAAAACTGTGTCCCAATGTGTTCAGGAATTTGGGAGCCAGATATGACTATGGACAAAAAACACATGTTCTTGTTGAGTAGAATTAGAAACAATAATAAAAATATGGCACTTAAAGATTTACAAAACACTTCACATAATAATAATTGGTAACATTTATACAGCACTTGAAATATACAAATATATATCATATATAAATCATACATATGACATGTATAAATATACATATATATATATCACTTACTGTAAGCTAGGCACTGTGCTGAGTGCTTTACAAATATTATCGCATTAATCTGAACCATAGCCCTAGGAGGTGGGAGCTATTATTATCTCCATTTTACAGATGAGAAAATGGAAGCAGAAAGAGGTAAAGTGACTTGCCCAGAGTCACTCAGCTAGTGAGTGTTTGATGTAACATTTGAACTCAAGTCTTTCTAACTTGAATTCTGGTGCCCTATCCACTATGCCACCTACTTGTCAATTTTTTCATTCACTCAAACACAGGTCCCAAATGGATATTTCTAAGGACAAGTCTAGGGCATCCAGGTGACTTAATGGATAGAGTGCTAGCCTTGGACTTAGGTCTTCTAAGTTCAAATCTGGCCTCAGATATTTACTAGCTGTGTGACCCTGGGCAAGTCACTTAATCCTATTTGCCTCAGTTTTCTCATCTGTAAAATGAGCTGCCCAAGGAAATAACAAATCATTACAGAAGCTTTGCCAAAAATACCCCAAATGGGGTCATAGGGTAAGACATGACTGAAATGACTGAACAACAAAAGACAGGTCTGACCATGGCTCATCTCTTCTCAAGAATCTCCCTGATGCTGGTAGGATGAAATATAAACTGTATTGGGCCTTTTAAAATCTCCACAATCTTCTTGTACATTAACCTTCACAAATTCAATGTTCTAATCCAACTGTCCTATTTGCTATTTCCCCCTAGAGGCGGACAGAGTACTAAGACTGAAGTCAAGAAGCCTGAATTCAAATGTAAACACAGACACTCAAGAACTGTTTGCACAAGTCACATAACCTCTGTGTCACAGTTTCCTCAGTTGTAAAACTGGGATAATATTATCACCTACCTCCCTATGTGTAAGTCCTTAGCACACTGTAGGGAATTAATAAATGATAATTTCCTTCCTTTACAAAATGCCACATTTTCTGTTATTGTGCCTTATACACACCCCTTTCCCTCTGGCCCTTAGAATTCCCTTTTTTCCTTTGAGGATTGGCTCCAGTGCTATGCTTTCCTGTGGGAGGCCTACTCTGATCTTTCCAGTTGCTACAGCCTCTGTACCTTGAAATTACTTTGAACATATTTTGCATTTATTCATTTATTTAGTTAGTTATTCAGTCATTTTTAATTCATTCGTTCAACTTATTTCTTTATTCAATAGTTCATTCATTCATTTGCTTATTCAATAATTCATTTATTCATTTAATCATTCATTGATCTCTCTATTTATATATGCATGTATACCTGTACTTTTTTATTTGGTTGTTTGATTGTGTGTGTGTGTGTGTGTGTGTGTGTGTGTGTGTGTGTGCTTGTGTGTGTATATGCACCTTTTCCCCAAAAGAATGTAAACTCCTTGAAAGCAGACCATTTTGTCTTTGTCTTGTTATCTGGAATGGCTTAGATACATTCAATAGGCTAGGCAGGATCTTAGAAGTGGATGAGGATAGTATCAAAACAAATCATCAGCTGCTGTTCCAGTAGGTCTTGAATCAAAACACCAAGTTCATGAGCCTCAGAAAGATTGTAGAAACGTTGTGACTCAAAGGGCATCTTCAAGCCATACCAAATCTAGAAGAATGTCTTCCATTGCTGCAACAGTTAATGATTTATCATTACCATTGACTACTGATTAATCAGGTTTGTTATTCAATTAAATAACTATTCATTAAGTAACAGGCATTGTTATGGATGCTGGGATACAAAGATCATAGTGAAATGATCCCTGCCTTCTGAAAGCTTATATTCTTTGGAGGTGCTGGGGAACAAGCTATTGTCAGATAAATAAATATTCATATAATATAATATAAAATATTAAAATATAAAAAATATAAAATAATTGGGTGGGCAGACATAGACCTAGCAGAATTAAGAAAAGTTTCTTATAGAAAAGCCCCTTGTAGAGGGCAAACTTGAGGTGAGCCTTATAGGAATGCAGTGATTACGAGAGGCAGAAGGAACAGGGGAGAGTACACCAGGCATGAGAGACATCCAGTAGAAAGGTGGGAAATAATATGTCATGTTCAGTGAATTGCAACTAGATCAGTTTGACGGAAATGTGGAGTGCATAAGAGTGAATAATGTAAAATCACTTTGGGAAATTATGTTGAAATCAGGTAGTGAATAATTTTAAATGCCAAATAGGAATTTGTATTTTATCCCAAAGATAATAGGGAGGTATTAAAGCTTCTTGAGCTGGAGAGTAATAGGGTTGCACTGGTGCTTTGGGAATATTAGTTTTACAATTAAGTATCAGTTATAGGTAATGGTATTCAAGCACAATAATTGCAAATTCTAGAACATCACATTTTAGAAGGATATTAATAAATTAGAACATCTTCACAATAGAATAACCAAGATATTTGAGAGGACTGGAGATGATAAAAATAGGATGAATGAATGAGGCTCATTTATCCTGAAGAAGAAAAGTCTTAGAAGAAGCATAGATGAGCTATCCAAATTCTGTTGAAAATCTTTCTTGTCAAGACAGATTAGATTTGGCTCCAGTGGGAAGATCTGGGAACAATAGGAGAATTGTTTACATTTTTTTTTTATTAATGTAAAGAAAAACATCCAAGCAATTAAAAATGTCAAAAGACAAATGGACTGCCTCAGAAGGTAGCGGGTTCTCATTTATCAGAGATGGGTTGACCACCCGTCAGAAATTGGGATTTCTGTTCAGTTATAGGCTAGTCTAGATGATTTCTGAGGACCAGTTCACCTTTGGGATTCTATAATCTCAAAATAATTGCAAAATAAAGTTTAGAGAAAAGTACAGGGAGAAATCTGAGGAGGAATCATTTTCATCTGTGGATATGAGTCATCTTCATAGAGGATGTGGCATTCAAATTGGCCCTTCAAAGAGAAGAATGATTTCAAAATTAGGAATGAGTGTAGGAAATGTAATCCATTCTAGGGGTAGAAATTACTGCTTCTGGCTCTGGATCTTACTGACTTCAAGTATTCTTCCTCATTGTTAACACAAATAAAAACTTAGAAGCAGATAAAAACTTTAGAGGTCATTTAGTCCAATCTCCATATGAAATTGGATTCCTCAGATTGAGGATTTCCTCAGATGAGGAAACTGAGGCGAGGAGAGGTTAAGTGACCTGCCCAAGGTCACATCCCAATTAAGTGCCACAACTGGGATTTGAACCTAGGACTTCTATATTTCCAATGATCTTTTCCCTGGACTGTACTGCTTCTTGGGAAGGAGCACAAAGGATAGTGGTGTGGAAAGAGGGACTCACTTATAGCCCAATACATTTTTAGTCATCAAGAAAAGATAGATAGAAGAGTCTCTTTTTTTAAAGATTCCTATCCAAAATAATGAATGGAAGAACTTCAGTGCTCCGGAAAGCTCATCTGTGGGATCCACCTCACCCTCTGAGATGCCAAATGCGTGAGGTGACACTGTGTGTGCATGAAGTGTTAGGTTGGTCTCATTTGACTATGGTTTTTGTTTTATTTTGTTTTTAATGGGCTTAGTTCTCACACCATTAATTGTCTTGCTACCTACCTCTGCAAATGTATTATAGAAAACGTTTTACATCTGCATATCACCTTAAAGAGAAGAGGCTCTAAACAGGACTGACTGTATTAAAAAATAATAACGTGTTAATGAACAACGCCACAGAGAGTGCGTCAACTCTGATTTCTAATGGAATAATCTCAGAGAGGCGCTCATTAGTGATTCAAGGCTTGTGACTGACTTTAATTAAAATTTGAGCTGAGAGAGTTTGGAGAAACCAGACCAGAGAATTAGTTTTAACAGAGAAAGAGGGGAGGAAGGGGAAGGATGTTGACAAGAATAAGGGTGAGCTTAATTAAAGGATTAACATTGACAATAACAATAAATATCGATTTTTCGTCATTAAGCTGGTGCCATTGGATGATCTCCTAGCATTCTTATAAATGCTAAACTGAGGGCTATGTCTTCAGATTCTGAAGGGGATGAAAAGCTGAGACATTAATCTGGATAATTCAGGCAATAGCATTTTTTTTTTTGTCAGTTCCTCAGCTCTTTCAGACAACTGAGTTTGGGGCCTGAAATGGACCATTGCTCCAGTTCCCTACTCTACTTTGTGTGTCCAAAATAAATCCCCCAAACATTACTTATTTTCTTAACTGGAAGGGGCCTGAGGTCACCTAGCCTAATCTCCTTACCTTATAGATTAGAAAAGTTGAAAAACTTTGATTTTAAAATTCAGTTCAATATACATTTTTAAGCATTTCCTATGTCCCAGGGCAGCCAGGTGGTACCAGTGGACAGAGTACGGGCATAAAGTCAGGAACTCATCTTCCTGAGTACAAATCTGACCTCAGACACTAACTAGCTGTGTGACCCTGGGCGAGTCACTTAACCCTGTTTGCCTCAGTTCCTTATCTACAAAATTAACTGGAGAAGAAAATGGCAAACCACTCCAGTATCTTTGCCAAGAAAACCCCAAATGGGGTCATGAAGAGTCAGATATGACTGAAGTGACTGAATAACAATAATACGTAGGTCCTGGGACTACAAAGAAAAAAATAAAAACAAAACCTACCCTCAAGGAGATTATATTCTACTAGGGAAAACATTGTGTACATAGGGAATTGAATACAAATATATCCAAAATAATTTCCAAGAGAAGAGTACCTGTCTAACATGAAGAAAAGTTTGTTAACAACAGAACAGGAGGTCCAAAGACACACACACTGGCACAAGGGAATTTACAGAGGCTTAGGGACTTTGGAGGGAGGTAGCTGTCACTGATGGGTATGAGAGAGTGGGAGTATGGTTTAGGATATGGAGTTTCACCTCAGGGAGTCTGCTATCAGAATCACAGAGATTCTGAGTGTAGCCATAGAGTAATAAATTATCATACCCTTCATAGTCAGTATGATAATATTGATTTGATTATTGGTCCCTGAACAAGAGGGTGGGGTATAGGAGACCACCAGCCTATAGGTAGATATCAGCAGAAGGAGGAGAGCAAATGGCAAATCACTAGTCCTTCTTTATGGTCAAGACTTAGGTCAGTGGAGATCAGAGGATAAACCCTAAATATCAGCTTTACCTTGGGACTCATTCCAGTTCTGAGTAGCTATTCTGTCCCTGAAGTGGTTTTGTCTTAGGGAGACAAAGGGAAGAGGTATTTAGGAATATCTTTGGTCCTAGACTGGTGGCTAGTATGGATGAGGAGAGGTGACAGAAAGGTAGATGACTTGTCTAAGGTTAGACAAGTACTAAGTAGGAGAGTATAAAAATCCAGGCTGACTCCAAATCCAATGTTCTTTCCACATTATTATGCTACTTCACGGCACCTAGATTGAACTCGGCTTGTGAAGAATAAAGGATGGGAAATCCTGATTCTGAATTCTAAATCAATTCTCACAGCTGCCCTTTACTTTTCCTTTTTCAGAAAGGTTCAGTTTCCAAGAAGGGCCAGGCACTTTAAAGAAAAAAGGAGTATCAATTAAATGATAATAACCATATTCAATATTTGCCTAGTGCCTTACATGAATACTTTTCAAAGTATGTTCTCCTTTATAGCTTTTTTGATCCTCATAATAAATCTCTGAATAGAGCAGGCAGGTTTTCCCATTTTCCATATCAGGAACCAGAAATCCAAGGGAATACTAGTGATTTGTCCAAGGTCACATAGTTTGTAAATAACAGAGGTATGATTAAAATTCAGGTGTCTTGACTCAAGTCTAGGGTCCTTTTCATTGTACCTCTCCATTATTAGGAAGTTAGAAAGGGAAAGATGAGTGTCCATACTGAAGTTTAGATAAGATAACTTTACCTTGGGAATCACTCCAGTTCTGAGTAGGTTTTCTGTCCCTGAAGTGGACAAATCTATGTCTTGCGACAAGGTATCTCAGCTCCGGACACATTCACTCTTTTTTATCTGAATGGCAACACTACATTCCTGAAAAGTGCCAAACCTGAAAACTTTCAATGTAGAAATTTCTACTGTAACATTACAAACTGATTTCTCCCTGCCTGTGTGTAACAAGAGTTAAAGATCTTCCTCCCTTTTCCCCCCAGTTAGGCCTCAGGTGCAGCCCATTAAAGGAAGCTTGATTAGGGGAGGCTTGTTTTGTAGGAAGGCCCTCACCTTTTCCTGATGAGCCACTGGGTCACAACAGTCATGTCCTCCAGCTCTTAAAAGTGCATGTATACTCTGAGGTGAGGTTTTGCTTTAATGGCTTACTTTTTGGAAGAAGGTTTGTGTGCCAGATAAGACTCTGGATTTGAAAACCCAGATGTTGGGGCTTCTCTCTCTGGTAATTATGTATGTATGTAGATAATTATTCTTTCTCTGGTAATTGTGTAGATCTGTCTATTGATCTGTGATGTATGTATTGCTTCTGGTCAGACAGTTAGAAGCCCTGTCTGTTGGTCTTTATTTCTCTGCTTGTATTTTCTCTGTTGGTGAACATAATTAAAGAAGATTTTTAACTCCTTTTAAGTTGCTTTCCTTTTAGAAAAGCAAATCTGAGAACCTATGCTAGCAGGCCATCCTGAATGTGTCAGGGTGCTTGCTGCTACACTGTGACATCAAAGGTGGGGAAAACAATCAGACAGATCTGAGTGAAACCTTGTTCCTATATACTCTTTCCCTGCACTGCCCACTGTTGTTTTTTTTTCCTGTATCTCCAGAATGTCACCTTTCCTAGGTTATCTCAGTCAATGTTCTGCCCTAGCCTGTGAAATGGCCCTAGAAGGGAGCAGTTGGCTCATGGCTCTCAATCTCTTTTGGTATCTATAAAATCCTTTGGCATTATAGTTCTACTCTAAGGGTTCGAATCTCCCCCAAAAGGAAATTTTACACTTGGGGTTGCAACTGACTTCCTATTGGATCTTCACAGTCGAATTAATTCACAATAGGAGGAGGGCAAAGAACAGGTTTGCTCCTCAACATCATGGCTTCCTTCTTGCGCTTCCATCTCCATAGTCATATGCCTTACTGCCGGGAGACTTCATTCAGGAGCTCTCACCAGTCATCTAGAAGGATGGGTCCTGGAGGTCTCTGAGGGTTCATTGCTCTTCACAGATGCCCTCATCTCTTGATCCATATGGTTCGCTCTGATCCTAGGGTCAAATGATTTTCTTCCTCAGGAAAATGAGAGAGGCATGGCTGCCATCTTTGAGGTTGAGGGGTACCCTAGGAAAAGCTACATGGATAAAGAGATTCTCTTTCCCCAGGGACACAAGTCTACTTTGTCCACACTCAGATCTGATTCCATTTAGTTCTCTTTTAGATCTATCTTCTCCCTTTTACAGGCCTAAATCCCAGGTTGCTGCTCATGTTTATAACATACCTAAGATACAAAATGATATGATACAATAGGACACAACATGATAAAATACAATATGGTACAATAACCAAGCTAGACCTGAAGTCAGGAAAACCTGAGTTCAAGTTTGGCTTCTAACACTTACTAACCATATGATCTTTGACAAGTCACTTCACCACTGTCTGCATCATTATATTTACGTGTAAAATGAAGATAATACCACCATCCTCCGAGGGTTGTTGTGAGGATCAAATGTTTGTGAAGGACTTTACAAATTTTAAGTGCTACATAAATGTCAATTGTTTACTATTATTGTTGATTTCAATCAAATCATGGAAGAATTAAATAAAACTTCTTCTTTACCTGTACTCACAACAGCATGATGGAGGAAGATCAAGAACCCAGGTACTATGCCTTCCAGGGTAGTTCTCTTTCCACTAAATTATTCTGCCATTAAGTTACTCCACCATTAGTTGTGCTGAAGGTGTGATATCATGGAATATCGGTTTGATGGGGACTTATACAGGATGACCTGACCTGCATGTAAATGGAAATTCCATCTACAATGTCTGACAAGTGGTTATGCAGCCATTTGAAGACCTTCAGTGATGGACATCATGTCACCTCCAAGGTGACATCCATCTACATTTAAGAAGTTCTACCGGTTACAAAGTTTTCTTACATTGATCTCAAATTCTATCCCTGCAGCTTCTACAAAGAGAATAACCTGGAGAAAGAGAAAGGGAATGATCCTGGAATTGTATTAGACTTGGAAACTCCATCAGTGAAGATTAGCACCTTCTCTTTATAGTTGAGGAGAGCTGTCTAGGGTACTGAGAGGCTAAGTGACTTGCATAAGGTCACTCAGCCAGTAGATGTCAGAGGTAGACATTCAAGAGAAAGTAGAGGCTGACAGTATGAAAAGATCATGTGGAAGGATATCATTAATCTTTGAGGCTGACTCAAGGGAAGCTAACCCTGCTCTTCTATAAACTATCTCTTGGGGCCTCTGTTAAAGGAAAATTTTTGGCTTGAGGCTTTCATGAGGGTAGCCTACAAAAGCAATTCTACCTTGATCATCAGCAGTGATACAAATCAGGGGAATTTCTATGCTCAGATTAGCCTTTCTTTGGAACATTCAAATATCTTTTGAAGCCGGGAAATGTGCCTTTCCTTCTTATTCTCTTATTGTATATGTGTGTTTGTCTGTATGTGCCTGTGTGTACATGATACATATGACTCTTTGCTAGTAAATGATTATCTTTCTCTACCCTATCTCCTTCCCTTGGGACAAGGCAATGTTTTCCATCTCTCACTCTTCTTGGAATTCCCCAAAGGCTACTTGGCTGATGGAGCTTCTTTGACATATTCCCACAGACCTGGCCAAGCAATCAATCATAATGGAGTCCATGAAGGTTATTCCCAGAGGCTGCCCTGGAATCTGTTGGTGATGTTTTTCTCCCTATCTCATCTCCCTCTCAATGAACAATCCAGGGGCCTTCCTCCAGTGAGGCCAGCTTTGACATACCACCAGTCATCTAAAATGAACTTGGTGAAAACCTTCCCTCCAAAGATCAAGTTCAGGGTCTGCCACTTAATTATCACCACCAACACCAACACCCTCCTCTCACATTAGGTCAGGGGTTCTTAACCTTTTTTGTTTGTCATGAACCTCTATGGTAATCTGATGACAACTTCTCAGAATAATGTTTAAAAATGCAAAAAATAAAATACTTAGGATACAAAGGAAACTAATTATTTTGAAACATGGCTATTGAAATGTTTCATAAAATAATAAGTTTATGGATTCTAAATTAAGAGACCTTCTTTTAGATAGCATAGGGATCTTTACAATGCTTTATCCACAACATTATTGTAATATATACAGCACAAGTATCGTTACTAATTGTATGACTTTGGGAAAGTCACTTAAACTCACTGAATCTCAGTTTTCTCAACTATAACATATTTGTGATCCTGTCTGTCTTACAATGCCTTACAAATAACATGTGTGTATAGGAATGAATGTATGTGAAGGTACTTTATAAATTGCAAAGTGCTATCATTGTAAGGTATTAGCATGATTTTATAACTGTATCAGTATAGATAGATATAGATATATAAACATATGCACATATGTGCATATGTAATATATCACATATAACCATCTTTTATCAAATTTTGTTAGCTCTCAGTGAAGCCTAACAAAAGAACCACCAACATGGATCAGGCTTTTTAGGAGTAGTATTCCAGTACAATGGACAATAATTGGGAGAAAACTAGTATCTGTGATAAAGGCCTCATTTCTAAAATATATAGAGAACTGAGTCAAATGTACAAGAATACAAGTCATTCCCCAATTGATAAGTGCTCAAAGGACATGAACAGGCAGTTTTCAGAGGAAGAAATTAAAGATACCTATAGTCATATGAAAAAAGTGTTCTAAATCATTATTGATTAGAGAGATGCAAATCAAAACAACTCTGAAGTACCACATCACACCTATCAGATTGGCTAACATGACAAAACAGGAAGATGATAAATGTTGGAAAAGATGTGGGAGAGTTGGAACACTAATTCATTGTTGGTGGAGCTGTGAGCTGACCCAGCCACTCTGGAGAGCAATTTGGAACTATGCCCAAAAGGCTACAAAAATGTGCATACCCTTTGACCCAGCAATATTGCTTCTAGAACTGTATTCCTAAGAGATCATAAAAATGGGAAAGGGTCCCACATGTACAAAAATATTTATAGCAGCTTTCTTTGTAGTGGCCAAGAATTGGAAATCAATAGGATGCCCATTAATTGGGGAATGGCTGAATAAATTATGGTATATGAATGTAATGGAATACTATTATACTATAAGAAACGATGAACAGGAAGACTTCAGAGAGGCCTGGAAAGACTTCTATGAACTGATGCTGAGTGAAAGGAGAAGAACCAGGAGAACTTTGTACACAGCAGCAAACACAGTATGCAAGGAACTTTTCTGGTAGACTTAGTAGTTCATTGCAATGCAAGGACTTAAAAAATTCCCAGTAGACTCTTGAGGTAAAATGCCTTCCACATCCAGAGAAAGAACTATGCAATTGGATCACAGAATGAAGCAGACCATTTTCTTTTGTATTATGTATTGTTTTGTTTTGTTTTATGGTTTCTCTCATTCATTTTAATTCTTCTATGCAACATGACTAAGGTGAGAAATATATTTAATAGGAATGTGTGAACCTAAATAAGACTGTATGCCATCTCAGGGCGGAAGTAGGGGAGGGAGGGGAAAAATCTAAGATATATGGAAGTGATTGTAGAACACTGAAAACAAATAAAATAATTTAATTTAAAAAAAAGAATAATTGGGAGAAAGGTAGGCTGCCTGAAGGCAATGGGGTGTTGAACAGAATACCAAGAAAAGGACATGGTCAGAGGAAATAAGGCAGAACACTTGAGGGGTTAAGCATAGCAGGAAGCAGAGGAGATCCAGCCACTAAGGCTATGGTTTGGGGGCAAGGTTCTAGTCAGTCCCTTGGAGGGCCCATTAGATCAGGCACAGTCTCAGGCTGAGAGTTATTAGAATGAGAGCTATATATCAAAATAGAGGACAATCAGAAGCCCTTTTGGTGGGGCTGAAATATGAGGTGAAGGACTTTTGAATGGACGAGTCAATAGCCCCATTACTAGAAAGCAAAGATTGGAATTTGCTATCATGCAGCATGCGTTAATTGTGCGCTCTTTAATCAATTGACAAGAGGTCTTTGCCTGAGTGTTTTAGACAGCACTTAAATTAGGAAACTGTTCTTTAAATTATTTGACATGTAGTGATATAATCTCACTGGATAGAGTCTTATCAGAGGCATCGGTAGTTTCAGGGATAGCTAGGTGGTACAGTGAATAGAGCATCCAGCCCACAGTCAGGAGAACTTGTGTTCAAATCCAGGATCAGACAGTTTCCAGCTGTGTGATCTTGGGTAAGTCCCTTCACCTCTATTTGCTTCAGTTTCCTTATCTGTAAAATGAGGATGCACTTAGGGTTGTTGTGAGGATCAAATGAGATAATACTTGTAAAGGGCTGTGTATTAATAATGCATTTTCGCTTATTGTTAATATAATTTTGCTTCTTAATGGGAAGATCTTTCTCATCCACTAATAGGATGTGGCCAGCTTAAGTCACATGGAAGCCTGAGTCACATGAGTCTGAGTCACATGAGTCTAATTCACATGGAACAGGAAGGGGTAGAGCAGGAAGGGTGAAACAGGAAGTGGCACAGCTAGAGCAGAGCTGAGAGGAAATTAGTCATAGAGTAATCAGAGCTGGGAAAACTTGTCTGTGATTTGGTTAATGGAGCTGGTTTGTGGGAAGAAGAACCGAGTTAAGGCTTGGGGCTGGTGTTGTTCTCTGCATTGTTTTTGTGTATAGATTTTTGTTACTATGATGGATTTGGCTTTCTGGTGTCTGAATAAATGTTTTAGTTCTGCCTTCCATGTGGAGAGTCTGTGGTATTTCTCTATTCAGAATTGTGCTGGGATATTCATGCCTTCAGTAGGCACTGTGAATATCATGTTGGCACTACAGGCTGGCACATAGTGTTATATAAATGTAAGCTGTTATTATTTTATCATTATCAGGTTATTATAATGTCAAATTTCGCTCAATCAAGAGAAGACCACCATTGTAACTCCAAAGAGAAAGTGGTACTACAATATTCCACCTAAAAAATACCCAACACTGAAATGTTGAGATTGCCAACATAGCTCTGCCACATAAATAAGAAAGTTCACACCAGGTTGTTATTTGCTTTGTTAAAAGAAATCTTTGGACAATGACTGATGGTACTTTTGTAATAACCCAAAATGTTCATCCTCATCTTAGGTGAAGTAGAGAAGGTAAGAGATCACTTCAAGGCAAACATTTGGTGTACCACATCTTTGCCTCTCACTCACAATCTGACCTCTAGCCTTACTTATCCATCCTGTTCTCTCCAGGGTTACTCAAGCTTCCTCAGCTGCTAAACTTCAGTGGTTCTCTATTTCAGCTAGGGAAAAATACAAATTGCTTACCCTAATATTGAAAGTTCTTCACACTTATTTCAGTTTATCTTTTTTTTTTCATTTCACATTAATCCTCTCTAAACACTCAGTGTTTCAACCAAATTCACCTAATAATTTCTCACAACTCCAGTCCCTCCTCTGCCTGTTAGACTTCTTAGCTTCTTTCAAAGCCCAGTGCAGATGTGACCTCATAGAAGAAACTTTCCCACATTCTCACAATGTTTAGTGCCCTCTTCTTCCTCAATTGATTTTGCTTTTACTTATGTGCAGACACATCATATCCCAAGTAGAATGTGAGCTCCTTGAGGTCAGGGACAGATTCTGTTTATGTCTTTATATTTGCAATATAAAAGATAGGACCTTGCACATAGCAAATATTTAATGTTGAATTGAATAGAAATATTCCTGCCTCAGACATTTATGCCTCAGGAGCACACTAAACTTCTCTTTAGGATCCCTATAAGCTCCAAAATAAGGTGAAAGCTTCTTAATATATGAAACCCAGGAGGTAGTCTGACTGAAATAAGGTTCATAAATGCAACTTAGAGCAGCCATCTAAAGTATATTGTTCAGGTTTCAGACGAAGGGCACATCTAACTGTTATATGTGATACTCAGTAGAATCATGTTCAGAGATGAAGTTTAAAAACATTTTTTTATTTCCTTATTTTAAAAAAAAAGATATGCTTATCTCTTTTTTAGTAAGAACTAGAAACAGGGCAGATGCCCATTGACTGGGGAACGGTTAAAGAAAAAAAATTGTGCCACATTCATATCATGGGATATTATCTCCTATAAGAGACAACAAATATGTTGAAATCAGAGATCCATAGAAAGACTAGGGTGAACTCAGGTAAGGTGAAGTAAGCAGAGCTAACAAAACAATATACACAGAGACAACAAAAACTAAAATGGAGAGAATAAGCAGCATAGAATAAAAAAAAAAAACAAATGCTGCTAAATTACCAAGAACAAAGAAGAGGTATGAGAAGATAACTCCCTCCATTGAGATGCAGAGGTGAGGGCGTCTACAAGTGTGAAACATTGCATATTTTATGAGATTTTCGTTGCTGCTGTATTGATTAGTTTTGTTTATTTTTTCCCCTTTCCCCTCTTTTTTTTAATGCTTTGTTATAAGGGATGACTTTGAGAAGAGCAGGGAAAAGAACATGATCTCAGTGCTTGTGTCTTTATACTTTAGGGTACCTGCTTCTGGGGTACCATTCTGGGTTCCCTTCTTAATCCTCACTTTGGACTTCCTAGAACTTTAGTAAATGAGTAAAGATGCAGCTAGGTGGCACAGTCAATAGAGCTCTGGGCCCGGAGTCAAAAGGACCTCTTCCTGAGTTCAAATCTGGCCTCATAAAACTTTAGACTACATAACCCTGGGCAAGCTGCTTAACCCTGTTTGCCTCTGCTTTCTTATTTGTGAAATGAACTGGAGAAGGAAATAACAAACCACTCTAGTATCTTTGCCCAGAAACCCCCAAATGGGGTCTGAAATAGTTGGACATGATTGAACAAACCACCACTTTTATTTTTTATATCCCTCTTTGACCTTAAAACTCAATCATGGTTTCATCCCAAAGGGCTATTGAACAAAATTATTTTAATCATTTATTTATTTGTAACATTCTTTACTTTTTAAATTTTGAGTTACAGGTTGTCTCCCTCCATACCTCACTCATCCATTGAGGAGGTAAACAATATGCTATCAATTAAACATGTGAAATCATCCAAAATATACTTTTGCATTAGCCATATGGAAAAAGGAAGGAAGGATGGGAAGGGAAGGTAATGGAAGGAAAAGGAAGTGAAGGGGATGGGAAGGGAAGGGAAGGAGGAAAGAAGGAAAGGAAGTGAGAGAGAGACAGAGAGACAGAGAGAGAGGGAGAGAATTTTACTGCAGTTTGCACTCAAAGTTCATCAGTGCTTTCTCTGGAAGTGGATAGCATTTTTCATTACGAGTCCTTTGGCATTGTCTTGAATCCCAGTATGGATCAGTCTTTCACAGTTGACCATCATTACAAAGTTGCTATTACTGTTCATGACGATCTTTTCGTTCTTCTCACTGTGTTCTGGACCTGTGCCCATTGTTATAGATCTCTCCTGTGAACCTCCTAAGTTGTTTTAGTTTGGAAAATTATCTCCCTCTGACCTTTTGCTAGCTTTGCCACTCTAAAATTTTTTTTGAGGTGTTATTTTAAAGTTGTTTGAAGGGGAATGTTGAGAGAGTTCAGCAGGATCCCAGCCTGTAGTCTGCCATTTCTGAACATAATAAAGATGACATTTTAATTGGAGTTTGAAGGAGGTCAGGAAATCCAAGAAGTGGAGCCATGCATGTGGGACAGACAACAAAAATGCCCAGAGTTGGGAAATGGAGTATCCAGTTCAAGGAACAGTGAGGATACCAATGTTATTGAATTAAAGAGTAGAAGGTGGGGAGTGCAAATAAGGTGTAAGAAGACTGGAAAGGTTGGTGGAAGGGGGTTGGATGGGTTATGAAGGGCTTTGAATACTAAATGGAAGATTTTTTAGTTTATCTGGAGATGAGAGGTAATGGAACTGTTTGAGTAGGGTAATGACATGTTTGAAACTGTGATTTAGGAAATCACTTTTACACACATATATGGCCAAAATTCAGAACTACCTTAATAATCACTCCTTTGAGTAATAATTTGGCTTGGTTGTTGTCCATCTTTGAAAAGGACCAAAATGGTATCACCATGGTAAAGTGAAGTTTCAGTTGTGTCCGACTGGCTTATCAGACCAATATGAGTTCGGAATGCTCTACCGCAGGTTGGGCACAGATAGTCCATGAATATGTGGGGTGGATATCCCAAATTGCACATCCTGCCTTTACTTTGTGCTGTCTCAATTCTGCTTTGCTCAAAGAGCACAGCACCTTTTCTGATGTGGGCACATCATGTTGAGCAGTCCTGTGCCAGTGTCTCCCATGTTGCACAGTCAAATCCAAAGTTCTTGAGAGACACCTTGAGAATATCCTTGTATCGCTTCTTCTGGCCACCATGTGATCACCTGCCCCATGTGAGTTCTCCATAAAATAGTCTTTCTGGCAAGTGTACGTTTTGCATTTCAACAATGTGGCCAGCCCATCACAGTTGTGCTCTCTGAAGCTTAGTTTGAATACTTGGCAGTTCAGCTCGAGCATGGACTTCAGCGTCTGGTACCTTATCCTTCCAGGGGATCCTCAGAATCTTCATAAGACAGTTCAAATGGCAGTGCTTCAGTTTCCTAGCATGGCACTGGTAGACTGTCCATGTTTCACAGGTATACAACAATGAGGTCAGCATAATGGCTCAGTAGACCTTCAGTTTGGTGGTCAGTCTAATACCTCTTCTCTCCCAAACTTTCTTTGGAGCCTCCCAAACACTGAGCTAGTTCTGGCAATGTATGCATCAACCTCATTTTCAATGTGTACATCCCTGGAAAGTACACTACCAAGGTAAGTGCACTTATCCACAGCATTCAAAACTTCTCCATTTATTGTAACCTATGGTTCCACATATGGATGGTGTGGTGGTGGCTGATGGAGCACCTGTGTTTTCTTAGTGTTAATTATTAGGCCAAAATTAGCACAGGCAGCAGAGAATTGATCCATACTTTGTTGTATCTCAGTTTCAGAGGCTGCACTGAGTGCACAATCATCTGCAAACAGAAAATCATGCACCAACACTCTCTCCACTTTGGTCATGGCTTGTAGTCTTTTCAAATTGAAGAACTTGCCTTCAGAATGGTAGTTGACCTTGATGCCGTGTTCATCCTCATTGAAAGCATTTGACAACATACCTGAAAACATCATGCTAAAAAGCATGGGAGCAAGCACACAGTCCTGTTTCATTCCATTGGTGACTGAGAAGGCACAAGAGCATTGTTCATTATCCGGAACCTGGGCAAACATGCTATCATGAAATTGACGTACTATATTGATGAACTTCTCCAGGCAACCAAATTTTGACACAATTTTCCATAAACCCTCAAGACTAACAGTGTCAAAGGCCTTGGTCAGACCTACAATGCTGTCTACAGATCTCTGTTCTGCTCCTGGCATTTCTCCTGGAGTTGTCAGGCAGCAAAACACCATGTTGACTGTTCCTCAGCCCTTTCTAAAAACACACTGGCTCTCAGGTATATGACCATCTTCCAGGTGAAGGATCAAGGAGGACTCTAACAAGAATTTTGCCAGCAGTGACTAAGAGAGAGATGCCCCTGTGATTGTTGCAGGACGGTCTATTCCCTTTGCCTTTATAGAGATGGACAATGGAGGCATCCTTGAACTCCTGGGGGATAACCTCCTCTTGCCATGTAACCTGGAAAATTTCAGTCAGTTTTTGTATGAGCAATGGTCTCCCTACCTTGTAAATCTCAGCTGGAATAGAATCAGCACCAAGTGCTTTGCCACATGAAAGGAGCCTAATGGCCCTCAAAACCTCTTCTTCAGTTGGAAGTTCACCTTAGGAGGGATTGACTTCAACCTGAGGTAAAAGGTCAATGGCCTCAGCATTGATTGATGATGGTCTGTTGAGAACACTATGGAAGTGTTCAGTCCATTTCTCTAGGATCGTGTCCTTATCACTAATCAATGTGGCTCCATCAGCACTGAGTAGTTGTGATGCACCATAGATTTTTGGCCCATAAATAGCTTTCAAGGATCATAAAAGCACTTTGGATTGTTACTATCCTCATAAAACTGAATTTCATCTGCCTTCTGACTGAGCCAGGAATCCTGCATCTCCCTAAGCTTTTCTTATACTTTGCTTTTGATGGAATTAAATGCTGCCTTCTTAGAGGTGGATGACCTATCCTGCTGGTAAATCCTGTGGAGTTCTTGTTTTTCATTTAGCAGCTTCTGAATTTCCCCATCACTTTCATCAAACCAGTCTTGGTGTTTGTGAGTGTTCTGACCCCAGATGAGCAAATGCAGTGTTGTACACCAAATCTCTGAAAGTTACCCACTCCTTTTCTGCTCCACTGTTGCCAATTGTGTGTTGGCTCAACTTTCTTTCCAAATTAGCAACAAACTGTTCATGCTCAGAGATGAGCTCTAATTTGTTAACATTAATTCTTCTGGTAGTCATTTTGTCTTGGGAGCAGCACTTTTGATGAATGTGAATATTTAGCTTGGAAAGGATAAATCTGTGATCAGTCCAACACTCTGTACCACACATTGCCTTTGTCACTCTCACATCTTGTCTATCTCTTCTCCTTACAATCACATAGTCTGTTAGATGCAAATGTTTGCTGAGAGGGTGCATCCATGAAGTTTTGTTGCATTTAGGTAAATGGAAGACAGTGTTGGTGATGAGAAGGTCATGTCACAAGTCTTCAGCAATAAATGACCATTACTGTTGCTGTTTCCAACTCCATTCCTCCCTAGGACTCCCTGCCAAGTCTGGTAGTCTGAGCCTACTCTAGCATTAGTCTCCCAGAATTATAAGCTTGTCCTTTTTTGGCATATTGATGATAAGGGTCTCTAGGTCTTTATAAAATTTTTCTTTGACTTCATCAGGGTTTGTCATGGTGGGAGCATAGGCACTGATGATGGTGGCATGGTGTTTTCCTGCGAGTGGTAACCACATTGCCATGAGCCTGTCATTCATTCCTTTTGGCAGGCATACCAGTTTGCTGATTAGATTATTTTTGATTGCAAAACCCACAGCAGCTTCATGGTGCTCCCCTTCACTGCACCCACTCCAGAAAAAGGTATCCAGCTCCACCTTCAGTAAGCTGGCCTTCATTTGACAATCTTGTTTCACTCAGGGCTGCTATTTGGATGCGATACCTGTTGAGTTCTCTTGCAACAAGAGCAGGTTTTTCAGGTCTACTGGATTTTCTGTTGTCTATTAGTGTGCACACATTCCATGTACCGATGGTGAGTGGAATCATCTTTGCAAATGTTTTCATACATTTTGTGCATTTTTTGGTGTTTTGACCACGTAGTGGGATTCTCCGCCTGCCACAGTAATCAGGTGAGGGTTGGGTAAGCAGACAATGTGTAGGGTACCTTTTCTATCCCCCTTCCTGATACCAGGAGATGAGCAGTGCGATCCTTAAAAGGCTGCTCAGACACCCAGGGGGCTGCTGAATCCCACTGCTGCTTCCAATGAGAAATGACCCTATGGCCTGAGTTGCCTATGTGCAGGGTTGTGACTACAGCTCCCAGTGCTCCCTGCTGCTTCATCATTTGCCTGCCACCACAGGACTTTGAGGCATAATAGTGAAATGGTATGGGTGATGTCTTTTGATTTGTGTGTAAATTGAATTTAAGTGAGGCAGAGTTGCATGAAGTCATCAACCTCATTCTCTCCTCCAGAGTCATCATAGTCCAGTGGCAGGACAGAGTCAAGATGGCTGGCAATGGCTCAGGATGAAGTGGATGACCTTGGTGTCTTTGGTGCCTTCATGGCCATTGGAACAATGGCCGCCCATTCCATCAGAGGAAGTCTTCACATGCTTGAGGTAGACACTGCCCATAACTCACCAATGGGTTTGAGAACCCTTGGTTACCTTCAACCTGGTTTTAACACACATATATGACCAAAACTCAGAATTACCTTAATAATCATCCCTTTGAGTAATAATTTGGCTATCAGTACCCTGGAACATGAACCTGTGTTGTAGAGAGAGTGCTCCTTCCACTACCCCAGGATGTATTCCAACATGAGGGATAAGGAATAAACTAGATCACACAGGCCATATTATATTTTCCTAGTTTGTGGTTATCCCAGAAACCCAGCTGGTTATGTGACTTTGGAGAGATAAGCTTTGCTCACACACATAGGGCTCATTCACTGGGTAACTGGCAATTGTCTGTGTAGTTTAGACTCCTGAAACATGGACTCAGGGTTGTAGCTTGCTTTGATTTCTTTTATAAAACTATCATATAAATGATTGTGTTATGTTTTCTGGGAGTGCTTTGCTGTGCCCTATAGAGGTATGATTTCTCCTTCTAGCCATTTACTCTGTATGAGGTTAAAGTCACTTTAATCATTTTGAGACTGAGTTTTCACATCTTTAAAGTTATATTGGATTAGATAATCTTCAAGGTCCCATAATTCCTATCTTGAAGTGCCTACTAATGCTGGGCATCTATCCAAGTCATTTCAACAAGATTCAGGATCGTCTTATTATGTTCATTGTATTGATTAAGATACAATACTCTGCCTCATCCTGCACCTTCTTTCAGTGCCTAGGACCATCTCAGCCAGGAATATCCGACTACTCTTGTAGCCTTCTCAACCTAGAATCTCTGTAAGATCCACTCCCATTTCCAATAGGTGAGTTCTTTCTGAGATCTGCATTTTGAGGGGCAGCCCAAATCAGCTTTAATTCTGCTCCCAGTCCTGTTTCTGGTTTCTGGACTTCAAAGCACCACAATATCACCAAATACCTTCATTTCTTCACTTCCACTCTCTCCTCCATCTTCTCAGCTCCCTCTTGTTGGTTGCCTTTCCCATTAGAGTATAAGTTCTTTGAGGTCAGAGATTGTCTTTCTTTTTGCTTGTATTTATATCCTTAGTGATTAGAATATTAATAAACACTTAATAATCTTTCCTTTTTTCTTCCTCCATCCCTCCTTGCTTCCTATTTTCCCTTCTTTCATTCCCTCCCTCCTTCCCTCACCTCCTTTTTTCTTTTTTCCTTCTTTCATTCCTTTCTTTTCTCTTCCCTTTCCTTCTTTCCTTCCTTTTTCTTCTCTCCTTATTTCCTTTCTTCTCTGTCTCCCTTCCTTCCTCCTATCTTTCCTTCCTTCCTCCTTTTCTCTATTAGTCCCTCTTTTCTTCTCTCCTTCCTTTCCTAACTGTCTACTGCAGTCCGATAGGACTCATTATTACCTGAACCAAGGCCTCACTATCATGGGGTAGGAGGGGGAGGTAATGAGGGGAGAAAGGAGGAAGGAAGTGAATAAACACAAGCCTATATATTAAAGTAAGGTAAGTTTGGAGGATGTTCACAACTGCTATAAAGGCAAAGACTCAGGAAGGCAAATTTTTCATTGATGATTCTAATTCTGTATCTCCTGTTTCTGTGCAGACCTCTGGGTTGGAAGTCTTGTTCTTCTCCTGGCTTCCCACTTCCTTCTCAGCCAAATGGGCTTAGTGTCCCCCAGAAACTCTGGTTCTTGACCCAGCCTGGCCTTTGGTTTATACTTGAGTCCCACTTTGGACACTGCTTTCTTTTCCAGAAGAAAGTTTTCTGCATACCCAGTAATTTTCTCAATTATGAGCATATACTGGCCTACTGAAGGGAATCTAACAATTACTCCACAGGACAAATAACCCATAATGAAACAAGATAGGGAAGAAGGGAAGACAATATCTTTAAGTGAAATTAGATTTTGGAGGACCAGCTATCCTATGCTTCTCTCTGACAAATTTCTACTCAAGTTTTTAAAAGAGGGAATTAATCAATGTGTGTTAATTGTGCCCACCATAGAACATGCAAAAAAAGTATAAAATAGGGTACCTTCCCTCAAAAAGCTTCAGTCTTGCCAAGGAGAGAAAGAAAATATTCATTTATTAAGTACCTACTATGTGTTAAGTATTGTGTTAAGAGATTTACAAATTTCATTTTATCTTCACAACACTTTGAGGGAGGTATTATCATTATTCTCATTTTACAGCTGAGAAAACTGAGACAAAGTGAGGTTACTTGACTTGCCCAGGGTTACACAGATAGTGTCTGAGGCCAGATTGGAACTCAGGTCTTCCTGATTCTGGGCTCAATATTCTATCCACTGTGCTACCCAGGTTGCCTCCATTGCCAAAGAGAGAAGAGGATCAAGAAGACAGAAATCCACAATGGTGAATAATATAAGACAGCATGTAATTAAGTGCTAGATGGTAAAATTGTCATAATTTCCAAAAAAATGAATGACTTGATTTCATTGGCTAATCTCACTATTCTAAGAATGACCAAGCTAGATAGCCCATATTCAATTCAATAAACATTTATTAAACACCTACTATATAGTAAGTCCTGTGCTAAGTGCTGGGGATACGGAAAAGAAACAAAAGATAGTCCTTGACCTCAAGAATCTTACAGTCTAATAGGGGAGACAACATGTGAATCAATCTATACAAACTGAAATATATACAAGCTAAGTAGAACATAATGAACAGAGGGAAAGCACTGGAATTAAGAGGAATTAATTCTATATGCTTCTGGTAAAAGGGTATTTTAGTTAAACTTAAAGGAAACCAGATAGGTAAGTAGTGGGAGTGGAGGAAGGAGAGCACTATAGGCACAAGAGGCAGTCAGAGAAAATCCCTAGGGCTGAGATATGGGGTGTCTTGTTCACAGAAGAGCCAAGAGGCCATTGTCATTAGAAGAGTACATGTTAGGGACTATGATGTAAGAAGAGTGGAAAGGTAAGAGGGAGGTAGGCTATGAAGGGTTTTGAACATCAAAGAGAGCATTTTGTATTTGCTCCTTGAGGCAATAGGGAGCCACTAGTTTACTGAATGGGGAGAGGAGAGCAGGTATGTGTGTGTGTGACATGATTAGGTCTACATTTTAGGAAAATCACTTTAGTGGCTCATATAACAGGCAATGATGAAAACTGATGGATTGAGCTACTTAGGCTATGGAGATGCTAAAATCAAGGAAGAATTAAAAAGAAGCTACCATATCATGAATTGTGAATTTCTAGCCATTCTGAGAAACAATTTGAAATTATGCGAGAAAAGTTATTAAACAGTGGGTACTGTTTGACCCCATATCACCTCTCCTGGGAAGTTAAAGATAGAAACAGAGATCTTATATATAACAAGATATTGAAAGTAACACTTTTGGTGGTAGCAAAAAACTGGATATAAAGCATGTACTAAAAAGAAACCTGGTTGAGCAAATTTTGGTATATTTATTTATAAAATGGGATTTTTATTGCACATTAAGAAGGGACGAACATGTGGAATTCAGAGAAGCATCAGAGAGCATGGAAGTGAGGAAGAAAAAAGAAGGGACCTAGGGAACAGTATTCACAATGACTATAATAATATAAATGCAAGTGTAATATCCTGCCCGACTGAGGACTTAACAAAGACCAGAAGTGGCGAAAGAGATATTATGATGTAAAGGGACTGGCTTCAGGCACTTGACACTTACTAGCTGTGTGACCCTGGGCAAGTCATTTCACCCCAATTGCCTCACCAAAAAAAAAGAAAGATGTAAAGGGAAAGCCTTTTCAGAGGTAGAAGAAGCATCCCACACCTATAAGAGGTCTGAGGCTAGAATTAGAATTCAATCTGGAATCTTCAGTTCGAAGAGAAAAAGAACTTGCCAGTAGAGCACGGACTAAATCTCTACCTCTGACTATATCTACTTTTCTACTGAAGAGCCAACAAGAATCCGAGAACTTTGAATGTTTAAATTGGACTGATCACTGTAAGCAAAGATAGGGGGCTGTCGCCAGGAAACTTGCTCCAAACCAGGAAGAATTGTCTAACAGGAATGATTAGAACAGCCCTTGCCTAGAGGTGACAATCCACAGATTTGAGGTTCTAGGTGTGTCAAAGAAGAGAGACTTCTCCCAATCTTAAACTAAAAGGGCACAGGATCTTAAACAGCCACGTCAGTGGCTGAAAGTGATAAAAGACTGCAGCTGTCAATCAAAGACTGAGCCCAGGTGGTTAAATATATTGAAATGTCTAGCAGAGACACTGTACTCTGAGAGGAGCTTAACTGCTGAGTGATTTGCCCAGCCTAACCTGGGAAGCCCAGTGGCTGAGTGATCTACCCTGCTCAGACTGGCAGCAATTCAATAGCTGGTTTACCAGCTTGACAGCTCAGCTGGAACACCCCAGTGGTAGAGCGAAAAGGTCCAACCCTGTTCATTAGCAGTGAGGGACCTATTTGGCGCAGTCTGGCAGTAAGCTAGCAGCCAAGTGACCTCCCTTCTCATCCCATAAGCAGCCAAATTTGGTGAGGTTCCAGCACAACGGCTAAGTGACCTGCTTGATGAATCCCAGAAGCAGACTGACTTGTCTAGGTGAGACATCAGTGAATCAGCACAGCTGATCAGCAAAGCTTCTCATCCATCACTGATGCCATACCTCACAGAAACCTTTGAAGACTATTTGGACCCTCTGGAGAAAGAAAGGCCTTGAAGTTCCATAGTTGTGAGCTATCTTGGTCACATGTATTTGCTGTATTTATGCCTCACTACCATGGCACTGTAAGTTCATGTCCACTCTCTCCCTTTCACAGACTGTGTATTTGTAGTAGAGTGCACCTCTAGGAGAGGGGGAGTGCTTTACAACTGTTTTTGCTGCCATTCCTTTTCAGTAAAGGTCTTTTTCTAAAGAACTGAATCTGCTGACTGATTGTCAATGGACCACATATTGGTGGGGGCTTGTGAGATAGAGTTAGGAGGATAGCCACTCACAAGGTGGCCCCTAGAACTCTGAGAGTAGCAATAGCGTCTCCTCTGGGAATTTAACCTGCCACTGTGAGCTAGAGGCAGGAACTCAGAGGAAATGTAAAAAAGCAACATTAAAAGGAAGGTGAGTTCACATTAATCATTATAGGGGATGAAACACAGTTGTTAATTCAATTTGGTTCTTTAATTGGTCTGTCTTGATTTACTGTCTTTGTTGCCAAAAGACTGAATTGCTTTCATATCCGTAGTCTCATTTGTCCTCCTGATACATAGGAAAATACCTATGTATTGAAAAAGTATCATACCTGATGGCAGAATCTGTAAAGTCAAATTTCTTCATGCTACTTAATACTACATGTATTATCCTGAGTGAGTCAATCAAATTCCTGGGTCTCAGTTTCCCCATCTGGAAAATACAGATGTTGAACTTAGGACTTGTGGTATCTTTGTGCAGCCTTTGACAAATAACTTTCTTAGGAGAGACAGTGAGGTATAGCGGAAAGGGCAATGGACCTAGAGTCAGGAATACCTAGGTTCAAGTCAGCTATGTGATTCTAAACAAGTCACTTTACTTCTCTGTTTCTCATTTTCCCCATCAGTAAAATGAGAGGATTGAATTTGATGACTTCTGAGGTTCTTTGATACTCTGAATCCAATGAGCCAATGATCATTTAACTTATAGGGAACTGAGAGAAAAATAAGTGAGTCAATCATTCAGCCAGCAGCTATTTGAGTTTAAGTAAGCAACTATTTGAGATGTAAACAGCTGTTTACATCTGAGAGGTTTCAGTACTAACTGCACTTGGGCATTTGGAGGCATTATGTTCTTTGAAATGTAGCAGTACTGCTAGAGATGCAAAAGAATAAAGTGTTAGCTCTACTCTCAAAGAGTTTATATTGCAGTTGAGGAAGAGGGAAGAAGACTTTTAGTATTTGATAATCATGATGTTCTTGTGAACAAAATGGAGATATGAGAAATAGAGTAGTTAAGTGAAATTGGAAATGGTTAAATGCATAGGTTCCCAAAATGAGTGATACCACCCCCTGGAGGTTCTGGAATGATTGGGGGGGGCAGTTGTAGCCTTGGGTACAACTGGGAGGTATTGAATAAAAATAAAAATAAGGGAATGGTAGATGCATAAGGAAAGAAGAGAAGAAAATTTTGAAAAATCATTTATACATGTTTCATCTATTGTGTAACAGAGTTGAAGTCAGAGCAATTACATTATTTTCCAAATAAACACACAAAATGCAAGTTATAACCAATCACTGCTCAAGTCTGCAGACAGGTCTTAACAAGCAAGTGTTGGCAGGTGAGCATGTCGTGCATTATTGGGAAGTCAGGCACTGACAGAAATATATGCATGTAATGACTTGTTTACAATATGGCACTTATATGATACATGAAGCAATACTATGCCATCCAAATTTCAATGCAAGAACCACCCCCCCAATTTACAATAAATTATAAAATTTAAGATGGATCATTATATACATATGTATATATAATATTTCTGGAAAGATTTTTTTAAAAAAAATTAAAAAGTTAAAGAAAATAGATTTCTGGGGGGGGGGGTGCTGAATATTTTTTTTAAAAGGGAGTGGTTGGGGATGAGCCAAGATGGTGGAGTAGAAAGATACACATATACTAGCTCCTAACCCACAGCCCATAAATTACCTGTAAAGAAGAACTCCCAACAAATTCTGGAGCAGCAGAAGCCACAGAACAATGGAGTGGAGGAGATTTCTGTTCCAGAGGGACCTGAAAAACTGACACAAGGGGTCCGTCGCACACTGACCCCAGAGCAGGGCTCAGCCCTGCCTTGGCAGCATGGCACCAAGGGGAGCACATCCAAGCAGGCTTCAGGGACAGAATTCCCAGTGGCGGCGCAGGTCCCTCCACCCACAGGCGCCAAAGGTCAGTGAGAGAGTCTTTTTGGCTGGCAAGAGGGGAGTGGGGTGTCCCCATGACTCAGGCCCCCACAGGAGACAGCGGTGGAGGTAGCAGTGGACAAAGGCTCCCTAGGCAGGCAGGAGGTAGGATCCATTGGTGAAGGTGTGCACATAAACCCCCTGAGGGAACTGAGCCCCCTGTGGTGGCCCTGCCCCCACCCAAGCACCTGAACTTAATCTCACACTGAATAGCAGCCCCACCCTGGCCGAAAGCCCTGAGGCTAGGAAGCAGCATTTTACTCTCAGACCCTAAGCGCTGGCTGGGTGGAACTGGAGGCCAGGTGTGTGTGGAGAGGAAGCTTAGAAGTCAAGTCACTGGCAGGGAAAATGCCCAGAAAAGGGGGAAAAAAATAAGACCATAGAAGGCTACTTTCTTGGTGAACAGATATCTCCTCCGATCCTTTCAGATGAGGAAGAACAATGCTTACCATCAGGGAAAGACATAAAAGACAAGGCTTCTGTATCCCAAACATACAAAATAAATATTTAATAGGCTCAGGCCATGGAAGAGCTCAAAAAGGATTTTGAAAATCAAGTTAGAGAGGTGGAGGAAAACCTGGGAAGAGAAATGAGAGAGATGCAAGAAAAGCATGAAAAGAGGGTCAACACTTTGCTAAAGGAGACCTAAAAAAATGCTGAAGAAAATAACACCTTGAAAAATAGGCTAACTCAATTGGCAAAAGAGGTTCAAAAAGCCAATGAGGAGAAGAATGCTTTCAAAAGCAGAATTAGCCAAATGGAAAAGGAGGTTCAAAAGCTCACTGAAGAAAATAGTTCTTTCAAAATTAGAATGGAACAGATGGAGGCTAATGACTTTATGAGAAACCAAGGAACCACAAAACAAAACCAAAAGAATGAAAAAATGGAAGATAATGTGAAATATCTCATTGGAAAAACAACTGACCTGGAAAATAGATCCAGGAGAGACAATTTAAAAATCATGGGACTACCTGAAAGCCATGATCAGAAAAAGAGCCTAGACATCATCTTTCATGAAATTATCAAGGAAAACTGCCCTGAGATTCTAGAACCAGAGGGCAAAATAAGTATTCAAGGAATCCACCGATCACCACCTGAAAGAGATCCAAAAAGAGAAACTCCTAGGAACATTGTGGCCAAATTCCAGAGTTCCCTGGTCAAGGAAAAAATATTGCAAGCAGCTAGAAAGAAACAATTCGAGTATTGTGGAAATACAATCAGGATAACACAAGATCTAGCAGCTTCTACATTAAGGGACTGAAGGGCATGGAATATGATATTCCAGAAGTCAAAGGAACTAGGACTAAAACAAAGAATCACCTACCCAACAAAACTGAGTATAATACTTCAGGGGAAAAAATGGTCTTTCAATGAAATCAAGGACTTTCAAGCATTCTTGATGAAAAGACCAGAGCTGAAAAGAAAATTTGACTTTCAAACACAAGAATGAAGAGAAGCATGAAAAGGTAAACAGCAAAGAGAAGTCATAAGGGACTTACTAAAGTTGAACTGTTTACATTCCTACATGGAAAGACAATATTTGTAACTCTTGAAACTTTTCAGTATCTGGGTAATGGGTGAGATTACACACACACACACACACACACACACACACACACACACACACAGACAGAGAGCACAGAGTGAATTGAATAGGATGGGATCATATCTTTAAAAAATAAAATTAAGAGAGAGAAGTATATTGGGAGGAGAAAGGGAGAAATGGAATAGGGCAAATTACCTCTCATAAAAGAGGCAAGCAAAAGACTTTTTAGTGGAGGGAAAAAGAGGGGTGGTGAGAGAAAAACATGAAGTTTACTCTCATCACATTCCACTAAAGGAAGGAATAAAATGCACACTCATTTTGGTATGAAAACTTATCTTACAATACAGGAAAGTGGGGGAGAAGGGGATAAGCAGGGTGGGGGGGATGATGGAAGGTAGGGCAATGGGAGGAGGGAGCAATTAGAAGTCAACACTCTTGGGGAGAGACAGGATCAAAAGAGAGAATAGAAGCAATGGGGGACAGGATAAGATGGAGGGAAATATAGTTAGTCTTACACAACACGACTATTATGGAAGTCATTTGCAAAACAACACAGATATGGCCTATATTGAATTGCTTGCCTTCCCAAAGGGAATGGGTGGGGAGGGAGGGATGAAGAGAAGTTGGAACTCAAAGTTTTAGGAACAACTGTTGAGTACTGTTCTTGGTACTAGGAAATAAGAAATGCAGGTAAAGGGGTATTGAAAGTTATCTGGCCCTACAGGACAAAAGAGAATATGGGGATAAGGGAAGGGAGGGATGCTAGAAGAGAGGGAAGATTGGTGATAGGGGCAATCAGAATGCTCAGTGTTTTGGGGTGGTGGGAGGGGACAAATGGGGAGAAAATTTGGAACCCAAAATTTTGTGAAAATGAATGTTAAAAGTTAAATAAATTAATTAATTTAAAAAATGGAAAAAAAGAAGAACATTAAAAGGGAATGGTTGATGAAATAAGTTTGGGAACCTTTGGTTAAATGGATGCCTAAAGGAATCTAATCAAGATGATGATGGCACTGGAAATCCCTCCCCATGTGAGTAGTTTAAAAGCAATGGGATCTATAACATGAAGAATAGAAGACCAAAGGCAGAAATGACAGCAAACTTTAAGTACTTAAAGGACTGACACGTGGAAAAAGAATTAGACTTGTTTTCAAGGTTTTTTTTCAGCCTCAGGGGACAGAACTAGGAGTAATAAGATGAAGTTGCAGAGATGCAAAATTTGCATCAAAGGAAGAAAAAAACTCCCTAAAAATCCAGCTGAGGCATCAAAAGAGGAGTAGAAACCGTGGAGGTTCCTGCCTACAACTTTCACTTCCAATTTGAGCACCCTGAGGTGCGTCTGAGAATAACCCCAGGAAAAGAAGTTTGAGTTAGTTCTTCTTCTGATACTTCTCTGCTCATTGCAAGTTCTAGCATAGGGCAAGCCATCTAGTCTTAAAGCTCTCCAGGTGATAGGCACTTCAGTACTAGCAAATATTGATGTTGCCATTGCTGTTGATGTCTGGAGCACTGTGAGTCCTGGTAAGTTTCATTCAACTCAGTTTGGGCTCAAGTCAGTTCAGTCCTTTGACTCTGCCCCTTACCCACTAGCTGCTTCTTTTAATAGTATTTTTTCAATTATATGTAAAGACAATTTTTAGCATTTATTTTTATAAGATTTTGAGTCCCATATTTTTCTCCATCTCTCCCTCCTCTCCTGTCCTAAAATGATAAGCAATTTGATGTAGGTTATTTATGTGCAATCATGTAAAACATATTTTCACATTAGTCATAGTTGTGAAAGAAGAAACAGACTGAATGAGAGAAAAATACAAAAAATAAAGTGAAAATCTGTATTTAGAGTGGATAGCATTTTCCATCATGAGTCCTTTGTAATTGTCTTGAATCACTGTATTGCTGAAAAGAGCTAAATCATTCATAGTTGATGATCACACAATATCGCTGTTACTGTGTACAGTGTTTTCCTGGTTCTACTCCTTTCATTTTGCATCAGTTCTTACATGTCTTTTCAGGTTTTTCTGAAATCCACCTGCTCATCATTTCTTCATACATTCATATACCACAACTTGTTCAGTCATTCCCCAATTGACGGGCATCCCCTCAATTTCCAATTTTTTTGGAGCTGCTACAAATATTTTTGTATACATAGGTGCTTATCCCCTTCTTGTATCATCTCTTTTGGATACAGGTCTAGTATAGCAGTTTTGATCCCAGGCAGAGACTACATTCACAGCAGAGGCTCCATACTATGGAAGTGGTATCTCTAAGAGGTAGGAAATGAACTGAGCCTTGAAGAAAGAGAAGGAATTCAAAAGGTAAAGATAAATCTACCAATGACACAATAAAATATTTATTAAGCACTCACTATGCTAAGTGCTAGGCATAGGAGTACAAAGAATGAAATAACCCTTACCCACAAGGAACTTACATTGTAATGGCTTGAGGAGTCAGTGGATTCCAGACATGGGGGACCACCTACACAAATCCACAAAAGTTAAGAAAAAAAAAAAGGCAGAGGATGGGGAGTTATGGAACAAAAAACAAGATAAGTTAAAAAAAATCTCACACTCAGTTTGACTGTAATGTAAAGTATATGAAGTAGAATAGGTGAAATAAAGTTAGAAATGTGGGTTAGGGTTAGGTTGTGAAAGGACTATTCAGCCACTCAGTCAATCAACAAACATTTATCAAGCACTTATCATGTGCCAAGACTGTTTAAAGCACTGGTAATACAAAGAAAGGTAAAACAAACAGAAAAACAAACAAAAACAAAACAAAAATAGTTCATGCTCTCAAGTAGCCCACATTCTTACTGAGAAGTAACTTGCAATTTATCTGATACATGCATACAAGTATACATATATATATATACACACACACATACACATATGTTCACACACATATATGCATGTATATATAGTATAATAATATACTATATTATATCACATCACAATATTATATTAGTATTGATATGTAATATATGATGAATATATTTTAAAAGAAGAAATCAAATTCAGCCAACAAGCACTTATTAAGTGCCTACTATGTGCCAGGTTCTGTGCTAAACACTGGGCATATGAAGAAAGACATACCAAAAATAAGTCCTTGCCCTCAAATATCTCACAATCTAAAGAGGAGACAACATGCAAACAATTAGGTTAAACCAGATATACACAGGATAAATTGGAAATAATCTCAGAGGGAAGGCATTGGCATTAAGAAGGATCAGGAAAGTCTTCTGCTAGAAGATGAGATTGTCTCTGAGACTTGCCAGAAGTCAGAAAAGAAGGATTCTAGGAGCCCCTGGAGTTTATGGAGATTAGACCAGGATGAATAGGATAATCTGGGGATGATGAAGATATTCTGAGTATGAATATTATGAACTGTACTGAATCTTTGTAGCTTACCACAGATGATAAGAGAGAGATGGTGACTCTCTCCCCCTCATTTTTTCTCTCTCCTGGGAAAAGTTGAAGGTCCATGTACATAGTTCATTCCATCTCATCCCCTGGTTGCTTTTGACTCTGCTAGGTTGTGTGTGTGTGTCTGTGTATGTGTGCATATGTGTGATTGTAATGGTAATTTAAATGGGAAGACCTTTCTCATTTATTAATAGACCCATGTGACCTGTCTGGGTCACATGGAAGTCTGAGTCACATGGAACCTGTGGTGGGAGGAGTTTGCTGAATGGGTAGAACAGGAAGAGGTGGAGGAGAGCTGAGAGGAAGTTAGAGAGAAGTCAGGACTGAAGGATGCAGATAAGCAGGCAGATAGCCAGCATAAGTGAGAGCTTGTTTGTGATTTTGTTTAAGGGAGTTGGTTTGTGGGAAGCCTAACAGAGGGAAGGCTTAGGGATGGTATTGCCCTCTGCATTGTTGTGTATAGATTTATTTGTTACTATGATGGATTTGGCTTTCTGGTATCTGAATAAATGTTTTGGTTCTGTCTTCTATGTGGACAGTCTGTTGTATTTTGTGATTCAGAATTGTGCTGGTATATTCATGGCTGCCATAGGTGCTGTTAATATTGCATTAGTGCTACAGTGGTGTGTACAAGTTGTTAACCTTTGATAAAAAAAAGAAAAGCTTTAAAAAAAATCAACCAGCCAATGATCTAAGAAGAATTGGGGACAACTTGAATGTGCAATAAAAAGTTCTGTTTGTAGTTTAATGACACAAGATGAACATACTGTTACTAACTGCAATTCTGCATGAATAGAGTAAAATTACCCTCATTTCTTTGTGTGATGCTACTGCTCTTGGGGAAGGCTTTTCTTCTGAGAGATCAAAAGTGTTGCTAGGGCTCTTATTATGTAAGTGAGAACACAAGCTATTAGTGAGCTGTAGAGGGTGTGTATTTTAAAGTTTGCCATCAAAGGTGTTCTCTTACTGGAGACAGTCTAACTACATTGGTCAAATGATCCTTCTCCAGGATTGTTGGACAACAAAAGACCCAGAATATTTGGTATATTGCTTGAAGATAAAGATATTGACATGAGAAAGAGGAGGAATTCCCTTTTAGTGACAGATACCTATTTATCCAAATATCTATCTGGTCTGGGAGGTGGAAGTTTCAGTGGCAAGGAGAGTGAATCTTTGAGACCTTCCATAAAAAGTACGAATTGATTTTCTGCTCCTTGTGGCCTAGCACCAAGAAAACATAGATGCTCCATTAACCAGCACCACACCATCCATACATGGAACCATTGGTTACAGCAAACAGAGAAGTTTTGAATGGTGTGGATAAGTCACTTTCTTTGGTAGGGTATCTTTCAGGGATGTACACATTGTTAATGAGGTTGACACACACATTGCCAGGATTAGCTTAGTGTTTGGTAGCCTCTGAAGGAAATTGTAAGAAAGAAGAGGTATTAGACTGACTACCAAAACCATTGTGCTGACCTCATTGTTATATGCCTGTCAGATCTGGACAGTACCAACACCATGTCATGAAATTGAATTGCTTCTGTTTGACTTATCGTAGGAAGATTCTGAAGATCACCTGGCAAGTTAGAATACCAAACACTGAGGTCCTTTCTTGAAATAAATTGCCAAGAATTCAAACTCTACTGCAAAGAGTGCAACTCCAGTGGGCCGGTGAAATTGTTTGAATGCCAAGCATACATTTGCCAAAAAGACTATTTCATGGAGAACTCACACAGAACAAGTGCTCACTTGGAAGTCAGAAGAAGTGATACAAGTGATACAAGAGGTGATGTAAGTGACACTCTCAAGGTCTCTTTTAAGAACTTTGGAATTGTTTGTGTGATATGCGAGACACTGGTTGGTACTGGATCACTCAGCATGACATACCCTCATCAGAGAAGGTGCTGTGCTCTGTAAGCAAATCTGAATTGAAGTAGCTCAAAAGAAATTTGAGATGCGCAAATTTAGAGAATCACCCTCAAATGTTCATGTGGACTCTTTGTGCCTAACCTGTGGTAGAACATTCTGAGCTTGTGCTGGTCTGATCAGCCATAGTTGGACACACTGGAACTTGACTCTAGCATGGTGATGTCATTCTGGTCCTCTTCAAGAAGAAGGGCAACAACCATAACCTTTGTAGAAGTACTCAATAGCATTGGACATATTTTCCTTTCCCTTTGATTAAAAAAAAGAACAAGTCACAAGCCATGTGCAGCGGAAAAGAAAAATCAATTTCTCTTTAGTTTGAGATAAGTGTATCCTTTGGATGGGTGGAGCTAGAAGGCAAGACAGGTTCAGCTGCCCAGCTGGAAGGTATCAACTGAACACACTGTAGCAATAATAGAGATGCTACTGCTTTTGGACTTTCCCTTTCAGTTCCTCAGACATTTAGAAAAGTAAAGTCAGAATCCAGAATTCAAGGGGCTAAAGAGAGAATGTGTCAAAGAGAAAAAGGATGAAATGAGCATAGATTATTCTTTCTAAAAATACGGCAGTGAAAAGGAGAGAGAGAAGATGACAGTTTAATAGAAATAACAAGGCCAAAGGCAGAATTTTGTTTTGTTTTGCTTCGCTTTTTTGGATGAAGAGAGCTGAGCTTGCTTTTAGTCAGCAAAGAAAGAACCAACAATTAGAAAGAAATTTCAGATTAAAGAGGAGGTGATGAAGTTTGCAATTTTCTAAATTCAGTGAGAGGGGAAGGGATCCTTAGCTTTAACAAAGAAAGGAATCCCTTCATTCTCTGAGGCAGGAGTAAAGTAGAAGAATATAGAGGAAGATTTACAGATGTTTTACACAGTGTGAGATCAATTGATGCCAATTCTACCTTCACAATAAACAAATGAGATCACGTGCAGAGAGAGGTGGGCAAGTATGGAGCTGGGGTCTTGGGAAGAGAGGAAGTTTGAATAGCCATTGCTATTAGGATTATATGATGGGGCATCCATTAAAGATGAATAAAAGAATTTTATCATAGGAGCTCTCAGAAGAAGCTAAAGATCATAAGTATGGTGTTCGGCCTAGAGGCTGATGGGCTACCCGAGTCTTACCTTTCACCTTCACAGGTCTTCGGTGGCCAACCAGATAAACGTATTGAGAGAAGAGACTTTCCAGAGTCAAACAAGGGTTAGGCTTTATTCAGGGTCTTGGTTACATGTGCAGGGTGAATTCTTCCTCAGGAGAGAGGAATCCTCCTCCTCCCAAGGGGCAAAGATCGTACAGCAAGAGAATGGGAGCAGGAGAGGGGAGGGACCCTCTGCCCTCTAAAGGCCCTTCAGCGCAAAGAGCGCCTTCAGGCTTTCCTGACCCTACTTAAGCTCTCCCGCCGCATAGTTTGCACGTGAATACCGGGCGTGCTCTCAGCCTTTAGCTAGTCAACAACACGTGTGCTCAGACCTTGGGCCAATCTCAAGGGTGGGATGCTCTCCCCAGCACATATCCCACAGAGAAGAGGCAGAGATGCACGAGATAGCCCGTGTCTCACGCCTCAATTCCCAGCTATTCCCTGGGGGGCCTCATGAGAACTCTGAGGTTTAGAAGTCCTCACCTTTACCTGTCCGAGACTGTCCACGTGAAACTGAGCTTACACCCCCAACAGTATGGAGAGGACCCAATCAGCACGATCTTATTTTCCTCTCTTCACCTTCAGCAGTTTAGGAATAGGACTATAGCTGGTTTTAGTGGCTCAGAGTTGAGAATTAACAGGGTGGGAAGAGTAGAAGGACAATGAGGGAATTTAAGGATGGAGGACAGTGACTTATCAATAAGTCTTAGCTATGACTATAGTTATAGTCTTAACTACAGGAGCTTAACTGTAAGAGCAAGATTTGTAAAGAGAAAAAAGTAAAGATTTGTAACTTTTGTAGGGGAAGACTTGTTGTTATTTAGTCTTTCAGTCAGTTCTGAATCTTCATGACCCCATAGACCATAGCAGGTCAGGCCCTTTTATCCTTCCCTATTTCTCAAAATCTGTACAAGTTCGTATTTGTTGTTTCTATGACACCATCTCATTTTCTGCCATCCTCTTTTCCTTCTGCCTTCAACCTTTCCCAGTATCAGGGTCTTTTCCATTAAGTCCCATCTTCCCAATATGTGGCCAAAAGTATTTAAGCTTCAGGAGGATTAAAAACAATTTTTTGAGGGGGGAGGTATTAAAGAATTGGTAGAAGAAGACTATTGATAGTGATGCCAAAAAAAAGGAAAAGAAAGAAAAGATCATCAGTGAAGCATCTATTAATTTAATTAATGAATTTAATTAATAATTAGGTTCCCAAAGTAGGTAAGGCTGCCCCTAGGGAGGTGCCAAAATGATACAGGGAAGCAGTAGTAGCCAACAGTGCAATTTAGGAGGCACTGAATAAAAATGAATGGGGCATAGAAGTGTAAGAAAAAAAGAAAAGATAAGAAAATTTTGAAAAGCCCTTTGTATATTTTTTCATCTGTTGTGTAACAGAGTTAAAGTCATAGTGATTACATTATTTTCCACATAAACACACAAAATACAAGTTACAACCCATCAGTGGTCAAGTCCTCAGATGGGTCTTAACAAACAAGTATTGGGAGGCAAATGTGTCTTGAATTGTCAGGAAGTCCAGCATGCTTTGGCAAGAATATGTGCGTGTAATGACTTGTTTACAAAGTGATACTATACAGTTACATGATGTAATATTGTGTTATCAAAATTTCAATGCAGGAATAAAAACTACAAATTTACAATACACTATTACATTTAAAAGGTATCATTTTAAAAAATTTACATTTTTCTAAAATGATGTAAATTTTTAAAAACCATTAAAGGGTTAAAGAAAATAGATTTCCAGGGAGGGGCACTGAGTAATATTTTTAAGGGGCAGTAGGCCAAATAAGTTTTGGAACCTATGATTTAAAGAAGGCACAAAAGAGAGAAGAGACAGACAAGAGACAGACAGATAAGAGACAGACAACAGTTTTGAAAGGTGTGTGGAATTTATTACATACTTTCAAAAAGGAAATAGGTTGGACATAGTGGAGATTCATGGTTCCAATTCTTTGTATATGAAATGTTCATGTTTATTGTCACTTGTTAGTAGACAATTTAGACAATTTAATTTAGAATTTAAAAAAGTAATTCTTTTTAAGCAAGGATAGGACAGAATTAATGCACTGGAAGAACTAGGAGAAGCAGAGAGACTAAAGATTTTGATGAGGACAAACAGTAGTTTTAAGATGGATGAGGCAGGCATTCTGAGATTCTGCAACTAATGCACCATTGGAGGCTTTGTGATACTGTCTGACTGCCCCAATATCACCCAGGGAATGATTGGCAGAAACAGAGTTAACACCCACTTCTAATTTCTAGCCCAGGGCTTATTCTGCCTTGCCAGGAAGCACAAGTGGAGAGGGCTAGTCTGATGGAGATCATTTCACATCATTCCCAGTGACATGCTTTTCATTCCAGCCAACTGTCTTACTTGCTGATCTTGGCACCTGACTTTGGCATAGGTTGAATCCCATGTCTAAAAACTCTCCTTCTCTCCCTCAGTTTCTTACAATCTCTAGCTCCTTTCAAGATTCAGCTCAAGTACCATCTCCTTCTTACAAGAGATTTTTTCTTGTTCACCCTACTGCTAATCCCTTTTTCCCACATTGTTTTAGATAAGGGGTTATTAATCTTCTTCATATCATGGACCCCTTTAGTATTACTGATGAAACCTATGGACTCCTCAAAAATGTTTTTGTGCTGTTTTAAATTCACAATTTTTAAAAATCCATAATTGGAGGATCTGCTAAATTTCAAAGATAAGTGAAAATAGAAATTTCATGTTTTCTCATCCAAGTTCACAGACCCCCTAAAATCTATCCATGGACTTTTGTGGAGTTTGTTGACACAATTTTGGGAACCCCTTTTAGGTGTATTTTGCATATACTGTCTATTTTATTTATCTGTGCACATGTTGCTTTCCCCAGTCTGATCTAAGCTCCCTGAAGTCAAGGACTTTATCTTCAATGAAACTGATTGAGTTAGGGCTGCAGTCTCCAGCCAGAATACAGAAGATCTCTCTGATTCTGAGGAAGTAATTAAAGCAGGATTCACCATGGAATCAGAAGGCCTGAAACTGTTTTTGTGACCACAAGAAAGTCACATCACACCTCTGTGCTTGATTTTCTTGGTCTATTCAAAAAGGGGAGAAATGACTATCTGGTCACCTACTTCACAGGGCTGTTGTGAGGATCAAATGAGATGATAGAACTTTAGAAAGCGTTAGATCTATTTACCACAATGCTTTCAATCCATACCTTGGCCTCACCCACTCACTGAGAAAACTAGTCCCCCTTTGGAAAAACCAAAGTGACTGGCTCTATAGGCAGTGAAAGATGTCTGTTCTTCCTAGCTGCTCTCTGATGTGTCCAAATCTTCTCTAACTGGGACACTTGGATAATCAGTAGCTTTGACCAGCACTAACCCTGGCCCTCAGCACTGCTTGGCTCAAAGAAGGTAAACACCAGCAATACCCAATTTTAGTTCTGGGTTGTTAATTTCAGCCCAACTATGAATATAAATGAGCTACTTTCCTTTCCATTTGCTCATTGCCATCCAAGAACCCTAGCTGAATGATAAATACTGGACGCTGGCTCATCAAGACAAATAATGACAAGCAAAAAGGGGACTGGTTTTTTTTTTTTGGCTTGAATTAAATATCTAAAAGGATGAAGGCGACTTCACTGGGGGAAAAATTGCTGATCATTCTTTTGCACTCAGAAAGCTTTGCTTTTGACCTTTGGCATCTCCTCTGGGCTTTGGCATCTTCAGCTTTAAAACAAAGTGGCTAGCTTTTAAAATCCTTCATAACTTGGCTCTCTCCTACATTTCCAGTCTTCTTCTGCCTTACATATAGTATGATCCACGTAGTGTACAATCCAGGGACACTGGCCTACTTGCTGTAGCTGTCACAAGACACTCCATCTTCCTGTTTCTGCATTTTCACTAGCTTCCCATCACCCCTATGCCTGCTAGAAGAATCCTCCTGACTTCCCTGGCCTCCTCCCTGCTGTAATTCTAACTTCTGCAAGATGCCTTGCCTGGTTCCCCTTTGATACTAGTGACTTCCTTCTGTGATTAGCTCCAACGTACCCTATATACATCTTGTTTGTACATTGTTGTTTGCATGTCATCTTCCCTGTTAAGATGTAAACTCCTTGACAGCAAGGATTGCTTTCTGTCTTTCTTTTTCCATTGCTTCACTTGATCAAACGGACCGGTACAATTCCTTCCAGTTCAAATATATGACTCTATGATCTATAATTCTTATTGTGGGGCAAAGATTTTTTCTTTTAATATATAGTCTATGCATATAAATTTAGAGTCATTGGGTTCTCCAAATAAAATGAAAAGCAACAGAGTCCAGAGCCTCATGAAAATTCTTCAGGAACTAGGTCGTTAGAACCATTGTCTGGCTTCAATTAGAAGAAACTCTACATTAGGCCAAAGATTTGTTATTAGAGGGGGGTAGGAGAGAGATTCTGAGTACAGCATTTTCTCTTCAGAGTTGGCAAGCTTAATGGTTCCCTAAACACTAGAGTTCAGCTGAACTGGCCAGCAGATTAAAAGTAGAGTCCATTGAAGTTGGGAGTGGGGGTGTTGTATGGGGAGAGTGAAATCACAAATTGATCCATCTAATTTATTATAGACAACACTCAGGTCCTTGATGTACTGAGTGAGGCAAAGAAGGAAATGCCTGCCTTGCCTTCTGCTGATGAAAGGCAAAGTAGGATAAAATAGTATGGATCTCTGAGAAGTCTAAGAGATGAAGTCTTAGGATGATGGGGCTGAGTGGGGATGAGAGACAAAAAAGTAGAGCTTGCCCTATTGCAAAGTCAGAAAAGGTTTGCAAGGTGGAATTTGACAGAGGCTGAAGCAAAATCTCATCAACCCCCAACTTTCCTTCAGCTACCTGTTAGGATTTCTGAAATTTTTAGACAGAGAATTACAGAGCTGCAAGGGACCTTAGAAATCATCTACTTTTAATTTTGCAAATGAGAAAGGCAGTACCCAGGGAGATGAAATTACTTGCTTAAGTTACAGAGCAAGTTCTTTCTATAATTAGAACCACCTCTGTGGTCTAAAACATTAAAGAGAGCTTTGCAGACATTAGCTCCATTCATACCTTAGCAAGGGTAGAGTAAATTGTTGATTGAGAACCTAGAAGTAAAAGACAGGTTTTGATGGAGGAGTTCAAGAAAAGCCCAGGCAGTACCCTGGTCAGGGTAGACAAGTCCTAGTAGAGAATGAAAGCAGCTGGGGAGTGTGGACAAGGTCAATGGGCAGCAGGAATTGGGAAAATGTTGAAACTGAAGATAGTTCTTTTTTATGTATCAGGGATTGTACCCCTACAGTAGCATGGGGCTATTGTGTGGTTTATCCAAGTCAGAATAGAGACATCTCTAGCCTCTTCTCCCCTACCCTCCTCCAGGGGAGATCTTAAGAAGTTGGAGCCAAAAGCTCCAGAGAGCTCGGAGAGAGAGGAAATACTGGGCTGGAATTACATTTATCTGGTGTGTTAAATATTGTCAAAGTAGGGGATGTAGTTTTCAGGATCAAACTATACTTCTGATTTTAAAGCATTCATTCTTAGGGGAAAAGGAAGACCCAAACTTTATATCCAAGGTTTAGCTCTCTTCCCAGTTAATACCAGTTCCACAATGAACACATATAGCAAATAGCAAAGAAATCTATTTATCCAAGTCGATAGCAAAACAGAAATTAGAGAAAGTATGCATATACATACATACATACATATATACATATATGTGTGTGTACGTGTGTACATATATGTATGTGTGTATGTATGTATGTATGTATAGGACAATGTACGCCAGACAATAGCTCCTATTGGGAGTGAAGTAACTCAGCTTAACTCAGAGTGTCTTAGACCTCACACAAGGGGAAATTCTCTGAAGTCTCTAGTCTAGCAAGCTGGGGATAAGGAGCATGATGGAGACTGCTAGCTCCTCTCATGTTGGCTTCTTCCCAGAGCCTTTTCCATTAGCAGCCTGCAAATGGCGTTGGCATCTTTCATCTTCTATCTCAAGCTGGAAACCCAAAACACTATAAGTAACTACAGAACCAGAAGAAGACTGAGAAGATGTGAAGAGATACTTGAATTCAAAGAGAGTGAATCTCTCCTCTGTTCTGGGGGAGGCAAAGCTCACTGACAAAGGAAGCTGATCTCATGGGCTACACTGTATTGACACCTAATTATTCCTTGTATATGAATCTCGTATCAGAGGAGACTGTAGTTTCCTGAGAGGAGGAAGTCCTAAACTTCTTCTGTATCACTCTTAATAACTAGCCCACAGTGCCCATGATATACTTCAATGCTTTCATTAAGCCTTAATATCATAACTACGGTCCCTCCCTCCAATGGTTTAATAGGAACCTACTTATGTCTTCTTATCCTGTGATATTCTTGTGCACATCTTCTATGGAGGAATTCCCTTGAGTGTCTGGGTATCCTCTGGCTTTCTTAATACTTTAGAACTTCAAGTGCCAATCTGGAGCTTCCTGATTGCTGTCACTCACATTAGTTCCATAACTGGTCCATGAATGATCTTTTCACCAGTCTTGTTCTTGATGAGTTTTTTATAGCACTTCTCAAGTGGAAGTCATTGTTGGTTTCCATTGTCCTTTAGGTCAACTTTGAGATTGTGGCTGAATATATATACCTGTTGTGTGATTAATTAGTGGATCTAGCAGTAACTTGATCCATGCAAAGAGGTCAGTTTATACAATCAGATGTTAATGTTTGGGGTCCAAAGACATTCCAACAGTGTAGGAGGCCTGGAGTGGAGGGAATGTTTGAGCATGAGGCTGGCTAGATATGGTAAACTCTGATCAATCAGGAGAGGGCACAGTTGGCAGCAGCAATAGCAGCAACAGAGGGTGGGTTGGAAGGCAAGAAGATATCCAGGACACAATCACACAAACACCAGAAATACCGGCATGGCAAGAATGAGGCTTCGAGTGCAAAGGAAAGATACTGTGTAAATTCCAGAGTCTAATGTTGTTTTTACTCAAAATGGAGAGGTACCCTATTACAATACTCATGATGACAGGAATCTTTAGGGGATACCACAAGTTTGCAGAGATGGTGTTTTATGAATTAATATAATAATCTATATAGCCATCTAATGAACTCTAGGCCAGCCCTCAGCAAGTAGATAGAGTACAGTGAAAAATGTTCTAGCTCTGGAGTCAAAGGTTTTGGATTCAAATCATACCACTGACACTTAGACTTAGGTGCGCCTCTGTTTTCAGCCACTGGAAGCGTTAGACAGGACTGAAAACCATTGAACAACACCAACCCCTTCTAAGAATAATTTCTTAAATATGTAAAATAACACACAGGATTAAAGAAGAAACCTATTCTATTGAAATATAGTTATCAAATTTTTTTTCTAAAAAGCCAAGTCCTCAGACTTCCCTGAAATCTTTCCATGATCTCAGGTCAAAACTCTTTCCCTTAGGGCCCCCAGTCTTATTGGGGGAGACTGAAACTCCTCTCTCTCCAGGAGCTTTGGACCAAGGCTGTGGACTGAGTCCCTGGCTCTCACCATCAGTAGGAAGATCATTTTGATAACTCAAAGCACCCCATGACACTTTTTTTTTATGCCATGATACTTGTGATTCTTAGAAAACCACAGTAGTGTTAACAGGAAAGCACAGTACTACGTAAGAAGAGACTTCAGTAACTATGTCATTTTCAGTGGGTATTATAAGTAAATTATTAATTCTTGCCAGAATCATAAGTTCCCTATATACATTGGATTATCTGCACTTTAATGATGGTTGATATTAAGTTACATCTGAAAACTCCATCCAAGTAGGGCCATCCCTATTCAGGTATAGACCAGGTTTCCTGCCCTATCACCTGCTGTTTGCCAAATAAATACTTTCTTTATCTACTCAGAGTGAGAAGATAGGATGTATAATGGAATGAACGCTGATTTGAATCTGCAGACTTTAATTTTGGTCCTCCTTCTGCCAATAACTTGTGACGGGCAAGATACTGAATTTCTGTGAGCCCTCAATTTCCTCATCTGTTAAATGAAGTAATTAGATTAGCTCAAGGGTTCTTAACCTGGGATCCATGAGTTTTTTTTACACTTTGATAACTATATTCCAATATAATTGATTTCCTTTGTTTGCTTCTATATTTTATTTTATGCATTTAGAAACAGTACTATGAGAAGTGGTCTAAACTGCCAAAAAGGTCCATGAAAGGTTTAAGAAAATGTATGTTAGATGAACTCTAAGATACCTTCAAACTCTTTTTAAAAATATATTCTATTTTTAATTCATTAAATAAAATAAGCAAACTCTTTTATGCTAAAAAGAAAAAAAAATCTTAGGACAACAGCTTTTCATTCTACAAATTTGGGATAAGACTTAAAATGCATAAACTCTCTTCCTAGAGGGGAGGAAGGCAGAGAGAATAGCAAACATTCCTACTAAGGTGTAAATTACTGAGTTTTTGACTTCTTTTTTGAGAACGTTTTGATGAGACAAAGGAAGAGAGCACTGGGTCCCAGAAGGGTCTACTCTCTTCAAAGTTACTAATGATCTCTTAATTGCAAAATCTAATAGGCATTTCTCAGTCCTCATCCTTCTTGACCTCTCTGCAACTCAATGCTGACTATGCTTCCAAGTCTGTAATTGTATGGCAGTGACCTATAACATCAGACAAAATCTTTCTCTGGGCATCCTCCCAAGAGCAGAAATGAGTAGCAGGGTTGAGGAAATCTGATGACTTTATCTAGCACCCCACCCATCCTTCAGAGACTCTATTTAAGGACTTTCCATTCTCAGTGAATGACTTTGCAATTGCAAAATCAATTTAGTATTGGTGATCAGACATGACCCAGCAAAAAATTGAAGATTTGTCTTTCAGTAGACTTTTTTGTGTCTGCCTCTTTGTGGCATCATTTGGGGTTTTCTTGGCAAAGATACTGGAGCAGTTTGACATTTCCTTCTTCAGTTCATTTTACAGATGAAGAAACTGAGGTCAACAGGGTTGAGTGTCTTGCCCAGGGTCACACAGCTGGCAAGTTTCTGAGATCAGATTTGAACTCAGAAAGATGAGTATTCCTGACTTCAAGCCTAGCCACCATGCCACCTATTGCACAGTAGTACCAGTTATTACTGGTATTAAAAACAAAACCTTGCCATGGTACAATTGTACTTTTCAGACTCCTTTTGTAGGCATTATTTATTACAAATTCAACAAACATAATTTGAGTGAGAGGTAAGACGGCACTGTGAGTAGATAGTCAGTCTTGAAATCAGAATGATTTGATATTGATACATGATGGTTATGTATTCTAGGAAACTATCTAGTCCCTATCCTACTAAATTAAGTGTTTATTGTGTAAAGAGCACTCTACTATGGATATAGGAAAGACAAGTGAATATAGAGATTAAGTAAGAACTGGTCCAGTAGGGAAGGTGAGGAGAGTGAGAGGTGTGGACCAACACTCCTTGGGATCAGGTTGATGGGATGTGATCTCTGCCCAAAGCTCCAGAATGAGATAAATGATTATCTCACTGGGGAAATCCAGAGTTCTCCCCTTCTTCTAAAGTCCTGATCTTAAAAAGTTCAGTCTCTTGAAAGACATTGCTGATAATGAGACTGGACTACCTTTCTTGTTCAAGACAATAGTCTTGAGGAAATAGTTATTGTGTTCCCCTCAGGCTTGGGTGGGGCATAAATTCTTTGAATAGATTGCCCAAGGCTAGGGTTGATCTGGGTATTGAGATAGTTTCTCTCTCTGAGGGTGACTTGATGTCACTCTCAGCCCCTCATTACAATATTCATTCTTAACCAATCAGAGTTGGTCGCCACTCCTCCTCCAAAAGAACACATAAACCCTGAGCTCACCACCATGATTGTCTTTGATCTAAGAAATATGGCCAAATGATCATCCTTTTATTAATAATGTGCTGACCTTATTAATAAAATTATTAAATTACCCACCAATTATGTCTCTTGAACCTTTTTAATTACCACAAGATGTCAAAGTGAAGAAATCTTTTCCAAAGTACAGTATGTTAAGGATAAAAGACAGACTCCTCCTCAGTAAACCGTTCTTTTATTTCCCAATCTGGATGTAACCTGTCCCGTATTTCATAGCATTTCATATTGTGACCATGCATTTACATCCTGATATGTGTTATATAAGTCTGTGAGTATGCATTCTCCCCTCTCCTTCTCTTCCAATAGATTGCAAGCCCCTTAAGAACTGGGGGCAGGAGAGATCTCTTCTAGGTCTAGATCACATGATCCTGTCATTTATCATTATATCTTTCACAATATTTGTCACAGTGTCTTTTGCATGGTAGATGCTTAAATGTTCATTTTCTCATTTAAGATCTTTCAACTAACAAAACCTAATTTCTCTGTCTCCATTTCCCCTCCCCCTCTACTCTATACTTTGGGAGAAGAAAAACAGAAGCCTTATAACAACTAGATATAATCAAACAGAACAAATTCTTGCATTGATCATATCCAAAGAAAAAATTCCTTAGCTTGCACCCTGATGCACCCTCACCTCCTTCTGTCCAGAGTTAGTAGCATGGATCTTCTGTAATCACATTGATCATTGTGTTGATGAGAACTCTTAAGTCCCTGAAAGTTGTTTGCCTTTTCAATGTTGTTATATAAATTGTTCACTTCACTGCATCAATTCATACAAGTCTTTCCAGGTTTTTATGAAACCATTTCTTTTTTTTTTAATATTATTTTTAATTTTTTTTTCAGTGTTCTATAATCACTACCATATAACTTAGATTATTTTTCCCCTCCCTCCCTCCCCCTTCCCTCTCTAAGACAGCATAAAATTTTATATAGGTTCTATATGTACATTTCTATTAAATACATTTTTCACTGTAGTCATGTTGTGTAGAAGAATTAAAATGGATGGGAGAAATCATATAACATACCAAAACATAAAACAAAAGAAAATGATCTGCTACATTCTGCGATTGAATTCCATAGTTCTTTCTCTGGATATGGAAGGTATTTTGCCTTAAAAGACCATTGGAAAAATTTTAAGTCCTTGCATTTCAATGAAGTTCCAAGTCTACCAGAAAAAACTCTCACACACTGTGGTTGTTGCTGTGCACAAAGTTCTCCTGGTTCTGTTCCTTTCACTCAGTATCTGATCATATAAGTTTTTCCAGGCCTCTCTGAAGTCTTTCTAGTCATCATTTCTTATAGTACAACAGTATTCCATTCCGTTCATATACCATAATTTATTCAGCCATTCCCCAGTTGATGGCCATCCACTTGATTTCCAGTTTTTGGTCCCCACAAAGAATATTGCTATAAATGTTTTTGTTCATGTGGGACCCTTTCCCATTTTTATGATCTCTTGGGGATACAGTCCTAGAAGTGATATTGCTGGGTCAAAGGGTATGCACATTTTTGTAGCCCTTTGGGCATAGTTCCAAATTGCTCTCCAGAATGGTTGGATCAGCTCACAGCTCCACCAACAATGAATTAGTGTTCCAACTCTCCCACATCCTCTCCAAAATTTATCATTTTCCTGTTCTGTCACGTTTCCCAATCTGATAGGTGTGATGTGGTACCTCAGAGTTGTTTTGATTTGCATCTCTCTAATCAATAATGATTTAGAACACTTTTTTCATATGACTATAGATATCTTTAATTTCTTCCTCTGAAAACTGCCTGTTCATATCCTTTGACCATTTATCAGTTGGAGAATAACTTGTATTCTTGTACATTTGACTCAGTTCTCTATATATTTTAGAAATGAGGCCTTTATCACAAACACTAGTTGCAAAAATTCTTTCCCAGTTTTCTGCTTCCCTCCTAATCTTGGTTGCATTGGATTTGGTTGTGCAAAAACTTTTCAGTTTAATGTAATCAAAATTATCCATTTTGCACTTCATAGTGCTATCTCTTCTTTAGTTAAAAATTCTTCCCTTCTTCATAAATCTGATAAATACACAAATCCTTACTCCACTAATTTGTTTATAGTATCAATCTTTATACCTAGATCATGTACTCATTTGGACTTTATTCATGTGTATGGTGTCAGGCATTGGTCTATGCCTAGTTTCTGCCACACTTTTATCCAGTTTTCCCAGCAATTTTTGCCAAAGAGTGAGTTCTTATCCCAGAAGCTGGGGACCTTGGATTTGTCCAACAATAGATTGCTATATTCATTGACTACTGTGTCTTGAGTACCTAGCTTATCCCACTTGTCTACCCTTCTGTTTCTTAGCCAGTACCAAGTGGTTTTGATAATTGCTGCTTTATAATACAATTTGAGATCTGGTAGCTCTAGGCCACCTTCCCTAGCATTTCTTTTCATTAGTTCCCTTGCTATTCTGGACATTTTTTTCTTCCAGATGAATTTTGATGTTATTTTTTCCAGCTCTAGAAAATAATTATTAGATAGTTTGATTGGTATGGCTCTGAAACCATTTCTTTCATCACTTTCATCATAGTATTTCAACACACCGATAGACCATAATTTGTCCAGCCATTCCCCAATTGATGAGTATCTCCTTAGTTTACAATTTTCTGCTAATACAAAAGGAGTTACTATAAATATTTTTTTTGTTCATCTGAATCCTTTTTCATTTTCTTTGATCTCTTTGGAGTGAAGAGGTCTAGTAGTAGCATTGTTAGATCAAAGGGCAAAGCTACTAAATGAAAAATGTGAACTCCACAGGGTTTATCAGAAGAATAGTTCCTCTATCTCTAAAAAGGCAATTGTTAGTTCCATCGAAAGTAAAGTGCAAATGAAGTCTACAGAGATGCAGGATTCTTGACTCAGTAAGAAGGCAGGTGAGATTCTGATTTACCCAGATAGTAACAATCCAAAGTTCTTTTATGATGCCCTGGAGGGGCCAAAGACCTATCTAGTGTGCATGTCAGCTATTCAGTACTGATAAGGCCACATTGATTAGTGATAAGGATAAGATCCTCAAGAGATGGGCTGAACACTCCCAGCCTGGGGTTGAAGTCAGTCCTTCTCTAATATAATGATTGTCACAAGACAGTCCATTTCCTTTACCTTTATAGAAATGGACAATGGAGGCATCCTTGAATTTCTGAGGGATAAATTCCTCTTGCCATACAACCTGGAAGATTTCTGTCAGCTTTTGTATGAGCAGTGGACCCCTGCCTTGTAAATCTCAGCAGGAATAGAATCAGCACCAGGCACTTTGCCACATGAGTGGAGCCTAATGGCATTTGAAAGCTGCCTGAAATTTTCCAAGTTATACAGCAAGAGGAGGGTATCCACCAGGAGTTCAAGGATGCCTCCATTGTCCATCTCTATAAAGATAAAGGAAATAGATTGTCCTGTGACAATCACAGGGGCATTTTTCTCTTAGTCATTGCTGGCAAGATTCTTGCCAGAGTCCTCATTAATAGGTTCATCCTTTACCTGGAAGATGGTCATCTACCTGAAAGCCAGCATAGCTTCATAAAGGGCCAAAGAATAGTCAATATGGTGTTTGTTGCCTGACAACTGCAGGAGAAATTCTAGGGGCAGAACAGAAGTCTGTGCATAATGTTCATTGTTCTGACCAAAGCTTTTGATCCTTTTAGTCATGACGCTTTGTGGAAAATAATGGCAAAATTTAGTTGCCCAGAGAATTTCATCAGTATTGTACATCAGTTTCATGATGCCATGCTTACTTGGGGTCAGGATAATGGATAATGCCCTTGTGCTTTCCCATTCAAGTCTGTGAGCTTGCTCCCATGTTTTAGTCTGACAACGTTGTTTTCAACAACGTTGTCAGACACCTTCAGTGAGGATGAAAATGGCATGAAGGTCATCTACTGCACTGACAGTAAATTATTTAACTTGAAAAGGCTATAAGCCAAGACTAAAGTGGACAGAGAATTGTTGAATGATTTTTTTCTTTGCAGATAATTGTACACTCCATTCAGCCCCTGAGGCTGAGATGCAACAAAGTATGGATCAATTTTAAACTCCTTGTGCTAATCCTGGCCTAACAATTAACATCAAGAAAACACAGATTCTCCACCAACCAGCACCACACCATCCATTCACAGAACCATCAGTTACATCAAATGTGTGTGTGCTCATCCTTCATTGCTGAAGAAGACCATGCCATCAGAGAAATGATGACATGACTTGCCCTTGACTTTGTTTTGAGTGAGGGAGGGCTGTGCAGGTTACCAGCCTCACTTCTCCTCCAGAGCCATATGAATCCAGTGACCAGATATTCATCAGGATGACTGGAGATGACCGAGGATGAGGCAATTGGGGTTAAGTGACTTGCCCAAAGTCACACAGCTAGGGAGTATCAAGTGTCTGAGGTGAGATTTGAACTCAAGTCCTCCTGACTGCTGCACTGGTGCTCTATCTACTGCACCACCTAGTTGTCCAGTTATATCAAATAGAGAAATATTGAATGCTGTGGATAAATTCACTTACCTTGTCAGGGATACTCTCCAGGGATGTCCACATAGATGATGACATTGTTGCACATTGCCAGAGCTAGCTCAGTGTTTGGGAAGTTCAGAAGAAAAGTACAGAAGAGAAGTATTAGACTGTATACCAAACTGAAGATATACAGAGCTGTTTTGCTGACCTCATTGTTGTATGCCTATGAAAGTTGGACAGTATACCAGGAAACTGAATTGCTTCCATTTGAATTGTCTTAGGAAGACAGTAAAGCTTACCAGGCAAGATAGGTACTAGACACTGAGGTCTTTTCTCAAGCTAAATTGCTAAGCATTCAAACTCTACTGCAGAGAACACAACTGCAGTTGGCTGGCCATGTGGTTTGAAAGCCAAATATACATTTATCTAAAAGACTATTTTACAGAGAACACACACAAGATAAGTGCTAACACAGAGGTCAGAAAAAACAATACAAAGACACTGTCAAAGTCTCTCTGAAGAACTTTGAGATCAGTTGTGAGACATGGGAAACACTGACACAGACCTACTCAGCATAACATGCCCACATCAAAGAAGCTGCTGTGCTGTATGAGCAAAGCAGAATTGTAGTAGCTCAAAAGAAAGGTAAGATCTTCACATTTAGAGACATCTCATTCCAAATGTTCACATGGACTATTTATGCCCTATCTGTGGTAGAGTCTTCTGAGCTCATATTGGTCTGATCAGCCACAGTTGGACACACTGTACCTTGATCCCAGCATAGTGATGTCATTTTGGTCCCCTTTAAGGATGAAAGACAACTATTGATCTTCCAGATTTGAATGTAAGCTCCTTGAGGGCAGAGACTATAGTAAGCACTTAATAAATGCTTCTTGACTGACTGACTGACTGATTAGAAAGAAGGAGAGAAAGGCACCTGGATGACTGAAGTAACAACTACCCAAAGCTCTCTGTGGCTGGATATGCCTCTACATGACTGAGTGCTTCCACAGGAAGGGTTGTATGTTGAAATATTTCTGAGCTTAGATATTGGAGTTAAATGGAATAGTTGTGAAAATTATAACAAAGTATTTTTTTCATGAATTACTTTTCTTAAGGTAAAACTTTGTTCCACAGAAAAGAACACTAGAATCCAGACACTTGTTGTTGAGTAGTTTCAGTATGTCCAACTCTTTGTGGCCCCATTTGGGGTTTCCTTGGCAAAGATCCTGGAGTGGTTTGCCATTTCCTTCTCCAGCTCATTTCACAGATAAGGAAACTGAGGCAAACAGGGTTAAGTGACTTGCCTGAAGTCATATAACTAATAAGTATCTGAGGTAGGACTTGAATTCATGAGGATGAGTCTTCCTGACACCCTTCCTAGTTCTCTATTGTATCACCTAGCTGCCTAAATACACTGGCCTACTTACCATTCCTTTCACACAAGTCTCCATCTCCTATCTCTGTGCCTCAGAACTGTATGTTTCTCATCCCTGGAATGTTCTCCTTCCATGTTTATATCTCCTGGCTTCCTTCAAGTCTCAGATCAACTCCTGTTTTCTGCAAGATGCCTTCTCGATCTTCCCTCAGTGCTAGTGACTTCCCTCTGAGATTATTTCCAATGTATCTTTCACATATCTTCTGTGTTCATAGTTGTGTGCATGTTGTCTCCTCCACTAGACTGTGAGCTCTTTGAGAAAAGGGACTATTTTTGTCTTTCTTCATATCTTCAGTGCTTAGCACAGTGTTTGGTACATAATAAGCTGTTAATAAATACTTGTTGAAGGGGGTGGAGCTAAGATGATAGACCAGCTGAACTCTGTCAACATTCCCCTCCAGATAACTTTAAAATAACACCTCAAATCAAATTTTGGAGTGCCAGAGCCAACAGAAGGTCAGCATGAGATATCTTTCTGACCTAAGAAAATTTAGGAGGTCAGCAGGAGAGATTTTTGACACCAGGGTAGAGGCCTGGCTGAGGATCACACCCAAGGCAGACAATAGCCACAGCAGCTTTGGGAAATCTCACCCCATAGATGTGAAGGGGGTTGTACAACTGTTCACAAAGAAATTACATGGAAACCTGCTGCTGGAACTGGGTAAAACTAGTACTAATTGGCAATTCTATTCCCCAGAGGTAGTTCTGGGTCTCAGTCCCAGGAAAGAGAGGAGCAGCTGTGGTTGGTCACAAGGGAGAAGGGATCCTGGTCACAGTTCCAGGGCCAAGAAAAGAGTGGTGCTTGCAGCAGCAGGGGAAAAGGGGCCTGTGTCACAGCACCAAGGCCAAGAGGAATGCTATCACAGCAGGGAAGCAAGGACTCTCCCTGGGTCAGTGAAGACCAGGAGAGCAGTGACCATACCTGTCCCTGGACCACATCACCTTGGAAGCACTGAAAACTTGCAGACTTCCAGAAATAGCTCTGAAAATAGCAGCACAAAAAAGCCTGAAGCTTGGCACAGTGCCTTCCCTCTTTGAAATGAGCAGAGCCCAAATTTACATAAAGTTCAAAATCAAGAAATAGGTTAGAAAAATGATCAATTTTTTTTTTAAAAAGAACTTAACCGTTAAAAGCTATTAAGGTAGCAGAGAAGACCAAGACACAAACTCAGAAGAAGACAACAGGGTGAAAACCACTACAACCAAAGCCTCAAAGAAAAACGTTAATTGAACACAAGTCCAATTTATTCTTGGTAGAGTTAAAGAAAGAGATAAGAGTGATAAAGGAAAAAATGGGAAAAGAAACAAGAGTGATTCAAGAAAATTATGAAAAAAAATTAACAGCTGGATAAGAGAGGCACCAAAAAAGTGGAATAAACCCACCTTAAAAAAAAAAAAAAGAATTGGTCTAATGGCAAAAGAGGGAAAAAAAAAAGAAGAAAAGGAAGAAGAAGAAGAAGAATTCACTGAAGAAAAGAGTTTCTTAAAAAGCAGAACTGTCCAAAACAGGAAAAGGGGTCCAAAAGCAGAGTGAAGAAAATAATTCCTTAAAAATTAGACTTTGGAACTGGACATCAAGAAAAAAAATCAAAGTCAATAGAATGAAAAAAATAGAAGAAAATGTGAAATATCTCATCAGAAAAACAGCTGAGCTAGAAATAGATCAAGGAGAAATCATTTGAGTTATTAGACCACCTGAAAGCTATGATCAAAAAAAGAGCCTAGACTTCATATTTCAAGAAATTATCAAGGAAAAATGTCCTGATATATGAGATCCAGAGGGTAAAATAGAAATTGAAAGAATTCACTCATTACTTTCTGAAAGGGATTCCAAATCCTAGGAATATTATAATCAAATTCCAGAGCTCCCAGATCAAGGAGAAAATACTTCAAATAGCCAGAAAGAAACAATGCGAATACTGTGGAGCCACAGTCATGATCACACTATATTTAGAGGATTAGGGGGCTTGGAATATGATATCCCAGAAGATAAATAACAAACCCAGTAAAAATGAGTATAATCCTTCAGAGGTGAAGGAAATAGAGGATTTTCAAACATTTGAGATGAAAAAAACTGACGCTCAATAGAAAATTTGACATTCAAACAGAAGACCGAAAAGCAGAATAAAAAGGTAAACATGAAAGAGACATCATAAGGGACTCAATAAGGTTAAACTGTTTATATTCCTACATGGGAAGATGATACATTTGTCTCCTAAGAATTTTATCATTGTTAGGGCAGTTAAAAGGAATTTACATAGCAGAGGGCATGAGTATGTTGGAATGATCTAAAAATAATGAAGGAGTGAGAAAGAAGAATGCACTGGGAAAAGGAGGATGGAGAGGTAGAATGGTAGAAATTTTCTCACTAATTAAAAGAGGCATCAAAGAAGATCTTTTACAGTGCAGGGGAAAATGATAAGGTGGAAGACAATGCTTGAACCTCAATTTCATTGGAATTGGTTCAAACATGGAAGCATATTATGCATATATGTATGTGTATATACATATATATGTATGTATGTATGCATATATACACATAAATATATGTAATATACTACATGTAGATATTACATACATATATACATATATTTGTGTATATATGTGCATGTATAGATATAGATATACTCAGTTGTGTATAAAAATCTATCTTACCCAACAGGAAAATGGGAAAGGAAGGGGTAAAGAGAAACAGGGGAGGGGGATGATAAAATGGAGGGTGGATTAAGGGAAGCAGTAGTGAGAGGCAAAATAAACTTTTGAGAAAGGACAGGATAAAAAGATAGAAGACAATAGGATGGAAGGAAATACAAAATTAGTAAACATAACAGTGAATGTGAATGGGATGGATTCACTCATAAAACAGAAGCACTTAGAAGAATGGATTAGAAACCAGAATACAATATATTGTTTACAAGAGACACACAACATAAAAATAAAGGGCCAGAGTAGAATCTAAAATGTTTCATCTGAAGTAAAAAAGATTGGGGTTAATCATGTTCTCAGACAAAGGAAAAGCAAGAACAGATCTAATTAAAAGAGATAATCATAAAAACTACATTCTGCTAAAAGAAAAGTACCATAGACAAAGAAGTAATATCAAAAATGTTTTATGGCAAATTCCTCTGATAAAGGTCTCATTTCTCAAATATACAGAGAATTGAGTCAAATTTATAAAAATAAAAACTATTCCCCAGTTAATCAATGGTCAAATAACATGAACGAGCCCTTTTCAGAAGAAAGAATCAGTCATTTATAGTCACTTGAAAAAAATGCTGTTACTTTTATCTATTAGAAAAATGCAAATTAAAACAACTCTGAGGTACCACCTCACACCTATGGGAAATGACAAATACTATTCAAACAGATGTTCTCATCAGTGAATATTAAAATCATTGGCCAGTTTTTCTTCTATTTCTTTCTTCAGCTGTTCCGGGAGAGTTGTTTGTGCATGCGAGCAGTTCATAGTCCCTTCTGAAGTTTCAGATGGAAGTACAGTCTCAGTACTGACCTCTTTGGTATTTGTGTCTTGGTCCTTATCCCCATAGAAAGATTCTATGGTTTTTTCATGTTTATTTTGCTTTTTTTTATTCTTGATGTTGATTGTGTGTTCTTTCAGTTAGAAGCTGCAGAACTTGGTGTTGAGCAGACTTGTGTGAAAAAGCTAAAAGCAGGTTTTTGTTTTGTGTTTCCCTGATCAGCCCTGGGGTTAGCTTGTTAAGTGTGGGGGAGGAGTGGTCTGGTCATGGGAGATCTCCTCAGCTGAACTGAGGCAAAGGCAAGCTCAGGGGATGGTGATCTCAGCTGCCCTATTGTCTTCCCATTTCCCCTGGAGTGCTGAGGCATGCCTAGATGCTAGTGCGTGTTTCCACCCCTCCTGGGGCTCCTCTCCTGGTGCTGAGGCTTGCCTGGGTCCTAGTGCGAGTTTTCTCTGCCCTGGGTCCTCTGTCCTTCAGGTTTGCCTCTGCCACAGTAGGAGGAATCCCCCTTAGCTATTTTCCTAGCCTCAGGTGTTATGAGACTATTTGCCCCCTCTGCTATTTCCATTGATCCAGGATTTTTCTGGGGAAATATTTTATGGTTCTTTCATGGTCATCAAAGGGAGAGGAGAGAGCATTTACTGATCACGCCACCATCCTGGCTCCTGGAAGTTCAAGTAGGTGACTTACTGATGTATAATCTGTGGGCTGAGTCTCAGGAGCTGCTGCTCTGATATCTGGGGCTCAGCAGCTCTCACTGGCTCAGCTTTGCTGGTCTCCTGCCCTCGGCTGCGGCTCCACTTGGAAATGACAAATACTAGGAGGCAATAAAGGAAAATAGGTCAGCTAAGTGGTACAGGGGATAGGATGCTGGGCTTAGAGTCAGGAAGACTTATCTTCCTGAGTTCCAATCTGGCTTCAAACACTGTGATTCTGGGAAAAGTCACTTAATCCTATTTCTTCATCAGTAAAATTAATTAAAGAAGGCAAAGCACTCTAATATCTTTGCTAAGAAAACCCCAAATGGGGTCACAAAGAGTAGGACTATACTGAAATGACTGAACAACAACATGAGGAAAAATTGGTACACTAATGAATTGTTGGTGGAGTAGTGAACTAGTCCAACCCTTTTGGGAAAACAATTTGGAACTATGTTCAAAGGGCTATAAGATAGTGCATACCCTTTGACTCAGCAACACCATTGCTAAGTCTATATCCCAAAGAGATCATAAAAAAGGGAAAATGGCATATATGTACAAAGACATTTATAGTAACTCTTTGTGTGGTACCAAACAACTGGAAATTGAGGGAATATTCATCAATTGAGCAATGGCTGAACGAGTTGTGCCATATGATTATGGAGTACTATTATGTTATAAGAAATGATGAGAGGGGTTGCTTTCAGAAAAAAACCTGGTAAGACCTATATGAACTGATGCAAAGTAAACTGAGAGGAACTAGGAGATCACTGTGCATGGTAGCAGAAATGTTATAATGATGATCAACTATGAAAGACTTAGATATTCTTATCATTACAATGATCCAAGACAGTTCTGAAGAACTGATGATGAAAAAAAATGCCACCTACATCCAGAGTAAGAACTAATGAATGCTGAGTGCCAACTGAGGTATAATTTTTCTCTCCCTCCTCTTCCTCTTTCTCCTACTCTTCCTCCTCCTCCTCTTCATCCTCCTCCTCCTCTTCATCCTCCTCCTCCTCTTCTTCTTTTCCTTCTTCTACCATGTGGCTAATATGGAAATATGTTTTGCTGTTTTGCATGATTTCACATGTATACTTCTCATTTTGCTTACTTTCTCAGTGGGTGGGGGAGAGATAGAAGGAGGGAGGAAATTTGGGACTCAAAATTTAAAAAGAAAATTTGAAAAATAAATAATAAATTTTTAAATGTTTGTTGATTGACTTTATATTCTCCTTTCTTACACAGGAGATGAACTAGCAGTGCAACCTTTAGCCATGACTTTATACAGGGACTCAAACTGTACATAGCATTGGGACCTCCTGGGAACCCACATCTTTTGGTCATATTCAGGTTCAAGGTACTATTTAGATAATCTATTAAAATTCACACTTACAGCCCCCACTCAAAGACCTTAGGTTTGATTTAAAAGAGACAAATAATAAAACCAGAGAAAAAAGTATTTAATAAAACAATGTAACAAAGTAAATACAAGGAATTGGATTTTGGTGTTAAATGTTCTCAGCACCCATTCCCCATTGTCTCCCAGGCACTCTAATCAAATCCCAATTAACCTCTCTGTCTCAACCCAGTAGAGGAGAGATACATCATTTCCTTCATAGAAGGATGTTAGAGACTAATATGCAAAGCAGGCTCTGCTCAATCACTCCCCTTTTCATCTTGGTGCATTATCAGTTTTCAGAGCACTGTCTTCTCAACATAGGAAGTAAACAAACATACTTTGAGCAGTCTTGAGAGTGCTGGGTTCTCAGAATACAGCAACTGGACAAACATGAAAACATATTGCAGTTCTTCCTATCATCAAGGTCTGAGAAGCATTTTGAAACTCAAGATATGGCTGCCAATTTCTTCCCATCTGTGCCACTCCCCTCAGCTGTATCTATCCATGTCTATGGACTATTGCAAACTCATTAACACCACTTTAGTGAGACTTTCATGCTTTTTAAAACAAGTCAGGACAGAAGCCAGCCTATCTAACCAAATACAAACTGGGTGTTATAATCACGCTATGGAACCTCCATGAAATGTTGTGGGAGATGACACCATTTGAATTTACCCTAATGAATGATACTTTCTCTTAGGCTCAATCACTTTGGGAAAATATGGAGCCTATTCATGAACACTATTTTTTTCTTTCACTACTTATACTCAGAGTTTTACATCACAGTTTGCATGTCTTCTACTTGTTTATAAGTGTTCATATGTCTATTTAAGACTAGAAACTTTCCCAGAGGGTTCTGCGAATATGGCCAAGTAAGTCAGAAAATTCCAAGCTCCCCTAAAGAAAATAAAATAGAGCCTCAGGGAAAACATAGAATAGTAAAAATAAATAAGAATTGGGACAAAACAGTGGTCTTCCTGGGACAATCATAGAAGATCTGAAGAACAATCCCAGGACCAAGGTTTGGTTCCTGTAAAAAATAAAAACCTCTAGGTTAGTTCCACTGAAACAGCAAGCAGCAGGTCCTGGGGGTAGCTGGGTTGGGAGGTAGCCTCAGCCCAAGCCACAGGTACTTTCACCTCCTGGACAGTTTGGGGAGTCCAGTGTCTGAGCCTGGGAAAACTGAAGGAACCTCTGTTGATAAGTAATGTCAGATCCAGCTATGTTGTCCAGACTTGACCCTGGGCAAGAAGGAACCAGCACATGCCGGTCAGTGGGGAAGCAGTGGGGCAGGGACACCACTGGCTGTGGGCATTTACAGGAAGATGGAGTTCTTGGTTTGAGTTCCATGCTATAGGGGAGAACTGAAGGAGGATCTAAGGCCAAAGGTCCCATCCCCCATACCTCAAGAGTAGAGGTGATTACAAAAAATAACCTGCTACAAATAATAATGATTTTAAAAAAAAGAGATCAGGCAAAGGAAAAAGAATCTAACCATAGAAAGTTACAGTGGAAATAGAGAAGATTGGGGATCATCTTCATAGGAGGATATTGAAGCACAAGAAAGTCTCTCCTACCCCAAAAAGTAATGTCAAATGGTCACCCAGCCAAAACGAATTGATAGAAGAACTTTAAAAAGACTTTAAAAATCAAACCAGTGTGATTAAGGAAAAAATTTTAAAAATAATAACAATTCAACAGAAACAAGCAGATTATGAAAAGAAAGTCAACCATTTAGGAAAGGAGATCCAGAATCCACGACTCCTTGAAAATCAGAATTGGACAAGGGGAAGCTAGCAAAGTTAAAAGAGACAAAGACAAAACACAAAGAATGAAAAAATAGAAGAGAATGTGAAGCATCTCATAAGAGAAACAACTGATCTGTAAAGCAGATCAAGAAGACAAAACAAGAATAATTGGACTACCTGAGAGCTATTTTAAAAAAAAAAAAGAATTTTGATACAATAATACAAGATATAATTAAAGAAAATTTTGCTGAAGTGTTAGAATAAGATAGGAAAGTAGAAATGGAAAAATCCACCAATCACCACCTGAAAGAGATTCTACAAGGAAAACCTACAAAAATATCATAGTCAAATTCTGAAACCCCCAACCCAAGGATAAAACGTTATGAGCAACAAGAAAAAAAATGATTTAAATACAGTACTGCCACAATTAGAATCACAGAAGATTCAGCCACAGAGACATTAAAAGACCACAAGTCTTAGAATACTATATATTGAAGGGCAAAAGAACTGGTGTTGTGTCCAAGAATATCATACCCAGCAAAGTTAAGCATAGTCCCAAATGGAAAAAAAAATAATGGACATTTAGTGAATTGTCAGATTTCAGGATTTTGTAAAACAAACAAACAAAAAAACAACTTAATAGAAGATTTGACATGTAAGATCCAAGAGAAATATAAGGTTCACATCAGAGACTAATTACAAGGGACTCACTAAGAAGAGACTGTTTTACCTTTTATATGAGAAAGTGTAAAATGTATGTCTAAGATTGCTATTAATAATTGGGTAGTTCATAAAAAAGATTAGGGTAGAGCTGAGTATGATATGATTTTCAAAAGTAAAACCATTTAGGAACAGGTAAAAAGACTAACTATTTTATAAAAATGAAATGCAAGAGAAAGAACTGACACAGGAATTAGATGATGGAGGAGGGCTGATAATTCTGGAATCTTATTTTCATTGGGAATGGCTTTAAGAGAGAAAAACATACATACATATACATATATATATGTATATATATATATACATATATATATATATATATAGGGCATGAAAGTCTGCTAAATTCAGAAATAAAAAGCAGGGGTGGTAATCATGATTTCAGACAAAGTTAAGGCTTAAGTAGATTTAATATTAAGAGAAGAATAGGGAAACTACACTAGATGTCATGTATATTAAACAATGTTGTTTTCAACTCTTTAAAATAACTAGACCATATAAGGTTGGAGTATTCCTGTGGTGTAGGAAATGATAAGTTGGTGGACTTAGAAAAATATGGAAAGACTTGGGCTTATGAAGGAAGATGTTATTCACTCTCAGAGATACAGAGGACAAATATTTATAGTATGATCTTACATAGCTGCATATGAATATATATATGTCTATATATGAGTATGATTATAGATATCTAAGTATATATGCAGGCATATATAAGTGTATGCATTTGTATATGCATGTATAAATAAATATATATATCTTGTGTGTATATGTGTATGTATGTATGTGTCTGTTTATGCGTATACGTATGTGTATATATATATATATATATATATATATATGTATATATATGAAAATATATCCAAGTTTAATTGTTGCCTCCTGGGAAGGGAAGAGGGGGAAAAATAATAAAGTAAAAAGTGCACAGCAGAGAACAAAAGAAAACTTACAAGGAAGCAAAGAAAAGATAGACAATTCAAATTTATAGATAATTTATATTTTGAATGCTCTCTTACATTCTGCTATACATATGGCAATGTTTCTTTAATTTCTTATTTTGTATTTAAGTTTATAACGTATTTCTTTTTCTTTTTATTATATATTTAAGTTTTAGTACTTAAGTTTAAAATAAATTAATTTTTCAAAATTGATTTATTTTTAGTTTTCAACACTCACTTCCATGAACTTTTGAGTTTTAAATTTTCTCTCCCTCCCCCTTCTCCTCTCTTCTCCCCAAGACAATATGCAATCTGATGTAGGCTCTACATATACATTCATATTAAATATATTTTCACATTAGTCATGTTGTAAAGAATTAGAACCAATAGGAGGAGCCAGGAGAAAGAAGAGACAAAACAGAACAACAAAAAAGGAAAATCAAATAGTAAGCTTTGATCTGCAATCAGACTCCATAGTTCTTTCTCTGGATATGGACAGGATTTTCCAACATTGGTCTTGAAGTTGTCTTAGATCATTGCATTGCTGAGAAAATGTCTATGCGAATTAATCATCACACAATGTTGCTGTTACTGTGTACAATGTTCTCCTGGTTTTGCTCACTTCACTCAGCATCAGTTCATATAAATCTTTCCAGGTTTCCTGAAGTCCACCTGCTCATCATTTCTTATAGTACAGTAGTATTCCATTACATTCATACTCCTCAACTTGTTCAGCCATTTCCCAATTAATCGGCATCCCCTCAATTTCCAATTCCTGGCCACCACTAAAGAACCTCTATAAATATTTTTGTACATGTGGGTCCTTTTCCCTTTTTTCTTATCTTTTTGGGATATAGACCTAGAAGTGATATTGTTGGGTCAAAGGGTAGGCACAGTTTTATAGTCCCTTGGCCATTATTCCAAATTGCTCTCCAGAATGGTTGGATCAGTTCACAACTCCACCATTAGTATTCCAATTTTCCCACATCTTCTCCAACATTTATAATTTTTCTGTTTTGTCAGGTAGTCAATCGGATAAGTGTGATATGGTGCCTCAGAGTTGTTTTAATTTGCATTTCACTAATCAATAATGATTTAGAACATTTTTATATGACAATAGATAGCTTTAATTTCTTCATCTGAAAACTATTCATATCCTTTAATAATTTATCAATTAGGGAATGACTTATATTCTTACAAATTTCACTCAGTTCTCTATATATTTTAGAAATGAGACCTTTATCAGAGACACAGACTGTAAAAATTGTTTCCTAGCTTTTTGCTTCCCATCTAATCTTGGTTGCACTAGCTGTTTATGCAAAAAATTTTCAATTTAATATAATGAAAATCATCCATTTTGTATTTCATAATATTCTCCATCTCTTGTTTGATCATAAATTCTTCCCTTCTCCATAGATCTGACAGGTGAAGTATTCCTTGTTCTCCTAGTTTGTTTATACTCTCAGTCTTTATAAAATAAATTAATTGTTTAAAAAAGACTACTAGTTTTTTGTCTAGGCCTAACTTTATGAGTTGGCAGCTATGTGATAAGATTTAAGGGACCCCAGGAAGATGTGTCTCCCAACTTCTTAAGAGATTTCCTTCCCCATAGTTTGTCCCAGTTACATACAATTTCATCATCAGATATTCATTCTTTTGGATTTTATGAATTTATTTTTAAGAATCCTTATTAAAAATGAAAATATATCTGGAAAAGTTAAGATCTTCTAGCATAAAAGTTAGAGGTACTACTTAGGTGAGGCCATAGTACTGCTCCCTGGCCTATCACCAAACTACTGTGATTTGCTTGGATTTTTAGTTCTGAGGAAAGCTTGAGTTCTCAATAGTGAGGTAGGTTTCCCCATTCTCATATTTGTTGAGTTACTCCAGAATTTTGACTCTAGTCTAGGGCTTCCTCTAAAATCAGAAAGAGATTCCCAAGGTACAGATGAATAAAGTATAGAAAAGCTCATTTATTTCCTCACAGAAATTAATGATAAACATGAGAATGAACGTATGTATTAAAAAAATGATCTAAACAAGATTCAGCATTTTAACACATCACTACTAGTACAGATAGCTGGAATGCTAATATTCAAGTCTCATTGGCACATAAAACTTTTTTTTTAGAAGGCTGCTTAGTCATTTCATATTTCACTTCTACATTGGGTACTGAGCAGACAATTGTACTTGAATTTTCTAGTAGTATATCTCTCTGAGGCAAACGCCTCCTCTGGTACCAGCTTATTTCTGCTATTGCCACCAACTGCTCTGATAGACAACACCTTACCATCAGCAAACAAGCTCACAAGGCCACTTTCTAATTTTAAGAAAAGGCCCCCAAAAAAGTGACCAAAGCCAGGGACCTTGGAATAAGTATAGTCACCTGAGCCCATGTTATTTCTGGGAAATTGTGGCCCCTGCCTCCAGTATGTCAAGATAGAGAAGAGTCATCCTCCATCCCTTGCTGAAATGACATCTTATTCAAATTACTAAATTCAAGAAGGCCACAAGTCAAACCATACTGCCTCTTCTACTAGGTAGGGTCACATACTTTCATAAATTTTTAATGACTCAATAGTCATCCAGGAAGCAGTCAGTGGAGGAGTCGCACATAGTTATAAACTGGTCCCTAAATTTCCCTCATGATTAACAGGGATGATGGTGATACCTGATGGGATTGAGATGGGAGGAAAAGAGTCCATTACCATTATGTCATTATCAGACATTAACACTTCGTAGAGATTCTATGTCACATTCTTTCCAACCTGACAGCTAAGAACAAGACTGAGAACAGAGAATAGACTCAGAAACTGAATGCTTAAGAGTATTTTTAAAGAAACTATTTTATATTCATAAACAACAAACCACAATTTCCCATCTAGCTCTGGTTTGGTGTGGTAGTTCCTTCATACTTCAATTTTTCAAAGCCAGGAAGGAAATAAAATATATTTTTCACTTCTCCTTCTCACCATCAGTTTACTCAAACACACACACACACACACACACACACATACATTCTTAGAATTCTTGACAGATTCAATTGCATCTAGAAGAGATCGATCTCACCATCTAATTTCCCAACTAATGAAGATCTATGGTATTACCTGATATATATGGAGCTTTCAAACCATGCTCCTACAGTGACAGCAAAGAGTTTCAGAACAAATTTTGAACCAGAAAAACATTGAAGATTGTATTTGAATAACCTTATCATTATGGACTTAACCTATATGAGAAAACTGACACCACCTATCTCACCTCTGGGGAAGCACAGTCACAAGATGAATGAGGGAAAGTATAGGAAAACCAAGACAAAGTGTATTGCTTCTCTGGTAGATTTCCTGCCTGTGTGTGGTATGTATGTGTGTGGGAGAGGGAAGGTGAGGTTGTGATGGGGAAAGGGGAGAGTACTCAATATGATGGTAGAAATATCTATTTGTGCAAAAACTTTTCAATTTAATATAATGAAAGTCATCCATTTTGCATTTCATAATGTTGTCTATCTCTTGTTTGACCATAAATTCTTCCCTTCTCCATAGATCTGACAGGTGAAGTATTCCTTGTTCTCTTAGTTTGTTTATAGTATCAGCCTTAATAAAATAAATTAATCTAAAAATAAACTAGAAGTTTTTTGTCTAGGGCTAACATTATGAGTTGGCAGCTATGTGATAGGATTTAAGGGATCCCAGGAAGATGTTTCTCTTAAATTCTTAAGAAACTTCCTTCCTCATAGTTTCTCATACAATTCCATCATCAGATAGAATAACTTCTTGGAAGATAATATAATCATACTCTTTCCAGACCCCATAGGCTTGCTTACCTGGTTCTGAATTTCAATTCTATAACTCAAAAGCAATAAAATTGTGGTCAGTTAATACTTTACTGGCATCACTCATTCTTCTTCCTCAAATATTGCAGTTATAATGGAGCACTGGTAATGGACATACAATTCAGTTCATTTGCAATTTCCTCCCTAGTCATGGTGCTGTTCTGGGTTGGGCTGGATCTGGTAACCTTAGGTTTGATATTAGAACAAAATTAAATACTGGTAGGTCATTTGCCTGTTAACTAAAAGAGAGTAACTTAGCCATTGCCTTGAGTTTATTTAATTGACCTTGCTTGAAATAACCATCCTCCTCCACTAGCCAAGCATTAGAACCTTAGAGCTCCTCATGAATGCTTTTTACTTAGGTAACGAAGAAATGACATCAATAGTCTGAACCTTTAGCCCCTGGGGCAACTAGGTGGTACAGTGGTTAGAGTGCCAGGCCTAGAGTCAGGAAGACTTATCTTCATTCAAATGTGGCCTTAGACGCTAGCTGTGTGTCCCTGGGCAAGTCATTTAGCCTTGTTTGCCTCATTTCCTCATCTTTATAAAATGATCTGAATAAGGAAATGGCAAACCACTCCAATACCTCCGTGAAGAAAACCCCAAGCAGGGTCATGCTCAGACACAACAGAAAAATGACTGAACAACCATTAGTCCCCTGAGTTAAATCAAGTCTTTAAGGTCATAATGCCTTTCAAAGCAAGCCTAATTTGCTCCTACCATCACTTTATGGTAAGGTTCTTTTTTTTTTTTTTAAGCACTAAATAAACTTTTATTGACTGACTCAGTGACAATAATGTCTTTCGAGGTAATCTAAATCCCTTTTGCCTTCATTCAAAGTTATTTTCTTTTTTTTATTTAAATTATTTAACTTTTAACATTCATTTTCACAAAATTTTGGGTTCCAAATTTTCTCCCCATTTGTCCCCTCCCACCACCCCAAAACACTGAGCATTCTGATTGCCCCTATCACCAATCTTCCCTCTCTTCTATCATCCCTCCCTTCCCTTGTCCCCATATTCTCTTTTGTCCTGTAGGGCCAGATAACTTTCAATACCCCTTTACCTGCATTTCTTATTTCCTAGTACCAAGAACAGTACTCAACAGTTGTTCCTAAAACTTTGAGTTCCAACTTCTCTTCAACCCTCCCTCCCCACCCATTCCCTTTGGAAGGCAAGCAATTCAATATAGGCCATATCTGTGTAGTTTTGCAAATGACTTTCCTAATAGTCGTGTTGTGTAAGACTGACTATATTTCCCTCCATCCTATCCTGCCCCCCATTGCTTCTATTCTCACTTTTGATCCTGTCCCTCCCCAAGAGTGTTGACTTCAAATTGCTCCCTCCTCCCACTGCCCTCCCTTCTATCATCCCCCCCACCCTGCTTATCCCCTTCTCCCCCACTTTCCTGTATTGTAAGATAGGTTTTCATACCAAAATGAGTGTGCATTTTATTCCTTCCTTTAGTGGAATGTGAAGAGAGTAAACTTCATGTTTTTCTCTCACCTCCCTTCTTTTTCCCTCCACTAAAAAGTCTTTTGCTTGCCTCTTTTATGAGAGATAATTTGCCCCATTCCATTTATCCCTTTCTCCTCCCAATATATTCCTCTCTCACCGCTTAATTTCAGTTTTTTAAGATATGATCCCATCCTATTCAATTCACTCTGTGCTCTCTGTCTTTGTGTGTGTGTGTGTGTGTGTGTGTGTGTGTGTGTGTGTGTGTGTGTGTGCGTGTGTGTGTAATCTCACCCACTACCCAGATACTGAAAAGTTTCAAGAGTTACAAATATTGTCTTTCCATGTAGGAATGTAAACAGTTCAACTTTAGTAAGTCCCTTATGACTTCTCTTTGCTGTTTACCTTTTCATGCTTCTCTTCATTCTTGTGTTTGAAAGTCAAATTTTCTTTTCAGCTCTGGTCTTTTCATCAAGAATGCTTGAAAGTCCTTGATTTCATTGAAAGACCATTTTTTCCCCTGAAGTATTATACTCAGTTTTGTTGGGTAGGTGATTCTTGGTTTTAGTCCTAGTTCCTTTGACTTCTGGAATATCATATTCCATGCCCTTCAGTCCCTTAATGTAGAAGCTGCTAGATCTTGTGTTATCCTGATTGTATTTCCACAATACTCGAATTGTTTCTTTCTAGCTGCTTGCAATATTTTTTCCTTGACCAGGGAACTCTGGAATTTGGCCACAATGTTCCTAGGAGTTTCTCTTTTTGGATCTCTTTCAGGTGGTGATCGGTGGATTCCTTGAATACTTATTTTGCCCTCTGGTTCTAGAATCTCAGGGCAGTTTTCCTTGATAATTTCATGAAAGATGATGTCTAGGCTCTTTTTCTGATCATGGCTTTCAGGTAGTCCCATGATTTTTAAATTGTCTCCTGGATCTATTTTCCAGGTCAGTTGTTTTTCCAATGAGATATTTCACATTATCTTCCATTTTTCCATTCTTCTGGCTTTGTTCTGTGATTTCTTGCTTTCTCATAAAGTCATTAGCCTCCATCTGTTCCATTCTAATTTTGAAAGAACTATTTTCTTCAGTGAGCTTTTGAACGTCCTTTTCCATTTGGCTAATTCTGCTTTTGAAAGCATTCTTCTCCTCATTGGCTTTTTGAACCTCTTTTGCCAATTGAGTTAGCCTCTTTTTCAAGGTGTTATTTTCTTCAGCATTTTTTTGGGTCTCCTTTAGCAAGGTGCTGACCTGATTTTCATGCTTTTCTTTCATCTCTCTCATTTCTCTTCCCAGTTTTTCCTCTACCTCTCTTACTTGACTTTCAAAATCCTTTTTGAGCTCTTTCATGTCCTGAGCCCATGGTATATTTATTTTGGATGTATAGGATACAGAAACCTTGAATTCTGTGTCTTTTCCTGATGGTAAGCATTGTTCTTCCTCATCTGAAAGGAAGGGAGGAATTATCTGCTCACCAAGAAAGTGACCTTCTATAGTCTTATTTTTTTCCCTCTTCTGGGCATTTTCCCAGCCAGTGACTTGACTTCCGAGTTTTCTTTCCACACCCACCTTGCCTCCAGATCCGCCCAGCCAACACTTGGGGTCTGAGATTCAAATGCTGCTTCCCAGACTCAGGGCTTTGGGCAGGGGTGGGGCTGCTATTCAGTGTGAGATTAAGTTCAGGTGCTCAGGTGGGGGCAGTGCAGGGGCTCAGTTCCCTCAGGGGATTTATGTGGAGACCTTCAACAATGGATCCGAGCTCCTGCCTGCTTGGGGAGCCCCTGTCTGCTGCCACCCCTACTGCTGCCTCCTGAGGGGGCCTGAGTTATGGGGACACCCCACTCCCTTCTCGACCAGCCAAAGAGACCATCTCACTGACCCTTGTCACCTATGGGTGGAGGAACCTGCGCAGCTGTTGGAGATTCTGTTCCTGAAGACTACTCGGATCTGCTCCTCTTGGTGCAGGGCAGCCAAGGCAGGGCTGGGCTCCACTCCAGGTCCGGTGCATGATGGATCTTTCACGTCAGGTTTTCAGGTCTCCCTGAAACAGAAATCTCATCTGCTCCATTGTTCTGTGGCTTCTGCTGCTCCAGAATTTTTTGGGAGTTCTTCTTTACAGATATTTTATGGGCTGTGGGTTTGGAGCTAGCATATGTGTCTTTCTACTCCGCCATCTTGGCTCCTCCCCTATGGTAAGGTTCTTAAGGTCAGCTAGGGTTCTTTTGCCACTTAAATGACTAATGCTGTTACTGCCCAACCTTGACCTCTGGAATTCAAGAAGCATAATGCAGCAGAATTAAAAGAGAAAGAGAAATACTAAAACAGAAATAGCATAAGCTATACAAACAATGTAATATTTCACTGATGGAGTGACTAAATCTGGAAAGGTTCCCAGAAAGGACCAAGACCTAGGTCTAAAGATTAGACTCATGGGGTGGGTATTGCCAGTCTTTGCCATTCACTCAGAAACATTGGGGCTACAGCAAAGGGGGTAACATTTCCTGAACAGTCACTGATCCTTATTCAATACCAGGGTTCTTGTCATGTACTCTCAGCTACTTGATGTTCCCTGCCCCACCAGCCAAAGCCTCTCCTTTCCTGGGAGGGAATACACAATCATTACCCTAGGGCTCTCTAAGGAATTTCCCCACCTCCATGGGGCTGGCTAGCCATTTTCACTTTCCCCTTGATGCCATAAAGCAATGACAGGTCCTTCAACAATGACAGGTGCTATGGGTTGCATGCTGGCAGCAGTGAGGAGGGGGCTGATCAGTCTTACATTAATTACAGTAATCAATGGGCTACTTTGAGTTTGCTTTTGCTACTGCACATGACAGTGCCAACTTGTTACCAAGCTGCCACTGTCCCCTTGGTCAGGGTCAACTGTTGCTTCATGAACCAGGGCAAGGTGGTTATCACTACTAGGCCAACAATTTTTTTTTGCTATATTCAATTATTTTTAATATTAATTTTATTTATTTTTAGTGTTCTACAATCACTACCATAAAACTTAGATTTTTTTCCCCCTACCTGCCCTCCACCAACCTTTTCCCTCCCTGAGACAGCATACAATTCTATATAGGATCTACACATACATTCCTATTGAATACATTCACTATAGTCATGGTGTGTAGAAGAACTAAAATAAATGGGAGAAATCATATAATAAACCAAAACATTAAACACACACACACAAAAATGATCCACTACATTCCGCAATTGAATTCCATAGTTCTTTTTCTGGATGTGGAAGATATTTTGCCTTAGAAGATCATTGGGAATTTTTTTTAAGCCCTTGCATTGCTATGAAGATCCAAGTCTACCAGAAAAAACTCTCACACACTGTGGTCATTGCTGTATACAAAGTTCTCCTGGTTCTGCTCCTTTTGTTCAGCATCAGATTATAAAAGTCTTTCCAGGCCTCTCTGAAGTCTTCTTGCTCATCATTTCTTATAGTACAACAGTATTCCATTACATTCATATACCATAATTTATTCAGCCATTCCCTAATTGATGGACATCCCCTTGATTTCCAATTCTTGGCCACTACAAAGAGAGCTGCTATAAATATTTTTGTACATGTGGAACCCTTTCCCGTTTTTATGATCTCTTAGGAATACAGTTCTAGAAGCAATATTGCTGGGTCAAAGGGTATGCACATTTTTGTAGCCCTTTGGGCATAGTTCCAAATTGCTCTCCAGAGTGGCTGGGTCAGCTCACAGCTCCACCAACAATGAATTAGTGTTCCAACTCTCCCACATCTTCTCCAACATTTATCATTTTCATGTTCTGTCATGTTTGCCAATCTGATAGGTGTGATGTGGTACCTCAGAGTTGTTTGCATCTCTCTAATCAAAGTGATTTAGAGCACTTTTTCATATGATTATAGATATCTTTAATTTCTTCCTCTGAAAACTGCCTGTTCATATCCTTTGGCCATCTATCAATTGGGAAATGACTTGTATTCTTGTACATTTGACTCAGTTCTCTCTATATGCTAGAAATGAGGCCTTTATCCCCGAGATTAGCTATAAAAATTCCTTCCCAATATACTACATCCCTCTGAATTTTGGTTGCATTGAGTTTGGTTGTGCAAAAACTTTTCAGTTTAATGTAATCAAAATTATCCATATTGCACTTCATAATGTTTTCTATCTCTTCTTTAGTCAAAAATTCTTCCCTTCTCCATAAATCTGATAAATACACTATTCTTTGCTCCTTCAGTTTGTCCACGGTATCAATCTTTATACCTAGATCATGTACCTATTTAGACTTTATTCTTATGTGTTGTGTCAGGCATTGGTCTTTGCCTAGTTTCCACCACACTGTTATCCAATTTTCCCAGCAATTTTTGTCAAACAGTGAGTTCTTATCCCAGAAGCTAGGTTCCTTGGGTTTATCAAACAGGAGATTGCTATATTCATTGCCTACTGTGTCTTGAGTACCTAGCATATTCCCCTTGTTTACCCTTCTGTTTCTTAGCCAGTACCAAGTGGTTTTGATAATTGCTGCTTTATAATACAATTTGAGATCTGGTAGCACTAGGCCACCTTCCCTAGACTTTCTTTTCATTAGTCCCTTTGATATTCTGGACCTTTTGTTCTTCCAGATGAATTTTGATATTATTGTATCCAGCTCTAGAAAATAATTATCTGATAGTTTAATTTGTATGGCACTAAATAAGTAAATTAATTTAAGTAGAATTGCCATTTTTATTATATTGGCTCGGCCTGCCCATAAGCAACTGATGTTTTTCCACTTACTTAGCTCTGACTTTTATTTGTGCAAAAAGTATCTTCTAATTGTGTTCATGTAGTCCCTGAGTTTGTTTTGGCAGGTAAACTCCCAAATATTTTATAGTCTACCCTAGCTTTAAATGGGATTTCTCTTTCTATCTCTTGTTGTTGGACTTTGTTACTAATATATAGGAATGCAGAAGATTTGTGTGGGTTTATTTTGTAACCTGCTCAGTGGCTGTCACTTGCTTGACTCTGTTGGTCTCTCACCCTGGGCTGCTGCTCTGCTGTTCCACCTGCTGCTGCCTTAGGTCTCCCCGGGGCTCTCATGCTCTGCTGCACTGGACGAGCTGCGCTGTACACTGTGGGCTCACCCTCATGGATCAGATCCTTCCCATCGACCTTCCACTCTGTCCTGGACTGTAAATCTGCCACAGTCTGCCTCCTATTGGATTCTGCACCTCCAAAGTTTGGTCAGATTCTCTCCTTAGAGGTATCTGAAGGAGTTTGTTTAAGAGTTTAAGTGAGTCGTTGCTCTTACTTCTCCATCTTGGCTCTGACCCCTAGGCCAACAATTTTAATCCTCAAAAATTCAATCCCTTTAGAATGCTGTGAAGGTAAAGTGAGTTCTGATGAAATCCCCTGGTATAACTTGTAAGTTCAAATTTTAAGTCTGGAAGGCCTAGTAAAGATGAAGGGTCCAAAACATAATTTACTTAAAATTATCTTCAAGCTAGGGCTGTTAAGAACACAGAACAAACTTATATCGTCTCTTGGCTGAATGGCCATGGATAGTTTACTATTTAATTTCCCTGGAGTAGAGGGTAAGGTGGGCTAAAAGACAAAATTTTCATAAATTCTATTCCAGGATGAAGTGTTACTTGAGCCAGTCATCAAGAAGCCTCTGCTGAGGCCTGACTCTGTCTTTCCTTGCTGAGGAAAAGATCTAAAACAACCTCAAAAACAACAAAACCTCTAAACCAGTTATGTGGTCTTTATTTCTGACATGAATGCAATAGCAACTTCTGTTTTACTTGAGGAAATGCTCCTGGGCCCTGAGTTCTGTGTTCTTCCAGGGCTCCTCACTGAGACTGACAGAGAGAATTCATTCATAGCACAGAGTTCAAGGGTGAGAATGGAAACTTTTAAAAACCAATGCAGTACACTCCTTTCTGTCTTCAATTAATTAAATAAGGGTGCAATTGGCATAATGCCATATCCCCAGTTCCAGAAATATCTCTGAACTAAAAATAATGGTGAGAACTAATATTTATATAGCACTATGTACCAGGAACTGTGCTGAGAACTTAGAATTACTATCTCACTTGATCTTCATAACAACCTTGGAAGGCAAGTGTTTGTTATCACTCTTATTTTACATATGAGGAAACTGAGTCAAAGTGACTTTCCCAGAGCATACTCACATTGCCTCTCCTGTTGAAAGCCCACAGACAGTTTATTCTTTAACCTCCCAGGAGTGGGGAGCTAAAGGGGGGAGTGTGGATTTACCATAAGCAATTACCATCCCCAGAAATATCACCAAAAATAGGACAAACAATCTTGGCTCACCTTCCTCTGTACTGCCCATCCCCCCACTTCAAGTGGATAATTATGTTTCAATCAAGCCAGACTCTGGCTCATCTCCAGTGTTAGGTCTGATATTGGAACAAAATGAGACACTTGTTGATCAAAAGGAAATTTACTTAGCTGTAGGAGGATGATATTCAACAAAGATGAGTATGAAGAATTCTTCAAGTTCACTTAGCTGACCAAAGTTTCCTTGCCTAAGTGACTCATCATAATCTATCATCCAAGCACCTGAGACACTCCTTGTGGCTTCTGTGAACTCAGGTGACCAGGAAGTGATGTTAGTAGTCTGAAGTTTTGGTCTCTGAAGCTAACCAAGTATAGAAGAAGATCACAATGCTGTTTAAGGAAACAGCTAGCCTAGTATGCATGAGGGGAAGGATTAGGATGTTGTTCCTATTACAAGAGCTAAGTGTCTAGACCCAAACACCTTTTAAGGTGACTTGGAATCTGAATCTACCTGGGACCACTACATACCTAACTAAAAGAACGGAAGTACGGTATATGGTCCCAGAGAACATTGATGGAGGTGGGGCAGGTGGGACATAGGAAGGGGGCATAAAGTCACTCTCTGTCCTCTACCACTATATGCTTCTTTCTTTCTCCCTCTCTTTTCACTGTTTTTTTTCCCATCCCATTTTCTCCTATATGTCATTCTGTAACCCTTGCTTCAAACTGCCGTTTGGATGAAATTCCATCTTTAATGGTAGAAATCAATGACCAGGGCCGGCAAAAGTTGCGAGAGTAGGAAAAAAGAGAGATCTAGGTTTTTCCGACTTCCAGCTTCAGGAGAGAAGATGAAGCATGCTGATACCTCTCTTTAGGTCACTGAAGGGAGAGAAAGACTCTGAGAAGAAGCTAACATCTAGAACTTGGATCATATCCATATTCCCAGCTTACCACACTAGAAACTTCAGGGCATTTCTCCTCGGGTAAGATGTGGGACTCTCTCTCTCAGCTGAGCTATGTAGTTGCCCAAGGCAGAGCTCATTCCATCTAGATTGTTTGGTTTACTTTCTCATATACAACCAATCCTTAACTTGCATAGGGATAATGTACCTAGAAAATGTCACTAAAGTAAAAAATATGAATGTTGATACATTGAACCTATGGGAAACAGACAATTAGATTCCCATGACCACCAAAACTTTTACTAGAGATTGCTGAAAATAACACTTTTCTGTATACAATTCTTTATGACAAAACATTAATTCTGATATGAATCTTCCCTAACATAGTAACCATGAAATAACCCATAAATGCAGTACACAAAATAAAATTTATAATATGAAAAACATTTTTCTGTGTTCCCTAGAATTCTGTGACCTTTTGTACTAACATCTGAATAAAAGAAGATTTACTTTTCATAACACATGAAATCTATAGTACTATAAATACTGTACAGACAAATAAAATTCTTAAAACTAAAACATTTTTAACCTGAATCTTACCTTCTACTGTGTCAGAAGGCAGTGTGAAGGCATTGTACCACATACTCTACTGCTGTAAACCCTCTACCTTGGCTGCCCTCTGAAAACCAGGGAGAGGTTGCTGGGACTTTGGTAGCTGTTGTTGGTCTATGCCAAGAGTGGTGAGGTCTTGACATCTTAGAGCCCAAAGGACTTGCACTATGCTTTGGGGGCATAACTACAACACAAAACTTGTTTTAAAGGTAAACAATGAATATATGTGATGTGTGCATGGAAGCTCTTTATAAAAACAGAGTGAACAAGACCAATGAAGCCCTTGGTAGGATCCAGCTGCTCCACAAAGGGACTTGGTAGTTCTACTCTTTTATAAAGTCATGTATTTGGTCACAAGGGAAACCAGTAAAAAGTTCAGTACAGCCCATCCCTACTGCTGATGAATTGTAGTGTTTTTTTCTTTCATTTGCCATGTCAGCAATTTAAACATCCTAGTATTATTCTAAAAATAGTTTTGACCTCTTGGGTTCCCTGAAAGGGTCTACAGGACCCCCATGTATGCATGGTCATGTTTTGAGAAATGCTGCTTCATAATCTGTCTTCCTTAAATATCCTCACCCAAAGCAAACCTATGATTAGTGGCTTATTCCTTCCGCCTGGATCACAGGTGGAGATCTGGGCTAGCTGGTTAGCAGTCACTGAATACCACTGGGGTTCTAGGGAAATTCCCTTCCCAGGGAAGTGAAAAGTTCCTAATAATGTCAATATCAATAGGGGAAATTGCTCCACAAGTTTCCCACAGAGGTGCTTTCCAGTGTAAATAAATCTGAAGCAGCTTTCTCCCTTCATGACTGGCTCTGGTATGTGTGGGCATGGTGGGTTCTACAGGTCAAGCCTTTGGAGTAAGAGGCCTTGAGATCTCAATTCTGCAATTTTGGCATCCCTCCCCACCTCCTTCTCTGACCTTGAAATTAGACCTCCTAGGACCCAATCCTTGTGAGTTCTAGGTGGCATGATGTTGGACATTCATAAAATGTGCATGAGAAGAACACTGATAAACTGATGGGTCAAGGCATTTGAGGCAACACCAGCATATATTTCGAAATCACTAAAATTGAGGGCAAGAGGTTGTTGGGGCTGGGGGAGAAGGAGACCGTGAGCTGGATATTGAAATTGTTGAGAAACCAGAAAGGCTTGAAAGTCAGCAAATGTAGAAATCAGAGCCAAAAGGAAGTATCTTGTGTGCTTCAGATAGCCGGAATATTAAAAAGGGATAATCATTCCTGTTTCACTTCCTCCATTTGGAGAACATTTCTGCTTACTCTAGGACTTTGGGTTTGCTATAAAGCAATAGTGACAAGAGTTGGAATAGATAATAAAGATAGGGATGAAGTCAACCTCAAAAGAAGAAAAGCCGATGAGTGATGATGGTAGAGTTTGGAAGTGAGAGTGGAGAGCTAGGAGGATGCCTACTCCTCATCTTGGACCAGTTTGGGGGCTGGGGGTGTAAGTGACAGGATGAGAAGAGGAGCTCTCAGAATTGGAAAGTATGGTCAGGGATGTGGTGATTTCTGGGGAAAGCCAGGATTTCATTGTGTAGGCTGAGCTCAACAGGGATGAAACTAGAGGAGAGACAAGAGGGGAAGACAATTTTCATTTCTATAGATATTAACTCTGAAGCACAAAGATAAGGAAGTGGAACCAAGAATTTTCCCACCACAGAATGGAAATTGAGAAATAATGTGGCACCATGGGAAAAAAGAGCTGGCTTTGGAGCCAGAACAACTTGAGCTCCAGTCCTGTCTTTGACCCATACTGGCTAATTCACTTAACCTTCCCTGTTCCAGGCAATATCTGATATGGCATTTATAGAGTAGCTACTCATTTGCATTGGCAGTGGTCATTTCCTCAGTAGAGAAGTTCCTATCTCCATGAAATCACAGGTCTAGAGTCGGCTGTCCTCCCTGATTTCCTCCTATTATCCCTCCTCCCATCCCCCCAATTGTAGGCAGCTAGGTGGCACAATGGAAAAAAGTGCCAAGCCTGGAGTCAGGAAGACTCATCTTCCTGAGTTCAAATCTGTCCTTAGACACTTACCTAGCTGTGTGACCCTGGGCAAGTCACTTAACCCTGTTTGCTTCAGTTTCTTCATCTGTAAAATGAGCTGGAGAAGGATATGGCAAACCACTCCAGTGTCTTGGTCAAGAAAACTCCAAATGGGTTCCCAAAGAGTTGGATATGACTGAAAACAACTGAACAATAACAAACACCAAAGTCCTCTTTTAAGGATGATATATTGAGGGGAAAATATTTTAGAAGTTGAAAAATATTTACCAAGTGAAATATTAAAAGGGGAGAAAGATAATAGAGGCTGGGGGTGGGAGGTGGGAGGAATTACATCTTTAGTTTCACTAACTTCTAATTGAAATTTAACATTTCCTTCAATTATTAGAAAAACATTATTCTAAGGAGGGGTCCATAGGGTTTATCAGAACCCCAAAGCGGTCCATGATAGAAAAGAAAAGAGTGCTTTGCCCAAAGAAGCCACCAATAAATGTTTGTTGAATTGAATTCAGTCCAAAGAGAGAATAAACTGAAATGCTCAAGGAAGACTTTAAGGAGATGCAGGAAATGAACTGGGTCTTGCAGGCTTGGGTAGGATTGGGGTAGGCAGAGGAGTAGGCGCAGAAGTTAGTTCCATGATCTGTTCAACCTAGCACTGAATTTCTGATGGGGCAGGTTGGAGGAGTCTCCCTCCTTGATGTTGGCCTTGGAGGAAAGGGGTCCAGGATGCACCCAGAGTATTCCCACTACCTTTTTTAACCAGCTGCTCTGGCCAGGACCTACACATGTGGACAGATGATTTTTTAGAAATGGTTAATTTGGTTTGTGTTAGGAAACATTTTGTAAATTCAGAAATCACAGCCAAGGGGAAGTGCCCCACCCCATCCCCACCTCTACCAATGTCTCCAATAGCTGCAATATTAAACAAAAGGGATAGTCATTCATCTTGCGGTTCCTCTAGTGGAAAAGCATTTCTGCTAACTCTAGGACTTTATGCCTACTATAAAGCAACAACAATGGAAACTCAAGAGAGTGTTAAGGAGGAAGAGGTCATCTGTCACACCAACAGATTGCCAGCTGTGGACCAAATGATGTTTTCTTCAGTGGAGGCCTTTGAAATCAGTGGTAAAGTACACTCTTAATGCAATTCAGGAGCAATGCATTCATTTCATTATTCAGAAAAGAAGAGCATATTTGATTGAGAAGACTGAATTTGCACTGCATATTCAATGTTTAGAAATTCTGACTTCTTGCAGATAACTTTCTAGTATATTTAGTTCTGGAGTTTTATGGAAGGTTAATAATAACCTACTTAGCATCTTCTATTTCTTTTTTTTTTAACTCAAGAACTACTACTATTTTTAAATGGTACTCCCTTACAAGTGGATTATCCAGCCTCTACTGTCTTTCTCCCTATGAAATATTTCACTTGGCAATTTTTTTTTAACTTCAGAAACTTCTAGAACTTTTTTCCCCAATGGTTTATCCTTAAAACAGGACAGTTGATTGCATTTTGGGGGAAGTGGCAGAGGAAAAGAGGGTAGGACAGGTGAGTCTACTCCTGTGATTTAATGTGCGTAGGAACTTCCATACTGGGGAAACTACCTCTATCAATACAAATGAGTAGCTACTCTATAACTAATTACCTTAAACAAGGTGTTACCTGGAACATTGAAAAGTTAAGTGATTTAGCTAGTAGGAGGAAGAGATTATACTTGAACTCAGGTTATCTTGACTTCAAGGCATACTTTTAATCCGCTACAGAATGCTAATTAAATATGAAAATAAACTTCTAAAGTTGAATGATTCAAGAGAACTGGTAGTGAATACTCAAGTTTAAAATTTCATTAAAAAAAACTCAAGAAACTTGGATTTGTAAGACTTATATTGAACACTGACTCTAAAGGACAGAAGGTCAAATGTTTCAACCTTTCTCCACAGAGAAAAGTTGAACTATGCGTTCAGAAAGAGGGATATATTTCCAGATATGACCAATACATTGATTTGCTTTGCTTAATTGTTTGTCTTTGTTAGAACTGAGGGTTGTTTATAATGGGAGGGGAGGGTGCAAATGAGTTCTTTTTATATTTTATCTATTTTAACATTCATTTTTAAAATTTTTGAGTTCCAAATTCTCCCCCTCCCTTGGTCCCTCCTTTATCCATTGAGAAAGCAAGGAATGTGTTATCAATTATATATGTGAATTCAGTTCCAATGAATCCTTTAAAAAAAAATACCTTAATTTTGCCTGAATCATTTACTCTGTACAATATTGCATAGATGATTTTTTTAAATTAAAAAAAGATTTTCTTGATGCTTTTTGCCTTCACATCACCATTATTTCACATAAATGTGCTTTGGAAAGCTTTCCTCTAGTGAGCTTTCTGCTCCCTTGGACTGAATTCTCATTTTTGAATATTAGCATGGGAAACTTTTCTCTCAACCTCCCCTATACACCCCTTGTACTTTCTAAAAGCATTATATTCTGGTTTATTAGCAGAATCCCATCCACTTCTTTAAGATTTATTGAGTCTCTTGGATCACAGGATAATAGATTTTAGAAATAAGGAAAACATCTAGTCTAACAGCTTCATTTTCCAAATGAGGAAACTAAGATGGCAGAGATGAAGTGAGTTGTCCAAGGTCATTCAGGTAACTTACCAGGTGTCATTACACTGTGAGGACTGCTACAATGAATAAGACATAGTCTCCACACATGGGGGAGGGGAGGAAGGAAAAAATATGTGATGTATCCTAATCAAATCAAAGACTAACAAAGAAGGGAAAATAATTCCTGTAATTTGTCAAGGAGAGGACAGCCTATAAGAGAATGAGTGAAGAGGCAAAGGGAGGAATTGAAAAAAGGAAAGGGGGCGAGAGAAATCTTGTTTCAAGGTGGGAGGGAGGCAACATTGTTGAATTCTCCTATGGGAGAGGAGAGATATTCTGTAAAGGGAGATGGGGACCTTACAATGGATATTATCTGTCTGTCTGTCTCTCCTCATGTTTCTGAAGTCATTGCCGCAGAGATTCTATTACCAGGCATGTCCTCTCTTGAAGCAGGAATGAAGAATGTTTCTTTTCTTCAAAGCTTTAGTACCAACTCTGCCCCTCATGCTCACACACACACACACACACACACATACAAACACTGAGTCATTATTCTCTTTACCAATTGATGATTAAAAATAAAAAGCTAGCATTATTATAGTATGCTAAGGATTACAAAGTGTTTTAGATGCTGTCTTATTTGATCATCACAATCTGGGAGATGGGCACTGTTTTGATCTTCATTTTACAGATGAGGAAACTGAGGTATAAAGAAATTAAAATGGCTTCCCCAGGGTTAAGTAGCTAGTATATGTCTAAAGAAAGATTCAAACTCAGGTCTTCTTGAAAAAGTCTCATCCAAAATGTTCCAGATTTGGTAGGTGAATTTGGGAAATATGTTTGTTTTCTGAGAAAAACTTGAAATTTTTCCAAAAGGATTGTTTTAACTGAACAAATAAAAACTAAGGGAAAAGCAAAGCAAAGATAAGAAGGTGAAAATAGCCCAGTTTCTGGAAGAAAGAATACTTATTCTAACCCTAACAGAACTCTATATGCAGATTGGCTTAGAATTCAAAGCATTGGAATTGAAAGCAGTCTTAGTGATCCTCTAGTATGATTACAGATTTAGAGTTGGGAGGGCCCACAGAAGCCATCATTTTACAGATAAGCAAACTGAGACCCAGAGGGATAAAGTGACTTGGTTTAGAAGAGGTAGAACTAGGATTTGAAACTGAAATTTGAAATTGAGTCCTTTGGCTTCAAATCTAGCACTTTTACTTCTGCGCCCCATTATCCTTTATTTTTTAGACATAGAAACCAGTGTCCCAGAGGGGAAGTGACTGGCTCAAGCTCATGCAGTGAGTTCTTGGCAGAGCCATCAATAGAACTTAGGTATCCTACTTGGGTGATACAGTGGATAGGGCAGGGTCCATGTCCTTTTCCTCTGCTTTTCCTTCCTTGAGAGATCTCAGCTTCTTAACCTCACCTCCAACCTTGTCAGTCTTTAGACATCATGACACTCTGACACTCTCTTTTGTTGTTTCTCCTCTGCAGATCAGAGAAATTAATGAAAGGTATAGGATAAGGCCATAATATCTGTCTAATTATTTGAAGGGCTGTCACTTGGAGGAGGGACTAGACTTATTTAATTTGAGCCCAGAGGGCAAAACCAGGAGAAATGGGTCCTAGCTACAAAGGGACAAATTTCAATTTGGTGTCAGGAAAAACATCTTCGCTATTAGAGCAGTCCCAGAATGAAAGGTCTAGAGAAGTCATGGGGTTTCCTTCTTTTGAGATCTTCAAGCAGATGCTGGACAACTGCATCTCTTGTTAATGCTAATAGATTATCAAATTAAATATAAAAATAGATTAAATAGATGCCATTGTTCCTTTCAACTCTCAAATTCTATAATTTAGACATGGTAGAAGATCTGAACACATTTCTCTTCCTCCTCTCCCTCCCATTTTATTTCACATATTTTTAAGTTGCCATCAAGATAAAAGGGGAATTGAGGCAGAAAAACTTACATGAGCCCTGAAGACATGTAGCTCACCATTCAGCTCTCAATACCTTGCTGGGGCTTGTGGGCTTAGAAAGGGTAACTTCTCATAATAGAAAAGACATTGGATTTAGTCAGACAATGGGAGTTTGAATCCTGTCTCAGCTGCTTATTAACTGTGTAACCTTGAGTAAGTCATTTAATATCCCTTGTCCTCAGTGACTTTATCTGCAAGATGAGGCAGATAAGCTAGAAGGTCTTTTTAAGCTTTCTATTCCATGATCCTAAGTTATAACTGCTTTTAGAGTAGAAAGCTCATATAACCAAGGAGAAAGGTTAGTTAGCCAGCCAGCATCCCTATCCCTGGTCAAGTACCAAGACAATACATGAGTTTGGTTACAAAAGGGACTGAGGAAAGAATAAAACAGTGGGATCTACTTGGGTTGTGTGCTCATTGTAAAATAATAACAGAATCTAAGAACTGGAAAGAAACAAGCATTTGTTAAACACCTACTATATGTTTATATGTTCAACACTGTACATATTATCTCATTGAGTTCTGAAAACAATGTTGGGAGGTAGGTGATAGATATCATTGTCCCACTTTATACTTGAGGAAACCAGAGGTTAAGTGACTTCATGATGGTCCTACAACTAAGAAGTGTCTGAGACTAGATTTGAACTCAGGTCTTCCCCAGTCCAGGCCCACCCCTCTATCCACTGCACCACCTAGTTGCCTCTAGGCAGGGGCCTCAGAGGTCCTCCAGTCTTAATACCTAAACAGAAATCAACTCTGAAGTTTTACCTCACACCCAGCAAAATGGAGATGACAAAAGGTAGAAACAGTCAATGCTAGGTAGAATGCAAGAAGATAAATCTTTTAATGTACAGTGAAGCTATGAGTTGGTCCTCTTTGTCTATGTTCCTCTTTCATTATTGCTGTCTGCTAGCATTTCTAGTCAATGGCAAATAGCAAAGGAAGGTGGAGGCATGCTTGCTTTATTCTTGTATTTACCGGAAAAACTTCTAGTGTTGGTACATTACAAATAATGTTACCTTTTGGTTTTATGCATAATGCCACTCATTGTTTTTCAAATGATTCCTTAAAACCTATGGAGAGTTTTTAGTATATATTAGAGCTATATTTTGTCAAAAGATTTTTCTGTAGCTGGTGACATGATCATATGGGTCTGGTTGGATTTGCTTTTAATATGATTAATAATATTAATTGTTTCCCTGATTCCAAGCCATCCTTCCATTCCTAGGAAAAATCCAACTTGATTATGAAATAATTTTTGAAATACAAAATTAAAGTCTCCTTGCTAGAATTTTATTTAAAAATTTTAAATCAATTTTACTGTTACCTATAATTTCCTTTCTCCGCTTTATATCTCCTTAGGTTAGGTAGTAAGACTATAATTGTTTCATCAAAGGAGTTTGGTAGAGTGTTTTCTATCACAATTACTAAGAAAAATTATTATTTGTGTTGCATAGGTAATAATCATTCTTTAAATATCTTGAGACTTTGCCCATAAATTCATCTGCACTAGGGTTTATTTCTCCTTCCTTTGGACATTCCTTTCTGGTGTGGTCATTTTCTGAGATTGGGTTATTTAAGATTTCTATTTCATGCTCTTCTGTTTATTTATGTTCTGACCCATTCGTTTTTTGCAATTGCCTTTGTTCTTAAATATTTCTAGTAGTTCCATATAGATCTTGGCTATAGGATTCTTTTCAGAGTTATTTGATATGAAGTTATTTCTCCATTGACCACTTGCCTTCTCATCCTTGCTGCATTAATTTTGTTCATGCAAATGTTTTTCAATTTTATGTAACCTAAATTATCTATTCATCTGTCATAATCACCTCTACCCCATGTTTCGTTAAGACTTTATCCCTAGATATATTTGTGAAATATACTTGGTTAGCCTATTTCACTTTGGGTCATCTCTTATTAAGAAGTTGTCCTTATATAGAACTTCAAATGAACTTTTTATAGCTTTTCTAATACTTACCTAATGACATCAAATTACTAATCTACATTCTTTAGGCAGAGTGAATTAGTGACTATAAATCCATTCAAAAACATGCAACATACCTCTCAAACTCATGAAGAATTTTGTCAAATGTATTGCTGGAATTAAAATGGTATTGTTCCAATATACTACTCCAATAACTCATTAGAAGAAGGAATTGCGATTGGTTGGCCATGATTTTATTCTGATGATCACCACTTTCAATCTGAAGTATTAAAAAAAAGTTCTCCTTAGAATAAAAATCCTTCAGAAATGTGGAAGACTCAGTAATTTGTGATGTACATTTTTTTTTTTGCCATGGCCAATCCATGAATTTGTTTTGCTTAACTATGGCTATTTGTTATTTAAAAAAGAATTTTTAAATAGAGGAGGGAATTTAGGATAGAGATGGAGACAAGTGTAGTAAGGGAAGAAAAAAAGAAAAAGTAAGGAAGAAAAAAAGAAAGAAAAAGAGAAAAGAGGTAGAAAAAGTGAGAAAGGAAGAAAGAAAAGAGGGTCAGTGTAGTATTTTTTAATGTCCAGGAAAAAAAAAAACAACAACAAAGAGAGCCTCAGAGGAAAACAGACTAACAACTTAGCTTTGAAATCAGCATGTTGAATTTATATTTTTAAAATTCAAGCGGTATATAATAGGGATTTAGGATTTCTCTCTTTTTTTTTTATTTAACTTTTAACATTCATTTTCACAAAATTTTGGGATACAAATTTTCTCCCCTTTTATCCCCTCCCCCCCCAAACCCAAGCATTCTAATTGCCCCTGTGACCAATCTACTCTCTCTTCTATCATCCCTCTCTGCCCTTGTCTCCATCTTCTCTTTTGTCCTGTAGGGCCAGATAGCTTTCTTTACCCCTTTACCTGTATTTCTTATTTCCTAGTGGTAAGAACATTACAGTTGATCCTAACACTTTGAGTTCCAACTTCTTTAGCTCCCTCCCTCTCCACCCCTTCCCTTTGGAAGGCAAGCAATTCAATATAGGCCAAATCTGTGTAGTTTTGCAAATGACTTCCATAATAGTTGTGTTGTATAGGACTAACTATATTTCCCTCCATCCTATCCTGTACCCCATTACTTCTATTCTCTTTTGATCCTATCCCTCCCCATGAGTGTCGACCTCGAATTGCATTCTCCTCCCCATGCCCTCCCTTCTGTCATCCCCCCCACCCTGCTTGTCCCCTTGTCCCCCACTTTCCTGTATTGTGAGATAGGTTTTCCTACCAAAATGAGTGTGCATTTTATTCTTTCCTTTAGTGGAATGTGATGAGAGTAGACTTCATGTTTTTCTCTCACCTCCCCTCTTTATCCCTACACTAATGAGTCTTTTGCTTGCCTCTTTTATGAGAGATAATTTGCCCCATTCAATTTCTCCCTTTCTCCTCCCAATATCTTTCTCTCTCACTGCTTGATTTCATTTTTTTTTTAAGATATGATCCCATCCTCTTCAATTCACTCTGTGCACTCTGCCTCTATGTATGTGTGCGTCTGTGCGTGTGTGTGTGTACTCCCACCCAGTACCCAGATACTGAAATGTTTCAAGAGTTACAAATATTGTCTTTCCATGTAGGAATGTAAACAGTTCAACTTTAGTAAGTCCCTTATGACTTCTCTTTGCTGTTTACCTTTTCATGCTTCTCTTCATTCTTGTGTTTGAAAGTCAAATTTTCTTTTCAGCTCTGGTCTTTTCATCAAGAAAATTTGAAAATCCTCTATTTCATTGAAAGACCATTTTTTCCCCTGAAGTATTATACTCAGTTTTGCTGGGTAGGTGATTCTTGGTTTTAGTCCTAGTTCCTTTGACTTCTGGAATATCCTATTCCATGCCCTTCAATCCCTTAATGTAGAGGCTGCTAGATCTTGTGTTATCCTGATTGTATTTCCACAATACTTGAATTGTTTCTTTCTAGCTGCTTGCAATATTTTCTCCTTGACCTGGGAACTCTGGAATTTGGCCACAATGTTCCTAGGAGTTTCTCTTTTTGGATCTCTTTCATGCGGTGTTCTGTGGATTCCTTGAATATTTATTTTGCCCTCTGGTTTTAGAATCTCAGGGCAGTTTTCCTTGATAATTTCATGAAAGATGATGTCTAGGCTCTTCTTTTGATCATGGCTTTCAGGTAGTCCCAAAATTTTTAAATTGTCTCTCCTGAATCTATTTTCCAGGTCAGTTGTTTTTCCAATGAGATATTTCACATTATCTTCCATTTCTCCACTCTTCTCTCTTTGTTCTGTGCTATCATGCTTTCTCGCAAAGTCCTTAGCCTCCATCTGAGCCATTCTAGTTTTGAAAGAACTATTTTCTTCAGTGAGCTTTTGAATCTCCTTTTCCATTTGGCTAATTCTGCTTTTGAAAGCATTCTTCTCCTCATTGGCTTTTTGAACCTCTTTTGCCAATTGAGCTAGGCTAGTTTTCAAGGTGTTAATTTCTTCAACATTTTTTTGGTTCTCCTTTAGCAGGGAGCTGATCTGCTTTTCATGCTTTTCTTTCATCTCTCTCATTTCTCTTCCCAGTTTTTCCTCCACCTCTCTAACTTGATTTTCAAAATTCTTTTTGAGCTCTTCCATGGCCTGAGCCCATTGGGTGGGCTGGGACACAAAAGCCTTGATTTCTGTGTCTTTGCCTGATGGTAAGCATTGTTCTTCCTCATCAGAAAGGAAGGAAGGAAATGTCTGTTCTCCAAGAAAGTAGCCTTCAATAGTCTTATTTCTTTTCCCTTTTCTGGGCATTTTCCCAGCCAGTGACTTGACCTCTGAATATTCTCCTCACACCCACCTTGCCTCCTGGTCCTCCCAGCCAGCGTTTGGGGACTGAGATTCAAATGCTGCTTCCAGCCTTAGGGCTTTTTGCGGGGGCAGGGCTGCTATTCAGTGTGAGAATTAAGTTCAGGTGGTCAGGTCGGGGTAGGGCCACCTCTCAGGCTCAGTTCCCTCAGGGGGTTTATGCACAGACCTTCCACAATGGATCCAGGCTCCCGCCCGCTTGGGGAGCCCCAGTCTGCAGCCGCCTCTCAGCTTCTACCTCCCGGGGGGGCCCGAATCATGGGGGCACCCCACTCCCCTCTCAACCCGCCAAAGAGACTCTCTCACCGACCCCCGTCACCTGTGGGCGGAGGGACTTGTGCGGCCGCTGGAGATCCCGTCCCTGAAGCCTGCTCGGGTCTGTTTCTCTTGGTGCCGTGGCCACAGCAGGTCTGGGCTGGGCTGGGCTCCGCGTCTGCAGCGCGACGGACCTTTTGTGAGAGGTTTGCAGGTCCCTCTGTGGGTGGAGGGACCCACGTGGCCGCTGGAGATCCCGTCCCCGAAGCCCGCTCGGATCTTTTCCTCTCGGTGCCCCGGCTGCTGCAGGGCTGCCCTCAGCTCCCAGTCCCGGCGCCCAGTCCGCAGCGCAAAGGACCCCCCATGAGAGGTTTGCAGGTCCCTCCGGAACAGAAATCTCCCTCGTTCCAATATTCCGTGGCCTCTGGGTGCAGAATTTGCCGTGATTTACTCCCCTGTAGCCGTTCTGTGGGTTGTGGGTTCGGAGCTATGTGTATGTGCGTCTTTCTACTCCACCATCTTGACTCCGCCCCAGATTTAGGATTTCTTATCTTGTTCTTTATTTATAAAAAGGCTAATGCTTCATTTCAGAATAACAAAAATTTTAATTTTTAAAAGAATATAAGCTTGAACTGAAGGATTCTTTTATTGTCCTGGCATTTTTATATCTTTTATAGTTTAAAAAATATTCTCCATGAGGAATATAATAGAAACAAATTGGAATTAAATGCTTCTTTTATTCTTACTCTATAATTTGCTAACTAATGCTCTGAATAATGGATCTACCTCTTCTTGCTTCAACAGGACTTTAAAAAAATATTCTGAACTTAATAGACATTAAATAAGATTCATATTTCCACATGCAAAATAGAACTAAAAAGAGTATGCATATTGCAAATCTAGCATATAGAACTTGTTTTTCCTTTTAAGTATATAATAATTTCAACATGTAACTTTCAAAGCTATCTTGCTAGTCTGTGTTTCCTTCTGGCCTAACTTCTGCTGTCTTCTGTGCATTTAAAAAAATGTTTCAATGAGTCTTTTTTCTTTTGTTTTTTTTTTTTTTTTTTTGTGGAAAATCTATCTGTTGCTAGGTCTTCTTTCCATCTCACCTCCCTTACAATTCAATTAAATTCAAGAAATGGCAACTTGAACTCAGAATCTCAGCAACCAACCTACAGGAACAGTGAACTCCAGTTTTTACTTGAAGGTTGACAAAAAACAAAAGCTGAATGTCCTGTATAACACGAGTTACAGTAATGGCTACTAAGTGAGATGGAATGAAAGGAATAGTGGTGGTACAAGGGTTCTCCCCTGCTCCATGCCCATTTGTGACTTCGAGACTAGTCATGCTTATTAATAGAATATATTTTGGGGGCTTCAGATGAGAGACAGAAGTGCTAAGTTTTAAAATTGCTTCACAGCGAGAACAACCAAACAGAATAGAGTAAGGAAATTGAGGAATCAAGCACACAAAGTTGCAGCCACTGGGAGTCAAACGTTTGAAGCCCCCTACAAGTGGCTTGTTACCTCATTCTTTTCTCCCTTTCCCTAGAAATTCTAAAGTCAATAACTTCACTTCATTGTAGAAAAAAGTCCAGGGAAATTTGAAATTTCAGGCTCATTTCTGCTGCTTTGGACTGCAAATCCTGTGTATTTCTTTTTGCTCATACTTATGTTTGATGGAGCTCAGCCAGAAATGCCCCTAGGATAAGCTATTATTCAATGTCTATTTTTATTATTAGTGAAGAATTCTTTCCTATCAAACATTCTTGAGAAAGGTCCTAGAATATCAATGGGATGGGAGTCCACAAACCAAATATGTTACAAATTATTGTTGGAAATATGTCCATTCCCTTAAAGTAGTCATTCCCCCCCCCCCCCCCCAAATGAAGAGCCTAAGGCATTTTGAAAGGAAGGTTGATAGTTATGGAAACTAGACAAGACCCATCTCTGCTTATGTGAGGGTACTGAAATGTGGACATAGGATCTGGATCTAGACTTGAGAGGTCTTGGTAAGGAGGTCATTGGAGAAGTTTGAGCACTGGGGGGGGTCAGGTGGTTTACCCAGAGATTCCAATCCAAGTGACTCCTCCAGTCCTTCTCTCTTAAGAGGAACAGGAAGCATCTGAATGACCCTATGTGGGGCACATGGACTTTTCCTGCCTCATATACCTGACTCCATCTCTTAATGTCAAATGTAAACCAGGTGCTTTTGTGGAGTGAGACTTATGATTTGCATCCTACTGGTATACATTCTTTTAGAGACCACTTTACTCTGCCCCCATCAATATTCTCCTCTCTGTATTTTAGAGAAAAAGCCTAAGAAAAAATGTGGAGGACACTGTATCACATCTGCAATAATCATCTACCTAGTCCTGTTTACAGCAGGTGTGGGATTTCTGGTGATAAAAGGTAACTAACTGCTTTTCTTGGAAATAAACTCTGTATGCTAGAGAATGATGCCTGCCCTGGCATGAAATTTTGTTAATCCAGGAGACTTGAGAAATTCTTCTTCCTTACTGTCCAAGCAACTGGGCAAACAGAAGAAGTCAAGATGACCTTGGGATTAGGAAAGGATAAGTGTTCGTGTGGGTGTGGGTGTGCATTCACACACATTTATATATAAAACACTATACTCCTCTAATTTAATTATTTAACCAAATCGAAAGTCTTGTAAAATTAATCCTCTCAGGGGATTATCTAGTCACCTTTTAATTCTGGTGGATGATAATTGGCTAGATAGAAAAATTAGTTAATTAATCATTAATTTGTAGCCACCTACTTTGGAATTTGTGACCAGTTCAGACACAGACTAGAAAGATCATAGATCCTCATTTTCTCTATCTCTAAAGAATTGGGTTAAACAAATGAATGGTATGAATGGAAGTGAGGAGGAAATTTAGGACACACTATTTTAAAATACTTTATAGGTAATATTTATATGCTAATTACAAATGATTCCTTCATTTAAGCAGTCTTTCTAAGACTTCCATCAGGTAACCCTTTGTTAGTTTAGTTAGGATTACTGTATGCTCTTGATTTTATGTTTCTTTTAAAACACTCCTGCCATTCAGATTCTTTAATAATTTATACAGGCAGCCAAACTGAATTAGTAAGATGTTAGTGTATGCATTGATGTAACATACTGCGAAATCTACCTATTTCTAAAGACAGGGATTAACAACTTTTGTTTAGTCTTTTTTTGGGGGGAAAGGGGGAGTGAGTTTGAGGCATTAGTGGATTCTTCTGAAACACCAAGATTAAGTAGGAAATTGGGAAGAGGTCCTGATAATGAAGCCATCGTGGTGGAAAGCTGACAGTTTTCTAGATCAAGTCAATACAAGAAACAGGTACCACCCATGAGCAATGATGAGGATAGTAGAGTAGAAAATCATGCATCAACCCTCCCCTACGGTTTGCTGCTTGACATACCAGGGAATCATGAAAGAGGGACTGAGGAGGCCAAATGGAAACCTCTATGAGTCCTCAATTACCCATGATGGACTTAGGTTGTAGTCTCTATTCTAAGAAGATTGGTTCTACATGTTAAGTCCAAAGAACTACATAAAGTGAGGGAAATCAAACTGTGGTCATGTAAGAGTGCCATTTAAATAGTCATCCCTAGGAATTGGCACATCATTGTAAGCCCTGGCTTAGGGAACCACTCCCTAAACTCAAAAGCTTGGTAATGATTCAGATGTGACAGATGTACAAGAATGAAGTGACCTTGCTAACTGATAATTTGAAAAAGAAAGATGAGGGTCATCTGCACACAATCAGCCTATAAATGCCTCACTATGGCCAAGGCATAGCCCCCACTGGACTCCCAATAAACCACCCTTTTATCCTTTTATAACTTATTTCCTCTTCATGTCTAGCTTTTAGCAAATCATAAATCTCTGTGGGTCTTAATTTCTATATCTTTAAAATAAGAAAAATTGGAGCTATAAGGTACATTACAGTTCTAACTTCAATGATCTTATGATTTGGGAATTAGAAGAGGCACAGTGTTGATTTGTCTTCCATCTTCTATCTGTCTAGAGAAATGTGAAAATATGAAAGTTATACATTAATATCATTCATGACTATTAAGGTTCTATAAGAAGCATGTATATATAGTTTTGAGTCTACAGAAGGAAATGAATTCCCAGAGATCTCGGCTCCTACTACTCGATAGACTGTTCTTTCCCAATGGAACACTGGAAGCCCCCCTGGATGGAGAATCAGGTCCCTCTTTCTCCTATATGAAGTCCATCCAGTCACCTCTCAACATTAAAAGTGAAGAAAGGTTTCTGGAAATTGAAAATGCAATCACTGAAGTGCAGACCAGCCAGAAAGAATTATGTGGAAGGATGGATAAAATTACCATGAACCCAGGTAAGCAGTATATCTGATTTCTCTGCTCGTTTTCTGGTCCTTTCTACCTTTGTCACAAGGGGCCACCTCAGAGAAGAAGAGAAGAGAAGGAAGCCCTATGTTCATGTTGGTAGGAACGCTGAAACATGGGAAGACAGATTAATCTGCCTGGAAAATTATCCTGTGAGGAAGGAGAACTGAGTGGGATAGATTCCTGGTTCCATCCTTAATTCATCATGTATCCTTGGGGCAGGCATTTTAGCACCTTGAACCTTAGTTTCAGCGTTGTTATAATAAGGAGAATAATCTCTGCCTTCTCACTCCTTGTCCCCTACCTAGGGTTGAAGTGAGGCTAAAACAGCCGAAGTATGCATATCATGATTCTTAGTACAGATTCAAGAAGCTCAATCCATCCTCTCACTTACTCAACTACTTTCCAATTAAGGTTACAATATCCAGTCTCTCACACACTACACTTCCCAGGGAGAAGGAATAGATGAATGAAAATGCATTAAGCACTTCCTATGCGTCAAACGCTGTGTGAAGCACTAGGGATACAACTATAGAGGAGAAAGGGAAAAAGGAGAGGGAGAGGAAGGGTTTTCTACTCTCACGTATGTAAGGTAAATATGATAGGGACATGAGAGTTAACCAATCTGTTTCCCTGGCAGAGCTGAGCCAACTGTCAAAAACAAAGCCTGGATAAATAGGAGGAGCTGTCTCATTTTCCATTTACCCCCTTGGTTTTCCAGTCTCAATTTAGAGGAGTTAGAAGGGAGTTAGAGGCTGGTCCTAGTCTCTGAAAATACATACGATGCAAAAGAGGGGATAATTCCAGGGCCTGAATGTTCTCCATATATTCATTCATTAAATAACTATTTATTAAGTACCTACTATGTACGATGTACTGAGAATTTTTTTAAAAAGGAAGCAGATACAATTGCAAAATGTACCCTAAGGGAGCTTACATTTGAATGCTACATTATGCTACTGTCTACCATAGCTGCCGCTGCTTCAAGGCCAGGTATATAACATTCCACTCCTCCCCCAGGGTTCTGCACAAAGTCAGTCTCAATTATGGTAACAAAAAATAGGGACATGAATCTGTAAATTCCAAAGGAGAAGGTGAACATTGACCTGATTTGCCAGATTCCGTAATTCTAGAACAAGTGTCAATCTTGATACTTGAATGAAACCATATTAGAATCAACAAAAGGAATCTCCATGTCAATCTGGAGTAATCTTAGGGAACTTGCCACTCTGAGAAATGGTCTTGGTGAAAAATACAAAATGGCTTCTGAGTGAAACAAGTTATTAAGAGAAGCTAGGAATATTTGGGACATGTTGTTTGACCTTTAAGAATGATATCTGTGTAATTCCAAAGAACTCATGATGAAAATCCTCCAGAAAGGATAACTGATGGTCTCTGAGTGCCAACTGAAATATGATTTTCTCACTTTCTTTGTTTTTCTTGCTTTGTGATGTAACTAATATGAAAAGATGTTTTTCACAATTTTACATGTATAGCTCACCTTCTTGGTGAGTGGCGGAGGGACTGGAGAGAGGGAATGAAAATGGAACTCAAAATAAAAATAAATAAACATTTTTTTTTCGAAAGAGAGAGAGATGTCTGTTAGAACAACCCAAACCTCTCCACAGCTCCCTTATCAGAGCCCAAATCTTAGGCTATAAAGGCCATAGGATTGAGCAAAAGGGGCAATTCTGCTAGTCCTATTACTTGAAGAAACCAAATGCTGTCCCTGAACACCATAAGCTTCTCCCTGCAGGTTTGGACCATCAGCACTTTTCATACTGATATCAACAAAGCCACCTCAACTGATGAAATGGTTCCATTCTTGGTTATCTTAGGATTCTGTAGTTCAGTGTAGTGTCTATGAATAAGACATTATCTTTCCATAAAGACAGAGATCAAGTCTACATGACTCTAGAATGTCAAAATATAAATTAAGAAATTTATGCTCATAGTTTTCATAGAGAGCTTCCAGGCCAGGAAGCTCTCACTGAAAGTATCCTCACTCCAACTTTGAAGATCCCAGGGATCTTTGTCATATCAGGAAAAGTATCTTACTCTTCCTTCCCATGACAATATTTGAATAGAGTTTGTGTCTATATAAATTAAAGCAAAGCAGTTGCAAAAGAAAGTAAAAATTTTAGTTGCTCCTCATCCACCTCTTTAGCCTACACACCAAACATCTGGTTATTCCAGGTGATTAGTAGTCTGTAGGAAAAAAAATCTGGATTAGCAACCAAAATGATCACTCTTCACTTAGGGTGTTTTGGCCACATTAAGGTTACTCTTCACAAGGTATATTCAGTACAAGACAGGAGATTACATGTGTCCAACATCCAAACTCACCAGAAGAATGTACTCTTGGGGAGTGTAGTGTCCCTATGTGTCTTTTCAAAGGGCAGAGACCTTCAGCTTGGGGAAAGCTGAGTTCTGTGGGAGGGGTGTCCAAAATGATCCAGCACAGACGGTGACATACAATGCTTCCTTGTTTCAGAATTTCGAGGGAGCAAAGGTGATCCAGGTTCTCCAGGTAGGTCTACTTTTGCTTCCCTTACTCCTTCATTAGATTATGTTAAAATCTCTCTTTTGAAATTTCACAAAACATGACCCCAACTGAACTTTCTAGTCTTATCTCCCAACAAGACTTCTCCACATCTTTACCATTTAAGCAACATGCCTTGTGTTTCCTTCCCTCTTTGCCTTTATCTGTACTTTCCCCTTTTTTGGGAGCAGACACTCTACTTCTCCCCTCCACCTAAATAATTCCTAACCATCCTCCAAGGCCAAGTCCCAAGTCTCACCTCTCCTATCCTTCAACAGTCCATCTTTTCTTCCTCTGAACTCCTGTTGCATGTACTGTCTATGCTACATTTACTACTTAGCATACTTTGCCTTCTATTTTCAAGGATGTCTTATCTTCCTTATTAGATTGTAATATCTTGCGGGGAGGTACTGTACCTTATTCATCTTTGCGTCCTCCATAGGACCTTGCATATAGTAGTTACTCAATAAAATCAGCAATAAATAACTCTTGGTTTGGTTGACATTCAATCCAGGAATACATAGATGAAACTTTCTCAAGGCAAGAATCTTTGGATCCATTATTTATTAAGTGACTCCAGTGTGTACTGTGTACTGTCTAGAAAATAGCAAGTCATTCTTCAGGGAGGGAATTTTGAGCACTTCAAATATAGTGGGTGCTTTTGCAAGAACCATCAGAAATCCAAACATCTGTTCTCAGCTTAGTTTATCGATTCTTTAAAAGTTCTCTTACCTACTTCCAGGTATAAAATTCCAAGCCACATATTCATTCAAACTGAATTGCTTTTCCCAAACATCCCTGAAAGTAGTGTCATCCCTAGGTAAGAGTGAAGAGGTTCTGAGCCCCTGCTTTCTGTCTTCTGTTGCTGAAAGCCAGTGATTCAAGAGAGACAATTGATTATAGGGAAGATAGCTCTATGAATTGGTGTTAATGATAATAAGAATGATGATGATTATAACCAAACACAATAAAAAAAGTAGCTCATACATACAATTAGTCCTTAAATTCTCCCAGGACCCTGCTAAGTCTTAGGCTTTCTCTCCTTTCCCTTTCCTTAAATTCCTTAGGCTTCCCTTTTGTTAGTTTCTTTATCAAGATTTTCTTCCTTTGGGGCAGCTAGGTGGCACAGTGGATAGAGCACCTACCCTGGAGTCAGAAGGATCTGAGTTCAAATGTGGCCTTAGACACTTGAGACTAGCTGTGTCACCCTGGGCAAGTCACTTAACCACAACTGCTTCACCAAAAAAAAAAAAAATTTCTTCTTCAATACTGTTTCTTGTAAGCAGATAGTATCTACAATAAAATAAGCATACGGTATGAATAACTAGCATTTATAAGGTGCTTTAAGGTTTTCCAAGTTTTATAAGTTATTTCATTATATTCTCACAACTACCCTGTGAAAGAAGTGTTATTATTCCCATTTTGTAGATGAGGATACTGAGGCACAAGAGAGATTAATTGATTTGCCCAGGGTCACACAGCTAGGTAGAGGTCTCTCTGACTCCATGTGCAGCATTGTGCCACCTAGCTTCCAGTTCCAGAGTTTTCTAACTGGAAGAAAGTGAGGTCTTGTGAAAAATCACAGAATCATGATATCTCAGGCTCCTACCACAAAAGCTTGTCCAGAATATCTAAGCCACCATGCCCAAACATACCACAGCCACCAATAAAGAAAGGAGAAGTTGCTTCAGATTTATTTACATTGGAAAGCAGTTCTGAGAACTACTCCTGGGGCAGTTTCCACAATGGCACTAAAACTATTCAGAACTTTTCACTTTTCCTAGAAATAACACGACATTCAGGGAAGTGGATGCCAGTCAGCTAACAACCAGAACTTCCACTAAAATCTAGGCAGAAGGAATAAGCCACTGAATTCTGCTTCTGGCAAAGATGCTTAAGGGAGATGAATTCCAGATCAGCACTTCTCAAAGTATGGTCTGGAGACCCCAGGGGTCCCCAAGACACTTTCAGAGGATCCATGAGGTCAAACTATTTTCATATTAATAATAATGAGATGTTTTAATTTCTAACAGAATATACATCAATGGATATAACCCATATAAACAAAAACTCCTTGGAGGATTCTTAATAACCTTAGGAGTATAAAGGGGTCCTAAGACCAAAAAGTTTAAGAACTGCTGTCCTGGAGGAACTGAGCAAAGTGTTCTTCCCTTGATTGTTAAGAAAATAAGAGCACCCTGTGACAATATGTGCCAATATCTGTGTGACTTCATTATTTAAGTAATTGAGGAGGAGGAAGCTTAAGCTATTGGGAGAGATCTCTGTGCTACATGTCTAGGAACTGTCTCCAAACCTCAACAAATTACAGTGACTTTGCAATCTATAACCCAACTGCTCTGTACCTCAGTCTCATCATCTATAAAATGGAACTACTAATATCTTTTATAAAGCCCTTATGGATTAATATGAGGGAAGGAAGGAAGAAAAGGAAGAAAGAAAGAAAGAAAGAGAGAGAGAGAAAGAAAGAAAGAAAGGAAGGAAGGGAGGGAGGGAGGGAGGAAGGAAGGAAGGAAGGAAGGAAGGAAGGAAGGAAGGAAGGAAGGAAGGAAGAAAGAAAGAAAGAAAGAAAGAAAGAAAGAAAGAAAGAAAGAAAGAAAGAAAGAAAGAAAGAAAGAAAAAAGGAAGAAAGAAAAAGAAAGAAAGAAAGAAAAAGAAAGAAAGAAAGAGAAAGAAAGAAAGAAAAAGAAAGAAAGAAAGAAAAAGAAAGGAAGCAAGAAAAAGAAAGAAAGAAAGAAAGGGAGGAAGGAAGAAAGGAAGAAAAGAAGGAAGGAAGGAAGAAAAGAAGGAAGGAAGAAACGAAAGAAAGAAAAGAAAGAAAAGAAAGAAAGGGAGGAAGGAGATAAGTATTTATCAAGCACCTACTATGTGTCAAAGCACTGTGCTGAGCACTTTACAGATATTATCTCACTTATCTCTCACAACTAACCCTGTGGTACAGGTTCTATTATTTTTCCATTTTGTTGGAGGAAACTGAGGTAAGTACACATCAAGTGACTTGCCCAGTGTAACACAGCTGGTGAGTGTCTGAAGCCAGATGTGAATTCATCCATTCCTGGCTGCAGGTCCAGTATTCTTTCTACTATGTCACTTAGCTGCCTTTATCATGGCAAAGAATCATATACTGTCAAAGTCAGAAGGGAGCTACTTTTCATCATGAATCATCCAATCTAATTCTGTCCTTTTAGAGCTAAGGAAACTGCGACTCAGATGGGGTTAGATGGTGAAGGTCTTAGTAAGTGGCAGGGTTGGGAGCTGAACCCAGTCCAGTGCTTCTCCCACTACATCAATTCTCTTCTCCAGTTATAAGGATTCCAATTTTTTCCTCACATATCCTTGTATGGTAGTTTGTCTAAAATTTACAACTGTAACAAGACCAGATCTACACATCCATCAAGAAGGCTTAAGGGTCTGTTATGTGCCAGGCATCATTCTGGGTGCTAAGGATAAACAGACAAAGAAGGAAACGATCTCATTCTCAACCAGCTTCCAAAAATAAAGAGAGATGAAGAGGCTGCTCACAGTCCAAGGCAGATAAATGAGTGAAGGTGGCACTGGAGTTCAGAAGGTGGCACTGGAAGAAATCACCAGTGTGGCCTTGGCCACAAAAAAGAGCCAGTGTTTTTAATTGATATAAGTAATTGTCACGATACCGGGGTTTATATCCATCAGTCTTTGTTCTGCTTATTGGTGTCTTTCCTTTTTCTTCAGGACCCCAGGGGGAAAAAGGTGCTGCTGGGTTACCCGGCTTGCCAGGTGTGAAGGGAGAAAAGGGAAACTCTGGAAACGATGGAAACCCAGGTATGCAGCCACATGATTTATGCCTTTCTGATGCTGAGAGGAGCCATTGTCTCTTCAGGCACTCATGCTTCATGATCAATTTACTTTCCCTTTCAGGACTACCTGGGCCCAGGGGACCACCAGGGAACCCAGGAGCAGCAGGTAAATGGGAGAAGGACTGCTGCATAGAGATATAAATAAACTCAGGAAAGATCCAGCTTTATTTTTTCTGAAATGAATTTCCACACTGAACAAAGGATTTTTTTTTTCTGAGCTTCTAGCTAGCACCAGACAAACGTAAAGCCCTATGTAAGCACCAGCTCTGGCTGTTGTTCCAGCCAATCTGGTATACTTATCATCTCCTCACCTGACCTTGTCCTTTCCTACCTCTCTGCCTTTGCTCACACTGTTCACTCCCCTAGGATGCTCTCTCCAGTCCTATCCCCCTAGCCAAACCCTGCGTATTATTGAAGGTCGAATATCGGCCCAAATCTCACCTATTACATGATCCTTTCTCTCATCAGTTTCAGCCCACAACATTCTCTCCCTACACTAATAATCTTAATAAAACTTGTTTTCTCTAACTCTCATTTGCCACTTTTTGTTGTTCATCTTTTATTATGAGGATACTGTTGTTTTTACATTACAAACATATCTCTTCCCCCTCTACTGTCCAGTGAGGCATTTCTTATAATAAAAATGAAAAAAAAAATAAAAAGCTCTTTAGCAAAATCAATTAACAATTTAATTGTATTTGATAGTACATGCAACAGGGCAGGTAGGTGCCACAGTGGATACAGCAGGGGGTCTGGAGTCAGAAAGATCTGAGTTCAAATTCTGTCTCAGACCTTCCTAGCTGTGTGACCCTGGGCAAGTTATTTAACCCTGTATCCCTCAGTTTGCTCTTCTTTAAAATGAGCTGGAAAAATAAACATGGAAATGGTAGACAACTCTAGTATCTTTACCAAGAAAAGTCCAAATGGGGTCATGAAGAGTCAGACACAACCAAAACAACTGAACAACAGCAAGTATGTGTCACATCCCCCAACTTTACAAAGAGAAGACGGAGGTGCATCAAGGACTAACTTGATTGTTCAGATTTCATATATGCTGTGATTTAGTGGTAATCATATTTCTATCTGCTTTTTTATTGTTTTATCCCCCGTAACATCTAACTTACAAATTTAAATCAGAAAGTGATTTAGAGAATAGTGACTGAATTTTGTCTTTCTTCTTATACACTAGGCATCCAAGGACCAAAGGGTACTCCAGGGGAACGAGGACCTGCTGGTAACTAATTCCCTTTTGGCTATTGATATAAAACCTTGTAATTCTTAGTTAGACTAAGCTATTGATTCCTACTGACCCATCTGCATAGCTCTAGGAAAAGATAATGAACTGGATGGAGCTAATACTGACTCTCTCTTGCTAAATTCCTTCTCCCCAGGCATTTTTCTCAAACTGTCAGTTTTTGCTGGTATGTCTAGGATCTGGAACATAGGAACGAACCTTTGTTGTGTGGGGGCTGGGTATAGTGGAAGATGAATGAGAGTTACCATGACCAAAGATATTCTCCTTTCCCTCATACATGTGTGCCAGAATGGGAAGATTTTGAACCCTCATAGGATTACTTTGCTCTGCAAAGAATTATCCAGTGTAAATGATATTAACAAACCAAACCAATCAGCTGAGCTAAGGCACCACTTTGCAATCTGTTCATTCTCTCAATCCCATGGCCTCTTGCTTCCAGAATACCCATTGCCATTTCACCTGTGTCCCCAATCCTAAGAGGAATGGTGGTTACTTACTTGATGTTCTGTGTCCAGGTGCTGCAGGACTCCAGGGTGAGAAAGGAATCAAAGGGGATGGTGGCCTGAGAGGCCCTAAAGGTGAAGTTGGAGCCAAAGGAGATAAGGGAGACCAAGGACTCACAGGTAAATCCATTCTTAAAGGATTTTTCTATTGTTACCTGGAAGGCATATGAGATCTGTAAATATCAATTCAATTCAATAAACGTTTATTAAGTGAATACTACATGCATCACACGAGTCCAGGTATTGAGGACAGAAAAGCAAAAATGAAAGTCTGAGACTCAAGGAGTTTGTGCTTTCCTGAGGCAGGGGAGAAGCAGGGGATACACAAATCATATACACAAAAAGAAAACAAGGTAATTTTTTAATTTTTTTCCAAATTTATTAATTTATTTGTTCTCAGTTTTCAACATTAACTTCCATAAGTTTTAAATTTTCTTCCCCTCCTTCCCCCCTCTCTCTCCCAGACTGCATGTAATCTTATGTGAGCTCTAAACATTCATTCCCATTAAATACATTTACATACCAGTCATGTTGCTAGAATTATAATGAATGGAAGAAACCATGAGAAAAACAAAACACAACGAAACGTAACAAAAGAGAAAACAGTCTGCTTCGTTCTGTATTCCAACTCTATAGTTCTTTCTCTGGATGTGAATGGCATTTTGCATCATGATTCTCTTGGAAATGTTTTAGGTCTTTGCATTGCTGAGAAAGACTAAGTCTATCAAAATCAGTCCTCACACACTGTGACTTTACTATCTATAATATTTTCCTGGTTCTGTTCACTTCACTCAGCATCAGCTCATGTAAGTCTTTCCAGGTTTCCCCAAAGTCTACCTGCTCATCAATTCTTATAACACAATAGTATTCCACTATATTCATATACCACAACTTGTTCAGTCATTCCCCAGTTGATGAGTATCTCATCAATTTTCAGTTCTTGCCCACCAAAAAAAAGAGCTGGTATAACTATTTGTTGTACAAGTGGGTCCTTTTCCCATTTTTATGATCTCTTTGGGATACAGCCCTAGAAGTGGTATTGTTGCCCTTTGGGCATAGTTCCAAATTGCTCTCCTAAATGGGTGGATCAGCTCACAGCTCCACCAACAATGAATTAGTGTTCCAATTCTCCTACATCTTCTCCAACATTTATCATTTTCCTGAAAACAAGGTAATTTGAGGAGACAAAGAATCCTGACATCTAGGGGAATCCTGCCATGACCAGAGCCTAGAAGGAAGATAAGAACTCTATGATATGAAATTGAAGATGGAGTACATGGTAGCAAGTGCAGATGACTGGTGGAAAAGGCATAGAGATTAGAGATAGAATGTCAAATTCTGATAGCAGTAGACCAGATGACTAGAACATAGTATGAAAGGGAATAATACAAAACAGGCTAGAAAGGTAGAATGAGGAAGGTCTTAAATGCCATGTTGGGGAATCATCCTACAGGGTTTAGGGAACCAGTAAAGATTTTTGAACAGGGGAGTGGACATAGTTCAATAAGTGCCTTAGGAAGATATTTAAATAGTTCTATGGAGTATGGATCAGAGGGAAGGGAAGATTGAAATCATGTAAGATAATCTAAAACATTTAAAATAGATTTTGAAAAGCAAAGAGCAAGGGATTTTATTACAGGATAGAAGAATGGAAGAGAGGGAATGAAAATGGGTGGAAATCAACTAAAATGGAATGCCTGAAATGTGCTGATACAGGTTGTGATGAGAGAGACAGACAGACAGGAAATTTTGGTGTGTGTTTTTTAATTTGTGATACTATTTTATTGTTTAGATGTTAGGAACAAAAAGATTGAGGCAATATTGAAAAGTCCCATGAATACATAAAATGTATGCTATTTGTTACATATTCCTATGATAAAGACACATGGAGATAAAGAGGCATTGACATACTTTGAATACATCTTCTGGATGGATTTTCCTTTTTTCCATGAATTTTTCCACAGCAGCATCACTTGAAGATGAAGTCACAATGTTTTTCTTTCATTTTTCTATGAGTTCAGCATTTCAGAGTTAATATTTTCTTTTTGTATGTTCATGAGAATAGTCATTTTTCTTTTACTGACAAGGATTTCTTTATCACCTCCTTACAAAGCAACTGAATTATCATAATGTCCTCTTTCTATTTATTCACTCATTTCTCTCTCTTCCAGTCCCTCTCCTCACTCTTCTATCCCCTAATAAAGTCCCTTCCCTCTTGCTTTTCACAATTTATCTTAAATGTTCTATATTATCTCCCACGATTTCAGTTTTCTTCTCCCTCTGATCCATTCTCCACAAAACTACTGAAATATCTTCCTAAGGCACTTCTCAGACCATGTCCACTCCCCTATTCAAAACTCTTTAGTGGTTCCCTGTTACCTCTAGGATAATTCCATAGATAGACAGACAGACAGACAGACAGACAGACAGACAGACAGACAGATAGATAGATAGATAGATAGATAGATAGATAGATAGATAGGTGTAAAGAGAGAGTGATACATAGAGAGATTCACAAATGAAAGATTGATAGATGGTAGGTACATGATAATAGATAAATATAGATGATAGATATAGATGGCAGATAGCTACATATGGATATAGATGTAGATTGGTGTGCAAAGCAAAGCAAGGAAACTGGTTAGAGAGATACTAAATGGAAGCCAGGTAAGTAATGATAAGCATCTGAATCAGGGCGGTAGTCATGGTAATCATGGTAATTGTATAACCATAGATTGAGAGCTGGAGTAGATCTTTGAGTTTATCTAATCCAATCCCCCATTTTACAAATGAAGAAATGAAAACCAAAAGGCTTAAGTGACTTACCAAAGGAAGCAGAAGAGTCAAAATTGCAATCAGGTATAGAAATACCGAGTTCATTCCTCTATTCATCAATAAGGGAAAGCTGGATGAGATCCCTTTGAATTTACCTCGTCTGGGGTAAAACACCAAGACTTTGCAACTGATGGGATATGGAGAAGGAAGGAGAGGGAAGAAATGAGGTTGTAAGATTAATCATCTGAATGTATCAGTTAATCAGTTATAAAGTACCATTCACAGATTCAAGAAATTAACTTTACAAATATGAGGTATGGGATAACCTGGTTTAATAGCAGTTCATATAAGAGAGATTCAAGTACTAAAGGTGACTACAAACTCAGTGTGTGGCAGCCAGAAAATCTTATGCAATCCTAAGCTTCTTTAATACAAACAGAGGGTCCAGGAAAAGTAAACTTACATGTCTCTGTACTGGTAGGACTATATTGAGAGTATTGCATCCGGTTCTGTATACCATAGTTTCAAAAGAAAAGAAAAGAAAAGAAAACAATAAACCAGAATGAATTAGTAGGAGAATGAGCAGAGGGTGAAGCGGACTTAAAAACATGTCACATGAGGAACTAGAAAAACTTAACTTGAAGAAAAGAAGATTCACAAGACATGATTGCAATCCACGTTTTCTTCATAGCAGCCCGATAGAAAAGGGATGCAACTATTCTGTGTGACTCAGGAGAGCAGAATTAGGAAATACGTTCTGGCACATTACAAGGAATGATAATAAAATTATTACTATAGCTGCCATTTACACAGTGCTTAAAGCTTTCCAAATCGGCTTACATGCCTCGTCTCATTTGAGATTCATAACCTTATGAGGGAAATGTGGCAGATATTATTATCCCTATTTTGTAGATTTAAAAAAGCTGAGGTCCCAAGAGTTTCAAGTCTGCTGTAGAAGAAATGTATGTATCTGGCAGGGAGAAGAATGATGGACTTAGGGTCAAGAAGCCAAAGGTTTGGCTTACTGTCTTTGGTGTGTACAAAGGCAGTACTGTGTGACTATGAGGATGTCACTTACCTTAACCTCTCTGAGCCTTAATTTTCCTTGTTTATACAGTGAGTATAAGGAGACCTGTCCTATCGCTCTCATAGGGTTTGTGTATGATTCAACTGAAATTAGATGTACATATTCCTACAAATGTAGAGCTTTGCATATTTTAGAGCATTATATGTGTCTATTATGATACTAGATAGCCCCTGAGGTCCCTTCTATTAACGTGCTGACTCTGTCTCATCACATCACATGATTGGTTCAGATTGAGCTTGAAGTCCACTATATTCACCCTTAATTTTTTTCTCCAGAGTTGTCATAAGCTTCTATTAAACCAGGTTTCTCTTTCCCTTATCTTATGTAGTTTATTTTTTTTAACCTATGTTGGTACTTTATATTTAACTGAGATTCTTTGTTTCTAAATCTTTATTGAGTACTTCATTACGTTTATACAACATATAATGCTCATTGCTATAAGGACCACCAAAAAAAAGTATAAAGCTCAGAAAGCTGATAATCTAATTGGAGGGCTATAAAGTCTCATCTAGGTGGGAGAGTAGATAAAGTGCTGGACCTACAGTCAGGAAGACTCGTCTTTGTGAATTCAAATGCAACCTAAGACACTTACCAGCTGTGTGATCCTGGGCCAGTCACTTAACTCCATTTGCCTCAGTTTCTCATCTGTAAAATGAACTGGAGAAAGAAATGGAAAACCATCCCAGTATCTCTGCCAAGAAAACCCTAAATGGGATCATGGAGGGTCAGACACAACTGAAAAAATAACTTAATAACAGCAACAATAAAAATTAGATTATCTCTGCTCAATTAAACTATGTGTGAATTATCACAAAGCAATACAGGATGAGTTATTTAAGGAACAGTACAGGCAGGGATATTCTAAAGCCATCTTCTACTGTCTAGATCAGGGGTGGGAAACCTGTGGCCTTGAGGCCACGTGTGACTTTGTAGGTCCTTGGATGTGGCCTTTTGACTGAGTCCAAGTTTTACAGAATAAATCCTTTTAGTAAAGAGATTTGTTCTGTGAGGTTTGGATTCAGTCAAACGGCCACATTTGAGGACCTAGAAGGCCACATGTGGCCTTGAGGCCATGGGTTCCCCACTCCTGAGGGTAAAAACTTCAACCCTGTGGTTTCCCTGAGGTTTGTGCAAAAAGGATAAAATCTCAAGAGTTGGTAAGAACATCCTGACTTAGAGAGCTCTAAGCTACCTCCTACCTCCCAGTCATAGGATCCTTAGATCTGAGAACTAGAAAAGATCTTAGAGATTATTTTATCTATTTAGGTAGAGTAGTGGATAGTGCACTGACCTGAAATAAGGAAGATCTGACTTCAAATATAGCCTCAAAGACTTACTAGTTGTGAGACCCTGGACAAGTCACTTAACCCTGTTTGCCTCAGTTTCCTCATCTATAAAATGGAAATAGTAATAGCGTCTACTTCTCAGTTATTATGATAATGAGATAATATTCGTAAAACCTTAGCAGGATGCCTGGCACATAGTAGGGACTTTATAAATGTTTATTTCCTTCTTTGCCCTTCCAATCCCCTAAACCAAGCTCTGAGCTTAACCCTGGTTTCTTAGAGCACTGACTTTATTATTAATTCTTAAGTCTAATATCTAACCCTAATCTGTCTCCTGAATTCCAATCTCACATCACCAAGTTCACAATGAGCATTTCAACTTGGATGTCTCTCAGACAGCCCAATTTTGCCATGTCCAAAATAGAACTCATTCACTTCCTCTCTAAACTTGCCCCTTTTCTAAACTTTCTATTTCTATGGAGGGTACCACCATTCTCCGGGGAATCCAGATTTATAACTTGATATTATATTTGATTCTTTCCTCTATTTAATCAGCTTCCTTTCCATGGTATTTGCATAATATCTTTCACATCCATCCCCTTCTCTCCACTCACACAGCCAACCCTCTAATTTAGGCCTTCATCATCTCTTCCCTGGACTATTATAACAGCCCTCTAATTGGGTTCCCATCCTTCAGTCTCTCATCTCTATAGTCCATCCTTTATATGGCTACCAGTCTGACCTTCCTAAGGCAGAGGTCTAATGACATCATGCCCACCCTCAGCAATCTTCAGGTTACACAAATTCTGGACCCTTCATAATCTGATTCCAACTAAGTACCCTTTCCAGATATTTCCACATTACTCTTTTTTATACACTCTGTGCTCCAAACTGGACTCTGTCTCTTACCTCAACGCATTCACACAACCTACCATCCAAACCTTAAATACACCTTCTCTTCACCACCTCCTTTCAGAATTTCTATTCCCCTTTAAGTGAAGCTCAAGTTTCTGTGATGCCTTCTCTGACCTTTTGACTCTCAGTCAGTTGCAAGTTTCTTGGGCAGGTGGGGAAGAACCCTGTTTTATAATGTCTTCCTACAATATTATGGTTGAATCAAATCCCAGCACTTAGGATGGGGTCTGGCACATAGTAGGTACTTAATAAAAATTGCTTGATTAATTGAACTGAGTCAACCCAACTGAGGAACTGGGTTCCTGTCTCACCTCTGCCAACATGTGAAGCAACTTAAGGAGCCTAGGTGTCTTCATTTTCAAAATAAGAGGGATGGACTAGATCACCACTTAAATCCATTCATTTCTAGTTCTGCCATCCTATAATTCTCTGTCTCTGGCCTGTCATTGTATTTAATGTTCTGACTTCCTTTTTGAAAGAGACAGAATTCATATCAATACAGGCAAAATTCCATAGCAACATAGTAACATAGAGTTGCTGTTTTGCTTTGTTGTTGCACTTTCCATCTCCTTGGTTAATGGGCCACACATAGTAACAGTGATTTGCTGACCTGGTTTCAACTAATTCTTTCTAGTAATTACGTTCATAAATCCCCATCCATTTAAGGAGTTTTTCTAAATAATGGGATAGATTGACTGTTAAATTGCAGAGAAAGAAAAGCTTAACTGGAGTTGAAACATTTCAGGTTCTCTTGCTCCACCACCGTACAGTCAATGACCCTCAACTTCCCCTCCAATCATGTTTGGGTTCCCTAAACAAAACACACCCAAATGAAGCAGCTTACTGAAGCATGACACAAATAGATCCCTGAACCACCCCAGAGGCTCTTTCACATGTAGAGTTCAGAGTTAACTTCTGCTTTTTCACACACAGAGACTGGGTATCAACATTTTGATTTCTAGGTCGTACAAAATTGAGAAAGTGATTTCTATGAATGGAAAATATTTTAACCCAGTTCTTTTATGATAAACCAGTGTGGAGGTCCCAGAGAGTTCACAAATACAGGATTTTATCTGTAACAAGTACTCCACAAATGTTTGTTTGTAAAGAGTTTTCTAGGCTGTAAATTGATAAAACTAAGCTGTGGCAAACAAAATCTATGGCTCAAAAGGAGTAGGGAAAGCCATCTAAGAGTAGCCGCTCTCCCTATAGGGTCCTTATTTGGGGTGAGTTGCTGAAGTGAGGTCTAAAAATCTTCTGGGCTGGGGAGCTTCCCAACCCCCTCCTTATCCCTATTAATATGCATCATGGACAGCTGCAAATAAAATGAGAGCAAGGGATGAGAAAAGGACAGACTTAATACAAATGAGCTTTGAATGATGACGAGTGGAAAGTTTGAAATCAAGGTGCTCCAGGAAAATAGATACGAAACACAGAAGGAAACACAATCATATACTTTTTAAAAAATTCTCTGAATGTTTTGAGTTTTGCATTTATTCTGACCCTTTCATATCTACGTACATGAAGTCCCAAGATTTCATTTTTTAAAATTAATTTTAGGAACTCAAAGGCTAAGATGAGTTTGGGAGGACAGATTGCACCTGAAGGTCTAGTTTCTCATAAGGTGAATGGTTGATTGCTTAGAACTCATAGCACTTCCTGTCTGTGCTATTCAATGTGGACAATGAATCATGTGCTACCTTATCACATCTCTCTCACTGTTGTCTTTATTACTAAACCTTGAGTTGTTGTTTAACCTTGCACTTGAGGATTATTTGATAGAGGAGGGCTATTGAGATCTTACCCTAGCAGCCATCTCTGCACCCTTATTATAGGCCTGCAAAGCTCAGACCTCATTAGCCCTGAGCCTCTGAAATCATTCCAAGAACCATTTAATCAAGGGGGATAATAAAAATGACAATAATTAGAATAGTCTGGACCTGTGAGAGGTAGTATTAAATATGGTTGGAAGGCCAGTCACAAAGTTGGGAAGAACCAAAGTTCATGTTTTATCTCTGTGACCATTGGCAAATCAGCTAACCCTTCAGTGATCTGGGCATCTCCCTAAGTCTGCAATTTACAGATAAATTTCTGATCTTTACAAATAGATAGAGTTTTCATACCAGAAGTTTCTCATACCTTTGAAATCACAGGCCCAGACCAAAGAATAGTACTATAGATTTACATAACACTTTACAAAGTTCTTTATATACTTTTATCTATTTGAACCTCAAAACTATCCTTTAAGGTAGGTACTATATGTATCAGTGTCATCATTTTATAGATCATGGGATTATAGATTAGAGCTAGAAGACACCTTAGAAATCATCAAATCTCCCTTTTTTATAGATAAGGAAACTGAGTCTAGTTTGTCTGGACCATGAACCACATGAAGGAAAGGGAAGAGGAAATGTTGAGAAAGAGTGTAGATGACTTGTTCCAGGGTCATACAGCTTATGGGTCACAGAAGCAGAATTGTAACCCAGGCATTCCTGGTCCCCAAGTCTCGCATTCTGTTCACTATACTAGGAATGCCTAGGTATTTGGAAGTTCCCACATATTCAGGAGACATGATCAAAACTCTTCAAATCTATGAAGAAACCATAATCAAAGCTGCAAATAATGGTTTATCCTTTAAACCCACTAAGTTGACTGGTCTATGCTGCTGGCCTTGTTTACATGCATTTGGTAGTATGTCCCCAAATAGATTTAGAGGTTCATTAAACACGGAGACTTTATCTTATATAGCACAGCATAGTGGATAGAGCACTAGACCTGAAGTTAAGAAGACCTGAATTCTAACTCTGACACTACTAATTAGCTGAGGGAGTAGATATCATCTCCAAGTCTTAAGTTTCATATCTGTAAAATGAGAGGGCAGCACAGTGGATAGAGTGCCAGATCTGGAGTCAGGAAGATTCATCTTCATAAGTTCATATCTAGCCTCAGACACTGGCTGTGTAACCCTGGGCAAGTCATTTAATCCTGTTTGCCTCAGTTTCCTCATCTGTAAAATGAATTGGAGAAGGAAATGGCAAACTGCTCCAAAACATCTTCCAAGAAAACCCCAAATGAGGTCAAGAAGTTTGAAACGACAAAATGAAGATAATTTCCTCAGTACTTACCTTACCTGTTGTTGTGAGATTCAAATGTAACAAAATATATGCAATGTTTCACATATTTTAAAGAGTTTTTTTAAATGTAGGTTATTGTTATTTGTGCAGAGTACAGGAGCTGAGATTTGTGATCTAGTCCCAGCTCAGTAACTGACTATGTGACCGTGGGAAAGTCACAACATCTCTCTGGACCATTGTTACCAAATCTGGAGGGGGCAGGGTTAAGTAAAATGATGGGGATGAATTTAGGTAGTAGTAAACAATGCATAGACAATAATAGTTGTTTGGGGACTTCAGTTCATATGCTAATGTTCTCAGATACCTTGACTTCCCAGCTCATCAGAATTCTTAATTCCATCCTCAGTTGTATCTCTGCTGGTTTGAGCCTTTTCATCTCTCCTTAAGCCCACCTCAGCATCCCTCCTCATCTCTCTCAATGAGTCATATAGTCTTACACTTTACTAAAAGATCATTACTTAGTGTGAATCTTCTCTATTAAGTATCTCAAAAGCAGTACCTGCATTCTTTCATACTTTTCTTAACTCTCTGATAATAATAATAACAAAATGGTCCTTATACTTGTACTCTTGACCTAATTCTCCTCCCTTCTCCCCTGCAGTAGCTTACCCCTGCAAACATCTCCTGTATAACCTTCAATCTCTCCTTATATATTAGCTCCTTTCCTGCTGCCTAGAGAAAATGTCCAAGTCTTCTCCATCCTTAAAAACCAAAGATCCCAAACTTCCATTGACCTTACAATCCTCTCAGACTATCATTCTATATTTCTTCTCCCTTTCACAGCCAAACACCTAGAAAAGGAAATTTGTCTGCATCCCTTTCCTCTTGCTCGTTGCGTCCAGTCAGACATCCCATCGTGCCATTCAATTGAAAGTGTTCTTTCCAAATTTACCAGTGATCTCTTCAATTCCAATCTCACGTGTTTTTCTCAGTCTTCATCTTGGCCCTCTTCTTCTGGATACTGTCCTCCCTAGCTTTTTTTTTTTTCCTGACACTTCTTAGTTCTTTTCCACTGTGCCTGACTCCTCATTCTCATTTACTGGGTTATCATCCATGTCTCATCCCCTCATCACTCCAAGGCTCTGTCCCGAACTCTCTTATTTTATCTCTCTATGCCCTTACATAGATGGAGTGCTGGACCAGGAGTCAGGAGCTCAGATCCTCCCTCAGGCACTTACTTATCTATGTGAACCTAGGCAAGTTATTCAACCTCTGCCTGCCTCAGTTTCCTCATTGGTAAAATGGGTGTAAATAAAATCACCTTGCGGTGAGAATGAGAAATTTTTGTAAAGCACTTTGAAAACCTTAACTCACTATACAAATGCAAGCTATTATTGTCCTCTCTTGTGATCTCATCAGCTCCCAAGGGGGCAATTATCATCTCTACACAGCTGACATATACCTACTTCTATACCTACTTCAGCTCTTTCTTCTGAGCCTGCAGTCTCTCCTGATTATCTCAGCTTAGCTGCCCCCAAATTCTGAAATCACTTCCTGTTTTCTTTTGTATATACCCTATATTTACTTATCTGTGAACATGTTGTATTCCTCCAGTAGAATGTAAACATAGAACAAGAGCTATCTCATTTTTCAATTTATAATTCTTATGCCTCCCTCAGCACCTAACATATTATAAGTATTTAATACACTCTTGATGGTTAATTGATTAACTGATCATCAGTTTCTCTAGATGTCCCAAAGATATTGAATTCAACATATCCAAAATGGAACAAATCTTTCTCCCCAAACCCTCCCATCTTCCTCACTTCTCTCTCTCTATCGAGGGCACCAACATTGTTCCAGTCACAACCTTAGAGTAATCCTTGATTTCACTCTCCCTCACCCATATATTCAAGTTGGATATATATATATATATATATATATAATTCACAGTTTCCATATATAATATACATAACATATATAATAATCCATAATCCAAGCTGTCAAGTCTTATTGATTCTATTTCCACAATTTCTTCTGCATTGTCATCCCCTTCCAACTCACGCAGCCATCACCACTTAGTCCAGTCTTTAATCACCTCTGAACTATTACAGGAGCATCCTAACTAGGTTCCCTGCCTCAATGGTTTCCCTTCCTGAATCTCATCCACATAACTCCCAGAACACCAGTCCTCAAAGCAGAGATTTGACTATGTCACTCCTGATGAAGAGGCAAGAGGGTCTCCCTATTATCTCTAAGATAAAATATGAATTCCTCTGTTCGGCACTTGAATCCCTTTGTATTCTAATTCTTGTGATTACAAAGACTACCTTTTCTTGACTTAAATCATATCATCACCATTCATATGCGTTCTTTTCCAAACACCCGTGATCTGTGTCCCTTGAGCTTGTCATTCCATTTTGGGTTTGTCTGCCTTTAAATGGATCATCCTCCATGGCCTGGATGACCATTCTCCTCACTGCTGAGAATCCCTAGTTTCCTTATCCTTCAGTTCAAGTATCTCCTCCTACACAAGACTTTTTCCAATTTCCCAAGTTGCTAGGGCGCACTATCTCCCCACCACCCAAGCACACACACATTACTTTGTAATCAATCAATAAGCATGCTTGAAGCTCTTTCTATGTGCCTAGCACTGTGCTAAGCATTCAAGATACAAAGATGAAAATGAAATAAATACACCCGCACTTCAAGGGACTTAAATTCTAATGGTATTATCTTTGCATATATTTTATTTTTACTGCTCTGTGTATTTTCTCTTTCTTCCCTCCCCCAATAGAATGTCACCATCTTCAGGACAGAGGTTGTTTCATTTTTGTCTTTTTATTTCCAGAATCTAGCATAATACCTGGCATGTATAAGTGCTTCATGAATGCTGATTGAAAATGAATAAACAAATTTATGGCTTAGAAACAGCACACCACCACCACAACCAAAAAGGACAGATGTTATCATTGTCCTCTATTTAAGTCTAACAGATTTTCTTGTTTTCCTAGGAAGCAAAGGGGAAGTGGGCCAGAAAGGAGACATAGGTGTGATGGGACCCCCAGGCTTACCTGGTCTACAAGGTGTTGCTGGGGAGCCAGGCACAGCTGGTAAGATGTCATATGATTAGATAACCCCATTTTCCATTAACTTCTCTGTGGGGGCAGTTGACTGAAAAACTTTTTTTAATTTCAGGAACGAAGGGGTCCCCTGGGCCAAAAGGAGAGCCAGGTAAGAGCTGGAAGAAAGAATGACATCTGCATTAGATTTTTTCTTGTCACAATTGCTAACATGTGGTATTTATCAAGTCCCCAAAGCATCCTGATTGCTGAATGCAACCCCAGTTCAGAGTCAACCTGAGAAAGCCTATTTCAGCATTCCTTTCTCTCTCACTGTCTCTCTATGTGTGTCTGTCTCTCTCCCTCTCCCTCTCTGTCCCTCTGTCTCTTTCTGTTTCTGTCTCTGTGTGTGTGTCTTTCTCTCTCCCTCTCTGTCCTTCTGTGTCTCTCTGTCTCTCTCTCTCTGTCTCTGTCTCTCTGTCTGTCTGTCTGTCTCTCTCTCTCTCCCTTTGTTTCTCTGTGTGTGTGTGTGTGTGTGTGTGTGTGTGTGTGTGTGTTTTCCGTGTACAATTAACACAGGGATACTCTCTATAGGCATCTGGGTTTCTGACAAGTCTAGTTCTTCTAGACCAGCTGAGAAGCAACAGGGGATCAGATTGATTGATATTCTCTATTATGTTTTCCTCCTTTATCTGCAATGGAAAATAGTGTTATCTAAATCCAAAGCAATGGTCTCTAACAAGCACCTAAGTCCTAACAACCTTGATCTGCCAGTAGATTTTAAAAAATGAATAAACAAATCCCCATGGATATCTTTACTAGTGGGCAGTTGAATCACAGCTGAAACTTTCTGAAGTAAGATGTTTAAAAGTGTGGTATGGGATGTTTAGAGGCAGAGGAGGGCAAATCTTTGACCTTAGAAGACAAAAGCACAGAGAGAATCTCTTAGATGTATCCAACAACCTCACAAAAATGACCACTAACTTGAAGGTTTTATTTTTTTTCAGGTCAGCCTGGAGCTAAGGGTGTCTCTGGAATACCAGGTTTGCCAGGAGTTTCTGGTGCCAAGGGAGAACCTGGCAAAAATGGCCTTACTGGACCACCAGGTAATTCCATTCAACTCCATGAGCACCTGGTGAGAGCTTACATTGTGCCAGGCATTGAGCTTGGCACTGAGGATACAAAGTCAGAAACCAGACAATTCATGTCTTCAACAAGTATACCTTCTACTATCCCTTCTCTTGATTTTTGTGATGACTCCTGAAGGCAACCTCTACCCACTCCTAACCATCTCTGTGTTTCATTTGATCTCTAGGGCCTCCAGGTTCGCCTGGATCTGTGGGACTATCAGGTGCAAAAGGAGACAAAGGAGATTCAGGTAATAACAAGAACACAGGAGGTCAGATCCCTGGGCAGAACACTCCGGGGCTCACGCTTCTGCAACATCTTCTCTCCATTTGCCAAAGCTAAGCAAAACTATCTTTGTCTCAATCCCTTTCCTGTCTATCCCTTCAGCCCCTTTCCCCACCCCTCATCCAGGCTTCTGCACACATGAGGCTGAGGTATATTCCCCATCTCCAGAGAGTCTTCGGTGACTGACCTCACCATAGTAGATAATAATTTGGCACTTTTACGAATGTAAAGCACTTTACTCGATTGTCTGTCTCTAGTTCCACAACCAGATTTTATTCCTGGGTCATGGAAGGAATAATAATTTGCTTTCCACACTTCCACTGTATCTGTGGTCATCTGCTCATCACTGAAGCACAGGAGTAATTGACCCCTCCCTATCCATGCCATCATTATTAGCTTCCACATAGTAGTATGATTCAGATCAGGCCTTGATGACTGCTGATCCTTGGGCAGACCCTCAGCTCCAAAGGTTCAGAAACTCAGTCAGTCCACCTGCGATAAAGGAGTGGGAGGGATGGCATTGATTCATTAAAGAAAATCATAATACTGTCAATTTTCTAGCTTACTCTGAAAACTGCAACCTTCAGAAAGACTAAAACTAGAGCCTTTGACTCAGTCAACTTGCTTATATTTCAATAAGAAAAACTATTTGAGAAACCAGATTTTACTTCAGAAGTGACTTGCTAAGTCCAGGAAAAGCAGAAAGGCAATGAGCCTTTTTGTTTGTTTTTTAAAGCTTCTAAAAATTTAATTTACCTTTTCAATTAACCAAAATCTTTCCCCCCCCCCCCACCTTTCCAATAGAAAAGGAAAAAAGAAAAGGAAAAACAAAATCTTTGTAACACGTTGCATAGTCAAGCAAAACAGATTCCCACATTGGCTTTGTCCAAAAGAATATGTCTCATTCTGTCCTCTGAGTCCTACTATGGCCTCTCTTGTAGATTGCTACAGGCAAAGGGTCATGCGGGTGGGCGTGGAATAAACATTTATATAGCAACTACTATGCTATATACCATGCATTGTTCTAAGCACTTTAAAAATATTTCATTTGATCCTCACAACAACCTTTAAACATAGATCCATTATTATCCCCATTTTACAGTTGAGTAAACTGAGGAAAACAAAATTTCAGTGACTTGCCCAGGGTCATGCAGCTAAATAAAAAGTGTCTAAGGCTGGATCTAAACTCAAATCTTCCTGTTTCTAGGTTCAGTACTCTATCCACTGCACCACCTAGCTAGCTCTGATGAGAGGCACTGAGTCTTTAAAGGAATACTGAGAGTAGCCTGGTGAATCCCCGCTCCCTAGAATCAGCAGTTGCACCAAGTGGAGAGGCATGCTCAGAACTTTCTCTCTCCACACATTTGGATATTTCCCACCTCCTTTATTTAAAAAACTCCCAGCTATCTTACCTGTTCTCTCCTTCTCAACTGATTTTTGTTATATTGTAGTTTCCAAATTAACTGTGCAAATTTCTGTGAGAGTGTTTCAAGGAAGCTGCTTCCTGAACCCACTTAGGAAAGCACCTTGATGATACTGGCAAACTTCTTGGGGAAGTGAGGTTGGGTGGGGGGGAGGAGGGAGAGTGTCTGTTATAGCCAAGTAATACCATTCTTGTGTGGAAAATCACTTTAACTTCAAGACTATGTGACTTTTTAAGGACCAGCTGTATCCAATCCTCCTTACCTTCGGGTCTAATCTTTTCTTATTCAAGATCATGAATGAATGAATTAATGAAAAATGTTTATTAAGAGCTTACTATGTAACAAACACTATGCTATCTGCTTGGAATATAAATACAAAAAATGAAATAATCCCTACTCAGGATGAACCCAAATACTAATGGGGGAGACAATAAATACATGTAAAAGTATGTATGACCAAAATATAAAGTCAATACAGATATAGAGCAGTTAAATCAAAGACACTATAGGAAGGAGGCATTAACAACGGATTCAGAAAGTCTTCATTCAGAAGATGGTTTCTGAGCTGTATTTTTAAAAAAAGGATGGGCCCTTTGAGTTGGAAGTACAGATAAAGTATATTCTAGGCATGGAGGATGGTTAGTGCAAAGGCATAGAGATGGAAGATGAAGACAAGAGATAGTGTTGTGAATGACGACAGAGAAGAACAGTTTGGCTGGATCCAAAGGGGAAGGAGGGAGTGTGGTATCAGAAGAGGGTGTAAAAGTAGTTGGGCCAGGTTGTGAAGATCTTTAAAAGCTAAACAGAAGAATTTGTATTTTATCTTCGAGGTACTGGGAAGCCACTGGTGTTAGTTGGTTAGGGGAGTCATATGGTCAGATTGCATTGAAAGAAAATTTCTTTGGCAGCAATGGACTGGAGTGGTGTCTCTATCTGAGGCAAGGAGATCAATTAGGAAACAGTTGCAGTGTTCTAGATTAGAGGACCTAGCACCTTTCCCTGAATGAAGGGCCTGAGTTAAAGTAGTGGCTATGAGTTTGGAGGTAAGGGGGTCAGATGCAAGAGATGTGAAGCTAGAGACAGCAAAATCTGGCAACTGATTGAATATGTGAGGTAACAGATAATGGGAAGTCAAGGATAATACTAAAATCAGGAACTTGGGACATTGGAAGGTGGTGGTAGTGATATCTTTGACAGAAATGGGGAAGTTTAGAAGATGAAGGGTTGAGGAAAAAAATAAATTTAATTTTTAGATATGTTAGGTTTAAGATAATTCTGGGAGTTTCACTTTGAAATATCCAAAAGGCAATTCTTGATATAGTACTGAAGTTCTTGGTAGTCTGGGGCTAGATTATGTAGATCTAGGAATCATCTGCATAGAAATGATAGTTAAACCCATAGGAGTTGATGAATTTACTGAGAGAAAGTATAGAGGGAGAAGCATCATGAAAACCCAGAGAGGAAAAGTACTGAAGAAAAAGTAGTCCAAAACTACAAGAGACCCCTTCCCTTGAGGAGCTTACATTGTATAGGAAGAGACAACATACAGACAATCCTCAACATTCACACATTTAACTTTCACTACTTCAAGCATTCCAGTGACTCTATTAGTATCCTAATTTTCACTTTTGCGTTGGCAGCCTCATACATTTGGGGCTATATGGAGCAGAGAAAATAAATAAGAGGCATGATGCATGCAAGTTTCTGGAATGGCTGGTAACCTACTACATGCTTCACTGGCCTTGTTCACCTTATCTTAAAGATAAAGAACTTTCCTCACCAGTCTTACAACAGCAAAGACTAAAGTCCCAGCAACCTCTCCTTTAGTTTTCAGAGGGTGGCCAAGGTAGAGGGGTTTACAGCACTAAAGTATTATCTAAAATCAGGTTTTTGTTTTTTGGGGGGTTTTGTGAGATGTTAGAAGAAAACATCACAGAATTCTAGGTAATTTCTAGTGAGAAAAAATGTTTTACATGTTACCAATTTTATTTTGTGTACAGTTTTATGGGTTATTTCATAGTTACTGTGTTAGGAAAAGTGGATCTTATCAGAATTAATGTTTTGTTATAAAGAATTGTATGCAAAAAGTATATATTCAGCCATCTCTAGCAAATAATTACAGTTTTGGTGATCATGGGAACCTGATCCCCTACTTCCCATAGGTTTGATGTTTTGCACCTTTTTCTAGGAACATTACCCCTATGAAAATTGAGAATTGACTGTATATATGTCAGGGAGGATTGTCAGGGAGGGGCATTTTGGTCCCAAAAGATACCAGGATGGTTGAGTGGGCCATAGTTTTCTTTGGAGGACCAATGATGATTTGATCATGGTTCCAGAGTGAGAAGGTGGGGAAAGTAGAAAGAGGATCTTATGCAGTTGCAAGGGGTTATTAAGGTTAACTAAAGTATAGAAAAAAGTAGAAGATGAAGTGAGGCATAACTAGGACCATTCCCAAAGAGTGGGCCAGAAGAGGAAGTCACCCCTCAGGACAGAGGGGTGGTAGGGCACAGATTAAAGTGTTTATAGCTTTTAAGACATGACTTTTGTGTGGGCTATGAGTGTGTTGGCAACTCATAAGATAATAAGCAGGGGTTAGGGAAAGGAGATGAACTTTCTTTAGGAAGGAAGTTCTTTCTTCCCTGACTACATTTCCTAGCTTCCTTTTTCTATCCCCTCTTCACCATCACTTCTATACCCTGAAACCCATCCTTCTCTTGTGCCAGAACCAGGGCTTTGCTTGATGACTCCTCTTTCTGGTTTGTCACTCTTAGTTCCTCTCCACTTGAATTTTCCATTCCCCCCCAATCCCACCTAACTCTTCCATACAAAGAAAACACAGGTTTGTTTTTTCCTTCTCTCTTGTCCTGTTCCCTGTAAACAAAGCAGAATTCTTCTTTTAGGAGGTTTTAATTATTTTTACTACTAAATGAAGGAGAAAAGTTTTTAAATTTACAAAAGTCTTCTCATTGGGTACTGAGCCCATTACAGATTTAACTAGAACAAAATCTCCATCTTCCATGATATTCTCCTGACTGACAGAGTTGGTCCCTTTTTTTCCAGCTCTTGCCCTTAGCTAGCAGGCCTAATCCTGTCTCATCTGACTGCTAGATCAAACTATAAGTTTCTAGCTAATGAATTTAGTTTACCAAGGCTGCCAAATGTCTCAGTCCTTCCAAAACCTACTTCCTCAGTTTTTAGTTCTGGCTGTGGGATCCCCAAGTTCCCTATAAGGATGCTCCTTTCTTACCTACTCTTCCTCCCTGCTCTGGATGAGTCATTCTCCTGGGTTTCAGAATTGTCTTAAAGTCTTTTTCCTCACCTTTCACACTGGTCAAAGAGATAGCATTGACAAATGAACCAATCTGGAAACAGAGAGTCTGGGTCCGAATGCCAGCTTTGTCACTTACTATCTTTGTGTCTTGGGAAAGTTGTTTAATTAACCTCTCTGGGTCTCTCTGTTTCTTCGTCTGTAAAAGGTGGGGCTTGGATTAAGTCTCTTCTATGATCTAAATCTATGATCCGATGACCCACTGGTAGTCTGCTGGTTCCTTTGAAAGACCTTTCTCTATCTAACCTCTAATGATTTCTCCCTTGCCTTTAAGCTTTGATTCCGAACATGGTTGTCACTCATCTCATCCTCTCCTAGAGCTGTCCATACTCTAGGTAGTTTCTCTCTGTGTGTCTCTCTCTCTTTCTGTATGTGTGTGTGTGTGTGTGTGTGTGTGTGTGTGTGTGTGTGTATAATAGAATGTTTGGACAGGAAAATTGCTGAGGTTCCTTCCTACTCTAAATCTAACATTGTATTATCCTTGCCTAAGCCAAGCATCCAGCACAGTGTCTCCTTCCAGACTGAATTTTTGTTTGTGCTGTATCTTCATACTCCTTGGTGGACCTCACTTTGATCACTCCTCATTGGCAGACTTGGAGTGACAGACTCACCCTGGAGTCAATGAACACTGGACTCCTGTGCCTGACCAATTTCTAATGACACCTAGCTCTCTACTCCATAATTATTAATTCATAGCTTGAGATCTGCAGCCTCAGGGAATTACTTAAAAAGAATCTAAAGTTCACAGTCAGAAAATTTTCTCTAATGCACAGTGAATATGAATAGATCATTTTCTGCCTTCTCCTATTCTACCAATGACAGCAAGGTCTATAACCACTGTTTCTATGGTAATGACTATTCATCTTCATATAATAAAAAGTTTGTTTCTTTCTCATGATGCCAGAGAAAAATATGTATCTGATCAAACTTGGATTTCAATAAGTTGGCCATAAAATTCAAATTTCAAAATTCAAAGAGATATATAGATAGACTGAATGATAGATACGCATGTATATGTTTATATGTGTGTGTATAGTATGTGTATATAACTATATATAACTATATATCTATCAAAACACATCATGTTTTGCCCCATTGCAGTCTTGATATTTCTAGGGTCAGCAGAAGAAATTAAATGGGGAGTTATGCAAAAGCCACAGACAACATGCAAAGAAAGGTCAGCAGATGACATGGGAAAAGTTTAGAAAGTCAGAAATGCATAAAATATAAGTATAGTATTGTATAATAGAAACATATTTTATCTTTTAATACCATAATAATTTAAAGTTTTCTCTGGCATGAAGAGAGAGCCAAAAAATTTTAGGCAGATTCTCCAGATCACAGGGTCACATTATTCTTGTTCTCTGGGCCAGGAGGTGATTTGTGTTGTTACCCATTTCCCTGGTGCTCAACAAGGCCCAATACAGAATGATTCTGTGGAAAGCATGCTAGGCTTAGAGTCAGAGGTCTTCGGTTTGATTCTGACTTTGTCACTTACTATACAATCTTTGGCAAGGCATTTCTCTTGGGCCATATTATCTCTCACACATACTTTCACACACAAGGCCCAACTCTTGGGATTCTGATGGAACCAAATTCTTTCTACCTGAAGGCTGATCACATTCCCTTTTTTTGGTCCAATTTTCTTTCTCATAAGCAACCTCCTCCCAGTTGTGGCAGATATCCATTTATCCCTAGAAATCTTGTTGTCTCTCTTGCCTTTCTCTTTGGCTCTTGTACCCAACCCTTCAAACCCAGCTGTCTTTGAAATTTATCTCCAGGTCTCCTTGCTCTCAATCATTTCATATATGATCAATAGATCTATCTATCTATCTATCTATCTATCTATCTATCTATCTGTCTGTCTACCCTTTCTACCTATCATATATGTGTATTATGTATAATGACACATAGGTTTAGATACTACATGTAATAAGTCACTTCTATGCTCCGTGTGTGTATGGAATATTATATGTAACATATATTAGGGATGATAGATAGATGGATGGATAGATATAGAAGGATTTCATAGTGTAGTGCTCACTAGTATATGGACTATATACAACCACTTTTCTATAGTACTTCACACTTCTTTTCTACAGTACTCATTCTTTGAACTGACTCATTCTCTCCAACCAGTTTTCACACTTGAAGGTTTAAGTTCCTAGACAAGGATGACCATCATTTGATAACACTCAAATTTTCTCAGGGTCCTAAGGGTAACCCTGTTGAAGGGCCATACATATCTTCTATTTACCACTCAAGCCCCCATCAATGTATTTCTATTTACACAAACCAGAAATTCACAAGATGACACTTGTAGATCCTAAATATAACCAACTACTTAGAAATAAGGGGAAAAAAATCACTGGTTCTCATATATTAATGTAAATGTATGAATGACAAAAACACATCAAAATTTATAGATAAACCTTTGTCATAATCTACCACCAGTGCTTTTGGTATATAGGGGGGAGAGTGGCCACACACAGGAACCTACCAGGAAAGCACACAAGAGAAGAAAACCCATATATTCAAGTTAATTCACAACCCTGGACTGAAGGTTTTAATATTGTTGGTCCATTTGTGAACACATGCAACACACTAAGCCACTTCTCTAAGTGCTTGTCTGCTAGAATTTGACCCTCTTCAACTGGATAAATCTACTTCTATACTCAAAGTGATAAAATATTTATAAGCTCTTTCAACTTACACACTTTTAAAGGGTAATAAGGAAACATTATCATGTCATTTCTATAATAGTTTCCTTTGAGCCTTATGAATTACAAAGTTCATTGGGCTATCTCTGGAAAATACAGAACGAACCTTACTAGTGTTCACTTACTAAGATTCTGTAATGTCTAATCAAATTGCAACAGAGATCCAACACAAGAGCTCCAGTTACCACAGAGTTAGCCAGCTCTTCATTTACCTGGCCTCTGTGTTATCATATTAAATCTCAGGATCTCAACCTGTACATCAACTTCAAACCTGTCTTTCCCCGTTTCTATTTTCTCTTTCAAATAAGAGGGAAAAGAAGGTTGAAAAATAAAATTGTTTTCACTGTCCTTCGTTCTCGAAGAGGACCAAAATGACATCAGTATGCTAGAGTCACATTTCAGTGTGTCTGATTGTGGCTGATCAGACTAATACCAGCTCCGTGTGAACATTTGGGATGGATGCTCTAAATTTGTGCTGTTTTAAATCTTCATTGCTCACAGAGGCTTTATATCACTTAAACTCTAGATGGCACTAAAGAGTAATATCTGAAAGAGCTCTGATCCAATGAGGCTGTCAATCAGAAATCCCATCATTAAATCTTTCCTTCAGATGACTGCTTCTGTTTCTGGTTTATTCAAACCACTCCAATAAACATATTTTTCACTACCTATTGATATTATTACCTGGGTCTTCAATCTCTTCACTGTTAACAACCCAGCTTCTGCTTCCTATTTCCTGGGTCTTTCAGGACTATAATTCCCTACAGCACAAATTTCTCAAAATGGTCTGCCATGTCCTTGAAACTATTAATTCATACACATATTATTCCCACTTTTAATTAAAAATTTTTTCTCTGTCCCTATGAATCATTAAATTGCTCACTTACAAACAAGACAGAATTCATTATTCTATCTTTTTGCAGGATGCTTTAAGTCTTTATATTTATGCCACAGATTGCTCTCAGTGTGAAACTGCTTAAATTACATCTGAAAACTGTTTCTTCATATACATATTTTAGCAATTTTTATTAAGCCAAAATTCTTTTCCTGCCATTTCCAGGCACCAAAATATTTATTAATAACAGAGGAAATATCTTATATTCTTGACCAGTTGATATAATTCTTTTTCTTTACACAAAAGTACTTTTACTGCCCTATCTGAGACTAACCTGCTCCATGGAAAAAGTGAAGTAATTTAAGGGAATATTACCTTACAACAACAACGACAACAATGATGATAATTATGATGATGATGATGATGATGATGATGATGATGATAACTAGCATTTATATAGTGCCTTAAGATTTACACCTTCCAAATATTAGCTCATTTTATCCTCACAACAACCCTGGGAGGTGGGTGTTATTATTATCCCCATTTTACAGATGAGGAAATTGAGGCAGACAAAGTAACTTGCCCATGACTAAGTGTCTGAGTCTGGTTTTGAATTCAGGTCTTCCTAACTCTAAGTCCTTCACTCTCTTTGTTCCCCCACACAGCTGCCTTGCAGTGGGATCACAGATGGAGAGTGGAAGGGACCTTGGAGGTCATCTAGTTCAATGCCCTCATTTTAAAGATAAAGAAATGGAGGACCGGGGAAGTTAAGCAGTTTGTACAAAGTCACATAGTGTCAGAGATGAGATTTGACATAGCTGGCGCCCATTCCATGTCTTCTCTTATCTGTTCTGAATAATTGAATAATTATTTTTACTTCAGGACTCAGGAGATGATAATATGAGGATGAACAGGTAGAGAGAGAGAGCTGTAGTGTAGAGTAGAGAGCTGAACAAGTCATTTTACTTCCCTGGGTCTTATTTTCCTTATATGGACAATGAAGGTGTTGTATTACAGAGACTGTGATTTCTTTTCCAGTTCTATATATAATATCCACATATACTAGATAGACCTATATTATATACACAAACTATATATATATATATATATGCATATACAAATCTATATGGAAAACTTAGACAGTTTGAGGTTAGATGTGCATGTATATACATATATGCACACACATATACATGTGTATGTAAATGTATGAACAAATGAATTATTGTATATGTGTGTATGCATATATGAATATAAGGTATGGTTCTATGTACATATATGTGTATATATAGCATAGCTATATAATATACATGTGACTAGATAAAGAGATCATTTTTTGCCTGATTTCTTACCTAGTCTTAATCACTGAATGGGTGTTTCCTCAGTCAAACTGAAACCTGTTAAAAACATTAGCTTAAAAAGGCCATGGTCTCCCACTGCATCTAGGACCATCTCCAGTTACCCTGATCTATATCTGGCCACTGAAGCCAGATGGCTCTGGAGGAAAGAGTGAGGCTGATGACCTTGCACAGCCCTGCTTCACTTAAATCCAATTCACTTGCATGTCATGGCATCACTTTCATGATGCTGTGGTCCTCTTGGAGAACAAAGGACAAGCAACAGCAATGATATACATATGTGTATATACATGCCCATGCAGGAATATATAAATATGTAAACATGGTGTGACTTGTCTAGGGTCATAGCCTAGGGCAAAACCAATAAGTATATGAGGCAGAATTTGAACCCAGTCTTCATGATTTCAAAGTCAGTTCTCTATCCACTATACTATATCATATATATGCATAATATAATATACATGAAACCCTACATATTTGAAACATCGTGTGTATTATACATATCTTAAAATGCTTACCTTTTTATATCACTGTCATTTCTGAATGAATCAGTCCCCACACTGAAATACACACACACACACACACACACACACACACACACACACACAGAGTTAAGCAAAACAAATCAACAAATTGGCCAGGTCACAAGCACTTCTGGCAGTCTGTATCATTAGCACACCAGGTCATCATAACCTAGATTCTCTCTATCTTCATCTCTCTATCCCTTTCTCCTATTTAAAAAGAATTTTCTTAAAAATAAAAAAAAAGACATACAAACCAAATCCCTAGTTTTTTCAGTTGAGCTCCTCTGGTATCATCAGAGCACTTGAGTTTAGTTCAATTTATTCCCTTGGCAATATCCTCCATTCAGAGAATCATAGTACACATTTGGATAATTAGTCACAATTGACTCATTTAACAAATATTGATAAACCTCCTATTGTGGGGAATATGGCAGATTAGGGATGTCAGTGTCAGTCATCTAAGCAGAAAACCAGTCTCTTTAACATCTGTGTGAAGAAGACTGAGAATGGCCTTTGGTTTTGAAAATTAAGCAGTGATTCAGTCTTCTCCTCCTCTACAAAGGTGGTAGCCTTCTGATAAGGGTCTTCCTCAGTTCTCATTTTTTCATAACTTCTCAGCATCACCATCCATTCTCTGTCTCCAATTGTCAAAGAATAGTTTTGTGTATTCCTTACACTTGATCCCATTTCTTCCTGCCTCCTCTAGGACTTTCCTCCAGTTGTCATCTACTTCCTCTTCTGCATCTTCCCTCTCTCCCTTTCCACGGTCTTTCCCAGTTGACTACAAAAATGATTAAGTGTCTTAAATAAAAGCCTTTCCTTGATCCTTCTGCCATATCCCAGCTACTGTCCCATCTCTTTCCCCACTTCTTGAAAAAATTTCTATACCTACTGCTTCTTTTTCCTTTGTATTTACTCTTCTTCTACTCTCTGCAATCTGACATTTGCCCCAAACATAGTACTGAAATCACTCTCTCAAATGTTACCAATAACTTCCTCTACCCAAATCTTTTAGGTTTTTTTTCAGTCTTCAGTCTCCTTTTGATATCCTTTTGACACTGTTGAAAATGAGACTTTGGGCAAATTTCCTAATTTATCTAGGCCTCAGTTTCCTCATATGTAAAATGATTAGATAAGATGATTGCTAATGTGCCTTGCCACTGTAATTTATGATCCCAATGGCAGATTCATCTCTTTATAGATGATTTCCAAATCTCCATCTCCATCCAGACCTAATGAGTACTAGACTTGGACCTTCAATTGCCTGAAAAATATCTACACTTGGATCTTCTATAGTCCCTTGAACTTCACATGCTCCAAACTGAGCTCACTAATTTTTTCCCCATAAGCACACTCTATCTTTTGACTTCACTTTTTCTGCCTGGGGATCCACCATTCATCCAGTTTTTCATGTTAGTAACCTTGGAGCTAGTTTTGACTCCTCCATCTACCTTCAAGTCAGTTGTTTCAGTCATGTCCAACTCTTACTGGCCCTCTTTGGGGTTTTCTAGTCAGACTTTACCATTTCCTTCTCCACCTCTGAGGAAAATGAGGCAAGCAGCGTTAAGTGATTTGACCAAGGGTCTGAGGCCAGCTTAGAATTCAGGAAAATGAGTTTTCCTCTCTCCAGGCCCAGCACTCTAACCACTGAGCCTCCTAACTCCCCTCCTTCTACCTTATTTCTCATTTAATAAATTGTCTTGATTTCACCTTCATAACATTTCTTATAACATTTCTCATTACCACCCACCAGGGCTATCACAACAGCTTCCTTGAAGATTTCCTCTCCTCACTTCTTTCTTCTTCTAATTCTTCTGGTAGATCATCTTTCTACCACAAAAGCAAAGAAATGGTCATTCCTCTATTCAAATATCTTCAGCATGCTATCAAGTAAAATTCCAACTTCTCTGCTTGGCATTCAAAGTCTTCCACAGCCTTTTCAACTTTATCTCATATTTCTTCCTCTGTAACTTTGTGCACTTAGCTCAATTGAATAAATCTCTATCTGCCTTTTCTCCCATGCCCACTCCAGCAAACACACACACACACACACACACACACACACAGAGTGTTATCATACTTCTATGTTTTTGCTTATACTGTTCTGGAATATCCTCCTTTCCACTTTTCACCTATTGAATTTCTCTTCATCCCTTAAAGCCCAACCAGAAGACCACTTCCTCCACTTTTAAAGGAGAGAAACATTTTGTCACAGGTAGACATTTTAGATACTTCCATAGCTTTGGTTCATACATCATGAGTCCCATTTGCATTTAACCAGGCTACCACAAAAAGATTGATTCAACACTAATCTATCTGATACCATCTTTAATTCTGGCAACCAGAGTAAACATGATATTACATTTTCCAATTTTTGAGTACATAGCTGTTAAAATGTGAATAAATCTTTGTATAATACTCCTGTAATATGCCACAAACAATTCAAATGTCTCTGAACTGTAGTCCTCTGTGGTGACTCAGAGATGTATTTCTGAGGGGTCATTGTCCAGCAGCCTGGCAGTACCTTGTTAGGTTAGTACTAGAGGCCAGATGTTGCAATCTAGGGATCTTGTCTTAGTGATATTTATAGACATATTTTTCAGTGTCAGGATATTGGTATTCCCCAAATCAAAGGGACTGTGGTATTTGTCCAGTTTTGATTAACTCAGGCCAAGTTTCCAGATGGGAACTCATTATGTAAAAAGGCATTAATCTCTCAGTAGAACATAATTTATAGGTGTTCCAGAAAAAAACAAAGGCATCCCAGTTCATTTAATTGTCCTAGGAATAGTCCCTCTCACTGTCATATGTGTGTTTATGTATATATGTGTGTGTGTGTATGTATGTATATATGTACACACACATACACATTAGGGGTACAGAGTCAAAGACTCAGAAGAAATCTTAAAAGCCATCTAGTCCAACCCCCTCATTTTAGAGATGAGAAAACTGAGGCCAGTGGAGGATAAGTGACTTACCTAAGGTCACATGGTTAAGAAATGACGGGATATCAAGAGCACTGGTTTCATAATGTACCTCTGATACTACCCATGTGACCTTTGCAAATCACTTAACTTCTCTACGATAAAGTTTCCTCATTTGAACAATGACATTGATCAACTAGATGGCCTCTTGGGTCCCTTCCAACTCTAGACCTATGATTTTATGATACTAAGTTGGTGTTTGAATCTAAGGACTCTGACTCCAAATTCAATGCACTTTTTAATGTACTTTGCCATCTCAGTACTAAGTACCAAACAAAATGAGGCTCAAAAAATTGTGTCTGCAGAAATATTCCTACAATCTTCATTAGAACAAAAAAAAAATTATCTAAATGTATTATCAAAAAATGGTTGTGATTGGGAAGGAAGAATGACAAACTCTACCTGGGATGTCTAAATTCACATAAAGTTAATTATCTGTACTTTGATCCCTTAAAACAGACATTTAATAAAAGAAAAATTTCACTAACCTAAATGACAAAGGTCTCATTCTATAACTAGATATTTTGCATTTCTATGGTGAGTCCTAACCATTTATTTGAACTAAGGCCCTCAAACTTTATTACCAGTTTGAGTGTTAGTAAATAACAATATATTGGTGAATTTCATCTCACAACAGAGACCGAGCCTCTGTCAATAATTTTATATATTGACACAATTATAATTCCAAATGTGAAATTATTATTCTTCACAGAACTCCAAACAGGTTCTGTTCTCTACTGAAAGTACTCTTCCTTCTTCCTGACTTTAGTGCTGATATGACACACAGATTCCCCAAAGTAATAGAACTCATTGGGGTCCTACTGTGTGCAATACACCCAAATCTCCTACTGGCTGCCATGTCATGACTGAGTCTCTTGTGTCAACTCCCATCAAAAAGTAAACCTTGGGACTCAATGTTTTCATTCTCTATGAATGAGACAGCAAATTGTACAGTACCTCAGTTCAGTTTACCCCCTCAATTTCTACTTTCTGTCCCTGGAACATACCCTGTTTTCCTCCCTCCAAGCCTTTGTTCAGCCCTTCTCTATGTCTAACCAGTCTTCCTTACTCATTTTTGTCTATTGAATGCCTACCTACCCTTTAAAACCCAATTCAAATGCTGCCATATCCTCCTTGAAGCCTTTTCTGATCCCCATCATCCTTCCCCATAATAAGCTTCCCCTTCAGACTTCTCCAGTACATTCATGTATTATTGTGTCTATGGCTATTGCATGCTTAAGAAGTACTTGTCCAGCTCCCACTATGTGGAAGACTCTGTGCTGGGTGTTGAGAAGCAAAGCCAAAAATGAACCAGTTCCTGTCATCAAAGAGCTTACATTCCTATAGTTTCCTAGACAGTAAACTCTCTGAGAACAGGAACCATGTCTGTATTTCTAAACTTTGTGCTTCCTCATGTGTCTAGTAACAGGAATGTTCTGTACATAGGAAGCATTGAAATTTTGTTGAGTTACTCCACAACAGACAGCTCAGGTAGGGAGTGTAAGTTCTGGAGAGCCAAGGTTTATAGCCCCATTTGGCTCTGTTGGACATGAAGACGCAGGCTAGTATTCAGCTGCAATTCTTTCTCCATTTATGCTAAGCGAAGGGGCCTTTTAAAAATCCTGCAGAACCAATGTATCTTCCCTCCTGCATTAATCAGACAAAAAGTAGAAAGTGTCTTAAGATTAAAAGTGTCTAATATCTAAATTTTATTATCTTCTCCCCTCTTTTTTTCCCTTTTTCTTTTTTTGTTTTCCTCTTAGGGCATCAAGGACAAAAAGGGACAAAAGGAGAAGCAGGAGTTTCAGGTAAAGTACTTGCTTGATTCTAATTTCTCAAAGAGATGACTAAAGTCTGTGCATTCAAATGGCAGAGCTCTGTGACTTTGAAATGTACACCAGCGACTTTCTTCTCTCTCCCCCAGCCCCCAAAGTTGTAATGACTTCTAGGGACTAGGAAAATCTAGGGCTTCTGGTTCTTATGCCAGCCTGGGTGTGGTGGGACCTGAGGGAAGTCAATAGATCTTTTGGGGTCCTAGATTCCTCTTGTAGAAAATGGGAAAGAATAATGTAAACTCACATCTTGAATTGGGGTGGGAATAGGAATTGGAGGTGCCATGGGAAACGGTCAGAATGTTTAGCATATGTAAAAATGCATTATTATATTTGGATAAAATAAAGTAATTATGTTCACCAATTTTTCAAGAGGCTTTGTAAAATCACATATCTGAAAGGTTTGATTCAAATCACCCAATCTTTGGTGGTGAAGCCCACATACCTCTTCACCCTCTAAACAATTTGCACCACCTTATCCTGCTCTCATCAGGCCAGGATGGCAGAATCTTGCATTTACAGACAAAAGGGTCCTCCAGTCTAACTGCCTCATTTTACAGATGAGGAAACTGAGGTCCAGAGAAGTTAATATGATCTTGTCACAGGCATACAGCTCACATCTAAGACAAGATTTGAGCCCATCTTCTTGACTTCAGGTCTAGCACTCTGTCCCCCATCTGTCTCAATGCAACATATTCAAAGTGGGGCTTTTACCCAAAGCCAAACATCTAGGATGCTGAAACAGCTGGATATAGACAAGGAGACAGAGCATCCAGATGATTTCCAGAATTTGCCCTGGTATTTGGGCTTGTATAGCCTCACCAAATGGAAAATAAACTGGATGATAGGGTACTTCAATTAGCTGACCACTAGTCAAGCAGACCAGCTTCAACTACATCAGGCCAAATAACCACTTTAACTGATGCTTTTCAGCTAAACTAATTTAATTGACAGATTGTTATAGCCTTCAGGGTTTTATGAATATTGAACTAAAAGGATTATGAAAGGAAGAAGAAGAGAGTATATAATTTCTTTTGTACTAGCTGTCTGATTTTTTTGTAGGTCTGCTTCCCGATTTCTGCTCATCACTGATTTGGACAGGGAGGCAGTACCAATTTTAGTGGCTGAATTATACATAAATCACTAAGTGGTGACAACCTCTGACAAATATCCTCCAGTTTAACCTCCTTATTTTGCATATGAGGAAATTAAGGCCAGTGGAGTTAAATAACTTGCCCATGGTCACACCATTAGTAAGTGGCATAGCTGAGGTTCAAACTAGGTCTTTTGATTTAAAATTTGTATTTTTCCTACCCTCTTTTGACCTCAATGGAGTATAAGGACAGCCAGCATCCTCATAGGAAGAAATGAAAATCTCTTGTAATTGTACATTCAGTCTCTGCTGGTTCTCAGTCCCTCCTGCTCCTCCTTGCCTTTCTCAATGTCTTCCTCCATTAGGTTCCTCTTATAAAAAGACTGAGATAGGAACCACATACTACCTCTTTTCTCTGCTGTAGGTCCTAAAGGTCAGAAAGGAGAACAAGGAAGCGTGGGGAATAAAGGTGAACCTGGTGCCAAAGGACAAAAAGGAGAGCGGGGTAAGGCTGGGTTTTGTTTTGCTTTTGTGGAGCCTGATTTTATGTTTTCAAGGAGATGGATTTTCTTTTTTTTCTTTTTTTTAAGTTTATTTTATTATTATTATTTTTTAATGTTTTACAATCACTGCCATAAAATTAAGATTTTATCCCCCCCACACCTACTCCCCACTACCCCCCTCCCTCCCCACGACAGCATACAGTTCTGTATAGGTTCTACATATACTTTCCTATTGAGTACATTTTCACTATAGCCATGCTATGTAGTCGAACTAAAATAAATGGAAGAAATCATATAACAAATCAAAACATGATACACAAACACATACACACCCACAAATATAATCTGCTACATTCTGCAAATGACTTCCATATTTCTTTCTCTGAGTGTGGAAGGCATTTTGCCTTAGAAAACCACCACTAGGATTTTTTTTTTTAATAAGTTCTTGCGTTATTATGAAATTCCAAGTCTACCAGAAAAAACTCTCGCACACTGTGGTCGTTGCTGTGCACAAAGTTCTCCTGGTTCTGCTCCTTTCACTCAGTATCAGATCATATAAGTCCTTGCAGGCCTTTCTGAAATCTTCTTGTTCATCATTTCTTATGGCACAATAGTACTCCATTACATTCATATACCATAATTTATTCAGCCATTCCCCAATTGATGACCATCCCCTTGATTTCCAGTTTTTGGCTACCACAAAGAGAGCTGCTATAAATGTTTTTGTACATGTGAGACCCTTTCCCATTTTTACTATCTCTTGGGGATACAGTCCTAGAAGTGATATTGCTGGGTCAAAAGGTATGTACATTTTTGTAGCCCTTTGGGCATAGTTCCAAATTGCTCTCCAGAATGGTTGGATGAGCTCACAGCTCCACCAACAATGAATTAGTGTTCCAACTCTCCCACATCCTCTCCAGCATTTATCATTTTCTTGTTCTGTCATGTTTGCCAATCTTATAGGTGGGATGTGGTACCTCAGAGTTGTTTTGATTTGCATCTCTCTAATCAAAAGTGATTTAGAGCATTTTTTCATATGATTATAGATATCTTTAATTTCTTCCTCCAAAAATTGCCTGTTCATATCCTTTGACCATTTATCAATTGGGGAATGACTTGTATGGTTATACATTTGAGTCATTTCTCTACATATTCTAGAAATGAGGCCTTTATCCCCGAGCTTAGCCGTAAAAATTCTTTCCCAATTTACTACTTCCCTCCGAATTTTGGTTGCATTGGGTTTGGTTATGCAAAAACTTCTCAGTTTAATGTAATCAAAATTATCCATCTTGCATTCCATAATGCTTTCTATCTCTTCTTTAGTAAAAAATTCTTCCCTTCTCTATAAATCTGATAAATACACTATTCCTTGCTTCTCCAGTTTATTCACGGTATCAATCTTTATACCTAAATCATGTACCCATTTGGACTTTATTCTTGTGTACAGTGTCAGGCATGGGTCTATGCCTAATTTCTGCCACACTGTTATCCAGTTTTCACAGCAATTTTTGCCAAACAGTGAGTTCTTGTCTCAGAAGCTGCAGTCCTTAGGTTTATCAAACAGGAGTTTGCTATATTCCTTGCCTACTGTGTCTTGAGTGCCAAGTCTATTCCACTTGTTTAGCTCTCTGTTTCTTAGCCAATACCAAGTGGTTTTGATAATTGCTGCTTTATAGTACAATTTGAGGTCTGGTAGTGCTAGGCCACCTTCCCAAGCATTTCTTTTCATTAGTCCCAAGGGGATGGATTTTCACATAGAACTAGTGGTTGTCACATCGTTTCCCTTCCCTCAAATCCATTCTTAACAGATGGATCCAATCTTAATATCAATCAATACCCTCTAGCGAAGATTCTACAGTCTCTTCCTATAATGACCCACTACCTAAAAGTTCTTTCTCAGATCAAACTTAAACCCCTTTGCCTGCAGATTAAGCCCATATCGTTTTGTTTAAGAGTTGAGGTGGCTAATAGTATAAGCTGGAAAATATCTCCAAAGCAAATTCAATAAATTCCTGTGACTCATTTCAATTTAATTCAGTTCTACTGATGGGTCACTGGACAGGAGAAGAGACAACTTGATCTCCTCTCCCTCCCTCAGCCCCCCAGCAATTGCCTCCAAAGGAAAAAAAGGAGATACAGACTATCCTGCCTTCATAATGACTCATTTTCTTTCATCACAGGATCAAAAGGGATAGAAAGATAAGCAGGTATTTCCCACTTACATCTTATTATCCTTTAGGGGAGGAGAACACTAAAATCTTCTGATGTTTTAACATGGCCTGGAGATGGCCCTAGGGTCATAAAAGTCATGTCCACTGGTAGACCCAGCCATTAACCTTCATATGATTCTAGCGGAAGAAGTTTGGTCACCATCTTGTGGGTTGGATTAAAGAAACAATTAAGGCATAAAGGTCTTGAGATTTATGTTGGTGGAGGAAGTGCTCATACTGATAAAACCACAGACCCCCTGAAATATTGAAGCAGCGAATCTTTCAGTGTCAACACTGTACTAGAAAAGGGAGGAGCGAGAGGGAATTAGCAACCAAAAGAGGACTTTGATTTTCTTTCTCCCCTCACAAGACAGTATTATTCTTTGCTTTTAGAAAACAAGTCCACGCCATGCAAACACTCAAGACATACTAGAGAACTGGTCTCTAGGTCCAATTCTCAAATTTCTTTTTTTTTCATTTCTTTTTCTCCTATGACATTTGTCAAAACTAATCAGACTGAATTTTCAAGACCAACAAATATTCAATCTGGCAGCTGCCCTTTGGAATGCTTGCTCCCTGAAATTCTAAGAACTACCATCCAGTGAATGGTAGTACTACACATGTATTTCTAGAAGAAGTGCCAGGTAGTGGAGAGATAGCTAACTTCAGGGTCAAAAAGACTGAGGTTTAAGTCCTACCTCAGAAACATACTAGCTAAGTGGCCCTGGGCAAATCAATTAACATCTTTGTTCCCCAATCAACCAAGTCTATCAGTTGTAGGGCAGGTTCCCCATCTGCACTGACAAAGGAAGCTTCCTCATGAGAAGCTATAGCTCTAAACCAATGAAATCATAGATTTGGACAGATAAACAAACAAATGAGGAAAGGAGAAAGGGAGGAAGGAAGGAAGGAAGGAAGGAAGGAAGAGAAAGAAGGAAAAGAGGAGGGAGGGAAGGAGGAAGGCTACCTGATTCCAGGCATAAGAGGAACATGAAGAACATATGATCTAGCTAATTTCTATTAAAAATAGTTAGCTACTTTAAAAAAAAAACTCTTTATTTTAAAATAGTACTATAATTTAGCAGGTTATATAATGTGGTGGTTAAATTCAAGTGAACAGAGTAAAAATATGTTGATAATAAAGAACGATAAATAGAACCAGAGGGTGTGGACTCTCCAAGGGAAAGAGGTCTATGGTCCTAGTCACGATCAGATAAAGTAAAGCGGGAGGCACTCTGGGTCATGCCAGATGTCATAGGGATGCCAACTCCAAAAGGTTAGGAAAGTGCTCAAGAGGTTTTACTAGCAAGAGTTGTAAATCTGAGGAATCAATACACCACATCTCAGAACCAATGTGTAAGGAACAATAGATGTCAGCGAAACTGTAGCAATATCATGGTACAAAGGAGGTGGATTCCTGTCCCTGCACCCCATTGCTTTTGCTGTGGGACAAAACAATGGTTTCCTCACATCTTCCTTGCAAATTTTTTCTACCTTCCCTGCAGACTCACCCCGCCAGGTTAGAATTGTTGGTGGAGGTTCCAGAGGCCGTGCTGAAATTTTCTACAATGGTGTTTGGGGTACTATATGTGATGACTCCTGGGATGATCAGGATGCCACTGTCTTCTGTCGCATGGCAGGGTATAGTAGAGGAACAGCAATCTCCAATCAAGGAGGAGGTAAGTCAAACTGGGAGCAAACAAATATGCCAGTATTCCTCAGATATCTATTTGAGGGATTCATTGCCAATTCCAATACAACTCATAAATTAGAAGTCAAAGACTTAGAAATCTTTGATTCAAAAAGATCTCCCCCAATATCCCATTACTTAAAATTTTCATTTGGATTATAAGCTTTTCTCAGATGCAATATCCCCAGAGAGAAGCCAGATAGCTATTCACACCCCAGTTTGAATTACTCTAAGCAGCTAACCTGATGACTTTCTTCTGAACCCCTAGAGAACTGGAATTGTAGAGTTTGTGTGTGTTTGTGTGTGTGTGTGTGTGTGTGTGTGTGTGTGCGTGCGTGTGTGTGTGTGTGGTGGGGGTCTTGAAAGGAAAGGTTGAGCTGATGTAGGAGGCATCTTTGGACAATCAGAACATATCATAAGGGTACTAGACACCTGGAGAACAGCAGGGAAGGACTCCTGAAGGGAGAGATTTCTGTGACCTAGGGTGCTCCAGAAAAGTTTTATGGAGGAGGTAGAACCTAAATAATATCTAGGTTCTGCTAGAATGCTATGTCCAAAGTCAGGAAGACTCATCTTCCTGAGTTCAAATCTGGCCTCAGACACTAGCTATGTGACCCTGGAGCAAGTCATTTAATGCTGTTTGCCTCAGTTTCCATACCTCTACAATAAGCTGGAGAAAGAAATGGCAAACCACTCTAGTATCTTTCCCAAGAAAGCACTAAATGGGGTAAAAAAGAGTTGGATATGACTGAAAAATGACTGAACAACAAAGAATTTAAACTGAGCTTCAAAGTATAGGTTCCATTTCCAGAACTGGCAAGGAGGTATGGTGGGGAAGGAGCAAAGTATAGCAACACAGCCCCAGAAAAGGATTTGAAATTTAAGGGGATATGGAATAGGTCAGAGGTGAAGGCAATGGGAAAAACTAGAGGCACAAAGACTAGATGAAAGCCTACCATAGTAGTCAACATGTAATGTCAAGGTCCTGGTCAAAGGTTGCGGCAATGATAAAGGAGAGAAAGGGAAATGGGAGACAATCTGAAATTAAAGTCCATAGGACTTAGCAGTTGAATGAATATGATGCAAACTCCAAGACCTCCACCAAACCTTTGAAGAAGACCCCAAATTTTAGCTTTCTTGGATTGTCCTGCCATTGTGGATAAGACTGTTACAGGTTGTTTTGTCCTGAATTGGAAGCCTCAGATTTCATTATCCTTTCTCTTGTTGTCATTTGAAAGGTTCTGGACAAATTTGGTTGGATGATGTTGCATGCAGAGGAAATGAATATAGCCTTTGGGACTGCACGAAAAGTAACTGGGGCACTCATAACTGTCAACACAGTGAAGATGCTGGGGTAACATGCAGCTGATTCCCACAGAGAATATCCCATATTGTCCTCAAATTCCTTGAAGCCCAAACTCTAACTTGATCACCAAATCTTAGTTAACTGAATAGCTTCACTCACAAGATGTCCTCTGTTAAATAAATATACACACTTGTCCTTGTGTGGGTGATTTCACTCTGTGTCATTCCAATGTTCCCTATGGAAAGATTAAAAAAAAAAAATAAGCTCTGCTTAACACACTCACTGGTTGTGTTTTCTTTGACTGGAGCCACCACTGAAAATTAAGCTAATTCTTCACTCCTGTATCAGAAGTGGATCCCAGAATATGACTTGATGCAAGCCCCTCAAAGCCCCTTGAAGTGTCCCAACTGCCAGTTGCTTGCTTTCCTTTTGCAGGGTTATACGCAGACTAGACAGCAGGCTATGTGTCATGATATGAAGGGTACTATGAAGCTCTCTGTCTCAAAATCATCTCACCAACTTTCTGTATGCCCAGAAATTCCATCAAAGTAGGCTGGTAGTCAAGGTGAAATTGAAGGGAATGTTAGAGGTAAATTGGAGACTGATATGGGAAAAATATGAAAGGTTTATCTGTGCTTTCTTGAAGAAGCAGGAGACTTGGGCATCAACCTTGAGATCTTACTTTCCTTTAGGACAGGAATTCTTTATATATTTGTATCATGGAGCCAATGGACCTCTATCAGAATAATATTTTCAAATGAAATCAAAAGTTAGTGAAAATAAAGATGTAATTTTTTTCCTCATTCAAGTTCTTGGACCCTGTGAAATTTATCCACAGACAAATGGGTTTGTAGAGGATAACCATGCAGAAAAAAAGCAGTTTATAAAGCATGTCAGGACTCTTCATCCCCTACCCCCAAAAAGAAATGAGAGCACACACATTCTCCAGAGTTGCTCTGTCCTTAGAATGTTTACCTGACACATTCCCAGAGTACTGTTGCACTGACACTCTGGAAAGACTCCAAGGGTTGATTCAAGAAGGAACATTATAATGAATCCTTGGAATGATCATAATATTGTAAATAGTGGTCATGATAAAAAATATTTAGCAAAGGGGAAAATAGAAGGGGCTTTGGGTCATACAAACAGTGAATAACTTGACTTAGATAATTCATTCCACTCAACTCAACAAGCATTTGTGAAGTGCCTAATGTCAAGTGCCAGCCACAAGATGCTATCAGTCCATAAGGATTGAAGGAGAAAACAATAGAGTCCCTGCCCTAAAGTTCATATTTTATTGAAAAAAAATAAAGTTTAAAAGATGATGGAGTAGAAGGACGGACCTGCAGAAGCTCTCCTCCTGCAGCCCATAAAATACCTGTAAAAAATGACTCGAAACAAATTCTAGAGAAGCAGAAACTATAAAACAACAGAGTGAAAGAGATTTCCAGCCCAGTGCAGCCTTAAACACTGACAGGAAAGGTCTATCACACTGGGATCAGAGCAGAGCACAGCCCATAGAGTGGAGCCCAACATTGGCCCCATGGCAGCATAGACAGGACCAGAGCAGGCTTCAGGGTGCAGAATTCCAGGCAGCAGTTGCAATTCCCAGGTCTCTCATCCTGTAAGCACCAAAGACAGCTTCAAAGGTCAGTGACAAAACTCTTTCACCTGGGTGAGAAGGGTGCAAGGTCCTGCCCTAGTTTTGGTCCCAAGCAGCAGCAGCAGCATCCACTTTTTGGAGCCCTTGGCCTAAAGACCCTGGGGGAATTGAGCAACTGATCTGGATCTCAGACATGAGAGGCAGTCCTGGGGGGAAGAGGGGCACCGGACTGATGAAGGTGATGAAGGCTCTGGAGAGAGAATTCTACTCACAGTTCCTGAGCAGAAAAGCTTGTGGTTGCTCCCAGACCAGAGTGCAGACAAAGAGAGGAGTAAACCCTTCTCCCATGATTGTGCCACTTTGGAGGAACTGAGAACTTACAGGTCCCTAGAGTGTACCCTTCTCTTGACAAAGGACTCAAAAGTCAAGTAATTGGCTGGGAAAATGCTCAAAATAAGGAAAAAAATGAAACTATAGAAGGTTACTTTCATGATGAACAGATATTTTCTTCCATTCTTTCAGATGAGGAAGAACAATGCATACCATCAGAGGAAGGCCTAAAAGTCAAGGTTTCTACATCCAAAACCTCCAAAAAAAAATAAGCAATGGTCTCAGGTCATGGAAGAGCTCAAAAAGGATTTTGAAAATCAAGTAAGAGAAGTGGAGGAAAAATTGGGAAGAGAGATGAGAGTGATACAAGAAAATCATGAAAAGTAAGTCAACAGCTTGCTAAAGGAGACCCAAAAAAAAAATGCTGAAAAAGATAACACCTTTAAAAATATACTAACCCAAATGGCAAAAGAGATCCAAAAAGCCAATGAGGAGAAGAATGCTTTAAAAAGCAGAATGGGTCAAATGGAAAAGGAGGCTGAAAAGCCCACTGAAGAAAATAGTTCTTTAAAAATTAGAATGGAGCAGGTAGAAGCTAATGACTTTATGAGAAACCAAGAAATTACAAAACAAAACCAAAAGAATGAAAAAATAGAAGACAACGTGAAATATCTCATTGGTAAAACAACCAACCTGGAAAATAGATCCAGGAAAGACAATTTAAAAATTATGGGACTACCTGAAATCCATGATCAAAAAAAAAGAGCCTAGACATCATCTTTCATGAAATTATCAAGGAAAACTGCCCTGATATTCTAGAACCAGAGGGTAAAATAAATATTGAAAGAATTCACCAAACACCTCCTGAAAGATATCCCAAAAGAAAAACTCCTAGGAATATTGTAGTCAAATTCCAGAGTTCCCAGGTCAAGGAGAAAATATTGCAAGCAGCTAGAAAGATTGAAAGACTAGTGTAACCTTGCTAAAAAGAGATATAGGAGCTGTCCTGAGAGCTAGCCTTGTCTAAGATAAGGGTGACTCCCTTTTTTTCATAAGACAGGCCACTTGACTTCAAGTGCCAAGATGGTGGCATGAAACAAAAATTCCCTGAAGTCCATCCAAATTCTCCTCCAAACAACCATAAAACCACCTCAGAACCAGTTTAGGAATAAGGAAGCAAATTACCAACTCAGTCTCACTGGAGTGGGACCATGCAGCAGCAACAGTCTCTAAGCCCTGGGGCAATCCAAGTGGAGGAGGGAGGGGCACCCTGGATAAGCCAGCAGCCCCAAAGGCAGGCCAGTAGTCCCAAATCAGTTGCACAGCACAGCCTTATCCTAAGTGCAGGCCACCAGGGAGACCCTGACTCTGTAGCAGGCTTGCAGTGAAGTTCCACCAGGAAGGCCTTGCCCATAGTACAAGCCAGCAGGGAGGCCCTCCACTCCACCTCTAGTGCAAGCCAACAGCTGGGCCCCAAGGCCCAGTGGAAGCCAACAGCAAGGCTCTGAGTCCTGGAACAAGAAGCTTGGAACAGTACAGGAGGAGAGTCCAAGTCTCACATAAAATTACAAAGTGACAAAATTGGCAGAAAAATAAGCAAAAAAACAAAGAAAGAACTTGACTACAGAAAGTTACTATGGTGACAGTGAGGATCAAGGCATAAACTTAGAAGAGGATAACACTGTCGAAATGGCTACATGTGAAGCCCTCTCTCCCCTCAAAGAAAAATGTAAATTGGTTTCAGGCCTAAAAAGAACTCCTGGAAGACCTTTAAAAGGATTTTTAAAAAGTAAATTACAGAAGTAGGAGAAAAATTGGGAAAAGAAATTAAAATAATGCAAGAGAATCATGTGGGGTGTGGGAAGTCAAAAGCTTAGTGAAAGAAACACAAAAAAAATGTAAAAACATACACAAAAATTCATCCAAAGAATGAAGCTTTTAAAAACTAGAATTGGACAAATGGAAAAGGAAGAATAAAAGTTCACTGAAGAAAATAATTCCTTAAAAATTAGACTTTTGCAAGTGGAAGCTAATGATGCCATGAGATATTAAGACACAATAAGACAAAAAAAAGAATGGAAAAAATAGAAAAATATGTGAAATTTTTCATTGTTAAAAAAAAACTGACCTTGAAAATAGATCCAGGAGAGATGTGTATATTTTCAAAAACAAACTTATTAGACTAGGAAAAAAAATAAGAATCATTGGACTACCTGAAAACCACAATCAAAAAAGATCCTGGACATCAGTTCCAAGAAATTAACAAGGAAAAGTTCCCTGATATCCTAGAACCTAGGGGGCAAAATAGAAATTGAAATAATTCACTGATCATCACTTGAAAGAGATCCCAAAATGAAAACTCTCAGAAATATCATAGTCAAATTCCAGAGCTCTCAGGTCAAGGAGAAAATAGCCAGAAATAAGCAATTCAAACATCATGAAAGCATAGTCAAGATTACACAGGATTTTACAGTTTCTACATTAAAGAACCAAAGGATTTGAAATATGATGTTCTAGAAGGCAAAGGAACTAGGATTACAACCAAGAATCATCTACTCAGCAAAACTGAGTATAAAATCCTCTGGGGTATGTGTGTGGATGTTTTATGAAACAGAGGACTTTTAAACATTCCTGACTAAAAAACCAGAGTTGAATTAAAAATTTGATCTTCAAATACAAGACTCAAGAGGAGGAGAAAAAGGTAAAAAGAGAAACAAGAAAGAGAAAACATGAGATTCAACATTCCTACATGGTAAGATAATATTTGTTACTTAAGAATTTTATCACTATAAGAGCATTTAGGAGGAGTAAACATAGACAGAGAGTGTAGATATGAGATGGCTATATCAATACTAAACATATAAGCACCAAAGGGTATAGCATCTACATTTTTATAGGAGAAGTTAAACAAGTTACAGGAGGAAACAGACAATAAATACTAGTGGGGGACCTCAATTTTCCCCTTTCAGAACTAGATAAATCTAAGCACAAAATAGACAAGAAAGAAATTAAGGAGGCAAATGGAATTCTAAAAAAGTTAGATATGATAGGTCTCTGGAGTAAATTGAATGGGAAAAGAAAGAAATGTATCTTTTTCTCAGCTGTACATGGCACCTACACAAAAATTGACTATATATTATTAGGGCATAAAAATCTCACAACCAAATGCAGAAAAATTCAATCCTTTTCAGATCATAATGTAGGAAAAGTTACATTCAAAAAAGGGCAGTGGATAGATTAAAAAATAATTGGAAACTAATTAAATCCTAAAGAATGAATGGGTCAAAGGATAAATCCTAGGAATAAGCAATAACTTCATTAAAAAGAATGACAACAAGGAGACAACATACCAACATTTATGGGATATAACCAAAGCAGTCCTTAGGGAAAATTTTTTATCTCTAAACATTTACATCAGTAGAATAGAGAAAGAGCAGATCAGTGAATTGGGTATGTAACTTTAAAAAAATTAAGATGAGCGAATTAAAAATCCTCAATTAAAAATTTATGAATTGGAAATCCTGAAAATCAATGAAAAGAGTAATAAAACAAAATAAAAAGTAAGAAAACTATTAAACTGATAAATAAAACTAGAAGCTGATTTTATGAGAAAAAATATTAAAATATATAAACCACTGGTTAATTTTATTTTAGAAAGGAAAGAAGGAAACCAGTTCCCCCAGTATCAAAAATGAAAGAGGTGAATTCACCACGAACAAAGAAGAAACTAAAACAATGATTGGGAGTTATTTTGCCCAATTATGTGCCAATACATCTGACAATTTAAATTAAATGGATGAACATATACAAAAATATAAATTCCCCAATTCAGCAGAAGAGGAAATAGAATACTTAACCCCATTTTAGAAAAAAAAATTGGACAGGTAATCACAATGAGCTCCCTAAGAAAAAAATCCTAGCACCAAATGGATTCACAAATGAATTCTATCAAACATTTACAGAACAGTTAATTCTTTTTTTTTTTTTTTTTTTTTACATTTTCACATTAGTCAAGTTGCATAGAAGAATAATAGAGAATGGGAGAAACCATGAGAAAAACAACACATAACAAAAGAGAAAATAATCTGCTTCAATCTGTGTTCTGACTCCACAGTTCTTTCTTTGGATGTGAATGGTATCTTGCATCATGAGTCCTTTGGAAATGTTTTAGGTCCTTACGTTGCAAAGAAGGGCTAAGTCCATCAAAATCAGTCCTCATACGCTGTGGCTGTTACTCTGTATAATGTTCTCCTGGTTCTGCTTGCTTCATTCAGCATCAGTTCATCATATAAGTTTTTCTGAATTCCACCTGTTCATCACTTTTTATAGCACAATAATAGTCTATTACATCCATATACCACAACTTGTTCAGTCATTCCTCAATTGCTGGGCATCCCCTCAATTTCCAGATCTTGGCCACCACAAAAAAAGCTGCTATGAACATTTTTGTACAAGTGGGTCCCCTTCCCATTCTTATGATCTCATTGGGATACAGCCCCAGAAGTGGTCTTGCTGGGTCAACAGGTATGCATATTTTCATAACCCTTTGGGCATAGTTCCAAGTTGCTGTCCAGAATGGTTGGATCAGTTCACAGTTCCACCAACAATGCATTAGTATTTCAACTTTCCCACATCTTCTCCAACATGTATCATTTTCCTGTTTTGTCATGTTAACCAATCTGATAGATATGGTGTGGTACCTCAGAGTTATTGTGATTTGCATTTCTCTAATCAATAGTGACAGAGTATTTTTGCATATGATTATAGATAACTTTAATTTCCTCCTCTGAAAAGTACCTGTTAATATCCTTTGACCATTTATCAGTTGAGGAATGACTTTTATTCTTACAAATTTGACTCAGTTCACACTAATTGTAAAAATTCTTTCCCAGTTTTCTGCTTCCCTCATAATGTTGGTTGCACTGGCTTTGTTTGTGCAAAAAATTTTCAATTTAATGCAATCAAGATCATTCATTTTGCATTTCATAATGTTCTCTATCTCTTGTTTGGTCACAAATTCTTCCATTCTCCACAAATCTGACAAATGAGCTATTCCTTACTCCCCTAATTTGTTTATGATACCTAGATTGTGTAACCATTGGACTTTATTCTGGTATATGGTGTGAGGCATTAGTCTAAGCCCAGTTTCTTCCACACTATTTTTCAGTTTTCCCAGCAATTTTTCTCAAACAGTGAGTTCTTTTATTTTTTACATTTTTTTTTAAATTTTATTTTTCATTTTTAACACAGTTTATAACAGATAAAACAATTCATAATTTTGGTCAGGTGATACTACTTTTTAAAGCATTTACAATATAGATCACAAAAGAATTTTTTTTAAACATTAACCAACTGAGACAGATAATATTTATGTTACTAATTTCACAAGCTCTTGACCTAATTGTCTCCACAGTATTACTAAGAATTAAAGGACCCTAACTTATTATTGTTGGTCTAAAGTCCTATGCCTAATAGCTTAATTTTAGACTTAACCTTGGATGTTCCCCTACCAATAATCTATAATTGAATAGATCTGGTATTAAGCTTACAAACCTTTTGACTATAGGAAATTGCCACCAAGAGTAGGGACATTGCAGGGATATAATATCTCCCCATCTTCATGTCAATTCCAGGCAGGATTAGATTGTCCACTTGCATTCAGTCAGGCTTAAAGTCTGCCAGGTGTCAGTGGGGAAACTGAGTCAGGAGAATCCTACCTCAGCCCATGCTGAACAGCTACTTTCCCACCCTTCCCATGAGATCACCTTTTGCAGTTCATATCAGCATCTCACAGGCTTACTGGTATCATGGATTGGAGGCTGAGACCACCTTTCTTGCTATCCATACCTGGAGTTAGACTCAGAAGAACATTCACTTAATAGTCTCATAGCATCTAAAAATGGCAAGTTCCAATAACCAGATTTCAAATATGATTATAATTTCACTTTGACTAAGTGCCTTCTTTTGAGGCAAGTCTTAAGTGGCTTACATGCCTTTCTATACATGTTCTATTTCCTGATTAAATAGAAATCATAAAATCAAATTTGCCATTAAAACCTTAACTTTTCCATCAATGCCAAATTTTACCCGAGGTTACCTTCCTCTAGGAAATTTAGACTAAAATTCTTTTTCCCAAACTAAAGATGTCATTGATTTATTCTCAGTAATTAATTCAGTCAATTGTTTTAATACTAATCGCTTTTACCTCACTTTGTAACATGTCCAATTTTTCTCTCCATCACTCCCCTCCCCCCCACTTCCTAATACCTTGCATTCTGATTACTCCTCCCCTCAATTTACCCTCCCTTCTATCACATCCCACCCTTCCCTTATCCCCATCTTCTCTCTTTTCTTGTAGGGAAAGATAAATTTCTATACCCCATTCCCTGTACTTCTTATTTTCTGATTATATGCGATAAAAATTCTCAACATTTGTTGCTAATACTTTGAATTCCAACTTCTCTCCCTTCCCCTCTTCCCTCCCCAACCCCACTGAAAAGGCAAGCAATTCAATACAGACTAAATATATGTCATTTTGCAAAGGACTTCCATAACAATCATGTTGTGTAATACTAATTACATTGCCCTCTGTCCTACTGTATCCCTCATTTTTTCCCCTACAATCAACCTTGCCCCTTCTCAAAAGTGTTTATTTCTAGTAACTCCCTTCTCTCATTTGCCCTCCCTTCTATCATTCCCCTTACCCCACTTGTCACCTCCTCCCCCACTTTCCTGTGGTGTGATATAAATTTTCATATCAAATTTAGTGAGCATTTTAATCCCTCCTTCAGCCACATGTGAAGAGAGTAGCTTCATTTTTCACCCTCCCCTTCTCCCTTTTCTCCTCCACTGAACAAGATTTTTCTTATCTCTTTTATGAGTTATAGCCTGCCCTGTTCCATTTCTCCCTTTCTCTTCCCGGTATTTTCCTCCCTCACCTCTTAATTTTTATTTTATTTTATTTTTTTGAGTGTGGATATCATTTCTTCTGATTCAATACACCCAGTACTCTCTGTCTATATACATGTTTATGTGTGTATGTATGTATGTATGTATGTGTGTGTGTGTGTGTACACAATCTCTCCATCTACCCAAATACTGAGAAAAGATTCAGGAGTTATAAATATTTTCTTTCCATGTAGTAATGTAAACAGTTCAGCTTTAGAAAGTCCTTTATGATTTTTCTTTCCTGTTTGCATTTTCATGCTTCGCTTAATTCTTTTATAGTAAAGTCAAATTTTCTATACATATCTGGTCTTTTCCTCAATATAAATGATTGAAAGTTCTCTATATCATTGAATGACCATTTATTCCCTTGAAATATTATACTCAGATTTACTACATAGGTGATTCTTGGTTTCAATCCCAGTTTCTTTGACCTCTGGAATATCCCATTCCAAGCCCTTCAATCTCTTAATGTTGAAGCTGCCAGATCCTGTGTTATCCTGATTGTATTTCCACAATGCTCAAATTCTTTCTTTCTAGATGCTTGCAGTATTTTCTCCTTGATCTGGGATCTCTGAAATTTGGCCACAATATTCCTAGGAGTTTCTCTTTTTGGGTCTCTTTCAGGAGGTGATTTATTGATTTTGCCCTCTGATTCTAGGGCAGTTTTCCTTGATAATTTCATGGAAGATAATGTCTAGGCTCTTTTGTTGATAATGGCTTTCAGGTAGTCCCATAATTTTTAAATTGTTTCTCCTGGATCTATTTTCCAGGTCAATTGTTTTTCCAATGAGATGTTTAACATTATCTTCTATTTTTTCAAACTTTTGGTTTGGTTTTTTAACTGCTTGGTTTATCTCATAGTCATTCATTTCCCTGAAATCAATTCTCTTTTTCAAGGAATTATTTTGTTCAGCGAGCTTTTGAACCTTCTCCTCCATTTGTCTAATTCTGCTTTTTAAAACCTCCTTCTCCTCACTGGCCTTTTGGATCTCTTTGTCCAATTGATTTAGCCTCTTTTTAAAGCTGTTATTTTCCTCAGCATTTTTTTGGTTCTCCTTTAGAAAGCTGCTAACTTGTTTTTTAAGCTCTTCTATCGCCTGAGCCCAGTTTAAGTTCCCTTTGGAGGCCCTGCAGGCAAGGACCTTGACTTCCTCTGACAGTATGCCTTGTTCTTCCTCATCTGAAAGGATGGGAGGGAGACACCTGTTCCCCAAGAAAGTGACCTTCTATGGTCTTATTTTTTTCCCCTTTTTTGGGCATTTTCCCAGCCAGTTACTTGACTTCTGAGTTTCCTCTTTACAACCACCTCACCTCCAGTTCTGCCAAGCAACACTGGGGGCTGAGATTCAGAAGAGCTGCTCCAAACCCTCAAGGGCTTTAGGCTGGGGCAGGGCTGCTATTCAGTGTGAGATTTAAGATCAACTGCTCAGGTGGGGGCAGGGCCACTACACAAGGCTCAGTTCCCTCAGGGGCTTTGCAATGAGACCTTCAACAATGGATGTGGGCTACTGCCTGCCTTGGGAGCCCCAGTCCACTGCTGCCTCCACTGCTGCCACCTGAGGAGGCCTGAGTTATGGGGACACCCTGCTCCCTCCTTGGCCAGCCAAAAAAACCCTCTCACTCACCTTTGGTGCCTGTGGATTGAGGGATCTGTGCTGCTGCTGGAGATTCTGTCCCTGTAGCCTGCTTGGATCTGCTTCTTTCAGTGCCGTGGCCAAGGCTGGGCTGGGCTCTGCTCTGGGTCAGGTGTGACAGGCCTTTCCAGTTGGTTTTTCAGGTCACTCTGGGTTAGAAATCTCCACCACTCTGTTGTTCTGTGGCTTCTGCTGCTCTGGAATTTATTGAGAGTTCTTCTTTACAGGTATTTTATGGGCTGTGGGATAAGAGCTAGTGTATGTACATCTTTCTACTCCGTCATCTTGGCTCCACCACCAGGACAGTTAATTCTAATACTATATAAACTATTTGGGAAAATAGGTAAAGGAATCCTTCCACATTCCTTTTAGAAATATGGGCTGATACTCCACTAAAGAGTGAAAACAGAAAAAGAAAACCATAGGCTAATTTCCCTAATAAATATGGGTGCAAATATTTTAAATAAAACATTAGCAAGGGAGAGTTCTGGAATGAATATGATGGAAAACTTCTGCTCTACAAATTTCCTCCACAGAAAAAGATAGAACATTGCTTCAGAGGATATGAAGAGGAGTAAGTATAAACAAAAGTTGCAGTAAAGCACTTGTCCTCTTCAGACTGCAAGAAAGACCTGACTGCCAGGGGCAGAGGTTTGTCCTGAATGGAGTGCAAACACCTCCAGTTCAACTCTGTGGAATCAACCAACAGCAAGCCCTGGGGGCAGCTCAGTAACTTTCACTTCAAGGATAGTGTGATGGTCTGAAATAATAAAACAAAATCAAAAGAATAAAAAAATAGAAGAAAACTTGAAACGTCTCTTCAGAAAAAGAACTTATCTGGAGAACAAATAGAGAAAAAATAATAAAAAAAATAGTTGGACTACCTGAAAATTATGATTAAAATAAAAGACTTGATACAATATTTCAAGAAATTATCAAGGAAAATTGCCCTGAAATTCTAGAATAAGAAGGCAAAGCAGAAATAGAAAAAAATCCACTGATCACTACCTGAAAGAGTTCCTAGGAGGCAAACTTGCAAAAATATCATAGCCAAGTTTCGAAGCTCCCAGGTAAAGGAGAAAATATTGGAACTAACAAGAAAAAAAAAATTTTTAGTATCATGGAGCTACAATAAGGATTACACAAGACCATAGGCCCTAGAATGCTATATTTCATAGAGCAAAAGAGCTGGGATTACAAACTAGGGAAATTTACCTAGTACAGTATACTCCTGAATAAAAAGAAAAATGAACATTTAATGAACTGAAGGACTTTCAGTTATTTGTGACAAAAACAAAAGAACTTAATGAAAAATTTCATATCTAAGATCTAGGAGAAATATAAGGTAAACATTAAAGACCAATTATAAGGGACTTCATAAGGTCAAATTGTTTGCTTCTTATTTGTGAAAATGTTATCAGTACTCTTAGGACTGCTATCATTATTTGGGTAGTTTGAAAGAAAGGTTTGGGCTGGGCTGAGCATGATGGGGTGATACTAAAAAAAATTGTGTAGAGATAAAAAGGAGTAATTATTTCATACAAATGGGATATGAAAGAAAGAATTGACACAGAAGCAAGTAGTGGGGGAATGGCAGACAGTGCCAGAACCTTACTCTCATTGGGGATGCCTTAGAAAAGGAATTAAATTCAGAAAGAAATAAGAGGGCAAGGGGATAGGGTGTGGGGAGAGCATAAGGGAGGGGCTCTTACTAGGGTGGGTAGGTTAAGGAATAGCAGGGCAAGGTAGCAGGTAGAAGTAAAGTAGAGGAGTGAGAAGGGATATAGTAAAGTGAGGATAGTGATAAAAAAAAATAGTAAGGAGGGAAAGACTCAACAAGTAATAATAGCTTAATATGCAAATGGGAAGAATTTATCCATAAAACACAAAAGGATAGCTTTAGGGTTTGAATTCAACAATATGTTGCTTTCAAGAAACACAGTAAAAATGAAAGATATACACAAAAATAAAATAAAAGACTGGAATAGAATTTATTATGTAAAAGAAGCAGGAATAGTAACCATGATCTCAGACAAAATTCCAGCTAAAACAGACATTCAAAAGAGAAAAACAGGGTGTCACCAATAGTATTAAATGTTGTTTTAGACTATTTAAAATAACTAGACAGCATAAAATATCTAAGAGTATACCTGCCAATACAGACACAGAAACCATGAGAGCATAAACATAAAGACTTTTATGCAAATAAAGTCAGGTTTAAATAATTGGTGCAATATGTGTTGTTCATAGGTAGGTAAAGCCAATATAATTTAAAAAGTGACAATTTTACCTAACTAATCTATTTATCCAAAGCCATCCCAATTAAAATACTAAAAAATTATCTTACTAAGTTAGAAAAAATAATATGGAATAATTTGGAAGAACAAAGTTCAGAATTTTCAAAGAAACTAGGCAGGGGTGGGGGGTGAGAATGGGGGAGACATAAAGAAAGGAGATTCAACAGGATCAGACCTTAAACTTTAAGGCAAGAATTTTGTTGAAGTATTTCAAACGTAATTTTTTGTATAAGTAAAAACCAATGCAATCAAGACTAGAAGAAAGGTAGAAAATTGGGGGAAAACTTTCGTAGACAATCTCTCAGATAAGATGTGATTGTGTTGGAATATTGCTATGGTGTAGACAATGATCAACTGATTAATTTAGAAAAACTGGAACTGGATCTTTGAAGAGAGATGTTATCCACCTCCAGAGAAAGAGATGACAAATGGAAATATGCACACTACAGTCTTACATATATGTTTATGAGTGTGTGTACATATATGTACATATTTACAGATATCTATATACATGTATATACATGTGTGTATGCATGTACATGTAGATAGACAGACAGACAGATAGATGATAGGTAGATAGATAGATAGATAGATAGATAGATAGATAGATAGATAGATAGATAGATAGATAATGTCTGTGTTTAATTGTAGCCTTCTTTAGGGCAGGGGAGAGAGGGAAAAAAATACAGTAAAAAGTGCACAGCAGAGAAGAAAAAAATAACCTATAAAAAAGCAAAGCTGGGTATCTTTGAAAACAATTGTGTAGTATTTATTATATAGGTTTTCTAGAAATTGAAATTTATCATTTATATTGAATTCTCTCTTATGCTGTGTACATGAAAATGTTTTTTTTCTTCTTTTGTATTCAAGTTCAAAATGAATAAAAAATTTTCCAAAAAATGTATGCTATCAAGGAGATTGAAACAATGTATTCCAAGCACCATGCACTATAACTAGGTGGGGTTTATACCAGAAATGCAAAGCTGGTTCAATATTAAGAAAATTATTAACATAATTTATGATATCAATAACAAAACAAAATCATATGATTATCTCAATAGATGCAGAAAAAGACTGTGACAAACTACAACACCAATTGCCATTAAAAATATCAGACACCATGGGAATAAATGGAGCTTACTTTAAAATGATAAGTGATATTTATCTAAAACCATCAGCAAGTATTACAGATAATGGAGATAAGCTAGAAGCCTTCCTAATACAATCAGGAGTGAAACAGGATACCCATTAGATGACCAATATTATTCAACATTGTATTCAGCATTGTAGAGGTGCTAGCTATCTCAATAAGAGAAGAAGAAATTGAAGGAATTAGAATAGGCAATGAGGAAACAAAACTATCACTTTTTGCAGATGATAGGATAATAGAGAATCAAGTAAAGAAACTATTTGAAATAATTAACAACTTTAGCAAAACTGCAGGATACAAAATAAGTTCACATAAATCACCAGCATTTCCATATATTACCAATGAAATCTATCAAAAAGTAATAGAAAGAGACATTCCATTTAAAAAAAAAACTGTAGACAATATAAAATATTTGCAAATTGAACTGCCAAGACAAACCCAGTAATTATATGAACACAACTACAAAACACTTTTTACACAAATAAAGTCAGATCTAAACAGTTGGAAAAATATTAATTGCTCAATGGTAGGCTGAGTCAATATAATAAAAATGACAATTCTACCTAAATTAATCTATTTATTCAGTGCCACAACAATCAAACTACCAAAAATATTTTATAGAGCTAAAATAAAAATAACAAAATACACCTGGAAGAACAAAAGGTCAAGACTATCAAGGAAATCAAGGGAAAAAAAATGTGAAAGAAGATAATCTAGACCTGTCAGGTCTCAAACTATTTTATAAAGCAGTAATTATCAAAACAATATGGTATTGGCTAAGAAATAGAGGGTGGATCAGTGGAATTGATTAGGTATACAGTACATTGTAGTAAATGACCAAAATAATGGAGTATTTATTAAACCCCAAAATCCAAGGTTTTGAAAAAACCAAGAATCCAAAAACTTATTATTTGACAAATTCTGCTAGGAAACCTGGAAAACAGTATGGCAGAAATGAGGTATAGACAACATCTCACATCATTTACTAAGGAAAGGTGAAAATGAGCACATGATTTTCACATAAAGAGCAATACCATAAGCAAATCCAGAGAGCATAGAATAATTTACCTGTTGGATCTATGGATAAGAGAAGAATTTAGGATCAAGCAAGATATAGAGAGTATTACAAAATGTAAAATGGATAATTTTGATTATGTAAAATTAAAAAGCTTTTGCACAAACAAAATCAATGCAACCAAGATTGGAAGGAAAGCAGAAAGTTGGGGAAATTTTTACAGCAAGTATCTCTGATAAAGGCCTCATTTTGTCAAATATATAGGGTAATGAGTCAATCTCTAAAAATTCAGTCTTTCCCAAACTGATAAACAGTCAAAGGATATTAACACAAAGTTCTTAGATGCAGAAATCAAATATATCCATAGTTATATGAAAAAAATTATCTAAATCACTATTGATTAGAGAAATGGAAATAAAAACAACTTTGTGATACCACCTCACACCTATCAGATTGGCTAATATAATAATAATAAAAAAGAAAATGGTAACTGTTGGAGGGGATGTGGGAAAACTGGGACACTAATGCACTGTTGGTAGAATTGTGAACCATTTTGTAGAGCAATTTGGAATTATGACCAAAGGGCTACAAAACTGTGCATACCTTTTGATTCCATAATTCCATTGCTAGATATGTATCCTAAAAATATTTTTTTAAAGGGGGGTGGAGTCCATATAGCAGCTCTTTTTGTGGTGCCTAAGAATTAGAAATCAAGGGGATACTCATCAATTAGGGAATGGCTGAAAAAGTTGTGGTATATGACTTTAATGGAATATGGTTGTGCTATAAGAAATAACATGCAGGATGATTTCAGAAAAACCTGCAAAGACTTACATGAAATGATACAAAGTGAAGTGAGCAGAACCAGAAGAACATTGTACACAGTAACAAAATGTATGATGAAATGTGAAAAACTTAGCTATTCTGAGCAATATGATGATTCAAGAAATTCCAAAGAACTTATGATGAAAAATGCTATCCACCTCCATAGAAAGAACTGATGTTGTCTTAAGCATGCTATTTTTCTTTCTTTATTTCTTTGTTTCTTCCTTCCTTTTTTTCTTCCTTCCTTTCCTCCTTTCTTTCTTTCTTTTTTCTCTCCTTTTGTCTGTCTATCCTATGGCACAAAAGTATTAATATGTAAATGTTTTACATCATTGTACACATATAATTTATATCAGATTGCTTACTATCTGAGGTACAGTGATAGAAGGGAGGGATAGAATTTGGAACTCAAAACTTAAAAAATAGTATAAAATTTTTTTTACATGTAATTGCAAAAAAAAAAAAATTTAAAGACAGGCCAATTGAAAAGTATCTCCAATATCTTCTATCCTAAATACAAAATATCAGATTTAAATCTATACAAAATACACATTTCTCAATTTTATGAGGAATGATAGAATCTTTTATTCCTGAAATGCTAAAAAATTTAAAAATACTAGAGTAAAATATTTAAACAATTTTGATCAAAGAATGTATCTTAATGAAATATCACTTTAATGTGATTTTCCAGTGCTACAATAAGTCATTGATATGGAAGAATATTCCTTTCTATGATATAGACTGTATCCCATCCTCTACAATTCTGATCCAAGTCATATGATAGAATTTTCAAATTTGAGATATCCTGATATCTGTTCTTTTTAACATATATGTATATATATACATATATATATAATTTATTTTTCAGTTCTCAACATTTACTTACACAAGAATTTTAATTCAAAATTTTCTCCCCATCTCTCCCCACCCCCCACCCCAGGACAGCATGCATTGCATCGACCTCTTCCTCCAGTCTGTCCTCCTTTCTGTTACACTCCCTTCTTTCATCCTCCTTCCCCTTTATTTTCCTGGAGGGTAACATAGACTTCTGTACTCCATTATCTGTATATCTTAATTTCCAGTTGCATGCTAAAATAATTTTTAACATTCATTCTTAAAGCTTTAAGTTCCATATTCTCTCCCTCCCTCCCCACCCACCCTCATTGAGAAAAGAAGCAATAACATATAGGTCATACATGTGTAACAATGCAAAGCACTTCCATAATAGTTATGTTGTAAAAGACTAATCACATTTCCCTCTGACCTGTCCTGCCTTCCATTTATTCCGTTCTCTCCTTTGACCTGTCCTCCCATGATAGTGTTTGCTTCTGATTATCCCTTTCCCCAATTTTCTGTCTCTTCTATTATCTTCCCTCTCCTACTCCTTTCCCCCTTGCCTTCCTGCAGGGTGAAATAAATTTCCATATCCAATGAAGTGTATGTTATTCCCTCCCTAAGCCAAATCCCATGAGAGTAAGACTCAGTTATTTCCTTTCATCTCCCCTCTCTTCCCCTCCATTGTAAAAGTTCTTTTTTTCCCTGTTGTATGTGACATTATTTGCTACATTTTACCTCTCCCTTTCTCTTACTTCTAGTACATTCCATTGAACAGTAAATTTTATTTTTTTACGTATTCTCCCTTCATATTCAGCTCACCCTGTGCCCTCTCTTTATATGTATGTATGCATATATATATGAAATGTGTGTATGTATATATAGATATATATAGATACATGTACATATATAGCTACATACCCATACACACATACACTCATGAACATGTGCATACCTACACATACATAATATACACATATGTACATATCCATACACACCTGCTATATATATTCCCTCTAACTATCCTAATACTGAAAAAGGTCTCATGTGTTACAAATCCATGTAGGAATGTAAGCAGTTCAACTTTAATGAGTTCCTTTAAGGCTTTTCTTTCCTGTTTACCTTTTCATATTTCTCTTGATTCTTGTATCTGCAAGTCTAATTTTCTATTAAGCTCTGGTCTTTTCAACAAGAATGCTTGGAAGTCCTCTGTTTCATTGAAATTCCATTTTTTCCGCTGAAGTATTATACTCAGTTTTGCTGGGTAGGTGATTCTTGGCTTTAATCCTCTCTCCTTTGACCTCTGGAATATTGTATTCCAAGCCCTTCGATCCCTTAGTATAGAAGTTGCTAAATCCTGTTATCTTGATTGTATTTCCACAATACTTTCTTTCTGGCTGCTTGTATTATTTTCTCCTTAATCTGGGAACTCTGAAATTTGGCTACAATATTTCTCGGAGTTTTCCTTTTGGGATCTCTTTAAGGAGGTGATCAGTGAATTCTTTCCATTTCTATTTTACCCTCTGGGTCTAGAATATCAGGCAGTTTTGCTTGATAATTTCTTAGAAGATGATGTCTAGGCTCTTTTTTATCATGGTTTTCAGGTAGACCAATAATTTTTAAATTATCTCCCTGGATCTATTTTCCAGGTCAGTAGTTTTTCCCAATGAGATATTTCACATTATCTTCCATTTTTTTCATTCTTTGGTTTTCTTTTGTAATTTCTTGATTTCTCATAAAGTCATTAGCTTCCATCTGTTCTATTCTAATTTTTAAAGAACTATTTTCTTCAGTGAGTTTTTGAACCCTCTTTATCGTTTGGCTAATTCTGCTTTTAAAAGCATGCTTCTCCTCACTGGTTTTTTGGACTTCTTTTGCCAATTGAGTTAGCCTATTTTTAAAGGTGTTATTTTCTTCAGCATTTTTTTGGAGTCTCTTTTAGCAAGCTGTTGACTCACTTTTCATGATTTTCTTGCATCACTCTCATTTCTCTTCCCAATTTTTCCTCCACTTCTCTTACTTGATTTTCAAAATCCTTTTAGAGCTCTTCCATGATCTGAGGCCATTGCATGTTTTTTGGATGTTTTAGATGTAGAAACCTTGACTTTTAGGTCTTCCTCTGATGGTATGCATTGTTGTTCCTCATCTGAAAGAATGGAAGAAAATACCTGTTCATCATAAAAGTAACTTTCTATAGTCTTATTTTTTCTTCCTTTTTTTGAGCATTTTCCCAGCCAGTTACTTGACTTGTGAGTCCTTTGTCAAGAGAAGGGTATATTCTAGGGACCTATAAGTTCTAAGTTCCTCCAAAGTGGCACAATCATGGGAGAGGAGTTTACTCCTCTCTTGGCCTGTCCTCTGGTCTAGGAGTAACCACAAGTTTTTCTGCCCAGGATCTGTGAGTAGAATTCCCTCTCCAGTCTCCATCAGCTCAACCAGGCCAGTGCCCCTCCTCACCCCAGGACTGCCACTCAGGGCTGAGACTCAGATCAGTCACTAGATTCCCCCAGGGTCTTTAGGCTAGGGCTCCAAAAGTGGAAGTTACTGCAGCAATGGCTGATGCCTGGGGCCAGGGCTGGGATCTGACCCCTCTCACTCAGGTGAAAGAATTTTTACCTTTGAAGTTATCTTTGGCATTTGTGGGTTGAGAAATCTGGGAATCACAGAAATTACCCGTGATTCCACTCACTGAAGCCTGCTCCAGTCCTGTCTGTGCTACATGAACAAAGCTGAGCTGTGCTCTGCTCCAAACCCAGTGCAATAGACCTTTCTTGTCAGTTTTCCAGGCTGTCTTGGGCTGGAAATCTGTTTCACTCTGTCAATTTGTGGCTTCTGCTGCTCTACAATTTGATTAGAGTTATTTTTTTACAGGTATTTTATGTGCTATGGGGGGAGAGCTAGAGTAGGTCCATCCTTCTGCTCTGCCATCTTGACTCCACCTCCTAACACTGGTTTTTTTAAGGACAGTGTCACAAACCCTCAAAAGTGTTAGTAGCCCACACAGACTATTGTTAGATACTTCAATCCATAAGAAAGAACACCCAGTGTAGAAGCAGGATAACTCATTTTTATTATTCCCTCACTTTGGGGTAACATACTTCTCTGGACCTTACTTTCTTCATTTTGACCCACCCTCCCCCATAGGAGGACATTAAGAGGATGCAGTGAGCTTAAACTTGATTTCTAGTTAGATAGACATGCACAAGCTCAGCCACTTACTTGACCCATGTAATTATGATTGGGGGCAGCTAGGTGGAACAGCACATACAGTGTCAAGCCTGGAGTCAGGCAGACTCATCTTCCTGAGTTCAAATCTGGTCTCAGGCATGTGTGACCATAGGTAAGTCAGTTAATCCTGTTTGCCACAGTTTCCTCATCTGTATAATGACATAGAGAAGGAAATGGAAAACCAGTATCTTGATCAAGAAAACTTCAAATGGGCTGACAGAGAGTCAGACGTGACTAAAATATGACTGAACAATGATACTTGCAATACCTACAATAAAGATAGAAAACATTTTGAAAACCACCTCTTTGCAAACATTAGTTAATGTGAGCTTTTCTTCTGAAATTATCTCCAATTTATCATATGTGTATATATATATATATATATATATATATATATATATATACACACATATATGTTTGTAAAAGGATAAACCATATATCTTATTTATATAGTTGGTTGCATGTTGTCTCCTTCATTAGTCTGTGAGCTCCTTGAAAGCAGGAATTGTATCCATCTTTCTATATTTCAAAATTTGAATGAATAAGTGATTTCATCATTTTCAATGACACAGATTGCAATTTATTCATATGTTCTCATTATAAAAGGCAGCTCTGATTATATCACCCTCCCCCCAAACTCATAAAATGCAGGGACTTCCTGTTGTTTCCAGGAGTTAATACAAAATTTTCTGTTTGACCTTCAAAGCCCTTCATAATGTAGCCCTATCCTACCTTTGCTGTCTTCTTACACTTTATTCCCCAACTCTTGTACTCTTCAATTCAGTGACACATTCTCCTGTCTGTTGCACAAATAAAATATTCTATCTCTTGACTTAGGACATTCTTTCTATCTCCCTTGCCTGGAACACTTTCCCTGCTCAACTCTGACTACTGACTTTCTTGGCATTCTTTAAATCCCAAATAAGATCCCACCTTCTACAGGAAGCTTTTCTCAATCCCTCTTTAATTCCAGGGTCATCTACTTGTTAATTATTTCCTATTTTTCCTGCATATAGCTAGCTTTGTATATATTTGTTCACATATTGGCTCCTCCATTAGACTATAAGTTCCTTCAGCTAAAGAATTGTCTTTTGTCTCTTTTTGTATCTCCATATTTGTCCATATGCTCTCATGTCTTCCATAGAGGAGCTATCCAATGTACTGCAGGCTTTCTTCAAGTTTCTCAACATTCCACACCAGACACACACAGCATCCAATAATAACAGAATAACAGAAAATCATTTCTACAAAGCTATGGAGGATGATGGTGGAAGATTAGCTACAGTATTAACCCACAAAATAATTTTAGGGATACCAGTGCCATGTTCCAGATGTCCACCTATAATCTCTCAATGTAGATGAATAGCAGTCCCAAGGCCTAGCATAGTTTTATGTACATAACAGATTTTTACTAATTTTTTTTAATTTGAACTGAACTGGGACCCTATAGGACAGAAGTTCTTAACTGTTTATTTATCACCAATCCCTTTGACAATATATTGAAAACTTTTCAGAATGTCTTTAACATGTATAAAATAAAACAAATAGAATTACAAAAGAAATAAATTATATTGAAATATAGTTATCAATGTATTAAATGAAAACAATAAGTTCATGGACCCCAGTCTAAGAATCCCTATTGCAGAGAATATCGAGATGTAAAAAACCTCAAACTCATTTTCACTAACCCAGGGTTTCAAGGCACACTATTTTCATTAATACAACATAATGATTAGCTATGACAAAAAGATTGCAAGCAAAATCTTAATGAATACATTTTCTAATTGTTTTTCTTCTTTGACAGCATTAGATAGTATTCAGCCTTTTTCTATAATAATGGTATATGCAATTACATATGAATACAGCATCCACTTGTGTTCAGTCCTAAGGGGATAGGAAATAGTGAAATACCCCTAAACTAAGAGGAGTTGCTAGTCAGGGCAAGTTTCCTAAAGGAAGCCTTTTGGGAGTTGGTTGTGTGCTAAAGTATGATGCTAGTGACACTCTAGAATTTTCTAACCATGATGTAGGTAGTGAGAACTCTCTGGTTTCACTTTCCCAAAGCAAGAAAGGTTACCATTTCTCCTTGATATTCTATGGGTAGGGTACTCCTGAAGACTTGGTGTATTCTTTTTTCTAATGCCATTAACTCAAACCTGCATCTTGGGTATATTCTCCATACTGTTAATTACTAGTGACTAAAACTCCAGTTCCATTTAACCAGTTAGCATCAATTAGCTTTTTAAAAGGATATCTATCTCAAAGGGATAGCAATATCAAAAGTACAAACATTTTCATTCAGCACTTTGAGGGTATACTCTTCCTTCTACTCCAATGGTCCCTAGGGAGTGGTTATGCAGTTTCTGCTTGGTATTGGTCTCATAAAATCTATGTTCAAATGTGACATCACTATTGGGTAAAGCCCCATTTCAGCTACAAATGGGTTCTGACATGCTTTGATGCTAAGCTGGTTGGGTGAAAAATCTATTCTGGAATCCACTCACAGACCTCCCCCAAATTAAGGACTCAAAGCCCATATTTACCAAGTCTCTTGTTGCTCTCATTTGGGGGGAGGTGGGCTAAGCCAATTCTTCTCATGGCATATTCTCTTATGAAAATATCCTCAAACTAGAAGTCAAAAGAAGATGAGGGACAAAGCAAGGGACAGAGATTAAGTTGAATAGTGCCTTGTGGATATACCTTCAGTTCTGGCCACACAGCCATAGCCAATAAAAGAGGTTCCTCTCTATCATGTGGCAAGGAAACTGGAACCACTTGAAAGAATGTCTGTACATGTGCCAAAGGCTCTCCAAGACACTTCCATTACACATCATTCATCATGACTATTCCATATTAATGACTCTTTTCAAATTCTCCTAAGGGCTGGGTTAAGTCCCCCATTATGTAAAAATTGATTTGAGACAGAGAAGCTGATTAAGAGACTGTTTTAACAGTATAGGTGACTATAGGAATGAGAGCATATAGGGAAAAGAAAAAAGGGTAAAAAGCAAGAGGCAGCAATAAGTTTTTTAAAAGAAACAACATTTACAACCTAATAATAAAAAAAAATTAACAAGCTACAGCTGGGAGAAAAATATCTTCTTCGTAAAATGTAATGAAGGGTTAGGTGGGAGAGAAGGCCAGGCCTGGAGTCAGGAAGAGTCATGAGTTCAAATCTGACTTCAGACACTTACTAGCTGTTGCTTAACCTTGTTTGCCTCAGTTTTCTCATCTGTCAAATGAACTAGTGAAGGAAATGGCAAACCACTGCAGTGTCTTTGACAAGAAAACCCCAAATGGGGTCATGAAGAATTAAACATGACTGAATAACAAAAAATACAGGCCTGGATTATTTTTTTGACAGTGTGCTGGAGGGGAAGGGCTAGATTCCAGAGGTGTTTGGAGGTAGACTAAACAGAACTTGGCATTTTATTGGAAATTTGATGTGATTAAAAAAGGAGAAGTTTACATGACAATCCCTATATAAGTCAGTTCCTTCTGTCTGGTTTAAGGCCATCCATAGATGATACATTACATAATATAATTGGAAGCCTCCTCCCACTCTAAACATCTCCACCCAGGCACAATATCCTTAGAGAATCATTCCTTTGGTTTAAGCATTCACCTTTCTGATTTTGTCTTCTAAAATATAAATCCACCTGAAAGAAACAACACATTAAATCACCAACACTTTAGTATGAATGAATTTTCCTACAGTACAGTAGGTCCCCTAGATTAGTGGAGAATTCCTGATATATCAGTAACAGGTTCATGATCTTTGGGACATCATAGGATATACAGATAGAAAAGACTTTAGAGATCTACTTCATCTCTCTGGGCTTCAATTCCTTCATCTACAAAATGAGGTAATTCACCTTTCTGCTATTTCCTAGCTCTAATGGGCTATAAATTTTAAGAAAATTAAATTAAAATTAAATTTTATTGAGATTAAATTAATTTTGTTTTTAATTTTTAAAATCTAGAAAAAATAACAACTTTCAGACTTGGGAACATTTGAGGAGAGAATAGCACTTGGTCATTCAATGTCTGTGACAAGTCTGCCAAAAGGAGGGGCAAGAAAAATTGCACAAAATCAGTACTTTGAATCACAAGACCACTTACGCTAATGGGGAGGAGGGATATGCACTACTTCTGGAAGTTCAAGAAAGGAATGTTTCTGACTGTCCATGAGGGCTGCAGACTTCACAGAGCCTTCTCCTCTGACCTTGAAACATCCAGCTTCCTTCCTAAAACTGACTGGTTCTTCCTGGCAGGGAAAGTCTATAGTCTGGCTGCCCTAAGGGGCAAGAGCAGAATGCAGAGTTAAGCCTCCACCAGTTCAGGCAAGGTGGGCTACCAAGACAGCACAGAAATTTCCAAACAGAGCTTTCTAGTGGTTCTGCACTTCCTGACCCATCCTTCTAGAACTTTCCTTGGCTCCCTATGGCCTATAAGTTCATATCAAAATGCCTCATCCTGGCATCCAAGTCATCCTTCCAACTTCCTCCCCTCTCTTCCCCAATACAAATGCTTCTGTTCCAGTTGTATTTGTCTCTCTGGCATACCCCATGCTAATACCCGCTCAGGGTCAAAGGATTCAAAACTGGTAGAGATCTTCTTAGAAGTCATCTATTCCAGCCTCCAGGTACATCTCACAGAGATGAAGTCATTTCGCCAAGGTCACACAGATATTAAGGGTCAGAGTCAGCCTTTGAATTCAGGTCTTCTGAGTCCAAATCAACTGCCTTCTACTACCTTCTTTGCTTATGTCCTTTGTGTCCCTGCCTCTTGCTCTCTGGGATTTAAAATGGCTTGCTATCAATCAAGTTCAAGCTATTCTTTCTGGCATTTGAGGTCCTTTAAAATTTGGCCCCACATCCCTTACAAATCCATCTTTATCTGCCAGTGCTCCTGACCATGTACTATCTACTCTAATGAGACTGGTCTTGTCATGCTTTCCCCAAGATATATGTTTATTCCTGCCTTTATTTCCACTACTTAATCAGTCTGGAATGCCCTCCCTCCTCCCTTCTGCTTCTCTCATCTCACCTACACTTCAGGACCCAATTCAAGTCCCATTTCCTTCATGAAGTGTTCCCTGAATGGCCCCTCCCCAAAATGACCTTTCCTACACACTGAATCCCATCAGCACAGTCTGACTTATGTCTTCTGTGTATGGACTGCACCTTCCAGAAGACTGTTAATTCTGTGAAGGTAGGGACTGTATCTTATATTTGTTCTCTACCCACCATAGCCCTGAGCATAGGGCTGGTCCCAGAGTAAGTACTTACTAAATATTTAAGTACAAAGATTCCTATGGTCTAAAACCCATTCTAATTTCTATCTAAAAAGTTATCCTGGACCTTTCTGTGAGAGAATGTATTAAGGTGGAAGAGGGAATTCAGCAGAATTGTTCAGCAGCTTAACACACTATAGTTAGGGCTATGTTATTAATTTGTGGAATTGGTGTAAAAGAGTAAAAAGTGGGGAAGTAGAAAGTGGGGAAAAGTGTAAAAAGAGCTTGTTTAGGAATTCAAAGTCCCAGGTTCTCATCAAGGCTTTGCCACTTAATAGGTATATTCCAGTGAGCAAGTGAACTGACTTCTTCAAGTTCCTCATCTGTAAAATTAAGGAGTTGGTCTCTTACAGCTCTAATATTCTATTATTTTTACCATAAACATGTCTTTTCCATTTGTGAAAGCAGTATCATTAGGGAATCTCTGCTTGGAAACATTTTTACAATAAATTTCAGTTATTAGATATATTTTAAAATAATAAAGCTTGTTTTTTTAACATTCTTGTATAATTTTAATGTATCCTTATAAAATTATTTTAGAATATATTTTAAATTTAAAACATAAATAAAATATAAAAATATACTTTAAAAAATATACTTCTAAAAAGTTTTCACTAATTCAGACTAAATTTCCTCCCCAGTAATAGAGCTAGAAGAGACTTCAGATATCATCTGGTCCAACCACTTCATTTTCCAAATGAAGAATCCAATGCACAGAGAAGTCAAGGAACTTTCCAAGTGTCACAGGGCTGATGAAAATGAGCTGGGATTCAAAGTCAACTTATCTGATTTTAAAGTCTTTTTTTCCAGTACTGCCTTCAGTTTGCTTGAAAACAGAAAGGAAAATCTACTGCTAGATCAATCACATGAAAGATTCCAAAGCTGAATAGAAATTGTATTTAGATTATCTACTATTTGGAATTACCAACAGTTTCATGTTATCTGACACTGTCCCTTCAATTAGCAGAGTCATTGCCAGGATAGGGCAAATGGGAATTTGCTCCAGCCATGGTTAAATTTTGAGAGTTAGGATTTATGTAGTAGGGCTATGAAGGAGCAATAAGTCTGCAACATTCTAGGCTCCTCCGGTGAACATGTTTTGCTAATCACTGCTTCTACACCATTTTCTGGGTGTTCAGTTATCATCGACTCCCAAATCCATAAAATTGTTCATAATCTCTCTTCTGAGTTCCAATCCTACATCAACAGCAAACTGCCTGGTGGACATTTCTAAATAAATATTTCATAGCCATTTCAAATTCAAATTCATAATGGCCAAAATGGACCTCATTAATCTTATCACTAAATCTATCCCTTCCTAACTTTCCTCTTGCTGTTGAGAGTGCCACCATATTCCCAGTCACCCATTTTTCAACCTCAGTGTCACCCTCACCTGTTTCTTCCCCTTTACACATCATACCCAATTAGTTGCTAGGTCCTTTTAAATTCTTTTTCCCTAATCTCCCTAATATCAATTTTTCTCCATCCTATTTCAGTTTCCCATTACCTTTCACTGGGACTAATGCAAAAGCTTCCTAATTGAACTTCCATCTTCCAGTCTCTCCTACCCCTAATATTCCTTACAGCTGTTAAAAGAATCTTCCTAAAGAAAGGCTGACCATGCCCCTCTCCTGCTCAAGAACTTTTGGTGGCTATCTACCACTCCTGTGAAAATATACAAGTTATTCATCTTGACATTCAAAGTCATTCATAATCTCATCTGAGCATCTCTCTAGGATTAGTTCACATTTCTCCACCTCATATGCACTATGTCCTAGACAAATAGACCTATTAGCTGTTCTCCAAACTCAGTATTCTGTCTTGCAGCTCTATGCCTTTGCAAGGGTTATCCTCCATGTCTGGTACATACTTTTCCCTTTCCTCTTAGGATTCCAACGTTATCTCAAGGTCATGGCATATGAATACAGTTGAAAGTTAAAGATAAGGTAGATTGGTTGAATGGTGATAGATAATAAGATTGATTAAACTTAGTATAAAAAAAAGATCGAAGAAACTATCAAGTCATGTGCTACCCCCTTCCTGAAGTTTTCCTCATCCCCCTTATGATTAGTATTTTCTCACTCTTCAAATTATTGGGTATATGTTTACCTCTTTATAGACTGTAACACGCCCCCCCCCCCCCACACACACACCAATAAAAGGAAATCTTCTTGATTACAGGGACTATTTTGAATTTGACTTTGCATCACCAGAGCTTGGTTCAATGCCTTGTACTATGGGAAAAAATGGCATTTGATTCTGAATACATATAAAAAAGTGTGGCATAGACCTGCAGAATAGTATCAGAAATAAAGCTGAGACTTGTTAGAAACTCTAAAAACAGCAAAAAGGGATGAGGTTTTTATTTTTTGTTTTTAAATTAACTAGCATTTATTTTCCCTTTTTTTCATTTTTAACACAAATTTTATTGGTATTTATTGCTTTTATATCACTTAGATTTCTGCCTATAAAAGGGAGAATAAAGTTTTAAAATCAGCATAATTGATACTTTCTTTAAAAAAAATTGGGAAATATATGCAATGTTCCATACCTGTGGACCTCTCATCTCTATGAAGGAGTTGAAGGAAATGTCTTCTCACATTTCTTCTTTATGGCCATACTCTTTCATGCAATTTCATGACACTCATTTTCAGTTGTCTTGGGGTAGTTACTCTTTTTGTTTATATTGTTACAATCACTGTGTATGTTGCTTTCTTGACTGTGCTTACCATACATCATTTTGCATCAGTTCATGTGAGTCTTTCCATGCTTCTCTGTATTCATCATATTCATCGTTTCTTACAGCACAGTAATATTCCATTACATTCCTCTACCACAATTAGCCATTCCCCAGTCAATGGATATCTACTTTGTTTCCAATTCTTTGCTACACAAAAGTGCTGCTAAAAATATTTTGGTCTATAGGAGGACTTTATTTTTATCAATGACCTCCCTGACATAAAAGCTTAGTAATAGAATCTCCTACCTTCTCCATTTTCCAAGAGCAGCTGCGCTTAGTTTTCACAGCATTATTCTCCCAGAATAAGCTGATCACCTGAAATCACATCATCATGCAGATTGATCCAGTTGCTGATACTCAGCACTTTCTCAGCTCTCTCAGTTGCCTCTTGCCTCTGACTGAAGGGCTGGAGGGTGGAATAGGAAACTACTCCCAAAGTCTTCCTTTATTAAAAAGCTCAGAATTTTCCAGATAACTCTCCATATTCATCAGTCTCTCTGCTTGGTTTTGATTCCACAGAATCATGGCCTCTCCATTCCCCTGAATTCCCACTCCTTTTGAACTTCCTTTTGTATCATCTTCCTTTATTGGATTATGAGCCCCTGAGAAAAGAGATTGTCTTTCTTTTTCTTTCTTCCTTCCTCTTTTTTTTTTTTTTTTTTGTATCCTTATGGCTTAGGACAGTGACTGTGATATAGTTGCACTTAATAAATGTTTATTAAATGGAATTGAAGTCAAGGGGTATAGAAATTTTATTCATTAATTTGCATAGTTCCAAATTGCTTTTCAAACTGTACTGATTGTACTGATGCACAGCTCCACCAACAATGTATTAGTATATCTATGTTTCCACAACTTCTCCAACACTGACTATTCCTAATCTTTCATCATCTTTATGATTTTGCTGCCTGAGAAGTGGAACCCCAAAATTGTTTAAACTTACGTTTCTCTTCTTATTAGTGGTTTTTTCATGATTGTTAATAGTTTTTAATTCTCTATTTGAGAACTCTCTATTCACATCCTTCACTATTGGATCAAAAGCATTTATTTCTCTCCCCCTCAACTCCCCTCACACACACACCTGGGGAGGGGGATGGGAGGGGGGAAGAAAGGAAAAACAAAACCTTCCTTTTAAACAAATATACATAGTCAAGCAATACAAAGACCAACACTGGCAATGTCCAAAAATGCATGTGTCATTCTGCATTCTGTGTCCATCACTTCTCTGTCAGGAGATAGACAACATACTTAATCATCTGTCCCCCAAAGTTGCTGTTTGTCACAGCATTAATCAGAGTTTTTAAGTCTTCCAAAGTTATCTCTAAAGTGTTGTGATATAAATTGTCCTGGTTGTTCTACTCACTTTACATTAGTTTATGCTCCTGTCAATTCTACCTTCAGAACATCTCTTATACATGTTCATTTCCCTACTCTGACACTACTATCACTCTGCTGCAGGCCTTCATCTCATCATGCCTGGACTACAGCAAAAACCTTCCAGTTGGTCTTTTTTTTTTTTTTTAAGAAAGAAAATATGCTTTAATCTATGCTCAGAATTCATGAATTCTTTCTCTGTAGGTGATTAGTATTTTTCGTCATGATGAGTCCTTTGGAACTGTATTGTTCAGAGAAGCTAAGTTCCTCAATGCTGATTGTCTCTAGAATATTGCTGTTACTGTGTACAGTGTTCTCTTGGTTCTGCTTGCTTCACTTTGTAACAATTCATATAAGTCTTCTTAGGTTTTTCTGAAACTATTTTGTCATTTCTTACAACATAGTAGCATTCCATCATAATCATATGTCTTAACTTGTTCAGTCATTCCCAATGGGCAGCCCCTCTATTTCTAATTCCTTGCTATCATAAAAAGAGCTACTATAAATATTTTTGTTTGGATGGATAATTTTCATATTTCTTTGATCTCTGTGGAATACAGACCTAAAAGTGGTATCAGTGGGTTGAAGAGTATGCAGTTTTATAGTCGTAATTCTAGATTGTTCTCTAACACAGCTCCACTAATAGTGTATTCAGGTAACTATTTTTCCACATGCCCTCCAGAATTTGTCATTCTCCATTTCTTCCATGTTAGCTAGTCTGATAGGTGTGAAACAGTACCTCAGAATTGTTTTAATTTACATTTCTTTATTAATTATTTAGAGCAATTTTTTCATATGACAATTGATAACTTTGGCTTCTTCTAAAAACTGCCTGTTCATATCCTTTGACCCATATATCAATTGGGGAATAGTTCTTATTATTAGAAATTTGTCTCAGTGCCCTATATATTTCAGAGATGAGTTCATTTATCAGAGAAGCTTGCTGTTAAAAAATTTTTTTTTCACAGATTCCTGCTATAGAAATGGTAACATATAGAAATGCCAATGATTTCTGTGGGTTTATTTTTTTATCTTGCAACTTCTCCAGGCTCCCCTCAAGTCTCAGACAAAATTCCATCTTATATAAGAAGCTTTTCCCAATCCCCCTTAAAGTTAATAATACATTCCTTCTAAGATGATCTCCAATTTCTCCTGTATTCATCTGATTTGTATCTAGTGGTTTGCGTCTTATATCCACCATTAGAGTGTGAGCACCTAGAGAGCAGGAACTTCTTTTTCCCCCTTTTTTTTTTTTGTCTCTAGAGCTGAGCACAGTGCCTTTCATACAATGTGCTTCATAAATGTTTGTTGACCACTTAATTGACATGCGAGTCTTCTCAGGATTTTCTGAAACTGACCTTTTCATAATTCTTTATAACCCAATATATTCCAACATATTCAGATGAGGTGGGGAGTTTTAAAAGCTATTTAGGAAAAGATGAGGCAGAAGAAAGTAGGGACAGTGCTTGGGAGTAGATGAAATAACAAATGACAGAGGGAAGGCAAAGGTGCTTCACTCTTATTTTGTTTTCACTTTTTCCATCAAGGAAGATGTTTTCCATCAAGGAGGATAGGACAAAAAATGGCCATTATGGGGAGTTGAAACTCAAAATAAGTAAAGAGATTAGAGTTGCCTTTGAAGGGTTTAAATTATGATAGCTACCTTAACAACATCCCAGGGTCCTGAAGGAATCAGTTGATGTGATTGGTGAACTATTTACTGTCAGTGACCTCTGAAATCCTAAGGAGAATGAAGAAATTTGTTAAGACTAGAGAAGGGCAATTGTCACAGTTTTACAATGAGATTGAAAAGAATGGAATCTACAAACTATAGATCATTGAGTTTGACTTTGATCCCTGTCAAAATTCTACAACATGTTACTCAAGATGTGGTTAGGGAATACCTAGAAAAAAAGTGGCATTTGCTACAAATATAGTTGGTCAAGATTTTAGCAAAGCTTTTGACAACATCTCTCACACTTTTTTTGGTGAATAATATGGAGAGATTTTGGCCAGATGAAAAAGTTAGGTGGATTAGGACCTAGCTGAATGGTAATTGATCATTCAATGTTATCTTAGAAGGAGGTCTCTAGTGTAATATCCCAGGGATCTCTTCTTAGTCCCATGCTGTTTTACATCTTTAGCAATAATTTGTATAAAGACATAGACACTTATCAAATTTGCAGGAAATATGAATGGTAGAAAGCTAGGAAGACATATTAACATGTTGGAAGGCAAAGTCTTAAAAGAAATTAATAAACAAACTTCAGGTCAAATCAAATAATTAGATCAAATTGATGTGCATTGATTCAGTGCCAACTATGTGCCAAATATTGTGCTAAGCACCAGGTACACACACACACACACACACACACACACACACACACCAAAACAAACAAAACAAACAAACCACAATAACAATAACAACAAAAAGTTCCTGGCCCTGCTCTCAAGGAGTTCATAGTCTAATGAGATGGACAGGATGCAAACGATCATGTACAAACAAGATCTATACAGGTTAAATTGGAGATAATTTTAGAAGGAAGGTACTAATATTAAGGAGGATCAGAAAAGCTTCTCTTAGAAGACAGGATTTTAGCTGAGACTTGAAGGTATCCAGGAAGTAAATCTGAGGAAGCAGAGCATTTCAAGTATTGAGAACATGTAGCAAAAATGCGTAGAGTATGGGAAATGGGGTGTGTTGTGCAAGGAACAGTAAGTATAGGCCAGTGCCACTGGATCATAGAGTACATGGAGGAGAGTAACAAAGGCCAAGTTATAAAAGGTTTTAAAAGTCAAAACAGAGGATTTTATATCGGATGTTGGAGGTAATAGGGAGCTCCTGGACTTTATTGGCGAATAACATAGTCATACCTAGACTTTGGGAAGATTGGTTTGATACTTGAATAGTGTATGGTTGGAAGTGCAGAAAGATTTGAGAGGCCAATGACATCACAATGTTGGAGTCAAGGTACAATGTGTTCAGCTGCGGCTGATCAGTTCAACTCAAGATTGGAAGGCTCTGTCACAAGTCAGGCACAAATAGACCATTTGAATGTTTGAAATGGAGATATCTCTAGATATGCACACCTCACTCTTTTTTTTTCCTGTACTGTGATTCTGCTTTGCTCACAGAGCGCAGCATCTTCTTTGATTCAGGCATGCCATGCTGGACAATCCTGAGTCAGCATATCTCATGTCTCACAATCAATACTAAAACTCTTCTGAGACATCTTGAGAATGTCCTTGAACAACTGCTTCTAATCGCCATGTGAGCCCTTGCCTCAAGTTCTCCATAAAACAGTCTTTTAGATAAATGTACTTTTGGCATTCAAGCTACCAGGCTATGCAGCTAGTCCATTGGGGTTGGTTCTCTGCAGTAGAGTTTCAATGCTAGGCAACTCAGCTTGAAAGAAGACCTCAGTGTCCAGTATTACCTTGCAAGGTAATCTTCAAAATCTTTCTGAGACAACTCAAATGGAAATGGTTCTATTTTCTGGCATTGTGCTAGTATACTGTCTAGGTTTCACAGGCATACAACAATGAAATCAGCACAACAACTCTATAGACCTTCAATTTGGTAGGCAGTCTAATACCTCTTCTCTCCCATATCTTCTTTCTGAGCCTCCCAAATGCTGAGTTAGCTCTGGCAGTTCATGCATTAACCTCATCATCTATGTGGATATCACTGGAAAGTATACTGCAAGATAAGTGAACTTATATGTATAGCACTCAACCTTTTTCCATTTGCTGCAAGAAATGGTTCCATGTATGGATGTTGTGGCACTGGCTGGTGGAGAATTTCTGGCTTCTTGGTGTTGAATGTCAGAGTAAAACGAGCACAAACAGCAGCAAATCAATCCAAAATCTGCTGTATCTCAGCCTTGGAGGCTGCATTAAGTGTACAATCATCTACAAATGAAAAGTTCTGCCTCCACTTTACTCTTGCCACCATCATCATTGTGCATGCTTCCACTATGACAAACCTTGATGAGGGAAGAGAAAAGCTTTTGGAGATCCTCATCATCAAGGTGCTGAAAAAGGACAAGCTTATAATTCTGGGTAAGCTATTTCAATAATCCAGATGTGAAGTCATGAAGGCCTGCACCAAGATAATAGCACTGTTAGAAGAGAGTATGGTAAGATGAAATGCAATAGGGAAAAATAAGAAAGTCTCCACCTTGGGCGGGGAGGCTCCTTAGTATAAAAGTGGGTAGGTATGATTAGAAACCATCTTGTTGGAATTCAGAGTTGGAGAAAGGTTAGTGGACTACAAACTCAACATGAGTAGTTTGATTACAATCGATTATGGGAACTCTCTAGTACAGATCTCATGTCATGTATTATTTAGTAGAAAAGTCTTAATATCTAAGATTGAGAATAGTGAAGTTATTTATGAATGGTCCCAAAGCTATTGTGTCAAAGGTGGAATATTAATGTAGGTCTTCTAGACAAGTTGTTTGGGTCTCAGGGTCCCTTTTAGACTTTTAAAAATTATTTAAGATTCCACCCCCAAAAAGTTTCTTTTTAATTTGGGATATAGCTATTGAAATTGACTATATTAGAAACTAAAACAACATAGCATCATTGTTGAGAAAAATGATTTTTTCTTATTGAATTAATAATCTATACAGGACCTAAATATCCTCTTTTTATATTAATAATAACCGATTATTGGGAGGTTAGTTATTAGTGGAATTCAAAGTCAGTCCCTTATGAAGGACAGGGCTGACAATGAGACCTTCTCCTCCATCTTGCCAGGACCCTACCCAACTGGGAGAGATTATTTCTGATTAAAGGATAAAGAAAATCTATTCAAGGTGAATTCCATCCCATTGTTCAACAATTTGATTGGTCTGAGTGGAGATGGATTCCTTTGTCTAGATGACTGGAAGCAGCTGATTCACATCCAGGCACATCCTCACCAGCAGGAGCTAAAGACTCTTCGCCCACCTCCTCATTAATATGTCCACCCCCTCATTAATTGTTAATCAATCAGAGTTGATTTTCACTCTCAAGGACACACCCTTTTTCAAAGGTATTTAAATATTTAAGGACCTCCATGTGGGGTCTTTGGTTATTGAGAAAACCATTGACATTAATTTATTATTTGCTAACCTAATTAATAAATTGATTATTAATTACCCTGAAACTCTGTCTCTCTGACTTTTCATTTGCATCATTATGAAAAGTTTTTAATCTCACAACCTCCTTGAAAGAGTCAGGATGACTCCTAGGAGTCTTTAGATGACACTTCATGAGCCACTGTTCTATATGATAGCTCTAACACTCTAACCGTATTGTTTCTCAACAGTGTGATATAACTGATTTAAAAAACGAAAATTATCTTAAACTGCATTTTTTTAAAGGAAAGTTTCCAGAACCAAGGAGGTGATAGTATTGTTCTATTATTTCCTAGACAGAGTGTCGCTGGCGTATTATGTTATTTTCTGGGCCCAGCATTATTTTTTTTATTTCCTTTTCTATTCTCCCTCCCCATTTGCCTGCTGTAAATTTTATAAGCTATCTTTGAAATGTAAATCTCAGTTGTGACCCTGCTACTTGATAGGGACATGACCTTGGACAAATAAATTCAGCTCCATATGCTACAGGTTCCTCATCCATGATAGAACTGACTGAGAAAACCTCCAAGTTCTCTTCCAAATCACAGCCAATGATTTTAGGATTTCATGCATTTGTAGGGCAGTCAAATGGAAAAGAATTAGACTTACTCTACTTGGCTCCAGAAAGAACCAGTACTTAGAGTTATAGAGAGGCTGACTTAGGCTTAACATTTCAAAAACCCTCCTAACAGAGCTATCCAGAAGAGGACTTGACTACCCTGGAAGGCTGTCCCTCTTTTTCTGTTTGCTGAACTGCATGATCTCTGAGATCTCTTCCAGACTCTCTTTTTTGATTCTGTGACATAAATGTGAGCTATTATTATTATCATTATTAACACCCATATCCCACAATGTCAGAAATGGAAAGGACTTGAGGTCACCTAAACCAACTTCTCAGGGACTCAGATTCCTAATCTGAAAATAATTGGGTTACATGACCTGCTTGAGATCATATAGTTCATAACTTGGCAGAATCTAAAATACCGATCTTCTGGATTTAATGCCAGCACTCCTTTCTACACCAGACTTCCTGCCTCAGGTACTACAATGGCGCCTTCCACATAGCACAACATAGGATTATAGGTTTAGACCTGGAAGAGACCTCAGAAATGAGACATCATCCATTTCAACCTCCTCATTTTACAAATGAGATAACTGAGGCCCTGATAGGCACTGCGATTTGGCCAATTCATACGGGCCAATGTTTAACACAATCAGACAAATAGATGAACAAATTTAATGGTCTTTTGGGCAGAGTGTGAAAACTTCCCAGGATCCCTTAAAGCAGGTCCCATTGAAGATTGTGGATCCTACCTGTGCATTCCATACAGTTAGGAACTGAAATCGCAGAGAATGAATGATATTTGTTGGGAGCCTGGAATAGTTGGGAGGGCTCAGGTTCCGGGTTCTCTCTGCCTTAGAAACCATCAGCCCCATCTCCTCCAGCTGTAACTCTCCAGCATCACATTCCTTCTTGAGCCACTAGGGGGCACTCCAGGGTTGCAGCTCAGCCTATTCTGCCTGCGAAGTGGCAGTCTCTAAGTGTGGAGTACCAGCCTCTTGGTACTTAAATGACAGACACAATTAACTCGATCCTACGTGCCATCGTGATTGTAACAGTGTAACAAACCCGCTGCATTATTCAACGTTTGCCTCAATTTACTGCTTTAGTCAGTCGCTTTGCTTCAGATATAAATGCTGCTCAGATATTTTCTCCCCCAGTCCATAGACTCTTCTTTTTCTCTGCTGTATTAGAATATGCTCTAGAGGAAAGAACCCAGGATTTGACTGCAGAACACCCAGTCCTGAATCTGTCACTTTCAACCTTAGGGTGTAGCGGAAGGACTATTAGATTTGGAATCATGGGACCTGAGTTCAAATCTTACAAACTATTTTCTTACCTGTGTGACCTTAGATGAGTCACATTTTCCCCAGGCTTGTTTTCTCATCTGTTAAATGAGTTTGGATTAGCTGGGGTTTAAGGTCCTTTCTAGCTTTAAAATCTATTATCCCATGACCTTGGGTGAGTCATTACCTGACTGTGGGCCTCAAGTTTTCTTCTTTTGTAAAATGAGAGTGTTGATTGACTAGATGACCTCTAAGGTCACTTCTAGCTCTAAATCCCATATTTGAACTCAAATTCTCTCTAAAGGTACTCCCAACAAATGGTCATTGGCTTTCTGCTTTAAATTTTCAGCACTGAAGAACCAACAGCTTCCTGAAGCAGAGCATTCCAGTTTGGAACTCTAATTCTTTGGAAATATTTCCTTACATCAAGGTCAAAATCTATTTTGCTGTACCTTCTACCCATTGTTCCTGCTTTTACTTTTTTAGCAGTGATTCTGCTAAAGGTCTACAGACCTTCAATTTGTGGGTAACTAGATTTAGGGAGCACATGAATTTTATATATACATATATATGTTTCTATATGTGTATATATGTACATATATATGCACATACACACACACAAATATACACATATAATATAAAAAGATAATTACACATAAAACTGAAAAATATACAACTTGCTATTCCTTTTAAATACATAATAAAGTTATCATGTAAATTTATTTTTTCTTTTTCCTTTTTTTCTTCCCTCCCCCCATAGATGGCTACCATTAATATAAATATATATATACATATACATATGTATATATATATATACATATGTATATGTGTATATATATATATATATACACATATACATATGTATATATATATATACACACATACGTATGTGTGTGCATGTAAAATTTTTGTATACATCTACCAGTTTTCTTTCGCTAAATTTGTTTTTTTAAATATTTTGATAACTGTATTTCAATCAAATTAATTTCCCTTGTAATCCTACATCTTTTATTTTATGCATTAAAAACATTATTTTAAGAAGGCTTCACCAGACCAGAGGAGTTCGTCACACACACACACACACACACACACACACACACGCACACACACACACACACACACACACAAAGATTAATATAAGGACCCTAACTTTCTGGGACCATCAGAAAAATGCTCAATCCTTAGAGTCTCAAGTAGGGTGGGGCCACTGAAAGTCTTGTAGTCCTTAGGCAGCTAGAAAACATGGCATTCAGCACCTAATTAGCAAAAATGATTAAAGTAGCAATCCCTAGTAACTTACTCCCCCATGAGATTGCAACCTATGCGAGCTCTTCAATGGCCTGGTTATGCCTACTCCTCAGTGCCCATGCCCTTTAACCTGACAGTGTCATTACTGTTCTCTTTCTGGATTCCCCACCTCAACCCTGTATAGTTTTTGTGACACTTGCTCTAGGGCAAAAGTTCCTAAATTTAGCTCTGCTAATTCCTCTTTCACAAGTCAACCCTTCAAATAATTGAAGACAGCCATCATGAGTCCCCCAAGTCTTTATTTCTCTAGGCAAAACATTCTCATGGTCCATCATCTGAAATTTAAATCCAGTCATGAATTAGATGTAGGTGTTCTTCCTTAAAAGTTTCTAATTTGGTGAAACAAACGTATTGTAAAAAGTCATCTCCTTCAGGGCTGGGAAGCCTGTGAAATGATGGATGGATTTTATATGAGAGAGAGACAAATAGAGACAGAGAGAGAATGGAGATTAAGTCATATCTAAAATCCTTTCTAGGTCTAAAATTTTTTGATCATTGGCGTAAATCTTTAGAATATTATGGCACTCTAAAAAGGGAGAATTATTTGTTCCTGCCGTCTGAGACAAGGGTGAAGAATCTTAATTTTTATTTTGTAGTGCGGGGGTCAAAAACTATCATGGAGGAAACGAAGTTATAACTGAACTCTACCTAAATCAATTGTGCATTTTTAAATTTTACTTTGACAATTTGCCTTTATATCACCTTCATTTTCAAATATATACCTTCTCTCTCCCTCCTATAAACAAGTAATCCCATGTAACAAAAGATTTTTCAAAAGCAGTTCAGTAAAACCAATCATTAATCATGTGTAACACTTGTAAACCAAACTTTACAAATATCAGTACATGCAGTATTTCACACCCATTGTCTCCTACCTTTTCAATAAAAGCAGAAAGAAAGAAAGAAAGAAAGAAAGAAAGAAAGAAAGAAAGAAAGAAAGAAAGAAAGAAAGAAAGAAAGAAAGAAAGAAAGAAAGAAGGAAGGAAGGAAGGAAGGAAGGAAGGAAGGAAGGAAGGAAGGAAGGAAGGAAGGAAGGAAGGAAGGAAGGAAGGAAGGAAGGAAGGAAGAAAAAGAAAGAAAGGAGAAGGAAGTAAACAAGGAAGGAAAGAGGGAGGGAGGGAGGGAGGGAGAGGAAGGAAGGAAGGAAGGAAGGAAGGAAGGAAGGAAGGAAGGAAGGAAGGAAGGAAGGAAGGAAGGAAGGAAAGAAGGAAGGAAGGAAATTTTCCCTCTCTGCTGAACCTCTTCTCTCCCAGGGCCCTGCATATTTGTTCTAGACATAGTAAACCTGCTTGACCTCCCCACTCCTTCTAGCATGAGGGAAAAAATTCAATCATTCCAGAGAGTTACAACTCACCCCTGGGATCACTTTTTCCTTTCCTGGGATCTTATACAGTTTCCCAAGACTTATAACATCTTGGATTGGAGTCTTCCCCAAAGAGGGATTGTTAGAGAGTTAATTCTCCTCTTACCTCCCCTCCTGGACCATGGATCTTCAGGATCCACATAACTCCCAGTTTGACTTAAGGACATGGCTTGCTTCTCTACATTGTTGCTCTGTGCCTTTTTATGTCTCAGTTTACCCACTGCTCTAGCATTTGGAGCTGGAGATTCTTGTCATGTTGACCCTTTTGTGCTCTATCAATGTCCTGCTATTGAACCCAGGCTTCCATGATATACTTCTGTCTCACTAGTATTGTTTCATCCTCTATAACCCATCAAGTTTTGGGGGCCCTATTCACTCTCCTGCACTGAAGTTCTTGCTACATCCATTTGCTTCATCATCCTCAGGAAATCATTATAATTCTTATGATGAGGGGTGTCAGAGTAAAAGCAGGGACTTCCTAGAGTTTTCTCCCCAAACCCAGCCAAATATCTATTTAAAATTACTCTAAACAAATTCTGAAGCTGTAGAACCCACAGAATGATGGAGTGAAGCAAATCTCCAACCCAAAACAGCATGGAAGGTCAACAGGAAGCATTTATTATCTATTGTGTAGAGGTGGGAGCCAAGCGCAGTCCAGAATGGGCTGCAGGCACAGAAGGGACCTGAGCAGGCCTGGGGTAGGGGAGGAGGGTAGCTGAGTCATTGACACCTGTGGTGGTTTCCAGGCTTCACCACCCAAAATGCTGAGGACAAAGTGGTCTAGACACAGTTACAGGGTGGCAGAGCAGCATACAGCAGCTGCAGTAGTAGCAGGGGCAGTAGCACCAGCTGTTTCTGGAGCTCTAGGGCCACAGATTGTGGGGAAAACAAGTGCTGACAGTACATCTTCTCCCCACCCCCACTGGAAGCAGAGAACTACCTTGACAAAGAGTCAAGTATTTGACTAGGGATATACTCAAAAACAGGGAAAAAAATCAGACTGTAAAATCTTACTTCGGCGACAAGAAAAATCAAAACATACAACCAGAAGGAAACAACAAAGTCAGAACTCCAAGAAAAGTATGAATTGGTCTCAGACCATGGAAGAATTCAAGAAGGATGTTGAAAATCGAGGAAGAGAAGAAGAGGAAGAGAAATTGGGAAGAGAAATGAAAGCGATGCAAGAAAATCAGGAAAAATGAGTCAACTGCTTGCTAAAGGAGACACAAAAATTGCTGAAGAAAATAACACCTTAAAAAATAGATTAACCCAAATGGCAAAAGAGATCCAAAGAGTCAATGAGGAGAAAAATGCCTTAAAAAGCAGAATTTTCCAGATGGAAAAGGAGGTCCAAAAGCTCACTGAAGAAAATAATTCCTTCAAAACTGGAATGGAGCAGACAGAAGTGAATGACTTTATGAGAAACTGAGAAATTATAAAACAAAACCAAAAGAATTAAAAAATAGCAGACAATGTGAAATATCTCATTGAAAAAACAACTGGCCTGGAAAATAGATCTAGGAGAGACAATTTAAAAATTATTGCAAAGACATTTTTTTTCCCAAAATAATTGGAAAAAAAATCATTGGAAAGCCAAGATCAAAAAAAGAACCTAGACATCATCCTTCAAGAAATTATCAAGGAAAATTGCCTTGATATTCTAGAACCAAAGGGCAAAATAGATATTGAAAGAATTCATTGATTGTCTCCTGAAAGAGATTCTAAAAGGAAAACTCCTAGGAATATTGTAGCCAAATTCCAGAGCTCCCAAGTCAAGGAGAAAATATTACAAGCAGTCAGAAAGAAATAATTTGACTATTGTGGAAATACAATCAAGATAACAAGATTTATCAGCTTCTACACTAAAGGACTGAAGGGTTTGGAGTATGATATTCCAGAGGTCAAAGGAGCTAGGATTAAAACCAAGAATCACCTACTCAGGGAGAAAAATTGAGTCATTCAATGAAATAGAGGACTTTCAAGCACTCTTGATGAAAAGACCAGAACTGAATAGAAAATATGACTTTCAAATACAAAAATCAGAAGAAGCATGAAAAAGTAAACAGGAAAGAGAAATCATAAGGGACTTACTAAAGTTGAACTGGAAAGATCACATTTGTAACTCTTGAGACTTTTCTCAGTATTAGGGTAGTTGGAGAGATTATATAGAGATAGAGATAAAGAGAGAGAGAGACAGAGACAGAGAGACACAGAGAGACACAGAGAGAGAGAGACACGGAGAGAAAGACACAGAGAGAGAGAGACAGAGACAGAGGGCACAGGGTGAGTTGAATATGAAAGGATGATATCTAAAAAAATAAAATTAAGGGGTAAGAGGAATATATTGGGAAAAATAAAATGGGGTAAATTATCTCTCCCATAAAAGAGGCAAGAAAAACCTTTTTCAATACAGGGGAAAAGTGGGGAGGTGAGAGGTAAAGAGTGAACCTTACTCTCATCACATTTGGCTTAAGGAGGGAAGACATGCACACTCAATTTGGTATAAAAATCTATCTCACACTACAGGAAAGTGGGGGGAAGGGTATGAGTGGGAGTGAGGGGGATGATAGAAGGGAGAGCAAATGGAAGGAGGAGATAAATACAAGTAAACACTTTTGAGGAGGGACAGGGTCAAAAGAGAGAATAGAATAAATGGGAAACAGGATAGGATGGAGAGAAAATGTAGTCAATCTTTCCCAACATGACTACTATGAAAGTGTTTTGCATTACTACACATGTATAACCTATATCAAATTGCTTGCCTTCTCAAAGGAAATCTCGAAATGAAGGGAGAGAAGTTGTAACTCAAAGATTTAAAAACAAATTTTAAAAAGTGTTTTACATGCAACTGGGAAATAAGACATACAGACAATGGGGTATAGAAATCTATCTTGCCCTACAAGAAAATAGAGGGGAAGAAGATAAGAAAAAGGAGGGGTATGAAAGAAGGGAGGGCAGGTTGGCGAAAGGGGTAATCAGAATATAATCAGAAAGGGATGGTCAGAGGGGAGAGATGGGGAGAAAATTTGGAACTCAAAATCTTGTGAAAGTTTTTGTTGAAAACTAAAAATACATTAATTAATTAATTTAAAAATAATTCTTATGATGAGTTCACTGGTTTCCAGCTTTTGGAGAAGGGGATAGGGTGGTTATTTACAGCTCTTAGGAGTTGTATAGCTTTTTGCATATTGATTTTGGAACCAAAATTACCATTTACATTGTTTTAATGAGAATATTCATTGGACCCATGTGTCTTTTATGCATACTTCAATACTTAAGGAAATTGATTTTATTAGTGTGGCTACCTTCCATTGGTGCAGACTGTAACACTTTACATCCCTGTAGATGATCCTTGTGAGTTTTATCTTTTTTTGGAACAGATCTGTAACTTCATTAGCATGACAAATTTTCCATGAGAAAAATCCTCTACCGTAAGAACTTGGATCAATGGGAAGACCAACGGGGATTGGTGAATTATACAACCTTCCTCCTGGCAGAAAGGTGATGGATTCAAGCTCCAAAAAGGGACTCACATTTTTGTACATGGATAATGTAGGAAATTGTTTTGCTTAACTATGCATATTTGTTACAAGGGTTTTTCCTTTTAAATTAGAGGTGAGTGGTAGGGAAAGAAATGAAAGCTTATTGATTTAAAAATAAGCTGTGTTCCCTCTACTTTAGGGGGCAAAAAATTGGCACCTTCTGTTTCATATAAACACAATATTAATTGGGTTTTATAAAGGTATAATTATTTTAAAGATATACTATAAACAGATAAACATTTTCACCAGTACCTTGGGCCATAACCCCTATGCAACATCTTGTCTATTGGAGCAGGAGGGATTGACCTCATAACTTAGCTCTGCAGTTCCTAGATAGTATTGGTCCCACCCAGTTCATGTCCAAAGGTAGCTTCTCTGCCAAGAGTTTTTCCACTGGGCAGGGTCCCAAAGGTCTCTCCTGAAAATACATTCTGACTCCTTGTTCTTCAGAGCATAGACGTGATACTGTCTCCAAAACTCCACCTAAATCCATATTCCTGCGTTCCTGTTAGATCACTTTCCTAGTCTTTGAAACTCCCAAGATCAGAGACTCTACTCCATGCTCTGGGCACTAAAAATAGCCACCAAAAAGGTCAAGTAGACCCTGTTTCTCAGGGACTATATGACCTCACAAGGAAATGAAAGCCTCATGGCCCTTCCTCTCCTTTATAGCACTGTCACTCCACTGACTGCTGACAATAAAATGAAAAGCAACAAAGAGAGAGGCAAAGACAAAGCTGCTAAAGCTGAAAGTCCTTTTTACATGCCTCTAAGCCAACCAAGGAGTTTCCCTTTCACCATGTGGGCTAGTTGACCACATCCAATTATGAAATCAGAGACAGTTACAGGAGAACATCCCATCTCTCGGAGGCATTTCCGTTACCTATCAGCATAGTTCTCCAGAAGGCAGCTTTCTTTTGTTTGCTACATGGAGATTCCATCTGATGGAAGTGGTGCAAACCCCTACTACCTTTCAAGGCGGTCTGGAAACCCATTATGAAATAATAATAATAGTAACAGTAACAACTATTAATAATAGTAACAAAGATAGTATTAACAATATTAGTAAGTAACAGTAATATCAATTACAATAATAGTGATGGTAATAACATTAATAATAGAAAAAACAATAATAGTTAAAACAATATAATGATAATAATGCTAACAATGATAATGTTCTTCCAATGCCAGGGAGGATCAGCATTTCTTCTGCAACTTGTCATCTTGCTGCTGACCCTAGGCGGGCTTGCCCCTCATGTATGACTTGCCTATTTACTCAATCAACAAGTATTTAATAAATTCCTACTATATACCTAGCACTGTGCTACATGCTGGGGATACAGATTTTTTTTAAATGATGCAATCCCTACTCTCAAGATGCTTCTGTTCTACCAGGGGAAATGTTTATTTGTTAAGTCATTTTTGTTTGTTAAGTGCCAGGCCTAGAGGCCTGAGGGCTACCTGAGTCTTACCTTACCTATCGCAGGTCTTCGGTTGGCCAAACCAGATAAACGTATGAGAGAAGAGACTTTCCAGAGTCGAACAAGGGTTAGGCTTTATTCAGGGTCTTGGTTACATGTGCAGGGGGAACTCTTCCTTAGGAGAGAGAGAGAAATCTCCCAAGGAGGCAAAGATCTTACAGTAAGAGAATGAAAGCAGAAGTGGAAGTGGGGAGAGAGGAGAGAGGGAAGAGCGAAGAGAGGAGAGAAGGAAGAGGGGCCTTCTGTCCTGTCAGGGCCCCTCAGCGCTAAGAGCGCCTTTGGGCTTTCCTGACCCTACTTAAGCTCTCCTGCCTCATCGTTTGCACCTCAATACTGTGCCTGTTAGATAACAATAGGTGTGCCCAGATCCGGGCCAGTCTCCAGGGCGGGGATGCTCTCTCCCATCACGTTCTCACGGGAAGAGGCAGAAATACACGAGATCTCACTCCTCAATTCCCTGCTGTTTCCTGGGGGGCCTCATGAGAACTCTAAGGTTTAGAAGTCCTCACTTTTACCCGCCCGAGACTGTCCACATGGAACTGAGCTTACACCCCCAACAGTTAAGTCAATTTTCAGTCATGTCTGACTCTCCATGACCCCATTTGGGATTTTTCCAGAGATATTGTAGTGGTTCGCCATTTCCTTTTCTAGCTCGTTTTACAGATGAGGATCTGAAATAAACAGGGTTAAGTGACTTGCCCAGGGTCACACAGATGGGAAGTGTCTGAGACCAGATTTGACCTCAGAAAGTTGAGTCTTTCTGGTTCCAAACCCAGTGCTCTATCCACTGTGCCATCTACCTGCCCCAATAATCTATCAAGGGAGATGACATGTGTATACGAAAGTATACAAAAAGTAAATGCAAAGAACTAGTAATTACTGTAGCTTTAAAAAAAAAGGCAGTACCTGTAGCCAGCCTTCTAGAGATAAACTATTCCAAGCTTAGTTAGGCTGATGCTCAGACAATAGTCAAGGGCTTATATTTATAACTTTTGCAACTTTGGTAAAATCTGTCAGAGCTTGTACTAAACACACATAATCTCTTTTTTTATTTTTAACACAATTTATAATAGATAAAGCAATTCAAACTTTTGCTCAGGTAACACACATAATCTTTGAGAAACCTAGATCACATTGGCATAAGGAAGAGGAAATAAAGGAGACAGGATATTTTGTAGGCAGCAGAACTATTATCAAATCAGATCATAGGTTCAGAGCTAAAAGATCTTAGAGACCATCAAATCCAGTTCCTTGACAGATGAGGCAACTGAGGTACCAAAACCTGTCTTAAAAACATTTTTCACATACACATGCAATGTGGGCATGAGCAAGTTCTCCCAAAGGCTGTAAAAGTGGGAAAAATTCTCCACTGCTTGAGGAACATACTGTAATAGTCATAAATGCCTGCATTCAAATTCTGCCCTGGACACTTTATTAGCTGTGTGACTCTGGGCAAGTCATTTAACTTGCATGTGTATGTGAAGAATGTTTTAAGGCAGGTAGGTGTTGCAATGCATAGAATGCCAGGTCTAGAGTCAGGAAGACCTGAATTCTAATCCAGCCTCAGATACTTACTAGCTGTTTGACCTTGAACAAACCACTTTACCTCTGTTTGCCTCAGGGTCCTCATGGGCAAAATGGGAATAGTAAAACACCTACCTCCCATGGTTGTGAGGTTCAAGTAAATAATAATCACAAAGCATTTATAAGTTTGTCTATGCCTGAATCAATCAAATTTGCTTAAAAAGAGACACAGCTGGGTTGTATAATAGAAAAAAGTGAAAATGAGAAAGTCCCTACGATCTGTAGCTCGTTAGCAAATGGTGAAAAGACAATATGAACTTGACCATGCCCCCAAACATTCTGGCACCCAGAGATATTCAAGTGGTCAGTTGTATAGCTGAGCCAGCTCTCTCCCTTAATAAATACTTGTTAGTCCCCATTTCCCAGACTTTGTTTCTAGCAGGTGCTTTAGACTCCATGTTGCTAACAAGCACTTCCCAGGCTCAGACCTACTTGGAGTTCTCTTTCATTGGCAATTAAAGATTTAGTAAAACTTAGTGCATTTGCATTGTCATCAATTAGCTAGGTTGCAATTAATTAAAAATGAATGTCCTCCCCGAGGCGTGTAAGTATTTCCAGCTGGTATCTATCTTGGCATTTTGATGGTTCTTTATCATCTAAGATGAAATGATTGTTATTTTGTGAGATGCTCCCTGACTGACAGTCTAGCAACCCCAAAGTTTCTGGCCAGATCCCAGAAGGGTGAGGAAGGTGGGTAGATTCATTGCCACACATCAGGATACACTCCAAGGTCAATGGCTGTGCCTGTCTCTAGCAGAAACCCCTTCCCCATTCTGATTCTGGAAGGGTTTTTGCATTGAACTGGACAATCCCTCAGGAGGAAATTGGAATTCTGTCTGCATCTGTGTTAGGCAAGCATATTAAGCATATTGTATGATTTGGGGGAAATGGTGTACCAGGTAGAAAGACAACTGGTTGTCATGATGAAAACAATATGGCCTTATGAGTAAAGCAGAGGTCTAATACTGGCTCTGCCACTAATTTGAAATTTTAAGCATGTCACTGCCTATCTCTGGGCCTCAGTTTTCCTATCTGTAAAAAGAATAAGTTGAATTAGATGATCTCTAAGGCCTCTTTTATTCCTAGCTTTTTATAAGCCTATAGAGAAACTTTTTCCCATGGTCACCAATGCCTTCATATCAACATTCCTTCTGATTTACTCTCTTAATCTATATCCAGGCTCAACCCTAGGCAAAACAGAGTACAAACACACATTTATATTTGCTATCTGAAGAGATCCCTTTTCAAACACACCTTCCCCTCTCACAGTGGCATTCCTATGGCAAATAATAAGCATCTTCCAGGCTCTTATGTTGTCTCCTCTCCTCCAACCTCTGTTCCTGCCCCATAAAAGTTTGCTTTAAGGAAGACATGAAAAAATGAAGCTACATTCAGATGTCAGTAACTAATAACACTTATTCTAAAAATATTCCTAGCAAATGTATGATATGCAAAACGTTGTGTGAAGTCCTGAGAGGACATAAGAAGATGAGACTTTCCTTGTGTAATGAGGGTTTAGGACAATGATCAAATCACTTAACATGGAGGCACTCTGCTTCTGGGAGCAAATATCCTAGGTTCCTCTACCACATAGGTGGGAGTAGCATCCTTCAACTAGCTGCATATCGGGCATAGGCGGCATCTTTAAAACTATCAAACTGAGACAGGCTTACTCCTTCCTGTGCACCCTTTTCATCTGTCCTGTTCATCCATATTTCAAATCTCACCTCAGACACTTGACACTCACTAGCTGTGTGACCTTGGGCAAGTCATCTCCAGTCATCCTGATGAATATCTGGTCACTGGAGGAGAAGTGAGGCTGGTGACCTGCACAACCCTCCCTCTCTTCTATCACGCCCCTCCCGTCTCTTATCCCCATCCCCTCTATTTCCTTGTAGGGCAAGGATTTCTATACCGCATTGCCTGTATATCTTATTTCCCAATTGCATGTAAAAACAATTTTTAACACTCATTTTTAAAACTTTGAATTCCAACTTCTCTCCCTTCCTCCCTCCCCACCCATCCCCACTGAGAAAGCAAGCAATCAATATAGGTCATTCATATGTAGTTATGCAAAACACTTCCATAATAGTCATATTGTGAAAGACTAACTATATTTCCCTCCATCCTATCCTGTCTTCCATTTATTCTATTCTCTCTTTTGATTCTGTCCCTCCTCAAAAGTGTTTACTTGTAATTACTCCTCCTCCCACTTGCCCTCCCTTCCATCATCCCCCTCCATCCTGTTTATCCTCTGTAGTGTAAGATAGATTTTCATACCAAATTGAGTGTGTATGTTATTCCCTCCTTAAGCCAAATGCAATGAGAGTAAGATTCACTCTTTTCCTCTCACCTCCTCCCTTTTCCCCTCCATTGAAAAAGCTTTTTCTTGCCTCTTTTATGTGAGATAATTTGCCCCATTCTATTTCTCCCTTTCTCCTCCCAATTTATTCTTCTCTCACCTCTTAATTTTATTTTGTTAGATATCATCCCTACCTATTCAACTCACCCTGTTCCCTCTGTCTATATGTATATAATCCTTCCAATTACTCTAATACTGAGAAACCTCAAGGTAATCAGAATACATGCTGTCTTGGGGTAGGCAGAGGAGAAAGATGGGGAGAAAATTTGGAACTCAAAATCTTGTAGAAATATCTGTTAAAAACTAAAAGTAAATTACTTAATTTTTAAAAAGACTGAGGGAGAACAGTACTGTTATTATTAAATGTAGAAGAATCAAGAGGATCCAGTTTGGTGTAACAGATGACAGGGTCTCTTCTGAAATGTTTAATTTAAGGTGGAAAGTGCTGTGAAAATTAGGAAGAAGATGGAGATATCCAGAGAGGGGAAGGGAAAGTGAGTAAGCATTTATGTAGTATCTACTATGTTTTAGGCACCATGCTAAGCACTTTTTTATAAATGTTATCTCATTTGATCCTCACAACAACCCTAGAGAATTAAGGATGGGAGGTGCTATTGTGCTCTTTATTCTAAAGTTAAAGAAACTGAGGCAAACAGTGATTAAATGGGTTGACCAGGGTGACACAGCCAGTAAGTGTGAGGCCAGATTTGAATTCAGGGAGTCTTCCTGACTCCATGCCTAGTGCTCTATCTACTACTCCATCAATTGCCCAAGAGACATCCAGCTGGGAACTGCCAAAGCTATATATCAGGTAGCTAAAAGTCAAAGTCAATGGAATAGATAAGATAACTAAGGAAATACTGTTATCCCCTCCTCATCACATGGGTTATGAGTGAGACACCCCTGTGATCTGGAAAATCCAAGTAAAATTTTTTGCCTCTCCTTTTGTGCCAGAGAAGTCTGAGGTTTTGTTTTTTTTTTCCTTTTTCTTTTATGGGGTATTTACAGTAGCTTATTGTAAAAATTCAGTTAAATATTTGGTCATAGGGTCTATATTATCTGCTGGCCTTTGTATGTCATCTGTGGCTTCTGCAAAACTCCCAAAAAATTCCCATTTAATGTCTTATGCCAACCCAACATATAGCAAAACCACAATGAGAAAAGTCTCAATGTGGAAGAGATAACTGTAGAGAAAAGAGAAGAAAACTGAGGACAGAATCTTAGGGAAAACTTCTATTTAGGAGACATGATGAATAGGTGTTATTGAAGTTGTCTAAAAAAATGTAGAGTGTTCTCCCTCCCAGGAATATCTTCATTTTAGGAATATAGAAGTCATAAATTTCAAAATATGGCATTTTGATGGAAATTTCAGGTCTTCCCACCACTCAGAGAAGGTGAATCATGAAGGGGAGTAATGGGAGCCAAAACTAGAAAGACTGGTTGGTGAAAGCTCAAAGAGGACTTTGCAATGCTGAGAGAAGGAATGTGGACTTGAGCTAACTCTGCCTCCAGACTAGAAAGATCCAAGAAATCTTAGGATCAGAAGGTGTAACCTGACCTCCGTGCTTTCCCATCCAGGTGCTGAGAGCCCAGAGAAGATAAGGAGAACAGAGGGGTCAGATGGCACAGTTAAAAGACATCTGCTCTGTTCTTCTTGTCCTCTATGTAGCCTTCAGTGTGCTCACTTCCACTATGGGAGATAGTTAATCAGCCAATCAACAATTATTCACCAAGTACACACTGTGTTGGGCACTGTGCTATTATACCCTAAGAATACAAATATAATGAATGTCTTCTCAATGACATAATATTCTAATGGAGATCTTAAATTCTATGTGTATGTGTATACATGTACATACACACTATCATATATAATATATAGTATAATCTATACATTTTATTTAAATAATATAAGCATATATAAGCCATATTGTATATGTCATATTATATTTTTATATATCATTTACATAATATGTTGGGTGTATAATACATGTCACGTGTATAATATAATGTATAATAAATGTCCTGTAACACATAATGTTGTTTATATATAAATCATATCAACAATATTATTTATCGTTCTTGTACAAACAATGTTGCTTCTGTTCAGTTGTTTTTCAGTCATGTCTGGCTCTTTGGGACTCCTTCTGGGGGATTTCTTGGTAAAGATACTAGAGTGGTTTGCCATTTCCTTCTCCAGTTCATTTTACAAAAGAAAAAAATGAGACCAGCAGGGTTGTGACGTGCCCTGGGTCACACAGCTAGTGTCTGAAGCTGGATTTGAACTCAGGCTTTCAACTCCAGGCCTAGTACTCTGTCCACTGTGCTGTGATATATATCGTATGATATCATCTCATATCATATCATATGACTGTATATATGTGACATATAAGGTGATGTATGGTCATATATATGATATAGTTATTACATATTAGTGTGTATGTGATATATAATATAAAATAATGCATGATGTTCTCTATGGTTTTACATACATACATATATGTAAAATGTGTGCATATATATGTATATACACACACACATATATTTAGATACACACACAGAGCACTTGCCATTCTAAAGCCCTAACTAATCTCAACTGCTTCTCAAACACAGGACCCAGTAAGGAATTTAAATATTAGAAAATATTGAATCTAGAAGGAACTAAAGAGATAATTTAATCTCATGCCCTTATGTGGAAATGATACTTCTGTTGAAGTAAGTTCTGTTATTCCTGCATGTAAAAGTATTTAGATTTCGAGTCTAGGGACCTAAGTTTAAACTTTGCCTCTGACTCTTACTGTCTAGGTCACCTTATTGTAAAACAAGAGGGTTGAGCTCAAAGAATTCTAAGGTCCCTACAGATCTAAAAATTGATCATCTTTTTAAAAATGATAAACCCATTGCAGTTCTGAAAAAGTTACTTCTTTCTTTCCTCTTACACTACCTCCTCCCCATGAAGATGAAGAGAATGAGAGAATGAAAGGCCTAGGGGAGGGCACTTGACTGACTCATCAGAGAACTTCAGGAAATAGAGAAAACTAGTAGCTTGTGTCAGGCAAAGGCATAATCAGTCATTAGATTCAGAGCACATTAATCATTTCTCTTCACATGAGCTAAAAGTTAGAGGAATCCCTGAGACAGGAAATAGGACATTAAGGGGAAAATCAACAAAGTGCATGAGCTTTTAAAACAGTAAGAAACAGTGGAATCTTATGCCAGTTGTTGGAAAATTTGAAGTAATCCATGTCACCTTGAGAGATAACTGGAAGGATTTAGGTCCACATGATAGCCTAGGATAATAAATGAAGAAGGTGAGGTTGATGAGAGGAGTAAAATCATCCTTAATAATCAGCTAGGGAATATGTTTTAGACAAATCAAATAAAAGAGGAAAAATAAATGAAGAGCAAGGATAAGACTTCTAAAGGCAATCTCTACTAGGAGCAAAAGAAATGACTTTATAGTAGAGAAGGATGCCCTGAAGCACACTGGGTGAATCTATGGTACTGAATCTATGGCAAATTCCATCCTTAAATAGGGGAGCCATACTGAGATAATGAGGAGGATGAGGAGGAGGAGGAGGAGGAGGAGGAGGAGGAGGAGGAGGAGGAGGAAGATAGCTACTATAGTATAGCATTGTAAAGTTTGTCAAATGCTTTGCAAATATCACATTTGATCCCCCTGATAACCCTGGGACGTAGAGGTGCTATTATCATCCTCATTTCATAGGTGATGAAACTGAGACTGAGAAATATTGAGTGACTTGTACAGCATCATATAATTAGTCAATAGTCAAGACAGGATTTGAACTCAGATCTTTCGACCCAAGGGCCAGGTCTCTTGTTACCTTTGTAAGGGAGGGAAAGATAATGAGTTCACTTTCAGATATGTTAAGCTTGAGATGCCTTCAAGACATCCAGTTGGAAACATCTAGTAGGCAATCCATGTGCTAATGATACAAAGGAGAAATACTTGGGTCAAATATATAGATATAAAAGTCATCTTTATGAAAATGATCTAACGAAGTCACCAAGAGAGATGGTGTTCATAGAAAATAAAGTGTACCAAAGAGAGAATTTATGAGCCAAGCCTAGAATTTAGAAGTAAGAGACTGGAATGAATTGCCTTTGGGATATTTCATAATACTTTAAGTGACTCAACTTCTCAAAACAAAACCTCATCCTTTTTAACATTAATGTTCTTCTGATGATTCTGTAAAGCCCTGAGTCATGTAATGACATAGTCTCTAAAGAAGCAAAACTGAGTGACCCAAAGGGTAATGGCAAGGAAAGTGATGACTGTGAGAAGTTTGTTACATACATTCTGTGTTTAAAGCCCTTGTCACCTATTTAGAGAAGAGTGAAATAAGTCAAAAAGTACCCAGGCTTTCTTGGGTGGGAGAAAAAAAAACTAGCCTGAGAAGAATTGGGACAGGACCTCCACATTTCACTTAGCTCTTCATTTCAGGAGAGAGTTTCTGACCCTAGAGTTAGAAATGCAAAAAAAAAAAAAAAAAAAAAAAAGAATACATTGGTACATAAGACGGTATTTTCTGACATGTCTTCTTATTTTCTCTATTTGTTACTCAAACTTGTTCTCCTACTTACCTTTTTATACATGTAGATTCCTTCTTCCTTACTTGACTATAAGCTCCTTGAGGCCAGAACTGAGCTTGTTTTTCTTTATAGCATCCATAGTGCATAGCGTATCACCTTGCATATGGTAGACGTTGAATAGATGGTTCACTTTCTTGGGGAAGATAAATCTCAAGGAGACTTAGAATAATAACACTTGACATTTTAGTGCTATAAGGTGTGCAAAGCGCTTTACAAATATTATCTCAGTTGATTTTCAAATAGCCCTGGGAGAGAGGTGTTACTTTTATCCTCATGCTACAGATGAGGAAACTGAGGCAAATAAAGGTTAAGTGATTACCCAGAGTGACAGAGCTAGTTAGTATTTGAAGTAGGATTTGGGTTTACTAAATCATGGTGAGGTGGCCAGATTGCAGTTAAGTATAAATATCTCCCCTTGTAACAAACAGTCTAAGTGATTTTTAAAGGTAGTTGTGATAGTCCAAAAATCCTAGGACTTGTGGGCCTCTCCAAGTTTACACCAGGCTATTTCTGCTCTGGACATCAAACATCAACATTCTTTTCTGGAAATCTCCACACAATCTCCATATAATATCCATTGACTGGGGCAGGGAGGAGGTTGAGGGGAGAGAAGGGAGGAAGAGGGTGGCCTTGCTCCAAACAATACCTGGTGTTTCCTTGACTCACATCAGATATGTTGCACCTGAACTCTTGAACTCAATCTCACCTCCCACCATAAAAACCAGGATATGCCTGGAACTAACACTTGTCAACCATGAGGGGCCCTGCTGTAGGAGACAAAGGAGTGGGGTTTCCCACATATCAATGAGGCCAAATCTGGCTATGCAACATTGAAGAATGGCCTGACCTCTCCAGGCAGACCATCAATGACTTATGTTCTTTTCCTGTCAGTCCTGAGGACCAGCTTTGCCTGGAAGTGGAGTGTAGAGCCACAGTACCTGAATTTTTTAATACTTGAGAATCCAGTTGTATTCCCTCCTCCTTCATTGCTCCTGTTTTGTCACACCCTGCTTCCTGTCCCCCAGGGGTTTTGTTGTAGGTTTCTCCTTGTACAGCGAAGTAGCATGATAAAGACCTATATCATTATTGGTCTGTATTTTTGTGAAGTCACCTTCTAAACCCCATAACTGCTACAATAGTCTGGGACAGAAGCATGTCTGATCTGGACATTGACACAGGATCTTGTATGTCACAGGGAGAGGACAGGAAGGGGGAATAGTGGAGCTAAACACTAGAATAGAAGAGATATTTATAAATAATTTAGCTCATATACTTCCTTTTTAAAGATAGGAAACTTGCATCCCAGAGGGTTAAATAAGTCACTCAAGGCCACACAAGGTTATCATTGCTGAAGAGGGAAAATTTGATTTGAACCAGGCCCTGTTGGACTCCGTGTTCAATACTTTTTCTCAGCGCACCACATTCAGGGACCAGAAAAAGAGAGTCACCAAAGTAGGAGCAGGACAATGTTGGGGATTCTAAATGCCATAAAGCCTACCAGACAGAAGTTTTGGCAAGTGTTCTTAGGTGGAATAACATGTGAATCTGTCTCATTCCAGAGAAACGCTAGTGTCTGACTCATTAGGGAGAGGTGCTGTTGGATACAACAGGAGCCAGAGTCAGATCTGAGTATGGGGAATATTGTGAGACCAAAAGAATACATATATACACACCCTAGTCATACAAACGTCATGGTCACTTTCATCCCCTTCTATCTTCAATCTCAGACTTGGCTAATGTCTGTCATCTTACATTTTAAGTCATAGTCAAGGAATCCAAATATCCCACTCTAAGATATTGCCCTTCTGGACCTTGACTTAAAATAGATTAAATGAAAGGTAATCAGAGGCCAAGGAATGGAACACAGATAATGGAATACGTGTGTTGTTCTGGTTTCTTACAAATATAATCCAAAGGTTTGTTTGTTTTTAATAAAAGGGGGAGAAATAATAAAACTGCCTATTAAATGCAACCACCAAGTCAGATACCCTGTGGACAAGTAATTGCTAAAATGAAGGAAGAGGGTACAGCATATTCATTGATCACTTGGAAATTAAGAGGAACAAAATCTAAGAAAAAGCAAGTAAAACTTCCCTGGCCTCAATTTTCCACAAATTTCCAAAGTCTTAGAAAAATAGAGGAGTTCATGGTTAGGATAATACACCTCGATGGAAGTTTTAACTGCAGAGATACATTACTGTCATTTGGTGAGATAAACAAAAGGCATGAGTGGCTATGGATTGATAGCCCTGATTCAAAAGAAAACAGAGATGAAGAGGTGAAGAGGGGTGAGGGAGCAGAATCATATATGTGGCAATGTAGTTGAGGAAACCCAGAAAGCAAGAGGTGGAACAACATGGTAGAGAAGGCATTTTGATAAAGAGCAAAGAGGCTTCAAAGGCATCCTAACTAAGCCCCAGGAATCTGAATAGTTAAATGACTTGAACGTTGGACAAGGGGGGAAAGGAATTTTAAAACAATAGTATTGTCCTTAGGTTATCAGAATAAAGTTATTGAATACAGAAAGCAAGAATACATTTACCATTCTGAATCTTGTTTGGATCTAGGTCATTTGAGTGCCAATAACATTCTTTGTCTCCCTTTTTCTTCATAGAAACAACATTTGGGATGGTAGCAAATGGAGCCACAGTCTATAGCCACAAGATGGAAAATTTCCTGGACTGGGAGGAGGTGGATTTATAGGGTCATGTGGATGCTCTACAGACCACATCTTTACACAATAATTCATGAAACAAAATATTTATGCTCTATTACCAAGGAAGCAGAGAGCCTACTGCCCATCAACACTCCCAACTTCAGTGTCTTGTTCTATAGGCCAAGGACCTCCTTCTTTGAAATCCTATCCCCATCACAGCTTAAGAAATTCTTTCCTGACATCTCACTTGCTTCTTTCTTTGAAATGTGTGCAAATACCACTACAGGCCTATATAGTCATAGCCTATCATAGAAATAAAAATGGTGTTATTGCAATGTTGACTGCTCTGGTCCCCAATAAAAACAAAAAGAAAGACATTCTCTGATTTCAAGGAGCTTACATTCTAATAAGGAAAGATAGCACATGAAAGGTAGCTAAAAAGCAAGAGGGTGGGTAGGTTCTGAAGATACAGGGAAAGGCAATGGTTTTGAAGTCAGGAAACAGGGCTGGAGGGAAAGCGGGATAAAACTCTAGCTTTATCCTTTCCATAAAATGGAGCCCGCATAATAGATGGCACATGATACCTTTTATTTTTGTCTTTTGATTTACACATAAATTGGATTTAAGTGAGACAGAGTTGCACAAAGTCATCAGCCTTACTCTCTCCTCCAGAGTCATCACAGTCCAATGGCAGGACAGAATGAAGACCACTCACTGGTGAAGGTTCAGGATGCAGTGGAGGACCTTGGCATCTTTGATGTTTAACAAAGCTCTAAGCGCTCCACAGAATCTGCTTCAGCCGCCTTCATGGCCATTGAGCAGATTGTTCGAATCTTCCCGTTCCACCAAGGGAAGTCTTCACATGCTTGGGGTAGACATCCCCTTAAGTCACCAATGGGTTTAAGACCCCTAAGTTACCCTCAACTTGGTTTAGCACATCTGCCTAACAAACAGAGAAAGCACAGCAGCTCAGTCCTTATTTGTCTTCTGTTTTCTTTGCCAAAGATAAAATTACACCGAAAATAATAAAAAAGCTAACAGGGATAGTACCCAAGATAAAATTTGTAAGCCTATCAGAGAGCACTTGTCCACCCTTATCCTTGATGAATTCAAATCATTTGCTCCAGACAAGACATCCTCAGGTACTTAACAAAGTAGTCGTGATTTCTGAGCCATGCCCAGTGGTATATCTACACATGGAGAACAAGAGAGGAAGGCCGGAAGCAGGGTCTGCAAACTATAGACTAAACTAAAGTAATGATCAATGAACATCTAGACAAGGATGAATGACTACAAAGAGCCTGTGATTGTCATCATGACTCATGCCAGATTAACCATATTTCCTTTTTCTTCATAGAGTTACTGACCAGGTAGAGGTAAAGCTGTGGAAACTGTTAACCTGAATCTTAGCTAAGCGAATATCCTTGCTATAAATAGTTTCATGTTACTCTTATGGAAAAGATAAAAGGATATGTACTAGTAGGGCTGGGAAACCCTCGAGGCCACATGTGGCCCTCTTGGTCCTTGAGGGTGGTCCTTTGACTGAATCCAAACTTCCTAGAATAAATTCCCTTAATAAAAGGATTTGTTCTGTAAAACTTGGACTTGGCCAAAAAGCTGCACCGAAGGACCTAGAAGGCCATATGTGACCTCAAGGTCACAGGTTCCCCACCCCTGAACAGGATAATAACATAAAGATGGATTCAGAATTTGTTGAATAGATGGACTCAAAGATTGTTAATGACTTAATGTCAACTTTAATAGTGTGGAATAGTAGAAAGAGCCCTGAATTAGAATCAAAGAAATTGGGTTTGCATCATCTTTCAGGTAATGTTGCATAATGTTCCCTGGGCCTCAATTTACTCATGTACAAAGTGAAAAGGGTTGAACTAAATGGCTTCCAAAGTTCCAAATCTAAAAATTGTAAGAGCTGTTATAGTCTTCCTTTGTTGTGTTTAGTTATTTCAGTCATGTCTGACTCTCTGTGATCCCATTTGGAGCTTTTTTGACAAAGATACTGGAATGGTTTGCCATTTCCTTCTCCAGTTCATTCTACAGATGAGGATCTAAGGCAAACAGGGTGACTTGTAAGTGACTTATCCAGGGCCACACAGCTAGTAAGTGTCTGAGGCCAGATCTGAACTCAGAAAAATGAGTCTTACTGACTTCAGACCTGGCAGTCTATCAACTGTACTACCTTTCTGCCCATGGTCTTCCAGCAGAGTCCAAAAATCTTTTCTTGATCCTATACTATTGAAGATTTCTGTCACTGGCTCAGACAAAGGCATGGATATTATGCCTACAAAATTTTTAGATGATAAAATGCTGTGAGGAATTTTTAATACACTAGAAAACAGTCAGGACCCAAAAAGAGCTTGTTAACCTGGTAATCTAATAAGATGAAATTCAATAGTGATAAATGCACAAAGTCTTACATTTGGGTTCCAAAACTCAGTTTCATAGCTACAGGATAGAGGAAACATGATTCAGACAGTAGTTTCTTACAAAAATACCCGGGAGTTTTAGGGAACCTGACTTTAAGATGAGTCAGCAGTATTATGTGTCAGCCAAAAATAGGTGATGTGGTTTGCAGATATATTGAGAAATAGTTACTTCCAAGATTAGGAAATGGTAGTCCAACTATACTACAACCCAAGTCAGACCACTCCAAAAATACTCCAGAGAATATTATAGCCAATTTTGGGCACCACAATTTGAGAAGGACGTAATAAATAGGAAAGTATCTAATATAAGTTAATGAGAATGACAACAAAAATGATATTGAGGTCCTACCACACAAGGATTAGTTGCAGAAACTGGGAAGGTTTGGCCTAGGGAAGATAGAGTATTAAGGGGAATCCGTGAAGCTGTGTTTGAATCTTTCAAGGGTTATCATACAAAGGAAGAATTAGACTTATTCTATTGGCCCCACAGAGAAGAACCAGGAGTTATGGGTGAAAGTTGCAGAGAAGCAAACTTGGTCTTTGATATAAGAAAATGTTTCCTCTTAATGACAGCTTTTCCAAAGTAGAATGGACCTGCCTTGGGAAATAATGGGTTCCCCCTCATTGAAGAATGACTGGATGACATGCATCCTAAATTTCTCATAGGGTCACATGTTTAAAAGGTCACAGTGAGTATCCCTTTCCAGGAATAGATGGCTGCCAAAAGTCCCTTCTGTCTCTAAAATTGTGTAACCCTGTGAAACACTACCTCCTTCATGAAGCCTTCTTCATCATACTCTGGCCCGCTCTGATCCCTCTGATCTACAGAGGCTAGATTCAGAACTATGTAAACAATTTCGATGTCATCACGTATTTTTCTATGTACATATGTGTGTGTGCTGCATGTACCTTGTCTCCCCTAACTTGTTTTCTTATGTATCTCACATGGCTTATATAGCAACACAATATGGAAAAGACAGAAAACTCGATAAGTGCCTGTTTAGTTATTGATCAGGGAAAATGGCAAGTATAGTAAGCAAGCTAATGCTCAAAAATCCATTTGATCATTCCTAAGGTAATTTGAAGATTGAATCAAATGTGTGTAATCTTTAGAGGTTATGGCATCACCAGTAGAAGATGATTGATGCTAGGGTGAGAATATGGAGGGGCAAAAGATTTCAGGGTAACTATAGTGACTCTCTACCAGTTGCCCAGTCAGTTGTAGGTGCTAAAGATAGCCAGCAATTCTTCACCAGAGCTGCCTCCTTCTTTCCTGACTCATAACTTTCTAGAATATGTATAAAGCAATGGAAATATTGGAATGCTTTGGTTTACAAGGCATTCCTTGTTATCTTCTGCCAGGCTTCAGGCTACCAGAGACTAAGAAGCACAAACAGAAATAATTATCTTGTGACTAGCAGATAATTGGGCAATTAATAAATGCTTCTTGATGATAATATAAATAAGAGCCTAGAAGCAAGATTTGCTGTCGATAAGTAAGAATACTTCCAGTGCATTATTGACCCAACCATTAGGACCTATTATTCATCAGCCTGTTACCTGATGGCATATATACATATATATATATATGGCTAGCCTTCAGTGAACATTAAATAACTATTTAGTAGAGATAAACATCTAAATCAATTAATAAAGTATGCCACAAATGTTTCTATTTAGCTGTTGTAGCCTTTCGCAGTTGTTCCTATTAGTCTTCTTGTTTCCTTGTATTTTATCTGTGTAATAAAAACAAGATTTTCTTTTATGTTGGTTCATTCATTCAGCAGGTGTTGAAATATATGCACAATGGTCATAAACACTATACATGTATGTGTGTGTGTAATGTGTGAAAGGTGTCCCAAAAATCTTAGTGCTGTTTTAATGCGTAAAATAATAGCTGTTAAAACTAGCAACAATGCATGTATAAACTATATCAAACTACGTGGCATTTTCAGAGGAGGGGGAGGAAGAAAAATTTGGAATTTAAAATCTTATAAAAATGAATGCTAGAAAAAATTCTTAATATGTAATTGGGGAAAAAATAAAATATCATTTAAATTTTTGTGTATGTTCATCCTTTGTTGCTGAAAAAGACATGCCATCAGAGAAATGATGACATGACTTGCACTTGACTTTGTTTTGAGGGAGGGAGGGCTGTGCAGGTCACCAGCCTTACTTCTCCTCCAGAGCCATCTGAATCCAGTGACCTGATACTCATCAGGATGACTAGAGATGACCCAGGATGAGGCAATTGGGATTAAGTGACTTGCCCAGGGTCACACAGCTAGTGAGTGTCTAGTCATCATATTCCCTAGATAGGGCTGTTGACTTGGAAGTTTGGTTAAAAGAGCAAACAGACTAAATTCATATTGTTTGTTCCCTTAAAGCTAGCAGATCCGTGAGAATGGAGCCAGAAGGATACTTCTGATTGACTGATACAAGAGTGACCAGGCTTAAATCTGTTTTAGGACAATCCCAAAATGTCTGTGTCCTTCAGATTTATGGTCTCTATGTGTGAGATTTGAATTCAGGTCCTCCTGACTCCTGAAATGATGCTCTATCCACTGCACCACCTAGCTGACCTGATTTAAATTTTTAAAAACTAGCTAAAAGTTATTCAAGGGATACCTTGTATAAACACATACACACACACACACACACACACACACACACACACGCCTTTCCTTGAGGTAACGTGGATATGAAGTCCCTGACCCACTTTTAGAATAGCACACAGTTGGAGTTATTTCTCCAGTTATAAGGAATCTTCAAGGGACTGAGGAGGTTTTCTAGGTGGTGATCAATCAGCATCCACAATTGATCCCAGATATAACTTGTCTCCTGATTCCACACTTTTAGGCCTTTTCCCCAAGCTTCATTCACCTGCTCTTTCTGGGCTTTTCAGATGTTTAGGAAGATATGAGGAGAAAGATCAGAGATCAGAGAATAAGATTTAATACAAGAGGAAGGAGGATACAAATGAGATGTAATTATCCTGGGAGGAAAATTTAATGATCTTTCTTGGAGTTGGAGTGGAGGGAGGGAGAGAAGATAGGGTTGACCAGTTTTTGACTGGTCAGCAACCAGATAGATGGAAGAATTCCCCATGCACAGGGAGGGGTTATATTGTATTAACAATATTATTGTTGAGTTATGTTGTTGGAAACTCAATCTCTTCTCTCCCTATAAAGGGCAATGAAACATTCCCAATATTGAGCCATAGAAACCCTTGCACTGAATCCTCCTTGTAAGTGATAAGTGATAAGATTTATTTATGTGAAAGCTGGCCAGAGTTAAATTTTGTGGCTGTAGAACAGTTTTCCTCTCATGAAACTCACTGGACTGTGTAATAATAACTTATATTTTTGTAATGTTTTAATGTTGACAAGGCACTTTACATATATTATCCCATTAGATCACAGCTCTGTAAAGAAAGTGCTGTCATCCCCATGCTACAGGTGAAAAAACTGAGGTTGAAAGAAATGTAATGACTTGTCCATGGTCATATAGTAAGTAGATCATTTGGGATTAGAACCTAGGTAATATTCCTGAGATCACGTCCAGCACATTATGCCATACTGCCTCTGTAAATGAATCTCATATCCTTAATCTTGGACCTTGATAATTATATATGCTAATCAATAGTGCTAACAGCTCAGACGGGAAACAATGAGATATCTGTCCAACATCTGGTTTGACCTCTGGAAGCTGCACAGAGAGGGATTCTACTCTTCATTGCTGAAGGTTGAAAATAAAATGGCTTTCAAATTATCCTTTTAAATGTATGGAGCAGTGATTTTTAAAGCTGCCTCAATCTATCTTCTTACAACATAGGATTTGCATAGTTCTTTGGAAGGAGAACTCAGCTGTTTGTGATTTAAGGATTTAAATTGGTTTTTAATTTACAAGAAAAAATCCTCATGGTCTTTCAGCATGGAATCTCTTAAAAAATACTGCTTAACTTGGCGAATTACTCTCTGAGGCTACTGTGCATTTGGTTAAAGACTTTCAGGACTTCCCCATAACTCTGTGAGGTCTGTAATAGCTACACCAACTCTTAAATCTCTCTCTGACTAGTACGCTGCTATCCATTCTCATTTAACAGATATGCTCAGGATTTATTATCTGCTCTGAAATTTTCTCCAACTCTAAATTTCTTCCACACAGGGCTTCAGTTGTTCCCATGCTTTTATACTCATTTAACTAAAGAACATTCCCTGAAATACCAACAACTCTCTTCTCCAAATCCAGATGAAACCTTCTTGTCCAGAGCCCCCGGATCAAATGGAATGACTATACTCAGAGCAACTTCCAATTTGGATTCCTAGAATGAGAGAATCTTACTTCTAAAAGGAATCTTTTTAAAATTTTATTTATTTTATTCTGAACTTGAGAAATGAAACATAGTAGAATGGGGGAAAAAGGGATAACTGCACATGAAACTGCAAAGATACTGTGCTATTCCTTGCTATTGTCTTCAAATATATAATAAAGTTATCATGTAATTTTATTTTTTCCCTTTTTTCTTTCCTCCCCCTGCTGCACTAGAGATGGCTACCATTAGATACAAATATATACATACATGTGAGTGTGTGTGTGTATCTAAAATCATTCTATACATACTTCTATTTATCAGTTCTTTTATTTGGATGCAGATAGCATCTTTCTTCATTTGTAGTTAATTTGGTTATTTATAATAGTCAAAATGATTTAGTAGCTTTAAGTTGTTCTTAAAACAATATTGCTTAGAAAGAGTCTTAAAAGTCAACTTGTCCACCTTCCTTCCTGGTGCTGGAATTCTTTCTATATGTAAAACCCTGATAGATATCCTCTCCATAATTGCTCTCAATGTGGACAACTCTTCCTAATGTTACAAAGTTTTTACTTAAATTGAGTGAAATCTGTCTGTAGCTTATATGCACCTATTCCCTTACTGAATAATATTTGAAAATAGCCATCATATTCCCTAGATGGGGCTGTTGACTTGGAAGTTTGGTTAAAAGAGCAAACAGACTAAATTCATATTGTTTGTTCCCTTAAAGCTAACAGATCCGTGAGAATGGAGCCAGAAGGATACTTCTGACTGACTGATACAAGAGTGACCAGGCTTAAATCTGTTTTAGGACAATCCCAAAATGTCTGTGTCCTTCAGATTTGTGGTCTCTATATGTGTTTAACCATATCATGAGAAAGGAATTTCCTTAATTGATTAAGTTGTAAATATAATAAGAGAGTTGACAAAGTTTCAATTGAAATTATGATCCAGGATATTGTGTTTTCTATACCATTAATATGCCATGACATAGTATATGTCCACAAAATATTAAGATAGTGTCTTGGGTTAAGGGTCTCATAAAGAATGCTAAGACAGCCCCATCTGGCCTTATGGACATACAAAGAAGTATTCTCTGACTTTACTTCAGGGAACAAAGAGGCTGTTAGGTCCAGACTCTTCTTCTGATTAATTCAGGCTCTGACCCTCATTAAAGTCCAAAACTTATATTAAATGATTATCAGGGCAGCTTGGTAGCAGTGTAGATAAAGAGCCTGGTTTGGAATCAGGAAGACCTGAGTCATACTAGCCTGAGACACTTACTAGTTGTGTGATCCTGGACAAGTCACTTAACCGTGTTCACCTCAGTTTCCTCATCTGTAAAATGAGATGGAGAAGGAAATGGCAAATCACTCCAGTATCTTTGCCAAGAAATCTCAAAAAAGAATCATGAGGAGTAGGACATGACTGAAAAATGACTCAACAATCACAACCTCACATTCCCTCCAAGTCTTCTCTTCTTTGGGATCCAGATCACCAGTTCCTTACATAAGGTGGTGGTGTACTATGCTGTTTTTGCCCACCTAGATTGTATATGTCAACATGGGTTAGTCTAAATGTGGCTTTCAAAAAGGCAAGAAGAGTATCTCCTCCCCCAACTCTTCTCCAAGGAGACTTTGATTCATTCCAGGAAGGGAAGCAGGAGGTTGGGACCAGAAGCTGAAAACTGCTGCCCTGAGAGACAGAGAGAGAGAGAGACAGAGACGAGACAGAGAGACAGAAAGAGAGAGAGAGACAGAGAGAGAGAGAGGGTACAGGGCTAGAATTATATTGATCTAGGACTAGATCTATTTGTGTGTTAGTCTAGAGGAAGCAATTTTCAGGTTCAGGCTAAAGGCCTGATTGCCATTGTTGAATGTGAATGGAGGGCCCCAAGCTATATCCAAGACCTGGCCTCTTTCCTCTGGATGCCAGTTCCACAGTGAACACACATCCTTCAAGGCTAAGTTCAAGTGGGGAATCTAGGTAGCGCAGTAGATAGAGTGTTAGACCTGGAGTCAGGAAAACTCATCTGTTTTTTTTTTCTTTTTTCTATTATTTTGAACTTAAATACAAAAAGAAAAAAATTTCCAGGTACACAGAACAACTCACACACACAAAAGGATTCAATATGAAACCATGAATCTCTATTTCACCTTTTACTTTTTTTGCAAAAGTATGTAATAAATACGATACATTGTTTTCAAAGCTATCCTGCTTTTCTGTGCTTCCTTTCTGAGCTTTCTTTTGTTCTCCACTGTAAACTGTTTTCCTCCTTTTCTCCTTGTCCCACATTAGAAAAGACCACATTTGACACAGGTGTGTGTGTGTGTGTGTGTGTGTGTGTGTGTGTGTGTGTATGTGTGTAAAACCATGCCATACGTACTTCTATTCATCAGTTCTTTCTCTGGAGACAATGGTATCTTCCTTTTCAGTTGACTTGAATATTTATAATGTTCAGAATAACTTAGTCATTCACAGTCGTTACAATGTAATTCTTCAAGTGTAGTTACTCAGTGTGGTCTGATGAGTGTAGCCCAATACTATCATCTCCCTTGAACTATATCTCATTTATTCAAAAACATTTTTTTTGCATACATACTGTGGGTCCAGCCAGTGGTGCACTGGTAAATATTTTATAATCCACTCTCTGGAAAGAAAAATAAAATCTGTGCCTTGGGCATACTTTTAAGTTTAATCTGAATTATTAACATTTTCTTCATCATTTTCTTAAGTAGAAATAATCAACAAAACAGTCTATCACGACTTGATTTGACTGATGTATAAAGGCCCACAGCACTCCCAAGTTGGGTAGGTACAAGACTAAAATATAATCGGAAAATTTTTCACAAAAGAAATAAAAATGCACTAAAACATAGATATTCCATTTCAAAACTACATCAATATATACCCAGAGGGATCCTTCTATATGTTTAGCCGTTCTCATTTTTACTTGAGTTTGACACCACTGTTTTGGGGGATTCAGAGATGAATAAGGTATGGCATCTTTTCTCTAGCAGCTTATTATGCAGTAAAATGCAGCTCTTCATTCAGCCTAATATTACATTAGGGTTCTTGGGCAACTTTGCCAGCCTGGTGGCTCATATGCATTGAGCTTGCAAGCAACTAAAACCTGAAGCAGCTCCTTTTCACTTATAAGTTCACTTTTAAGGTAATTCCTCCTATATTTCTGGTCTTGATTTTTTTAAGACTGAAATGCAAAACTTTACAATATTCCATATTAAAATTAATTTTGTTTCTTTCAGGTTGCTGTCTTACCCTGTTGAGATCTTCTTAACTCTGGTTTCTGTCTTTTGACATATTAACTTTTCCTCCTAGGCTCCTGTCTTCTGAATATTTGATAAACACCACTTGTCTGCCTTTATCCAAGTGAATAAATATATTCCACAGGAGAGAGCAAGAACAGAGCCCCTTGCAGGTCGTATGAAACCTCTATGCAGGATGACATCCGTCCGTTAATGAACATGTTTAAAGTGGAGCTGTCCTACCAGATAAAACAAAATTAACCTAGGTATATCATTATCTAGTCCTCACTTCTTTATCATCTTTATAAAAATATCATGAAGAAGAAGGGAATAAGTTTTTATATAGAATCTGCTATTTGTCAGGCACTGTGCTTAACAACTTTTATAAGTATTATCTCATTTGTTCCTCACAACAACCTTGCGAAGCAGATACTATTATTATCCTCATTTTTCAGTTGAAGAAACAGAGGCAAACAGAGGTTAAGTGACTTGCCCGCACAGCTAGTAAGTATCTAAATCCACATTTGAACTCAGATCTTCCTGACCCCAAGCCCAGAGCTATATGCACTACACCAGCAGAAGCCGCTGCATGAGCTACTTTGTCCAGTGTCTTGCCAAAGCCAATGTACATTACACAGTATAGCATTCCTCTTATCAACCAATCTTGTTACCATTTTCAAAACTAAATGATATTGGCTGGTCATAATATTTTAGTGAACCCATGTTTATTCCCGGTGATTACGTCTTTCTTTTATGATAATGGCTACAAACCATCAATGATTCATTCTAGAATACTTCTAAGTGTCAGTGTTATTTCCTCCAGTTTTAAAAATGTGACATTTTTCCATTTCTATTTTCCTGACAGTTTTCTGCTTCTCCATGATTTCTCAAACATCACTGAGAGAGTTCTAAAATCCCTTTTGTAAATGTTTTCAATACCTTGAAGTATAATTTGTCTGAATCTAGAGACCTAAAATAATGTTAAACAGTTAAGTATTTTCTAACTCTCTTTCACATGTTCTAGGTTTCAATTCTCTGATGGCCAGAGTTGTTCTGCTCTCTCACTTTAATGATCATTCATGTAGCTGGAGAAAACAGGGCCAAAATAGACATTGAGTAATTCTGCTTTCCCCCTTTTGTCAGCTATAAAAATTATGCCACTTTCCCTGTGCTACAAGCCTTTTCCTTCCTTCTTCTTGGTCTGAATTTAGGAGTTTTTTAAAAAGACCTTTTAGTTCTTAAGAAGTTTCCTCAAACCTCAGCGGATTATGGGAGTCAGCCTTCCTTAATACTCTAAGAGGATGGTGCCACTCATTTATATTCACACAGTTCTGAGCTCCTCCTTTCAACTTTTGTGAATGTTCTTTTTTCAATCTGATCTCTTCAAAGGGCTCACTGTGCAGCCACATAAATTATTTTAATGCTCTCATCCTATTCTTCATTAGTTCCATGTCTGATCATACAATCATGATTTCATGACTTAGAGCTTTTATATAATATTGTATGTGATTGAACAAACCACTCTGTCATGTCCTGCCAGAGTTGGCCTTGCATAGGCTAAGGACAAGCCTTGTCTGGAAAAGAGAAGTTAGGACTTTAATTGAGAAAAAATCAAATTCGAACAGGAAACCCAGTCTGACTTAGTAGTAAGGTGTCTAGAAAATGCTGAAATCCAAGTTAGCTAAAACAAGGAAAACAAATAATCTGGTTGCCAAAGAAGGTGCTCAAAGTTTTGAATCAATACTCACTCAGGAAGCTAAAATGCATGAAGAACCAATGTGATTGGCTGTTTGGCTCAATTTAATACCCTAAAGCTTTGGTCTTGTTTTTGTTAACTACTTACATGTATGTATGGCACTAACATGCTAGCCTGATCATACACAAGGTATGACAAGTCTCCCTCTGATTCAGTCACCTCCATTCTCTTATATGATCTTCCCCCCAGGATTTTTCACTGGAACTCAAGACTATGGTTTTGATGGGAAGACCTACACCATTCCAGGGCACCTTGCTATGTACTGGTTCCATGCCCTCTCCTCAAGCCCATACCTCTGCCTGTTCATGAGGTACTGGAGACAATGCTTTGCCATTGGGAGGCAAATTCCATGTATTCTTCCTGCCCATTAATAATGGTGGACAAGGACTTAGCAGATGTAGTTTGGTTATATCATGGATGGATATAGAAGGAGGAGGAAAACTCCATCCAGTAGGACTCCTGATCAATGATTTGAGAAATGGTAAAAGGGATTCAAACCATGCTTCACAGTTTGGGGGATAGTCTATTGAGCATCTAGGTGCCTAGAGTCAGGAAGACTCATCTTCTGAGTTCAAATCTACCCTCAGACACTAGCTGTGTGACCCTGGACAAGTCACTTAACCCTGTTTGCCTCAGTTCCTCATCTGTAAAATGAGCCAGAGAAGGAAATGGCAAACCAGTCCAGTATCTTTGTCAAGAAAGCCCCAAATGGGGTCACAGAGAGTGAGACAGGACTGAAAGAACCAAACAAGTGATGTAGAAGTTGCAATAATGGAATATCCTTTTTGGAGTAGTGGTGATTCCCCTGTTGGAATGTTACTTTGGCTGAATATAGGATACACTAGAAATTAGCCTGGGCAGCCTCCAATCAATCAACAAGAATTTATTGTGTTTACTGTGTGCTAAGCCCTGTGCTAAGTGCTAGAAATACAAGGATATAAATGAAACAGTTCCTTCCCTCAAGGAGCTTATATTCTTTTGGGGGAGGGAAAAAGTAGATACAAAATATGAACAAAGTAATACATTATAGTTTCCAGGGAGGGGGGAAGGGCACTAGCATCTGACAGATCAGGAAAAGCTTTGTGTAGAAGGTAGAGTCTGAATTTGTCTTGAAGAAAGTGATGCATTCCTGGCATTGAATGACAGTGCAGAAAAACATGGAAACAAAATGAAAGGCTGTGTATGATGAATGGTGGATCAATTAGACCAGATCATGGAATAAGTCAAAGGGAGTGAGGTATAATAAGGAGGAGGAGGGAGACTGGAGTCAGGTTTTGAAGAGTTTTTTAAAATAATATTTATTTTTTCTCCAATTACATGTTATAACAATTTTTAGCATTTTTAAAAAATTTTGAGTTCCAAAAGTTATTGTTCCCACCACCCCCTTTCCCCCTTCCCCCCTCCTTGAGACAGTAAGTAATATGATATAGGTTATACATGTGCAATTGTATAAAATAGTTCTATACTAGTTACTTTGAACAAGAAGACTTGGGAAAGAAAGAAAGAAAGAAAGAAAGAAAGAAAGAAAGAAAGAAAGAAAGAAAGAAAGAAAGAAAGAAAGAAAGAAAGAAAGAAAGAAAGAAAGGAAGGAAGGAAGGAAGGAAGGAAGGAAGGAAGGAAGGAAGGAAGGAAGGAAGGAAGGAAGGAAGGAAGGAAGGAAGGAAGGAAGGAAGGAAGAATGGATAGAAGAAAAATAGCATGCTTCAGTCTGTACTCAGGCAATTATCAGTTCTTCTTCTGGAGGTGGATAGCATGTTTCATACTGAGTCCTTTGGGATTGCCTTGGATCATTGTATTGCTGAGAATAGCTAGTCATTCACAATTCTTCATCATGCAATACTACCATTAATGTGTACAATATTCTCTTGGTTCTGTTCACTTTACTTTATGTCAGTTCATTTAAGTCTTTCCAGGTTTTTCTGAATTTCCTGCTTGTCATTTCTTATGGCACAATAATAATCCATCCCAATCATATACCACAACTTCTTTGGTCGTTCCCTAATTGAGCAAGGGAATGACATGGTCAGATTTGTGTTTCAGGAATATTATGTAGGTAACTATGTGGAAGATCAGTTGGAGAGGTTGAAGATTGAAAACAGACAAACTAAGAGGCCATTTCAATAGGCTAAGTGAGAAGCAATGAGGTCCTAAACCAGGATGATAGTTTGTTTAGTAGAGAGAATAGGATGGGCATAACAGATGTTGTAGAGGTAAATCAATAAGGCTTAGTAAGTGAATGAATATGTGAAGCTAAGAATCAAGGATCTCTCCAAGGTTTTGAATGTGGGTGACTAGGAAGGTGGTGGTGTGTTCAACAGATATAAGAAAGTTAGGGACTGGGGTATGGATTGGGGCAGGAAGAGATAATGAAACCTGTTTTGGACATGTTGAATCTCTATATTATATGCAGTTGGAAATATCCAAAAGGTAAGAGAGCCATCAGTTAGAAAGCAGAGGTAGTCAACTGTCTGAGAGTCATTCAGAGCTTGATGGCCCCCAAAAGTTTTCTCAAAGTTACCTTCATCACTAAATCAGGTCAGGTGTTTGGACATCAGTGTTCCCAGGAGTTAAACTTGCTAAACAAACGAGTGCATAGTCACCTTTTTTATATTTTTTTTTTTTTGGTAAAAACTGTTCTAGCCACTAGCTTCCCAAGTCATCTTAGATAACTTGTTGTTGTTCAATTGTTTCAGTCATATCCTGACTTTGTGACCATATTTGGGATTTTCTTGGCAGAGATACTGGAGTGGTTTGCCAGTTCTTTCTTCAGATCATTTTACAGATAAGGAAACTGAATCAAATGGGGTTAAGTGACTTGCCCAGGGTCACATAGTTAGTAAGTGTTTGAAGTCAGATTTGAACTAAGGAAGAGGACTTTTCCTGACTCCAGGACCAGCACTCTACCCATTGCATCACCTAGCTTCCTTTCTTAGAAAACTATTAGGTCACAACATTTGCCATGACCATTCACATTTCCCAGTGATACTTCCCTTTATCTCCAGCCAGTGCTAGCTGCTCCTGACCCCCTTATCATTTGACTCACAGAAGACAAATATCTACACATTTTGAACACATCTTGAATTTATGTACCTCTTTCTCACCTCCTTAAATCTTACCCAACCTTTCTGTTGAATTAACTTAGCTTAAATTCCTGCTATTAGGGACACAGATGCCCCTCTCTTTCTCTAATCTCCACTAGTCCCCAACCTCTGAATTCACTAGCTCATCCTGGAGCATCCTTTTATCCCCTCTTAATATTCCAAGGGACGCAAAAATGCCACTTCAGTTATTAAACCTAGAACAGTCTACAGAATCACTCTGTGAGAGCCACTGGTCCCTTGGGTACACAGATTTGCAGCTATCAGTCAGGGAGTTCTGGTCTTCAGCAGCTCTCAGAACCCAGTATGTCAGGGTCCTTAGCTCCACGGCAAAGGTCTTCACTAAGAGGTGCTTTTACCTCTATTTACTCAACTCCTGTCTTCTCCTTCCTCTCTTACTCTCTCTTCATCCATCATAAATGCTACTTCCCACATAGTCCTTGGTTCTCTCAACTTCTCAGCCATAAGCATTCAGGGCACCAGCTAGTCAAGCCTACTCTACTATGAAATAACCAGTTTCAAGAATTCATCCTATCGTGGAGGACAAGGGATGACTCATAATGCAGGCAACTGGGAACTTTCTTTAACTCCACTAAGCAGCCAGTCCTCCGCCCTTTAATTTTTTTTGTTTTTATATCACCTTTGTTTATTGTTTGTACATTTATTATTTATTGTTATTATATCACCTTTTCAGTGAACCTTGCCTTATAAAACATAAAAATAACCACCACCACCACCCAAAGAAAGATAAGGAAGGGGAAACAGCTCAGCAAAATTTACCAACATATCAAATGAATCTGACAGTATATGCAACATTTCTTATCCACAGTCTGCAAGAAAATGAGGGAGATACATTTTCTCATCTATTGTTCTCAGACAACTTGGTCATTAAAATTACACAGTATTCAGTATCACATGGAGTTTGCTGTTCTTTCCATTTATATTATTTAGCATAAATTATTTTCCTTGTTCTGATTACCTCACTTTGCATCACTTCATATAAATCCCCTCATACTTCTCTAAACTCCATATTCATTATTTCTTATTGTATAGAAATTCTCCATTATGTTCATGTACTACAATTTGTTTTTCATTTACTAATCGGTAGTAGATCCTCAGCTCTTATGTATATCTTATCCATGAAACCTTCCCTGATTTACTCTAACAAAGAGTGATCTTGTCTTTTTATACTTGTCCACAGACTTAGGATAGAAACCACAAAATTAAGCATTTAGCATGACAGGATTTGTAGTTAAAAGGTACAGTACAGGTCATCTAGTGTAACCCTATAATTTTTCAAAATTAAATCTTTATGTTGCATTTTTATTTTCTGTGTGCTTTTTCTACCCTCCTGAAGGGAACCACAAGCTCTACTTTTCCTATAATTCCCTCCCCATAGCACCTAGGTAGGAGTAGGAGCTCAATATAATCTTAATGATTAAATGAATCCCCAACAAAAGCATAGTTTGTTCATTGTCTTTTCCTCCCACTGCCTCATTGTCATTAGGTCTCAGTGGCTAACATCTGTCTAGTTTTGCATCTTATTATACTTTGCTATAATATGTGTAAAAATTAAATGCTTCATCTTCTTTTCTCAGGAAGAATTGAGAAGACTACCATAGATTTAGAAATGAATCCTTAGAGACATCCATATAATACAATTTCTCCATTCTAGAGATGTCAGGTCCAGAGGAGTGATATGACTTGCCTAAGGTCATACAGACAGCAGCCAGATTCTCCAACTTCAAATCTGAGGTTCTCTCCAGCATGAAGGCAGCTAATGGGCACAGTGTATAAAGCCCTGGACCTAGAGTCAGGAAGACCTGAGTTCATATCCTACTTCTATCACTTTCTAGCTGTGTGATCCTTAGCAAATTACTGGATGTCTGTCTGCCTCAATTTACTCATCTGTAAAATGGGGGTGACAAAAGAACCTACCTCTCAGGTGTGATTTTTGTTCTTCTTGTTGTTTTTCTTTTAATAAGTTAGGACTCACTGGAAGGAGAAGAATGTGTTTAGAAACGAAGATGATACAATTATTGTGAGGATAAAATGAGATAATTATACTTGTAAAATACTTAGCACACTGCATGGCACATAGTAGGTACTGTATAAATGTTTACCATCATCACCATCATACCAGGCTATCTTGCTGACAAACTGGAAGGTAACTATAACTTCTTTTAGAATTATAGAATATCACAAGGAAATTAACGAATAGAAATACTAGGGAAGGTGGCCTAGCTGTACCAGATTTTAAATTGTATTATAAAGCAGCAATCATAAAACTACTTGGTACTGACTGAGAAATAGAGTAGCTGATCATTGGAATAGTTAGGTACATAAGACAGAGTAGTCAGTGACTACAGTAATCTGCTATTTGATAAACCCAAAGACTCCAGCGTCTGGGATAAGAACTCACTATTTAACAAAAACTGCTGAGAAAACTGTCAATTGTGAGGCATCAATTAGGCATAGACCAACATCTTATACCCTATACCAAGATAAAGTCAAAATGGGTACAGGATTTAGATATAAAGGCTGATAATATAAGCAAACTTGGAGAGCAAGGAATAGTTTACCTGTCAGATTTAGAAAGAACAGAAGAATTTATGACCAAACAAGAGATAGAAAACATTATGAAATGTAAAATGGATAATTTTGATTATATTAAATTGAAAAGGTTTTGCACAAACAAAGCCAATGCAACCAAGATTAGAAGGGAAGCAGAAAGCTAGGAAACAATTTTTACAACCAATGTCCCTCATAAAGGCCTCATTTCTAAAATATATAGAGAACTGAGTCAAATTTGTAAGATTACAAGTCTCAATTGACAAATGGTCAAAGGATATGAACAAGCAGTTTTCTGATGAAGATGTTAAAGCTATCTGTAGTTATTTGAAAAAACACTATTGATTAGAGGAATGCAAATCAAAACAATATCACACCTATCAGGTTAGCTAACAGACAAAACAGGAAAATGATAAATGTTGGAGAAGATGTGGAAAAATTGAAACACTAACATACTGTTGGTGGAGTTGTGAACTGATCCAACCATTCTGGAGAGCAATTTGGAACTATGCCTAAAAGGCTATAAAATTGTGCATACCCTTTGACCCAGTAACATTACTTCTAGGTCTGTATCACAAAGAGATCATAAAAATGGGGAAAGGACCATATGTACAAAAATATTTATAGCAGCTCTTTTAGGGGTTTTTTCAAGAATTAGAAACAGAAGGAGATGCTCATCAATTGGGAAATGGCCGAATAAGTTGTGGTATATTAATGTAATGGAATACCATTGTTCCATTAGAAATTATGAACAGGCAGATTTCAGAAAAACCTGAAATCTTGTATGAACTGATGATGAGTGAAGTGAACAGAACCAGGAGAACATTGTACACAGTAACAGTAATATTATTCCATACTAACTTTGATAGACTTACCTCTTCTTAGCAAAGCAAGGATTCTAAGACAGCTCCAAAAGACTCATGATGGAAAATGCCATCCACATCCAGAAAAAGAACTATGAAGTCTGAATGCAGATCAACACATAGTATTTGCTTTTTTTGCTTTTTTTGTGTCTTCTTTCTTGTGGTTCCTCACATTGATTCTAATTCTTCTTTACAACATGACTAATGTGAAAATATATTTAACATGAATATATACATAGAGTCTATATCATATTGCACATCATCTTAGGGTAGGGGGTAGGGAGGAAGAGGGAGAAAATTTGGTACTCAAAATCTTATGGAAGTGAATGTTGAAAACTAAAATAAATTAATATTTTTTAAAAAGAATTATAGAATATCAGAGCTGGATAAGACTATGGGGAGGTAAACTTTATATTACAAATAAGGAACCTGAAAGCTTAAAGTCACACACTGTTAGCTTGTGGCAGAATCAGGAATTTCTACCCAAGTAACCTGACTCCTACTCCAGGACTCTTTCTCCAGTGCAGAGCTCCCTCAGTCATTAATAATAAGCCCTGACTTAATAATTATAGGCAAGTTGGTTCCCTCTCTCAAGCATCAGGACTAAAGATTCCCTAGACAGATAAATACTGTGCATCCTCCAAACAGCCCCCTTCCCCACCTTTACTTCATTTTTTCTGAAGGTGCAAATTCCTACCTCCCTGAACTGAATGAAAACATTTTATGTTTTCTCTATAGGAGGGGCTGGGGAAGAGAGAAGGGCCATAGTGACAGGCCACCAAAATGCATGTCAAACTCTCCTTAAAGTATGCCTGATTTCCAAGGGCAGCTCTCTCTGAGATGCTTAAAAGCCCATTTTTCCTCCCCTGCTGGGAGTCTGAGACATGATCCACACCAGGAGGGGTTTTCAGCTGCTTTCTTGGTTGGTTTCCAGTCTATGGCTTACTTTATTCAGTAGATGAATTTTATTCACTGATGGTTCGTCCATCTCCCCTGTCTTCAAGGGCCTATTGACTGAGTTAGCAGAACCCCTTCCCAGTTCTCCAAGGATACTTTACTAGTCACTCTACCCACGGACTTCTGGGCTTCTCTAGGATGAGACCAACAGAGTCTGAGAAAAGAGAATTCCAGCCTCCAGATCACAAGACTCCTCAGAAGGATATGTACAGGTGCATAAAGGTCCTTCCACACCTCATGGAGTCACAGCAACCCTGTGAGAAACTAACACATACAAAACCTTTAAAGATACCTTGTCCTAAAATGCCTCCTTCACCATTCCTGGAATGAAGGCAGGAATTCCTGCCTGCAATCATTGGAATCTGGCACCGAAATTTGGTGGTATAAGAGCATCATAGAGCTGAGAGTGATCTCAGAGTAGTTGATCTTAGATCAACTACTACTTGAAAAGGATTCCATTTTACAACATGGAAACTAAATTGGGTAGTCAAGAACTCTGAGTTTTAATCCTGGCTCTGCCATATTATCATCTGAGAACTATTTAATTTCTCTGTGATTCTGTCATAGGAGGATAATTATTGTTAAATAGCTGGCTCCTGATCAATGCTTGAATGGATTGATTGATGGATCATCTTCCCCACAGAGTAACATGATGATAAACCACTTTCCTAGATTATGAACTCCTATGGGAAGGAACTATTTTAATTTTCATTTTTGCATCTCTTCCTATTCTAATTTCCTACATGGAGTTTCTTGAATACAATAGATGTTTTTCTTTTTCTTTTTTTAAATTAATTAATTAATTAATTAATTTCCAGCATTCATTTTTATAAGATTTTGAGTTCTAAAGTTTTCTCTCTCCCTGTCCCCTCCTCTTCCCAAGATGGCATGCAAGCTAATATAAGCTATACATGTACAATCATATTAAACATATTTCCACATTAGTCATGTTGTGAAAGAAAAATCAGAACAAAAGGGAAAAACCATGGGAAGGAAAAAACAAAAGAAAACAAAGAAAGGAAACAGTATGCTTGTATCTGCATTAAGACTTTATGGTTCTTTCTCTGAATGTGTATAGCATTTTCCAACATGAGTCTTTTGGAACTGTCTTAGATCACTGCATTGCTAAGAAGAGCTAAGTCTATCAAAGTTGGTCATGGTGCATTATTGTTGTTTACAACAGATATTTAATAAATGTTAAATGCGATGGAATGGAACTGATAGGGAACCAGGAAAACTAGCTTCCTGACTGTACCATTAACTAGATATGTGACCTTGAGGCAATCACACCTTCTCAGGCTTTGTAGTCTCATTTTATAAGATAAGATGATCAAACTAGATCAGGAGTTCTTAACCTGAGGCACAAAAGACAAATTCAGGGAGTCTGTGAACTTGGATAGAAAAAAAAAAATCTTTATTTTCAATAACCTCTAAGCAGAATTTAGCATTTCCTTCAATTATGGATGTAGGCAACAAACCACAATAGTATTAGCAGTTTGTTTGTTTGTTGTTTGTCCTTCATTTTCAAGGAGGACTGATGACATCACAGGGTAATGTCTTGACTTGCATGTGAATTGGATTTAAGTGAGGCAGTTATACAAGGTCATCAGCCTCACTCTCTTTTCCAGAGTCACATAAGTCCAGTGGTAAAACAAAAGTCAGGATGACTGGCAATGACCTAGGAGGCAGTGAATGACCTTGGTATTTTCAATGTCTAATCAACTTTAAGTGCTCCACAGCACCTGCTTCAGCCTCCTTCATGGTCACTGGACCCAATTGTTCTCATCCACCCATTCTACTGGAAGAAAGTCTTCATATGCTTGGGGTAGACATTCCCCTAACTTACCAATGGGTTTGAGGCCTCTCAGTTACCCTCAAACTGGTTTAGATAAATTTACCAGGGTGTGACCACTGCAGGTATTATAGCTTCTTGGAGTCACAGGTAAGAGTTGGGTGGCCAGTTGGATACCAAAAGTGGAGGAACAGCCTTGAAAAGAGCTCCACAAGGTACTAGTTCTCCCTTAACACCTCACACACCCCTATGACTTTATCAACAATAGAAATTAAAGGTATTTTCATATCACATTCTAGTTTCCTGCAGATATCTTAAAATATGATTTGTGTCCATCACTTCTTCAAAATTTTTGTGGTTAATACACCTGACTGCTAAATGATATATGATCATAATCTTTGCATATACAGATGTCCATATAATACAGCTGGGAATTGGGATCCATAAGCTTTACCAGACTGCCAAAGGGGTCGTGATACCTATAATATTAATAAAAAAGTTAAGAACTCCTAGACTAAATGATCTCTAAGGTAATTTCTAGTTCTGAAATTTTATGGCTCTATGGAATCAGCACTCCACAGAATGAATAAGAAACTGAGTCTGGATTTAGGGTCTTTGACTTATCACTCTTATGATCTTGAACAATTCACTTCCTCTCCCTAGAGCTCAGTTTCTTCAGTTGTATGTACATATGCACATTGAGTCCCACAGGACTTGGAACTAAGAGATCCTCACTCATTGGAAGAAATACCTTTTCGATTATGACTCCCAGAAACCTATACAGCATAATGATGTCATCTAGCACATACTCATGGATCCCATATACATACACACCTCTGCAAAAGAGTAAGAGGAGATATATTGTCATAACTCTTCTTCAAGGCTAAGCTTGCTCTTCATTATTTCACATTAACTTTTTATTTTTCCAACCAATCTGATTGTTCTAAGGAGATGAAGCAATTGCTTCTATTTTGCTTTGGAGGAGTCAACATGGTATAATCCCTGTCTGTGTACCAAGACCAATGAGGGAGACATTTTGGAATGAGGTGTCTTTAAGGGTTTTTTGTATGTGTTGGTCTCACTTATTAGAAGAAATTCCTTTTGGACCATACCTCCCAGAAACCTATACAGAATGTTTACATCACCTACTATATACTCTGACTAGGTAGGTACATTTTCAAAATACATGAACCTCTTGCTTGTTATAACCTCTGTTTCTTGCCTCACATCAAGAAGTTATCTACCCTCTCTTTTTAAAAAATACCATAATGAAAGAGTTCCAACCCAATCAGAGTAGGTATTGAGTGATATCACCAAGCTGTAGACCAATGGTGGTGAGAGTAAAGACTGGGGAGGTAGAGGAGGGATAGGGTTTCAAAGAAAATGTCCTATATAGAGCAAGGACAGAACATGGAGTCTGTCCATACAAACATATACCGTTATTTGTATAAAGGTATGTGTAGTGGTGGGGTTGAGAGGAGATTAGGGAGTTCCTTATCTGATGAGTTACAAAATCAACCTGATGAGATTATAAGGAATAGGCCATTTTTTGTAGGCATCTGATGGTCTTTTCCCCTTAGTCATGCTCACTGTACCTTGCTGTTAGACCACAAAGAACTGTCAGATCTACAAAAGTGGTCTATAAAAGTGAGTTGTGAGATGAGATGATTCTCTTTTTTGCCATCTTTTACCTTTCTTACCTTTTATTTTTACCTTTTTTGCCTAAAAAAAAATAAGGCTGTGATCCCATGTAGCCTGAAACTTGATGATACGGACAAGGCTCCTAAATCCCAGCTTCCTACAAAGAAGAGGAAGAATTTTTAATCATCTGGGCAGTATGGTCTTGGAATATAGCCTTCTAACCAGAAACAGGAGATTTCCTGGGCAGCGTCAGATTTGGCAGAAGTTTCATGATTAATGAATGCCGAATTTGAGATTTCCAAGTTCAAAGGTTAAAGGACTAGACTTCTAGAGAGAAAAGAAAACTTCTTGGTGCAGTATGTTCCTTGGAGAAAGAAGATTTTCCACATAGTCTTTGCCCAGCATCCTATTTGGAGAGCAAAATCAGTGAGGTACTCAGACATTAGCACAGGTCTAATGGAAAGGGGATTCAGTAGTCCCTCGTTGCATGTTTACTTTTGGCAGGGAGTCCGAACCACAGGGTGGTGCTATGGGTCTTGGACAGATGGTATATGGAGAGAGATAGTGAGGATTTTACTGTTTGAAAGAGAGACTTGTACGGCATAGCTTTGAGGAAAGGCTGTTGCTTGTCACCTTGGTTGATGTTCTGGACATATCTGTTGCCTCCTGGGGCCTGGTGACATTTCAGATATGTGTGCATGTACACACACACACACACACACACACACATACACATTTATGTATGTGTAAATGTATATGTGTGCGTATACACATATACATTATCTCATTTGAGGTTCAAGATAACCCTGTATGTATGTATGTATGTATGTATGTATGTATGTATGTATGTATGTATGTATGTATAAATAACAACACAGGAAAAAAGATGATCAGGGACCAGACATGAGTGTAGAGGAGAATAATTCTTCATCACATATACACATGCAAATAAGACACCTATATGTCTATTTTTGAAAAGGTACTCTGCAATAAACAAGTTGTTCAGTCAAATTCTGGTATTACTTGAGATATTAGTAACCCTCAAATGTATTTGTGTCCAGAAGTCAGGCTGCTAAACATTGTAACCCTAAGTGTTTAATGAGGATATTGAGTCCTTGTATTTCAAATTAAGATTAAAAATGTATCTTGCTATAATGGGGAATAATGCCCTAAAATCTAGATAGAAAACTTTTTCTTGGGTGGGGAAGGAATACAAAGTAGCATATTTAGGGCAACAGAAGTCTCCATAAAGAGGGAGTACTTGAGTTGGGCCTCAAAGTATGAATATCATTAATAAAATCTAGAATAGCTTATTCTTATTTTTAAAAAATCTAGATTTTTACTGATATTTTTATTTTTACATCCACTAGATTTTCCCCAAAACCTTTCCCCTCTCCTCTACCATAAAGTCATTGATATAGTAGATTTTATTAAAGAAAAAGAAGCATTATCATCAGAAAAAATACTCAAAACACTGAAAAAAAAATCTGACATTATGAACAATGTCATGGACTCAGGCACGCATGAATGTACACACACATACCCCTTTGCAAAGAAGTAGGAGAATGTATCTTTTCATATCTCTTCTAAATCGTTCTTCATGATTTCACAACATTAATGTTTGACTTTTTTAAGCAATCAGGTTATTCCAAAGATATAAAGCAGTTGCTTCTACTTTGCTTTGGAGGAGTCAGCGTGGTATAATTAGTGACAAGAGACCTGACCATGAAGTTAGAAAGCCTGGATTTAAATTGCCTTTAACCCTGTGAGACCTTGAAAAAGTCATTCAAATGATGAGCTTTAACTTTCTTGTCCATAAAGTAGGGAGAATGACTAGACCTAAATGACAGACCTGTAGTTGCTGTGAAGATCAAATAAAGCAATGCATATGGAGCCCTTGAAAGCAATTCAACTCCACAAACATTTATTACATGTGAGAGACAATATACTGGGTGATGGGAATCTGGTCCCTGTCCTCAAGAAGCTTCTATTCCATGGGGGTGGAATGGGGGATGCACCATTTACACAAACAAATAAATGTATTGCAAACACATTTCAAGAAAAAGAGAACGCTAATGACCAGAGGAACCAGAATGTGAAAGGAGGCACCTGAGTCTTCCTTTGAAGAACTCTGTAAATGCTTATTGACTGATGCTCATTCATTTAAAATATAGTATTTGAAGCTAGGGATTCTAAGAGGTGGCGATGAGGAGAGGGTGCATTTTAGATAGGGGGGACCATTTGAATGAAGACACAAAGGCAGATGATGGAACGTCACATATGGAAAACAGCTAGCAGGCCAGTTTGACTGAAACAGAGAGTATATTAAGGGGAATAATATAAAATAAGACTGGAAAGGTAGAAGGGAGTCAAATGGTGACGGGCGAGGGTAGGAAACCTGCAGCTTGAAGTCTACATGTATCTGTCTAGGTCTTCAAGTGCAGCCCTTTGATTGAATCCAAACTTCATACAACAAATCCCCTTAATAAAAGGATTTATTCTGTGAAATTTGGACTCAAAGGGCTGCACTTGAGGACTCAGAAGGCCACATGTGACCTCGGGGCCATAGGTTTGCCACACCTGGTGATGGGTTTTGCATGCTAGGCTGAGTTTTATTCAGACTAAAAGCAATAGGGAACCACTGAAGATTTTTGTTTGGAATGGAGGGAGAAGACGTGAACAATGTCAACGCACTGGGTAAATGTGAGATATTATTATACCAGACATTCAATAAATTCTAAATTATGCCAGTGGTGCAGACATGTCCCTGGGAGTGTTGGTCCAAATGTTTTTTTTTTCTTAATCCTCCTTCTGAGAACACTGTGCTCTGAACAGCTTAATAACAATGCTACTACTGCTGCCTTTGAAGGGCCATTACCCTTCTGTCTCCCCCGTGTCAGACATCTTAGCAGTTCCCAGAATGGGCAAGGATGCCTACTTTCATAGCCTCATGGACCATCTGAGGGACACAGTCAATCAGAGAAGGTAGGAGCAAGAAACATTTCTTTGGATGGTACCCTGAGACTCCCTGACAGCAGCAGTCCCTCCCACACTAGGGGAGTATGTATATAGTATTGAGTACTGACAGCCAGGCCCATGGCGGGATGATTAACAACTCATTTGGCCAGACCCCCATCTCGGTAAAATGTGTACCAATTAATCAAATGTAAGTGCTCTTTGCTGAAATGTTCATCTGTATCGAGTGGGTTCTAACATTCATCGAAGATGCTGCATAGAAGGTCTAACCTTTCCCCAGGAATCTTCTGGGAGCAGCTGCTCATTTGTATACCAAACACACCTGCAAAAAGGACAACGGACCATAATTTAGCCAGGGTTGCCTCTCAAAGCTGGTTTTGCTGTCTTGATAGTGGGTTCAGCGTCAAAAAAATGACTTCAAAATGAGACTGTGAAGGGAGCAACAGATTAGCATTTACCATGGGAAGAGCCCCTTGAGGGGAGGGGGTAGAGATCTTTTTCCTGAAGTAATCCATTACCCAGTCCAGAGGCCAAGAACAGGAAACAACTAAAAGCTAGCACTTATAGCTTTAAGGTTTGAAAAACTCTTTATACATATTATTTCATTCAATCTTCACAGCAACCCTGTGAAGTAGGTACTGTTGTTATCATCCCCATTTTACATATAGGGAAACCGACTCTATGAAAGTTTAAGTGTTTTTTCTCATGCTACCCATGGAAGTGCCTGAGGTAGAATTTGAACTTAAATCTTCCTGGCTCAAAGTCCATCACTCTATCCAAGTGTCGTCTGGCTGCCAATGGCATGAGGATTGGTGGGAGGTAAGGACATATATATATATTAATATATATCAATATCTATGTATATATAAAATCTGCTAGAAGGAGCATGGAATTTAGTACTAACTCTGCCTTTTAACTACATCCATCACCAAGGAAAGTAGTTCAGATTCTCTAAAAGTCAGTTTCCCAGTTGGTGTCTCTCCATATATACAGACAAGCGTGCGCGCACTCACGCATGCACACACACACACACCTTTTAAGACTATTGTGAATTCCAAATGAGATAATGAATGTAAAAGTGTTTTCTCCCCTGAGAGAAAGCAAGCTCCCTGACAGCAAGGACTAGATTGCATTTTCTTTTGTGTCCCCCTTATTCAGCACAGTACTTGACTGGTAATAAGAACTTAGTAAATGCTTGTTGATTGATGCTCATTCATTTAAATATTTGGAAAGCGTTATTCAAGTGTGTGATTATAGAACGAAGAAAAGAACAATGAGTGACTAGAAATGAGTGAGTTGAACTAGTGGATCCCTGTGGTCCCTTCCACTGAATATTCTGTGATTCCTTATTATTAGTCTGTTTAAAAATTATGCTTTATCTTTATGTAAAATGTAAACCTGTAAAAGGGGAGAGGGGCAGGCAGCCCCAACGGGATGTCAAGCTGTGGGAATCCCACCTGGATGAATTAATGTTACCCTCATTTTTTCCCATTAATCTGACCCAGATTTACCTTTGTACATTTTCACCGTGAGGAAAGAAAGAAACCCTAAACTAAACTAATGGTCTAAAGGGGAACAAATCTTAACTGGTAGCTTCCTTGCTCCCAATTCTTCTGCCCAAGTTATCTTTTTCAACAGTAAAGGGATAGGTCAAGGGAAAGATAGGGAGCAGGGTCCAGGACATCAAAACCAAGGAGATCACAGATGCTGCTGGACTTCAGAGAGAGATATGTCCCAAGGATTCAGAGGTATACTCCTCTATCAGCTTCATTCTTGGTCATGGAATTTCAGATCTGGAAGAATTTTGAAATCACTCAATCATTTAAACCTCTACATTTTATAGATGAGGAAATTAAGTCCCAGAGCGAGTGTCAGGTGTCCAGAGTCATATGGTTAGTGGCAGAGGTAGGACTAGATCCTAGGACCTAGATCTCCTTGCATTTAGCCTAGTATTGTTTCCATTCTCTCACTTCTTTATACCCAGGACAAGTAACATGAAGCCCCCCAGAGAGAGGAAAACAGAGCTGAACTGGTCTTGGGAGGAGCCAGCTAGGGCAGGGGGAGAGAGAAAGAGTATAGCACAGGGGTGAGGCCGCACGTGTCCCTCTAAACCCTCATATGTGAACCTTTGACCAGTTTGGAGTCAGTAAAGGGGTTGCACTTGGAGACCTAAAAGGCCACAGGTGGCCTCAAAGTCATAGGTTCCCCAACCCTGGTATAGCATCTGGTAGCTACCTTTATTAATTAATTATAAAAGCTAACTAGATGTTACCCTTAGTTGTTTCCACACTATCTAAGGACTGAAAGTGCTCTAAGTATCATCTTAATTTTGATGTCATGAAGCAAAGCTTCAGTTACCCTACCCTCCTTAAGAGGAAATCTGCTTTCTCCATAGCATGTTACCAAACCACTAGAGCACAGAAAACATCCCAAAGTTTCCTTGGCAACAGCAAATACTGAAGATCAAAGGAACAAAACTTCCTAAAACTAACTTTCTTTTCATTTCTGAAAGGCAGCATTGGTTGATTGGTTTACTGATTATGTAGTGTATTAAGCAGCAAACATTTATTAAATGCCTACTACGTGCCAGGTCCTATACAGGAATACTTGAGTTCAAACCCTGACTCAGATGCTTACTAGCTGTATAACCCTGGGCAAGTCACTTAATCTCCATCAGCATCACATGTACAATGAGTATATAATAAAAGTGTCTACTTCCCCTGAATTAATATGTGTAAACCACTTTGCAAAACTTAAAGCGCTGTATAAATGTTAACTATTATTACTACTATTGCAAAGATGCAAATACAATAAATGAAACAACCCCTGTTCGCAAGGAGCTTTCTTTTTTAATGGAGGAAACAACAAGGAGATAGATAGATAAATAGATAGATAGATGTACATATCTATGTATGTATATACTGTACAGAATAAATATAAAAAGAATAAATACAAATAAATTAAATGTAGGTAAATATAAAGTAGTTTGTGAGTTAAGGGGAAAAGAAAAGGTTTCATGTAGAAAATGGTACTTTAGTCACATCTTGAAGGAAGAGAGGAATCATATGAGGAGCAGATGAAGAGTAAGTGTATTCCAGGCTTAAGGGACAGCTAATATAGAGTCAGGGAAGACAGGACTTCAAATCTTACCTTTGATAGTTGGTAGCTGGGCAATGATTAGTCTCTCTGAGCTTCAGTTTTCTCACCTCCAAGTGGGAACAGTAAAAACCCCTGTCTTACAGGTTGTTTTAATAATCAAATGAAGTAATATATGTAGAGAACCTTGCAAATCTTAAAGTACTCTATAAACATGTTTGTTTTTTTTATTTAAGTAAGCACATTAGAACAGTCAAATTGAGTTGATCCTATGATCCACCCAAGTCAGGATTTCTTCATCTGATGGGGCCAGGGGAAGAGAGTAAATAGGAAAGGAATTGTTGGAGAGTATAATCTTCACATGAGTTCAAAGCTAGAGAATTCCTCCCCAAACACTAAATTGCCCTTAATGCCCTCAATTTGTTATTGATGTTTCACTAATATATTTGTTTAAATCAGACTTTAACCAGGATCTTTTTGGAGAGCTTGTATTCCCACTAGGAGCAATGAATATCTTTTTTGCCCCCCAAGTCATACTTCCTTTTATTTCCCCTAAACAGAATTCAATCAATTTTGAATTGTGTTCCTGATAAATATCAAACTCTCCTATTTGCATTATATTATTTAGTATATATTAATAACATAATATGATTAATATATTATATTATTGATGTGTATTATACATATAAATATATATGATTTATTTATATCATTTTTGCCTGTCTCTAGTTTTTCATATCTTAGATGTTCCATACATAGTTTCAGAAGAATTTCAAAGACCACCACCAACCAAAGGGCATGATGAGACATCAGTATTCTGCTTCACAATCTGAGTTAGACCTCCATGAGGTCCCTAAAATAGTCATCCATGTCCCTGATGCCAATGTCTACCCATCTGTCCACTACCACTAGTAACCTTCTGTCTACAATGCTACAGTCCTTGTTTACCTAGGATACAAGTCAGCCTACACCTCTCATTGTCATCACAGATCCAGCTGTGGAGCCTAATTTCATTCAGGCATTCATGTCACCATTTATTTTACAAGTATTTATCTGTCACCTAGTCTGTGCCCAGTACTATTGTAGGTACCTCATATGAGGATTTTCTTATTGTTGAGTCATTTTTCAGTCATGTCTGTCTCTTCCTGACCCTTTTTGGGGCTTTCTTCACAAGATACTAGAATGATTTGCCATTTCCTTCTCTACCTCATTTTACAGATGAAAAAAGTGAAGGAAATAGGGTTAAGTAACTTGTCCAGGATCACACAACTAGTAAGTGTCTCAGGCCAGATTTGAACTCAAAAAGATGAGTCTTCCTGATTCTCTATCCACTGCACCACCTAGCTGCCCATGCAGGGATATAAGGATGCATTTGTAACCCAGGTCCCAATTAGAATTTGCAGTAATGTAGAATTATAGAGTGGTCCTGGGATGTGACATCCACGTACTCCCCTGTATCTTATAATAAGATGTAAGAATGACACATGATGAGAGTGTTGTTATGTTCTGGATATTGCTGAGGAAGAGAAATTCACATAGTAATATTAAGGACATTGCCCTGCCTGCAAATTCCTACACCACAGTTGGAGGCGCTCCTATACCCAATGATTTTTACATGATTTTATATTTTTCATAACTAGATCTCCTCAAATCTAGGCTTACACTATCCCACCCCACCTTGGTTTCTTCAACCAGAGCTGCAATTAGCAAGTTTATACTCAAGGTAAGTGATATGTAGCACCTTGGGGAGGGGGAAGCAGGATAGGGTTAAGCCTGGAGTGAGCAAGATGTCAGGACAGGGTCAGAGTGAGAAGAGAAGAAGTTCACACCATCTAGTAGCTTACTATTTTAATTAATTATACTCAAATTAAATTATAATTTATAAATTAACATTTCTGAGACTCCAACAGTCTTCAATTGCTTCTGAATGTGTTTTTAAGCTTAAAGTCTATAAAACCATAGGAGATTCCTGAGAGAATCATAGAAAAATCATGATCCAAAGATGAACTAGTGAATGTGAATGACAGAAGGGAACCAAGGCAGAGAGTATGACACCTAGGCTTACTCCCACAGACAACACATGTGTGTGTTTGTCCTTTGTTGCCCAAGAAGACCATGCCATCAGAAATAATGACATGACTTGCATTTGACTTTGTTTTGAGGTAGGGAGGACTGTGCAGGTCACCAGCCTCACTTCTCCTCCAGAGCCATCTGAATTCAGTGACCAGATATTCATCAGGATGACTGGAGATGACCCAGGATGAAGCAATTGGAATTAAGTGATTTACCCAAAGTCACACAACTAGTGAGTGTCAAGTATCTGAGGAGAGATTTGACCTTGGGTCCTCCTGACTCCTGCACTGATACACTATCCACTGCACCAACTACCTGCCCCACAGACAACACAAAGAGATGGTCAAAAGTATGTTAAGTTTAAATAATCCCTAAGGTCCCTTGATAGCTCAATATTCCCATGAACTGAATTTCTCTTTTTCTATTTTCTGAAAAAAAAAAGTTCTTAAAAGAGCTGAATAATCATATGGTCACTGCCACAGGGCTCAGCAGGGATATTGTCATGGGTTCTGTGAGAAAAGGGAGAAAATGAATTCTAGATGCTGTAAGAGAAAACTAGGCAACCATCAAGTCTATAACTCCAGGACCGAAAACTGTAGAAGGATTGAAACCAGTAGTCTACTGAAGCGAACCAAACTCCAGGATGCCAGAAGCAATGCAAAGAACTTCTGGAAGACACATTGAGCCAAAGAATGTCTTCCTGTCTCCAAGCTTCCAGTTCCCTTCTCCCTAAAGCTGGATCTTGGAATGACAGACTCAGATTTCCCTCCTCATCCTTCCTATTCCAGATATTACAGCTAATAGAAAGCCATAGAGGATTGATTATTGGTGACTTCCTTCAGGGAGCATGACATCCAGGAGAAAGATCACCAGGAGGCTAAGACAATGCTTTAAGGTTTGGAGATGCTTTACAAATAACATTTCATTTAATGCAGGAAATATTTCGCAGAGTTCCTTTGCGGGGAGGGCTCTGAGCCCAAGTGGACTTCTACCTATTCCTTGGAATCTAACTCTGACACAGTACCCATAGAAACTTCTCTTTGGGTTAGTCTTATGGGATACAGCTTAACCAACTTCTCTCTCATAGAAGAGACACAAAGTACTAGTAGAAGAATTTCTTCAGGAGCCTCTACGGAGGCAGGAGGCAGGATTCTAGTCCAGGTTTTTCTTAAGGTAAATAGGTGGCACAGTGGATACAGTATTTGGCCTGAAGTCAGGAAGACTTCAGTCTAACTCCTCCCTCAAACACTAACTGTGTGACCCTGAGCAAATCACATACCTTTTCTTACCCTGTTTCCTCACCTGTAAAATGGAGATAATAGCATCTACCCCAAAGGGTTGTTATGAGGGTCATATGAGCTAATACAGGTTAAAATCCATTTCAAACTTTAAAGAATTATGCAAATGGTAGTTATTATTATTATCTCTAACTGCAAACCCAACACTATCCATACCATCACCTAGATGCTTAATTGTCCCGCTCCTTCCTGCTCTCCCTTCTCCCGATAGCCTTCTTGTGAATGGCTTGTTGTAGGATGTTCCTGGAGAATAGCTTTGGAAAGGGTCTGGGGAAAGAGTAAGTCTTCACAGTTCTGTGATTGTACCTTTTGAAGTCTCTTAACTCCTAAAGAAAAGGGTCAGAGGAAGGGTACCACTAAGGAGACATTGGAGGCATTGAAGACACACTTCAACAACTTTCTAATTTTGCTAAGAGTTTGCCCTGATCAGAGATTTCAAAAGATCATCATTTGGGGCTAAGGAAATATACTGGAGAACACTGTCCTGAGAGACAATAAATGAATTTTCCAGCACAAAGAAAAATAAGGTTTTTAATCTCTTTCTGTGGCATCCAGGTATGAAATACCTAGGAGAAATTTCTGGTTAAAACTGAGGTGGAAGACTTCAGCCAACGCCAGAAGGAAAGGGATAGGTCAGGGAAAGAGATGTTACAATGAAAAGCTTTGAACAACGGGTTTCCCAGAAATGGACTCTCATGGTGAAACCCAACCCGACAGAGCATCCCTATCCTTGTCCTCTGAAATCAGAGTGAGTTGTGAAGTAAAATAGACATGGAATGATCCCAGAGTTTCCATGAGAATGTAAGTAGATAGAAGCAATAATAATAGTTGTCATTTACATAGCATTTAAAGCTTTGCAAAGAGCTTTACAAATGTTATGTCTTTTATCCTCATGAAAACCATGCAAGGTATGTACTATTATTATCCCCATTTACAGATAAGGAAACAGGTAAGCAGGGGTTAAGTGACTTGTCCAGGATCACTTGTCCAGTAAGCGTAAGGCTGTATTTGAACTCAGGTTTTCCTGATACCAGGTCTAATGCCCTATCCACTATACTACTTATCTCCTCTAGTAAGGAGAGACTCCATAACAAGACTCCACGGGGCCAGAAAGCAAATTCCTATACTTCTTTAATTGAATATTCCAGCAATGCAGTTGACAAGATAACCTAGTAGACTGAGAGCTCAGGGATGTGTGTTCCAGCACTGGCTCTTTCACTGATTCTTTAGAACTTTAGTAAATCTCTTAATGTCAATTTCTCTTTCTGCAAAAAGAGAAGATATCTCTTCCTCCCTCAACCTTATAGCATGAGGATGCGGGATCTTAGTGAAGCAGTAGTTGTTCTTGTCTGTGCTTCATTTTCTAAGAGGACTAATTACATTACAGAATGATATCTTGACTTTCACATGAATTAGACTTAAGTCAGGCAGAGTTGCACATTATCATCATCGGTCTCCTTCTCTTTTCCATAGTTTTTGAAGCACAGTGGCAAGACAAAAGTCAAGGTGACCAGTGATGGTCCAGGAGGCAGTGAATTACCTGTGAGTCTTCACTGTCTGACCAAGCTCAAAGCATTCCTTCAGCCACCTTCATGGCCATTGGAATAAACATGTTCTCATTCACCTATCTCATGTGGGGAAGGCTTCACGTGCTTGGGCTAGACATCATCATCAATGGATGGGAAGTCTGTGCGTTATCCTCAAACCAGTTTAGCTCATCTGCCAAGATGATTCTACCAGAGTGTGGCCATTGAGCACACTACAGCTTCTTGGAGTCACAGAGGAGAGAAGGAAAAAGAAGATTTGTGAATTTGAAAAGCAGAGGACTACTTCCAGGTACATAAGGGATTCTGAAATGAATGTCTTCTCAGTTGGTGGAGTTTTAGGGTATCCCTGAGAAGTTTTTTCAAATGAAAGTCCATATTAGAAAACGTCATGTGGATCATTGATGTGAGAGATGAAATGAGCCAGGAAGTAGGATTTGTGATCTAAGGAACTTAGTCCCCACTTCCCATGATAGACCCAAACTCATGATTGCTGTGAGATAATCATATGAAGATGATCCAGCTTTCAATTTTCTGAATAAAATGAGCTGAATCTGAAAAAACAGAGTGAAATCCCTTTTGAAGCCAGGTAATCAAATGAAGACCTTTTAAACGACTGAGAACAATAATGGAATGTAAGATCTAAGCCAGTGCCAGTAATTAAACAGTATAAGAATATGTTTTGTACCCAAAATAACCCAACAAGATGGGAAATGGCATTTTATGTTCAAAAAAAAAAACAACAACAAAGAAAACACAGCTCTTTATCCAAAACCTAAGACCATCTCTGATCCATGTGTAAGCCTGCCTCTAGGGGGAGAACTCCACAACCACTCATTTTGGGGCAGAAAAGACTCAATTCCATATTTAGCAAGTATTTATTATCTGTGCCTACATGCACTGGGAATACAAAAATAGGTAATATGTCACCTGAGTGACCTTGAGCAAGTCATTTAACTTCTTTGAACAAATTAGGCTAGATAATCTTTAATGTCTCTTTCAACTCCTAATCTGTGGCTCTACGATCTTATATGAAGTTGACTCAGTCCTTTCTTTTATGAAGCTTATGATCTAATTGAAAGAAAGATACATTCACACCACTGTGTAGCATAGTAGAGGGGCCAGTGGATTTAGGAACAGAAGATGTCCATTCAAACCATACCTCTGCTACCTAGTAAGTGTGGACAAATAACAGGGCTCAGTTTTATCACCTTGAAATGAAGGGGTATAGTTAAATGATCTCTAGGCTTCATTCTAATTCTAAATGTATGATTCTATGCCTTATGAACTATAATACAAAGGAAAGTGAACTTGAGATTGAATGTTATGGATAAACTAAAAGTGAGATCACTTTCTCTTGGTGTGTGTTGGGACAGAAAAGTTTTATGAAGTAGGTAACACCTGAGTTAGATCTTAAAGGAGAAGTCTTTAAAAGGGGGACATGCTAGGTCACTGCCAGGTCTCTGCTATTCTATCATAGTTTCATTCACCTTCTTAACGTCCCGGATCGATGCAGATAATAGATTAATGAAGACTATGTCGTATACATCGCTGTGCTTGGAGGTTTGCAGGTAAAAGAAAAAGAACTAGGGGTAAGGGGAAATAATAGTGGCTGAGACCCATTTGTTCCCTGCCAATATTGACATTAGATTTTTAAGTCAGCTGGTGTCACATAGACGTTAGCATCTGGCAGGTACTTGAGTCATGCTCCATTTTTGTGCTGGAGTTTCAGAGACAGACAAAAGCACATCAAAGCCCCAGACGCTAGACTAAAGTTCCTGGGACCATGAAAGCCAGCATCCCTCTGTCCTGTTTGCTTGGGAAACTATGACCATGAGAAATGTTGATGTTTATGTAGTATCCTGAAATCCTACTGGATCCAGCTGTATATCCCAGGAAGACAGAAAATACATAATAAGATACTGAATTTCCAGATTATCTTTCTTCTTCAATTGGAAGATGGGGTCCAGGAAATGGAGAGGAAAGGGAACAAGTATTTATTAAGCATCTGCTTAATAATAAATATAAATAAGTAATAAAAATAAACAGAAAAGAGACCAGGCTCTGTGGTCAATACTTTAAAAAAATTATTTTATTTGCTCACTTCAGCTCTGTGAGATGGGTCCTATTCTTATCCCAATTTTAGAGGTAAGGAAGTTGAAGCAGACAGCAGTCTTTCCCAAAGTTACACAGCTAAGAAGTGTCTGGAATTCTATTTGAAGCTTGACTAGAGTGTAAAAAGATTAGTTGTCTTCGGAAGGGATATGACCTATGTTTTACACATATTAATCTAATCAAACTGTATTCACATTACGACCTTGAATGAATGTGATAAACGAAACAATATAAGGAAGAATTACCAGAAGGAATGTTTCAAGCTGAGAGTCCAAATGCATCGTATTTGTAGATAGACACCAAGGACCCTCAAAGAGAAGCATGTAGCAGCAGTGGACAAGGAGTTGGGTTACTTCTCAAATACCTCTGTCTGTGGTCCTGACTGCTGATAGAGGCACACACAGGTCCTGTTAGCACACACCACTCACACTTTTAAACTCATACTATGAAAGAAGATGGGGGTGGGGGAGTGGAATAAAGAAATCCTGAACAAGAACCCTGAATGGTGGTGCCAGATTTACCTAATCAAATTTTACCTATGAGAGTTCTACAATATATCAGATAAGAAAAGGAAAACAAAACAAAAATGTCTATTTTTCAGCCAATGCAGAGGTAACACCCCTTGATAAAGCTGTTATTCCTGAAATATTTATTAGAAAGACAACTTATTACAGCAATACTTTCAGATACCACAGCATCTACCAGTAGTCTGTAGATGGTAGTCATCTATTCCTAAGGATCTGAGAGATTAAGGAAGGTCCACTCTTTCAAGACAAGACTCTTAGTAAAGTAAGAAGCACCTGATTTGAAGTCAGAGGTCTTGAATTCAAATATCAGTTCTGCCATCTATGTGTCCCTGGGCAAGTAACTTAACCTCTGTGAACTTCAGTTTCTTCACATAAAAATGAGAGGGTTATATTATATGATATCTAAGGTCAATTCCAGCCCTAAATCTATGATCCTGTGATCTTAAGTATCCTAGCAGAGTGAAAAGAATGTTGGCCATGAAAGTATAAGGCAGAAATGCTGCAGAGTGCTAAGCTTGGAATTGTTCTTAGACTGTGAGCATGAGTTTTGAGCGTGAATTGCAATAGCGAGGAAAGAAAAGACAAGAATGAGAAAATAGTCCATTTCTGCCCTCTTCTAGTCTCTGAGTAAAAACTCTACAGCCACAGCCCTTTTCCCATATGTTTTCACTATAAGTAGCCTATGTAATTAAATATGTCCTTCACATCCAAAGCAATCAACCAATCAATTCTCAAGCATTTATTAAGCACTTACTATGTACCTAGTCCTAGAGTAGACACTATGGGAAATTTTTAAAAATTAAATATTTCTTGCTCTGAAGTAACTTACATTCTGAGTGTTAGAGACAAAACAACCACATGTAAGACAATTAGAGAACAACCCAAGACAGTATATAGTCAAATGTTAAACTGTCATACTCAAGTGAATATTCCCAGATTTTTTTTTTAATTTAGCCATACAAAGAACCAAGAACCTTAAATAAATGAACTCCTCAAATGTCCAGAATTTTTTCACTGTGGTCAGATTTTTATCAGCAAAGGGCAAATAGCATGACTCAAATTTCTTGTTCCACTAATCCATGATCTTCTCATTTTTAAGCTGTGTTAAAATATTAGAGGCTGGTAGAGATTTGGGACTTGTTAGCAAAGCTGCATCATCATAGAATTCAGTAAAGATCTCAGTACTCTGTGCAATACAAGCATAGAGTTGCATATCCAGAATTAGAACAAATCTTAGAAATCATATAGTCCAACCCCTTCTTTTTATAGATGATGAAACGGAATCTTAGAGAAGAAGAAGTGACTTTCCAAAGGTCACACAAACAATAAGTAATAGAGTAAGGACTTAAACTTAGGATCTTTGTCTCCAAATTTTGTCTCCAAATTTTCTTTTGCTACCACATGGATATGGCAAAAGAATTTCATATTTTCAAGTTTCTGCATGTATCCATAGGGTAAAGATTAAAAGGTTCTCTGATAAATCTAATTTGATTTATTGGGTGGTAAGCCTGTGTTGAAGATTTTTTATTCCCCCTTCCCACAGAGCAGTGTTCTCTAAACTTTTTAATCATGCAACCCCCTCAGAAAAAAAAGTTACAGCACACTCCCCCAATTTGTGTATATTTCCTTATTTATAAATTATATACATATAGAAAATATAATTACGTACATTATGAAACATAAACAAAATCCATATTTTTAGAAGAAGAAGGAAACAAGTATTTATCAAGTGCCTACTATGTGCCAGGCACTGTACTAAGCATTTTTACAAATATCATCTTATTTGATCCTCACAATAAGCCTAGGAGTTAGGTGGTACTATTATTCCCATTTCACAGATGAGGGCACTGAGGCAGGCAAAGGTTAAGTGACTTGCCAAGGGTCACACAGCTAGTAAGTATCTGGGGCAGGATTTTATCTCAGTGCTCTATCTACCACACCACCTAATAATGATGAAATTATATTTTCTCCTAAAGTCTACAAGAATTCATTAAGATTTATTTAGTGTGGGGATGGGAGGAAGAGATGTGACTTGGTCAGATCTATGCTGTAGGAAAATCACTTTGGCACCTTGTGGAGCATGGATTAGAGAAGGGTGAGATTTGAGGCAAGTTATTGCTTGTTAACCAGGAAAGAGGTTATAAGAACCTGAATGAGGGTGGTGGCCATGAAAGTAGAGAAAAGGGAACAGGTGCAAGAGATGAGTGGAAGTATAAATGACAAGAGTTAACAACTGATTAGACTGAGGGAGAGCAAGGAGTCAAGATAAATGAAGATATGCATTAATTAATTAACTAATTAATTAAAAAGTATTTAACTGCTTACAGTGTGTGAGGCACTGCTCTAAGTGCTGGGATTATATGAGGAAAAACAAAACATTTTCTGCTCTCCGGGAGTCACATTCTAACACCAGAGGAGGTTTTAGCAACAAGTCAGATGGAAAGGCTGCATATTCCTTAGGGTATGGTATATTCCTTAGGGTACAGTGTAGCAAAGTAGATGGTAATGCATCTTATTTAATGCAGTTTCCATGAATAAAAACATATCCATTTCTGATGATGTACCATTTGATAGTACTAATAATTTTGGTGGTAAGACCGTTCTTTCCCAGTTCTTTAGTAGCTGTGCCTGCTGAGGAAGTGGGGGCTACAGTACTGAAAGAGGCATCTTCCAGGTTGTATCATCACAATGATTTCTTTCCTGAATGATGCAAGGGCCAGTGGGAGGGGAGGACTTGCTATTCTTAGGGTTCTTGGGCACAGAGATCTAGTCTGTCTCCATTGATAATGGAGCTAGGGGTTACAGTTGTAATTTGACCCACCTGGCACATGTCACCTCCCATCTCTCCCTCAAAGTGACTTCACTAGCTAGGCTAGATTACCTGTCCTGTCAGTGGAAGTTGATGGATAGTTGGTGTTGGCCATGGTGGAGAAGGCAGACCTCTTCTCCACAAGGGTGACTCTTTTCAAGGTAACATTGAGGTGAATGGAAGAATGGTTAACAGTTACAAGGAAATTGGAAGATCATTGTTAGGCCCTGAGTGGCCAATGCCTTCTTCATCCATAGGAGGCAAATGTTAGGAAGGAACATAACATGTAAATAAATAATTGATGAAGAGGAAAGTATAGTTATGTTGGATACAAGCACATCATTTTTTATTGTTGTGACCATATGCAATGCATCATGCAACCCTCTGTTCAGTCATGCTATCACCCCTTATGGGTTCTTGGCACTGGCTTTGAAACCATTACTATAGAATGGGGGATCCTTAACCTTTTTTGTGTGTCATAGACCCATTTAACAGTCTAATGATGCCTATATTCCCCTTTTCAGAATGTTTCTAAATAACTGAAGGAAATACTAAATAGAGGTTAGTGAAAACAAAGATGTAATTTGTTCATATCCAAGTTCATGGTCCCATAAAATCTATCCATGGATGCATTGAGGGTCTATGGAATCCAGATTAAAAAACCTCACCATAGTGAGATCCACCCAGATCCACCTTAGTTAAGTTTAAAAACGGAGGCTGCCCCCAAGATGAATTAGTTGGTTTGAATCTATCTCTTGGTATCTACTGAGGATGGGTTTCACTAAAAAAGGCTATGTTCAAGATGAATCAATTGACTCAGATTCATATGGAAGGAGTCAGTGCTTTTATGCTGGCATATAAGAGAGCACTCTTAATTCCTTTTAACTTTTCCCTTCTGATATTCTTCCCAAAAGATCTTGAGAAAGTAGCAAGTATGGGGGTGGAGGAAGGGCAGGACAGGTGAGCATCTTGTATCTTCTGCATTTTCAGTGGGGTAAAATCAAAACTCCTGTAGCCAATACTATGATTATCTTGTGTATTCATATGGTAACTGGGGAACCTTTTACCCTGATCTGTAGAGACTTAGATATGAACAACATTCTGAGATTCCCTTGAATAAATTCTGGATAAGGGCAATATTAGCCAAAGAGAAAGTAATCTTTAGAACCTCCCCAAGAACGGATCTGGTCCATGTAAGCCCAGAGTTAGAAGGCTCTGGACCACAGATTACACAGCCTTTTTCTTGTCTCCATTTTTATTCTAAATAATAAGATTAACTGACATTTATAGAGCCCTTTCAAGTTGGCAAAGTGCAGCAGAATAAAATAAAAAGAGAACCAAGTGTAAAGGCAAAGGACTTAAATTTGAATTCAAGCCTTATTATTTACTTAACTTTGACTTGGGCAAGTCTTTCCATCTCTCTTGACCTCAGTTTCCCCATCTGCAACATCAGAGGATTGGACTAGATGACTTCTAAGGTCCCTTCTAGCTATGGATCTATGAGGAATTCAGTCCTCATAGCCACCTCATCAGATATCTAGTACAGGTATTGTCTCCCATTACAGATGAGAAAAATGAGACTATTCAAAGGAGTTAAGTGGCTTTGCCAGGGTCACACCATTAGTCAATATAGAAGGCAAGATTCAAATGCAGTTCTTTGATAATTCCAGACCCGGTACTCTTTTTCTCTTATCAGAGTAACTGGAAAACTACGTTTGACTCTTTTACTTCCTTCTCTAATGAATGTCTTATTGCCTAGAAAGCATTTGTGTAGCAAGATCATTATACTTTGCAAAATCGTCCATAAAAGGCTCCCACAATGACCTTGCTCGTGAACAGCAGCATTATTCTCATAGTAATTTCCTATTGATTAGGTAGCCATGATGTGCTAGAACACCAGATGGATCAAGCAAAAGGTGTGGGTCAGTCTTCTCCCAAGAAAATGGCTTGAAATTTCGCACTTTCCTTCTGTTGTTTCTTTTTCCAAGTTAAACTATGCTTTACTTGCCTGATAATTAGAGACAGCCATATTGAATTTGTAACAACACTGCTAATTAAACATTCCGTTGCCATCAACACAGAAGGGAAACACACCTTCATGTATTTCTTCTGAACTAGTTTAACCTAGGACTCAAAGGCAAGGATTCTACTGGAATAACAATGACTGTTTAGTGCCCTCACATCTGAATAATCTTTGTGCATCTGGATTTCATATTTTCTTTTAAATTGTAGATGCAAGCTAGTCTCCTTGCTAACAAAATGCTTTCTTCATCCTACACTGAATCCCACAGCAAATCCCCACATATCTTTGCAAATCTCAAAGATATTAAGGCATTTAACTTTTTTTTTTCATTTAGACCTTTGAAGTATGGTGTGACTGGAATAATTTTAGAGTTCTAACTTGTCGTCTGAATAGGAAATTAAGGAAACCGCCTGTCATCTTGGTAGCCAGTCCAATAACTAATTACTTATGGATTTTAAGTCAAATTTGAGAAAGATAAATATTTAAATAAAACATATAATCATTTAGAAATACTGCTAAGTGTTTTATAATTATTGTCTCGAAAGAAGCCATTACCTAAGTGATGTATTCATTTGTTTCTGATGGAACCTAGCAGCCTTTTCAATGTGGGGGAAGGGGTGGAGGAGGGTGGCTTTGGTGATGGAAGATTATTGTGTGTGTGTGTGTGTGTGTGTTTTTAAAGGCATTCAAATGCAGTGCAATGTTAGAAAATATTGAATATGGTTTAGAAGGGCTCAGTTTTATCAGGAGGGGTTGAAACCACATCGTATGTCAAATTCTGCCCTAGAAATAGGGCTGAAATAGCTGCTTGAAGAGGCAAGGGCATTCTCCCAGTAGATACTAGGATAGGTGGTGATGACATTACTGGGGCACTTCTGGGGTCGAAAGGTACTTGGATCAAGGGGCGGGAGAAGGCTCTGGAAAAGTGAATTTCCATAGCATTCAATATCTGTGCATTTATTTAGACTTAGTATGTGTACACTTGTATTGGCAGTTCTCTTTTTATCTGCCTTATGAGGGTATTTCCTCTTTCTCAGGAGCTCTCACTATTAGAAACAATATGGCCTCAGAACCACAATCTTAGATATGGTTAGCTACATTAGTATGATCCTCAGAGTACCTAACAAGTTGAATACAGCCTTAGGATCCATTTTGTCTCTCACAAACCTACATAGAGCTGTAGGAGCCACGACCACAAGCACCATCAAGGGATCTTACTTCCCCAGGAACTCAGAAAGCCAAGCCTTGGACCAATGCCTAAGGCACTGGCCTAAAAGCAAATACATACACTCATACACAAGGGCAGCATTAGGCTGCCCACTGGACACTGTCACTGAACAGGGTCAGAATTTTTCCAGCTATCAAAGCTTCCTCATGGCATGTAAAAGGAGTCCCCATTCTGCATTAACTCCACAGCCAGGTTAAGAAGTGACTGGTCAGTCACAGAATATACACTGGAAAACCCCAAGGGCTGCTTATATAGCATTAGCTCCATTGATTCTGGGTAGGAGCAGCAGATATTTTATGGAACTAGGCAAAGTTGGGTCCCATGAAATGTTACTTGCAGACCCCTTTACCTATATCTTTTTGCCCCAGGGGCTCTCTGTTACAGATTTACAAATAGTTGTCAGATGCAAAGTCCTTGAGGTATTGATGAATCAGTCTTGATCCTTTAATTAAGCAGTAAGTTTCTTGAGAGCAGGAACCATATCTTTCATTTCTTTCTATCCTCAACATCTTGTCTTGAACAAAGTGAGCCCTCAATGAATGTTTGCTAAATTTAACAAATATGTAATGTGCTTCATGATGATAATGATATCAGTGGCCCTGTAGCCTTAAGAATATCTAGCACTCTGAGTCTCAAAGAGCCAGGGAAGATGAACCCAGGAGGAGGAGGAGGTCAGTAAATTAAGGGACCCATGATAAGGGACCCAAGCAGAGTTGACCACACCCACCCAAAAGCATGGGAGGAAGATGGTGCCTTCTCCTGGCACAAACACCCTATTCAGGAACTTAAACCCAGACAATTTTGCAAATCAAAGAAAATTCTAATTTGCAAAAAAAATTATTGCAAATCTAACTACAGAACTACTTGAGGCAGAGAGACTCCAAGAAGAAAAAAATGAATTCTTTACTAGGACTACATGAATATATGGAAGAAATAAAGTAAGGGGCTTTAAGAACTTGTGGAAAGAATTCTAAAGAGAATTAATACCTTATAAGAGAAAGTAATAAACTTTTCCCCAAGAAATAAAATTCTTGCAAACTAAAAAAGACCAAAAATAAATCAGGGAGAAATCGATTAGATAGCAAAAAACAAAAACTATTATCCAAAAGATTAAAGGAAGAAAATGTAAGATTTCTCATATAAAATGTTGACCTGGAAAATGGGAAACAAAGAAATAATTGAAAGAAATACTGGACTCCCTGAAAACCATGATTATTTAAAGAAAAACCTGGACAAGAAGTGATAAATGAGAATTACCCAAAAGAGAACCAAAAGACAAAGTAGAGATAGAAAGAATCTATCAATCATCTCTTGAAAGGAACCTAAAGGAAAAGTCCAAGGAATGTCATAGCAAAATCCAGAGCTCTATATCAAAGGGAAAAAAAAGTACAGTATCCATCCAGAAGAAAGCAGTTCAAGTACAAAGGAACTATAGGCAGAATCAAATAAATGTGTCTGGCAGGGTCTACCTCAAACCAGAGTGTATCTTGAAATATGAAGTCCCAAAAGGCAGAAGATAGGGGCTAACTACCAAGTAGGGACTAACTACCAGGAATAGCTTATTCTACAAAGCTGAGCATAATGCTACATAAAATTTTAACATAGGAGAAGATTTTCAAACATTTCTGCTGAAAAGACTAGAGCTAAGTGGGAACTTTGAAATAGAAACATGAGTCCAGAATAACCTAGAAAGATAAATTTGAGCAACTAAATTAAGTATCCTTCAGAACCTTAATGTCTTCAAAGATTACTGAGGAAATTAAATTAGAAAAACTGAGGTTCTGAGGGTAGACTGGTTTTGTGCTAAGAATATAGAGAGGGAAAAGAAAAGGGAAAGTAAAAGAGGGATTCAGTGATATAGATGAGAGGAAGAAGGAGGTAGAACTTGCTATTTGTTATATTTAGTGTATGTGAAAAGAGTGTACAAACATGGAGGAAGTGGTGGAGGGAGTAGCCATCTGAAAACCTCATTCTTATGTTAAATAGACAAAAGAGTGGTGAATACATACACACAGTTTGGTGTAGAAATACATTAAACTCAACAGGGAAAAAAGCTGGGATGGGTGGGAGTAGGGAGAAAATCCTTATGAGTAAAACAAATTTTCTGATCCTGAAGGGGAGATTAATGGGGTCAAGGGAGAAAGAAAAAAAAACTAGAATCTAAGGGCATGTTTTAGATTGTCTCTTGAACAGTTGGAGAATGGTTCAATAAACTGTGGTAAATGAATGGAATAGAATATTGTTGCACCATAAGACACGACAAAAGACAATTTCAGAGAATCGTGAGTAGTAGCAATTGATTGGGGTGATATTAACAGAACCAGCAGAACAATTTACACAAGGGCAATAACATTGTAAAGAAAATCAACTCTGAAAGACTTAAGAACACCAAGTAAAGCAAGTCAACCATTTTGCCTAAGAAAGAGCAAACGCACTATGGTCAGAAATAGAAAAGATCAAAGCTCACACACCAATCAGTACATAGACCTATGAGTAGACATTTCCAACCTGGGTGAGATAGAAAGACTTCATCTTAAGGCAGAGAAAGGAAGCTGGAGGCTTTTGGATTTGTGATTTTAGGGATTTTTTTGGTTGTTGCTTTTTTTGGTTGGTTGGTTGGTTGATTTAGTTTTGTGGTGGAAGTTGAGGTTGATGTTTTGTTTGTTTTTCTATGCTTTTAGTATAAGCAGGTTCCAGGCACCTTTGTATATACTAATAATAAATATCAATTGATAAACAAGCATTTATTAAGTGCCTATTATGTACCAGATAGTGTGCTAGGCTCTGGAAATACAAAAATAAAGCAGTTCCTGTCCTCAAGGAGCTTATTGTCTGGATGGTACATATCCATATAAATAAATACAAAATATACAGGGTCCATACAAAGTAATTTCTGAGGTGGACACTAGCACATGGGGAGACAATTCTGGGGGCAGCACTTGAACTGAGATTTGTTGTGTTCATCTTTTTTGCCAAAGAAGACCATGCCATCAGAGAAATGATGACTCTGTTTTAAGGGAGGGAGGGCTGTGCAGGTCACCAGCCTCACTTCTCCTCCAGAGCCATCTGAATCCAGTGACCAGTTATTCATCAGGGTAACTGGAGATGACCCATGATGCAACGGGAGATTTAGATTGTCCTAATCTATATCTGGCCACTGGACCCAAGTGGCTTTGGAGGAGAAAGTGAGGCTGATGATTTTGCACAACCCTACCTTACTCAAATCCAATTCACTTGCAAGTCATGGCATCATCTTCCTGATGTCATGGTCCTTTTTGAGAATAAAGGACAAACAACAAGTACATAAGGGATTTAGGGATTCCAAAAGTCCAAGGTGAGGAAGAGGTACATGCCAGAGTTGTTGGGCAGCCTCTAAAAAGGCACAGAGACAGGTCAAACAAGGACAAATGCAAGGGATAGCACAACTTCTTCCATGTCAGGAGTTGCACTCACAGATTCATTAGTCATCCTGGCTGTTTCTGTCTATATGTGTCCCCCTCTTCCCTCTGGGGTAAAAGGTCTAGTTTAACCAGTCCACATCACTGGTCAGTGAAGCATATATTTTAGGAAGAACAACTACTAGATGCCTGGGGTGCCTTCATTTTCCAGGCAATCAACTCCAACCTTAGATGGAAGAGGTGGTTTTTAGTTTAGACAAAGAATTGGTGTAAGCAGTGTATTTCAAAACCCCCCAACAGCTCCCCCTCCTTCATTAACTCCATATCCTTTGTCTCTCCTGGCTTCTCTCTTCTTTTCCTCTGAGACTCACTTGTTTCATATTCCATTGGTCTCTTTATTTCTTTCTTGACTTTTTCACCTTCTTCCAGGCCTTATTATCTGCTGGAAAAGTCTTCCTATCCCATCAACCTCAATCCTTTTAATAATTTCATATCTGAAATCTTACCAATTCAAATAAATCTTCTTGGACTAAGAAGAAGCAACGCAGCATATTTTACCCTAAATTTTACCCTTCTGAAATTTGAAGCTCCTATGTGCCCTTACCCCCAACCCCTACACAAGACACTCACATGACCTTTTCTATTTTATTGGAATGAAAAAAATAGGCTTTTCTTAAGCACTACTGTGTGCCAAGCATTGGGCTAAGCCCTTTACAAATATTATCTTACTTAACCCTCCCAACAATCTTGTAATATAGGTACTATAATTTTTTTTTCATTTTACAGTTGAGGAAACTGGGGTAAACAGAGGTTAAGTGAGCTGTCCACGATCACACAGCTAGTAAGTGTCTGAGGCAGTTTGAACTCAGGTCTTCCTGACTCCATGCCCACCATTGTACTACCAGTGTTTGCCTTGATTTTCAGTTATCTATAGTGGTTGCTTCTGTTATTTGGACCTTTTTAAAATTTCATCCTTTGTAAGGTCCAGAGAGGTAAAGGTGGGGAGCATGAATAGTGTCCCCAACTTCTGTGATGTAATGGAAAGAACCCTGAACTTGGAGTCTGAAAATATGAGTTCGAGTTCTAACTTCCCTTTATTAGCTATGTGACCTTGGAGAAATTACTTTACTTTCCTAGACCTTAGTTTCCCCATCTATAAAATGCGTGGTTGGAGAGAGTGACCTCTAAAATCCTTTCCAGCTCCTTCGCTGCCCATCTTCCGAGCAAAGATTCTGGAGTGCTTTGCCATTTCCTTCTCCAGCCCATTTTATAGAAGAAGGACTAAGGCTGACAGGGTTAAGTGACTTACCCAGAGTCACATAGCTGTATTTGAACCCATGAAGATGAGTCATCCTGATTCCAAGTCCAGTTATTACCCCTTTTAGAATCCCTCATTTCCCTTGAAACCACTTCATGGAGCACACAGTACATCCTTTATCAGATGTTAGTGCCTCCTCCCCAGTGGTACCTCATATTTGCTTTGTATATAAATACATATTAAGTACAACAAAAAAATCATTCATTAAATATCAGCTATGTGCCAAGAAAACCCCAAATGAGGTCACAAAGAGTCAGATACAACTGAGATGACCAAACTACAATATCAGCACAACAACAGCGAAAAGGGATTCTAAGAAGCAGAGATGAGGAGGGAGGGAATTACAGGCATGATGGACAGAATGAGCAAAGGCAGGGTGACAGGAGATAGAAAATGAGGGACAGAAAGGTCAGTTTGATTGGAATATACGTTGCATGATGGGGAATAATGTGCAATAGCCTTGAAAGGTAGCGTGGGGCCAGATTGTTAGGGGTTTTCATTCAAATTGAGCAGTTTATATTTGATCTTAGAGGTAAAAGGGACCCACTGGAGCCTCATGGATTTCATAGGCTACAGGGCTATATGGGGGGGTTGGACCATCTAGATTCTAGTCCAGCCACCTGCTCGTCTCCCAGAATAAAGAACGTGGAATCAATTGGATCCTGGGTGGTGGCAATGAGCAGTCGCAGGTCACTACATTGGCAGATCCCTCCAGCTGCGATGTTATTCTGTGCCCAGAGCAGGCAGAGGTCAGAGACTACAAACAGTCATTACAACACAAGCTGACCTCCCTGATTCTCCTTAGCAGGAGAATGCAAGGATGTTTTTCTTGTTTCTCTCCCTTTTTGCTCATCCTGCTGTCCTTGTGAGCATTTCTTCCTGCCACTATTTCTAGTATGTTTTTTTAATCCCCATATCCCTGTCACTCACGGGGCCCCCTGCACAGTTGTCTTGACTATTAAGTCATTACTGAACCTATGCTTCATTCCAGGGTCTCTTCCTTGGTTTCTTTTCTTCTTTATCAGGTAAGCTATTTGCACAAAGGATTGTTAGAAAAAAGGCATGTGTCCATTCAAGGACCAAAACTTGCTATAGAGGAAAGAAAGAGTTCTGGCTCTTGCCAAATCCTACTAAAAAAAACCAAAAAACAAAACCTGAGTGTGTATATAATTGCTGAGATAGTCTTTTGAGTTCCTCTTAGTTTTGGATGTGTGTTCATCCTTCATTGCCAAAGAAGACCATGCCATCAGAGAAATGACATGACTTGCACTTGACTTTGTTTTGAGGGAGGGAGGGCTGTGCAGGTCACCAACCTCACTTATCCTCCAGAGCCATCTGAATCCAGTGACCAGATATTCATCAGGATGACTGGAGATGATCCAGGATGAGGTAATTGGGGTTAAGTGGCTTGCCCAAGGTCACACAGCTAGTGAGTGTCAAGTGTCTGAAGTGAGATTTGAACTCAGGTCCTCCTGACTCCTGCACTGGTGCTCTACCCACTGCACCACCTAGCTGCCCCAATTCAGACTAACGGGGTTCAGTTACTTGCCTAATGTCACACAACTAATAAGTGTCTGAGGTCAGATTTGAACTCAATCTAGTTTTGGGTAGTGTTCTATTGGAGAGGCAATATGGTGAAGTGAATTCAGAGGTAGTCTTAGAGTCAAGGACATTTGGTTTCCAACAAGTCATGCCACAGAATCAGAGAATCACAGAATTTAAGAGTTGGAAGCCAGGATGTGCTGAAGCCAGCTCATACCAGCTCAGGAGAGCTGACTGCTACATTTTCAAAATGAGCATTTACACTTCAAAAATCAGGAAATGCTAAAATCAGGGCTTGATTTATTGTTTTATTGACTGACTAGATTTAAGAAAATGATGGAGAAAGTATGAATAATGTGATCAAACTTAAAAGCATATTATTAGTATTTTTTTTTTGTCAGAGTCAGTTGTTAAAATATTTACCAGCACGCCACTGGTTGGATGTAACCTCCTACTTGGGCCATTTCAGCTAACCTATTCATGAAAAGAATCCCCAATACAATACACATGACAAATGATCATTAGCCTCTGTTTGAAGACCTCAGAGGAGGAGGAACCCACTACCTCCAGAGTCAGCTCATTCCACTTCTGGAAAGCTCTGATTGTTTAGAAGACTTCTTTTTCTCCTGACTTCAAGCCTGAATTAGTCTTTTTGTAAATTCCACTTATTGTTTCCAGTTCTACAACATCATACTAACAGAGAAACCTACCTTTTCCTCTCTCTCTGCTCCAATGCAGCCTTCCCTTCCCGAGGAAAAAAAAAAAAAAAACAAGTTTCCCTTAAGTCTAGATCTGGTCCCCTATTCCAAATCTTCAGGGGCTCCCTGTTGCTTTCAGTCAATACACATATTTATCATTTAAGAGTTTTACTATGTGCCAGCGTTGGGGATATAAAAGAAGGTAAAAACCATCTGTGCTCTTATGTCAGTGAGGTGGTGCAATGGATAGAATTCAGGTCCTGAAGTCAGAAACAACTGAATTCAAATTCAGGCTCGGGTACTACCAGCTATGTGACTCAAGGCAAATCACTTCATCTGTCTACCTCAGTTTCCTCAAATGTATAATGAGGATCATAATAGCAGCTACCCTGCAAAGTCATTGTGAAGATCAAATAATATTTGTAAATATTTGTAAGATATAATATTTGTAAGAGATAATATTTGTAAAGTGCTTACTTAGCACAGTGTTGGCACCGAGTAGGCACTTAATAAATTCTTCTTTTCTTCCCTATTCACTCAAGGAGCTGATAGGCTAATGCAGAAGGTTACATATAAATAAGTAGATACATACATTCTGTTGGAAGAATGGGTCAACAGTAATCCCAGAGAGAAGGCAGATGGCTAAATCCAAGAGAGGGTAACTTACAGGTCTCCAACCCATCAGTTAGGGGGTATCTACCCCAAGCAAGACTTTCCCTGGAGGAATGGCTGAATGGGAGCAGTTTGTTAGAACAGCCACAGAAGTGGCTGAAGCAGGCACTGTGGAGCACTTAAAGCTTGGTTAGACACTGAAGATGACCAGATCACCCACTGTAACCCAGGCTCTCACTGGTCATCCTGACTGTTTGTCTTGCTACTGGACTTCAATGACTGGAAGAGAGAATGAAGTTGACAACTTTGGTAACTCTAACTCAAACCCAATTCACAAGCAAGTCAAGATATCATCCATGATGCCACTGATCCTCTTTGAAAATCAAGGATAACAAAAACAATAATTTTGTTTCTTTTTCTCTTCAGTGAATTGGAGGAGGTGACAGCACGGAATAAATGCTTCATGATTGAAAAAATAATAAAATTTTATTTTAAAACTTCAAGATAAAAATCTATTAGATTTTTGCAGTTCAGAGGCATTGGTAAGTTTGGAGAGAGCAGTTTGGGTTTAATGTTAAGGTCAGAAGTCAGACTGAAGAGGATTTAAATGACTTTCTCAAGTGGTTTAGCCAAAAAGAGAAGGAGAGGTATCAGAAGAGAGCTAGTGGGGATGGTCAGATCATTTGAAGATTATTTAAGGATAAGAGAGGCATGGACGTTTTCAGGCAGCAAGGAAAGAACCAGCAGAAAGAGTGAATATTAGTGATAGTGACTGGTAGGGTAGGCAATCTGTTAGAAAAAGAAGATGGGATCAAGGGCACTTATAGAGGGGTTCACCCTACAAAAGAGAAGGGTTAACACAACGTCATATAGTAGTAAAGGAGGAGATAATTAGGGAGATACCTGAATGATACAAAATGAGGAGAAGGAAATGAGCTCTTAGTAATTTCAATAAGGTATGAAGCTAGTCTTTCCATTGATAGGGTAGGAGTGATGTAGTGGAAAAGTTGAGTAAATCTGAAATAGCCACTGTGGAGAGTGGGATGGCATATCAATTAGGAAGAGGGCCCAGTTGAGTTTATGTAACATAAATTCTTAGAGGACCCAATCGTTATGGTTGCATGAGTCTGTTCAACTCTCTTCAACAGCATGTGAATGGAGCAAAGGACACGGATAGTGGTAGTAATCTAGGATTGGAGTTTGGCAAAGTATGGCTAGCAATAGAACAAGGTGGCAAGGGATTCAAAAGCATAGTGTGAAATTAAATTGGTTTACCAAAAAATCAAAATAGGGAAGGAAAGAGAGTATAGCCAGTGTATGGGGTGATGGCTTGGAAAAGAACTGAGAGGTACAGGGAACGCAGGAAATGGTGAAGACAGGGTTAAAGTTATAAACACAGGGAAAGACAGAATGATAAAAGTTATGATCAGATAAAGTATTCTTAGAATATATGAGCATGAAAGTAGAACAATAGTTGTAGATAATAAGAACAAGGATATAACCATTTCTGTGTATTGCTGTAGAGGAGTGAAGGAGAAGGTCATGGGAATTGAGGAGATTTGGAAACTGGAAAGTTAGGGTGTTTACATGATCATCAATACACATGTTGAAGTCCCCTAAGATGAGGGCAGGAGTTGGGCTAGAGGGGAAGACCGTGAGTCAGTCACTGAGCTCACTGATGTAGGAGAGAGAAGTTTCCAGAGGTCAGTGGATAACACTACCAGAATCTAGATAAATTTCTGGATAAAGTTACAGCTCTCTTGACTGATTTTTTAAATCTTTCTATAGTCTGATGCCACCTTACCTTTCCTGCCCTATATCATATCATCCATCTTCCAGCACCATGTGCTCCAGCTAAACTGGATTATTGTCTGTATCCTGACAATGCCCTAGGCCTTCCTGCCTCCATGACTTTGTTCACCCTATTCTAGAATACCTTCTTTACCCTTTTGATTTGTTTTCTTTGAATTCCTATTAATCCTTCAGAGCCTTACTCAGATGTTCCCTCTTCCATCAAACCTTCCCTCATCCCTGCCCCAGTCTCCCCCCAATCAGTAGCATCTTTCCCCTTAAATCCCTCTGATAAACTTTGCATTGTAATGTATAATTTTGACTTTGAATCTTCTCTTTCTACTAGACTTTAAGTTTCATAAAGGCAAGGACAATCTTATCTGAACTTCTAGAGAGCTAGAGAGCTATCTCTCTAGCATCTAGTTTTACACACAATAGTAAACTGTGTAAATATTTTTTGCTTGTGATGTAGAATGGAATCTACCATTACCAAAAGTCATGTTCTTTTTTGCCTTCCTGTTCTGATTTCTCAACAGACTTCATTTTTGCTCTATCCTTCTACTTCATACTTGGCCTCTAATTACTACCATTTATGTATCGCTTCAACGTTTGCAAATTACTTTACATGTGTCATCCCATTTTATTCTCCCATCAACCCTGAAAGGTAACTACTATTATAATCCACATTTAAAGATGAAGAAACTGAGGAAAAGAGAAGTTAAGTGACTTGTTGAGGGTCACATAGCTAGCATTAGAGGCAGAATTTGAACACAGGTCTTCTTGATTCCAAAGCCAACACTCTATCTGAAACATCAGACAATCCACTTCAACACATAATGTATTAAGGGGTCAAAGGAACTAAAAATTGTGTGCCCCAATAATTTGGGGAAGTGGTCAGAAAAGGCCCAGTTCTAAAGTGGCAACTAGGAAATCTAAATGTTTGAAATAGTTCCCAGGAAATAAAATAGTTTGCTAAATCTCAACCAAGGGGCCCTAAGTATCTCCTAAAATTTCATCAGGAAGATATCAATGTATGATATAAAATAAATTGTAACTCCAGAAATTATAACCAATCCTAGCCATTAAATATTGTAATGGCAAAAGCATCGTGGTTACTGAACAGGGATACTGAAAAAGAAAAACTGGAAAATGAAGTCATTTAGTCACTATTTATCCAGCATTGTCTGGGGAAGAGGTTGCTTTAATGCTAGATGACCAATACTATTTCTTTAGACATAAATATCCCTACCATGGAGAAGAGCAGTTCCTTAGGCTACCCTCATTTGATGAACTATCTCTTAAAATATCTTACTCTCTCCATTCAGATTCTATACTCACTTGTCAACCTTCTAATGGTGTCATCTGCTCTCTGGGGTGGACTTATTCATCAGGAGAGCATCCTCCATGTAGAAGACAGTTACTGGTTCTTGAGGAAGACATATTGCTGATGTGAATCAACAAATTATCATCCTGGTTTATCAGTCAGTACCTTATTGAGTTTAGTTAGTGTGATCTATTTCTCAGAGGCTGACTACCTCTGGATAAACTGGTAAAATTGTTTTTTTTTTTTTGAAACTGCAAAATGAATTACAAGATCCTGGACTCCTGTTAAGCTGTAGTAACCTAGTGAAGCCCAAGCCTGAGAGAGCCATTCTCTATCTCTCTGTGTATCCTTCCGTCTCTCTGTCCCTTCAGCTCTTGCCAACAATGTCCTTGGCATTGCCAAATAGTTTAACATCAGAAACTGATATGATCTCATTAGGAGCAATGACATTAAACAAATATTAACATCTGTTTGGCCATGGCACCCTAAGGTCTACGGGACTCTTCCATTTGACTTGCAGCTGAAACCTTTCCTATATGGTATATCCCCTATTAGAATGTGAATTCCTTTGAAAAGGAACTGTCTCACATTTCTATTTGTATCTCCAGGGCTTTGCACATAGTAAGCATTTAATAATGTTTCATTCATTCAATTCATTGGACTTCTTCCTTTCTCTCCATTGTTGATCTTGACTAAAATGCCTATGAGTCTTAAGGACCCAGCCTGAGGAAGTTTCCCAGCGTCTAGCATAGTGCTTGGCGTATGATGGGTACTTGACAAAAATTTGCTAAATTTTATTTTTTTAAATTTTTGTAAACAGTATTTTGTTTTTTCTAATTACATATAAAGATACTTTTAAGCATTCATTCAAAAAAAATTTTGAGTTCCAAATTTTTTTCCCTCCATCCTTCCCCTCCCCACTTCCTAAAATGATAAGCAACTCTGTATAGGTTATATATGTGCAATCATGTAAAGCATCAAATACTTGTTAAGTTGAAATGACTATCTGACCCTCACTGGGTGAGCTCAAGTCCGTTCCTACAGAAAGGATATCTGGCAGTGGGCGCTGGCATGTGACATTGCTTTTCTCCAGGCCTTTATCCTATTATAACTGACTTATTATAAAGCTTCTCAATTGGGTCCCCTTGATTTAGTTTTCTTCTCTTTCCAACTGGTACTTGAATTCCAGTGCTGGCCTTCTTACAAATCCACAAGAGTTCTTTATTTCACTCTGGATCAAAACTTCTCACTGGAATCCAAGGCTCTCCCTATGCTGACCCCAAAGACTTATTAGATCTAATCTTCCACTCCTCCCTAGTTCAGGAGTGAGAACCTGCAGCCTCGAGGCCACATGTGGCCCTCTAGGTCCTCAAGTGCAGCCCTTTGACTGAATCCAAACTTCACAAAACAATTACTCTTAATAAAAGAATTTGTTCTGTGAAGTTTGGATTCAGTCAAAGGGCTGCACTTGAGGATCTAGAGGGCCACATGTGGCCTCGAAGCCCCAAGTTCCTCACCCCTGCATATGTACCCTACAAAATCAGTCTCAGCGTTCATGCTATTCGCTGACCTTGACTCCTCCCTCATGCTGTACATCCTACCTTTCTTGCAAATCTTTCCTTCTCTATGAAGTTATCCCAGATAACTTAATTTCTTAAAGACCAGGGCTATATCTTTTACCTTTTTCTTATCCTTCACAGTCCCTAGCAGCAGGCTGGGTACATAGTAGGTGCTTTATGAATACTTGAGTCCATGTGGAAATCTTCATTGTATAATTCAGAACCCTTAATTTACTAGCTTAGTCTTGGCTTTGTGCTTAGGGAATCCCACCTTCTTATTCCTATTTGGGAAGTAAAGTAGAGAGCAAAAGAGGCCAGAAGGTATTGGATAAAAGACAGGTAAACTGATGGAATTTGGGAAAAAGAGGGACATTTCCTGGTAAGGTAGCCCCAGATGAGACTTTAAATTGGAAGGGGGGGTGTCCCTTGGGAGGTGGGGGTGGCAGAAGGGCCCTGAGCACCTGGGGAGGGCATCTGAAGAGGAGCCAATAAACTCCTCAATCCCCCCCCCAAAAGAAACAAACCTTCTATTCGACCTTTAGAGTATTAGGATAATCCTATCAATCAATCAACAAGCATTATTATGGACCTACTAAGTGCCAGACACTAGGCTAAGTTTGAGGCATACAAAGAAAACAAATGAAACAATCCCTGTTTACATGTAGCTTGCACATTAATGGAGGAGAGAAGAACACATATAAGAGTAAGTTATGGGAGTGTGATGCCCATGTAGGTTATGTGTATGTCCATATGGGTTTGTCTAAATGTAACATGAAGGGATGTGTGAATAGATCTCTCTTTGATCTTGCTGGTCCCATTTGAAGAGAGACTTTAATTCCTGCCTGGAGAGAAGGAGGAAATGAGAACCATGAGGCTGGTCACTCTGCTCTCCTCAGAGAGGGATTCCACACTGGGACCATATCTACCTGTCCCCTTGTAAATGTCGCTAGTTCAGGGGAGGTGATTGTTTTAGGTTAAAGCCAATCTCCTGGATGCTCTCCCTTAACAGGAAAGGAGTGCCTCAAGAAAAGGCCTGACTCCTTTCCCACCAAATGCTAGTTACACACAAAGACCATCACAAATATTGAATAATGAATAAACCCATTTATCCAAGCTGATAGCAAACAAAACTCAGAAAATTAGAATATACAGGACAATATACTTCTGTATAATATATTCTGTATCCTAATATAGATAAGAATATACCAGAAAATACATTTCTGAATGAAGTATCTCTTACTCCTACTGGGAGCAAGATATGGGGGGAGGGGCAGAGATGGAGGGAAGACAGAAAGATAGACAGAGACAGAGACAGAGACTCAGAGAGAGAGACAAAGAGAGACAGAGACAGAAGGAGGGAGACAGAGAAAGAGAGAGACAGAGACAGAGAGTCTAATTTCATCTAGTGATAAATTCTCCAGTCATTAAGTGTGGGAAATGAGAAATCAGAGACATATTTAGAGACATGCCGAGGTACTGTCTCCTCTCCAAGTCTATTTCTTCCCAAATAAGTTTCCCCCACAAAGGACCCCTCCCTTAAGAAAGTCTGGATCCTTAAGAGCCTTCTCTTGAAGTCAGAAGCCAGAACAATTCTCCTCTCCCAAGTTCTGCCCTTCATACAGAGCTTGCCAAATTATTATTCTCTCTGCCATGGAGGAGGGTCTTATGCCCTTCCTAAGCGTGAACCATTGTAAATCCAGAATAAGTACAAATACATGAAAGCAGTTATAAGTATATGGTTGTTTGAGAGGGAAAGCACTTGCCATTGAGGGTATCAGGAAAGTCTTCCTATAAAAAGTGTATCATGCATTCTGTCCTGGAAAAGTCAGCCCTTTCCTATGCCCTCCTGCCCCGCTCCCTGGAGCCCCCTCCAGACTCTCTGAAGTTGGTCCCAAGGTCTTTTCTCAAATGGACTCATTTTGAAATACAAACACAAGAATGCGGGTGGCTAGCCTGGGGTTCTGCTTTCATTCCTCCCACTGCCCTAGGCCCTCTGGCCTCTGTGGAAGTTGATTGGCTCTGGCCAGAGTGGGAGGCAGCCTGGTTTTTCAGCTGCTCATAGGCTCACTATGTTAACAAGGAAGGGGACTCAGGAATAGTCCCACTTCCTTGAAGCTGTGTGCTTTCTGGTAAGAACCTAATTACATGTGAGTTCCCATATGTGTCTGGGCCGCAGTGCGTCTCTCTAGCTTTATAGGGTTCAGAGTTGGATGAGGATCTTAGAGACTGGCTAGTTCAATTGCTTTGCTTTACAGATGAGGAAACTCAAGAGGGTAAGTGACTTTGTTAAGGTCAAGCAGCTAACAAGGGCCAGAACCAAAATTGGACTAGCTCCTAGTCCATTTGTTCTTTTTTATAAGTAATAACTCAGATTTATATTTCACTTAATCATATACTATATTATTATATGTTATTTGTGTATATGGTATATATATAAAATAATGTTATGTTATTTATATACAAATATATATAATTCATATATTATATATAATATGCTACATATATATATAAACATTTTATTCTCACAGTAACCTTGTGAAGTATATAGTGCAAGTTTTTATAATAATTGGATGGAAGAGAAAAATGATTTCAATATTCATATGCCCTCCATGGGTAACACATACATACCCTAACCCCCTCTCACTCTGTCTTATACTTCATGGTTCTTGTCCCTGTCTTTCCATAAATCCTCCATATAAAGTAATAAGACTGGTTTGGGGTTCATTCTTATACGTAGTAAAGACAATATTGTACAGTGGCTAGAGCTGGCCTTGGAGTTGGGAATATACATTTCGAGTCCCACTTGTGTGACCTTGGGAAAGCCACTTAATCTCCCAGAGTTCCAAAGGCCCGTCTGCATTGGTACAGAGAGCTCCTCAGCAGGTGTTTCCTATACCATTGAAATCACGGGTCTGTTAAAAGCAACAAACAGCAATAAAACTTAAACCTTGCTATAGGACTAAGTTCTAGTGTTAACTGGTGTTTCACAAGGGCTGACTTTGTCTTCTCAACTAGATTATAAGTTTCTTGAGGGCAAGGATTCGTCTCCCTCTTTTGTACCCTCAGTGCCTAGCACAGAGTCTTACACATATTCCAACCTTAGACCACAAAGCTCCTGCATTAACAAACATCCCTCATCTTGGTCATTCTTAGGGGAGATGAGATGTGTATGCTGCACACATCCTGATGATAAAGTCCTTAATAACTACAGGATGAGTTGGCAGGATGATTTAGATCTAAAGCCCAGGGAAGGGCAATTGCATCTGGCTCACAGCTAAATAAATAAAAAAAATGAATATTCGATCTGGATTTTTGAAAAGGTATATTCAAATTAAAATATCAAATGTCAAATGGGGGTGATGGCTTCTCCAGCCCCTCTGAGAAGAGTTGTGTAGAAGGCAAAACTTTCATATGTGTGTTGGCTCCCCTCAAGGGTTAGGCACCTCTGATACTATATTGTTTGCTAATTATCCTATCAATAAATGCTATATGGCATGCTAATTGTTCCATCGATAAAACTGGGAACTGGAATAGCATCAGGGACATGCGGTTCTTCAGATAAGCTCTGCTGGAGATTTCCTCTATTACTGTTGGACAAATGAGAACTCTGAAGAAGGAATTCATCTCATGGCTTTGACTGAACTGCTAGATTATTTTCAGTTTTCCATTGCTTCCCCTCTCTTATCCTTTTCAAATTTTCCCATCCTTCAAGATCTAATTCAAGTGCCCATTCCTCTTTGAAGACTTCACTGGCAACAGTGGGCTTCAAAGATGCCCATTTTCCTTCATCATTCATAGTCTGTACTACATCATCAAACTCTAAATTATATACGATATTGTTTGTTAATTGTTTTTTGTGTCTTAGTCTTTTGATCTGAGGAAAAATGCCCCTTCCTTCCTGAACTGGAAATGTTCTTTATCTCAATGTATAAACATGTAGAGGGTTGATCAATTTTGTGTAGTTACAAGGAGGTAAGTCATTTTAGTTACTTTGCATCTCCCTATGTAGGGTATGAACATAGGATTATAGATTTAGAGCTTAAAGGGACCTTAGAAGGCATCTACTACAAACACTTCAATTTATAGATGAGGAGACCAGGGTCCAGAGAGATTCATTGATTTGCCCAAGTCACAAAGGTAGTAAGTATGAGAGGTAGAATTTGAACCCAGGTCTTCCTGACCTCCTGACTCCAAGTCTGCTATACCTGCTAACACCTCCTTATGAAGTTTGAGGTCTTCTCCTTGACCTAGGTAGTAGTGGGCCCATTCTCATTTCATTTGGAAGTAAGTGATGATTAAGGGGATTATTTGATTGGGCCAGATTACTTTGATTCAGAGTCAACTCATTTCACTGCATCAATAAAAAGGAAATCAGTCAGGAACATGCAGAGGGAGCTGCACACAGGCATTTTGAGAGAGATCAATGAAACAGAGCTAAGAGGAGATTTGGGTCTGATGGAAGGAGCTAGGAATGGGGTAGGGATAAAAGATGGAAAAGGAAGTTGATATATCCACACAATATCTGTATTGACAACAGCTAGTGACAACCTTGGAGAGGCAGGGGAGAAGCTTGTTGCAGTCACCCACATTCTTATTCACTTGACCCAAGAGGTGGCAGCAAGAGACAGGTGGTACCTCTAACTCCATGGCTCCAGGACAGGATGGGGCCATTTGACCCTGTCTCTTGGCTAAAGGAAGGGAGATTTCTGGAACAATGCTGAATTCCTGAAGGGTTCCGGGTCCCAGTTTTCTAGAAAGAGAAAGAGGCATTCCTGGGCATATTACCCTTGGAGAGAAGAGGACGGATCATGTGTCCTAAGAAATGGAAGAAGGGATTGAACTACAATATGGAGGGCCAGAAAACTGGATTTGGCTGTTTGCTATTACTATGACTTATTTGGACAGTATGGGTCTAACAGGAAGGGAGTGGCCTCTCTCATGACCCCAAGTTCATTCTATTGCTATCAGGAATCCAAGTCCTTAGGTCAGTAGTACTATAAGGTTGGAAGCCAGTATATGTCCCAGGGTTGAGGGTGAGACTCACCAGGATGCTCAGATTTGACTAAGAATTGTACTATTGTTTCTGAGTTTCTGTGATTCCTTTGCTTTATTTATTTTTTTCTGTGATTGTCAGATAAAGGCTGTCTTGTGTATCTTGAGTGCTGGCATGAGATTTGGGAACTCTTTTACCCAAATCAGTGGAGATCTAGATATGAGATATAGTCTGAGATCCTGAGAAAATTCTCTTTGGAGTAACCATGAGCCAAAGGGTTACAGTTTTTGGAGGACCTCCCACTCCTACCAATGGAAAAAAAAGGAATCAGGTCCATATAAACCCAGAACTTAAAGAACTCAGGCACAGGTTGAATGGATGTTTTAAATTAGTAAGAAAACCTGTAACAAGGTTCAATAGCAAGGCATCTCTCTATCCTCCTCCCTACTCTGAGCAAATGTGGAAGGAACTCCACAAAAAAAAAAAGAAAAGAAAAAAGCTGTCAGCCAGTTCTGTGATACACATTATCACCCATATTTCTTTTTGTGATGTAGTACGTCTGGACTCCAGAAGAGTACAGAACCCAATGCCATTCCCACACATGAACAGCCAAGGACCACAGACACATCACATAGGCTAAATGCCACAGCTGCAATCACCCTTCTCTGCTTTTCTCCAATATCTTGTCACACCCTGAACATTATACCAAAGGTAGGCTAGCCTGATATATGTGCACCTGCACCAACTCTACCTATCCAAAGAAATTCTCCCTTTAGCCCAAGTGCAGGAGGAGCTGCTTCAGTCTATCACCAATGCACAACCCCAGATTTGTTCATTCTGCCCCATATCCATTGTAAAGAGCTCTAATGCTCTCTGCTGCCATGATCTCCAGTATTATAGTTCTCCTCTCAGTCCCCATCACTTGCTCAAGTACATCTTCTACTTGCTTCTTGGACACTTTTCTACCCCTCCTGCCTCCACATTCCTGTCTTATGAGACTAAGTACTGTGCTGGGAGCATTCTCTCTCCTCCCTCATCTTCTTTTCTCTACCTCTATATCTGTGTGTGCGTGTGTGTGTTCATACGTGTGCTCATGTGATATTGATTGAATTGAACAACCAGTTCTTTTGATCAAGCAACCAGTCTGGCTGATTCCTAACCTTACCCCTCCCCCACAATTAAAGCAAAGACTGATAACTTGATTGGTCAACAACTGGCAGCTTGTTTTGACCTCATGTAAAATAAATATAAGCTCAGTTTGCCTCTGTTTCTCTGCCGACTCCATCACTGTTTCCATCCCTTTTACTTTGATTCTCCTCTTCCTGCTCCCTCCCAAGATGCTGGTGCTTCCTCTCCCAACTTACGTTTCATCTACTCAGTACTTCATATACCTTGTACGTACCTAGGCATCATCTCCCCCAATCAAATGTGATCTCCTTGAGGACTTAGAGGGCCACAGGCTCCCCACCCCTGAAAAGGAAGCCAGGAAAGGCAGAAACGAGGGAGAGGATTAGTCCAGGTATTTCAGGTATGGGGAGCCGCCAGTGGAAATGCCCAGAGTAAGGTCTTACTCAAGGAACAGCAGAGGTCAGTGTCACTGAATCCAGGGGTATATGGGGAAAGGAGGTTAAGACCTAAGAATGTTCTGGGTTTACAAAGGAGGAAATTGAGATCTAAACATGTCAAGTGACATACAAAGAGACTGTAAATTAGACAGTGTAAATAAGCGCTCAACTTGGAGTCTGAGGATCTCCCTTTTGCTTGCTGTTTGTGATGTAGGCATGCCCTCCCTCCTAACCCACCTTGTATTTAATTGTCCTTTTCTGACTTTCTCTGGACTTCAATATCCTGCCTTCTCTACTTCTGGTTCATTCTGGAAAGGAATTCCTTCATCCCCCAGTGCTCCTTCTGCCTGGAACAGCCTACTGGAACTTTGGACTGCCCACCCTGGTATATCCCTCTACAAGGTCTTCCCCTCCTCTCCCATTGGGGAGTTCCTCCAACAGCCACCATTTTGTGAGGGCCAATCTGCCTTCATTACTTTCCAGGCCATATTTCTGACTTTCTCTTGACTTCAAAACTATGCCCTGGAGCAGTGCCTGACACATTGTAGATACTTAATCAATGCTTCTTTTTTTCTTCTGTACTTCCTTCCTTTCTTCTTCTTTTCCTTTCTCCCTCCCTCCCTCCTTTCCTTCCTTACTCCCTTCCCTCCTTCTTTCTACTTGTATCCCCAGTGCCTAGCATTTCCATGACACACAGTAGGCATTTTATAAATAATTGCTGATTGATTGATTGAAATCATTTAGCTTCTCTGGCACTTGGTTTCTACCTTTGGGGGAAAAATGGGCAACGGAACTAGATTATCCCTAAATTCCCTGCCAACTCTAAACCCAGTGATCCATCCTATAAAATGCAGAAAGTAACACAAACCTAGATCCTCTGACCCTCAGTTTAGTATTCTTTGTAATATGCCACACTGCTTTAAAGTATGCATCATCTCTAAAATAACCTCAACAATTTCCTCTGAAACCGTAATGCGTAACAGAATTTTATCTAATGACCTCTTTTTCACCTCATGCTTTAACACACACAAAAAAAACTCCTATTTCCAAAGGTACCAGTAATAAATGATCTTTATACAACAACTTGCATATATTATCATATTTGAACCCTAGAACAACCCTATAAAGTATATTCATACCCATTTTACAGATGAGGAAACTGAAACAGGTAAAGAGACTTGGCTCTAGTCGCAGGTAGTGAGGTAGACTTCAAATCCAAGTTTTCCAGGTGTTCCACTGGCTCTGTTCAGTAAATCATTCTGTGACCACATGACAATTTTTGTTAAGTTCATTAATGTGTTTTGTCTTTATATTAAAACCGTTTACAGATTGCTCCCATTCAGTGAGAAGTCTCTTCTAAGTAAAACTAAAAGAGTGAAGCAAACTTAATGATACGATGACCTCATCTGACAATATGTACAATGTTCCAGATCTATAACATGCCCCGCAACTTTTATTATTTAAAAAAATTCACTATTTTCTCACTCCTATCCCCACTCCATTAAAAGAAAATTTATTGTAATAAATATGCACAATCAAGTGAAACAAATTATCTAAACAGATTGAGTGCATACACACATATATGTATATACTGTGTACAAAAATAAAATTTAATAATTTAATTATGATAATTTCATAATAGAAATTTCTATCATTTACCTGCCTGTATAATTGGGACACCTTCCTAAACAGTCTTCTTGCCTTCAGTTTCTCCCTCTCCAGTATGACCACCCTAATTCACTTTGCTGTGATAATGTAGCCTTGCTACATTAGCCAGGCTTGGGTACTAAATAAATGATGCTAAATTAAGCGAGTATTCAGCAAGTATTTCTGGGACCCCAGCTATGCCTGGACCTGGCCCTGACTTCAAACAGTTCACAATTTGACTGGAGAAAGAAAACGTAGACACAGGAAAGTGTTAGAGAACAAAACAACATTAACAGTCTGTTAAAGAACAGGAAAGTGATGCAATCTCAATTATAGGGTCCACAAGATAGACAAAAGCATGTTATAGTGGATGGAGGGCCTAGAGTCAAGACCTGAATTTGAATCTTGGCTCTTCACACTTGCTTTGTGACCCTGAGCAAGTTATTTAACCTCTCAGAGCTCCAGTTTATTCACCTGTAAAGTGGGCAGAATAAACCTTGTCTCAACACTAATGCATTGTTGGCATAGTTGTGAATAGATCCAAACATTCTGAAAAGTAATTTAGAAGGTGACTGAAATGCCCATACTTTTTGAACTACATATTCCACTAGTAGGCATTAATGAAAAAAATAAAAAGGAACGAAGGAAGGAAGGAAGGAAGGAAGGAAGGAAGGAAGGAAGGAAGGAAGGAAGGAAGGAAGGAAGGAAGGAAGAGAGAGAGAGAGCGAGAAAGAGAGGGAGAGAGGGAGGGAGGGAGGGAGGGAGGAAGAAAGGCAGGAAGGAAGGCAGGAAGGAAGGAAGGAAGGAAGGAAGGAAGGAAGGAAGGAAGGAAGGAAGGAAGGAAGGAAGGAAGGAAGGAAGTCTCTATCTACACCAAAATATTTGGTGAGGTTCAAATTAGATAATGTACATAAAGCTTGTTGCAAATCTTAAAATGCTGTGTACATCATATCTCTTATTTAAAGCAGCACTTTCTGTAGCAGCAAAGAAATAGAAACAAAGTAGATAACTATCCATATTGGAAATGGTTAAATAAATTATGGTACATTAATGGAATTTTAGTAAAATGTCATTACAATAAGAAACAGTAAGTATGATAAATACAGGGAGGCCTGGGGAGAAATGAACTAATGCAAAATGAGGTAAGCAGAAGTAGGGAAATGATATACATGACGACCATAGAAATGTTGATGGAAAGGACAAAGAAAAAGTTTGGAGCTGATTGCTAACCAAACTTGGTTAAAAAAATTCTTAGGATCGTAGACCCAGAGCTGGAAGTGACATCAGAAGTCATCTGGTCCAATACACTTATTTTACTGATGAGGGAACGGAGAATAGGTTAAGTGCATTGCCCAAGGTCACAAGGATACTGATTATGAGACTTGGAATTTGAACCCAAATCCTCCGAACCCAGGGTCAGCTCTGTCCCTGGCACCTCCTTCCCTTCTTTGCAGAATTGCAGCATGAAACACTAGAGGTAACATCAGGGTTTTTCTATCTTTTGGTTAGTTTTGCTAAACTGTTTTTTTTCCTCTTTATTCTTTTTATAAGGTATAACTCTCTTTATTATAAGGCATATAGGAGAGTAGATAAGAGAGATATTTGGGAAATTTAGGTGATGTAAATATGTATATATGCATATATATATAAATATAAAAGATGCCAACAAAAACTTTAAAAACAATTCTTAACCTCATTATGAGGAAAGCACTTTGAAAATCTTAAGGCACTACAAAACTAAGCACTGATGGTATTTAAGAATTCATTGCCAAGGCTTCACTGCTTGATCTAAGTCTTAAAGAGTGGGAAGATAAATAAACTTTTATTTGCTAAATCAGTTTGGGAGTTTCCTTTGAGGAACTCATTTCACCAATATATATATGGACACCTGTGCTGCAACCTGGCCTTTTAGAGTGTTTCCTCTCTACATATACACAGATGATAAGAAAAAACTATGCTTTTTCCAAAAAAACAAAAAACCTCAATCTTGAGACATTTGAAAGGCATCATAGGATCCTAGATTTACAGCTGGATGACATCTGAGAGGTTGTCTGGTTCAACACTCTCATTTTACAGATGAGGAAATTGAGGTCAAAAGATGTTCAGTGACTGGCTCAGGATCCCATTCAACTAGTATCTGAAGGATTGGAATCCAAAGGTGTCCTAACTCCAGGTCCAGCCACCTCCCTTTAGTACCTCTTCAAAAAAATATTCTACAGACACTTTCACCAGAGGTACCACAAAGTCCTGCTTAGGTTCAATAGAAATAGAGCCTGTGAGAGGAAACAAAAGAACACAGTGGATTTTGTGTTTCAGGATCAGCAATTTTATTCTTCGTCATTGTCATCATCATCATCATCTTCATGAAAGGTTTTAATTAGAGGGAAAATGGATTATTTTGTAACCTACTCCTTAGAAAATCCAGTCTACAGAAAGAAAGCCCAGGGCTGAGGCTGTGAATGGGATCACTACATGACAGCTTCATTTGTAAGTTTTGTGTAGCTCTTGAAGGTCACTCATTCCAGGAATGACATCCTACTTCACAACAGAAAGAGAAATCTGCAATCCCTTTGCTGCAGCAGGTTATACAAGGAAACAATAAATGTGAGAAGCAGCGGCTCTTCTTAAGAGCTCTAAATTGGATTGCATTGACTTTTTACAAAGCCACAAATTGCTTATCTTATTCAAGTGCCAGGCTGTTTGCTTTTTGATGAGCTGGGTACAAAGATACCTTGAAGTTCGACAGTGGATTGACTCACTCAATCTGAAAAGTCAGCAGAGGGGTGGGGGTGGAGATGGGGCCAAAGGGACCTAGAAGGAACTCCCCACTCCACAGCACCCAGTTCCTCTTCACCTAATTACTTCCCCTAGCCAGTCCTGTCACCCAGCAGGTTTAGGGCTGAGCAATGGGAGAATTTGCATGGAATATAAAGGCAGTCTGGCATAGTGGATAGTGAGCTGGCCTTGAAGCTACAAGACTCAAATCTCACCTCTGATACATGCTGACTGTGCTATCCTGGGCAAATCATTTATCTATTCCCTAAGAACATAAGTAGCAGAGAAGGTACCAACCTGCCTTGGTAGGGGGAGTTCCATCACTTAAGACTCTGTTCTGATGAGATCACATCTCCAATCTCTTTCCCCATCCTTAAGAGGCATCTAGAGGAGGCAGCAGCCACTTCAGATGCCTAATCCATACAACATTAAGATGGAGCTCGTGAGAGATATGACAAGATAAGGGAGAACTAAAACTGAAACTAGGGTCCCCCATTGACTTGGCATGAAGCCTTAGGCAAGTCTCTCACTTCTCTGAGAATGAATGAACAAAAAGAATTTATCAAGATCTGTCCTCCAAAGAAAGAATTGATAAATAGAAATATGCATAGTTTGGTGTGTGTGTGTGTATATATTATGTATATATATGTATGTACACATATACATATTATGTATGTATATGTATATATGTCTGTAAATAGAAGTATGCATAGTTTGGTGTGTGTGTATATATGTGGATATATACACACAAATATATGCATATACACATACATATATACACATATACATATGTATGTATGCATACACATGTGTGTATGTGTATATATCTGTCAAATGGTGTCGTTTTCTAGTGCAGTGTGGAGAGAGAGGGAGGGAGACAGTTCAGAACTTAAAATGTAGCAGAAAAGAAGCTAAAAAAAGGTTTAGCTCAAATCTCATCTTCTGTAAGAAGCCTTTCCTGGTCTTCCATGATCCTCTACATACCCAATCTCCCCCTAAAAGTACCTTCCCTTTGAGATTACTTTTCATTTATATTTCATATCTTTTTTAACATACATAGTTATTTTCATGTTGTCTCCCCCCTTAGAAGGTGAGCTTTTTGTAGCCAGGGACCATGCTTTTACTTTTTTTTTTTTTGTATCCTCAGCACTTATCTTAGTGCCTGGTACATGGTAGGTACTTAATAAATACTTGTTGGTTGGCAAAAAAAACAAAAAACAAAAAAAAACCTCTGCTAAATATTGGAGATACAAAATTGGAGTCCCTGCCCTCTAGGATCTTACATTCTAATAAGACAAAGCAATACATATTGAGAAGTGGTGATAAGAAAAAGGCATTTTAATCAAGGAAGTCACCAAAGTGGTGAGTGGAGGAATTGAGAAACTGACATACTCTTTATGGAAGCAAATGTAGTATGATTTGATTACACCTCCCAGAGAAAGGAGAGAAATGCATGCAGAAGGCAAGAAGATGACCTGATAGGAGAATGGAGGAATGGTCTGGTAGTGGAGGTGGTCAATAAGATATAGCAGGATATATGATTATTCACCAATCAGGACAACCCTTCCTCAGCTAGGAGTTCCAAAACTGAGTCAAGTCCCCCAAAGCATGGTCTCTAGAGCTTTAGTGGTATAAAGGGAAAGAGTACCATGGTACACTGTAAAAAAATAACTCAGGTGGAGGTTGGAAGTATATGAGACCATGGATGCAAAAGGTTTAAAGTTCCATACACATATAAGGGAGAGAAGATGTGAAGGGAAAAATGTGAATAGGCTGACTTAGTCCAAATGTATCTTCATCTGACTATGGCTGTGTGTACAAGGGATTTAACCAGATAACTAAATTTAGTCATTTTTTTTTCCAAAAGTAAACCAATAGTCATAGCAAATTATAACAACTTTTAACTAGGCTTGATCCTTGAAAAACAGCTATAGGCTCCACCCCTCCAACTTTAGGCTCAGCTGCAACCTTGAACCAGGGTACTGCTGCGTTCAGAAAGCATAGCTCCTTTGCCTAGAATTGGCAGACATTTCTCCAATTCTACTTCTGCAAGCCTCAGCTCTGAGGTTTGTCTTTTCACCTCCTAAACAGGAGATGGGAAAGCAAAGGTATAGCTTTCGGGGGGGCGTGGAATTATGGCTGGAGCAATGGACTTGAAGTCAGGAAGAACAGGGTCCAAATTCTGCTTCAGACACTCACTCCTTGTGAAATCGGAATCCTTGTTATTATTTTATAGGAGTATATGACATATCAGGGCAGCTTGATAGCTCAGTGGATAGAGTGCTGGAAGACTCATTATCCTGAGTTCAAATTTGCCCTCAGAAACTTACTAGCTGGGTGACGCTGGGCAGGTCACTTACCCCTATTTGCCTCAGTTTCTCATCTGTAAAATCAGCTGGAGAAGGAAATGGCAAACCACTCCAGCATTTTTGCCAAGAAAACCCCAAATGGGTCATGAAGAGTCAGACAAAATTACATCTCGATAATGACATCAGCAACAATATGATGTGATATAACTGCACTGGAATGTATAATATATTCTCATGTATTTATGACAATTGTGCTGAAATATGTTATTATGTAATTATAATAATTACATTAGAATATACAACATATTATATAATTAAGATAATTATACAGAAATGTATAATACTATTTAATTTTAATAATTACACTGGATTATATCATTTATTAGGCAGCTAGGTGGTTCAGGGCCTAGAGTCAGGAAGACCTGAGTTCAAATCTGACCTAAGACACTTACTAGCTGTGTGATCCTGGGCAAGTCACTTAACCTCCATTCACCTTAATCCACTGGAGAAGGAAGTGGCAAACCACTCCAATATCTTTGCCAAGAAAACTACACAAACAATACTGGCACACTATGGTCCACAGGGTCATGAGGATCTGGACAGAACTATATGACTGAACAACAACAAATATAATTTATTATTTTGTAATTATAATATATATGATATATTATTATGTAATTATAATGATTACACCAGGTTATATATGTGTTGTTCAGGGTCAGGTCCTCTTAATGAAAGACCTCACTTTAACTTATGGCGACCATCCAGCACATTTTTTCAAATCTTTATTTCCAGCCAAAACATCCTACCGAATAGGATCACATTGGAAAATATCAGGGCCAAACAGTGCATATCAAACAGTGTCAGGTGAGTGTTATAAAGGATAAGTAACCAAAGAATCACAGCGGATCTTTCCTTCAGAGGAGAATGAGATTAATGTGGCTCAGTGTGATGAGAAATTTCATAGGTCGTTGTCACCGGTCCTTGAAGGATGTATAAGGCTAAGAGGAAGACAGAGATTATTCCAGGGCTGCCTCTGATCTGGGAGGAGAAAACTTGTCAGGTTAGAGCAGTAGCTGAAGAAGAGAAAGCTGACTTACTGTCAGGACACAAAAGCCATAGACACACACTTGCACCAAATTACTTCTTTGTCTTCATGCCACATGGAGGCTCTATTACACATGATTAGCAAACCCCTGCATTAGCAGTGTCAGTAGTGAGGAGATAGCCCTTTAAAGGGGCTATGGATGTGTAATGATGGGGCCACTAGCTATGGAATTAGAGGACCTGGATTCGAATATTTACTCTACCACTTAATATTTCCATAGCCTTGGGGAGATAACTTGACCTCACTTTCCTAATCCATAAATTAAGGGGGTTGGATCAGATGGCTTCTGAAGTCTTTCTAACTTTAAATCTGGGATACAGATGTCCTTGCCATGTCTCCTTCCCTTTTTTAATGCCATTCTTATGTCTTTGAATGCTCAACAGGAGTCTTTACAAAGCTCCTGGTACACTCCTCTCAGTAGTACTCTACTAACAGTGTTGCCAAGTGCTAATGGTACAGCCAAATAAATTTCTAGGAAATTAAGTCAGTCCAATCAATTGAGAAAAATGTATTATGTCTCAGACACCATGCTAGGCACAGGGTTTATAAAGACTAAAGTTAAAAGTATTCCTGTCGTTGAGACTCTTATAGAATAGACAAGAGAGGCAAGACGTACCTATATGGACATATACAAAGTAGATTCAAAGTGGTTTTGAGGGGGAGATAGTAATGGCTACAGGGATTTGGGCATGGCTCATGCAGCACTTCAAAGAAACCTCAAAGGAAAGCATGGATCCTCAAAGATGGAGGTGAGGAAGGAGATCCCTGCAGGCATGGAGGAAAGCCAGTGCAAAGGTAGAGAGGGATAGGAGGCGATAGAGGGCCATATAGAAGAAACAGCAAGATTCTCACTTTGTCTGGATCAAAGTGCATATGGGGGAGATTAATGTGCAGCAAGTCTGAAAAGATAGATTGGAGCCAAGTTGTTAAGGGCTTTAAATGACAGAGGAATTTATATTTGATCCTGATAACAGTGAGTCACTGGGGTATATTGAGTAGGAGTGATCTGATCATATTTGGTGGAGATGAAGAGGAAAGTGGCTCCTCTACGGTCCTCCATGCCTGGCACATAATAAGCAGGTAATAAAGGATTATTGATTGAATGCTTGGCAGAGACAGGGATTATGTCATTAGGGTGGAAAATGACCTTACAGGTCAACTAGTCCAAAGCTCAAATTTGGCACCTGAAGAAACTGAGGCCCAGAGAGGTTAAATAAATAATAAAGAGATGAAACGGCTAATAGACTTATAGGATAATAGATCATAAATAAGAGACAGTTGATAACTAGAGAAATAAAAATAGATGGGCAAAATTCCTAAGTGGAGAAAGATTCTCACACCCTGAAGTCTGAGCAGTGGAGACACCCTATCCTGTCAGAGTACTTGAATCTCAGTATGAAGACTCTGTTAGATAGTGGCCCGACCTCACCTGTGCTGTGCGGGACTCCTAATTGCCATTCAAAAATCTGCAAAGTGTTTTGCTGGGTAATTGCTGAGGGCCCCAGTGATTGAATTGCAGGTCGCAGGTGCAGCATCCACAGGGGAAGCTCAGTACAATGAAACCCTTGTGCCCATCTCCTGTTACACTAACAAAGAAAAATCGGAGACAAGGTCTAGAGTGTTTTGCCTGTTAAGTGCTAAGTAGCTACTGATTGCTCCCCAAACTGACAAGTGATAGAGGAAAACGGCAGCAGGTGCTTCCGATAGATCCCCTGGGAAGCTGAAGGGACCAGGGCTCAGTTGGAGGAGTGGAGAGAAGATAGTTTTGGAATTGCTTGGGACATCATTGTGAGATAGGACAGTGTCTGGCATGAAAAGGCCCTCCCTGAGCCTGTCTTCCCTTTGGGAATCTACCACTGCCCTGGGAAGGAGGGAAGATCTGATTATGTGGATTATTTTCCTTTAGACTTTTCCAAAAGTATCCTTTGTCTCCTCACTGGGATTCTCACAACAGAGGGGTGAAATTAAATACAAACCTTGGGGCCACGTTGTGAGCCAAAAGCTTCCTTGCCAGACATTTGATGGAGATGGAGGAGAAAGGAGAACACATGACACTCCTCTGTGTGCAAGGAAACAATTTGCTCCAGTCTGGGCCTTTTCTTTAAAGCCTTCGTGGATCATACCTACTCATTCTGGTCTCTTCTTTCTCCATACTTCTTGTTGCAACACAATTTGGTACTTTACTGTGGCCTACTCTGCCCTCTAATTGCTGGCCTTGTAAATCTGACCATTTTAGTACAATCAATAAGAGAAGGTAAGGCAAATAATGCTGCCATAATAATTTGGAGTGGCTGGACTTGGAGCCAAGAAGATGAGTTCAAATCCTACTCCTAACACATACTAGCTGTGTTTGATCTCTAATCCTTGACATTTCTATTTTTTCCCAGGCCATCTCCTTTGCACTAACCACTCTCTCCTCTTTTCTCATCCTTGATCCCCTGGTAAATCAATTCAGTTCTATAACTGACTCTCTTGAATCCCTAGCCCCTTATCATATCACCCATTACACTCAGTCAAGCCTGAGCCTGGGATCACTCCTACCATTTGCCTTTACTCCTACACATGTACCACTAAACGAAGATGGAGAAAATCATGGCACTATTCCGACTGGGTCCACCATAAATTTATGTTACACAACCTCCACTGGGCCCTCACTGCTTCTAGGCAATCCTTCCTTATCAACTTACAATCCCCCTCCCAACAACAGCTTTTCAAAACCTCTTCATCCCTCTTCAAGTCTCCCATAATTCCCTCTCCTTTCATTCTTTCAGCTGAAAATCTTGCCTCATACTTTACAGAAAAATTGAGGCCATTCTCTATGAGTTTTCTCTCTCCTTCTTCCTCATATCCTATCATTCAGATGCCTTCTGCCTCTATCCCTTCCTTCACTCCTGTTTCATGTGATTAAGTGGCCTTACTCCTTCCCAAGACTAACCCCTCTACTTGTTCAAGTGATCTCATTCCATCCTGTCCCCTCTAACACATTGTCCCCTCTGTCATTCTCACTCTTTCACTCATTTTAAATCTCTCCCTGTCCACCAATTCATTCCCTTCTGTTGACAAACATGTGCATGTCTCCCCCATCCTGAAAAAAAAACACCTTACCTGATTCTTCCATCCCCACTAATTATCATCCTATATCTCTTCTGCCCTTTGTAGCTTAAACTCCTTGAAAAACCTATCTACAATAGGTGCCTCCACTTTCTCTCCTTTCACTCTCTTCTTAACGTCTTACCATCTGACTTCTGACCTCATGACTCCACCAAAACTCTTTTCTCCAAAGTGACTAATGATTTATTAGTCTCTATATCCAACAGCCTTCTCTCTATCCTCTTTCTCTTTCACCTGTCTGCAGCCCTTGATACTTTGATCAGTCTGTTCTCTTTGATACTGTCTTCTCTCCAGGTTTTAGGACACTATTGTCTCCTGATTTTCCTCCTACCTATCTGAACACTCTTTCTCTGTCTCCTTTAAGGATTTTCCTCTCAGGGATGAGGAACCTGAGGCTTCAAGGCTACATGTGGCCTTGTAGGTCCTTGAGTGCAGCCTTTTGACTGAGACCAAGTTTTACAGAACAAACCATTTTATCAAAGGAATTTATTCTGTGAAGTGTGCAATCTTGAGGACCTAGAGGGCCACATGTGGCCTCGAGGCCGCAGGTTGCCCACCCTGCTCCAGATCATGCCCTCTAAGCATAGGTATCTGTAGAGTTCTGTTTGGAGTCCTCTTCTCTTCTGACTCTATACTACTTCACTTGGTGATCTCAGCAGCTCCCATTGATTTAATTACCACTTTTATGCTAGTGATTTTCAAATCTACTTACACTGCCATAATCTCTCCACTGACTTCAAATCTCACATCTTCAACTGCCTTTCAGTCATCTCAAAATGGACGTCCAGTAGACTTCTTAAATTTAATATGTCCAAAACAGAACTCATTATCTTTCCCCCTAACCATGACCCAAACTCCCCTCTGACTATAGAGGGCAACACCATCCTCCCAGTTCCTCAGGCTTGCAACTTAAGCTCCATTCTGGACTCCCTCATTCTTTCTCATACCCCTCCACATCCAATATTTTAACAAAACTTGTTGATTTCACCTTTGCAACAGTTATTGGATATGCCCTCTTCTCTCCTCTGATGTTGCCACCACTCTATAGCAGGCCCTTATCACCTCAATGCTAGACTATGGCAATAGCCTGATGGTAGATTTTCTGGCCTCAAGTCTTTCTCCACTCCAATCTATCCTTTATTCAGTCACCAAAGGGATTTTACTAAAACATGAGTCCAACCATATCACTCCGCTACTCCATAAACTCCAGTGGCTCCCTACTGCCCCAGGATCAAATACAGATTACTGTATTTGACATGCATAGCTCTTCGTAACCTAGCCCCCTCCTAACTTTCCAGTTTTACACCTTACTTTCCACCATTTACTCTTCAATTCCATGACACTGGCTTCCTAGATGTTCCATGAATAAGACACTCCATCTGTCAGCTCTGGGTATTTTCTCTGACTGTCCCACATGCCTGGAACATTCTCCTGCCTCCACTCTACATACTGACTTCCCTAGCTTCCTTTAAGTCCCAATTAAAATCCTTTTTACTGGAAGTCTTTCCCAAATCTTCTTAGTCTAGTGCCTTCTTTTAATTACTTCCCATTTATCCTGTATATAGCTTGATTTTATGTATTTGTTTGCATGTTGTCCCCCACCCGCTTTAGATTATATGCTCCTTGAGGGCAGAGACTTTTTTGCCTCTTTTTGTATCCCTAGCACTTAGCATAGTGCCTGGCACACTGGAGGCGCTTAATAAATGCTTATTGATTGATTGCCACTGAGCAAAGTCACAACCTCTCAATGATCTAGGCAGCTCTCGAAGGCCAGAGTTTCTTTATCTTGGATTTCACTGTGAGTGAGGACTGGGGAAAGGGTTTTGCACAAAGTGGTACTTGAGCTGATATTTGAAGAAATCCAAGGGACTCAAGAGGCAGAAATGAGAAGGGAGAGAGTTCCCAACATGGGGGATAGTCAGTGAAAATGGTCAGAGGGAGGAGGTTGAGCATCTTGTGTGTTTTTGAGAAACAACAGAGGGCAATATCACTGGATTTCAGAGTATTCAGGAAATACTCTAAACAAATCTAAACACTCTTCAGTATATATGCCCTTCAGGTACTTGAAAACAGCTAGCATCTTCCTCACTGTCTTCTCTTCTCCAGGCTAACCATCGCCAGATCCATCAACTAATCCCTATGTAGCATGATCTTCAGTACTTTCACCATTCTGGTCACATTACAATTCATCAATATCCTTTCAATATGACAGATAAAATCACCTGCAACAAATCAAATGTGGTTTGAATAGGGAAGAGTCCAGTGTACAATCACTCCCTTCTTTTTGGATGCAAGGTTTTTATTAGTATAATGGACCAAATCCTATCGGAAAATTCAACTATAGATTTCACATGGACTTAGAATCAGTAGGAGGATATTTTGAATAATTATGAATGATAGTAATTATCTCATCTGGCTAAAGTCCCTATCCCAGTTTGACACCAGAAATTTTTAAAGTCAGTTCAATCCTAGATATTCAATAGCTTCCAAGCTAACAGATGAGGCAGGGACCATATATTGTAATGCACATGTTCTGTATTTTATCAGAATAAAAATCAAAAAGCCAAGGAATAGAAAACAACTTCCCATCCCTAAAGGAATAATCTGCTCTCTTCTTTTTGAAAGAAGAATTTGGAAAAGCTATTTGGAAAGCTATCTCCTCCAAATAACCAGTTTTGGAGAGAAATTTGGGTTTAAGTACAGATGGTCTTGCTGTGGTTGAAAACTCTCCCTCCATGCTCAGTAGCAATAAGGGTTTTCCAAAGTCTTCAGTGCATAGGGTTTTCCTAGGCTGCTTTAACTACTTTAACCTTCACCCCTCAAGTTCTGCTGGAAATAAAATGCCTTCTTTCCTTATTCCATGGAATCTCAGAAATATGCGAGTGTTTATGCAATTTTTGATGCCACCACTGAAATGTCAGTTGCCCAAATTCTGACTCTATGCACCAACTTCTCATCTTCTTTCTTGGAGTCTCTTTCCATCAGAGTTTGATCATCATAATGCAACTTCCTTGTATTGTGACCTCTCTCCATTCCTGGGAAATAAAGTTCTGTGAACATTTTAATTGGAGTAAAAACCCTTTCAGTTCATACTTTTGGGGAAATGTAACCTGTTAATGGTTCTGGCTACATTTGTCAAAACAATTTAAGATTGTGCTAGTTTTTGTAGTTGCAGTGTCACACTATTGATTCCCATTGAGCTTTCAATCCACTAAAACCCTTTGAAGGTTGTATGACCTGATTCTTGAGAGGTACTGCTAACTTTGAGAGACTCTATCAAGTTGGAAAACCTTCAAATAAAGACCTAGAAATGGCCTCTTTTGTCTCCTTTCTGAAGATCAGCCAAGTTAAGGGCAGAGAGAATCATTACCCAAAGTTTGGCCATCAAGTGATTAATTTTTTGGCCACAAATACATAAAATGCATGTATCATCTCCCATCAAGGTATCATTTTATATATTTCCATTTCTTCACAAACTCCTTTTAAAAAATGCCTACACTCATTGCTTCCACTTCCTCACCTCACATTCACTTCTCGGACTTTTGTAATCTGAATTCCAACCTTAAAACTAAAGTGTTTTCTTCAAGGTTACAAATATCTAAGTGTTAAGTCTGAAGGCCTTTTTTCAGTCTTTAACCTTCTTGGCATCTCTGTATCATTTGACACTATTAACCACTATCCCCTCTTCTTAGATATCATTTTTTCCTAATTCTCCAATCTGTCTGGCCATTTTTTCTTTTATCTCTTTTATAATGTTATTCTTGTTCTTGTGTGGGTACATCTCAGGACTCTATCCTGGACCCTCTTCTTTCTATACTGTCTATTGTGACCTCATCAGCTCTCATGAATTCGGCTCTCACTTCTTCAAATATGACTCTTAGATGAATAGATACATACATACATACATAGAAATAGAACTACATTCATCCCTTCTGTCTCCAGAGCACCAGTCCCTCCTATGAGACATCATTAATTAGAGGTACTAGAGCCATCTCAACTTAGCATGTTGAAAACAGATCTTCTTATCTTTCCTCTAATCCCTCCCCTTTTCAGAACTTCTGTTTCTTTTGTGGGTACAACCATCCTACTACTCATCCAGGTTCACAATCACCCACAGAAGCCATCTTCAGTTGCTCCCTCTCTCCAACCCCTCATATCTAATAGGTTGGAATGTCTTATCAAGCCAACCTGCATGATATATCTATTCCTCTCCCCTTTTCTCCACTCACAAGCTCACCTAGCTCAAGCCTTCATCAGCTCTAACCTGGACTATTGCAACAACCTACAATTTGGCCTCCCTAATTTATCCTTTACCTTCCCCTCAAAATCTATATTCTCACAGCTGCCAAAGTGGTGTTCCCAAAGCAAAGAATGACTATATCACTCTCCTGCTCAAGAAGTTCCAATGCCCTCTTTCCTTTAGGAACAAGAAAGAAAACACAAAGTCCCCCATGTGTCATTGGAGGTCTTTCATAAACTAGCTCTAGATAACCTTTCCAGATTTATCGCCTAGTACTCTCCTTCACATGTGCTGTGTTTCAGTCAAAGTATGCCACTTGCTTTTCACTATCCATGACTTATTCTGCCAGCTCCCTACCTTTACACAGGCTGGCTGTCCCCTATGCATGCTCTCATTGCCTTTGCCTCATGGAATCTCTAAGTTCCTTCAAACTCAGTTTAAATGTCACTTCTTAGAGGAAACCTCTCCTGGCCCCACTAATTACTAGTTTCTTCCCTTGGAAATTATTTGTTCATGTTTTGGGGTTTCTTCTTTTGCATATATTATCCTACCTCCCTCAAGTCTCATCTCCTCCTCCATCCTCCCATAGAACGTAAGTTCCTTGAAGGTAGAAATTGTTTTGGTTTTGTCCCAGTATCTCAAGCATTGGCACAATTCCTAGCATAGAGTATTAATGAATAGAAAGTATTTGTCAAATGATTACTATATGCATGCAGAAAACAAATTTTTTAAAAAAGGAGATGGATTGTCCTTGCTCTCAAGGATCTCACATTCAAATTGGGAGAGAAAACACATACAGGACAATTAGACTATAGGATAAATGGAAAGGTCTGTGGTGCCTGAGGAGTGTGGCAGGACAATTGTCAAAGCCTGGTAGACCTCCATCTTACCAAAAGACTGGAGTTGCCAACTCTCTACTTATCCAAGTGATGATGAAGGCCTCTTCTGATCCTCAGTGGGGGGAGAGGAAGAGTGGACTGGAACATCCTGGACCATAACCTCTGGGAAAAAAAGGAGCAGGCACAAGGGTCAGAGTGAAGCAGGACCTCTGCTTTCCTTCCCAAAGAGTCAAGGATGGGAGATGGTTGCTTTTAGGTGGAAGAGGGAAAATGGAAGGATGAATTGGCAAGATGTTTGAGGATAAAGGTTTCTAGTGGTGCCTGCTCCTACTGGACCATCTACTACCCGGTAGGACCTTAACAACTCAAGTAAAACACTTAATAGGTTAATAAATGCTTTTCTAATTGAATTTAACGGAATATAATAATTGTCAAAATACTCACAAGCTGAGGATAATTGCCCCCACTAATGAAATTATCCATCATTTGAAGTGCTAGAAACACAGTAGGAATTTATGAAATATTTGTTGGTTGATTTATTTGGGGGAGGGGAGGGGGCGTTTCACCTTCATTTGTCTCTCAAAACTGTGGTCTGAAGGAAGCTGTTGCTAGATGAATACTAGATAATTCTGATATAAACTTGAATTGCTCCATCCTATTTGTCTCTTTTTTTTTAAATCAAATATAAGCCACCCCGCCAGTTCAATATAGTTCCTGATCTGAAATAATGAGATTGAGCCTAGGAAACTAAATGTGACATGTATATTGCTCTCCAGTAAAGTGTTTCTCAAACAGTAGGTCAATGAGAGGGTTCCAAGGGAATCTGTGCAGACCAGGGTGGTGCTTGATGATAGTCATGGCATCCATATCAATATGAAACTACGATTACAAGGGTGTAAATCTGAGGAAGCAAATAGCTTTGTTGTTATTTAGTCATTTTTAGTTATGTCTGACTCTTCATGACCCCATTTGATGCTTTCAAAGGTAATGGAGTGATTTGCCATTTCCTTCTCCAGTTCATTTTACAGATAAGGAAAGTAAGGCCAACAGAGTTAAGTATATGAGAGGCAGGATGTGAACAGAGACAGAGAGACAGAGACAGAGACAGACAGACAGAGACAGAGACAGACAGAGAGTTAGTTGAAGGATTAGGGGACAGACAGAGAAAACACCCAGTCAAAGTATGGGGTCTCTTCTGTATTTGAAAAACAAGAACGGGGCAGCTAGATGGCTCAGTAGATAGAGCACCAGCATTGGAGTGAGGAGAACCTGAGTTCAAATCTGACCTCAGACACTTGACACTTACTAGCTGTATGACCCTGGGCAAGTCACTCAACTCCAACTGCCTTGAGGAAGGAAGGAAGGAAGGAAGGAAGGAAGGAAGGAAGGAAGGAAGGAAGGAAGGAAGGAAGGAAGGAAGGAAGGAAGGAAGGAAGGAAGGAAGGAACGAAGGAACGAAGGAACGAAGGAACGAAGGAACGAAGGAAGGAAGGAATATGTAAGACTATTCAAAAAGTAGAAAGGGTCAAGGTTATAAAGTGCTTTAAAAGTCAAAGAAAAGATTTTATGTTTGGTCATGGAGGTACAAGGGAGTCAATGGAGTTGACTGAAAAGTGAGGTGACATGGTCAGACTTGCACTTTAGGAAGATCAATTTGACAACTGGCGTGGGGAGAGCTCTGAGGCAGGGAAACCAACCAGAAGGCTATTACAATAATCCAGGCCACACCAAGGTAGTGGCAGTGTTAGAGAAGATAAAGGGAATGTTGAGTTTAAGCTGTCTAAAAGACAACAAAAGTTCGAAATATCCAACAGACAATTGGAGGTGCAAGGTTAGAGGTTAGGAAAGACGATAGTTACACAAATAGCTACCAGATTCATCAACATGCGTATGATCATGGAATCCATGCAAGTTGATGAGATCACCAGGATAAATAATAGAGAGGGAAGAAAAGAAAAGGTCCAGTTCAGCACCTTAAGGGACATCCATGATTAGCAAGTGCAAGAAGATCCAGAAAAGAAGACTGAGAGGATGGAGAATAGTATCACGGAATCCTAGATAGAAGATAATTTCTATCTTGTATTGTTTTCTAATTTTCTCATGCATGAGAATTTTTTCTTTCCACTACAACTGAAAGGTCTCCGAGGTTATGGACCATGTTATTTTCTTCTCCTGTATCCCCCACACTGGACACCACAATGCAGGTCTAGGGACACAGTTTGAGCTCAATATATATTGTTGATTGTTTGATCACAGGATGAAAGTGTCTGAGAACCACTGTTCTCACATTAATTATTCAAGACTGTTTTCTTTACTCTCCTCCCTGTCCTTTCCTTTCCTGTCACCTGGTTGGGCCCAGGAAAATTGTCCCAAAATAGGTGAGGGGAACAGATCATGGAGGGGGATGGGTCACAGGAGCAGCTATGTGTCCCTTGCAGGAGTAGAAAAATATAATAGCATCTCTCTACTTTGGGCAAAGTATCAGTACATGGCTCCCAAATCAAGTAGGGTAGTATGGGGAGAGAGAAAAAGGTTAGAAAGTTACAAGGAAGGTTTTTGGACTTTTGTCAAATTTCTTCCCCACATTCAGCTTTTATAACACAAATGCTTCCCAGCTAGAGGCAGCCTTCTATGCAAGGAAAGAGTGCAAGGAAAGAACCTTCCAAGTGTGATTTGAAGGATACCAAGAAAGCATTATCCTTCTACCACCAAAAAATTCTTTTCCCCACCAATCTACTATGATGTCTGAATTTCCACCATTAAAGACCTACCTTTTTGTGTAAAATCATTTTTTTTCAAAAAATCCCTAGAAAGAATAACAAATTAAATTGTCATATGTACAAAGGAGTATATGAGATCCATATATGCTAGTAATAATCTATGTAAAGCAGAGTGAGTAAGGTTTTGTGGTGAGTAGTGGGAGGCGGTGAAGGTGGAGAGAGAACTATAGAATATAGCACACAGGTCTGAAGGCCACATGCCTCCTCCTCTCACCCTTGGTGGAAATTATGCTAATGTTAACTTTTAACGTATTCTGTTCTTAAAGCATTTTGCGATTGCAAAACTATAATGATGGGCTTCTGAAAGACCACTCTGCTAGGATATACTTGTGGCATGAAAGGAAATCTTGGGAAAGGGATATAGTTGATAACCTGAGCTCAGGGCACATAAGTCATATCCATTTTGCAAATAAACTGAAAATCAGATACCTCTGATGGATGAGGAAGAAAGAGAAAGGCCAAAACAAAGGGAGTGAAGGTTGGGGTAGAAAGAGAAGAGACAGAGAAATAAAATAAAATAATAATATTATCCCATGAAGGGAAACATGTCCATTGCATTTTATTTGGGTAAATCATATTCCTGGAAGTGAAGCTTTGGCATGGCCACTTTGAAAGAATAGGAGTGCCTTCCACAGTGAAGAGGGCAAATTAGCTTGAATCTTTTCTCCATCCATGGAAAGGAGAATGAGGAAGAAATGGCAACTAATGCTAAGCCCAGAAATCTTTTTGTTTCTCATCTAATTGTTCTTCTGGGATGCAACAACTCTACTGTCTACAGTGCTCTGTGGTTCCCATGCCAACACCTTGCTGTGAGTTACATTAGCCTGCAGAGACATGCCTAGAAGCCCAGATGACCCAATTCTGTTCCTATACATACTAACCTAATACTCTTTGGTGAGTGACATGATACATGCTGTTGCCCTTGTGTTTTGGAGGTGACGGGAGAAGCATAGAGTGGCTTATCAGAAGCTGAAACCACTGTGTACCAGGACATATATGTGGAGATGTGATAGCTTTGGGAAATGGATGGTAAGAATTCTCTTCCATATGCTTATTTTAATTCTTTGTTATATATCTTTAATCATTTAATGTTAAGTAAATGTTCTTTGTTTTACTATGATTTTATATGACTTATTCTGGCTTGATCAGAGAGTATTCAATGGACATGGGAGTTCATGAGCTGTAGATTGAAATTGATAAATATTCCTAAAATATTATGGACCTACAAGTAGCCAACAGGTTCTTGGGGTCCTGGTTTCTTTATAATAACAACACATCAAAATTTCAGGTGACTTAAAGAAAAATGCAGAACGTAATAAATGAGACCCAAGTGTCACATTCAAAAGAGGAAAAGAAAGACATTCCTTTTCCTTTTATAGCTTACCAAATGGGCAGCTCTTCGCTACTCACCCACCAATCATCTTTGATACACCCCTCCAGTCATGGGGACTATTGAAGAATTGTTGCATTATCTCATAGCTATATGGAATTTGATCTTCTCAACAACCTATAAAGTAGATATAATTGTCCCCATTTTCCAGATGAGAAAGCTGAGCCAAAATAAGGATAAATGACTTATAAAGGGACACAAAACTAGGAAGTATCTGAAGAAGGAATCAAACTCAAGTTTTCCTAACTCACACCCAATGTTATACCACTGTGCCACCTATCACAGAAAAAAAAGTTATAGATGGCTTACAGTCTCTAGCACTGGATAAAGCGCCTACAGACTCATTGGAAAAGTGCATTTTTATAAAACTTACAGAGTTATATACTTTTAAAGTGCTTTCTTTATAATCACCCACTGAGTTTGGCAGAAATAAAGGAAGTCTGCCTCTAGCTGCTAAAGTGACAGAAAGCATAGAGCAGAAAAGATAAGAAAAAGCAGAGAGAAAATTATCCAAATATTTTCTTCTATAGAGACCACATGATAACATGTATAGTGCTTTTAGCCCAACCAAGATGCTAGCTTAAGAGATGAAGAAATTGAGCTTTATCAAAGCATAGGACCAGCCATAATAAATGGTTAATGAATACGCTTCAGACAAAACAAAGAGGTTACAGAAAACAGACATGGTCAAGGTAAGTCAAAGGAAATATTCTCAGACCCTCAAAGACATTTATAAGATCACAGATCTAGAACTAAAAGGGACCTCTCAGGACATCTAGTCCAATCTCCTCATTTTACAGAAGAGGAAACTGAGGCCCAGAACAGTTAAGTGACTTGTCTATAGGAACATAGTGTATCAAAAAGGTGATTTTAACTTAGGTCCTCTGACTCCAGAGCCCCCTAAGTGCTCTTTATTCTGTATCAGTTCTTTCTTTTCTCCTTAATTCTTTGTTAAAGGGACATTGCTCTTTTTCACCAGACTAGCCCTCATGGAGCTGGTTTATCACTATCATATTACTGAGAACTTTAGGTCTCTGTCTTTGCATATGTTCTTTATGCAACTTAGAAAAGTCTCTCTCTTTTCCACTTGTCTACCCATCTTTCGAGGCCCATCTCCAAAACCTACCTTCATGAAGTCTTTCCTGAATGCTTCATCTGACTTTGATCTTTTCCTTTTCTGAAATCTTGCTACAGTTTGGGGTTTGTTTTGTTTTGGGTTTTTGTTTTTTTTTTTTTTTGCTTGTTTGTTTGTTGGTTGGCTTGGGGGAGGGAGCTGGTTAGTCCTTGGCTGTTGAGGACCTTGGATAGCTCCAAGAGAGAAAATTTCTTTAGTAGGCTAAGACAGCTAGGGCAGTAAACAGCTGAGCTAGTATTCTAACACAAGCCTTCTAATCCATTTCCAGAGCTCTTTCTCCTATACCATGCTGCATGCAAAACCAGCTATTTAGACAAGGCTGTGTGCACATAGCACACTTACACTGGACCCATCAGCTGTCACAGACTCCTGTTAGTGAATACAAAAGTATCTGAAAGATATTGCCTAGAGATTTTGAGTTCTTATTAAGAATTCCAGAAAGTTGAAGATTTTCTTGATAACACATGAATCACAGAAAAAATTCTACAATGGGGTGTGGTGGGGTGGCAAGAAAAGGGATTGATAAAAGCTGATTTCTTTTGATGGTATAATAAAGCCAATGGGCCATTAAAACTCCACTACCTTCCCTTAAGCTGACCTTTTATTACAATATAAGTATTGCAAAGACTGGCCAGGGAGGAGTGAAAACGTGCCTCATGGTTGGAAATTTTAAAGAGCCAAGATCAACCAGTTTACCTCCTCTTTTCTCCTATTTATCCTCCTGGTCTACCACAATGGGGGACACTGATGTTCCCTCCCTACTTCGTACGCATACGCATACACATACACATACATACACACACATATACACACAGAACTTCACAAAATCTCAGATTAGTTTAATTCAATAAGAATGTGAATAAGAACTCTAAAGCTTGTTCCTCTATATTTTAAATGACATTTAGTCTGAATCAATACTGAATTCTAGTCTTCTATATTTTAATAGAACTACTCAGGCTACACACAATATTCTCTTTCTATTTGTATTGGGGGATGGTTATTCTTTGATTATTAGCTCTAATGTTCTCAATCTATTTGTATTGGGGATGGTTATTTCTTTTTGTTATTAGCTTTAATATTCTGTATCTTAAATTCTGTGAGTTATCTGACCTCACTTGATAGATTTGTTCGAGCTTTTTTTTCCCCCAAGCAGTGCACACATGAGCTATATAAGCTATTACCTGTATGATCAACCAAAATACTTTTTTGTTATCTCATCATGGTGTATGAACATGAGTTCTTGAACACTAAGGCTTTGAAGGCCCTACATACTGGAAAGGTTTTAAGCAAGAGTGATGGACTGCATGTCTGTTGTCAGAAGCGGCAGGCTAACTAAGCTCAGAAAGGCTCACCACCATAAGACTGGGCACCAGATGATGATTTTAAGTCATTACACCAAGTTATTTAACCCTCCTGGGCTTCCATTCCTCATCTGTAAGATGAGGGAGTTGGACTAGAGGCCCTCTGAGGACTTTTCCAAATCAAAATCTGATTGTATGGTATCCAAAGAACAGTGAAATCTAGGGAAAAGCCCCCAGTACATTGCATAAATCCTCTGTACAGAATTCATAGGGAGAAAAGAACAAAATCAGCATAGGATAAGAATGAATGGATGGGGTTTGATCTGCGCCATTAGAGAAATTACCTACATCTATAAGTTCCTGCACCAAAAAAATAATTAATGCCTTCAAGCAAATGTGTCAACTCTCACATATATGTACTGATATACTATATGGTGATACATTCTGCCTCTGGAAGGATGTCCGAAGTAGGGGAAGACAGCTGGCACTGCTAGTACTGGGGAGCCCAAGGTTTTAGGATATCCAGGGAAATTGATAATACTGGAGTATGACAACTTAGAGGAGGGGCAAAAATACTGATTTCTTTTACCTGTGTATTAAAATACAAACTTTTTTTAAAAGCACCAGTTTGGGCTGCTTAACAATGGACAAAGTTGTGCATGTGTATCGTGCTTTACCAGAAATTTTCAGAGTCAAATGGTATCTGGCAACTGCCATGCTTCAATGACTCATGAATCTGTGATGTTATTAGGGTAGACAATCCCTCCGCAGATGGAGATATAACCCCCAGTAGTAGATGGTTTAATAACTTAAATTTGCCATCCGGTGCCCATTCCTATGGTGGTAGCCTCTCTGAGCTTAGCTGGACTGCCTTCTCTGACAACAGACCTATAGCCCATCATCTTTGCTTAAAAACTTTCCAGTGAAGAGGGTCTTCAGAGCCTTAGCATTCAAGAACTCATGTTTACACCCTATGATGAGATATCAAAGGAGGATTTTTATAGAAATTATCATTCTAATTTCATTTGAACTGATGCATTTAGGGAAGAACAGATACTTGGGCTGCAAAAGCTAAGTCATGAACCCTCTTGGTCAGTTCCAAAGTGTATCATCATCATTATAGCATACACACATACATACACACACACACACACACACACACATACACATATATTTAATTACAAAACACTTTACATAAACACATACATTTATGCATATATAATTATACATGTGTGCATGTATATATACTTACAATGTGTGTATACACACATACAACAAACATACATACACACACACACCACTAGGTGGTGCAGTGGATACAACACTGAATCTGGAATCAGGAAAACCTAAGTTCAAATCCAGAAACCTACTAGTAATTTGACCCTGACAAGTCATTTAACCTCTGCCTGCCTCAGTTTCCTCAATTGTAAAATGGAGACAATGATAGTACCTGTATCCCAGGATTGTCATGAGAATCAAATGATTTAATATTTGTAAGACACTTTGCAAATCTTCAAGAGTTATATGAATACTAGCACATACAAGTATACATATACATATGTGTGAGTTGTCTATATATGCATATATATACACACACGTATGTATGTATGAGTACCTATTGATCCCCACAATCTTGAGAAATAAGTGTTATTTTATCTTTATTTAATAGATTAGAAAACTAAGGCTGAGAGAAATTAAATGATTTGCCCCAAGAAACACAAGCAGTGACACAGATCTTCCTGACTGCAATTCCAAGACTCTCTCCACTATGCCACCAAAGGTGAAAACCAGTAAAATACCTAAAGCCCTCACTTGGCAGGTGTGTGCCCATTGGGCTCCCCTGGTACTGTGATGTGATGTGATACAGCCCGTGGAACATGTCCATGCTCTGGGTGAACCCTGAAATAGCAGTGAAGATAACAGTACAGCTGGGGAAAACAGGAAGCTAACTATATTAGTACTTTGTATGTATCTTCACTGAGGTCCAAACCTCCCTGATGCTGGCTCTGATAGAGTGTCTTCATAAACTTCCTTCCAAAGCTCTCCATTGTTTCATGTGCTGTGATGAATAGAAGTTCTATATAAATCAACCCCATTTAAAACCACACTGCATTAAGTCTTCATGTGGGCATCGGTTGGAGGCAGGGACAAAGGATTGGGTTAATGTTAGGCACCTTGAATAAACCAACAAACTGCATATAAATATACATGCCGGAGACTACGGTCTCATTGATACATCAGCCTGCCATATAGAAAAATCGTGTTCTCTTATACAAGCACCACTTTATCTCCTATCACAAAATCATAGACGGGCAGAGCTGCAAGGGACCTTAGAGGTCTTAGAGGTCTCTATAACATTCCCCCGGTGTGGTTAACTAGACTCTGCTTGAACATTTCCAGTGACAAGAGACTCGCTATTTCCTCATACAGTATGGTCCATTATATTTTCAGAAACTTCTAATTTTTAGAAATTTCCCCCTTATTGTCCAAAATATCCCTCCATGAGACATTTACTAATTGATCCTAGTTCTACACTCTGGAACCAAGCAGAATAAGGCTAATTTCTCTTCCACACAACAGTCTTTCAAATATTCTCTTTTTTAGGCTACACATTCCTTGCTATTTCTGGGAATGAGATGAATAGTCCAGGAATATGGCATTACATCAAGAATCAGAAGAACCTGGATTCAAAATTTCCCTTGAGACTTACTGGGCAAGTCACTTAATCTCTCTCTGACTTAATGTCTTCATCTGTAAAATCAGGGGGTTAGATTGAATGGCTTCTATAGGTCCTTTCTGTTCTAGATCAGTGATCTTATGATCTTTTAATGGATCTTTATATGATATGATTAAGTCATTTCACTATCATGGTGAGTCTTCTCTGGAATATTCCAACTTCTCTGTGTCCCCATCTAATATATGGCTCCTAGAAGGAGAAAAAAATCACCCCTCTATTGAGATCATAGGATCGTAGATTTAGAGCTACAAGGAACCGTAAAGATCATCTGCTTCAATGCCTTCCCTCCATACATGGGAGAGGGAAGAAAGCAGGCAAAATCTTCTAGATGTGCCCCTACCCTGTTTCCAAATTCTCCCTACCTGGAGTGCACTACCCTCTTTTATATATTTTTCAGAATCCTTGTCGTCCTTCAAGACTCAAATCAGATCACATACTTCCTCTCTGAAGCCCTATCTAATGCTCACCTTCCACTGAAATCATCTCTCCTCTCTTCACATTTCCTTAGAGCATGTTGTCTTCATCTCTCCTTTGCCTCCATCCCACGTTACTTATTACATTTATCTGCATATTTGCTGCTTCTTCCTCCTCCTCCCTGTAGAATGTAAGCTCCTTGATGAGTGCTTTACAAACTTTCCACAGGATCTTTGTATCTCCAGCTCCCATCTCTGTGTTTTGTATCCAATAAGTACTTAATAAATATTTGCCGAATTGAATTGAGATGTGGCCTGACCAGGAGAGAGTAGAGTGGAACTCTTGCTTTCCTTGCTGAGAATGCAGTATTTCTATTAATGCCGCTTAAAGTCACGTTGGTCTTTTTGGACTCCACATTGCACAGCTAACCTACATTGAACTAAAAGTCCACTAAAAGATACATGTCTTTCTCCAGTGAATTGCTTTGTAGTCACATGTTCCCCAATTATAGTCACGCACATACGGAATGGAACTGTGATATCACTGCTTTGAGGGATTTCCAGATAAGGAAACTTCCTTTGCCTAATGCTGGTTGGCACCTTCTCTGTAATTTAGTCTTAGAGAGTTGCCTTAGAACACTGTTCAGTGGCTTATATACACTCACAGCCAGTATGTGGAAGAAGTGGAACTTAATTCAGGTCTTCCTGTCTTTAAGGCCAGCCCTCTATTCACTAGGCAATAATAACCTGTTTTTAATAGTGGTATAGGGTATGCAAATCTCTTCATATACATTATCCAATTTAATCCACACAACAACCTTATGTGGTAGAAAATAGAATTATAATGATCCCATTCTACAAATAAATGAAGGCTTCAATAAAGCATTTTTAATAAATTGTTTAATTTAATCCTCATAATAACCCTAAGGGTAGTGTTATTATCCCCATTTTACAGGCAGCAAAACTGAGGCTCAGAGGGGTTAAGCAACTCATCCATGGCTTCAAAGTAAGTGTCTGAGATGAGATTCAAACCCAAACCTTGATCCAAATCCAATGCCCTTCTCTACCATGCTTCCTCTCACATCTATCCATAAAAGTTGATTCCTTGAAACTAAATGCAAAAGTTTATATACATCTTTACTAAATTTCATCTTGTCATCTTTATCCCATTTTTCCAGCCTGTCAAAATCTTGGGGATTCTGATTCTATCATGCATCCACCTCCTAGCATCATACCACCCAAAAACTTAATAAGTAAGCATCTCTGCCTTCATCTAAGTTATTAATAAAAATTGTGAACAGAATAAGGCCAAGGACACAGACTTGGGCCATTCTAATTCCTCCAGATGAGCATTGATCCATTAATCACCACTCAGGATTATTCAGCCACTTCTAAGTCAATCTATCAATACAATCATCCAGCCTTTGTCCATGTTATTTCCCCAGTCTACTAACTTAGTGACCCTTTCAAAAAAGGAAATGAATTTAGTCTTCCATAATTTGATCGTAATAAAATCCATACAGGTTCATAGTCATCACCTATTTCTTTTTAAAATATTTATGTTTTTTCATTAATAACCTAATCCAGAACTTCACCAGGAATGATCATCAAACTTACTGACCTATGGTTTGAAATGTTTACGTTTTTGCCCCTTTTGAAAATCAGAACAGCTACGTGCCCCAATTTCCAAGGCGCCTTTTTCCATAGCTCTTGAAATATATTTGGCAGTCATTCAAAAGTCACATCCATCAGTTCTTTCAGTGGCCTGGATGACCCAGTTTATCTTGACCCAGTGATTTGAACTCTGTGAGGTAGCCAGATATGTTCTACCCATCCCTTCCTTACCTTTGGCTTCTTTTGCATAGTAAAGGTTTTTCTTCTCCTCTCCAATCTGAGCATCATTTTCCTTGGTAGAGAAATTCAAAATAAACAAGAAGTTAAACAGATTTACCTTTCTCCACCATCCAATATCATCTTCTATCCACCCTCCAAGTAGATGCCCTATCACTACTTTGCATTTCCTTTTGTCTCCAATATAGGTCTTTTCCAAAACTTTTTTATTGTTAACATTCATTGCCAACCTCAGCTCATGCTAGGCTTTAGTATTCCTGACGTTGTTCTTAATAGGACAACAGTTCTCTTTTGTATTCATCTTCAGCAACCTGCTTTTGCTTCCAGTAATGAGTTCCCCATATAGCCACATTGGTCTCCCTGAATACCTACACTTTGTCTTCTCCATCAGAATCAATCAAGACTTTGCCACCAGAATTTCATTCTTGAGAGTCTCATCCTTCAGGGGCCAACTTCCCTTTGAGAGACTTAGGCCATAAAATCTTACCCATCAGAAAAAAATTGTGAAATCTGAAATCTCCTCTCCTTAAGCCTCCTAAAATCTAGGGCATATTGCAGACTGTACTGAACAGGTCCCTCTTTATTACAGATGAACTATAAGATGGCATAGCTACTGCTTCCAAAAGTTTCAGTCAATTCTATTTTGCCAACCCATTCTTGCATATTGATCAGGATTTAGTCCAGAATATCGGTTCACCTTGTCACTTTCTTTACCTGCTGAAAAGTAAAATTATCAGCAAAACAAGGTAGGAAATTCTATGCTTTTAACTGACTCTGAATCAGATATCTCAATAGATGAAAGTCCCCACAATAACTATATGTTCCCTCCATTCCAGCTTTGTGATCTCTACCAGAAACTCATTATTAAGTACTTCCAGCTGACCTACCTACCACTCCAGTACTGCCTCTGTTTCATTTTCCTTTGATTCTCACATATTCATCGATTGCCACAAAGGTAGCAATGGTGGCAGAAGCCACAATAGAAGAAGCCACCACTACTGTGAAAACAGAAGCTCGTGGATTGATTGAGTTTAGGAGTACTGAGCTACAATATAGTTAAAGTCTGGCTTCTATATCGTAAGCCGTTGGGAGTAAGAAGAGGAGGAATCAGGCTGCCTAAAAAGGGTCAAGCCACCTCAGGTTGGAAATAGAGAAGGTCAAAAGCTCCCATGCTAATCAGCAATGGAATCAGAGCCCAGAATGACTGCTACACTTTCAAGCTAGGTGATATGGAGAGACTCAATCTCCAAAACAAAACAAAAACAAAGCAACAATTCCACACCACCTCCACTTCCTATCTATTTCTCTTAGCAAAGTATTCCATTCTATTGCCATATTCTAGTCAGGCATTACATTGCACTGTGTCTCAGTGACACCTATGAGGTTATATTTATTTTCTCATGTTCGGAGCTCTGACTCACCTTATTACCCATGCTCTGTGCAAAGTGCACATAGAACTGAACCCATAAGCACCCTTCCTATCCATTCTTCCCTTTTACTATCTCCTATGAATGACTAACTCCTCCTACTAGTATGCTTTTTCCTTTGTCTTACCTTCTGCAGCAGTGATGTCAAACTCAAATAAAAATAGATGACTGAAAACTGCATAATGACTTAGAAAATCAAAAAGAACATTATCTATGTCTTATTGTATTTTTATTTATTTCATTAAACACTTCCCAAATACATTTTAATATGTTCTGGCTATACCCCAGAGTTTTGCCAGTGGTGTGAAGGAGGAAAAGTGGGGGGAGGAGTTTGACAACTTTGCCTTATACTACTGGTTTAGCAGTTTTTATATAGACAATTTCCCCTTTCATCCTACCCCAGGCTTTTTCACTTTAAAGCCTTCTAATCAGGTCCCTAGAAAAATACATTACTCACAGTCTTTATTAGATCTAATATGTTATTATTGTCCAGTCATATAGTCATGTTTGACTCTTCATGACCCCATTTGGGGTTGATCTTGAAGAAACTGAAGAGGTTTGCCATTTCCTTTCCCAGCTCATTTTAGGAACTGAGACAAACAGAATTAAGTGACTTGCCCAGGGCCACACAGGCAGTAAGTGTCTGAGGCCAGATTTGAACTCAGGAAGATGAGTCTTTCTGACCTCAGGTCTGGAGTTCTATCCACTTTGTCAGCTAAGACCGACTACACTAAAAGCTCATCATACCTATATTTTATACCATGACCCAGAAAGCACCCCATTTTACAATGCCAATTCATCAGGCAACTACTCACCCTTCACATCCTAGTTTCTTTTCTAAAGTCCTTACCTTCAGTTGGCAGCAATGATAAAAACATTATTTATTTCTCACATCTTTTAGCTTCCTCCTCAAGACTTCATAAGCATAATGTGATAAGATCGTAGATTTAGAGCTAGATGCATCCTTTTTATTTTATTATCTACTCCTATCCTCTCATTTCACAAATCCAGAAACTGAGACTCATTCAGGTAAAATGACTTGTACAAGATGACCCAGGTAGTAAATGACAGAGCTGGAAATTGAACCGTGGTTCTCTAACTCTAAATCTTGCATTCTTTCTACTTCACCTAAAGATCACTTCCAGATTTTTTCTGAAAGTATCATTTCTTCCAGGGTTAGTTAGTAGTCCCTAGGTTTCTACAAACCTCAATAGGCTTTTTGTCACATCTCAAATGTACGCCATGTGAGAAGAGCAGACCTGCTTTTTCACTTTATCAAGTCAACATGGGCAGCTAGGTGGTGCAATGGATAGAGTGCCAGACCTGGAGTCAGGAAGATTCATCTTCCTGAGTTCAAATCTGGCCTCAGACACTTAGCAGCTGTGTGACCCTGGGCAAGTCACTTAACCCTGTTTATCTCAGTTTCCTCATCTGTAAAATGAGTTGGAGAAGGAAAGGGCAAACCACTTGAGTATCTTTGCCAAGAAAACCACAAATGGGGTGACAAAGAATCAGAAATGACTGAAACAACTGAACAACAACAAAACAGGTCAACATGGCTATCTCTATAACTTTCTACAAGAAGTCACCTCACATGCCACACTATGCCTTCCTAGAGACTGACAATGCTGCTGGTGGTGGTAATATGTTTATATAGAACTGGAAGGTTTCAGTCTTTTATATATTTTATCTCATCTGATTCTCATAACAATCACGAAGAGGGTTCACTCAGATATTTCTGTGGTTCTCCCTGACATCCCCTGAGGAGGATTTTATTAGGGCATTAATGTCATCCCCTTGAAAAGACATGAAATATTTCTTTTATTCTGAGTTGCTCAATTGATATGTAATGAGAGTATGACTGATTGATGGCCACATTATGCACCTGGGCTACTTCCTTAAACCTGACCTTGAAAGGACTAGTAAACACCTAGACCCACAGTCAGACAAAGAGAGGCAGGTCAAAGATTTCCAATTCCCTAGAGGGAAGCCCTTGTGGTTTCATAGCCTCTCTATGGAATCATGTAGCCCTAGAACGACCATGTTTAGAGATAGTAAGGAAAAGGGTTCTGCAAGCAGTGGAGGAGTTTCCAAGCCATGTGGGCTCTCCCATTGAGCCTCATTTATGAAACTCCAGAGGTTCCATAATGGGCCAAAATTCAGATACAGGCAGGAATATGTGGGTGCCACTTTGAACCAGCCAACAATAACCAATTGCTAAATTTTCAGTGTAAGTGTTCACACCTGGGAAATTGACAAGTGCTATAAATCAGGGTTTGATTTTTTTGCCTAGATTTAAGAAAGTGATGGTAAAAAGTTAATAATTTGAACTAAACTTAAAAGTATGTCATGCATATATTTTCCCCCAGAAAACCAGTTGTTAAACATTTATCAGCACACTGCTAGATACATGTATCATTATCCCCATTTTATAGGTAAGGAAGCCATGGCTCAGAGATGGTAAATGACTTAGAACACAGCTGAAGAACACAGAAGCAAATTTCAAACCCAGATCTCTCCTGACTATAAGTGTAGTGCTCATTCTGCTGTAATGTAGCACTTCTCAATAGATACTATTACTCTTGGTGGCATCTGTAGATTTGTCTTACCTCCAAGGGAACATGATAAGCTGCTTCTTTAGAAAGTCCAGACAATCCTCTGTAGGAAGAATCATGTTCCTTTTCTATGTCTCCAAATATTCAAAAGTCTTTTTCTTCTTTATCTTTTTTATGTCTTATTCTTCCACTTTCCTTTGTTCAATCCTCCCACTCATGGTTTGGATTCCCCTCTTTCAATGTGGTTTTTGTTTTGGACACTAAGACTTCCTAACTCACCCAGAAACCCACTCATGGGCCAGCCCCATCGTTGATGAATCCGAGAGCTTTGACCTGCTCTATTTCCAAAGTGGGTTAGTTTGCCTTTCCTTTGGCAACCTAGTTGTCTGTGCCTCTGGGCTCACTACATTGGTGCCAGACTTAGTTTGGATACTAATGGTGAGAATTAGTTTTATTACCTTAGTAAGATAGTAGGAATAAGCTTGTCAACAGCACAAATGACTCCATTTTGTTTTAACCTTCCATCTTACAATTGAATTATTTTGAGTAAGTTGTGAAGTGTTTATATTGTATGGTGTAATAAATGACATGTATATGTCAACTGATAAACATATGTGAACAGAGCACTAATAAAAATATTGTTACATCAGTAGCTTATGCAATGAACTACCAATTAAATTATGCAATAAATAAATTAGGAATACCCAGACATCTTACCCATCAATGCCTGCTCCTGGGTCAAGACTGGGACAGGATCCTATGTTCCTTGAACTTGAGACTCCAATAACCTGTGTTCATTGAGAACAGTGTTGACTCATGGAGATCTGCCAAATGACCACCTCTGAAGGAGACACAAAGCCACACAAAAGCCTCCTTTCAAGGAGAGAGGGAAAATTGCCATGAATGCCAGTATGTAAGAAACATACTAGTTTCTCTAAAACTCAGATTGCTGGTTTATTAACAGAGCAGACTGGTATTTGTACAGTCTGCACATTTGACTAGTAAAGTTTGATTGCATGAATTGAGATATTTAAATCTAATTAGTGGCTTTGTCACATATAGAGTATACATATATGTGTGTGAGTGTGAGTGTGTGTATAGTGTGTGTATATTCATATAGATAGATAGATAGATAGATAGATAGATAGATAGATAGACAGATAGATAGACAGATCAGCTATAAGCATGCACTTAACTCCAAACTGCCATCAGTCCCATTCTCCCAAATAGCAAGGATTATGGAAGTGCCACCAGTATTTCCAGCTTCCCTCTCTTTTCCTTAGAGTGTTAGCTTTTTTGTTTTCCTGTTGGGTCTTCTACTCTGTTGAAGAATGTTTCATCTTCCCTGAAAAACTGGAAAGCAGAGAGGCATTTATCCATGGTGTTTACCTTTTCCTCAAACAAGACCAATTTACACTTCATACACATGGTTCTGTGACAGAAACACAAATGTGGTCCAATGTCTTCAGGTCACTAGGTTAATTCCTCATTCTCCTGGCTTTGAAGTGGAGAACTTTGGTTATTTGTCATCTGGGGTTCCCCCGAGCTATTCCCCATGCCTCCTAATGCAACATTGCACATCTGTTCATTGTCCTTTCCTTGACTGCCGGAAGTACTCAGGCTGTGCTTTCTTTCGAGGTGTAAACAATCAGTAATCAGGAAATCCCCCTGTTGCTCAATCAGCAGCTATCTTTAAGGAACTTTTCTTGAAAATTTCCAAACTCCCTCACCTCCTCCCTTCTCTTCTCTTCTTCCCTCACCTCTCCTCTTTCTATTGTTTTCTGATCTCTCTGACAGCCCCAGGCTTCTGTTCCTATGGGCCAGGGACTGCCTTTAAAAAGTACAGAGCACTTTCAATTTCCCAAAGTCTGTTTCATCCATTGCCTCATTGATCTTCCTGCCAAATCTGAGGGGTAAAGCAAACAGGAATTATTATTACTTACCTCCATTCAGAAAAAGGAAAAACCTCAGCCCAGAAGGATTAGGGTAATTGATAACAGAGTCCTTAACTAAAACCGAAGGCTCCTTATTCCTCATCTAGAGTCCTTAGCAGTATAACAAGGGGTTATAGGATCATAGGCTACTAAAACTTATCATCTAATCCATCATCTTCTTATAGATAAGGAAACTGAGAACCAGAGAAACTGAAGCAAGTTGTCCAAGGTCACCCACCTAGTCATAGAGCTAGGATCAGATCTGCTCTAACTTAGCTCAGTGTCCCCCTCCATCATTATTGGTAGCAATCCCTTATTTCTTGTGCCATTTTGAACAGAAAAGACTCATACTCATGGAGCCTGTAATACCTGGAACTCCATCACTCTGTGGGGAGAGGTGAACCCTAAACCCTGAGAATCATTACATACAGTGCTAATTCTGTAACACAGTGGTAATAAATAGCTACATCAATTCATCAGAAGTTCATTAAGAGTCTACTGTGTACAGACTACTTCACTAGATAGAGGCAGATCAAAGTTTAGATTAAAAAAAGTTGAGATTCCTTCCTGCCTGCATGGAGCTGAAGTGGACATTATTTCCCCTCCCCCCTCCCCAGAGCCCCTGGGTTGAGAAATGCCTGTTGAGTTTCTTGGCAGGGTTGGGCCTAGTAGCCACTTACTATTAGTGGCTACACTTTCTGTTGTACCCCTTTGCCTAGCAGCTGCTTGGGCCCCCCTCTCTGTTGTGCCCCCTTGCCTAGCAGTACCTAGGAACCCCTATCAAAACTGTTCTGTGAAAAATGTGTGCTGTTGAACTGCAAGGCTGTACCGGGAGGTGCTAAGATGCTTAAAAGGCACACACACCTTTGTTCCGGGCTGGCTCTTTGGAGGACAGCCGCCGGCTGATAAAGACGCTCCCAAATTCCCAAATGACCCTTGTCTGTGCCTGTCTCAGTCTGTCCATTACACTTGGAGGTTCCACCGAGATGGCCTTTGGCTCTGTGAGCACAGGCACCTGCCTGTACTTTTTTACACCGAGACTGCCTTTGGCTCTGTGTGCATGGGCAACCTGCCCGTGCTTTTTCTCGATCCGTTCAACCGAGACAGCCTCTGGCTCTGTGTGCACAGGCAAACCATCTGCCCTGGACGGCCGGACTGTGCTTTGACTTCAGGGGGTGGCCACCGGGATTGATGTTCCCCGGCCCCGATCTCAAAGCACAGCCATGCGAACCAGGCTCCCGGTAGCAAAATTCCTCTGATCTGGCCATTTTGAGCGCCCTGTGTAGGTGAGTACTCTTGTGGAGTAAGTGGCAAGGCTGGACACAGCGGGAAACGCCCTTACTGGCCTCCGTGGGATGCTGCTTGAGGTCCTGTGTAGACTCTCCTGTATTTTGGGGTTCCGAGAGTCCTGGACTGCTTGACTGACTCTGCGCTCTGTATCTGTCTGGCTCTCCTGTATTTTTGACCTCCTTCCTTTTGCCCTGCTTCAGGCTAGGTGTACCCCCTCAAATCCCACTGCTCTCTCTCTGTCCCCCCTTCGAAATCATATTCGGAGTAGCCCCCACCCCCACCCCGGTTGTTCCTTGAGTTGTTGATTCTGGGTGTTGGCTTCCTGACTTTTCTAATGTTGCCCTCCTTAAGTCCTTACAGGCTCTGCGCGAGGTCCAGAGTGCTCTCAAATCTTTGTATCAAGCAACAACTACCCCGGGGATCCTTGCTTGAACCTCGGTGGACCGGGCCTTTTCAAGTGATCCTGTCAAATTCATCAGCGGTTAAGATTGCAGGACGCAAGGCGTGGATACATCGTTCACACGTCAAGCCAGTTATACCCCTTTGGACTCTGATGAGTCCCCCATTTAAATTAGTTACATGAAAAGGGGGGAGTGAAGTGGACATTATTTCCCCTCCCCGCCCAGAGCCCCTGAGTTGAGAAATGTCTGTTGAGTTTCTAGGGAGGGTTGGGCCTAGTAGCCACTTACTGTTAGTGGCTACACTTTCTGTTATACCCCTTTGCCTAGCGGCTGCCTGGGCCCCCCTCTCTGTTGTGCCCCCTTGCCTAGCAGTACCTAGGAACCCCTATCAAAACTGTTCTGTGAAAAATGTGTGCCGTTGAACTGCAAGGCTATACCGGGAGGTGCTAAGATGCTTAAAAGGCACACACACCTTTGTTCCGGGCTGGCTCTTTGGAGGACAGCCGCCGGCTGATAAAGACGCTCCCAAATTCTCAATTGACTCTTGCCTGTGCCTGTCTCAATCTGTCCATTACAGAGCTAATAGTCTTGTGGAAGAATAAAATGCAAACAAAGATGATTATAAAAAACATTACAAGGTAACTGCATTGTTGCTGTTCGGTCAAGTCCACCCCTTCATTATTCCATTTTGGGCTTTATAAGTAAAAATACTGGAGTGCCCTTTCCTTCTCCAGCTCATTTTACAGAGGAAGAAATGGAGGCAAACAGGGTTAAGTGATTTGCTCAGGGTCACACAGCTAGTAAGTATCTGAGGCCAGATTTGAACTCAAGTCTTCTTGACTCCAGGCCTGGGACTTTATCCACTGTGCCACCTAGCTGTCCATATAATATATATCATGTCTAAAAAAAAATACAGTGCACTATAAACAATATAAAAGTTAGTAAATAGCATACTACATGTATTAAAATCTGTATATGCCATATTATTAGGTGAGAAAATAAACAGGTTCTTTCAACTAAAATAGGACAGCTTTGAAAGTAATGTGGAATTTGTTAAATACCTATTTTCAAATTAAGCAAATGTAGGAAAGGGAAAATCAGTTTCATTTGTATACAATCCTTTTCATTTTTTGCTATGTGTGTGGACATTTCCTTGGTGGGGAGAATATTTAAGTTTAAAAGAAAAACTCCCCAAAAAAGTTCATTATAAAACTACAGGTTTAAAGTGCCATGTAAGAATCCAACAAGTTGCATGGCTTCTTTTCAGGAAGCAGAAGACAGAAAGAAGACAGCTCACAACTATTCTCACAGGCAAATTGAAGTGATGAGAGAGTACCTAGGTCAAAGGGAACCGAGATGGCAGAGAGAAGTCAGTTATATTATGTCACCATCCCAGCAAATCCTAGGACCTGTTGGGGAGAAGGGAAATATGGGATCACAGAGACTATGCTTACTGGATCCACTACAAATTTATGTTACATAATCTTAGCTGGGCTTTCACTGCAACAGGGCAATCCTTTCAGACCTCTCTGATTCACTCTCCAACTCAGCACAGCATATTTTTCAAACCTTTACATCTATCCTAAAACTTTCCAAGACTTCTTCTCCCTCAGACCTCTAAGCTAAGAAACTTGCATCATATTTAACTGAAAATAATTGAAGGCATTTCCTGAGAACTTCTTTTTTTTCTCTCCCTCCTTCTCATCTCACATACCTCAGATACCTTCTCCCATTATGTCTTCCTTCACCTCTCCATCACAGGAAGAAGTGGTCCTCCTTTCCAAGATACTTTTCCACATGTGCAAGTTATCCCATTCCACCCCTTCTCCAGTTGATTGACCCCTCAATCATCCCCACTCTCACTAGTCTTCAGTTTCTCAGGATCTACTGGATGCTTCTCTAAAGCCAACAGACACACTCATTTCTCCCACATGCTCAAAAAGTCCTCACTTGATCTATCCATTTTTACTATCTATCATCTCATATAGTTTCTTTTTTCTGGATAAATTCATTGAGAAAGCCATTTTCTTTTCTTTTTTGAGAATGCCATTTTCAATCTAACCCTGCAATTCCTTTCTTCTCCCTCTCTTTTGACCTCTTTGCAGTCTGCCTTTGAACCTCATCATTCCATTGAAACTGCTCTATCCAAAGTTGCCAATGATTTCTTAATTGTAAAATCTAATGATTTCTTCTCAATTCTCATTCTTCTTGCCCCCAATGAAGACTTTGACACTTTGACAGTGACTCTCTTTTCTTTGATACTCTATTTTCTCAAGATTTTCTTGATATTACTCTCCTTTGGGTTTTTTCTTATGTATAGTACCAATAGTTCTCCATATTCTTTGCTGGATTTTCATTAAGGTTATCCTATTGATGAATGTCCCACAGGGTTCTGTCCTAGGCCCTCTTCTCTTCTCCCTCTATACTATTGCTCTTGGTAATCTCATCAGTTCCAATAATTTCAATTATCATCTCTTTGCAGATGATTCTCAGATTTGTTTATCCAGTGCTAACCTGTCACCTGACCTCCAGTCTAGCATCTCCACCTGCCCATTAGACATCTCATTTCTACATTAAACTCAATTAAATTCATTGAATGTCTCAACAGACTTGATAAATTCAGCACATCCAAAATTGAACTCAACACACACACACACACACACACACACACATACACACACACACACACACACACACACACACAATGCTTCCCTCTTCCTAACTTCCCTGTTATTGTCAAAGTACCACCATCCTTCCAAGCCCCTGGGTTCAAAATGTGTCATCCTCAACTCTTCACTCTCTCACCCCACATCTCAAATCTGTTGCCAAATCCTGTTGATCCTCCCTTCCCAGCATCTCTCCTATATGCCCCCTTCTCTCCTTTGACACTGCTACCAACTTGGCACAGGCCTTCATCATCTCACACCTAGACAGACTCCTTAACTAAAATCTATCATTACTCTAGTCCATCCAGCCTCCACTCTGGCTGATCTTCCTAAAGAGTAGGTCTGACCTCGTTAGTCTCCTATTCAATCAACTCCAGTAGCTCTCTATTATCTTCCAGTTCAAATATAAAATCCTCTGGTTGGCTTTTGAAACTCTCTATAACCTTTCCCCTTCCTACCTTTTAGTCTTCTTAAAACATAACCCCTTCTATGATCTAGTGACCTCCTTGCTATTCCTCATACATACATGATCCTCCATCTTCTGGTTCTTAACATTTTCACCAGCTACCTACCATGTCTGAAATTCTTTCTCTCCTCATCTCCACATCCTTGCCTCCTTTATTCTGTTCAAGTCTCAGCTAAAATTCCACCTTCCACAAGAAACCTTTCCTTAATGCTAGTGCCTTTTCTGAGATTATCTCCAGTTTATACTACATGTATCTTATTTGTACATATACTTATTTGCATGTTGATTCTTCCCAATTAGATTGTGAACTCTTTGAAGGCAGACATTGTTTCTGCCTATCTTGTATACCCAACACTTAGTTGTGTTATAGTGCCTGGCATATAGTAGGTGATTAATAAATGTTAGCTTCCTTGACACAACTGATGCTTACCCTACCAACTTAAACTGTCCTTTTTAGGTCATGTTGATGGAGTATCAAGAGTTGCATCACCGATGTGGAGAATTTCCTTAGAGTATTTGGATTAGGTGTAGGATGGAGACAGAACAAGAATGTGTAGAACGACTATTAAAGCAGGGTCTTTTTAGACATCTGAAAATTTCTGGGGAATATAGTTTTAAGGAGAATATGAAGACCAGGGGAGTCATTGTGTCAAGATCCTATGCCTGTCCGGATTCTCAGTTCTTTGATTTAGAGTAACCGTTCTTAACCCAGAGTCCTGAAACCCCACGAGGTGTCTGTGGATAGATCTCGAGGGGTGCATGAACTTAGGGGAAAATTACAGCTTTATTTTCATCAACCTTTAACTAAATTTAACTTTTTTCAGTTATTTAAAAACATTATTCTAGGGGGCTAACCGCTTCATCGGATTGCTAAAGGTGTCCATGACACAAAATCTCTAGTTTGGAGCAAAAAGATAATTTAGTTAAGGGCATGGGTTCAATCCCTAGGTGCACTATGTGAAGTATGTACTTTTGTGCCTGTCCACAAACTGACCACCTGACCACAACCAGACTTCTCTGGTATTCATGAGACTTTGACCACAAGAATAATAAGTCAAGGGAATGTAATTGTGCAAATCCATTGACTGTAGTGGCTGAATTATCTCCTTGGTCTAAACCAGGGGTTTTTAGCGTGTGTGTGTGTGTGTGTGTGTGTGTGTGTGTGTGCGAGAGACAGAGACAGAGAGAGAGAGAGAGAGAGAGAGAGAGAGAGAGAGAGAGAGAGAGAGAGAGAAAGCTAGTAAAGCCCTTCTCAGAAAATGTTTTTAAATAATTGAAGGAAATGCTACATTTCAAAACACATGTCATAGCAGAGGTCATCTAGTTAAACATCCCTCATTTTACAGTTGAAGAAACTGGGAGCCAGAATGGATAACAAGTGACTTATCCAAGATCGCACAGGTTGTAAGCACCAGAAGCAGGATTTAAATCCTGGTCCATCCATTCCAGACCTAGTGCTCTTTCCCCCATACTATGATGCCTCCCTGACAGCAGGGTCAGTAGTGTGACTTTCATATACAGAAAAGAGCACACAGGACCTGAACGAATCTTTTGATTGCAAGGTATATGCTTTGAGAAAGATGCACATACACATAGCTCCGAACCCACAACCCATAGAACAACTACAAAGAAGTAACTCACGGCGAATTCTGCACCCAGAGGCCACAGAACATTGGAGCGAGGGAGATTTCTGTTCCGGAGAGACCTGCAAACCTCTCGTAAAAGGTCCTTCGTGCTGCGGACTGGGCGCCGGGACTGGGAGCTGAGTACAGCCCTGCTGTGGCCGCGGCACCGAGAGGAACAGATCCGAGCGGGCTTCAGGGACGGGATCTCCAGTGGCCGCACAAGTACCTCCACCCACAGGTGACGGGGGTCGGTGAGAGAGTCCCTTGGCGGGTCGAGGAGGGAGTGGGGTGCCCCCATGGCTCGGGCCCCCTCGGGAGACAGAAGCTGAGGGGCAGCGGCAGACCAGGGCTCCCCAAGCAGGCAGGAGCCTGGATCCATTGTTGAAGGTCTGTGCATAAACTCCCTGAGGGAACTGAGCCTGAGAGGCAGCCCTGCCCTCACCTGAGCATCTGAATTTAATCTCACACTGAATCGCAGCCCTGCCCCCGCCCAAAGCCCTGAGGCTGGAAGCAGCATTTGAATCTCAGACCACAAACACTGGCTGGGAGGATCAGGAGGTGAGGTGGGTGTGAGGAAAATATTCAGAGGTCAAGTCACTGGCTGGGAAAATGCCCAGAAAAGGGAAAAGAAATAAGACTATAGAAGGTTACTTTCTTGGTGAACAGGCATTTCCTCCCTTTCTTTCTGATGAGGAAGAACAATGCTTACCATCAGGCAAAGACACAGAAATCAAGGCTTCTGTGTCTCAGCCCACTCAATGGGCTCAGGCCATGGAAGAGCTCAAAAAGAATTTTGAAAATCAAGTTAGAGAGGTGGAGGAAAAGCTGGGAAGAGAAATGAGAGACATGAAGTCAAAGCATGAACAGCAAATCAGCTCCCTGCTAAAGGAGACCCAAAAAAATGTTGAAGAAAATAACACCTTGAAAACTAGCCTAACTCAATTGGCAAAAGAGGTTCAAAAAGCCAATGAGGAGAAGAATGCTTTCAAAAGCAGAATTAGCCAAATGGAAAAGGAGATTCAAAAGCTCACTGAAGAAAATAGTTCTTTCAAAATTAGAATGGCACAGATGGAGGCTAATGACTTTATGAGAAGCCAAGAAATCACAGAACAAAGAGAGAAGAATAGAAAAATGGAAGATAATGTGAAATATCTCATTGGAAAAACAACTGACCTGGAAAATAGATCCAGGAGAGACAATTTAAAAATTATGGGACTACCTGAAAGCCATGATCAAAAGAAGAGCCTAGACATCATCTTTCATGAAATTATCAATGAAAACTGCCCTGAGATTCTAGAACCAGAGGGCAAAATAAATATTCAAGGAATCCACAGAACACCGCATGAAAGAGATCCAAAAAGAGAAACTCCTAGGAACATTGTGGCCAAATTCCAGAACTCCCAGGTGAAAGAGAAAATATTGCAAGCAGCTAGAAAGAAACAATTCAAGTATTGTGGAAATACAATCAGGATAACACAAGATCTAGCAGCTTCCACATTAAGGGATCGAAGGGAATGGAATAGGATATTCCAGAAGTCAAAGGAACTAGGACTAAAACCAAGAATCACCTACCCAGCAAAACTGAGTATAATACTTCAGGGGAAAAATTGGTCTTTCAATGAAATAGAGGATTTTCAAGCATTCTTGATGAAAAGACCAGAGCTGAAAAGAAAATTTGACTTTCAAACACAAGAATGAAGAGAACCATGAAAAGGTGAACAGCAAAGAGAAGTCATAAGGGACTTACTAAAGTTGAACTGTTTACATTCCTACATGGAAAGACAATATTTGTAACTCTTGAAACTTTTCGGTATCTGGGTACTGGGTGGGATTACACACACACACATGCACACACGCACACACACATAGAGACAGAGTGCACAGAGTGAATTGAAGAGGATGGGATCATATCTTTAAAAAAATGAAATCAAGCAGTGAGAGAGAAAGATATTGGGAGGAGAAAGGGAGAATTGAATGGGGCAAATTATCTCTCATAAAAGAGGCAAGCAAAAGACTCATTAGTGGAGGGATAAAGAGGGGAGGTGAGAGAAAAACATGAAGTCTACTCTCATCACATTCCACTAAAGGAAAGAATAAAATGCCTACTCATTTTGGTATGAAAACCTATCTTACAATACAGGAAAGTGGAGGATAAGGGGATAAGCAGAGTGGGGGGGGATGATAGAAGCGAGGGCATGGGGAGGAGAGTGCAATTTGAGGTCAACACTCATGGGGAGGGATAGGATCAAAAGAGAATAGAAGTAATGGGGGACAGGATAGGATGGAGGGAAATATAGTTAGTCCTATACAACACAACTATTATGGAAGTCATTTGCAAAACTACACAGATTTGGCCTATATTGAATTGCTTGCCTTCCAAAGGGAAGGGGTGGAGAGGGAGGGAGCTAAAGAAGTTGGAACTCAAAGTGTTAGGATCAACTGTAATGTTCTTACCACTAGGAAATAAGAAATACAGGTAAAGGGGTATAGAAAGCTATCTGGCCCTACAGGACAAAAGAGAAGACAGAGACAAGGGCAGAGAGGGATGATAGAAGAGAGAGCAGATTGGTCATAGGGGCAATTAGAATGCTTGGTGTTTGGGGGGGGAGGGGATAAAAGGGGAGAAAATTTGTAACCCAAAATTTTGTGAAAATGAATGTTAAAAGCTAAATTAAAAAAAAAAAAACAAAAAAAAAACAAAAAAAAAAAAACAAAACAAAAAAAAAAGGTATATGCTTTGACACAGAAAAGTTTCAGAGGAGATATTCCCAACAGGCCATTATATATGTAATGGGGAAAAGGAGAGGAAATCTAGGATAGAATCCTTGTCCTTGTCTTTGTCCTGGTTCTGAAATAAGTAGAGTCCTTGGGCAGCTGCTGTGCTCCCATTTTCCACCTAGATTGTAAGCTCTTTGAAGATGGCGGGCACGTCATACTTTAATTTTCCCCCATATCTCCCCTAACACTTGTAGGGTGCCTAATAGACAGGGATAACTGTCCCTTGATAAATATTGGTTGAATGAATGAATTCCTAGAGTGAGCTTCCCTGGGGCTTCTCCTGAGAATGGAATAGTGTATCCTGATACCTTACATGGTTCCCTCCTTATGCTCTTGTAGTAACAACAGACAAATGTGTCAGAGCCAGCAACTACCCAGGTCCCCTGCTCTGGGAAAGTGGTTGAAAGGTCAATCAAGGAATAAGAGAAAGTTTGGGGGTTTTGTCTGTTTTGTTTTGTTTTTACTTTTCTCTAGGAATCAGGGCTGTATTGTTTTTGTGGTAGAAGGGGTGAACATTTAAAGCCTACCAGCACCAGGCAACCCCCAGGTCCTCAGATTAGAGCAAGTGCTTGATTTATACCTGCACAGATCTATAATGTAGCCTAGCCAGAGGGTAAATGATCAAGTTCTCCCCGTGGGAGGAAAGAATAAGGCAGAGTTCACCTTTCAATTCAACAAATTTTGAATACATTTTTAAAGCTTTGACTGTGTTCAGGGCATGATGCAAGTTGCTAGGGACACAAATTTAAATGTGATGCAGAATCTGTTCTCAAGGAGCTTATCATCTCACAGGCAGAAGGAAAGAAAAGACGTACACAAATAACAATGATTCAAAGGAAAATGAGATGTCATATCAATAATAATAGCTAGCATTTATGTAGTACAGAGGTTCCCAAACTTACTTCGCCTACCACCCCCTTTTCAAAAAAAATTACTCAGCACCACACTGGAAATCTTTGACATTTTTTTAATTTGCATCATTTCCAAAAAATTTTGTTTAAATAATGCATCTTAAATTTAATAATTTATTTCAAATGTGTGAGGTTTTTCCCCTGTATTGAAATTTTGATGATGCAATGTTGCATCCTATAACCACATACATAGTAAGCAAGTCATCCCACGCACATACTCCTACCAATGCATACTGGACTTCCCACCAATGTACAACATTCTTATCTGCTAACACTTGCCCATTGATCAGTTATAACTTGCATTTTGTGTATTTATTTGGAAAATAATGTAATCACTATGACTTTAATTCCATTACACAACAGATGAAACATGTAGAGTTTTTCAAGATTTTCTTATTTTTTTCTTCTTCCCTTATGCTTCTGCCACCCCCTTATTTGTATTCAATGCCTCCAATTGCACCTGAGGCTATTACTGCTTCCCTGTATCCTTCCAGCATCTCCAGGGGCAGTATTACCCACTTTGGAAAACTCTGATAGTAGTTTATAGTTTTCAAAGCAGTTTATAAGTGTTATTTCATTTTATCTTCACAAGAACCCTGAGAGCTAAGTGCTTTAATGATCCCCATTTTAGAGATGAGGAAACTGAGGCAGGCAAAGGTTAAATGATTTTTCCAGGTCCCTCAGTTAGTATTTGAAACCATATTGAACTCAGATCTTCCTAACTCTGGGTCCTGCTCTCCATCTCCAACATTACTTCATTTCCTCTAAGAAATGTTTAAAGAAATTAGACAAAATGCGATGAAAAATTTGAAGCTGGAGAGATTATTCTCAACTAAGAAGGTCAGTAAAGGCATCATAGAAGAAGTAGAGCCTTAACTGGGCTTAAATCATAGGAGAAACTCAACAGATGAGAAAGATCTCTAAGATTGGGGAAGATTATTATCAAAGGTGCAAAGATGGGAGGGCACAGAATGAACTAGTAGCCTAGGTAGGCTAGATATAAAAGAATAAGAAGGTGAGTAATGTTTAACAAAATAGGACTAAAAAGATATGTTAGATCCAGGTTTGGAATATTGTTAAATTCCAAGGATCTGGGAACCAAGGAATGAAATTGTCAAATTGGTGAATTTGTAAGATTACTCAGGCAGCTATCAGAAGCACAGTTATAAAAGAAAGAGACTAGAAACAGGGAGACCAGATAAAAGGTACAGGCTAAGAACAAACTTATACGGGTTTGAACTAGGGTGATAACAGTCTGAATGAAGAAGAGATGACATCCAAGAGATATTCTGGAGCTAAAACTGATATTAACCATTTCTCTTTGTTCAGTCATTTTCAGTTGTGTCCAACTCTTCATGACCCCATTTAAGGTTTTCTTGGCAAGTATAATAGAGTCGTTTGCCATTTCCTTCTCCAGCTCGTCTTATAGATGAAGAAACTGAAGCAAAGAAGTTTAAGTGACTTGCCCAGGGTCACGTAGCTAGGAAGTATCTGAGGTCAGATTTGAACTCAGGAAAATAAGGCTTTCTGACTCCAGGTCTGACACTCTATCCACTGTACCACCTAGCTGACTAGGATAATAGCTCTAGATCTAATTTCTACTTCAAGTCTTAGATCATGAAAGAGTCTGAGGAGCTAATTTAATGGGCTAAGTTCTGGAATCCTGTCTAAATTTTGATGAGGATATAGAAACAGTGGAAAGAACACTGGTTCTGAAATCAGTCCACATGGGTTCAAATCCATTTATTTAGTATCTGAGTGTCTTTGGGCAAGTTGCTTTGCCTCTCTGTGCCTCAGTTTCATTATCTGTAAAATGAAGAGATATGACCAGATTAGATAACCTCCAGGATGACTTCCAGATCTGACATTATGTTTCTTTGATGTCAAAACCAGTGCCTTGAAGACTGCCTGAGGAGTTCAGTGATTTTTCATTTTCCATGCCAGAATGATAATATTCCCTACAGTATTACTTACTAGGTATAGCCTACAGTTTAGTAAGTTGAAGCCCAGATTCCCTAGAGCATGGTTCCCTAGTACTTTTCTGTGACTGACTGATGTATCCCCTTCCCACAAAGTTGGAAAGACAGAGCTATCAAGAAGCAGGCTAGACTAGTACTTCCAAGGAGACATTTGAAATCAAGGTGCTTAGAGTATTTAATATCTGATTTAACTTCCTCTTGTTGCCTTATGATTCTGTTTCTTTAAATGCCTTTACTTTTAATTCATGATGATCTGATTTGGTCTGGAAGCTCCTGAGGTATGGATAGGAATAGATGAATACTCTAACAGTACCTTAGACCCTGTAGTAGATGAAGATGGGGCCAGATTTGACTTCAGTCACTCAAAGCTTGATATAATTGGTCTATGATCTAGGATCCTTTTGGGGCCCCAACACTTGTGTTACAGATACATCCCCTTTGTAGAGGTGGAATGCAGTTCCTTTAGTTTGCTAGCAGTTTTGGATAAGCTAATAAATAAATGGACAAAGGTGTTATATGATGTCATTTAAGGAGCAACAAGGAAGTCCCTCAATGATTCAAAAATGTCCCTTACATTACCTGAAATTTCACTACTCTGGGTTCATTCCTTTGACCTAAGCATTCTGTCTTTTAAAAATATAAATCAATATATTTATGTAGAGTAGAGGTTACTAACATTTGTAGAAAATAATGGAATAGGATTTTTTTTTAAAAAAAGAATGAAATATTAGACTTCTTTTTTGGAACATTCCCTATTTGGAAAATGAGGGGTGGGGGAAGGGGGAGGAGGGAAATTGCCTTAAATGATCTTCATGCAATTAAAACAACTCTAACTTAACAGTAATCAATGCCAAATAAAGCGGGAAATGGGATGCAGCAAAGAACCACAAAATATTACACACTAAGAATTAGAAAAGATCAAAAAAAAATATGATTGACAAAAAAGGTGGGCTTGTGATGTTGAGACAGGGATGAATAACCAAAGTATACTTCATATCTTAATTCATTTAAAAATATTCAATAAGTACCCACTGCTTTATTGAATCAAGTCATTTTACTTATGGAGACCTCATTATACTCATCTGTAAGATGGGAATACTTATATTTACATTGCCAACCTTTACAGAGTTGTGAGAAAAGTGCTTTTTAAAACTTAAATCAACACAGAAAAATGAAGGATTGTTGCTATCACTGTTAGGCTGTGAATGTCCCTGACCTCTTTCATTCTTGGAGGTTGCTACTCCCACCTTCTGCCCTGCTGCCTCACCTAGGTCTCTAGATGCAAGCAAGAACCTGGCCCTGAGGAGACCCCAGTGGAAGGATTAGGGTCCTACAATAGCACCTCTTAAAAGTCTTTATATATTCACATGTACAAAAATATTTATAGCAGTTCTTTTTGTGGTGGCCAAGAATTGGAAATTGAGGGGATGCCCATCATTTGGGAAATAGATGAACAAGTTGTGGTATATGAATGCAATGGAATTTGTATGTTCGTCCTTTGTTGCCAAAGAAGACCATGCCATCAGAGAAATGGTGACATGACTTGCACTTGACTTTGTTTTAAGGGAGGGAGGGCTGTGCAGGTCACCAGCCTCACTTCTCCTCCTGAGCCATCTGAGTCCAGTGACCTGATATTCATCAGGATGACTGGAGATGACCCAGGATGAGGCAATTGAGGTTAAGTGACTTGCCCAAGGTCACACAGCTAGTGAATGTCAAGTGTCTGAGGTGAGATTTGAACTCAGGTCCTCCTGACTCTTGCACTGCTGCTCTATCCACTGCACCACCTAGCTGCCTCACATAGTAGAATGTTATTTTGCTATAAGAAATGATGAGCAGATGGACTTCAGAAAAACTTGGAAGGACATATATGAACTGATATAAAGTGAGCAGAACCAGGAGAATATCATACGCAGTAACAGCCACAGTGTGTGATGACTGACTGATAGACATAGCTCTTTTCAGCAATGCAAGGATCTAAGACAGCTCCAAAAAACTCATGGTAGAAAATGCCATTCACATCCTGAGAAGGAACTGTGGAGTCTGAATGCAGATGGAAGCATTCTACGCTCTTTTTCTTTTGTTATTTTGTTTTGTTTCTTCTTTCTCGTGCTTCCTCCCATTAGTTCTAATTCCTCTTTACACTACGAGTGAGAAAATGTTTAATACAAATGTAGAAGCAGAAGCTGTATCAGAGTGCAAGCCATCTTGGGGAGGGGTAGTAGGAGGGGGGAAAATCTGAAACTCAAAATCTTATGGAAGTCAGTGTTGCAAACTAAAAATAAATTAATAAAATAAATATTTTTTTTAAAGAGTTTATTCACATAGCGGTGAACTGCACAAAATCTCAGATAGGCTTGTTCTTTTTCTTAAAAGCAATGTTGGTTTATGTACATGTGCACAGAAAGGAGAGCACTTGGGGATGTGGACTGAGACTTCAACAGTCACATATGTGTATAATATGCTGAAGGCAATTTGTGGTCCCTAGGGATTCAATCCAATTATTACATCCATACACACACACACACACACACACACACACACACACACACCACCCATACACATACACATAAACACACACACAAACACATAACCATACACACACACACACACACACCACCCATACACATACACATAAACACACACACAAACACATAACCATACACACACACACACACACACACACCACCCATACACATACACATAAACACACACACAAACACATAACCATACACACACACACACACACACACACACACACACCACCCATACACATAAACACACACACAAGCACATAACCATACACACACACAACCTAGGCACATTTCTAGTCTCCCAAAATCTTTGGAGAGTGAATACATTTTCCATTTTCCAACCATCTAAACCACTTATTCCAACAAAATTTATCTTTATCCAAAAACAAAGGTTGTATTTCTTTGTGCAAATCAGCATGCTCCTCTGGAATATCTTCCCTCTCCCCCTGAACCCCTTCCTAACTTCAAGACTCAGGTCCCACATGAAGTTGATCACCCCAGCCTATAGTGATCTCTCCTTCTTGTGCTCTGTATTATTTTCTGTTGTTCAGCAGATAATCTTGTTTCTGTTTCATGACATCTATGTGCCTTCTCTTGCCTTTTAGAAGTAGCTCAGTAGAGCAGTGGACAGAGTACTGGCCCTAGAATGAGGAAAATCTGAGTCCAACTCTAGCTTTAGACACTAATTAGCTGTGTGATCCTGTTCAGGTCACTCACTTCTGTCTGCCTCAGTTTCTTCAAAGGTAAAGTTGCTTGCTATTCATTCATGTCTGATTCTTCATAACTCTATTTGGGGTTTTCTTGGCAAAGATCCTGGAGTGACTTGCCATTTCCTTCTCCATCTCATTTGACAGATGAAGAAACTGAGGCCAACAGGGTTAAGTGACTTGCCCAGGGCCACACAGCTGATCAGTATCTGAGGTCAGATTTGAACTCAGGAAGATGAGTCTTCCTGAATCCAGGCCAGGCACTCTCTTCACTCCACCTATAAAACAAGAACCGTAATAGCACTTACCTCACAGGATTGTTGTAAGCATCAAATTTGTAAAGTGCTTAGCACGGTGTCTGGTACATAGTGGATATTTAGTAAATGCTTCTTCCTTTCCCTCTTTCACTTTTCACGAGTATGTATCTTGTCTTCTAAATGTGGTGGTAAGCTCCTTGAGAGTAACAGCCTGATCTGTCCCAAAATTATGAACTTGGCAATAATGAATCCCACCCCCAGAGCCCTTTGCTCAATCCCTAGTATTCCCTTCCTTTCCTCTCTCTATTCCCTGGGTTTTATATCTATAAAACCAGAATATTGGACTGCACAGTCCCCAAGGTCCTTCACAACTCCAACTCTGCTGCTGTGGAATTTCCAAGGTTTCACAGTAAGTGGCAGAGCTGGGACTAAAATTCATGGTTCCTAACTCCTGGTCCCCAGTTCTTTCCACTGCAATCAGCTACCTCTTGTGAAAGAACTACAGGGAATACCACATCATTTAGGAATCAGAGAAGAGAGCAAGAGGGAACACAGAGAATGGTTGACGCAGGGTATTAAAGACTTAGGGCTGTTGACATAACTTCCTCATTTTGTTCATCCAGTCAATCATTTGTGTCTAGCTCTACATGACCCCATGGAGGGCAGTTAGGTGGTGCAGTGGACAGAGCACCAGTGCAGGAGTCAGGAGGACCTGAGTTCAAATATCACCTCAGACACTTGACCCTCACTAGCTGGGTGACCTTGGGCAAGTCACTTAACCCCAATTACCTCATCCTGGGTCATCTCCAGTCATCCTGATGAATATGTGGTCACTGGATTCAGATGACTCTGGAGGAGAAGTGAGACTGGTGGCCTGCACAGCCCTCACTCACTCAAAACAAAGCCAAGTGCAAGTCATGTCGTCATTTCTCTGATGGCATGGTCTTCTTCAGCAACGAAGGATGAACACACACACACAGGACCCTGAGGACCATAGTACACCCTTGCTATCTCTCCGAGTCTGTCAGAGTTCATGTTCATTGTTTCCATGACATCACCTCTCCATCTCATGTGATCTTTCCCAACATCAAGGTCTTTTCCAATGAGTCCCATCTTCTCCTTACATGGCCAAAATATTTAAGTTTTATATTACTATTATATTACTAAGTAATACTTCAGTATTTGATTTTCTAATGAATAGTCAAAATTAGTTTCTTTTTAAGTATTGACTGATTTGATTTCCTTGTTGGTCAAGGATCTCTCAAAAGTCTTCTCCAACACCACAATTCAAAAGTGTTGATTCTGCAGTACTCAACTTTCCTTACAATCCAACTCTCACAGCTATACATTGCTACTGGAAAAACCATAGCTGTGACTATATGGACCTTTACTGGCAAGGTGATTCCTCTGTTTTTTAGTATGCTATCCAGATTTGCCATATCTTTCCTTCTAAGGAGCCTCTTTTAATTTCATGGCTACAGTTGCCATCTGCCGTGATCTTTGAGGCCAACAATATAAAATCTGACACTACCTCCATTACCTCTCCCTCTATTTGCCAGAAAGTGATGGGACCAATTGCCAAGATCTTAATTGTAGTTTTCTGGGGTTTTTGTTTATTTTTTTGTTATGTTAAGCTTTTACACTCTCTTCTTTCACCTTCAACAGGAGACTTCTTAATTTTTCTTCACTTTCTGTCATCAGAGTGGTATCAATTGTATATCTGAGATTGCTGATATTTCTTCTGGAAACCTTAATTCCAACTTTTGATTAATCCAGCCTGGCTTTTCACATAATATACTCTGCATGCAATTGATAAAATATAACAATATAATAAAATAAAGAGACAACATACAGCCTTGCCATACTCCTTTTCCAGTATTAAACCTATCAGTAGTTCCATGTTTGATTCTAACTGTTGCTTCTTGACCCACACACAGGTCCCCCAGGAGACAAGTAAGACGACTTGGTACTCCCATCACTTTGAGGACTTGCCACATTTTGTTAGGATCCACACAGTTGAAGACTTTATTGTAGCTGATTAAACAGAAGTAGATGTTTTTTCCTGCAACTTCCTTGCTTTCTCCATGATCCAGCCAATGTTAGCAATCTGGTCTCTAGTTTCTCTGCCTCTTTGTAAACCAGTCTGCTCTTCTGGTTAATTCTTAGTTCACATATTGTTGAAGCACTCCTCATTTACCCGAGTACAAAATAGCCTAAAGAGCTTCTAACAGCTTTGCTCATGCTTGGCTAATGAAAAGCAAGGAGCAGCTCAGGCAGAAGAATTGCATACAGCTGAATCAACTGTAGGTGTTTTCAATGCCTAGCTTCATTTTGTTAGTTGTTGAATGATCTCTGCATGTCTTATTTTGTTCTAATATCCAACCTGGCTTGAGATCCAACCCAGAACATATGGACTCAACATGCAGAATGAGACATTCATTTTTAGACCCCATCTTCTCCTTTACTCCTCCCTCACATGAAGAGGTCTCCATGGTTTTTTTTTGGCCAAAGCCAACCCCACTCCATGCACAAGTGATCTCATTCTAGCCTGTCTTCTCCAAGAGAGTGCCCTTTGGGAATTCTCATTTTCTCACTTCACTCTTCCTCTCCTGGCTTCTTCCTCACTGCCCACAAACATGCCCATGTTTTTTTTCCATTCTCAAAACCCCTTACTTGTTCTGTCTAGCCTTCCTAGCTATCATACCCTTTTATGCTAAATTCCTTAGAAGGTCATCCACAATTGATACACAAAGGAATGGATTCCTCTCACTCTCTTCTTGACTCTTTACAGCCCGGTTTCTGACCTCATCATTTAACTAAAAGTGCTTTCCCCAAAGTTAGCATGGATCTCTTAATTGCACATCTATACCATTATCTTGGTGATCCCATCAGCTCCCATAGATTAAATTATCATCTCTGTTTTGATGATTCTGAAACCTACATATTCAGCCCTGACTTCTCTTCTAACCTCCAGACTTGCATCTCAAAGTATCTATTGGCTATCTCAAACTGGATATTCTATAGATATTTTAAACTTGACATGTCCAAAAATGAACTCATTATCTTCCTTTACCCCCCTCCACAAACACTCCCTTCTTCCTAATTTCCTTATTATTGTCAAAGATACCATCATCTTTCTAGTCACCTAGGCTCACAACCTAGGTACTACTCTTGACCCTTCACTCTTTCTCACCTTCAATGTGCCACTGTTTACCAAATTTTGCTGAGTCTACCTTCTTAACATCGCTTGTATATATACTCCATTCTCTTCTCTGACACTGCAACCACTCATCACTCTACACCTATACAATTACAGCAGCCTTTAGCTTGATTTCTAGGTCTCTCCCCAATTTAGTCCATCCTCCACTCAGCTATCAAATTGATTGTCCTAAAGAACAGATTTGACTATGTCATCCCTCTACTCAATAAACTTCAATAGCTCCTTATCACCTCCAGAATCAAATATAAAGTCCTCTGTTAATTTTCAAAGCCCTTCATAATTTGTCCCACTCCTACCTTTCCATTTTTCTCACACCTTACCCCTTTATGTATTCTATGATCCAGGGACATTAGCCTCCTTAATGTTCCTCTCCATAAAATATTCCATCTCCCAGATTTGCGTATTTTTACTGGCTGGCCTCCATGCCTGGAATTCTACCCCTCCTTATTTCTGTATCTAGTCTTTAATTTTCCCCAAGTCCCTGATAAAATTTCACCTGCTGCAATAAGCCTTTCCCTTCAAAGCCAGTACCTTCCCTCTATTGATTATCTTCAATTTATCCTGTACTTATCTTGTTTACATGTAATTGTTTGCATGTTGGCTACCCCCGTTAGACTGTGAATGCCTCAAGATCAGGGACTATCTGCAGTCTCTTTCTTTTTTGTATTGCTAGCACTTAGCACAGATAATTCTACTTCCTCTTCTACTAATCTAGGCAAGTTATATTTATGTAAATATTCTTCCATTTCACCTATATTGTTAAACATATTGACATATAATTGGGCAAAATAACTTCTTATAATTGCTTTAATTTTATCTTTGCTAGTGGTGTACTCACCCTTTTCATTTTTACTACTAGTGATCTGGTTTTCTTCCCTTTTTAAATCAAATTAACCAATGGTTTACCTATTTTATTGGGGTTTTTTTCATAAAAGCAGCTTCTTATTTTATTTATTAATTTAGTATTTTTCACTCAATTTTATTAGCCTCACCTTTAATTTTTAGAATATGCAATTTAGTGTTTAATTGGAAATTTTTAGTTTGTTATTTTTCTAGTTTTTTTATTATACCCCCAATTTATTGTTCTGTTCATTCTCTATTTTATCATATCTCAAATATATGAAGAATACAAGTCATTCTCCAGTTGATAGTCAAAGGATATGACAAGGCAGTTTTTAGATAAAGAAATCAAAACAATTTATGGTCTTATGAAAAATGCTCTAAATCATTATTGATTAGAGAAATGCAAATTAAAACAATAGTAAGATATCATTTTATACCTACCAGAATAACTAAAATGATTGAAGTGGAAAATGACAAATGTTGGAGGGAAAGTGGAAAAGCTGGGACACTAATGCATCGTTAGTGAAATTGTGAACTAATCTAATGAGTTTGGAGAGTAATCTGGAATTATGCCCAAAGAATTATGGCCAAAGTTATTAAACTGCCTGTACCCTTTGACCTAGAAATACCATTATTAGGTCTATTTCCAGGAAAATATTTAGGGAAAAAGGAAAAAATAATCTATGTGCTCTAAAATATTTATAGCAGCTCTCTTTGTGGTGGGATGTCTTCAGTTGGGAAATGACTGAACAAGTTGTGGTATATGACTTTGATGGAATACTTTTCTGCTTCAGAAATAATGAGCTCCATGATTTTCGAAAAACATGGAAAGACACAAAATAATGAAGAGTGAAATGAGCAAAACCTACAGAACACTGTATACAGTAACAGCAATACTGTTTTAAGAATAACTGAGCAAAAAAGTCATTTTGACTATTATAGATATTCAAATTAACTACAAAAGACATATGAAAAAAGATGCTATCTGCATCCAGAGAAAGAACTGATAAATAGAAGTATATACAAAATAATTTTACATAAACATACATACATATATACACACACACATAATGGTAGCCATCTTGAGGGGAGAAAAAAAGAAATTTACATGATAATTTTATTATATATTTAAAAGAAATAGTAAGTTATGCATAATAGATCTGCAGTTTCATGTGTAATCATCTTTTTTATTATGCTAAGTTATGGAAATGCCTGTTTTAGTCCATCAATTAAAAATTAAATAAATAAATGAAACAAGATATAAGAGAAGCTATCGAGGGGAGAAAATCTTCACAGTAAAATTCCTGATAAAATTGATACAAAAGGAAAAAATATATAAAGTCAAAGGATACAGAGCAGTTTGAGATAAGAAACTCCAAGTCTCAACTGTATGAAAAAATGATCCAAATCATTGATGAGACACATAAATTTTAAATAAACTTTTAGTTTTTGCCTCATACTCATCAGGTTGACAAAAATACAAAAGATGTAATTGGTAACACTGGAAAGCCTCTGGGAAGAAAGGCACACTAATGCCCTATTGGTGGAACTCTGATTTGGTTGAACAAATGCTTCTGAAAACAATTTGGAATTGTATTATAAAAATGACTAAATTGTATATAGCTTTAGATTTACACATACCATGATCAGGTATATAACCCAAGGATCAAAGAAAAAAGAAAACATCCTACGAAAATTATTGTAATGGATTTTTTGGAAATATCGAACAACTGAAAGGAATATGAATACTCATCACTCAGGGAATCGCTTTACAATTTGTGGTATATGAATACAATTGAATAGCCTTTTGCTTTGAGAAATGATGAATATGAGAAATTCAGAGAAACTTGGGAAAACTTATATGAACTGATGTCTATTAAAGTAGACAGAACCAAAACAATTTACACAATGACCACAATAAAGAAAAGTAATGTCTTACTTAAGCATTTTTTTGAGTGTCCACTAAATACTAGACACTATGCTAAACATAAAGTATACAAGAAAAGGCAAAAAACAATTCCTGGTTTCAACAAGCCCACAGTCTAGTGATGGAGCATGAATCCCACCCCTCAACAAAGAGGTGATAAGATATAACATACTGTTTTTTAGACATAAGTAATATATTGATTTATTTTGACTAATTCCTTCTTTGTTGCAAGGAAAGGTTCTACTGTGGATAGAGGGGAGAGTTATTGGGAAGTATAAAAAAGAACATCAATAAAACATTGTAAAGTAAATATTTAAAAGTAGGTAAATACTTAGAATAAGGTCTAAGTGACCTTAGAGATTATACCTAATTCCCTCATGTTACAGATAAGGCTCAGCAAGGCTAGAAAACAATAACAGCTAGCATTTTAATACCATTTTAAGGTTTTCAAAGCACTTTACACAGATTATCTCATTTGAAATTACAGTGAACCCTCAACATTCACAAGGGTTAGGGGTGCCAGACTTCCACAAACATGAAAAACTTCAAATAACTCTAGACCCTCCCCCAAACCTTTGTTTTTAATCATTCTGATCATATTTATTTAACACAAAAAGCAAGCAAAACCATACATTGCACCCATAAAAGGGTTGTACTTTCTATTCGAGTTAGATTCATGTCTGGTACACTATGCAAAATCTTCACAGCTGTCTGTGTCAGCAACAGCTTCACATCCTGCAAAGAGCACAACATCACTGCGGGGAAAAAATGATGTGACTGAGTCTGAATGGTAGAGAGACAAAGAGAAGGCATTCTCAGAGAGAGTGTGTAGTCCATAGTTCTTTAGCACACGGAAATTTTTAACAAAATTTAATTGTTCATAATAAACTTATATATGCACACTTATGGTAGCAAATGATCAAATAGATGAACAATATATGGTATTTAGGCATTTGTGACTTGCTTGTTTTTTTACTTTACACACAAGCATCACCAGCAATTTTCCACAGTACCATAGAAATTTTCCAAAATTCCCATTTAATTATCAATGGCCAGTCCACAAAAACCAAATCATGAATATGAAACCCATGATTGCCAGGGATGATAGTACTTGCCTGCCATATACTATGAACTTCATAAATGCCTTGTTGTGTTCATCCTTTGTTGCCTATTGATTCGTTGATTGCCCAAGATCACACAGGTAATGAAGGTTAAGTCAAGCAAACAAGTAACAAGTATTTATTGATTGCATTTCACCATGTGCTTACCTGTTCTAGGTAGTATGGAGAAATAGACAAACACTGTACTCTGTCCAAGTAGTATATAGTCAAACTGAGAAAATGACATTAGATAGCACATAATTATATATATGATTTCCTATTCATTATTAGTAACAATAATGTATTTTGAAGGTGCTTTAAGATTTGGTGAGTGCAGTGATGTGGGTAGAGAGCTGGCTTTGGAGCCAGCGATATCTGGGTTCAAGTCCCACCTCTACGACCTTCTGGTTGTGTGACCCTGGACAAGTCACTTAAACTCTCAGTGCTCTAGGCAACTTTCTAAGACTATTAGTTGCAGAGAAAGTGGCAAAAGTGGTTTCTTCATTTAAGAATAACCTATACTAATGAAATCAGAGGTCTAGTCCTCTCCCTTTGAGATTTACAGAGCATTTCCCTCATAACAATATAAGTTAAGTTGGGATATAAGTATGATCGTTGCCTTTTTGCAGATGAAGAAATAGAGGCACAGTAGGTGAACTAACTTGCCCAGTTCACACAGCTAGTGACAGAGCCAAGAACTGGATCCAGATCCTCTGACTCCATTGAATGAATGAGTGAATCAATCAATCAATAAACCATTTATCAAGTACTTCTTATGTGCAAAGTAGTGTTCTTCCCAGTGCATCATACTACTTGCTCTTCAAAGTCCACCTCAAATTTTACATCCTCAATGAGTCTTCTCCTGCTCACAATGACCTCTTCCTCTTCTAAACTCACATGATATTTGCTTCTTGCCCATACCATTTATTTGGCCCACAATCCATGTTATTTTGTATTTATATTCATCGTTCATTCTTATTTCCTATCTCCCCAGATGGATTGATTACAAGCTCCCTGAGGCCAGTGGCCCTATTCTCTTCTTTTATCCTGACACCTACTACAATGCTCATATAAAATAGGGCATGTTTATTGATGCTGAAGATGATATAGTTAACTCTTAAGTTGTGTGGTATGGATTCTAAGTCTTGTAGGGACAAAGGAAAGTCATACAGGGATGATGGAAAGCATCAGACTTGGAGACAGGAGAAACTTGGGTTGAAACATTTGACACTTACTAGTGGTATGACCTAGGACAAATCACCTAGCCCTTTTGCTTCCTTTTCGTCATCATAAAATGAGCATAAAAAATATTTGCATTGCCTGCTTCATCCAACTGTTAGGAATTCCAAATGAGATTATTTCTTTAAAGAAGTGCTTTTTCAACTTTAAGGTGTTATATAGATGTAAATTGATAGTAATAGCAGGTAAAGAGAGGGCTCTCCCTTGAAGGTGTTGGTGGGATTCAGACAGGCAGAAGGGACTTGGATGGGAATAAACATGGTCTCTTTGGGGGACAGTGAGGGGACCAGCTTCACCAGAGAAGAGACTCAGAATTGGGGACTTTTTATTGCTCAAGGGTGTTGCAGATCTGCGATTTTGTCATTGGGGAGAGTTTTCAGTGTAGAAACTCCTTGGAAAGGTAGAATCTACATGGCAGCCAGGTGGCGCAGTGGATAGAGCATCAGTTCTAGAATCAGAAAGACTCATCTTCCTGAGTTAAAATCCAACCTCAGACACTAGCTGTGTGGTCCTGAGCAAGTTATTTAACCTTGCTTGCCTCAGTTTCCTTATCTGTAAAATGAGTTGATGAAGAAAATGGTAAACCACTTGCCAAGAAAATCCCAAAAGAAGTCACAAAGAGTTGGAATGGCAAATTACAGGGAAAAAATAGTGGAAAATGTGGAAAGCTTTGAAAGGAAGGAGTTAAATGTAGTGTCAGGAAATAAAGCGCTATTGAAGGTTTTTAAGCAGGTACCTAACATGATGAAAAGGATATATTATGATTTATTTGGAGGTAAACAAAATCAAGGGCTAGGGGAGGAGAGCTGGGACTGAAGGCACTGAAGCTACTGTAATAATCTAGAGAATACATAGCAAAGGAAAACTCAACTGGACTGAGTGACTTTGTTCTGCATCTGTCCAGAACAACACCACAGATTGTCATTGTTCAGTTGTGTCCAACTCTTCATGACTCTGTAGACCATAGCTTCCAATGCTATCCATAAGGTTCTCTAGGCAAAGACGTTGGAGTGGTTTGCCATTTCCTTCTCTAGCTCATTTTACAGATGAAAAACTAAGGTAAACAGGGTTAAGTGACTTGCCCAGGGTCACACATCTGGTGAGTATCTGAAGCAGGATTTGAACTCAGGTCTTCCTGACTGCAAGCCTGGCACTCTGTCCACTGCACCACGTAGCTGCCTCAGGTAGCCAAGTGCTGTTGTTGCTGTTGTGTTCATCCTTTGTTCAAAAAGAGGACTGTACACACAAAAGCAGGAAAAGAAAATCATTACTGAAAACATTTAGAAAAAAAGTATATTTCATTCATTCAACAATTTTGTGATTTGGTTCCCACGAATAATAAAAAGGATTTTTAGTAGTTTGCAGCTACTATTTGTCAGGCACTGTGCACAGTACCTTATATTACAAATATTATCTCCTTTGTTCCTCAGAATAAGCTGTCAGGTAGGTGCTATTATGATCTCCATTTTACAGTTGAGGAAAACTGAGGCAGACAGAGGTTAACTGATTTGTCCAGAGTCACACAGCAATTAAATATCTGAGGCTGGATTTGAATTCAGGTCTTCCCCAGTTTAGGTCCAGCACTGTAATCATTGCAGCACCTTCATAAAGATGAATATGTGATCTCAAATGGTAGCGATGGGTGAGGAGATTTAAGGAATGGGATCGAATATAAGGAATGTCTTAGAAGCAGGAAAGTACTGGATAAGGTATAATATGTTCAGCTTAGCTACAGGATAGTACAAACCAGGAGAGCACTATGAAAAAAGATTTCTTGGGTGGGAACAAGGTGACAAATGAAGAGTTCTCTCTGGAGCTTGGTTTGACGGCCAGAAGCAGCATTTTGTCACTACGATCTCTTTCTTTCTCAGTGGCCTTGCTGTTCTTTAGAGGAGAAAATGTTGGCATTTTATCAGTGTAGAGCTTTGTAATGTTGCTGGAAATCCTTTCAAAATTTTTACCTGCAACCCATGAATTTATTTTGGTAAAATTTTGATAAGTATTTCAGTATAATTGGTTTCTCTTGTATATTCCTCCCTTATATACCTTTTTTGTCCATCATTGTTTACAAGTTGTCCCTTGCATTAGACTATGAGCTCCTTGAGAACAGAGACTGGTTTTCTGCCTTTCTATCCCCAGCATTTAGCACAGTGCCTGTACAGTAGGCAATTAATACATACCTCTTGACGACCATTTTATTTTAAGCATTTAAAAATGCTGTTCTGCGAAGGGGTCCACAGTCTTCATCAGACTGCCAAAAGGATCCATGTCACATGCACAAAAATAATTGTTAAAGAATCCAGTTTTAAAATTTTCTCTCTGGAAATCCCTCAATGAACTGGAAAGCATGTGATCCTATTATTAACTGTTAGGCTGGGAAAATTGTTCACCAAGTAAGGTTCCATAGCTAATTCAAGACTGCTACGTCTCATGGGCAAAATGTATATATGTGCAGGGATCCCATGTAGGAAGACAGAACTACAACAATAAAAACTACACCAGATGCCTATGGCACCTGAAGTTACAATGTTAAAAATTAATTAAGACAATTCTAGCATTATACTCATTAAGAGTTTCCTACTGCCGCTAGGTGGTGCAGTGGATAGAGCACTGAGATTGGAATCAGGAAAGTTCATCTTCATGAGTTCAAATTCAGCCTGACTCAGACACTTAACCAGCTGTATGATGCTGGCCAAGTCACTTAACCCTGTTTGCTGCAGTTTCCTCATCTGTAAAATGAGCTGGAGAAGAAAATGGCAAACCACCCTAGTAACTATGCTGAGAAAACCCCAAAAGGAGTCACAGAGAACTGGACGTGACTGAAATGATTGAACAACAAATTACAACATGTTTCCCTGGGAGGGTTAACACATTAAGCCATTATCAATAATTGGCATATTAGCATGTATTAATTTGTCAGATTAGCCCTAGCAGACAGCAGTGTCCTAGGGGAAAAGAATGATGGACAGGAAATGTTGAGGGAAGAAGGTAAAGGAGGTTGAGAACATAGATTTAGAGTTGGAAGAGATCCCAAAGGTCATCTTAGGATCATAGCTCTAGAGCTGGAAGAAAGCCTAAAGGCCATTTGATACAATCCTCTCATTCTTCATATTACTTGGGAGGTCAGATGACGCCCTAGGCCATGCAAGCCTAATAGCTGTCATAGGTGGAATTTGAACCCAGTTTCCTATAACTGCAGAGCCAATTCTTTTTTGCCAACACCATGCTCCTCCCATCTTTTTCAGTCTCTTGAATTTACAGAAAAACTGAGGAAATTAAGGCCCAGAGGGATTAGGTGACTTCCCAAGGCCAAGAAGGTAACAAGAAGCAGAGCTTGGATGCCAACCCAGGTCTTCTGACTCTATTTCTAACATTATTTACAATACTCTGTCCCAAATCTTGAGAATACACTGTTGCTCAGGTAGGCTCTTGGGAGGTTCAGTGACGTGCGGGGGATACTGCAGTGATAGACCATGGATGGCTATGGGAAGGAGCAACACAAAGGCCTTAAGAACTAGGGGATAGGGAAACAAAAGGAGGAAAAGATAACAAAATGGAGTAACATAGGAAGCTAAAGTAAACTTCACAATTATACCAAGGGTGAACTCAGGATATCTACTGTATGAGAGGTTCATGTTAAAGCTAGAAAGGACCTTAAATTATAATGTTTAGTCATTCGATCAACGAGACTTTATTAAACATATAATATGTACTAGGCAATGGGGATTCAAAAACAAAAATGAAAGAGTCTCTACCCTCAAAGAGCCTATATTCTATCTGGATAAAAAACTTGTATAGTCCTCTAGTGTGATAGATTAAGAAATTGGCAACTGTTGATTGACAACCCCAACCTCAGAAGTAATTCTCAGATAATAGGGTTTCTTTCCTCCCCAAAGCACTTTCTTAGTTGGTAGAAAATGGCTAAAAAGCTGGTGAAAACAAAGGACTCTATTTGACTTTCATCTAGAATGCAGGTAAGAGACACCATTTATACAAGGAGGGAAAAGGTGAGACAATTTAGAATGTTGAGCCATCACTCCAGACTTCACCTCTACATTAGCAGGAAAGCTGGCTCACTACAGGCAGGACATCAATTATTCACTAACGCAAGTTATTGTTGTTCTAGAGAAACTAACTTCATGACATCTCTGGCTTTTTTTTAAAAGGAGCATCTCAGTGACATTGACAATGTTCTTTGCAGAGAAACATTTAGCCCAAGAAAAACATAGCTCCCCCCAACCAAAAACAAATCCCCAAGAGAAACACATTGGGGAAGCTTAAATTAGAGTAGACAATTTATTCACAATGCAATTGTTTCTGGTATGAAACACTTTAGTGTAAGAAAAAAGATTTGTGTTTTGGTGTGTGGTTTACCTTGGAGATCTATGTGATGGAGTTTAAAAACTGAATTGGGAATGGTGCTTCATCGCTGGGGAGAGTGTCAGGGGAGGGCAGACAATAAGAAAAAAGCAAAATTGAAGGAGAGGTTTTAAAAACACATAATGATTTCATGTCAAAACACAATTTCCCAGTGTCACTGCATCTTTCTGCAAGCATGAAGGGAAAGGAGAAGTGACTGAAAACTCTTGAAATGAAAATGAAGGCATAGTTTCAGGGACATTGATTGATATTCTCAAAAGGAAAGACTGATAGATTATGATTTTTTGGGAAACAATAGTTACATGGCAAGCCCATGAATAGAGAAGGCAGGCATTGGGACGCCTCCATAAGAAAATACCATCTGGATAATACTGACATGTAAGGTTGCTGTGAAGTCAATTCGCTTCTTTTTCAATGGTGCCCTAAAAATAAGATTTATGATTGTAGTCCAGTAGAAGGCAATCAGTTGGTGCTCAATAAGTACTTCTTGGATTATTACAATTGCACCCCTCAAAAGAGGTCCTTAGGGTGATGGATGGAGTCTTAGAACCAATGTCATACCAAAAATGTAGAGAAAGTTGTCCCTGATAAACTAGAAGTCATTACTGGAACACTGACTTCTTACCATTAGGGAGGTCACCAAACACTGTCACGAGACAAGAGACACCAGGAGAAAGCACACATGAACCCTTCATTCTTTGACTGGCTGCTTTCCTGATGATTAGTGCACTGGAGAGGAAACAGTGACACTCACATTGGGGAAAATGAAGCAGCACCCTTCCCAGCCCTATAAGATTCACCTGGCTCACTTTCAATCAGTGTTCCCTCATGCCTAAATACACTAAGTTCTGTCAGTAATAGGAATAGCCTTTTCTCCTGCTTAAATATCCTGGTAACAGAAGCCCTTCACCTTAGTATCCTTTGTACCTGGCAGTGCAATGGAGCCTAGCTCCCAGGCCTTAGTGGAGTTGCAGGAATTATTATCGTTAGAGGTAGTGTTGACCACTTCCTTAACAGTGATAACAGTATCCCTCTTTCAAAGATCCCTTGTCTTCTCTCTGGCCTGTTTCTGGGCATGTGGGGGCAGTTGCCTCAATCAGAAAGGGCACCAAAATTTTCCTTTATTTTTTTTGGCATACCAAGTAGTCACCAGCATTTCCACAATTGCCTGATGTTTATTATTGAAGGGTTATTTATTTATATTTCCTATTTATATTTGTATATGTTTACTATTGGAAGGCTACATCATTAATAAATCAACAAATATTTTTAAGTACCTATTACATGCCAGAAACTGTGCTAGACTCTGCAGATACAAAACAAAGAATGAAACATCTCTACTCTCAATGAGCTTACATTCTAAAGGGGAGGGAAAGGGAGATAACAAACACACATAGAAATACATACAGTATAAATATAAAATTAATCAATACAAATCTATACAAAGTAGTTAAATTCAATGTAGTTGGAGAAGGAAGGCACTAGTTGTTGAGGGGGATCAGCAAATAAATGATGCAGAAGATGATGCCTAAGCTGCATCTTAAAGAAAGAAAGGGAATCTATGAGGGGAAGGAAAGGAGAGAATGCATTCCAGGAATGAGGGACACCCAGTGCAAACGTCCGGAGATGGGAAATAAAATATTATGTATGAGGAACAGAGAGATAGTCAATTTGACTGGATTGAAAAGTGCAGGAAGGGAAGTAATATACAACATTAGAAAGATAGGTTGAGACCAAGTTGGGTAGAGCTCTAAAAGCTAGAGAGGAGTGTATATTTTATCCTGTCAGGTAGTGGGAAGCCATTAGAGTTGGTTGAATAGGATAGCCACATGGTCAAATCTGTGCTTTCTTGGGCTAATTTCAAGTGCAGATTACTAATAACTATGGGGATCAATAAAGACTTCATTTAAAAGAGATGGTATCTCAATTGTCCCTTGAAGGAAGTTATGGATTTATGAGGTGATGAGCCCATTCTAGACATGGAGGTAAGAGATGGGAGGTTGTTTACACGTAACAACAAGTAAGTCAATTTGCCTCAAATATAAAGTACATGAAATGAAGGGATGTAAAATAAGTTTAGAAAGGCAGGCCAAGTGATATGAATGGAATGGAATAAGTAAGCCTGGGATTTCAGCAGTGTGACATAATAGAAAGAGCCCTGGATTTGGAATTAGAAGACCTAGGTTTAAATCCTGGCTCTCCTACCTACTATTTGAGTGGCTTTGGACAAGTCACCTAACTTTTCTGAGCCTTTCCACATCTATAAAATGAGTGGGTTGAACTATATGAACTCTGAGGTCCCTTCCAACTCTAATGCTCTAATTAACCCAAGGATCATTTTTCCTAGGCCACTGCAACCTAAACATTTCTCCTAATGGAGGTCACATTGACCATCTCTCAAAATGACCTAACCTGTCATATCTCCTTAGTTCCCTGCCAGTGCAATGGTTTCCTTACAGATGCAGTGGAATCTCAGAACCAGCACCGACCCTTAGGAGAATATTGATACCTTACCAACCGAGCATGGCATCAAGTACTACAAGAAGATATGAGGTGCTCAGAAAAGGGATACATAGACACACACTCTTCCCTGTCTGTTTTCTAGCTGGTCAGAGTACCAGGGAAAAGATGTAGATAAAATCATATCAGGTAAGTTTATCCTTAGAAAATAGACAAGGTAGATAAGTCTTTCCCATACCTGGGGGCTATCAGAATCTTACTCTCAATCTATGAATAGTCTGAAACATCTAATACGAATGTGTTCCAGTCTAATAAAATCCATTGGCATTGTTAGTACACCTTCCTCCTCCTTAAATATCCCTGATTATGTTACCCCTATATATTTCTGTAATGGTGGCATATTATAGTATAGCTCCCCTGCTTTCCCCAGCTTTAGCACTAACTGCCACTGTGGTTGCTATCCATTATTATAGTCGTTGTGTTTGTCCTTTGTTACCAAAGAAGACCACGCCATCAGAGAAATAATGACATGACTTGTACTTGACTTCGTTTTGATTGAGGGAGGGCTGTGCAGGTCACCAGCCTCACTTCTCCTCCAGAGCCATCTGAATCCAGTGACCTGATATTCCTCAGGATGACTGGAGATGGCCTAGGATGCACTGGGAGACTTTGGGGCCTTTAGGCCAAGATCTTTGCAGGTACTCACTTAGGGTGAGGCAACACCCATTCATTGAATAGGCCTCTTTAAGAAGTAGTCAGGGCATGGCCCCTTTAATGAGGTCAAGAAAACAAAGACATCAGGCTGGGTGGGAAACAGGCACAGTTACAAGCGATAATCACTCTAAAACTAGGGGAGTCCAGGAGCCCTTGGCAGGGGCCCCTTGGAGTCCCAGTTTCAGAGTGCAGTGGGTTTAATGTGCATTACTGTAGTGCTGACTGCTTCTATAACAGTACTAATGAAAAAGTCAAGTATCTCTGGTTTAAAATTATTTGTAAATATCTGGAAAATATGCTGTTATTCTACCAATATCATACAGTGCATCAGGCAACAGGAAGCATTCTGGAGTCAGAAACAGACAACCTCAACCTGTGCCTTCTACTAGCTGTATGACATCGGACAGGTCACCTCATGCTCTGGGCTACGGATTCCTCAGCTGTAAAATGAGGAGGTTCAGTTAGATTATTTCTAAGGTCCCTTTCAGCTCTAACACTCTCTGACTCTGTGAAATAGACAGGAGTCCTGATTTCATGAGACTTCCCACATCACCACCTGCCTGTATCTCTTAGAAACCAACAGTCAGAACCTCAGGCTCTGTTTATACTGCATTATCTGTTGTGTTGGTTTTTCTAAGTACGATGAATACACAAGGTGGAATTTTGAACAGAGGAAATCACAAGGGGAAAAAAAACTCTTACAGTACTGCTAGTTTAATTCTAGATTTCATAGTACAGAGAGAGAACTTCACACTCATTAGATCTATGGGCTTTTTTGATAGAAATAATAATAATACCTGACTTTTATATAATGCTTTGAGGTAAAGTGCTAATATTTGTTGTCTAATTAGAGCCTTACAATAGCCATGAAGGTACAAAGTACAGAAAGGATGTTGAGGATGCATGTTACCAGGCGTCTTCACTGCAACCCAGTATCTCAATGTTAGTTCTCACAGAAGTAGACCTAGAGATAGCTGAAGGTAACTATGGTCAGGTCTTCATAGGCTAGTTCATTGTAATCAAGGGGATAAGGAGATTTGATCATTTGGTATTTTATACTCAGGTAGATTTCAAGGGAGCCAGAGCCTTTTAAAAATTCACCAATCTAGGGCAGTTAGGTGGCACAATGAATAGAGCACAGTCCCTAGACTCAGGAAGACCCGAGTTCAAATCCGACCTCAGACACTTGAAACTTACTAGCTGTGTGACCTTGGGCAAGTCACTTAACCCTGATTGCCTCATCCCCCCCAAAAAAATTCAACAGTCTGGAGTAAGACCTTTTAATCCACTGATCATGAGTAGATAAAACAAAGATAAACACAGGAGTTGGTAAAATTCCTTTGGTGTTGTAGGTTGCACTCAATGTCCTCATTAGTCATTCTATTTTTGTCTGTGTGCCCTGTCCTCCCTCTGAGGAAAGAGACCAAGTATAGTCAACCTGATCTGGTCTTCCAGAAATATATTTATTATTTTCTTATCAGTCATTCCTATTTGTTGAAGACCAATTGCTTGTCCAGCCCTGTGGCTTTATGTAGCCCCCTACCTACCCTCCCTGGCAGCATTCCACATTATAGACTTTGCTAAAACCACCTCTACCATCAAAACTTACTCCTACTAGTATCTCAAAGCCTTGCTTTCTAGCTAGCAAATCACTTTCCCTGGTAACAACAACATTTTAGTAGGAGTAATTTGCATTTCTAGAGGGCTTTAAAGTTTATTAAGATCATTGTTGATACCCCACCTCCTGACAGAGGTGATGGGCTCAGTAGGCAGAATGGAATCTTTTGAGACACAACCAATGTGAGAATTTCTTCTGCTTTACAATACATATTTATTCCAAGGGCTTTGTCTTTTTTCTTTCTTATTTTTTTCTTTTCTTTCTTTCTTTTTCTTATCAATAGGGACAGAGGAGAGGTAGAAGGAAGGGAAAATAAATGCTTGTTAATGGAAAGGGGAAAAATGAACATTCTTTGTTTACCTACCCCATTGAGATAGGTAATATAAATATTATTAACTCTAAATTATAGAAGAGGAAATTGAGGGTCAGAGAGCTTAAATGATTTGCCAATGGTTATACAAATAGTAAATATCAAAGGTAGAAATATGGACTCCGGGCTCAAAATTCCTACTTTACAACAAGGTTTTTCAGTTCCTGAATTTAACTGAGTGACTAAGGGTGGAAATCTCAAGGCTGCTTAGACTTGGAAGATACATACATATACATATATATATATATATATATATATATATATATATATATATATATATATATATACACACACACACACGTATATGTATGTGCATATATACATATATATGTATATATACATACATATATATGATTATGTGTAGATAAATATAGATGTCACATGTATGTAGGTACTTAGGCAGGAAAGACATAAACCACCAAATCAGGAGTCTGATAGATCTGGATTTCACTATGTTTCTTCCACTTCCTAGATGTTTTTTCATGAACAAATTGTTTCACCTTTATGACCTCAGTTTCCTCATCTGTTAAAACATGATCACTAAGATTCCTTCCTTTTGGGGCAGCTAGATGGTGCAGTGGATACAGCACTAGTGCAGGAGTCAGGAACCTGAGTTCAAATCTCACCTCAGTTACTTGACACTCACTAGCTGTGTGACCTTGGGCAAGTCACTTAACCCCAATTACCTCATCCTGGGTCATCTTTAGTCATCCTGATAAATATCTGGTAACTGGATTCAGATAGCTCTGGAGGAGAAGTGAGGCTGATGACCTGCACAGCCCTGCCTCACTCGAAACAAAGTCAAGTGCAAGTCATGTCATTATTTCTCTGATGGCATGGTCTTCTTCAGCAATGAAGGATGAATACACACACTAAGATTTCTTTTAGTTCTAGAACCTATGGACCAATTGTTTTAGGTACTTCTCAAATCACTCCTTGTATGTCTACCTACTCTTCCTGTTCAAGGAGACAACTTTCCTGCTATGTGATGTGTAGGCTTGTAAGGATTGTGGAGAGTCCAATAGAAAACAGAATCCCTGCCCCCAGGTAGCTTCCAATCCAAATGATGAAATAAAAGAGCTAATGGAAGCAAATTTTACCACAATTATACAACAGCAAAGATGAACACAAAGATTTTAAATATCATTTTTAATATTTGGAATGTTTTAAATCTTTCAATCAATTCTTTTGAATACCAAATATGTACAAGACACTATGCTAGGCAGTAGGGATATAAAGACTCTAATACTTGGTTCATGTATTTAAGGGGTTTGAAATCTATTTGGAGATATAAAATATATGAAAAAAATACTCAACCATACTGAGTAGTACACACTATACGAGGAATACAGACAGTAAAGAAACAATAGTACCACTATATTCTGCCCCAAACGGAGAACATCTTAATTTTAATTCAAGAAATATTTATTAAACCCTTATAGTAGGAACGTGCAGCTTAAAGTAGTACATTTTTTGCCTTCAAAGTTCTTTTATTCAACTTGGGGATATGGCATGCAAACAGAAAAGCATGAATATTCATCAAAAAAAGAGAATAAGAATTTGTATAGAGCCCACCAAGTGCCAGGCACTATGCTTAGCATTTTTAAAAATTATTATCTCATTTGATTCTCACAACAAATGATCCCTATTTTACAGATGAGGAAACTGAGGCAAACAGAAACTAAGTCAGGATCACATAGCTAATAAGTATCTGACACTAAATTTAAACTCAGGTCTTCTTGACTCTGGATCTAGTGTTTTATCCACTAAGCCACCAGTTGCCTCTCTGTTATCAAGACAAAAGAAAGATACAGACAATATTTATGTCTCTAGAAATATCAAGAAGCGAGGGAACATTTTCAGTCAGAGTGATCAGGGAAAGCTTTGAAGAGAAAGTGTTGGCTAAGCTAAGCCAAAAAGTCACAGACATTATTAAGCACCTACTATGTGTAAGAAGAGAAGATCCAAGATGTAGTCAACAGAGAGTTGACCTTAAAATCTAGGTGACTGTTTCAAGTGCTGCCTCTGACATTTACTGGTTTTGTGACCGGAGCAAGCGACAACCTCTCTGTGTCCCAAGCAACTCTCTATGGCTATAAGTTGTAGGACAATTGTCATTCTGCTGTGGCAGAAGGAGTTTCCTCACAACTAATTCCCTACAGGAATAAAATCACAAATCTAGACTTTTAAAACTGCAAGAAACTGTGATGAATACTGGAGATGCAAAACAAAACAAAGAAAAAATCTCTTTAAGAAGCTTGTTTGTTTGTTTGTTTGTCTGTTTATGGAATCCAAGCCTTGCAGAAAGGTATAAATTCTCAAAGAACAAAAAAAGAGGAAATATCCAAAGAGACATAATCGTGTCATAGAAGGAGAGACAAAGAGAGAGAGACAGAGACAGAGACAGAGAGAGATGGAGGTGGAATTTATGAAAGCAAAAATAAACTTTTCCATTTAAAAAAATCCTCATATATTATTTCATTTAATCCTCTCAGCATTGCAATACAGGTAATAAAAATATTCTTGGTCCCGTTTTATAGATGAGAAAACTCAGGCTGAATTTCCCAATCTAGGCTGATTATTGGAATGTAGGTAGGATTCAAATAGTATGAGGAAGGCCATTCCAGTCAGAAAAGACAGTGTAAGACATGAGATGATAAGCATTCGCTTTATGGTTTAGAGGACAGTGAGTCTTGCCAGAACAAAGGTTTTGATTATGCTGGCTGCCAAATGTGGCAATTTTTGAAAAGATAAGAATTCTCACTTTGCCCCTCCAGAATTGGAGGAATCCCAAGTGAAGGGCAAATGTTCTTTCCCAACTTTGCATACTTGGATTTCCTTGGCCACTTTCTGCACTTTCTGATTGTAGAAAGTAAAGAAGCCTGCAGCTTTGACAACAAAGGGGAAATGGAGCTGAAACAAACTGTGTTAATGCTTCTGAGAGCCCCCAAGTCACTGACAGCCTGTGAGGGGGCCCTGAAATCTGTGGAGTGTCTAGAGGGAAAATCAGCTTTGCAAGTCTTGATGCTTTGTTTTATCATTACGGACATCAAAGGGTTCCTTTGAGTTAGCAACTAGAGGGTCTTTGGAGGATTCTGGCATGATTGGAGGAGCTCAGCTTGCACAGAATAGAGATGGCTGTAAATGTCAAATGCAGTCCCAGGCAAGGCACAGGACGTGGTAGCCTCACTTTCCATCAAGGGAAATGATTAATACATATTCATGGGGTCCTTTTAAAAGAAATCATAATTTAGGGGAGAGGGACCACAAAAGCTCAGGTCTGTGCATAGCTATCTTCAGATATTGGCATTTCTTGGGCTGCATTTCGAAATGGTATAATGGATAGAGACCTGTACTTGGAGTCATTCCAGTCTGGCTCCAGACCAGCTCCAGTGCTCTAGACACTGTATGCCCCTGAGTCTCTCTGCGACACCATTTTTTTCATCTGTAAAATGGGTGCAATAGCAGTTCCTCACTCACAGAGTTGGGAAGATCAAATATATGAAAACCTTCATAAAGCTAAAAGCACTACATAGATGTCAGCTCTTTTTATTATCATTTGATACATTGAGACTTATTTTAGAAGTGATTCTTTCCTTCTCTGAACTTCTCTAAAACTCTGTAATCTATAACACAACTAGCATTTAAGAATGATGATTCCTATTCATATAGCACTTCAGAGTTACAAGGTACTTTATCCACATTGTGCCACTTAATTCTTACTACAACCTCATTAGGAATGTAGTGCAAATACTATCACCCCCAGTTTTACAGATAAGAAAACAAAGGCTCAGACACAGAAAGAGATTTGCCCAGTGTCACACGACAGTTGTGACCAGGTCACACCTCAGGAGCTTGAATCCATTTCTTGTATTAGTTTCCTGCCCTCCCCACTCCAATCCCTCTTCCCCAAGTTACCTGTGTGTTTTCCTAAAGCAGGAGTCCCGACCATGCACGTCACTCCTCTGCTCAATAAATTATATCTCTCCCATAACCTTTAGGATCAAATATAAACTCCCTTGTTTGGCATTCAAATCTCTTCACAACCTCGCCTCCACTTACTAGTCATACCTACTTTCTAACTTGATTCTGATTAACTCCTTTTTCTATCCAGCCCCACCTCCAGCTTCTATTGCTATCTCCCCAAAGATTACTTTTCATCTATAGGGTACATATTTTGTATGTATTTATGCAAGTAAATGCTTCTCTCCCCAGATAGAATATTATATATACATGTCTGTGTGTGTGTATATATATATATGTATATATATACACACACACACGTACACAAACACACATCTTTAAGGATAAGGATAATCTCATGTTTGGCTTTTTACACCTAGCATCTAGCACAGTGCCTGGCACCTAAAATACTCATTAATTGACTAATTGATTCCAAATCCAGTGTGCTATCTATGTACCATATACTATTTACTATGCTCCCTTTAATTTGATACAAATTTGAATTATTTCCTAGTTGTTTAATGGCTTTTAGTCCAATCTACCTGACTAGTCTGTCAGCTACTTAAGGCCAGAAACTCTTTCATCATTTTTTCTTTCTTCCCTTCTTTTTTTCATTCTGTTTTCTTCCTTTCTTTGTTTGCTTTCTTCCTCCTTTTCTCTCCTTTTCTTCTCTTTCTTTCATCTTTCACAAAGCATCTGAAAGAGCATTAGACACATAGTTAGTTATAGAGAATATCCTCCCTCCCCACCACAAGCTCAATATTAAAAGGAAGTCTAAGACTAGACCACTCTGGTTTCTACCAAAGTCTTATCGTGTCCCACCAAGTGCTGTGTAAATCAAACTGCTTCCCGGTTCTTGATTTCTTGGTCTCTCTTCTTGTTTCTTCCTTCATTTGCTTCATCTAATATTTGGTTACTATGCATGGAATCCTTAGAATCTTGTCACAATTAATCTGGCCCCTGTCTCAGATTTTGATCCTACCTTCTCCCTGACCTATCTTCCAAGTTCCAGGCCATATTTCTCTTGTCCCACTAGTACTTCAATCTCAACATGCCACAAACCAAGCTTATTAGTGGTTCCTCAAAACTTTCTGACTTCATTAACTTTTCTAATGACTCCACTATCCATATAGTCTCCTATATTTAAAACTTCAGTGATATCTTGACTCTTTCCTCTCCCTCACGTCTTATATCCAACCATGTCTTAGCAAATCTGTCTCTATAATATCTCTTTACAGCTATCCCTTCCTTTCCATCCTCACTGCCATCATGTTAATGCAAATCCTCATTACCACCTCCCTGGAATAGTCTAATAAACAGCCAAGAGGTTCCCCAGACTCTGCTCTGTCTCTCTCCAGTCCATCCTCATGCCATTACAAGAGGAAACATAGTATGGTGGACTCTAACATGAGGTTCTAGCATTCAAATGCTTCTTCCTAGCTTGAAAAAAATCACTTAATCTCCATAGACCTCAGTTTCCTAGTCTAAAAAAGGTTAAAACTTTATTTGATTAGACCTTTGAAGTCACTTCACAGCTTTGGATCTATAATTACAAGATTTATCTTCCTTATTCAAATCAGATCAGATCACCTCTCTGCTCTAGAGACCTGTAAATAGCCTCCCATTGACTACTTTGGAAAACAAGAGTTGTATTATTGTCTGACTCCATTAACTATTCATAGGAGAAACATGTACTCACACTTTGAATTTTGTTTTTTCTTCTAATTTTTGGTTTACTTGAAATTAGCATCTTTTAACTCGTAAAGACCTCTCTTAAAGAAGTCAATGTCCTCCATGCCACAAGTTCATCCTAGACCCCAACCTCCTCCTTGGTATGCCTTGCATAAGACTGTGCTAGCAGATATTACAAGGGCACGATCCATATTTTTCCATCCAGCCCTCCTTTGAAACATAAACATTTTCCTTTGAAGAGAGAATTGAGCCACTTTAGCAATGAAATGATGCTGTAAATACTACCACACATATTTAATGTGAAAGGTATGAGCAACCTATCTCAGGATGCATGGAGCTGAGACCATGCTGAACAGGGCTACTACCACTTCTCACCTCTCAGGGTCAGGTCATGGGACTGTTGATTTCCACCTGGTCCTGTGTCCTCTACAATAAATATATCCAACCTGGTAACAGTAAGTCATTTTCATGTAATCATTTTCAATAACTCATTATTTGCACATTAACACTTGCATTTCAACTATGAGGCAGAGTAAAATTAAAGCTCTTAGTCTGTCATTCAAGGCCTTTCAGTCTGACACCACAATACATTTTCAGTCTTACATAACATTATTCCTATCTACAAACTATAAAACTGTATTCCTGTCAAACTTTTCTACTGCCTTCCCAAGCATATGCCTGATTCATCCTCACTGCTATGCTCCTTTTCAATGTCTATAGTACACTAGTGGAGCAGCTGAGTGGCAGAGCGGGTAGAATGCTGGGTCTGGAGTCAGGCAGTTTGTGTTTTCAGTCATATTGGAGTCTTTGTGATGCCATTTTCTTGACAAAGACACTGGAGTGCTTTGCCACTTCTTTCTTCAGCTCATTTTCTAGATGAGGAAACTAAGGCAAACAGGATTAATTGATTTGCCTAGGGTCACACAACTAATAAGTGTCTAAGGCCAGATTTGGACTCAGGTCTTCCTAACTCCAAACCCAGCACTCTATCCATTGCACCAAATACCTGAGAAGGGAATGGAAAACCACTCCAGTATGTTTGGCAAGAAAATCCCAAATGGGGTCATGAAGAGTTGAATAGGACTGAAAAACAACTAAACATGAAGTTCCATACATCCCTTCATTTCTATTGAATTGCTACTCATGGTTTCAAACTCAACTCAAATGTTGCCATGTCCTTAAAGCTTCCCTTATTACCCCAACTGATTACAGCATTTCTCTCTTACATAGCACTTTGCTATAAACATTCTTACATACTCACACTACTGATTATCTCCAAATCTGCATTTATCTTATTTGGATATAGTTATTTTCATGTTGTCTCCACCATTAACTGTGAGTACCTTGAGATGAGACTTTTTGCCTTCCTTTGTATCCCCCAGACTTAGCATAATGCCTAGCACGTAGTAGGTGCTTCATAAATGTTTGACTGACAAATTCACCATGCATTCTTTTGTGTCATTTATTTGTGCCATCTTCATATTCATAGCTACCTATAACTTTTATAAGCAAAAGGGATGAGTTTTATTTAAATTTTCTATCTCTCCTCTCAAGCAGTGCCCCTATATACAGTTTGTCTTAATAATCATTTAATTGAATTGTGAAAGAACCTCATTTTATATGTATATGTATACATATATGTAATAGATTCCTATTATATGCATATAATATGCATATATGTAATATATGCATATTACATATGTATGTATTAAACACACACACATATCTTCCTTACACCTGCCTCATTCCATCCTCTTCTCTTTATTCCTCAGTCTTCTCTTTCTATATCCCTAACAGACTTCCAGCATATACCACATTTGCTGACTGCTCAGGAAATTATTATAAGAGCTTAACCACATCATTAGCAATCATTGTCTTTCTAGCTTGGGGACTGTTTACCAATAGATTGTACTTTCCCCTTTGGGTAAATGTTTATTGTCATTAATATTGGGTATTACTGTTTGACATCTTCACATTCTTTCCATCTCTAATTCAGTCTAAAGGTTTGCTGAAAAAAACGCCTCTTCCTTTTCTGAATCTCATCTCTAACTGAGGAAACTACATCACACTGGGAAAGAAGTACTGAATGTGGAGTCAGAGAACCTGGGTTCAAATCTTGGCTCTGCTGCTTACTTCAGTCAGTCAGCCTCCCTGGCCCTCACTTTTCTCATTTGAAAAATAAGGAGTTTGTACTATATGACCTCTGAGGTCCCTTCTTACTCTAGACCTTCGATCCTATGACCATTTCCCCAATAACATAGTCAAAGGATTCTAGACCTTTAAATCTGGAAACACTAAAGCAGACTTTTGGAAATACTGCTCTTCCTCTATCCTTTTCCTGATACCCTAATCCCCAGATTTTCCAAATTCCTCCCTTTATTATGCAATTACATGGAGATATGTTCCAGGTTTTTTTTTTTTTAAGGGCATGTATAACCCTCCTAATTCATATCAGAGTTCCAATTCTCCAACCTCTGACAAGTAGAGCCACATACACCCCATGTTTTATTTTTTTTATTTTAATGAGACCTGTGCTTTCACTGTTGTTTGTCCTTTTTTCTTAAAGAAGACCGTGACATCAGGGAGGTAATGCCATGACATATAAGTGAACTGGATTTAAGTGAGGGAGGGCTGTAAGTCACCAGCCTCACTTTCTCCTCTAGACCCATCTGGGTCCAATTGAAAGATATACATCAGGACAACTGGAGATGGCCCTGGATGCAGTGGGAGAACTTGACCTTTTCAATCTAAGTTCTTTAACAGGTCTCAATTTGACTGAGGCAACACCCATTCAGTGATTAAGGATAGGTAAGAAATGAGGCAGAGAATGGCCTCTTTCTGGCTTTTAGAACTCCCACTGAAAAGACTTCTTCCACTCATGCAGACCAGCATCCGTCCTACAATTTATAGTCTGGGATAATCAGACTTTGGGTAGCAATATCCAGGACACAATTCCCAGATACTGCTAGGGTAATTATGTACATTTATGCCATTTGTAAAGATTATCCCCCACCTATGGCTCTGCCATCACCACACCCTCTGCAGGCTCATCTCTCACTCTACTCTCACTCTCAAACTCTATAACCTACAGAAATAAAGCCTAATCTTTCCAAAGTACATCAGTAGCCACTACTTAGCTTAAATCCCCTGATTAACAACAGCCCTGAACAGAAATGCTGATACAGTCAGCTGATACCTTAACCTAGCACTTTGCTGCAGGTTTGACTTGAAGGGATCATTGCAAGGAACAGCCCAGTGCAATATGCAAACTTCAGCCCATTAGCTTTTTCTTTGTTTTTGTGTTCTTTATCTTTCTATCAACAATACTGATAGTAACCTTGAAACCTGGAGATTCTGTAGAGAAAGGCAAAGGGTTCAGGCTATCATTTCTAAACCCTCTTGCCTCTCACCCAACATGCACCCAACCTTCTTCAGCTCCTCAGGACCCTCTGGATGGTCTAATCTGGACTCACCCTGTCCCTGGAAGCAATTGAGGCTTCAGACCTTCTTCCCTAAGCAACCTGATGGGAGGTTGTTGTTGTGTTGTGTTCATCCTTTGTTTCTGGAGAAGACCATGCCGTCAGAGAAATGATGACCTGACTTACACTTGACTTTGTTTTGAGTGAGGGAGGGCTGTGCAAGTCACCACCCTCACTTTCTCCTCCTGAGCCATCTGGGTCCAGTGACCAGGTATTCATCAGGATGACTGGAGATGGCCCAGGATGTAATTAGAGAATAAGGAAGGAGAACTCAAAGACTAAGATTTTAACTGAACTAGTAAGCTCAAGTTGACAGGAATATGATTTCAGTTTTGTCACTAGCAGGTGTGTCCCTCTTCCACTGAGGTTGGAGGAAAGTTGCAGAGGGGGTGTTCACACTCAGCAGTCTTATATTTACCTTTAGACAAGAACTATAAATACCTCTCCAGAAACTCCCAGACTAGAAAGTGATGTAGCTACTATAAAGAATTGTATTTTGAAGGTGGAGAGAGAGAAAAAAGTTTTCAAAGTTCTAAAAGGTGATGATGTACATTTTCATTGCTATCCATTATCATTATTAGGTATTATTATTAAAAATAATAAAAATGATACTATAATATACCAATATTAATATAACTATAATAATAACAGCTAAAATTTATGTAGGGTTTCAAGGTTTGCAAAACACTATGTATGGCATTTAATTTGATCCTCATAACCCTGTAAGACAAGGGAAGCTAGGAGTCTAGGCCTAGAGTCAGGGAGATCTGAGTTCAAATGCAACCTCAGACACTTATTCTTTGTGCGGCCCTGGGTGAGTCACTTTGTCTGCCTCAGTTTCAATTCTAAAATAAGGATCCTCATAGCATAAGGTTATTATGAGAATCAAATGAAAGATTCCTATAGCACTTAGCACAATGTCTAGCACATTTTAGGTACTTAATATGTGTTTCCTCCTTTATACCCTCTCCTCCCCACCCAAATCAAAGCCTACCTGACCTTCATCCTATCTGTGCGGGGCAAAACTCTGTTTCCAGAGGACACTGAGTCACAGGACTATTTGGAGTATTTGCCCTGTTGGACCAATTAAAGGCTTTTCTTTTCTTAGGAACTCAGATTGTTTAAAGAAACAAAGGACGACTTATACTTGACATTGCTTTTCACTGTATACCTCTACAGTTTCTTTCTTTCAGAGAGAACTCATTTTAAGGATATGGTCTACACATTGAGGGGTAACCCATCTCCCTTGTTAATGTGCTAAAGAATTAGAGTCAGAACCCCAGGCACACTCTCTACTCCCAGACCACCTTACTCTTCAAGGTACCACATCTGTTTTGCAAAGGGGCCTTCTAGAGACAGTGACTTTGCTTTTGTTTGTCTAACCCAAGGAGACGTGTACTTTTAGATGGTAAGGGATTTCTGACCAGGAAGGAATAGAGAGGTGGCCCTATATTCAAAACATCAGTGACTATTTCTGGATCAACAAACTGTTTAGTGTCACTCCTATCACACAGTATAGATGGCTCACTTACTCTGCTTATATGTAAAGCCTGCCTTAAGTACATAGAAGTCTCTTCCTTTTGGTTATTCACCCTTAGCCACCAAAGCATTACCTAAATTTACTATGATGCCTCTCAGTCTCCACAATGGCTACAGCAACTCTACTAAGGTCACATATAGAATAATTTCATTTAAAAAAATTTTTAAAGCCTTTCCTTTGACTCTTCAGCCCCATCCGGCTTCTGTCCCACATCTCTACACCCTTTCACTTGAAAAAGTTGGGAACACCAGATGCCACAACTACCTTGTTACCTACTCTTAAAATCCTACTTCATGAAATCTGGCTTCAACTTTTGGCTTTACTCTACTGAAACTACCCTTTCCTCAACTGTAAAAATGATAATAGTAGCACTTACCTCATTGTGAGAATCAGGGGAGAAAATGTCTGCAAAGTGCTCTGCAATCCCTGTTGTTCAGTCATGCCCAATCCTTCGTGACCCTATATGGAATTTTCTCGGCAAAGATACTGGAGTGATTTATCATTTCCTTTGTCCCGTGGATTAAAACAAACAGAGGTTAAATGACTTGCCCAGGGTCATACAAGCTAGTGAGCAATCTTCCTGGCCCAGCACTCTGTCCACTGAATCACCTAGTTTCTTTCAATCTTTAAAGCATCATAAAGGTTAGGTATTATTTCCAGTGTCACCAGTGACCTCCTATTCGCCAAATCCAATGTCTTTTTTCTTCAATATTCCTCCTCTTTTACTTGTATGCGGCTTTAGCTGTTATTTATATCTATATTAACTGCTATCTTCCTCCTCCTCCTCCTGCTGCAACCTCTCTCCTACCTTGGAGTCTGAGACACCACATTTTTCTACTTCTTTTTCTGCCTCTAAAACCACTTCTCTGTCTTTTTCATCTTCTTCTTCATCCTTTAATGTGAGTCCTCCCCAAGGGTCCTCTGAGCATTTGTACTTTGGAAACCGCAAACCTACAAATCAGGGATTGTTTCATATTTTTATTGTTGATTATCTAGACTCTAGATAGAGATGAGAAAATTATGATAGTGCATATTAAACTTTAAAGTGCCTTGCACAAACATCTTTTTCAGAGAGCCAGTAATTAAACATTTACCAGCATATCCCTGGTTCTGCTCATTCCAGCTCTTCAACGTCTCTCCCATGAGCTCCCCATGTTCTATTCCTGCTGCTATTCTCTGGGTGGGTTGAAGGGAGAGGAGGGAGTACAGCGTCCTGTGGAGAGTCAGGGCTGAGCAGCTTGGTGTAGTCGGAAAAACTCTGACTTTGGGGTTATAAGATCTGTGCCCTTAGGCAGGTCGTTTAATTTCTTTGGGTTATAATTTCATTTATCTGCAAAATGAGGTGGACTAAATAATACGCAGGTTTCCCTCCTGTTCTATGTTCCTATGAACCTCGTTGTTATTGTTCAGTCATTTCAGACTCGGCAAGATCCTATTTGGAGTTTTCTTGGCAAAGATACTGGAATGCTTTGTCATTTGTTTCTCTAGGTTATTTTAGATGAGGCAGAGGAGGTCACTGGTGACATTGGAAGTAGTAGCTAACATTTATGATGCTTTAAAGATTGCAAGAAACTAGGTGGCTCAGTGGTTAAGTGACTTGTCCAGGGTCACACAGCTAGAAGTATCTAAGGCCAGATTTGAACTCAGGAAGTTGAGTCTTCCAGACTCCAGGCCACCTAACTGCCCTATGATCCTAGTACAGGTCCTCGTTATCAGCCACCAAGACTATTGCCTCCTTATAGACTTCCTAATCTCCACCGCTCTCCTTTCCAATCCATCTTTCATACTGCTACTGGAAGAATCTGTCTTTTGAATAAATCTAACCTCTTGCTCAAAAATCTTTAATGATTCCCTATCTTCTACCAAGCAAAGTTCATTTTTTTTATCTGACATTCAAGGACATCTGAGAGTGTACTGGTTCTGGCTTCAAAGATTCTAGGTCCCCATCTTCGCCTTTGATTCTTGTTACCTGAGTGGCCTCGGGCAAGTCACTTATTTCCCTGGTCCTGAGTTTCCTCATCTTTAAAATGAGAACTAGTTGGCCTTTGAGGTCCCTTCCAGCTCCAGATAAATGATCTAACTTCCAACTCCAGGATCTGTTAAAGTCTCCTTTCTATCCTTCTCTGATTGCTTCCTTCTGTTTACTCCATGATACAGCCAAACTAGATCAGGTAGAGGAAGAAACTGCCTAAGTGGTAGAAAAATGAGCATAAGACAAGGCTCCTGCTGGCTCACGCTAGCATCTGACGTTGCCACTATTTGAATCTCCTTTTGGCTTAAGGCATTGAAGGTCCCTACCAAAATGCAAATATGTTATCTGGGGCAGGTGGTTGCTAGGTAGTAAGGGACAAAGCAAATCATTCCAATTGACTTTCCCTCCCTCCTCATCCTCAACATCCCCAGAGATGTGGTTATACAGATGACAACTGGGCAACCAGGAAAGGCAAGGAGGGTTGGGGGGAATCTCAAAAGGACAATTTAGGGCAGGGAAATTGAATGGAGATGTGACAGGAGGTTAGCCACTCCAAGTAGCTGATTGTACGCTTCTGAATCCAGGACTTTTTAGGCACAAGCTAACTGAGCAACATTCACTGGCAGGAGCCTCCCTAATCACTGAACTGGATCATCCAAGAGGGAGGGAGAAAGAGAGACAGGGAGAGAGAAAGAGAGAGACAGAGACAGAGAGAGGGAGAGAGAGAGGGAGAGAAGGTCTATAATAGGGGCAGTGCCTATAGAGGTGCAGCTAGGATTCTGAACAAAGTCTCTAAGGTTTGATAATGAGAGAAATGGGCCTAAGGATGAATGAAAGCCCGACCTGTCGACCTTCCAAATGTATGGGACTAAGCAGGTGAGCACTGCGTCCAGCAAGAGGAAATGAATGCGCTATTTCAGCCCAAACAGTATACAGTTTAGATTACGAATTTTGGAGCTGAAACTACCTCAAAAAAAAAAAAATCCCGGCTTTTCGCTTGAAGTATGAGAGCATTATCCCCACTTTCCAGATGAGACAATGGAGTCGAGCCAGAAGCAAGGAAAGATTTGCACAGCTAAGTCTGGGAAGGAGAAAGAAGGAGTGAAGCTAAATCTAGGTCACCAAAGTAGATAACACTCGCTTTCTCATCTTCTCTATCCATTTTTTCCGATTGCTTTTAAGAAAGTAGGGGGCTAACAACGCTAACGCCGCCCTTCCCTCCTCATTTGTTTTATTAGTGCCCTCGGCTCTGCAAACCGCAAGGCTCTGAGTATGATCTGTCTATTCCACATCTGGGAACCGCCTCACTCACAACTTGATCCCCCCAAACTCCACCCCCGTGGGGACAAAGAGAATCTGGGGAGCGGAGGAGAAGCAGGGAAGGAGTGAGGCCGCCAGCCACCCGAGCTAAGCGGTGACTCAGCAGCTGTCTGGCGTGATTGACTGGCGGACCTTAGGGCTGTGGGGGTCCAGGGAGGAGGGAATAAGGGGGGCCGGGGTGGAGAGGAGGCAGTCTGGATGTTCACTGCTGTTTACGTGGCCCGTGCTGAGGCTTGTGGGATTATTAAATGGAGTGTGATTATGCCTCCGGCACACTGTCTTTGTACCTGGGCGCTGCCTGGGCTAATGAGCTTAGGAGGAAACATTTTCCTTTTCAGGCCCCCGAAAACCCTGGTGCACCCCACCCCTCGGCCCCAGCCTGCCCAGGGATGATGGACAGGAGAAAAGGTTGGACAGCTCCAGCTGAGCCAATGTGGCTTATTCTCCTCCCACTCAGTCCCTGTCTTTTTATTCGCACCATCGCCGTCACCCCCAATGTTTCCCTCCCTCATTCCCCCACCCTACCCCTTCACTCTCCTCTACGCCCTCATTTCCTGAACCCCTCACCTCCTTTTTCTCCTCCCAATGTCCTTCCCTTCCCCTCTCAAGCCGTGGTCTTGGGGAGACTAAGGTTGAACCATTCTAGTGGGAAAGTGAATGTCGCAAACATCTATCCTATCCTATCGCAAATCCCCTATCCCCTGGGTTATCACACTATCACACTATCATTTCCCTCCCTCATCCTGTTCTTCAGTCTTTTCTCCTCCCTTCCGTCCCCTTCAACTCCTTCTTCCCTTCCCATTTCTCTCACCTTCTTCCCTCTTCCCACTTTGCTGCCTGATCAGAGGTCAGGAAGTGAGACAAGAACAGCAGCAGACAGGAGACAAGCCACATTTCCCCTCCATTCCCTTATATACTTGCTCCCATTCCTCTCATTCCCTCAGCCCCCAGACTCTTTATTCCCCGCCCGCCCCCAACACACACACACACACACACACACACACACACACACACACACACACACACTTTTTGTCCCTGATGTGAAAAATAGGGAAGTCGAGGTTCGAATCTCCAGCGAGGGATGCATTACACTTCTCTCTCTTAGCTTCCCTTTATTTCCTTCATCCCACCTTTTAGAAACAGTGCTATTCCCCTTACCGGCTCACGGATCGCCCTCCCCATTCATTTATCTTTATTCCCTTCACTCTCCTAATCTCCCTGCTGGCCCTAAAGATATCTCGGTCTAGTCACCCGACAAAAGTCCGAGTTGTACCACTCCAGTTGATGAGATGAGAAACACTTTTCTCACTGCCTTGTATTCTCCCTCTCCCGCTCTTTCCATTACACGCACAAGTGGGTACAAACATCTCTCTCTCTCTCTCTCTCTCTCTCTCTCTCTCTCTCTCTCTCTCTCTCTCTCTCTCTCTCCCTCCTTCCTCTCCTCTCCTCTCCTCTCCTATCTATCTCCGTCTCTGTGCCTCTCTTACACACACACACACACACACACACACACACACACACACACACACACACACACCCTACCAACCCCTACCTGAGCTTCCTAACTGTAGATGAGATAAGTCTAGGAAAGGAAAAGGGGGGCACAGTCCCTTCCCCAGCTCCTCCCGGACGTCCCCCTCCCACCCGCCGTTCCTTCGAAATGACAAGTTAACTATTCGTGCTAAATCTGCTCAGAGGACAGTTTTATCAATGTCACTCCTTTTTGGGCTAACGTTGATGTTTGTCGAAAATCCCATCAGGTTAGGGCTGGGGCTTGAAAACTCCCCCGGCAGGCTCATTAGGTAGCGGGGCAAGCTAGTGCCCCTGGCTCCTACCCCAGGTTGGGTACCCTGCTTGAGATTCAAGAGGACAGAACCACCCAGGGCTGGGGAGTTCTGAGCAGCTAGCCTCTGTAGACTTAAGTGACCACTTTCCAGCCTCCCCGGGGATCTCTGGGCAATTTGCTGTGACCTTTAGTTAAAAACCAATATTGATCAGAAGACCAACTTTGGCTTCCTCCCTGGGGTGCTCTCTTATGTCAAGTGCGTCTGCATGACTGAGTAAACAGGTGCTAATATAAATTTGGACCTTTTCCCATAAGGTCCTTTAGGGAAGAGGGAAGGGAGGAGGAGAGTTACTCTGCAGACAAGGGTGGCATCTGCATGACACTACAATTTTCGGATGGCACAACAAACTAGTTTGGAGGGAAAAACCCACAAATACGGACTTCAGAATAACTTGTTGGTTATTTTACATATTCCCCCCTCCTTCTGTGTCCTCCCTGTGCCCCAACTCTCTGAAAAGATAATAAAAAGACCTCTAGATATTTGGAAACATTCTGAGTGACTGAACTGTTCATTTTTTTATCTGGATTCTGGGTGTGCTTGAGGGAACAGTACAAGAAACACAAGGGACTATTGAGACTGGAGATCTAGATTCCTTGATTTGCTTTTTGACTTTGGGAAAAGTCATTTAAATTTAAGTTTAAACATGGAAGGAACTTTATTGATTATCCATTCCAATCCTATAATTTTGCAAATAAGGAAACTAAGGCCAGAGAAATGAAATGGCTTCACCAAGGTCACACTGAAAGTAGGGAAAGGAGCCAGAATTTGCTCTCCTATCTCCTGCCTCAGCTCCAAGTCCAGTGTTCTTTACATCAAAATATAAGTAACAATAGAAAGTTGAATTTAAGTTCCTCAGGGAAACAGCTCATGTTTGTGTTTCTATCCTTTAGTTCTAAGGAGAGAATTGGGTGAATATATGGAAAAGGTAAAGAGGGAAGAATGGGAGGAATTGGGGTGAATGTAGACAAAGACTTTGAAAAGCATACTGCTATATATAATTGTAGAGTAGGTCTTTCTCAACAAAGACTTAAGAGCATTCAAAAGAGGAGCCTAAAAGGGGATTGGGGGGGGGGGGAGAGAAGGGGAGGAGGGGAAGGAAGATGAATTATTTTTTCAGTACTGGAGAGAAGGGTAAAGAAAGGTGGACGAGGCTTCCCACAGTATACCCCTCTCTATCTGCTACTTTCTGCAACTTTCTACCATTCTTTGTAGCCCTAGACCAATTTAGGAAAAGAAACTGCCAATCAAGCAAGTACTGAGCACCTAAATACAAGGAATGAAATTATGCCTATTAGCAGTGAGCTAATGAATATATGTGAAAATTTGACAAAAAATAAAGTTAATAATTAATAAACATACTTATATATGTGTGCACACACAGTAATTAAATACAAGATACTATAAGATGAAGGATACTAGCATTTGTCAGGAATTTGGAAAAGAAGGCTTCATGGTGCTGGAGCTGCATCTTGAAGGAGTAGAGAGATTGTAAATTGGAATTTAATGAGGGAATGCATTCCAGGCCTGGGGAATGGCCAGTGCAAAGGCCCAGTGTCTGGAGATGGAATGTAGTGAATGAGGAACAGAGAAATGCCAGTTCTGTATTCAGTGAGTCTGGAAAGACAGGTTAAGGCCAGAATGCACAGGATTTTAAAAGCTAAACAAGGGTGTTATAATTTTATTCCAGAGGTAACCAGAAACCACTGGAATTGGTTGGTTGAATAGAGAAGAGTCATGTTAAGCCACCCATTTAAAGAAAGTAGACTTAGAAACCAATCATCTACATGCTGGTAAGTGGAGGGCTTGGTAGATGTCACCGTTCGCAAGCATCTTGGATGTTTGGAAACATTTCAGCAATGCACAGAAATTTTCACTTTAACTTGGATGTTTGGTGCAGGACAATAGAAGCCAAAGCAAGAAAAGACTATGGCAGTGGGCAAGAATGTCCATCTTTGTTATGTATGTCATTCAGTTCTCCTTGATATCTGAGGCCTACGAAGAGCTGGCCTTGAATGTTGATGGAGTAGGCAGTTGCCTCTGCATTATGAATTCAGGGGGTCTGGAAATAACGTTCTTCTCTTTCCCCACCCTGCCCCCACCAAAAAATTCCCTCTGAGGCAGGTTCCCTGATATCCCTTTATGAAGGAATAAAGCTAGAGAAAGAGATCAGACTTAGGACAATCTCTCAATCATTTATTAAACACTTACTATGTGCATTAGTCAACAGTGTTTTATACCTCTTTCCAGGGAATAGGTTGGGAGAGGAAATTGTAGAAGAGGGCCCTAAGTGCTGAATGAGAGAGCGGCACAGAGAAGGGACTGGAGATATTATTTGGTTATGAACCTGACACTAGTTATGTGGGCACAGAGGCATGGGAGGAAAAGAGCCTACACCTGGTGTCAGTTTCTCCCTTTGGCAGGCTGCTGTCATCTCTCCTGCAATGCCTTCCCAGAGTTCAGCTATTCTGGCCGCTCTCCAGCCTAATCCAGCTCACGTCTCCCATGCTAGGTCCACAACATCTACCAAGCCCTCCACTTATCTTCAGAACAGCTGCTGCACATCAGCCAGACACCTCTGTCTGTGCCTGCCTCCCTCTCTCATTCCCACGCCCACTCCATCCTTACACTGTCACCACCTCCTCCAAAGAACCTGAGTTCAGGAACATGGTAAGAATCCCCAATCCCCAGCCCCAGCTTGGCCCCCGGGAGCCGTACAGGGCAAACCAGGCCTGTGTTATTGATGCAACTATCCTCCCCCAAATGTTCCCTGGTCTAATCACTTTTTTTAAAACTCCACAAACACAATCTCTGCACCATGATCAATTATTTAGCAGAAAATGATGCATTGAGTTAGAAACTAAATGCCGTTTAATATGCCCTAGGAATTCTAATTACATGCGATCACTGTATACCTAATGAAAAGTTTCCCTTTCTCGTGTTTTTGAAATCTTCCTGGAGTGGAGAGGAGCCAAGATCTATATGCTTTTGGTTAATGTTGGGAATGATGTGGCCCTTTTAATGTAATCAGTTTCTCTTCCCCCCCTACCCCCACCCCAGGTTGTCCTTGTGGACTATTTGTTTTCTTTCTGTTTTGCAAATTACTCCTTTTTCAAGGTTGTTTGTTTAATGTCAGGAGGTTATTAAGCAAACTGAGCACCCAGCCTTTAAGCTAATCATGGAAAAGTGACAATCTCGATTGGGAAGGATTCAATATTTAAGAGGTCCCTTTGCCAGAAGCAGTTGTCAGTCTAACGGGTTTGGGTCCCTGGAGTTGGAGGACTCACTCAGAAGCTTTAGCTGTTCAGCTGGCTGAAATAAGATCATCAGTTTTTATTGAAAAGTTGACCCCAGCCAGACTTCCTGCTACTCCCTCTATGAGCTGTTGGGATTCCCAAAGGAAGGAGGGCCAGAGGCAAGGAGCAAGTGAAAAGAGGGAAAGACACATTCACTCCAAAGCCTTTCCATTCCATATGCAAAAAGGCTCCATTAATCTCCCTGTTCAAACCTCTTCTTCACCACCCGGATTTCATACTCAGATTAATGGAAGCCTCCTCCCTGTCCCCATCTCCATCCTTTCTCAAGCTCTCTCATTTATGAGTCAAACTTGTGCTGTTCATTCATTTTCAGTTGTGTTTGACTCTTCATGACCCCATTTGGGGTTTTCTTGGCAAAGACACTGGAGTGGTTTGCCATTTCCTTCTCCAGCTCATTTGACAGATGAGGAAACTGAGGCAGAGTGAAGTGACTTGCCCAGGGTCATACAACTAGTAAGAGACTGAAACCAGATTTGAACTCAGGAAGATGAGTTTTCCAGACTCCAAACCCGGCACTCCACCCATCGGCTGCCTAGCTGCCCCAAGGGTCAAACTAAGGGTTCTCTAAGCTGGGGTGCCCTGGGCATCCCTCCCATACTAAAGTCATAACTATTTGTGTCTAAGGACTGACTATCACAATCCCTAAGTAAGAGCTGGGAATAATCATCCTACTCAAAATAAGTATATAAAAATATATATAGTAAGTGCAAAGTATTTTGAGGAGTAGGAGAGGAAAGCACTAAAGGGGGACCTGGAAAGACCTCCTATATATAGTGGATGACACCTGAGTTATTCTTTGAAGGAAGCTGAGGATTCTAGGAGGGAGAAGTGAAGAGGGAGAGTATTCCAGACATGGGAAAGATTGGAATGGAGAAGGCTATGGGTGTCTTTAAAACTCAAACAGAGAGTTTTATATTTAATCCTACAGGCAATAGGGAGTCACTGAACTAGAGGGTCAGGTATTTGACATAGTCAGAACTGTGCTTTAGGAAGATAAAATAATTTTTTTTTTTAAAACAAGCACTTGTTAAATACTTACTATTTATCAAGCCCTGTTTTAAGCACGATCCTCAAAATAACCCTGGGAGGTGGGTGCTATTATTATTAACATTTTACAGATGAGAAAACTGAGGCAGACAGTGGTTAAGCGACTTTGCAATGATGACACAACTAGTAATTGTCTCAGGGAGGATTTGAATCAGTTCTTCTTGACCCTGTCCACTGCACTTCCTAACTTTCAATTTGAAATCTAAGTGGAGAATGAACTAGAGTGGGGAAGAGGTTTGAGGCAAGGAGATCAACCAGAAGACTATTGGAGTAGTCCATTTTTGTGCTGACGAGAGCCCATACGAGAGCAGTGGCAGTATCAGAGGAGAGGAGATGTAGACTATGGAACATATAGCTGAAGTGCTACATGTAAGCAGTAGGAGATGCAAGACCAGAGGATAAGGCTGGACAAGTAAATCTGAGAATCAGCTACTAGATGTGATCATTGGCTTCATGGGAAAATGATGAAATCATTAAGTGAAATAGTATAGAGGAGAGGAGAAGGGAGGGGAGGGGGGGAGCGGAAGGGAAGGGGAGTGGAAGGGAAGGGAGGGGAGGGAAGGGGAGTGGAAGGGAAGGGAGGGGAGGGAAGGGGAGTGGAAGGGAAGGGAGGGGAGGGGAGGGGAGTGGAAGGGAAGGGAAGGGAGGGGAGGGGAGTGGAAGGGAAGGGAAGGGGAGTGGAAGGGAAGGGAGGGGAGGGGAGGGGAGTGGAAGGGAAGGGAAGGGAGGGGAGGGGAGTGGAAGGGAAGGGAAGGGGAGTGGAAGGGAAGGGAGGGGAGGGAAGGGGAATGGAAGGGAAGGGAGGGGAGGGGAGGGGAGAGGGAGGGGAGGGGAGTGGAAGGGAAGGGAAGGGGAGTGGAAGGGAAGGGAGGGGAGGGAAGGTGAGTGGAAGGGAAGGGAGGGGAGGGAAGGGGAGTGGAAGGGAAGGGAGGGGAGGGGAGGGGAGTGGAAGGGAAGGGAGGGGAGGGGAGTGGAAGGGAAGGGAAGGGGAGTGGAAGGGAAGGGAGGGGAGGGAAGGGGAGTGGAAGGGAAGGGAAGGGAGGGAAGGGGAGGGAAAGGGAGGGGAGTGGAAGGGAAAGGGAGTGGAAGGGAAGGGAAGGGAGGGGAAAGGAGGGGAGGGAAGAGGATGGTCCAGGACAGAGCCTTCAGGGACGACAATGGTTAATAGGCATGATCTGGCTGACTAAAGATCCAGCAAAGTGCAGTACTCTTTCCACTATACCTCACTCTCAGTCACCTAAATAGTTGAGTCCTTCTCTTTGGAACTGACAAAAGAGGATGCAAAGAACCAGTTCTGCAGTCACCACAAAAGGGGCCGTGATACTCTCTGTACTAGAGAGGCTAGGCTCATGCCTCACTGCCTTATTCATCACTTAATTCAGAATCCTTCAACTCTTTAGCCCCTACCCTTACGTTGTTTCCAAAACCTTAAAAATAGGCAAAGTGTGTCCTCCTCGCCTCCACCTTCAAATAGTCATTAGTGCAGGCCATCTCCAGGAATGTCTGCCATGATGCTTCACCACTCATCAGGGTCCAAATGCCTTTCCTTCTCCACCCCAAGACATCTCTTCTAAGTCCCATTTCCTCATGGCCTGATTTCTGTTTAAGTTAATTCTACAAATAATGCTTAATTGTCCATTGTTTTGTAAGGCACTGTGCTAAGGCTCTAGGGACCCAAAGATGAATGACACCACAGTCTTTGCTCTCAAGGATCTTATTTAACCAGGGGCATGAGATTCGTATACAAATCAGTGTGATCTAAATTAGATGGTAATGATCAAAGGCAAAGGTGAGGTTTCAACTAAATACTCTCAGAAATATGAGGGTAAGGTCACTTTCAACTACAAAGCTCAGGAAAGAGTTCAAGTCACTTGAGCGGGGACGAAGGATTTCAGAGATGCTTGCTAAAGTGCTGGTCAATTACAGGTTGAACTAATACACTCTAAGTAGGTAATGGCTAACAATTGGTAAACTTCCCAAAGAAATCTACATTTTAACAAAAAGGAGACCTTAATTCCGAGGATTAACCTCTAATCCAGAGATATTTATGTGATGGAGGATAGAATCACATCTCGTAGGCAGATGCTTACTCTGCCTACATCCCTATGTTTCCTCTCCAGTCCTGCCAAACTCATCTAGTTATCCCTTTTATTTTCTCCCTTCCTCCCTACCCCCTCCCACATACCATGCTCAGCCTCCCATGCTGTGGCTTTACAAATTTTCTTCCTCCCTTCCGGCATGCCCTCCTCCCCTCTTTTCCTGCCAATCCAGGTTCATGGGTAAAACCCTACAAAACGGCTGCTTTTGTAAAGCTTCCCATAATTAACCCCTACCTGACTGTTGACTCGTCTGCTCAGCCCCTCATCATCACCTACGTACTTAGTTGTATTATGAATTCAGATCTTAGGAAAATTTGGATACAATGTCTTTTGTTCAGCCTGTTAATGAGGTAAACGAGATGGTAGTGGTTGTGTTTCTGCTACTCAACGTTTTTCACATTTAAAGTCACTTTAGCAATAATCAGAGACAGCTAACATACTCAATACAGGTGATTCTTATTAATTAAGGGAAGCCTGGCAAGAAATGGTGATGGGTCCTCATTATCTGTTTTAATGGATATACAAAGTCAAAAAGAAAATCTGACAGTTCTTGAATCATAGAATGTTAAGGATGGAAGAAACCTTTGAGATTGTCTAATCTAGATGCCTTATTTTAAAGCTAGGGAAATTGAGACCTAGAGGAATAATGTGACTTCCCCAAAGTCACACAAGTAATAAAGCAATTGAGACAGAATTCAAACTCGTATCTTCTGATCCCAAAATGTGGTGCTTTTTCTATCACACCGTGGCTGCCTACATATTAAGCTCTCTACATGGATCAAAACAACTGTCTAAACTGTCCTATTTTCCCCTATGTGTCCTATAGACAGTCTCCAGGTATGGGAAACCTTTGACCTAGAGGCCACATGTGACTTTCTAGGTCCTTGGGAGCAGCCTTTTGACTGAGTCCAAGTTTTATAGAACACATCCTTTTATTTAAAGGAATTTTTCTGTGAAGTTTGGATTCAGTCAAAGTGTCGTACTTGAGGACCTAGAGGGCCACATGTGGTCTCATGGCTGCAGGTTCTTCACCCTTGGGACTCTAGCTCCACTATCACATGCATCCCCATCCCCCAAGATGAAGATAATGAAGTTGAAAAGTCCTGATGGATCATAAGTGGAAACTTGAGAAATGGTTGATATATTTCTGATTGTTTGAGAGATTATGCAAAAAAATAAAGGCCCTAGGTTCCTTTGGAAAAGTGTTACATTTCTGTTGGCTTCACAACATGAAAATGGAAATATGTTTTACATGATTGCACATATAGAGCCTATTCACTGTCTTGAGGGAGGGAGGGAGTAAAAAAATTTGGAACTCAAAAAATTGTTAAATGAATGTTAAAAATTATCTCTACAAGTAACTGGAAAAAATTATACACACATATGTGTGTGTATATATATATATATATATATACACACACATATACACATTTTTAAAAAATAAAATTATTTCTATTGGCTTTCTCTTTCACATTCAAAGACCTGTTGGACATATATTCTCCCCAGTACCTCTAAAAATCTGTCTCTGTACCCATCTTCTTGACTCACATTCTTGACTGTCCCATGGGAGGAACTTCATCCTAGGCCCTTTGTCTCCTTCAGTACCTTCCTCCAACAATAACCTTATCTCTCTTTTCTTGCATCTTCAGGCCTTCCTTCTCCACTGAATTCTTCTACTGATCCAAGATATCACCAGTTTATACACACACACACACACACACACACACACACACACACATATACCCATAACACCCACATATATATACATATACATACATACATATATATATGCACTTATATAATACATATACATATATACTCTCTCCCTAGATCCTTCTACATCTTTCCTCACTAACAGACTTCTGGAAAGAGTAGTTTATATTATGCCTCCATTTTTTTAATCACCCATTCACTCTTCAACCACTTGAAGCCACTTTTGCCCCATTCTCCAACAGAAATCGCTTCCTTTTAGGTTACCAATGAACTTCCAATCATTGAATTTTTTAAAAAAATTTTAAATCTTTATCCTCCTTGATGTCTCTCTGTCTCTCTCTGTCTCTCTCTCCCTGTGTCTCTTCCTCTCTCTCTCTGTCTCTGTCTCTGTCTCTCTCTCTCTCTCTCCTCTGCATCCAACATGGCTCACCATTCCCTTAAAATCAACACCTCCCTTGGTATCCTGACACTGCATTAAACTCTTATATTAAGCTGCAAATCAATGTTCCTCCTTCTCGTCCCTCCCCTCTGTGACCCATCCTCCACAAAGATGACAAAGTTTTGATTACGTCATCCCCATCACAAAACCTTCGGTGCCTTCTCATTCCGACAGGATAAAATACACACTCCTCAAGGTGCAAATTAAGGTCCTCCTCCACACACAAGTTCTCACCTGACTTTCCAGCGTTATTTCGTGCTATTCCTCGTATACTCCATCAAATTGAACTATTAGTTGTTCCTCAAACTTGACAGTCCCTATCCCACTTTCATATATTTACTAGAATTGGGGCAACTAGGTGGTGCAGTAGATAGAGTACCAGTGCAGGAGTCAGGAGGACCTGAGTTCAAATCTCACCTCAGACACTTGACATTCACTAGCTGTGTGACCTTGGGCAAGTCACTTAACCCCAATTGCCTCATCCTAGGTCATCTCCAGCCATCCTGATAAATATTTGGTCACTGGATTCAGATGGCTCTGGAAGAAAAGTGAGGTTGGTGACCTGCAAGCCCTCCCTCACTTAGAACAAAGTCAAGTGCAAGTCATGTCATTATTTCTCTGATGGTATGGTCTTATTCGGCAAAGAAGGACAAACACACACACATTTACTAGAATTATTCCCACTGCCTGGAATGAACTCTTTCCTTACCTCTTCTTCTTGGAATTCCTCTTTTCATTCAAAACTAATTTAATGTATGACCTCCTTTGGAGGCCTTTCCTCATTCCACTAGTGCTCTCTCCCCTCCTCCTCATATGTCTGTTCATGTGATTATCCACCTACTTGCCAGCAGCCTTCTTATCCTAGAAATGGTTCAGCCCTTGCAATCCTCTCCTCTTATTGACAAGTCCTTGCTTCCTATCATACTACCATTTCATGGAGAAGCCATCCATGTTCACTTCACTACTGACTCTGAACTTATGCATCTCCTCCCCAACAGTCTTATTACCTGCATCACCTAATTCACTATTCTGTATATGATAGATACTTAACAAATGCTCCTTAGGTTAGATTAGATTGGAGTTCCCCTCCTCAGGAAACAAAGCAGATTAAAATTAGAGAACAGAAACTAGCTGAACAATGTTCAAGCCACCTGTAGATCTGATACTATCTGTTGGGGTAGAGAGAGGCTGAACTCAGTGCCCGGCAATCTTCCACAATGACCTGAAGCAAGAAAAGGAGGGTAAAAACATCATGGGAGTGATAGTCTTACTCATCAAAACTGTGTATTGCCCTGCTCGCTGGATTCAGATGGCTCTGGAGGAGAAGTGAGGCTGGTGACCTGCACAAACCTCCCTCACTCAAAACAAAGTCAAGCACAAGTCATGTCATTATTTCTCTGATGGCATGTTCTTCTTCGGCAACGAAGGACAAACACACACATATATTGTCCTACTTCTCCTCTCTGCCCATACTCTTTCTTTTGAGCACTTTGCATCCACTGCCCTGCCTAGTTTTAATTTCACAGAACAAGATGCCCATCCCAGGATAAGTTTATCTAAACTCACACCACACTGCTAGCTCAAGCCTTGTGCAACACTACCTCCCTCAGCCTCCTCTCCAAATCTGATTGGAGGGCTGGAGGGCTGGAGCCTTCCTTTATAGACAGCAGATACTGGACTCAACTCATCCACTTTGTATCTTCTTCCCTACCTGGTTTCAACTCCAGGGAACAAGATATCCCCTGGTATCTCGTTCTCTATCTCACCTCCTGCTGCTGCCCCCTTCCCACCTTCCTGCCTTCTGTTCTGTGTTACCTCACTTTTCAAATTATGAACTCCTCAAGAGCAGGGACTATCTTTCTTTTTATTAATTGTACCCCCAGTGTTTAGCATAGTGCCTGATACTTAGTAGATGCTTAACAAATGTACATTGGACTGTATTAGATTAGACCATATATGGCCCACAACGGACTGGTTTGATTCAACACAGACCAACCCCTTTGCTTCTAGCTATGTCCCTTAAATATTCCAGTACAATTTCTACCAAAACCAACTGCTGCTTGTTTCAACTGTTAACCACAATGCTGGCAGGATGGAAACATCCTAGGGGAATCTTGTGTGCACAGGTTAAGCTGTGCTGTCTGCTCTATCACCACCAAATCACCTAGCACCCTAACTCTCCTTTTTACATTGACTTAAGACTCTAGGATCTGAGTCTGTAAGCAACAGGTGGAATGCCCAGGGACAAGGGAGGCTCTCTCCCCATTCAAAGCAAGGTCAGGAAAATACCCTGGAGGAAAGAGCCTGGGGCATCATTGATTGATGATTTGTCACTTATAAAGAATCAGCCTGAGGCAGTGTCCTTTACAGCCCTTTCTCTTTCCGGGGAAAGCAATGCAGCTGCAGGCTCTAACACTTAGTGAACTGAGGCTTGCTAGGGAAAAAAAGATGCTAAGAATAAGAAAATGGTGGGTTTTTTAGGTTTTCCAGGAACAGAAGATGAATAAAACCCAGTGTCTTAGTGATAATGGTGTAATGTTAATAGACAACAAAGAGAAATTTGAACACTCAGCTCCTATTAGCTTAAGGTTTCTCTATGGAGAGGATTCTCCAAAGTACAGAGGGTTAGAACAACATGGTGAAAATGGAATTGAAGTCCAAGACAGAAGATTATAAGATAGCATCTATATCTGCTTTAAAGGGGTTCAGAGCTCTAGGCTCAGATGAATCACAGTACTCAAGAAACTTGCAGAAATTACAGAGAAAACTATTCTTGGAACAATCATGGCAAAGTCTTTTATGATATATTAATGGAAAAGATGAATGATTGCAGACTGATACAATTGATGCAGATGGGTCCAATTAGATGGATTTGTAGTCAGGAAGACGTGAATTCAAATCTAGCCTTAGAGTTCACATAATCTTTGTATACCTCAGTTTCCTTATCTCTAAAATGAGCATTACTACCTACCTCTCAGGGTTGTTTGTGAAGATAAAATGAGACCACATTTGTAAAGTACTTTGCTAACCTTAAAACAATATGTAAATGTTGACAATGATGATGAAGATGATAATGGTAGTGGTGATGATGATGATGATGATGAAGAAGAAGAACACTGGCAAATTTATTTTTAGAAGGAAACAAGCAGGATTATAAGAGAGGAATGTTATATAAGAAATAGACAAAGAAATGCTTAGCTGAGAAAAATAAGACTCCTGGGGGTGTAAGGAAAGAACATGTTGGTTACCTTGAAATATCCAGTTGTGGCTCTAGAGTTGTAAGAGCTTATCATATAAAGGAAGAATTAGATATATTCTATGTTGTTGCAGAAAACAGAATGAAGACCAATAAGATGTTACAGAGAGGTGGAGCAGTGGATAGATCACCAGGCAAGAGTCTGAAAGACTCATCTTCATGAATTAAAATCTGGCCTCTGACTTACTGGCTGTGTGACCCTGGGCAAGTCACTTAATCCTTTTTGCCTCAGTTTCCTTACAAAATGAGCTGGAGAAGGAAATCACTCCAGTATCTGTGCCAAGAAAACCCCACATGGGATCACAAAGAGTAGAACACAACTGAACAACAGGAAGGCAGATGTTGGCTTAGTATAAGAAAGAGCTCTCTAGTAATTAGAGCTATTTGACAAAATTCATTATCTCATAAAATGCTGAGCTCCCTATCACTGGAAGTGTTCAAGAAGAAGATAAATCAAGGTTACTGCTGTTGGGATTCTTGCATTGAGTGGGAGATTGGCCTAAATTAACTCAAAATCCCTTCCAATTACAAAATCTGTGATGATCAAATATGATTCTGTGATTTAATAGTAATGCCTTATGTTTAAATTAATAAAGATCCAAGTGCTTTCAATGAAAGCAGATCAATGAAGACTTGTAAAAATTAAGTGACTTATATGGATGCTTCTTAGACATTGTTCCAGTCGTTTAAGTCATGACCAACTCTTTGAGACTCTTTTTGGGATTTTCTTGGCAGAGATGCTGAAGTTATTTCTTTCCCCAGTTCAATTTACAAATGAGGAAACTGAGGTAAATTGGGTTAAGTGACCTGCCCAGGGTCACACAACTAGTAGTGTCTGAGCCAAACCATCAAACATTTGGGCATTTGAACATTGGTATATAAGCAGTTGAAAAGTTTTTTGACTTTTCTGTACATATGTTACCTAAAATTTTAGAGCAATAAGCCTGAAAGGCAGAGGATCCAACGTCAGGAACCAGAACCAAGCACAGCTGATACAGTTTTGCTAGGCAGGGCAGGACTGGGTATGATTTCACAACTTCTCCATCACTTGGTCCCCCGCACTGGTACAGACTGTGTGTGGGCTCAATGGCAACATGAGACACAGCCCAAGCCAGCACCCAAAACCCACAAATATACTCCCACCACACCCCTACACACATACACCACAATAACAATACAAGGAGAGAAGGCGAAACAGCAGACATCATGAGCGCAGAACTGCAGCTGCTCTGTGCCTCCCAAACTCTGTCCCTTATGTAACCCTGTCTCCTCTTCCAACTCTGGTCAAGCATTGTCTCTTCACAAAATAACACGTTCCCAATTCTTCTAGTCCACACTACCAAATAACACTTGGTCCACCAACAGCTCCGTTGTGGTTATTTTCAGTCTTTTCAGTTGCGTCCAATTCTTTGTGACCCTATTTGGGGTTTTCTTGGCAAAATACTTGAGTGGTTTTCTATTTCTTCTCCAGCTCATTTTAGAGATAAGGAAACTGAGGCAAACAGGGTTAAGTGATATGCCCAAGGTCACACAGCTAGTAGGTTTTGACTCAGATCTCCCTGACTCTATATACTGAGCCACCTAGCTGCTACCAGCAACCTTAGCACGGTTCAGTACTTCAGTACTTCAAAGACCTATGATTTCATTGGTGTACTCTCTTCATAGATATAAATTACACTTATCTTAGTAGATGGTTTTATGAGTGCTAAGGCAATAATAAAAAAAATCCATAATAGTAGGAATAATTGCCCTGTAGTCAACCTGGTGATGAGCTTTTCTGTACTTCGCTAGGAAGGTGCTCATATGAGAGGCATATCATTTGTCATAAGGCCCGTACTCAAAGCCTTTACAATCTGATTGAACCAGCCAGAGCTTATGTTATGTTAAGATGTCCTGACCTAAATGCAAGGGTGTTCAACTGCTCCCTCATCATCAGATCCTTCTGTGGGCAGAGTGCTAAAAAGAACTCTTCCATGAGATGTCAATAACATCACCTATGCTAGGTGATGACATGGACACAGCACCAAGCCAAGAGTCAGGGAGACCTAAGTTCAAATCCAGTCTCGGACACTCACGGTCCTCATGACCCTGAGGAAATCACCTAACCCTGCTTGCCTCACTTTATTCAACTCTAAAAGGGCAGTAGTAACACCACTTGCCCCTCAGCGTTGTTGTGAGAGTCAGATGAGATTATAATTGTGAAGTCCTTGATTCAGTGCCTGGCACATAGTAAGAGCTAGATAAATGTTTGTGACTTGTTTGTTTGTTGTTTGTGGTTTTTGCCATTGTCACTGTTATCCACCTCCTAGACTCACGTTACCCAACCCTCTAGACAAAGGGAAAATAAACAGATTTCAGAATTGGGTTCGTAGGATAGTAGATAGCTTTAGAGCCGGAAGGGACGCTGGGGTCTAAATTCTTTATTTTCTCTTTGAAGGAACTGAGGTCTAGAGAGTTTCAAGTGAATTTCCATGACTTGCAATGAGGTTTTCTGCCCCTAAATCCAGAATTTTTTCAGGTAATGATCCATTCCTTTAAAAGTCAGACTTTTCAGTTATACCCACTAACTCATGAATATGTTGAATGAACCTTTGTCCCTGATATGAAATGCAAGACTTATGAAATCTAAATACACTTGTGGAAACAAAATTTAATTTACTCATGAGCACTAAATGGCTCTAAGGCAGCCAGAACAACTTACTTAAAACTAATAAATAATTTTCCTTGACAATAGAAGTGTAAAAGAATATAATTAATTCCTGAATATATTCATGTTGTTCTCTGCTGCACAACAAAAAAATTGGTGGAATTTTATATGCTTGGGGAAGGTATGGTGCTAGGCAATGAGAGGGGATACAGAAAAGTGTCAAAAACTCAGCAATCATTTAGTAAGGGACTGCTCTATGCCAAGTACTTTATGAAGATGGCAGGGATGGAATCAAACAGTCCCTGTCCTCAAGGACTTTACTTTCTGAAGAGACGACATATTAGTAAGTAGATAATAAATATATAATAATAATAATATAGCCTCCGTATAGTGCTTATTATGTGCAAGGTACTGTGCTAAGCTCTTTACAATGATTATCTCATTTGGTCCTCACAACAGCCCTGAGAGGTAGGTGCTATTATTATCCCTGTTTTACAGATGAAGAAACTGAGGCAAAGAGAGATAAGTGACTTGTCCAGGATCACAGGGCCGTTAAGTATCAAATTCGAACTCAGGTCTTCCTGATTCTAGGCCTAGCTCTCTATCCACTGTACCACCTAACTACCACTATATTTAGCATATGGTATATATTACGGTATATGGGTATATGTAAGTATATATGTACATACTATAAGTATATACCAGTATATACTAGGCATATGGTGTAAATTCTATGCATATGTGTAAACATAGTATACATGTATATACTACATGTGTGCTCTACTATTCATGCTATAGTATACTCTGTATACTACACGGTATGTAGTGTGGTGTATAAGATTTGTATACTACTATAATATGCTTTAGTAGAGTATACATGCAGTATATACGTATATACTATATCTATGCATACATAGATATGTATATACTAGAGTACACTTGTTTTTGCTTATAGTACCTACACATATGCTATATAAAGATGGTATACACATACATCTAGATGTAATATACATACAGTACATAGTGCATATTAGTATATACTTATAGTTCATATATATACCAGAAGTATATAAAAGTATATATATATATACATATCATATATATGCATATACTGTTGTATTACTAGCATAGACTATGTGTATATGTGTAAATTTACTAACGTATACTATATTCTATATACTATGTACAAAACAAGTGAGATAATCGAGGTGGGAGGGAGGTTCTAGAAGCTAGAAGGATGAGGAAAAGCTTCCTATAGGAGTGATCTTTGAAATGGGTTCTGAAGTAAACCAAGGATTCTCAAAAGTCGAGGTCAGGAAAGGTGCGTATTCCAGGCAGGAGGGGACAACAAAAGATAAGAGATGAGATGCAAATGTGCAAAAGATAAGAGATGAAATGACGTGCATGATGAACACCAAGAAGTTCATGAAGGAAAATGATTAATAATAAAGCTGGAAAGATAGGCTGAAACTAGGTTTAAAGATCTTTAAATGTCAAACAGAGAAATTTGTATTTGATCGTGGAGGTAAAAAGGAGCCGTTGGAGTTAATTGAGTAGGGAATCCTAGGAGCCTTGGTTTAGAATTCGAATGGACTTTTCAGGTCATGGTCCAACCATCTTATTTTACGATTGAGAAAACCGAGACCCAGAGCAATTGAGTAACTTGCCCAAGGTCAAGTGGCAGAGAATTTGAACCCAGGGTCTCTGACTCCGAATTCAAAACTCTTTCCACTTCGATGGTGACACAGTCAGAGCTGTACTTGAGGGATATCATTTTGAAAGCTGTGTGAAGGCTGGATGGGAAAGAGCAGAGACTGGATGCAGAGAGACCTTTGAGGAGCTATTGCAACAGTTCAGGCAAGAGGTAATGAATGCTTGAAGGTGGTGATTGTGTCAGGGGAGAGGAGAGAAAGGACTTAAGAGATGTTGAAATGCAATCGATTTGTTACTGTTATCGTTCAGTCGTTTTTCAGTCGTATCTGACTCTTCCTAACCCTTTTTGGGGTTTTCTTGGCAAAGATACTCAAGTGGTTTGCGATTTCCTTCAGCTCATTTTACAAATGAGGAAACTGAGGCAAACAGGGTTTAAGTGAATTGTCCAGGGTCACACAGCTAGTAAGTGTATGAGTCTAGAATTGAACTTATGTAGATGAGTCTTCCTGACTCCAGGCCTTCATTCACACAAAACCTAGCTGCCTTATAAAATCAGTTAGACTGGACAATTAACTGGGTGTATTGTTGGGTAAGGGAAAGTGAAGAGTTGAGTATGACTCTGATGTTATAGACCTTCGTCATTGAAAGAACAATAGTACATTTGAATGAATTACAAAGTAAGAAATTTAGAACAGAAAGGGGACTTAGAGTCCATCAAATTCAACTCCCTAGTATCCTAGATGAAAAAACTGAGTCACAGAAAAGTTAAATCATTTGCCCAGAGTCATACAGCTGGCATGTGTCTGAGGTGGTATTTGAACCAAGGACTTCCTGACTCCTTACCCAGCAAACTATCCACTACTAGTTTGGAATAGAAGTGGGTTTTAGGGGAGTGATTATGAGGTCTATTTTGGAACTGTTGAATTTAAAGGTGCCTAGAGTACATCCAGTATAAAATACCCAACGAACAATTGTCAGTCTAGGACTGAAAGAGCAACTAGATGCACAGTGGATAGAATGCTGGGCCTAGAGTCAGGAAGAGTTATCTTTGTGAATTCAAATGCAGCTTCAGAAACTTATTAGCTGTGTGACCCTAGACAAGTCACTTAACCCTGTTGGCCTCAGTTTCCTCATCTGTAAAATGAGCTGGAGAAGAAAATGGCAAATGAGAGTATCTCTGTCAAGAGAACCCTAAATGGTGTCATAGAGAGTCAGATATCACTGAACTACAGCAACAACAATCTAAGATGGAAAGTTGGAAGAAGCATTAGGATGACATCAATTTGGGAGAGGATCACTGAATCCATGTTAGTTAATACGGTGACCAAGACAAAGAGTGTCGATTGAGAAGAGGACAAAAGATGAAGTCCATTAATTCCAGGAGATTATATTCACATACATACATACACACACACACAGATTAACAATAAGATGATAAATGCTAAATATGATAGAAGCAGCTACAGATAGAGTGAACGTTATCGTTTAGGGGAAATAGATAACAGTGGGCCGCAATGATGAGGGAAAACTTCAGGAAGGAGCTAAGATTTGACATGGGACTTGTAGGATTGGCAGGATATAGATGGGGGAGAAGAAGAGCAGTTATCAAGTCTTTGATCCATTATTGATCAAATCCATCATTGATCAAATTATCAAAGCATTGATCAAAACACTTTGAGACACCAAGTATAAAAGTGGATACTGGGGATGACAGTCAGACCATTTGGACAACTCAAAAAATTTGGAATACACAGAAACTATCAGAAGACAATTCACCTTAGCTCGTAGGATTGTAGATTTGGAAGCCCCTCATTTTACAGGTTAAGAAACCAAAGCACAAAGAGATTAAGCTATTTGCCCAGCGTAGTGCAGCTAGTAAGGACTTGAACTCAGGTCTTCCTTGCCTAAGGTCCAGCATTTTGTTTACCATGCCACTCTGCTGTCTGGTAAATTCCAACCACCCTGATTTCCTGGATTCCCAATGACATTAAATTTTAACATAGCTCCTGAACTTGTTCATTCTACTTGGTTTTGCTTTGGTCTGATCCATTCCTTTCTAGAATTTCTATACACACACTGGCATCTTAGACAACCTCCTCCCTGCCCTGTAGATCCAGAGTCTCATTTTTCCTCCTCCTGTTTCAGCTAGACTTCCTGGTAGAGATGTATGAGGTATTCTACTTGCTTTTCTTCGTGTCCCAGCACCAACTATAGGTCCATACAAACCCTAACACTGTAGCTTTCTGCTAGTCCCTGGATGGGCCCTAATTTACCTCCCTATCTCCATATTGCAGAACAAAAGTATTGCTTCCCTCTTTCCTTCTTTTCCTTCCCTTTTCCTTTTCTCTTTTCCACTATTTTTGCCTTCCTTCCTTTCTTCTTTCCTTCCCTTCCCTTCTTTTTCTTCTCTTCCTTCCTTTCTACTTTCCTTTTTTCTTTCTTGTATGAAAGACAAATCAAGGTGGCAATCCAGATAGCAAGGTGCCCTGGCAGATGGCCAAATTGGGCCAGCGAGGTGGCAAAGTGGATAAAGAACTGGACTTGAAGTCAGAAAGACCTGAGTTGGAATCTGGGTTCAAACACTTACTTGTGTGAATCTGGGCAAGTCACTTAATCCTCACTAATGCCTCACTATCCTCATCTGTAGAATGGGAATAATAATATTTACCTCAGTGTTATTGTGAGGATCAAGTGAAATCATATATGTATAGCACTTTACAACTCTTAAATTGTTATATAAATGTTAATGACGATGATGATATGAAGTATGGTCTGATCTGGGGACCTGGACCTGAGAATATAGTGGCCTACTTGAGTCTATGCTCACTAATCAAATAAGACAACTGGGCCCCATGGCAGGAATTCTAAAACCAAATGTTTACCCTAAAAACTGAGGGCAATTTTTTGGGGGGAGTGGAGATTGAGGGGGAGCAGGACTGACAGGTACACTCAGCATGTGGTAGTAGTATACTGGGTGGAGAGATGCAGAACAGCTCCAGGAAAGATCTCAAGAAGATCCAAAGTCAACGGTTGGATGGGATATGAAACATGTCCAGTCCTTAGGCATAACCTGGATCACATTATGTCAATGGCTATCTCCTCTCTAGGACTGATAACTAACTATAAGTAGGGTAATAAAATCAAATTGATACAAATTAACCCCCCTGATCAACCCCAGTAGCTACTAGCACCCAGCCATGATCCTCACAACAACCCTGGGAGGTAGGTGCTCTTACTATCCCCATTTTACAGTTGAGGAAACTAAGGTAGGCAGGGGTTGAATGACTTGCCCAAGGTCATAAAGCAGGTGATTGTCTGACACAGGCTATGAACTAAGGTCTTAGTGATTCTAGGTCCCAGCTCTTTATCCTCTGTTCCACCTAGGGAAAAATGTGTCAAAATAATATCAACACCATAATCTCCAATAATACATAAATCCTATATGAAGAAAACATTCCTAGCAATTAATTACCCCAAATTGAAATGGGATACCTCAGGCCAATAGTAAGTTTCCTATTATCAAAAGTCTTCAGATAGAGGCTAGATAAATGTTGTGGAAGGGATTCTGTCACCGGTCCTCTGAGATCCCTCCCATATCTTGAGATTCTGTGATTCCATAGTGTGAAAACAGATCAAAGATCAGAGAAATATACAGCTGTGGAGGAAGAGGCTGTATATAGATCCTTAGAGCTCTCCCTACACCTCCATTTTTCAGCTGAGAAATAAAGGTTCAGATAGGTTGGAATACTTACCCAAGGTCACACATCTAATTGGTGGCAGATCTTAGATTAGAATCCAGGTCCCCTGACTTCAAACCCAGGACTCTCCACTACACCATGCTGAGGTCAAAGTTATGTAGAACCAACTAGTATATCTCTTTCTTGCACACGGACCTTCCCTTGATTAATGATTGTCTGTAGTTCTTGTTCGCCTAACAACCTCATTTTCCATCTTGACATTTCACTTAATCAGCAGCGGAGCACTGATCGGCTGCCCAGCTGGGGCTTCTGATCTCAAAGATGTCTCCCGGAAAACATGACATGTTGAATTAATGTAAACTTTTTCAAAGAATCGTTTTGGCAAAAATGATCCAGCAGTCATACTATTTATACCTGGGGCATGAACTAGAGAACAGTTTGAGAATCTGTTCTCTTTGTCCTCCACCAAACACCCCTCCCCAAGAGCACAAGCCACACTATTACTTGGCACCAGGCAAATTGCCTGTGCCATCATGCCTAAATTGGAGAAAGAGATGTGAGTGGCATGCAGACATTGTAATGCTGGGGCAAGTTGGTGAGTACAACCTAGCAGGTCAGTGTGTGATTCACAGGTTTGACTGGAAGAATAATAAACTGGATTTTCTGACTTTTCCTTTGCTTCCTTCTGGCATCTGTGGAGTGGAAAAAGCACTGGGTTTGGGGCTACCAAACCTGGGACTGAGTTCCAATGTTGTCCTTTGCCAGCTACTAGGGGTGCGACCTTGGTTAGGTAACATAACATCTCTGAGTCTCCAGGTCCTTCATCTATGCAATGAGGAGATGACATTTGCTGATAGCACAAAGATAGTTGATATGCTGGTTGAGAGAATCAGAATCAGAAGATTTCAACTGTGTGTATGCGTGTATGTGTATATACACACACATACATACATACACACACATACACATATACGTTGTTGTTCAGTCATTTCAGTCTTGTCTGATTCTTTGTGACCCCATTTGGAATTTTCTTGGTAAAGACACTGGAGTGGTTTGCCATTTCCTTCTCCAGTTCATTTTACAAAAGAAGAAACTGAGGAAAACAAGGTTAAGTGACTTGCCCAGGGTGACCCAGCTAGTAAGTGTCTGAGGCCAGATTTGAACTCAGGTCTTCCTGACTCCAGACCTGGCACTCAATCCACTGTACCACCTAACTGCTGCCTGCACACATATGCATATACACTCACAAATCTATATATATATATATGCATGTGTGTATATATACATGTGTGCATATATACAAGTATGTATGTATACATAGAATACCTATATGTGTGTATGCATATACACCCTGTACATATGTCTGGACCTGTGAGTTCATCTAAATAAGGGACTTCCTCCTAACTCCTACTAGAAACTCCCTCCAACGATGCACATCCATACTTTAACCATAATTCTAAATATTGACTTAGATTCAGTGCCATGAGATTTGCACTGAGAATTTGTTGATATAAGGAACCACCCAGGAGGAAACTCCCTCTACCAATGCCGGTTGCCCCCTTCTCTGGAGCTTCTACTCTTTGAGAGTCACCTGCAGTATTGAAACATTAAGTAGCTTGCCTTTGGTTAGAACAGGAGGAGGAGTCAGAGACATGACTTTCACCCAGTCCTCCTTGACTCAGAGACTCATTGTCCTCTGACCATCAAGCCATGCTGCTTTTTGTGAAAGAGACGGAAGTACCATGTCATAGTGGAGTAATGGCTATGTATTATCTGATCTAATGCTCACAGTGATCTTGTAATGGGAATGGGCAGATGTTGTCATCTTTGAAATGAGCAAACATAGAGGATCAGGTAAAAACAACTTGCCCAAGGTCATCCAGAGAGTAACAATCATAAAGCAATAATGAAAGGAATCAGGAATGACCCAAAGAAAAGATGACTTGGGTGGGTGGAAGGAGAGGTGAGTGAAGGGGAGATGTGATCGTTACTTTGAAGTCTTGAGAAGTCATCTTATGGAAAAAGTCTTTCTTTTGTGGGTGGGCCTCACAGGACAAAATCAAAATTTAAGGAAGTTGAGGTAAGTCAGATTTTGGTTTCAGAAGGTTATATATTTAGAATTGGAAGGGACCAAAGAGACATTCCTTCTCTCTTGTGCCATCATTTGCTAGGGGACCCTAAATTAAATACATGACAATTGTCCCATGATATAAAATTCCTAGCGATTTAAGGAGGGAGATACCTTATTGGACCTAAAAAAACTCCACATCTCTTTCCGAAGTCACCCAACAACTCTAAAAGAATGAATGTCAAGGTTCATTAGTGTTTTTCTTTTTTACCCATAAGCCTCAATAGTCACACACAGTAGCCAGATGAATGAATCAAAAGTCTCAAGTATGAGTAATTCATGTCTTTCCTACCTACTACCTCTATGACCTTTGGTAAACGTCTTTGGACCTCAGTTAACTCATCTATAAAATAAGGAGATTTGGCCAGATCATTCATAAGATCCTTTTATGATCAAGAGAAAAAGGAAGAATAAGGAAGGGAAGGGAAGGGAAGAGAAGAGAGGAGAGAAGTGCAGAAGAGAATAAAAAGGAAGGGAAGGGAAAGGAAGGGAAGAGAAGAGAAAGGAAAGAGGAAATTATATCGTATCTACTATACTTTTTAGAGTATACTTTTATACTTTTTTAGAGTCTACTATACTTTTTTATACTATACTTTTTAGTAGATTTTGATTTGATTCTCACAACAACCCTTCAAGGTAGGTGCTCTTATGATCCCCATTTTGCAGTTGTAGAAGCTAAGTGATTTGCCCTGTGACATACAGCTAGTGTCTGAGGTTGAATCTGGACTACAATCTTCCCGATTTCAGGTTCAGTGCTCTGATCACTGAACCACTAATGATATTTAGGCACTCTCTAGGGAAAGTGAGAAAAATATGAAGGAAAAGCACAGGGGAAATGTTTGTTTTACAGTGACTAGAATCTGGTTCATAACATCTATGAGACAAACAATCAAGCTCTGCCAGGATCAGCCAGCTGATCTTTCCCACCCACCTTTAAGAGCTGCTCAGTAGAACAATCCTACCTCTCTCCTGCTGCCCCAATAGAACACACCACACATTCACATGTCCTTGGTCCTATTTTTTATTCAAAGTTGCCCATAAGGATACACGTTCCACAGCCAAACATGTTCTAATAAACGTGAGAGGTGGTTGTCTTGCACAGACCCTCTCCTCTTCCCTTCCCTTCCAGTACAATTCCATTCACCAAGGGACACGTAATTAGGACCTGTATTTTTGGCACCACAACCATCAACAGAGGCAGTATGGATCTAGCCACCCATTTCTTTTATTTTATATCTCCTATCTCAGGCCCTTTTCTTGATCTCCATTTTAAATTTTCTGAGTTTCAATTGGTGGGTAGTCAAGGTGCTTTTCTGTTCCCCACTTCTGGGTCTCCTCTTGGTGATCTTTCAACCTTTATATTGTTAATAACTTTGCTTGTGAGATGGTCTCTTGGTATATAGACTAAGTCTGCCTGGACTTAGAAAACCTTCCTATCTTATAGAAGAAGAGATCCTGTGAGAAAAATGTCAGCAACATCATCAATCAAACAAAGGCTTCATAGGCAATGTTTCACTGGCACTTATCTTGGGAAAGGGAGAAAGGGAATGACCCCAAAGAATTGTGGTTGCATTCCAGCGGGGAGCTGGTAAATGTTCAACAATCAGTTCTCTGCAAACCACAGACATACTTTTATGTTTAATCTGCATTCTTAATATTTCCTCCATCACTTTCTTAAGTCTGGACAATCAACTTGAGAGCAATAAACTGATGTTTGATTTGTAGTATTTGCCAATTTCCAGGGTAAATGCTTTCTCTGAAAATTTAACAATCAGCTCTGGAAAAGCAATTCAAGTTGACTCCAACATGCCTTTGCTAGATTCAATGAAATTGTCTTAAATTGCACGGTAGATTAAAATGTTTACATAAGTGACTATAAGATTTCTAAAGGCAGTTTCTTAAACAATTACATATGTAATTATGTGAATATATAAATAGGGGTGATAACTTGAACTTAGAGGAGAATGAGTCAAATCTTCCATGACTCAGGGCCAATCAAACAGTTACCTTTGAGAATTTTGTCTGAATATAGAGCTGAGAAATTCAAGGAAGGAGAAGATTACTTTGGTAGAAGGGATGGGGACAGGGAGGAAGACAGGAAGGGGAAACCAAGATCTGTAAAATCCTTTCCAATTCTAAATCCTAAAATCTAATTATCTTATAATAAGATTTCACAGGTAAGATAGTGTATGACTTTAGCTAGGAAGGAGAAAAAGATGAATAAATGAAGATGGGAATGTGGTCTAATCTGGAAACTGATGCTACTTTTACACTGATTATCACTCTGGGTGAGCAGGACAAGAATGAGGATTACTCAGTGGAAACCCACCCCAACCCTCACACTTTATTGGGAATACAAATGGAAGTTCACACCCAACTGAGGTTTTTGGAGGGATTATTATCATCTTTCTACACAAAGTACTTGTTGTTTAGTTGATTAGTCGGGTCCTTTTCTTTGGAGTGGTGTGCCATTACCTTCTCCAGCTGATTGAATAGATAAAGAAATTGAGGCAAACAGAGTTAAGTGACTTGCCCAGGGTCACACAGCATGTAAGTGTCTGAGGTCATATTTGAACTCAGATCCTTCTGACTCTAGAGCTGGCACACTGTACACTGTATACTTGTACACAAAGTACAACCTATTATATATGAGTAATTACAGATAGGTTTCAGGGTTAGTCCTGCTTGAACCATATTTAGAGTTCACAGCCACCCCTCACCCCTGCCAATCACTATATCTTCCAAGGAATCTACTTTTGTTGCTAAAGAGGATCCTAATTTTTTAATTGTTTACTTTGTAACTTTAATTGAAAAATAAAACCTCCAAATGCTTAGCAATTAAAACTTCACTCCCTGGTCTTATAGGATTAGAATTTGGAGGTTAAACTTCTTCTTGTCCTTTGTGTTCAGAAATGTGACTATGTGTGATGGATGAGGAGCTAATAAGGTCCCCCATTTCTAGTGAGCAGCCCCCCAATTGACCTTTTTTATTGTTTTTGAGCCTTTCTCCTAGCCAGGATAATAAAATTCTAGAGATAGGGACTTCAGAGGTCATTGCTAACTTTATGACTTGAGGCGTTACTTAACCCTATAGGTGAGAAAACCCGAAAAGAAAGAGATTAAGTGCCCCAAGGCGTACAACTGTGGCAGTATCAAGATTTCAATTTATGCCCCATGTCTTAAATTCAACAGAAAAGTTCAGCATTCTTTCCACTGCAATGTACTGGATAATCCCAGGTTTAGGAACAGTGGGAGGCTGCCTACAGGATGTGAATTAAGAGCCCCCAAAAGGTCTCCCTCAGCAGCCTATGCTCAATGTCTGAAATTCCTACCAAGGAGATGACATCTTTAATGAGTTTATATATTCTGTGAAAAGGAAAATGTGGCCCTTTAGCAAAAAGTAGTTTATCTGACCATTACATTTCATTGTCTCCTGGCTCAGAGCCAAGAGGATAAATGGAGAAGAGAGAAAACATAAACACTTGGTATCCCAGAACGAGGATCTGCAGTGAGGATGGACTAGGATAGGAGTGTGTAATTCAAGGGGAGTTTGAAGGGAATCAAAGAGTAGACTGAACATCAGAGATAAATTTTCATAATTTTCTCTTCCTTCTGCTCCTAACCCCAAAGCTGAGGATGGGCTATAAGGTCCCTTGTAAAATGGCATTACAGATGTACTTATGGATGGATAATCAAACTGACACGTAAGAAAAGTGTGTGTAGACATTCCAGGGGCTTCTTCCTCAGGTGGCTGAAAGAGTGGGGAGCAACAGAGGCAGAATGAGCATGGGGGTTCAAAGTCCCATGCCCATGTGCAAGCCCAAGTTAGAAGAAAAAATTTCTTCCTTTAAGAATCTACTACAACCTTTCTTCCTTTTTTTAAATATGATGTCATCTTCTCAAAGTCTTTGTCTTCATATTCCCAGCACAGGGTATGGCACATAGTGAGCATTTTATTTATGATTAGTGAACTGATTTGATATGATCCTTGAATTAATTTATGATTATTGAATTGAATTGATTCCTGGTTTAGACTAGATAAATGCCCCCTGAGGTCCCTTCCAGCCCTGGGATTCTGAAATTCTAACACTTGAGCGCTGAACACATTAACCAACCAATCAACAATCATTTACTAAACACCTATTATGTGCCAGGCATTGTATTAGATACAAAGATGAAACATTCCCTAGTCTCCAACATCTTCACTGCAATCTTGTTCAATGAATTACTTTCAACTTGACCTTGACTCTAGACACCTTAGGGTGAGATAGGAAAATGCCTGCAGTTTTATTATAAAAATGGGGAAAAATAAACCTAAAATGTGCATGTAATTGGGGAAGGAGGTGTGGGCAATTTCGTGAGTAGGGGAAACAGAGGCAGAGAAAGGACATTTTTAGACCTAGCAGAGGTCTACATCAGTCTACCTTATTTATAGCCCACACTGGGCAGCTAGACCCACCCCTACCCCTCCCGCAGCAGCATAAGGGAAATTATTGATGAGGGTTACTTACTTGCCCTCTATTGGCTAGGCAGCCCTGAATGATGGCTCTAACAAGCTCAGCTCTGTCAGAGCAGTCACTCTGCAGTGAGTTTAAAATACAGCCCTGGGGAGACTATCTGACCCCAAAACTCTGACAGAAAGACAAAGATGGCCCCTCGGGAGTGGGACAGGCACTTTTATGTGGCCCACATCTCTTTATCAGAATTATATTCTGTCTCGCCTTTTCCTTCCTTCCCTCTCCTACCTAACAAAATGATCCTTTTCTAACTCCACCAGCTTTCCTGGCTTCAGGTAGCTTGGGTCTTTAAGCCTTAACACAGACTGTCACCACTGCCAAGGATGGAGGCTGGCCTCATCTTCATCCATGAGCATTCATAGATTCCTTCAAAGTTCACATGCTATCTCCTCCAAGAAGCTTTTACTGAACCCCACAGCTACTAGTGTCTCCCCATCCCAAAAAATTAACTTGTATTTACCCTATATGTACTTATATATGTTGTATTGTCTTCTTGAACAAGAAACAATAAGAAAGTTAATGTCACTGAATAGTGGAGTATATAGAAGGAAGTAAAATATAAGAATGTTGCAAAAGTAGAAAAGGGATCAGGTTGTGAAGGATTTTAAAAGCCAAATGTGATTTTATATTTGCTCTTGGAGGCAATAGGGAGACACTGGAGTTTGTTGAATGAGGGGAAGACTGGTACCATGGTTAGACCTTCACTTTTAGAAGATTCCTTGGACTGCTTAGTGGAAATTGGATTCTGTTCTATAGATCCTGAGTATGAGATATTGAATTCAAGGTGTCCAATAGACATCTAGATATTTAAGATTGGAGGTCAAAAGAAAAGTTAGGACCCAATAAATAGATCTGAGCATCATAGAGATAAGTGAATTCATGAGAGCTTATAAGATCACCAAGCAAAATATCATAGAGAGAGAAAAGAAGAGGGTTCACACCTTGGGGCACCTCCCTAATTAGTAGGTATTACCTGAATGAAGATCCAGCAAAGGGAACTAAGAAGGAGCAGATAGACAGACATGAGCAGTTTCACTAAAAGCTAGAAAGGAGAGAGTCATCTCCAGTCATCTTGATGATTATCTGGTCACTGGATTCAGATGGCTCTGGAGGAGAGGTGAGGCTGGTGACCTGCACAGCCCTCCCTCACTCAAAACAAAGTCAAGTGGAAGTCATGTCATCATTTCTCTGATGGCATGGTCTTCTTCGGCAACGAAGGATGAACACAATCCTTCCCTCCCCACCCCCACCCCCGCCAAAAAAAATAATGTAAGGTCTTGGAAGGCAAGAACCAGCTTTTTGTATTTGCGTCCTCAATTCAAAGCACCTTTGTCAGGTATGCAGAAGGTGCTTCTTAATTGACGATTGAAAGAAGTCAGTTGCCACATCTATTCACATTGTCTTCTACCTTTGGGCAGAAGTTTGGTCCACGACCCTGTATCCCCAAAGACCCTTCCCTACCATCTCCCTGTGAAATCAAGCAAAGTCGTAGCCACAGAGATGCTATTCTAACCCACTTCATCCCCAAATCCCTACAATTTTTCTTGTGTAGATCAGTATATAGCTGGGAAGAGTGGCTTCTGAGATCCCACTATCTCCAAAAAACCTTCCCAGATGTACTGAGAGGTAGTAGACTTCCCCTGCTCACTTCTCAATTACAAATTTGATTTTTTAAACTCATCTCATTCTTACCATCTTAGAATTTGCACACCCTTGTATATGTTTATTTGTGAATCTACTCCTTCCAATGACTCACATTACAACTGCACCATCATGTGATGATTTGGGGAGAAAAAAACAACTTCTAGTGTTGTTTAACTAGGCTTGTCCTCAAACAACTATAGGGTTTTATGCAGTATTGGAAGGTTTGTAGCTGTAGAGTGCTTCCCTGGGCCATAATCAAATCTTCCTCAACTTCCTAGGGCTTATCAGGACATATGTTCCATGGGCATCATCCTCAGGAACTTGGGGTTACCTCCATGCTACACTGAGGCATAGAGTAGATGTTTATTGAAGGATACACACACACACACACACACACACACATACGTAAGTATATGCCTATTTATGTATATATGCACATATGCACATTTTGACTCAGTTGACTTCCATGAATTGAGAGACCATCCATAACTACTGATCCACGCAATTACTTTCCCATAAGTATAACATTTTTTTCTGAAAATAAATTATACACACATCAGGTACATCCTTGATCAGAATATTGGAAGGAAATGGGAAGATTTTTACAAATATTTCACAGTAGATCATATCTGTGTTATTACACAATTGACTGAAAGCTCCCCTGAGTGTTTTTTGAGTATGGAAAAGCTTTTGATTCTGTGGAGCAAAATGTTACCTAGGAGGCATTTCCCCAAAGATGTTTGTCATATTCAAGTATCAGAATTATACAGGCTTCCTGGAAAGATGTAACTGAGAATCTTGTTGATGATCCTTAATGTCAAGCCACTCATAAAATAGGGAGATAATCTCATTAGGGAATCCATCACTGTGATGGAGACGAAAGATGTTCGATCTAACTACACATACATGAAAAAATAAGTGGATGAAGAACTGTCTGTGATTAAAAAAAAAAGAAGATGGACACAGAAGGAATAGAGAGTTCCTAAACTGCACTGGTGTCCTTATGATATCAGAAGAACTCAAGAAAGATCCCCAGCGTGCTAAGTGGACCTGCTTTGGTGCACTTATGGGAGAACTGGGCAAGAGACACCCAAGATGGGCAGGCATAGATGGGTTTCAAACTTTTTTGTTGGAAGCAAAAGTCACTTGGATGAAATCACAAACCCATTTGAGTATTTGTTAACGCTGAGCCAATTGTATTGGGCCAGAACACTACAAGTCTTTAAAGTGAAATTCACAGCAAAGAGGAAGAAAAAAAATGGTCCAGTCATCAGAAATGGAACATCAAAGTGACCAAAAACACATGTTAATCCTCGTTATGTCTATCTCAAACAGACACTACAAAAGAATGATGAACTGAACCTGGAATTGAGTAAAAGGCTAGAACTGAGATAAATCCAGTTTGGGAAACTCAACACCTGTTACTTTAACTCTAGCATCCTCCCCATCAAGTTTCATGGCTAGGAATTATGAACCTGATCACAGAAAAAGCATTGCAGAAGGCAGTGGTAGAAGTAAGTAGGTTTCAGCACATCACCAACGATGACAGGTAAAAAAATAATATATAAAATATCATCAAGGATTTGAATGGTGGGGAAAGGAGGTAGACTGGCAATGTAAGAACAGGAAACAAAAATAAATAGCATTAGTGATACATTGGTTCCATTGACCTATTAAATGAACTAGAAGAAAAAAGCCCTCCAGTGATTCAGGTGCATTCTCTATGAAAACACATGGAAAAAAATCACACAGGATTCCAAGGCATCTGTCATCTCACACCAATGAAATCCCACCTCCGTCTAAGTGTTTTAATATAGACATAAAAATATATAAAGTTGTTTATGCACAAAGATGGTACGACTTGCCCATCATCTAGAAAGAACAGACTCTGAGTTATCTGTCCAACAGCGAGGTTATGGCAGAGAGTTAGTTGTTTATACTCACTATCCCCTGGTATCCCTTACAGACAACTGCACAAATTGTGACATAGTTGATTAGGATCAAAGATATATCAAAGGTTTCTAGTCTTTGGCTGGGAATGAAACCATTAACCCTAAATTCATCTTGGTAAACAATAAAGCCAAGTGGCCTAGTATGAAAGATCCATTCTCCACCTTTATGTCATGTGCCTTACACAATAACAATGTTTGTTAATTGATTGATTGATGAACTTAATCGTTCTCCTAGGACATTTGCTTCTTCTCAGAACCAGGGAATTTAGTCCTGTCAAGACTTTCTATTCTATTAACTTCTAATTTCCCCTGATTTCTTAGTCCCTTCTCAAGGCTACCTACCCTTTTAGACCCTTGACCTTGTTAATTCTCTGGATTCAGACATACTGCACCCAAGTCCCTCATCGGCTTTCTTCCTTCTACTTTTGCCACCATGACTGGATACTCAGCTCAGGCATGTGTTCCCTTTCATCTTTCTAACTCACTGCCACCATATTTGTCATAACATACAATTTTTTTTCATGGTTTGTTGATAAGAAGTATATGTATTTAGAGAAATATATTATCTTGGCAAATAATTAGAAATACACATTTAAGCTTTCTAACCTAAGCATTCTTTAGGCCATCTTGTCCCTCATGATCCCCTCTGAACTGGGATCCCACTCCATGACATTTGGTCACCTACTGAGCCCTTAAAACAGAGTTCTTTCTGCCTAGGAACATCTGTACCCATATTGCTTCTTCCCAGTGAAATGGGCTTCTTGAGGGCAAGAATGCTTTCTTATCTTTGCATCCTCAGGGCATACCACAGTAGGTGGTGTATATTACATACCTAAAAATGATTGTTGTACATAGTCAATGTGAGAATATACTTAATGTGAATGTATATGTAGAGTGTATTGTGATGTTAAATGTAGTGTAATATTTAATGTAGAATGTATATCAGATCACATGCTCTCTTGAGAAGAGGGAAGGGGAGGAAGGAGGAGAAAATTTGGAATGCAAAAGCTTATGGAACTGAATGTTGTAAACTAAAAAAATGATTTATTTTTTTTAAAAAGAATTGTATTAAATTTAATTAAACATAAATGGGGAGAAAGCATTTGTTAAGTGCTTATTATGCATCAGAAACAAAAAATGATACAAATACAAAAATCAAGGCAGTCTCTGTCCTCAAGGAAATTATATTCTAATAGAGGAAGACAACAATTATTATATTATTATAAACAAATATTAAGGAAGAAGTGGAAGGAGGGCATTTTGGTTGGAGAAGTTACAGAAAGGGTAAGTGGAGTCATAAGGCAAATGCTTGACATTTATTCCAGGAATGGTAGTGATTTCCATTTTCAAAACAAGAGATAGGAAGGAGGATGGAGGGGAAGGGTGGAGAAAGGACACATGTGCCTATGGCATGAAAATGTCCTCAGTGCATTGTGATGGATATGAATGTAGCTAGATATGGTGAATTCTTACCAATCAGGAGCAGAGGACCCAAGGTTGGGTGTGAAAATGTCAAAAGCAGAGGAGTATAGCAGAAAGATGAGCAGGATCTCAATTTCCCCATATGTTAATAGAAAAGTTGCACTATATAAGATCCAAAGATCCTAAGGTCCCTTTCAGCTTTGAATCCAATGGTTTTATGCTTTTACCTCCAATCTACTTTACAAATGCTGATTTTGGAGTTGATTTGTCCATCCAATGATCTCAAACTCATTCTCAGCCAGTCAGAATTTCTGATTGCATGGGCAAGGAGAAAGAGGAGACATTAAGCATGCCTTTCATATTCTCACATAATCACTAGCTTTCTATCTTCTCCTTCAACCAAAGACAAGAAAAAATTTGAAAACACCTTAAAAATATAACATTACTCTGAAATTACAGAAAGGCAAGAAGTATCTAATGCTTATGTATTAACACACTTAACTTGCATCCTTATTAAATGCTGGTTCAATTGTCAATAGATGTGAAATATCTTTGTTAATGTGTCTGTCTGAAACTATGGGCTCCCAGAGGGCAGGGAGTGTCTCCATCACTCAACCTTTACAGTGCTGAGTCCTGTCAGGTGCTTAAGGAGGCTGGGGATGATTCAGCAGGGACCTGGAACTACAAAGATATTTGTCAGATAAAATGAGCTCAATGATCATATAAAAAGATGCTGCCTGCAACCCCTGTCACTTTTGGATTATTTCTCCAGCAGTGAAGATAGATTAACACGGAGTCATTCAGTCTAATTCAATTCAACTGGTTTTATTTAAAAACCTACTATGTGTGCCACAGACAAAACAAAAACCAAAACAAAAAAATTCCCTGCCTTCAAGGACTGTACTTACTACTGTAGGGATAAAATATTTATATAGATAAATAAATGCAGGATAATTTAAGGAGGGAAAGAAACCAGACAGCTAGACCAGCATTTGAATCCTGCTTCAGACACTGTGTGACCTTGGGCAAGTCATCTGACCTCTATGATCTTCAGTTTCCTTGTTCTTATAAGACGAGAAAAATATAGATTTTCTTGAAATGGAAATTTATTGTTTCATGTTGAATTCTCTTTTATGTTCTTCTGTGTACACAGTAATGCTTTTTTCTTTTGTCATTTTGTATTTAAGTTTAAAATAAATTTAAAAATTTTTTAAAAGATGAGAATAATAATAGTATTTACCTTGAGGGATTTTTGTGAGGATCAAAGTCTAGAGAACTTGAGTTCAAATCTTGCCTTAGTCACTTAACTAGCTGTGGGACCCTGGGCAAGTCACTTAACCTCTGTCTGCTTCAGTTTTTCTCATCTATAAAAATGGGGATAATAACAGCACCTACTTCCGAAGGTTGTTTTGAGGATAAAAGGAGATATTTGTAAAGTTCTCTGTAAACCTTAATATGTTGTAAAAATGCTAGCTATTAGTATAGAGGAGGGTGCAGGAATCCTGACAAAGAGGGTTGACCATTGAGCAGGGATGGTCCTAAAACATGAAACAACTTCAACTAACTCAGTTCTCTCTCTCTGTTGAGTATGTCAGGACCCTCCAAGCTTTCCCTAACACTCCCAATGAGGGGGAAGAAAAGGGATCCTTTTTTCTTTCTCCTCCCTGAAGTCTCGATGCTAAAGTTGTGTTGTTATTTTAAATGGAGAATTCTGGAGTACAATCTATTTGGCCACTTTTGGAATCTGATGTCTCTCTGTAGATGCTGCTACCAGGCAGAGATCTGGAAGCCAAAGGGTTACAGACACTTTCTTAAATCTATTTACTCTTGATCTTTTGCACTCACTATCACTCTCCTTGATCCCCCTAAGTGGTAACAGTAGCTGAGAGGTGACTATTCAGTAATGTGTTAGCTGTCTGTCCTCCTTTCCTCAAGGACACTTATTCCTTAGTACATCTGTGGTCTCATTCATGTGGGTACTCCCTTCAACATTACAGATCATAGCCTAACCTTTTCATTTTGGGTAGCCCTTGTCTATAAATCCTCCCTCAGATACTTATACTGTAGTGAAATACTCTTTGAAGACCAAGAAACCTTCTTGACTTCCTTCTCCCTCCTCCCCCCAAAAATGAATCTCTAATGGTAAATTTTCAGATACTAAAACAAGGGAAGTGGGAGGTCTAGTGACTTGCCCTGAAGATATTTGTTTCTTTATTTGGGCACTTGAAAAAACACTCATGAAGCATCCTAGACCTATAAGATCAGAAAGTTAGAGCTGGAAAGGATATGAGAATCCATCTAGTCCAATTCCTTTATTTTTGAAATGAAGAAACTAAGAACTAGAGAAACTTAGTAACTTGCCCAAAATTATGCAGAGAATTTGAACCCGGATCCTCTGAATCCAAGTCCAGCACTCTTTCCACTGTTCCTACCTGTATAGTGTGTTATGTACTCAAGATGAAAAGATTAAAGATGGCACAGTCTCTACACTCAGAGAGTTTACAATCCAATAAGGGAAGAGGTCTGTGCACCAATAATGGGGACACATTGGAGAATGTGACCTGTGTAAAGAATAGGTCCAGTCCAAGTGCTAAGTAAGGGAAGGAAGGAAACAAGCATTTCTTAATTGCTTACAATGTGCCAGATACTGTGCTAAGAGCTTACGAATATCTCATTTGATCCTCACAACAACCCTGTGCATGAGATTTGGAATCAGAGCAGTTAGTTCAGCCCTTGGAAAGTCACTACCTTTCTAGGTCTCAGTTTCCTGAGAGGTTAGACAGGTAGAGGGATGGAATGCTAGGTCTGGAGTTAGGAAGACCTAAGTTTGAATCCACTTATCAGGCACTTCTTAGCTGTGTGACCATGGACAAGTCACTTATCTCTTCCTCATTTTCCTCATCTGTAAAATGAGCTGGAGAAGTAAATAGCAAACCATTACAGTATCTTTGCCAAGAAAATCCCAAACGGGATCATGAAGAGTCAGATATGACTGAAATGACTGAATGACAACAACCACTACTGTACCAGGTTCTCCCTGGATTCTTAATCCCAACTCTACGAAAGAAACCTATTTGTGGACCAACTTTTCTCACAGATACAGAGTAGCTGTGAAGCCTAAGGAAGTTTTAGCCTGGATGCTAGTGGTTATCCCTAGAGTGATAATAAGAGCTAGTATTTATTTGTGTATCATATTAAGGTTTTCAAAGCACTTTACATGTTATCTGCATTGATCCTCACAAACACCGGGTGAGCTGTGTGCTGTAATTATCTTCATTTTATAGAAGAGAAAGCAGCATTTGAATTGGGATTTAAAAGATGTGTAGCCATTCAACAGGCAAACAGGGAGAGGAAGGACGTTTCAGGAAAAGGGAAAAGAGTGGAAAGAAACAGATGTGGAAGAAAATAAAGTGTGCTCAGACTACAGAGAACAGCATTAGAGCCAGGAGTTCCTAGGGGCAAGTAAAATGAGATAAGGCGAAAGATAGCAGGATATGAGGCATATGGTTTACCTTCCCTCGGGGATAAGAAAGGGAAGCTGTGAGGTGCAAAGGAAAGAATGCTGGATTCAAAGTCAAGGAACTTATGTTCCCATTCCAGGTCTGCCACTTATTACCTGGTAACCTTAGGCCATCAATTCATCTCTCTGGTCCTCAGTTTCCTCAGCTGTAAAACAAGAGGGCTGTACTAGATGACCTCCAAGGTCTCATCTAGCTCTAAATTATTATCTTTTGAATTTCAGCATCTGTATCCCTTAGGTATTATGTATTTCTCAATGCCTTACTACATATTACTGCTTAGGAACCAAGACACTTGTACCTGAAGGAGCGTCAGTATGATTAGACTACTTACCTTCCATTGCCTGGCACATAGCAAATCTTTAATAAATGCTTGTTGCCTTGATGGATCAATGCATACTTAAAGAATATTCTCTAGGGAGAGGTATAGGTGAATGGATGGATAGATAGATAGATGATAGACAGACAGACAGACAGATAAACATAGACAGACAGACAGACAGACAGACAGACAGACAGACAGACAGACAGACAGACAGACAGATAGATAGATAGATAGATAGATAGATAGATAGATAGATAGATAGAGTATGTATTCTTTCCTGGATCACAGAGTTGTTCACAGATAATGTCTTCTTTGAAAATTGACTATTCATATCCTTTTTTTGCGTTTATCAACAGGGAATGATTGTCATTGTCTATCCATTGTACTGTGCTGTCTTGTTAAATTATTTTGCTTAACTATATATTTTTTTTCCAAGAGAAGGCCTTATTCAGAGTGTGAGGGTTATCCAAGATGGATGGGTCATAGTGGAGAGTCCTGACAAAACGGCAAACCACCCCAGTATCTTTGCCAGAAAACTTCATGTACAGTTAGTAGAAGACAGAAGGGCCTAGCATGCTATGGTCCACAGAGTCACAAAGAGTTGGAAACAAGTCAACAATAACAAATGAGTGTGTATGTGTATACACACACACACATATATGGGTGTAATGTATATGTGAGTACGTATGTATGGAGACATTTCTTTTTCTGTATATGTACATTATATATGTGTATGTATACATATATCTTTATAATATAGTAGCAACTCAGAGAGTGTTCTAATTGAGAGTGTCTATCTCCTGTATATACATACAATGTATATGTGTATAATATGTATACATATATATGTATATGTGTGTGCATGTATAGACAGATAACTATAGATGTAGATGCCCAATCATTTATTAATTCTTCACTTGAATTTTTGGTTAATCTGCTGTCTTCCTCCCCCTCCTTCTTTCACCTACACTCCCAATCCTTCCCTTTCAGCTAAAGTTTCTATAACAAAACATAAAAAGGAAACCTTTATAAGCCTGAATTACAGTTCCTCTACATCCATCACAACATTTGTTCATTTCTTTAATTTTGTGACAAGGCCTATAGTATCATGTGTATTAGGAAGCCCTGGTGACGGGCCACCTGGATCAATGCAAGCCAGCAACTTCTCTGTGACTTCAAGTCTGCCTGGAGCACTGAGTTTATGTGCCTTGCTCAGGCTCACAAGTCAGTTCGTGTAAAAATTTACATCACTTATCCATATGTACATGCATCAACACACATCTATGGAATGGCTGCTGGGTGGACTAAGGAGGCGATTGTCCTGCTATACTCTGGCCCTGTGATCAGACCACATCTGGAGTACTGACTATGGGCAGTTCTGGACCCCATGGTTTAGGAATGACATTGATTAAGCTGCCAAGCATCCAGAGGAAGGGGAATAGGATGGCAAACAGTACTGAACCTACACCAATTGAGACTCAGTGAGAAGAACTGGGAATATTTAGACTGGAGAAGAGAAGGCTGGAGTAGGACACATATTGTTCAAGAACAGTCAAGTGGAATGAAGATTTAACTTGTTCTTTTTGTCCTCAGAGGACAGAACCCTGTGCAAGAAGTAGGCGTTACAAAGAAACAAATTAAGGGTTGATAAGAGGAAAAACTTTCTAAGAATTATGCCTATCAAAAATGGAATGGGCTACTTGAGGAGATAGTGGGTTCCCTTTCACTGGAGGACTCCAAGCAAAGACTAGATGACCACTTGTTGGGTATGATTTTCAGTACTGAATTGGACTACATGGTGTTGAGGTCCCTTCTAGCTCTAAAATTCTGCTAAAATATGAATAAATTCTAGCTAAAAATATGAATAAATCATAACCTCTTCCCTCGAGGTGCTTACCATCTAGTAGGGGGAGGAAAGACAGAGACACACTACCCTGGATGAATGAAAGCGTCTTAAGAGCAAGAACTATTTCTTTCTCACTTTGTATCCCTAGCCTCTAGCAGAGAACCTACCACATAGTAGGTACTTAATAAATGCTGGTTGCTTGACAGAATGATTAATTCATCTACTCCAAATATGTTAGACTCCTCACTATTCCCTTCACATCATATATTTGACGCTTTATTTCCACCTTCCTCCCTTTCCTTACCTTCTTCTCCCACCAGAGCAGCTGGGTGGTGCAGTGGATAGAGCACCAGTGCAGGAGTCAAGAGGACCTGAGTTCAAATCTCACCTCAGACACTTGACACTCACTAGCTGTGTGACCTTGGGCAAGTCACTTAGCCCCAGTTGCCTCACCCTGGGTCATCTCCAGTCATCCTGATGGATATCTGGTCAGTGGATTCAGATGACTCTGGAGGAGAAGTGAGGCTGGTGACCTGTACAACCCTCCCTCACTCAAAACAAAGTCAAGTGCAAGTCATGTCATCATATCTCTGATGGCATGATCTTCTTTGGCAACGAAGGACAAACACACAAATAGCCCTTTGTAAAAGGTAATTGATGCTAATGAATTGAATGGAAGTGGGCCATTAATTACTTATGGGGTTAAAGTGGTCAAAGACCCCCAAGCTAATAGTCTCAGGAGAAAAAAAACATTCCACTGCCCCGTAGGATTATGCCTAGAGCCTTTGAAGGGAAAAATATCTAGTCTATAGGAGACTGAGCTGAGTCTTGCTGCGCTAATATATCTGAGATACTCTATAGATCTATAGGTAAAGCCAATCCGTAGTGAGTACACTAAAGTACCAGCTCAAAAATTGTGTTATCCATTCTGAATCACACACCAATAGAACCCTTGGGATTTCACCAAACCTGGTGAATGAGCATAGAATGTCTTCTAATTCATACCATGTTTAGGCTATATCAGAGTGATATTGTAATACCAAAAGAACTAGTTTGGGGTCCTAATAAATATGACTACATTAACATAATGGGCATTTCAGAATAATTTTTATTGAACCAAATAGAAAGCTCTAAATTACGTGTAAAAACAGAGTATGGTGAATTTGCATCCTCCCATTTGGTCTAAATTTGGTAGGATGCTGAATTAAAGTTCCATGTCAAAAGAATGTTATCTGGTACCTGATGTAAGACTAATTTTATCACTAAATCATCAACACTGATTTACTGAGAAATACAGCACTGCCTGGAGTTATTTTTAACCTCCTGCCTAAGCGCGCTCAGCAAACAAATCATCTTTTGAAGGACACTGTATTTGCAAAAGTGAATTAGGTGAATAAATATCCATCTATTCACGAAGTTTCTTTATTGAAAAATAAATAAATAACGAAATCCGAATGCCTTCATTGTTCCCCTGGCAGGTTTCCATGAGAACGAGGTGGCTTCAAAAGCAGAGAGATGAGCCATCGGAAGTGTCCACTTTAAAGGGTTGGTGAGTGGCTGTCAGAATAGGAGGAGGGGGGAGTGGAGGGGAGGATCCTGAGCAGTTACTGAATTTCCCAGCCTAAGTGACTTGGCAAATTGTTTCTGCAGTGTTTGCCAAACTCTACACTTGAATGCGTGTGGAAGATGCCCTTGAGGTGTCTTAATCTCATTTGGTTGTCTTTGCAGGGAAATCATCAGGGAAGGTATGGATCCTAGGCACTCCCTATTGGTGCTAAGGAGAGAGGGGGGAGGTTAGATCCAGTCTATTCTAGGTGGAGGAGGATAATCCAACACTATCCATAGAGGTATGTAAGATCCTGGGCCATTCCTGAGAGAAAGGGTAGGAGTAGCAAAGGCCATCTCCAAGACAATGTGGTCCAAAGTCATCCCTGAAAGGGCAGAAAACTCGACCTCCCACCATGTGCCTCTCATATCCAAGTATGTGAACAGAATCACAGAATCTGAGAATTGAAATAATCCTCAAAGGAGATTTAGTCCAACTCTTTCGTAAACAAATCTTTCACACAACCTGGTCGATGATCATGTAAGCTTTGTTTGAAAACTTCTAGTGTGGTAAAACCCACTACTTCCCAAGGTAGCCCATTTCCTCTTAAATAGTTCTAATTTTAAGGAATTTTGACCTTGTATCAAGCCTAAATCTGCCTCTCTGTTTCTAGCCCTTTACTTTAGAGGCGAAGCAGAATCTGTCTATCCTCTCTTTCATGTTCTTCTTCTGCCTTTCGAATATTTGAATGCAGCAATCCTTGTCTCTTTAAGTGTTCTCCCCTCCAGAATAAACAGCTCTCCAAGATAAACAGACTAGTTCCTTAAACCAATCCTCAAATGATGTAATTTCAACTCTTCATTACCTTTCTTTTTCTCTTCTGAATGCTCTACAGTTTTTTAATGGATAGAGACTAGGAAAGGATCTATATCTCATTATATAGGACCAATGAGATCCTATACATACAGATCTCATTGGTATAGGAGACTCCCATAAGGGTAAACTCCTTCTGCCAATGCAGGACAGTACCTCCTCTATAATTTGTAGTCTTGAATTATCTAGAGTCACATGACTAGGATGCATCAAAGGTTATATCTAGGTCTTCTTGGTTCTGTACCTAGCTCTTTATTTATCATGCAATGCTGCCATTATCAATGTCCTCCTTAAAATATGGTGCTAAGACATGAACACAACACTCCAGACATGGCATGACTAATAAGGCAGAGTACAGTGGGACCTGCCCTCTTTGGGACACTATGCCTCTTTTAATGGTGCCTAAGATATTGAGCAGCTAGATTGTACAATGGATAAAGTGTTGAGCCTAGAGTCAGAAAGACTCATCTTCCTGAGTTCAAATCTAGCCTCAGATACTTATTTGCTATGGGACCCTAGACAAGCCATTTAATCCCTGTTGGCCTCAGTTCTTCATCTGTAAGATGAGATAGAAAAGGAAATGGCAAACCACTCCAGTATCTTTGCCAAGAAAACCTCAAAATGAGGTCATGAAGAGTATGACATGGCTGAACAACAAAAAAGATACCATTAGTATTTTTCACTATCATAGCCTACTGATGACATGTTAAGCTTGAAATCCACCAAAAATCTCAGAACTTTTTCAGGTAGATTATTATTTAGCCACAAATTCCTTTTGTTGTACTTGCCATGTTAATTATTTTTAAAATACAAGTATAATACCAATAACAGTAAACACTTATATAATGCCTACTGTGTGACAGGTTAAGTGCTTGACTGATATCTCACCAATCCTTACAACAACCTGTGAAGTGGATGCTATTATTATTCCCATTTTACAGATGAGGAAACTGAGGCAAATAGAAGTTGTCCAAATTCACACAGCTACTAACTATCTGAAACTTGATTTGAACTCAGGTTTTCCTGACTCCAGGTACAATGCTCCATCCACTGTGACATCTAGTTTCCCCAAGTGTAAGGCTTGATTCTGAGATTTTACATTTATCCTATTAAATTTCATTTGTTAAACTAGTCCCAATGTTCTTGCCTGTAGAGACCTTTGGTGATCTAAATTATCATACAACGTGTTAGCTATTCCTCCCAACTTGTTTCTTCTGCCAGCTTAATAAACCATCTATTCAAGTCATTCATTAAAAAAGTTAAATGGCACAGACCAAGCACAGATTTCTGGATCACTCTCTTAGCATCTTCCTTCCATGCTGATATTGAACTCTAGTGAATATTCTTTGGATCTAGCTATTAGGTCAATTCTAAATTCTCCTAATTGTTCTACTCTCTAGCCTACATCATTCCATCTTAATCACAAGAATAGTGTATGAGACTTTGTTAAATGCTTTGCCAAAATCTTGTTGATCTATAAGATACTCCCCTCATCCAACAATCAAATATCCCTGTCAAAAAAGAAGTCAAGTTAGTGTAGTATGACCTGTTCTTGACGAAACCATGCTGGCTGTTTGTGGTCACTATTTCCTTTTCTAAATGTTCTCCATCACTTTAACAATGTATTCTAGAATTTTTCCAGGAACTGAAGTCAAGCTCTCTGGCCTATAATTTTCAGGTTCCATTCTCTTCCCTTTTTGAAGGATAACATTTGACCTTCATTAGTACTGAAAAATTATGCCCATCATCTGTGAGTCAGTAATCACATCCACTGGTTGCTTTAACACCCCTTCATGGGAGCCTGGTATCAAATATGATCATTCACTGGGTCCAGAGTATTCCTGTCATTTCTTCTGCACAAATAAGCAGAATATGTCTATAGATTCATAGCTAAAATATTTGTGTGTGTGTGTGTGTCTATAATGTGATAGATATAGATGACAGATGACTGGACTGAGAGATGGCTGCACAGATAAAGAAGCTCCCACAAATTCAAAGGGGACCCATATGACAGGGGTTGGGAAACAGACCTTTAGACAAAAAGGCACTAACATTATACCCAAATAGGAAAGTAACTGGCTCTAATGCAGCATATTAGTGTGGTAAACATTGAACTGAAGCTGAGACCTGGGTTCCATTTCCAGCTTTGTCACCAACTAGCTGTATGACCATGAGCAAATCACATAAAATCTCCTAACTATACTGATAGTTAACTAAATTTGCTATTTTTTTCTCCACTGGGTTATTTTCCAGAAAAATGACTTCTAAATGTACAGTAAAAGCCAACTCAAGTTTTCTGATTGGTTCTAAGGTCCTTTCCAAATACATAAAGTTATAGAATCTTATAACTTGCTTTGTATCACAACTAGTTGAAATGACATGAATAGTTATGTAATTAAATACAGTTGAGGATAATGGTGGTCATGGTAACCAAAGAATTCTAGAATGGTTAACTTTGAAGTATAACACTTAGGGCACCCCCTTTCATACAGATGCCTCCGTAGGAACCATTCTAAGCCAAAGGTACTCTGTGGGTCCACAACCACTCAAAGTCATACTTTATGAAACCCTGTTAAGGCATACTGTATTTACTCTTACTAGTCAGCCAAAGGATACTATTCATTCAAAACAGAGACATTTTAAAAAATAATGTGGTAAAAAATAAAAGTAGTAATAGAACATCATCTCTCCCCAGATCACCCCTATTATACCTCCTAATCATGATACTCCCAAGGTTCTAACCTTGGACCTTTTCTTTTATCTTACTACATTTTGTCTCTGAGTGACCTTATCAGCTCCTATAAGTTTAATTATCATCAGCATATCCAGCCCCAGTCCCATTCCAATCTCCATTCTTGTATCATTAACTGCCTATCAGACTTTTCAAATTAGATACTCCACAGATATCTCACACTCACTGTGTGCAAAACAAAGCTCATTATCTTGTCCCCAAATCCATCCTTGTATTGAACTTCCCTATTTTTTTTTGGTAGGATACCAACATTCTAGGCTCATCACCTAGGCAGTTTCTTTACTCTCCCTCACCCCACATATACAATCATTTGCCAAATCTTACCTACTTCAACAAAATCTCCACATTGGACACCTCATTTACTCAAACAACTACCAGCTCTATTGAGGTCTTCCTCACTTCTGGCTTTGATTGTTGCAATGGCCTCCTGATTGTTCCCCTTGCCTAAAATTTGTCCCCAGTTCCAATTCATCCTCCACATAGCTTCCAACATAGCTGCCATCCTCCACATAGCTTTCCATAAGTGCCATATCATTGTCCTATTCAACAAACTCCAGTGGCTATACATTACTTCTCAAAATCAAATATAAACACCTTGTTTGGATTTTAAAGTTCTCCCCAAACCCAATCCTGACCTAGCTTTCTAGCCTCCCTGAACATCACTTTTGCATTTTACCGTCAGATTCACCTTTTCTCTGTTCCTCAAGTAAAGCCCTCCATCTCTTGTCTCTGTATGTTTGCACTGGTGCAAGTCATGTCATCATTTTTCTGATGTCATTGTCCTCTTCTAAAACAAAGGATGAACACAACCTGGGAAAAGACTGAGCTGCTTGAATGTGAACCCAGCTAGCTGGGTAACTCTGCTCATCCTCTCTCTCAACGTAGCCTTCTCCCCTTCTTTCTTCGTCTCCAAAAGAAGGCAAATTTTGATAGCCAGAAGTTGGCCAGTTAACTTGGGGTACACTGGCTAGATTTCTTTCTTTCTTTCCTTCCTTCCTTCCTTCTCTCTCTCTCTGCCTTTTTCTTTCTTTCTTTCTTTTCTTCCCTAAAACCTTGGACTCAGTGCAATCTGAAGTCCATGGGTTGAACCACAATGGGTCCCTGCTTGATCCATACTCAATGGCTGTTTGTGGAGCCTGTTGGCTTAGAGTGAATGTCAATAGTAACAGTTTCTCTTCCAAACAACAAACCTGAGGCTCCTGCCCCTCCCAGGGTGATTTATCTATTTATTTTTTCTTTTCTATTACAGGGACCATCCCCCTGACTACTTTTTAAAGAGGCCTATTCACTGAATGGGCATTACCTCACTTTAAGTGAGTACCTGAAAAGGCCTTAGCCTAAAAGGCCAAGGTCTCCCATTGCATCCTAGGCCATCTCTGGTCATCCTGAAGAATATCTCATCACTGGATCCAGAAGGCTCAGGAGGACAAAGTGAGGCTGGTGACCTGCACAGCCCTCCCTCACTCAAAACAAAGTCAAGGGCAAGTCATGTCATCATGTCTCTGATGTCATGGTCATCTTCAAAAATGAAGGATGAACATAAACAACCATGCCCCTTCCTCATGCTTGGAATGAACTCCTTCACTTCAGACTTTTGACCATCTAGGAGTCATTGCCGACATTTCTCTAATTGCCTACTGAGCTGAATGAACAGATAAAAGAGACAGTTTCTGGTTGATGTTCCTTCAGAAGCAGTCCTCCATGTAATCAAATGTTTCCAGCAAGTAGTATACCTTAATATACTGGTGACACCATCACTATTCCCCATGTGAATGTGGGACTGAACTAGTCAGGTTTGTACCAAAGACCCCTGACTTCCTTTATCTGCTTTTCTTTTCCTTTGGTAGATGACTTTATGTGTTTTCAAAGGTTTAGAGATCTGCACCAGAGTCAACAACTACTAGGGAGGTGGTAGCAACATTGACAACAAGCCAGTACCACCCTGGCATCAAAAAAGGAGCCTAGTAGAAAGAAGATCAAACTTAGCTGTTTAGTTGGATAATAATAAACAAGGTGGGGGGGGGGGGGGAGGAGAGGGGAGGTGGGAAAGGAAGGATGTAAAATGGCTAACCAGAAGCCTTGCTGAAATAGCTTAATCTCCAAAGGAGGCTAAACTACCAGCCTCCCAGCAGACTGTGTCAATAACTATATTTGTTGAGGTCTAGGAACCATAATGAGGTTTGGGGTGCTCAGGACCCCAAAATACCGACATGCAGGGTCCTGCTAATGAATTCAACTTGAGTCTTCTTCCAGCCAATTTAAAACAAAGTTTATTAAAGGTTCACCATATTGGGTTGACTCTTAAGGAGCCTAAGCATTTGTATTGCTTGTATTGACAAGCAGGACAGATAGAATCTCAGCTAGACAGAGTCAGAGCTAGATTGAATCTGAGAGCCTTCAAGGAGGCAAGATGGAACTTATATACAGAAAGTCAGTGGGAAAGATTTAGAGGTGGTCTAGAAGTCTGAAAGGAGGATCTAAGGAGGATCTTGATGAGACCAGGGTAACTAGTGATGTGATCAAAGGTGGGAAACAGCTGGAGGCAATTGGGAGGTATCAGACAATGCAGGGCTTGGGTGGGAAGCAAGTGGGGCAATCCAGAGGTAACAGACCATGGAGGGTCAGGCTAGGTTAAGGGTAATAGATCTGAGTATGAAAGGCCATATTTAGTGGGAAGATTCAAGGGGAGTTCAAGAAGGTTCCCAGAGTCTGAACCCCCTCATTTTAAGGTGCTGTTCTAACCTTTCTGTTAACTCTCCATTATGTCTTTATGCTGAGTATTTTTTGTGATTAGGAATACGTCATCTCTATTATAGTCAATTCATATTTCAATTAAATAGGTACTACTTTTATCCTCTGAAGAGACCCAGACATGAGCCAAAAGTAATATTGTTTCTAGGATGCCAAGGTTGGGGTTTGAAGAGTCAATGAATGTGAGACTGGAAAGAATTCCTTTCCCAAATTTGAGGTCAGATTTCCCCTGAAGTGAACCCAGGCAAATTTTTATATCTAGGTGAAGAACAAGGAGTGATAGAGATGCCAGGCACTTTGATCTCAGTCAAAGGGTGTCTTTAGCCTCTATGCTAAAAATTGTCCCTCCTTAATAGTAGAGACTAATTCTTTTTTAAAAAATATTTGTATCCTTAAGCACTTAGCATAGTTCTTGAAACATAGTAAATATAAAATGATTATTAATTAATTCATCTGTAGGCTAATCAGTTGTTAGAATTTTCCCCTACCAGCTGGGAGACCAATTGTGATCCAATATATATAAAAAAAAGTTCAATTCATTATAGTTGTCCGACAATGAAAGAGGCTACCTTCAGAGGCAGCAAGCCCCTAATTTAGGAAGAAGTTAGACTACCATCTGTCAGGAATGTTACAGAAAGGATCATAGCATGGATAAAAGGTTAGACTAGATGACCTCAAAGGTCCCCATTGCCTCAATAATTCTATGAGCATACGATTTGAAGCTTATCCTCCCTTGCTCATCCTTCCCCGCTTCTCCACCTAGGAATTCCAATAATTGAAAGCTGATTAGGAAAACTGGCTGGGTTCATTGTGTCTGAAACAATTGCCAGCAAACATGAACTTATCTCTCAGCATCTCACACAATTGTAACAATTACTTGGTATTTGTGGGCCCAGAACATGGGATCCCAAACTTGGCAGCCCTATTTGTCAAGTAATAGAAAAAAAGACAGCTCCCATGAGTTTGGTGGGTAGCTAGTCAGCACACTAACTTAAAACACAAATTAGTATAGACAATCTATTATGAGGTCTGTGGGATCATGGAACTTAAAATGGAAAATGAAACTTTCCCCTTCATCCCCAACCTCCCTCTCCCATGTCTGAATGTGTTGTGTTAATTTGATTTTTTAAAATGTCTCCAATGACTTAATTTGCCTTGTGGATAACTAGCAGAATCAATTTACTAAGCACTCCACAAATGAGATTTTAAAAACAACAACAAAAAGAGGCAGGTGATTTTCTATCTAGAAAAATATAGTGCTTGTGTACAATCCTTCATGGACAAACACCAACACTAATATCAAGAGAATGTATACTGAGATGTTTTCTTAGGAGTAAGGATAGGCAGCAGAGTGTAGTGGATAGAGAACTGGCTTTGAAACCAGGAAGACCTGAGTTCATAGTCCTTCCCCTGACATATACTCGCTGTGTTCCCCTAGATAAATCAGTTATAACCTCTTAGTGCTCAGTGCCAACCTACGTTGGTAGAAGGAGGAATTTCTTCATGGGGGAGTTCTGTGTCCATGTATAAAGATACATGCATGAAAGCATCTGGATTCAATCCTGATTTCTAGTTACTACCTGTGTGACCTTGGACAAGTCACTTAACCTCTGTGGGTCTCAATCTTTTTTCCTCTCTAAAAAGAAGGAATTAGACTAAACTACTAAATCAAGGTATGATTCTCTAATGACCCGATGAACTGTTTTCCTCAGCCAAATGTGAAACCAATTTGGACTTCATTAGCCCCTTGATTTACTTACCCAACAAGAAAGAGCTTCAGTCTCAGTGTGAGAAGTCCTGACTGTGGGGAATATGGAATATAGGCCTTAGAGCACAAAAGCACTTTGGAGATCATCTGATCCAACCTCATTTTAGGTAGGAATGCAACTAAGGTCAAATGTAGTAACATGACTTACTCCAGTTCACAACAGGGAGTGAGAACTTTGAGATGGAACTGCCTGCCTCCATTCACCTAATCCATTGGTGTTTCTTCAGAACTCAGTCCTAGGGGGAACAGGAGAATGTTAGACCCCAAGAGAGCAATCACTGAAGTTTCCATGGGGCTTAGCCCTGCTCAGGATGCCCAGGAGAGTCATTCTCTTTCAGGAGTAGGTCTGCTCTCAAAGTAGCCTGGGGTAGAAAGTTTCTGTTGAACCTTTAGGATCATAAGGTTTAAAGGTGGAATGGCTGCTAAATCTCCCCATCATTTTAGAGATGAAGAAACTGAGGTCCCCGCAGTCCCTACAAAGTCCCCACCCTCAGTACTCCTCACACTGATATTGTATACTCATGTTAATAGTGTAGAGTTAGTGACAAATGAAGTCCAAACTGACTTCCCATTTGGCTGAGCAAAACTTAGTTCATAGGCTCGTTGGAGTGGTATAATGAAAAGAGTTCTGGATTTGGAGTCAGAGGATCTGAATTACTCATATAAGCTTGGGCAAGTCACTTTATCCCTTTAGGTCTCAGTTTCCAAGTCTGTAAAATGGAGTAATAGACATGGATGGCTTCTAAGTTTCCTTTAAGCTCTTAAGGTACAGTACAAAATAATCTTATATTGAACATATGTAAGAATATATGTCAGAACTGGGATTCAATCGCTGTTTTCTGATCGCAAACAGTCTCTCTCTCTCCTTATAGTATTTTTTTATCTCTTCCTCTGTCTATTTCACCTCTCCTTTCAGATATATTCCAAACCCTCCTGGATTCAGCCCACTCTTATAATATCTAAAGAATCAAGTCTAGATTGGGTGTCAGGGGCTCAGTCTAGCTCTCTCACCAATTCATTGTGTGACCCTGAATAAGTTATTGGACCTCTTTGGAACTCTATTTCCTTAACTGTGAAATGGGGATAATAATATTTGCACTGCCTACCATATCATTGGGATATTGTGAGTAAAGTGTTTCATAAATCTTAAAATACTATAGAAATAGGATCTTATTAGTATTAATATTAAGTATTTATTAATTGCCTAATGTATATCAGGTACTATGCTAAGTATATAGTCAGATATAGACAAAATTGAAATGGCCTCTACCCTCAAAGACCTTACATTATAATGGTAGAAGTTGTATGCACACATATAAATACATTAGGAAGGGTAACCCTTGGTACAATTTGAAGCTTTATTAAGACTTTTTAATAAGACCATTATATACAAAAGAATAAAAGATCATTTGGACAGAGGGCATTAGTAGCTTGGGGGATGAGCAAGGACCCCATGTACTTGATCTAGGCTTTGAAGAAATTCAGGGATTCCAAGGGGAGATAATGAGAGAGGCGTGCATTCCAAACATGGGTGACCATAATTGCAAAAGCACTGAAAAGGAAGCCCAGAGAACACTATATATGTCAAAGGATCAGTAGACCAATAAAGCCGCTGATACATTTTCTTTTTTTTTTTTAATTTATTTATTTAACTTTTCAACATTCATTTCCACAAAATTTTGGGTTCCAAATTTTCTACCCATTTCTCCCCCCCCACCCCAAAACACCGAGCATTCTAATTGCCCCTATCACCAATCTGCCCTCTCTTCTAACATCCCTCCCTTCCCTTATCCCCATCTTCTCTTTGTCCTGTAGGGCAAGATAACTTTCTATACCCCATTACCTGTATTTCTATTGCCTAGTTGCAAGAACAATACTCAACAGTTGTTCCTAAAACTTTGAGTTCCAACTTCTTCCCATCCCTCCCCATTGATACATTTTCTTTCTTCCTTTAAAAACTTCCTATTCATACATTTTGATCATTTATTGATTAAGGAATGTACATACATGTCTAACAATTTAATGCTATCACATTTTTTCTGAATTCAAATCTCACTGATTCTTCTAAATATATTCTACAGCCTACTCTTGTGGTCCGTGCTCCATTGATATGGAGTAGAAGGTAGGGAAGAAAGTGGATACTGGAATTTGGCATCCAACACAACTGTAGTAGCAGAGAAATGGAGATAAGTAATTAGAATTAGGGTATATCAAGGAGACCAGCAGTTTCCTGAACCCCGAAGAATCGCAGGATTTAGTATCTCCAGTGGGAATGCATCAATCATGAAAAGTTACAAAAAACTAAAAGGCAAAAAGGGGTGGGAGGTGAGCCAAGGACAAAATCCTCAGGATTTGCATGCTAAGAAGCAGATGACATAGGACTCTGATTAAGGGTCAATGAGACCTGGGGCCCAGAGGAAATTCCTTAGTAGAGGGAAAAGGCAAGTCAGACAGGCATGGAAATCAGTAAGTATTTAATGGCTCACCACAGGCAAGGCCCTGGGCAAGCTCCCCTACCCTGAAAGAGTTTATATCCTACTTGGAGAATACAACATGTATTGAACAGGTGAGTTCAAGATAATTTGAGGAGGGAGAAAGCACAATTACAAAAACAGAGAAGGTTTTTCATAGGAGGTAGTATCAAAGTTAAGCCTGGAAGCAAGTTGGGGATTCTAAGATTTGAAAGTGGAGAGGGATGGCACTCCAGGAATGGGGGATAACTTGTCCTTTCCTAATTACAAATTTAAGTAGCAGCATGCAGGCCTTGAGAGACAGTGGCAGAATGAACTGATAGAAACAGGAAACTTATTGAGTATAATAAAAGTTGTCAAGGAATGTGGTTGGAGCGCTTGCTTCAGCAGCACATATACTAAAAACTGGAACCATACAGAGAAGATTAGCATGATCCTTGAACACGAATGATACACAAATCTGTGAAGCATTCCATATTTTTATAAATAAATTATATAAAAAAAAGAAATGTGGGTTGGAGTCAGATTTTTGAGGGCCTTGAAACTCCAGGTGTCATGCTAATGAGAGTTAAAGATCTTCCCCACCCATTAATGGGCCTGCCCATTTAGGGAAGCTTGATTAGTGGAGATTTTTTGTTGTTGTTGGAAGGTCCACACCTTTTGTTAAATTCCAATGAGACAATGGTTCTCTAGGGTTGTGTTGCCCTCTGACTCTGAAAAGTGTATATATACTCTGAAGTGAAGTTTTGTTTGGGGGTTTACTCATTGTAAGTGTTTGTTTGGCTAGACAAGACTCTGGGCAGTCCCCCTGGCTTTGAAAACCCAGATGTTGGGGCTTCTCTCTCTGGTAACTATGTATGTATGGTCAGACAGCTGGATCTGTCTGTTGATCTATGATGCATGCATTGCTTACAGTCAGATAATTGCAAGCCTTGTCTATTGGTTAATCTTTGTTTCTCTATTTATATTTTCTCTGAAGTTCAGGGTGCTGACTTTTCCCCCTTAACTAAGTGAATGATATATGTGTTTGATTAAAGTGATTATTGGCCCCTCAAAAGTTGCTTTCATTTTAGAAAAACAGATCCAAGAACTTACAGAGCAGGCCCTCCTGTGTATGTTGGGGTCCTTGCAGGTATATCAGGTAATGAGTTAGAACTTTTTCCTATAGGCACAGAGAGTCATTAGAGGTTATTGAACAGATAAGCAGCACAATGAGAGATGTCTACAGCACTGTCAGATAGTTCAACATCAGAAATGGATGTGATTTTATCCATATGAAGGATAAGAGGCTATACTTCTTATCAGCTTTGCCTAAGGAACATGGGATCTTTCCATCTAATTTGCTGCTACTGAATCCTCTTAAATCATTGTGTCTGTGCTCAGTGAGTCTTTCACATCCTCTCAAATTCCTTTTTTGTGTAAAATAAGTAATACTTGATTTCTATTATACAAGCAGTACCTCCCCTTAGGGAAATCTTTGGGAGACATAATCCAACACCTAATCTTTAAGCATTTCCTTCCAGGGTATCAGTAGGGGATGTGTAAGTCAAAAAATATGAAAGGGGGTGGGGAATAGGGTGCCTGATCCCTCCCATTAGAGGCCAGGACACCCTGGAACAGAACTCCGCTAAACCTCTTGAAAGAGACTCCTTCGGGAGATAGAACAGGTGTAGACCCCATCTCCTTGAACTCCAGCAGTGGTTTCTAATGAGACCTCCAAGGTCTTCTAGTCCAACTGCCTCATTTTACAGATGAAAAAACTGAGATCTCGAGAAGTTTAGAAACTGACCAATGGTCATACGAGTAAGTGGCAGAGCTGAGATTTGAGCACAGACTCTATGACTAACAACAGCACTTTAACCTACAGCACCTACCACAAGGAGCTACTGTGAGGGTCAAATAATGTGCATAAATGCTTTATAAAACTTTCTGGTGCCAGAGAGTTGGGATGATGAGTGGCAGAGCTACATAGGGATAGTGGTGAACAGAACTTTCTTACTATTCACAACAGAAGGAGACCAGATGCCAGCAATCTCTCAGGGTGTGGTCCCCTTTGCCCCCATCTCCAGCCAAGGGCAGCACACAGTAGGGTGGCTTCCAGATATGGAACCACATAATGGCTTTCATATTCCAGTGAAAGACCCAGAGACCCTGATGGCCCAGACTTAAAGAAAGTTTTAGACAAAGAGCCAGCTTCGCACCAATAAGAGATTTTCCTGTTATCTGTAGGATAAGTAAAGTGAAAATATTTTCTAAATTGCCCAATAAAGAATGAGGAATGAGGATATAGGGAACTTAATCTTAATTGTGCCAGTTCAGTTTGTGTCTGGTGGGGGTGGGGAGGGTGGTAATGCCTAGTCGCTGGGTTTATTAGCCTTGGCATACAGGCATCCTGGGGTCATGGGCTGCCTTGGAGGAGGGGGCAGGGAGGAGAACTGGGACCATACCAGTCAAACCAATTTTCGCTGATCAACAAATCTGAAGCACTATATAACCTTCAGCTGTGATGGTAATGAAGATGAAGGTTTACCTTACACAGAGCATCTTTGCAACTTCCATCCTTTGCTCCTTGTTCTCTTTGGGGTCAAGCAGAAGTGAATCTTAGCCTTATTCCATGCAGTCAGGCCTTCAAATGTTTGAACACAGCTATGAAGTGCCTACTCAGTATCCTCTTCTGATATGATCTCTCCTCAACTCACCGTTCTGGTCACCCACCTCTGGGCACTATCCATTTTGGCAATCTCTTTCCTGAAATGAAGGTCCCAGCACCAGCACAATATTCCAGCTGTGGTCTGCCCAGGACAGAGTCTAGTGGGACTTTCTGTCCCCAGACCTGGGAGGACTAAAGGCAGCCCTTGGTAACATTACCTTTCCTGGTTCTTGCATGGTTGAGTCACACTGAGCTCACACTCTCCTAAATCCCCAAATCTCTTTCAGAAAAGCTTCCATTTAGCAGCTAAACTTTCCTCATTTTGTATTTTGTGAAATGTTGTCAACAGCCTCAAGAATGTCTTCAACACCCTCAAGGAAATAAGAATCAAAACACAAGCACCTATCTCTCATTGACCCACAATCATAGAGGCCAGCTATAGCATAGATAATCCAAAAGAGCGGAAATTCCCACATCAGTATTTGGAATGTGCTGTCTAGTTTGGGTCAGCTAGGTAGTACAGTGGATAAAGTGCCCACCCTGAAATCAGAAAAACTCATCTCCCTGAGTTTAAATCTGACTTCAGACACTTACTGATTGTGTGACCCTGTTTGCCTTAGTTTCCTCATCTGTAAAATGAGCTGGAAGAGGAATGGCAAACCATTCCAGTATCTCTGCCAGGAAAACCCCAAATGGGGTCATGAAGAGGCAGACATGACTGAATAACAACAACAAAATTTAGTTTGGGGGAACATTTTTTTTTTTAGCATGGCTTGGCTTTTCTACAGTAGATTTACTTTCCTAATTCTGATTTGGTTTTAGGCTAATAACAAAACAACTTTGTATTTCACACAGACAGTATCTGGGAGCAGGATAGAGGAACATGAGGGATATGTGCCTAGCATGTATCCTTGTGGATAAAGGATATAGAAAATCAAAAGGTGATTTGTCACTACCCAGGATGAATGAAAGCGTCTTAAGAGCAAGAACTATTTCTTTCTCACTTTGTATCCCCAGCCTCTTGCAGAGAACCTGACACATAGTAGGTATTTAATAAATGCTTGTTACTTGACAGGTTGATCAAATCATCTACTCCAAGTATGTTAGACTCCTCACTACTCCCTTCACATCATATACCTGACACTTTATTTCCACCTTCCTCCCCTTCCTTATCTTCTTGGACCACCAGAGCAGCTAGGTGGTGCAGTGGATAGAGCAGCAGTGCAGGAGTCAGGAGGATCTGAGTTCAAGTCTCACCTCAGACACTTGACACTCACTAGCTGTGTGACCTTGGACAAGTCACTTAACCCCAATTGCCTCATCCTGGGTCATCTCCAGTCATCCTGATGAATATCAGGTCACTGGATTCAGATGGCTCTGGAGGAGAAGTGAGGCTGGTGACCTGCACAGACCTCCCTCACTCAAAACAAAGTCAAGTGCAAGTCATGTCATCATTTCTCTGGATGACATGGTCTTCTTGGACAACAAAGGACAAACACACATACTATACCTTGTTCTCCCAGAGGCACCTAGATGGCTCCATGGATAGAGTGCTCGGCCTAGAATCAGAAAGATCTGAATTCAAATCCAGCCTCAGACATTTCCAAGTTGCATGACCCTGGATAAGTGACTTACCCTCTCTCTGCCTCAGTTTTCTCTGCTGCAAAATAGGAGAAATCATAGCGCCAGTCTCCTAGGGCTGTTGTGAGGATCAAACATGGTGATGTTTGTGAAGCACTTGGCACAGTGCCTGGCACATTGTGCACACTTCATAAATGCTCATTGCCTCCCTTCCCTTTCTGCAAATCTCACCTCTTCTTAAGTCATAACTCATTTGTGAAACCTTCCCCTACAACTCTACTGACCTGCTCCCATTCTCATCTCGTTCATTACCTTCCCAGAAACTTTAATGGTAGAATATATCCAATTCAGTATTCAGTCATGTATTGTTGTACCCCACATGTGGATCCAAGCCATGCAGAGCCTGTTACTGATGCAATCTTTTAAGTAATAATGACTCTGTATATGAGGCTCATGCCCAGGACCAGGGCTTCCCCTGGGACCACCCCAATTTGACTTGCTCCTAGAGTATTCAAGTCAGTTCACTGCTAGCAACCAAGCAACCCACACAAATATGAAACAGAAATATGTTTATTATAAAAACTGATAAGGCCATAAATGAGACTGAGACAGGAGTCCAATAGCAAGGAACACAGTTACAATTTCCACAGGGGATTTCCAGTGGAATGAAAATACCAGCTGCCTGGGTACAATTACTGGTCCCATAGAAAGTGGTTCTGCTTCCCTACAGCTTTTTCCAATCCTACAAACTTCCTAGCCCTGCCCTCAGTAGGCCTTCTTTTCCTCAAAGCTGGTGGCATGACATGGATTCTCCTCTTTTTTCTACTGAGACGGTTCCTGCCCCATCCCATCAGCCCAAAGCGTTGTAGGGAATAGCACACATTTCTACTCATGCTGTGTCTGCTGTGGTGTCTTCTGCCATTCAGTAATCATTGTACATGTGTGTGTGTCATCCTTCTAGCCAGATAGCAGACTCTTGGAGCCAGTCTGTCTTATTTCTCAGAGCCAGCTCAAGTCTCTCCTCCCCTCCGCTGACTACTCCAATCCTCATGAACCTCCTCCCCCCTAAATAGCTCATTTTAACAACTCTACCCACACAGGTTGAGTGGTTTTCCTGAGAATATAACCTTGTGACACATTGCGCTACCCATAGGGACCCATTTCTGTTGTTCATCCTTCTTCACTAAGAAGGCCAATGACATCAAAAGGGTGACATCTTGACTTGCAAGCAAATTGGATTTAAGTGAGACAGAGCTGTGCAAAGTCATCAGCTGACTCTCTCCAAAGTTAACAGTCTACAGAGTGATTCCTGATTGACTGAGAGACCAACCACCCATGTGAGTAGAAAATCAAATTCTTCACACAGCCAAAGGGCTTCAAGAGAGGTGGTTGAGAGAGGCAATTGTGAACCTTTAAATGGCTACTGGAAGCCCTCAAACATAGGTGGAGAAATCCCTCCAGTGAGTTTCTTGACGTTCAGTATTTGTCTCTCTTTATTGTCTCAAGTCCCCCAACCATCCATAGAAATCCCTTCTGCAAACCGGCCTTCACATGGTATTAGAGTTCCTTGCTAATCAGGAGTCAGTTCTCCCTTGGTCTATATACCTTGCAGCATCACAGAGTTATCCATTAGGAAAACTTCCTACTCAACCCATATGGGCAGAGGTGTTGCCTATTACCACATAATTTAGCATTTAATTATACACTGTCATATTATTTGATGATACTTTCCTATTGGTTCTTCTTTCTTCCTTAATTAGATTATGTTTCTTGAAGGCAGAGACCATGCCTCACCCTACTTTCCCTTCTCCCCAACCCTTTCCATAGGACCTAGAAAAGTGTAAAACAACAGAAGGCACTCAATATAATATTTAATAAATTACACATATCTTAGGAGCTGGTTTTCAAAACTGAGCAGCCAGCAAATCTTTCCCTTGAGTACCATGTCCTTTGCTGAGGTGCTCAGTGTCTTGGGTTGTATTCGGGGAATGGGAAAAAGAAAAAAGAGGAAGAGTCACAGCAATGAAATGCAAAGTCCCCATTGATTCCAAGGAGAACACGTTTGTATGGCAGGCAGATTCCACAGTGACAGTCAGCTCAAGGATGTGCCATCAACGCACCCTTTCAACTAGGGTGGGCTGAGATGCATCGAACCTAGGAAGGTTTAACAGGGATTAGTGCCATGTTCTTACTATGCGTGGCAAGAATCCCCAGAGCTACAGTGGTGTGTGCTGTCAATTTGTAATCAGGGAGCTGGTAGCCCTGTGCATCGCAGTGCTGGACAAGTCAATGGAATTTTGCATATTAATGCCACCCAAACCTGAAAGCTGAATCCTACTGACTTAGTCAAGGCTCCAGCACCAATTATACTGGGACTTATTCTTCACTGAAGTTTGACAAGTGTGCATCATTGGTATCTGGAAAGATGACTGTAAATCACTTCACCAATAAGAAAGAGTGAAGAAAATGCTTAATAACATCCCTTTTCCTTTTTCCCTAGCCCCTCCCATCCAGATCTTGTCCAGCCTCATAGGATGCTAAGGTTTCAAAATAGAAAGGACCTTAAATATCATCTAGTCTCAGAAAACTGAGGAGCCCAGAGAGAGGAAATAACTTCTCCAATGTCCCATGAATAATAACTGCAGAGACAAGGTTTGAACTCAGGTTTTCCAATGCCAAATCCGTCTTCTTTCTAGTGTACCATACACGCTCATTTCAGTTGGTTCCAACTTTGATACTTTGTGCTTTGAGAAGAATAGAAAGACTATGTGACTGAATCCAGTTAAACCACCAGTCCCTTTGAAAATTGGTGAGATAAAATTAGTTCCCACTAGGTTGTTTTCAAAATAAACTGTCTTTTTGAGATGCCTAGACTTTTGAGTGAGCCTGGCTGTTGCCAATTGTTCAGGCAGATAGAATTATCTATGGATTCCTCTGCCTAGTATGAGAAATGTAATGTGAGGAAGACAGGTGTGAGAAGAGTTCACAAAAACAGGAGTTCCATGTCCCTAAGGAATTAAAGCAGCAGCCGCATTGGATGATACCAGGCAGAGAGGATACAGAAAGTTCTCCTCCCTGTCAGAGGCATGCCACTACCGTATTGAAATGTGTAACCATAGAGTGTCAGGTCAGAAAGCAGCCTGGAGAGCTCACCTCACTCTAGGTAAGGTTGCATTCAAACTACCCCAGGAGAAAGGCCATCTAGCAGAGAGAATGCTGGACTGGGAGTCAAGAAGATAGGAGTCTGGATCCAGCCTAAAATACTTATTAGTTATGTAACCCTGGGCAAGTCACTCAATGCTGCTGAGCCTCAGTTTTCTCACCTGTATAGTGAGAATAGCAATAGTATTAGGGTTGTTGTGAGAATCAAATAAGATACCATCTTATTTATAAATCTTAAAGTGTCATATCAATTCTAGCTATTATTATTGATGCAAATGTTTTTCATCCCTAGCAACTTTTCTGTAAAAGTCAGAAGACTCTTCAGAAGTACCTCTCCTAGGACAACATTAGAAATTCCTTCATCGACTACTTTTATGTTAAATGCCCCTAGGCAAGTTGCCTGCATACACTCTGCTGTCTAGCGATGACAGCAAAATGCAGGGGAAAGGGAAAACCCAAGCAAGAAGAGGCTGCAAAAGTTTGTGATAAGGTGAAATGAGTAGAAGCAAGGGCACAATGGATAGGAAGAAGGAAGAAAGGAAAGAAAGGAAGGAAGGAAGGAAGGAAGGAAGGAAGGAAGGAAGGAAGGAAGGAAGGAAGGAAGGGGAAGAAGAAAGAAAGAAAGAAAGAAAGAAAGAAAGAAAGAAAGAAAGAAAGAAAGAAAGAAAGAAAGAAAGAAAGAAAGAAAGAAAGAAAGAAAGAAAGAAAGAAAGAAAGAAAGAAAGAAGGAGGAAGGAGGAAGGGAGAGGGAGGAAGGGAGAGGGAGGAAGGGAGAGAGAAAGAGAGAGGGAGGGAGGGAGAGGAAGGAAGGAAGAGAGAGAAGGAAGGAGGGAGAGGGGGAGGGAGGAAGGGAGGGAGAAGAAGGAAGGAAGGAAAGAAGGAAGGAAGGAAAAACATCATGGTAAAGAAAAACACTTTTGATAGACTTACCAATACGATCAACTACAATTCCAGAGGACTCCAGATGAAAAATGCTGCCCTCCTCTAAGTGGAGAAGTAATGGACTGACAATGCAAATTGAGACTTTGGGGCGGGGCGGGTGCAGGGCCAAAGTAGGCATTTGTTTTGCTTAACTATGCATGTTTGCAACAACAGTTTTGTTTTTTTCTCGCTTTCTCACAGGGAGTGGGAGGGAGAGAATGTGATCTTCATAAAAACAAAATAAAATTGAATTTTAAGAAAATAAGTTATCTTGACTCCCAGTCCAACATTCTCTACGCTAGATGGCCGTTCTCCTGGGGTAGTTTGAATGCAACCTTACCTAGACTGAGGTGAGCTATCCAGGCTACTTTCTGACCTGAGACTCTATGGTTTGCTTCTTGCCATCCATTAAACTGTAAGTTCTCTGAGGGTAGGATTTAAGTTTTGTATAAATTTTGTATCATCTCTAGTGCCTAGTACAGTACTTACTTAAATGACCGTAGGCAAATTCATAACTGTTTGTTGAAATTAATTAAACCTATCTCCTTTCTTGTAAGCCATTTGAGTCTCAATAGCATCTGTCCAAGATCCGATATTTCACATCCGTCATAATTGGGACATTTCCCCCTAAAGTTCCAAAACGACTCTATTCCTCAGTCTTCATTTTCCTGGAACTCTCTGCAGCTTCTGCCCATCGCTCCAGCTCCTGAATCCTCTTCCCTTTTTGGCTTCCATGGTACTACTCTCTTTGATTCTCCTCCTATCTATCTGACCAGCTCTGTCAAGTCTCCTCCTTTATTGTATTATCATCCGGCTCCTGCCTTCTAAGCATGTGTCCCTCTCCCAAGGCTCTGATCTCTCTCTCTCTCCCTCTCTCTGTTTCTCTGTCTCTCTGTCTCTCTCTCTCTCCCCACATATATGCATGTTATATAATATATACACATGCATATATGTGTGTATATGAATGTATATACATCCATTTACATGTATGTGTGTATATCTTTTATCTCATGAGCAACGTGTTCACTTAACATCTCCAAGTAGGTATACGATTTGATTTAATTTAATTCGATTTACCCATTTCTATGCCTTTGAACAAATTGTCCCTCACACATTTCCTCTTTGTCTCCCTGTAAAAATTCATAGTTCAAATCAATCTTTTACATGAGTTCTTTCCTAATCCCTACCTCACCCCTAGTTGCTAATGCCTCCACCCAGAAATTACCTTGTAATCTATCTACACATACATATGTACATATATGTATACACACACATATGGGGAGGGGCAGGTAGATGGCACAGTGAATAGAGTGCCTAACCTGAAGTCAGGAAGACTCATCTTTCTGAGTTCAAATCTGTCCTCAGGCACTTACTAGTTGTGGGACTCTGGACAAGTCACTTAACCCTGTTGGCCTCAGTTTCCTCATCTGTAAAATGATCTGGAGAAGGAAATGGCAAGCCTCTCCAGTATCTTCTCCAAGAAAACCCCAAATGGAGTCAAAGAGTCAGACGTGAATGAAAAACTACTGTAAAGCAGTGTGCATATACATATGTGTATATATACACAGATATATATATATACACATACATACATATATATGGTATATATTTGTATGTGTACTCATTATGTCTCTCTATAGCATGTGAGTTCCTTAATGGCTAAGACTGTCGCATTTTTGTCTTTGTAGCTTGTGTGACATAGCACAGCGCCTGGCCCATTGTGAAGCTTTTAAAATGTATATTGATTGGTTAATTCAATAAACATTTATTAGGTCCCTACTATGTGCTAAATGCTGAGGAAACAGACAGAATAAAACCACCCTTGTCTTCAAAAAGTTTTCAGTCTACTGTAAATCTGCCTATTCATCCCTAATCTCTCCTGAACTCCTAAGATTCTGTACCCACATCCACAACTCCACAACTGCTCAATGGATTTTTTACCTAGATGTTCCATTAGCACCTCAAACTCAATACATCTAAATAGAAATACTTACCATGCCCCCTAATGTTCCTCTCCTCAAAATTTCCCTATATCTTCTGAGAACACCACTATCCTTGAAGGTTCACAATTTTAAAGTCATCTTTGGCTCTTTCCTCTCTCTCAGCCCCATTGCCAATGTCCATCCTGTTGAGTTTTACCTTTACATCTCTTTGTCTTTGCCCCTTTGCTTCTTTCACACAATCGTTCACACAGTAGTATTTAACACTTGTACTATGCACCAAATTGAGGGATCATAAGGAGTGCTATATAAATCCCCAAGCAACATATTAATTTAACAACAGTGGAAAGGACAATAATAAATAATTGATGATGATAATGAGGCCAAGTAGAAGAAATCTAAATCATATGAGTATAGGAAGAAGCATATAGGATCACCAATGTCTGTTATTGGAGTTGTCCTGAGGATGCTTTCAGTGAGTCTACGGAAGATGAGCCTGCATCTCAACATTTACATTGTCACAAAAATGCATCCTTTTTAATCTCCCTGTGCTATAGTTCACCAAACACTAACCAAAAGAGAAAAAAAGTGAAATAACAACTCATCTCATATCTTAATACCTTTGAAAAGAGAATGAAATACAGACAACAATAATATTTTCCTTTGTATTTGTCCAAGGCAGCCTCAGAGAGGCCGGATGAGCTATGAGCAGGTATATTCACTTGAACTCTTTCATATGTATGTTCCATCTCCTTGGTCAAAGTATAAACTTCTCAAGGGCAGGAATATCAATCTTCTCAACCTACCTCAATTCAAGTATTTATTGAGCCCCTTACTATTTCCAATATTGCACTAAGTCCTGAATGAGTTACAGAAGTAGTATTAAAAAAGATCCCTTTCTTCAAGACACTTACAGTTTAGATGGTGTGATGTGGGAGGCACACATTAAACAAGAAAGAACATATAACAGAGTGATTAACTGCCAGAGTGAATGATGAAGACATTAAGTACCATTAGTATTCTTACACTCCTTTTATATATCCACAGTACTGAGCAATGGACATGGCCCACAGTGCCTGTTTGCTAAATGCTTACTAAGTAAATGGATGACATAAATGACTGGACCAATGGATAAGTGGAAAAACAATAAACAAATGAAGGAATGAATAAAAAGAATGAGTGAGCAAATAAATCAATTAATTCAACAAAGGTTTATTGGGTATTTATTATGAGCAAAATATTGCATATGATTTACAAATGGATTAACTTATTTAAAAAATGAACATGTAACTTATGTCCTGGAATCAGGGCCTCTGTGTTTCCATGAACCCAGTTCAATCTTGGGCGCATCATACAAATCATTCTCTTTGGCTCATTCCCTCAGTTTCCCACTGGGAACATAAGAATTTGCCTCATTTTGTCTCCATTTATGTTTTCCCTGGGAGTATGAGAATATGGTTTGTTTCAAGGGCCCTACAGAAAAGACAAAAGAGCATTCAGCTCTAAAAAAAGAATTTAAATTAATAATGCATCAAATATGGGAGTGTCTTTATTTAATGCTACAAAAAAAATAAATAAAGCAGAAAGGAGTCTCTCTCAAGCCCATGAAAGCAAAATAATTCTCTTTCCCCCTCTACTGAGCTTTCACCCTTCCCAGGTCCACATATAAGTGGGTCTAAGTCTGGACTGACTTAGGATTTAGGCCCCACTTCAAAGGGAAAGCATTTACCCTTTAAGTGTTGGCCACTATGCTTCCAGTAAGCCCTTACTTCCCAAGATTTTATATGATTTTCCCAGACTAAAAATAGAAACTTGATTCAGGGCTCCCCAAAGAGGAAAACACTTGTGATCACTAAATACTGACTTCCTCTTCCTCTGTTGAGCCCCACTGTTCTAGAGACCTATACAGTCCTCAGACTTACTGATGCTTCCTCCAAAGAGGAAAGAACTAAGAACTGAGAGTCAACAACACCCTCTCCATACCTGCCCAGGAAATACTACACACAAGACTAGTAAAAGGCTATATCATATGTCAGATTTGCTTCTCTACATAACAGCTCCATTACATGCTATTATTTTATTCCATCTACTATGTGGTCCAGAAATTTCTCCACTTATTCCAGGAATGTGGTTCCAAGAATTTTTCCTTAAATAAAGGAAATGGTTCAAAAATTCTTCCATCAAGAACTCTCTTCATATTTTTACCAATTGAAACATTTTTTCCTTCAAAATCCAGCTCAGGTTCTACTACTTCCAAGACGTCTTCATTTATATACCCAGTTGATCTACCCCACCTCAATAATTGTTTTTAAAAAACACTGACACTGACTTTTAAAATTTGCAAAGCACTGTACATATACTATCTCATAATGTTTATCACATTATACCTTGTATCATATTTATTTGTGTAGATGTCAAGTTGTTGTCTTTTGTTTAGTTGTTTTTCATCATATCTGACTTTTCATGACCCCCTTTGGGGTTTTCTTGGTAAAGATACTGAAGTGGTTTGCTGTTTTCTTCTCTAGTTCATTTTACAGATGATAAATCTGAGGCAAACAGAGTTAAGCGACTTGCCCAGGGTCACACAGCTAGTAAGAGTCTGAGGTCACATTTGAACTCAGGTCTTCCTGATTCCAGGCCCAGCACTCTATCCACTGTGCCACCCTGATGCTTGTTTCCACCACTATAGATCACTAGTCATCCTCATTTTATGAGTTGCCATGGACAACAACGGGTGGTCAACCTACTGCTGCTGATGTCTCCCTGCATTTAGGTAAGCTAAATCCTTGGTAATCCAAGATCACCTCTATACTGTAATGAGGCATGAATGATATGCCACACATTATTTACCCACATTCCTTCAGGAAAAAAAATTTTCTTGAAGAAAAGGACCAGGATGTGATAATGAGAAATAACTGAAAACACTCCAACCACAACCCAACTTCTTTCTCAAACACTCATCTTCCATCCTTATCAGAGCAGTGCCATGAAAATCCCTATCTACACTGGTTCTACCCTTAAATGACTTGCTTGATTCTCAGTCTACATAATCCAAGAAGTCACTGGTGTGGCAGCAGCAACACAAAAGAACACACAGATGTTTTGTCTCAGCTGCCCAAAGTTGCCATCCTTTGCAAACCTTACCAAGCAGGGTTAACTCAATGCCAGAGTCATCTTCTGGTATTGATCTCATTTTGATCAATCATGTCTATCAGTCCTGAAATGGAATACCTCAGAAAGAGAAAAAGGGAATGTTTCTGTGTCCCACATCAGTTAATACCCCCAAACCCTTACAGAAGCTTCTCATTTGAAGGTGATTTCTTATTAGTCCCCTCACCCCCATACTCTTCCCTCTCCAACGTATCCTATTGCTCAAAGACCAAGCCTTAAACCCAATTCACTCTGGAGTTCATAGTTTGGACAACAGGTCCCTGCCCACCTAGAACAGGATGAGTGTAAATACTAAATAGTAACTGTTTCTTTTACCCAGGAACCCTGAGAGTCTTCCCTTCCCAGTTTGATTATTTTTCTTTTTTCTTTTTAATTAAAAGGGGACATCCCTTGAGTAACTACTTAAAGAGGCCTATTCACTGAATGGGTATATCTCACTTAAAGTGAGAATGTGATAAGACCTTAGCCTAAAAGGGTTAGGATCTCACCTTGCATCCTGGGCCACTGGACCCAGATGGCTCAGGAGTAGAAAGTGAGGCTGGTGACCTTGCACAGCCCTCCCTCACTCTTATCAAAATCAACTGTAAGTCATGTCATCATCTTGATGTCATGGTCTTCTTTGAGAACGAAGAACAAAAACAATCCTATTGATATTCCCATAATACATGTCTGCCTGTCATTCCTCTGCCCAAGAAGCTTGAACAACTCCCTATTGCTTCTAGGAAAACATAACAACTTCTTTGGCATTTAAAGTCCTTCACAATCTAGAGGCAACCTATCTTTCCAGATTGATTTTACCTTACTCCCTATAATATACTCTATGGAAAATATTTTATTTGGTGCTCCTGGTACGCAACATTTCTATTTCTAGTCTCCTACTTCTGCACCGACCTATGCCTAGAATGCCCTATCTCCATACCTCAGTCTCCTGGAATCTCTAATTTCTTTCAAGGCTCAACTCAAATATCTCCTTCTATAAAAAGCTTTTTCTGACTCCTCCAATTCTTACTTTCCCTCTTCCAAATTACTTTGTGTATGTGAGGGTTTGTGTAATGTATGAGTATGTGTGTTTAATATATATGTGCAAATAGATGTGTGTATTTATATATATATATACATACACATGCAGCTATACATATGTGTATATATATATGTAGATACAGATAGATAGATAGATAGATAGATAGATAGATAGATAGATAGATAGATAGATAGATAGACAATAGATAGATATACACACATTTACTCTTCTGTATACATGTTGCTTTCCCCTACTAGAGTATAAGCTCCTTGAGGGCAGGTACTAGTTTGTATTTCTTTTTCTATCCCAAGCATCTACTATAGTGACTGGATAGAAGGCATTTAATAAATTTATGCTGATTTGAATTGAGTGAAAAAAGTAAGAGCTTCCTTTAGAATAGGAACATATCTGTAGCACGAAGAAAAGTTTAAATTCGGCATGTGCATAGTTTCTTTGATCTTTGTAGACAATCAAATAGGAACATTTAGACTTCTGTGACTACAATAGACTAAAATAGACTTCCTAATCTGGTTGGCTACATGGATTAAATGAACTAAATAATTCAAAATTTTCCACATCCCTTTATGCCACATAGACATAGGCTTTACCTTTTACCAAAATAAAATTTTAAAAAGCCACTCTCTTTTTTGAAGCCAAGAGAATATGACTATGCCCAGAAAAACGGTCTTGGGAACATGGAAGTAATAATGAAAATACTGACAATTAGAGAGTACTTTCAAATTTCCAAAGTCTGTGTGTCTGTATGTCTGTGTACATATGTAGCCTCATCTGAGCCTAATAGCCCTCTGAACACAAGTATATATATCCTCATTTTGAAAATGGGGAAACTGAGGTTCAGAGAGTTTCAGTCACTTATCCCATGGTCACACAGTCAGCAAGAAACAGAATTTGAAGGCAGATTTTTGTAATTATTCTAACACTCACATCAATAAAGAATTTGAGAATTCGAAGGAAGTTCATTGGCTAGTCAAACCCACACACGAAAGGAATCCTTTCCATGACATAACCTACACTTGGTTGTCCAGTCTCTGCTTAGAGAAGTAACCTATCAGTCTTCTTGATATGCCACCCTATCCACTAAGCTATGCTGTGACTTCTCAGCAGTATCTTGAGGAAAAGCTATGGTTTCAAAAGAATGACTTCAAAGGTCAGTCTGGAAGACTGAGTCCATTATTCTACATCTTGTCTACCCTCCCTGCTCAAGACTAGCCAAGAATCTAAGAAAAGCAGGGTGGTTTCGGAAAGAGAATATTGACCTCAGCATCAGAGGACATGGTTTTCAGTTCCTGCTCTAACAATGACTAGATGAGTAACTTTGGGTAAGTCATAGTTTCCTGGTGTTAAAGAACCTTAGAGATTACCTAGTCCAACACTCTCATTTTTTCAGATGAGAAAACTGAGGCCCAAAGGGGTTAGGAGACTTTCCATGGTCAGCATAGGTAGTAAGGAGCAAGGCTGTGTGATCTAAACCCAGGTCTTCTGATTCCAGATTCAGTGGGCCTCTGGATCTCAATTTCCCGACCTGTAAAATGGAGATAACAATACCTTCATTACTTACTCCACAAAGCTGTTGTGAGACTCCAATGAGATAACAGATGTAAAATACGTTTAGAAGAACCTAAAGGAGCATATGAATGCTAGATGCTAATATTGATGTGGGAGCCCTTTGATTTAAGGAAAAGATAATGATTCCTCTGGGAAAGAGTCTCCTGTGTCCCTCATCCATTCAGTCCCTGTCATCACACCCAATATTATCACTGAAAAGATAGCTGCTGTTACTTCTTTACTTTCCCACCAACCCACCCACCATCTATACACCTCAGATTCCCATAAGCCAAATTTGAGAAATCTATAACTCTCCCCTTCCCCCAAAGGTGCCAAATAGGAAGAAGAAACCTCCATCAGGGGAGGCCTACTGAGAGAGGCAGGAAAAAGAGGGCAATTGTTCATGGCTTTATGTAGGTAAGTTGTCTCTGCAGTAGCAAAATGAATTTTCTTTCTCTCCTTCTCCTTCCTTCCCAGGAGTCATCCAGCCCAATAATTAGTACATGGGAGATAAGTGAAAAATAAGACGGCTGGTGAGGGTGGTTCAGGCCTCCCCGTGACACTGATAATGTGCAGATGCCAAGATCACTGCCAGGGCAGAGTGCCATCCCAGGCCTGTGCCTCCCCATCGACTCATCAATCTATCATCCTCTTAGCAGCTGACACCTTTGGCGGCTCCTCTCCGCCAGCTCCGACATTAGAATTGCAAGGAGTCTCAGCTGCACTGGGGAATACAGATTCAAGAATCTCGAATTCAAATTTGTTTAAGTATTGCGAACAGTGATTCCCTTGCAAGGCATCTTCATTGCCCTTTTGCCAAAGGGGAATGGCTGGGTCTTTGTTAGAAGTACAAATTGCTTTTTAATGCAAGGGATAAAGCCAAGCCTGGGCACCTCCTTAGAAATTCCTCCCCGCTTCCAGGAACACCGCTGCATGTCAATTTTAATTTTTGAAATTTAAACCGAGGGCTTTGTGTCTAAGCTCCATCTCATCGGAGGAAGCGGAGGAATAAGTCAAAAAGGATTAGGGACCCAGTGGGGATTGCAGATCCATAGCAATTAGACTTCATTTGGGTCTCAGACATTTGGTTTTAATCTCATTTCTGAATGATACAATTGACAAAGCATCGGAGATTGATAAGTGTATAACACATGTACTTGTTTATGGACTCCCCTCCCTGCACCCATTCCCACTTCCCTCTCACGTTCTCATTAGCAGGCTGGGCTGACTTTGAGGGTTTGGCTTGGGTGGTTCTTTTTGTTTCCTTTTCTTTAGCTCTCTGTGAGGTTTCCAGCTCAGGATTCAAAAAGGATGCAATCATCACTCATATTCAAGTGAGTGACAATAAAAACATTATTGAAATAAACCAGGACCGTAAAAAGGAATGTCAACAGGAAACTAGGCAGGGGGCATAATTGTCTTTCAAATGGGAATCACAGCTTTTAGCATCCTCCTGGAATTAATATATGCCAAAATAGGGACATCAGGCAGAGAAGCTGCAATGAAAATATATGTGTGCATCTGTGCGCATGCGTATATATATATATATATATATATATATGGACAAGGTTGTGACCATAATGACAGATTTTCCTAAGGCACTCAAGAAAATCAAGTCCATCGCTTTAGGGTTGCTCCACATCTACATACATTTGGTGTTCATGCTTGTCTACTTACAGACCACAAGCATACACTTTTGCATTTTCTGCACCAGGACCACAAATATTTGGGGGTATCTGCAGATGCTGTCCTAAAAAATCCTGGTCCCTCCCTCTCTTCTCCCCATCCCCCACCTTCAGCTCTCCTGTACATTCAAGAGACATGGAACTATTTCTGGGACTCATAAGGATTGATACAAAGTACCTACACCAAACCTCTAATCTGTACACATTTTTTTGTAAATTGAGAATTCAATCAAACTGATTGGTTTGAAAACAACTAAATGAATTCAGTTAAGCAAGTATGGACAAGTTATGAAAAGGTTATTTTCCAAATAACATGATGCTTGACTGAATTCAACCATTACAAGAAAAAATAATAATAAAACTCTGTATTGGAAGTTGGAGTTTGCTCTCAAATTCCCCTGTGCCAACATAACCCTAACAGGTTAATGGTTTCTGAGCTTACTCCTACATTTTACACATTCTGGAACAGATACACTGTGTCAGAGAATGGACTTGTGTCCACAAAACTCCCTATTAAAAGTGAAAAGGAAGATGAAAGCAATTATCTTCAACAGTAACACACAAAAAAAATGTCTAATTTACATAGCTGAGATCTTTGAGATAAAATGTTTTGGGGAGAATCTTACCCTGGTTAACATCTTGAAGCAAAACTAGTGTTGGGCTGTGTGAGTGAGTGTGTGTGTGTGTGTGTGTGTGTGTGTGTGTGTGTGTGTGTGTTATTCTAGGTAAGTGATAGACTTTCCTTTTCTACCCAAGTCACTAAAAAAAAAACCTACCCACAAGTACTCTACTATTGCCCCTGTTTTGCAGAGGGAAACCAGTTTTCCTAATTCCCTTCTTGATCATGTCACAAGCCAGCTATTTTTCCCTTTTACTCTCTCTCACTCTTTCCCAAGGAATAAGAAGGTAATCCCAGGCAAGATGACAAAGGTAGGGTCAAGTTGACAAAGACTGGAAACAATCCAGGCTGGCTACTCTTTCCTGGATTCCACAGTTATCTCAAATCTGTCATTCACACCCAGCAGGCCTCAGGAGCTTAATAGTATAGTTTATGGCGTAAAAATCCCTACTACATTCCATAGAATCACAGATTTAAAGCTGAGAGGGACCTTAGAAAACATGCCGTCCCACTCCCTCCTAAGATGGATTTCAAATAGTCACCTATTTGGAGAAATCGATTAAAAACAGGTGTTGAGGTAAGCATCCAAGAGACCCAGGAAGGTAGGACGAAACTCATCCCATCCTCTCTGACTTGCCTCTATCCCTGCCCTGTGGATCCGTTCCTCTCCTCTATAGCTCACATCACCTCCTCCTAAAAAAGAGGAGAAACAGTTGTGGGGTGGGGTGCAGTGGGCAAAACAGAGGTTGTTCTGGAGCCATGGCCTCTGTCCATGGATGAATACTGGAGTTCTGAGAATGGGGGCTAGCTAAATAATTCTGACAGAGACACAAAGGAGGCTGTTGTCTAAAAACACAATTTAATGTTTCACAGTTTGAGTGAGGCGCGGTTTGTTTGTAGGCTGAGTTTCTGTTGGTGTTTGTTTGGTTTGGTTTTGCGGACAAACACGGACATTCGCACAAGTATTTCATTTCACAAAGAATGACGCCTTGCAGAGCTCCTTACAAATAATTGTCGGTTTAGGCCCGTATCCCAGGCAAGGGGTCCCAGGAGATTCCACTTCCGAAGGATTTCAGAAACAAGTAAAGAAGGGGGAAAGAAGTTCCCTTTGCCGGAACTTGTCCAGTCTCAGCCATTTCTTTTACAGTTTCTGTAAGTACGTAGGTAGGTACCTTTGGATCCTACATTCCATCCCGGTCCCTTTTGTCTCCCTCCCCCTCCCGCAGCGACGAAGATCGAATCCTGAGCCAGAACTCTGGGGCCCCAGCAGAGCGAGCGAGTGAGTTTACAGACACTGATGGCAGGCAGGGGAGTGGGCACTGACTGACTAGGTGGAGAAGGAATGTGGTTTGGTTTCTGTCCCAACTGAAAAGTGACGAGTTCCCATGAAGTGAGAGGGTCCTGCAGAAAAGAGCTGCACCCCGAGCTCCTGCCGAAGAGGGAGAAGGGGGTGGGGTGCGCCGGTCCCCTCTACCCCTCCCTAATCGGGGTACAAAAGAAAGCCAGAGAAAGTGCTGTATTTATTGTTGTTACCACCATGCGCTTTGCCCCCGTCCAGCTTCACGTAGACCTCGTCCCCGGAGTCCAGGTGCAGCACCACGCTGTTGCTAGCGTAGTCGTAGTTCTGGTCCGCATCTTGGGCGATGGCGCTGGCACGGACCTGGGGAGACCGAGCCGGCGGGGGCTGCTGGAGTGAGGGGCCCCTTTGCCCTTCTCCCCGCCTCTGTAGCCCTCTCCCATTGCCCGTTTCTCTTACCCTGCGGTGCCCGCGGCTCCCCCTCCTACAAAAGACCTTCCCACGTCCCAGTCCTTAGTAGATTTTCCCCAAAACTTTGCCAACTCTTTCCGGGCCTCTTCTGCTTAGTTGGGCGTTTCGGGGATGGGTGTTGGAGGAGGAAAGGCGAGGGAAGCTCTGGGGTTCTAGGGGAAAGAGAGTAGAGAGCCCCGGACTAGAGGAAAAAGGAACCCTGCAGAGAAGGACTTCGGGACGGGAGGACTTAGTTGACCATTTCGCCAAGTCTAGTGACCTCAAGACGAAAGGGTTTCCCGACCACAGGGTATGGAGTTGGGGCAGAAGAAGGGTAGGAGGCGCCCAGCCCGCAAAGTTGCTTCATATAGGGGGATCATGGGTGTGCAGGGGCTCCAGGCACCCGCAAATCTTAGACTTACTGGAGACCCAAGCCAAAACCGTCTGACTGGCAAAATAGGGATCCCAAATAAGCGTCCCCTTACTGACCAAGGTCCAGGGCGGAGGCGGGCTTCACAATCCGAGGAACCGGGAAGGATGGGGCAAAGACCCCGGGAAGGGAGAAAAGGGAAGAGAGAAGAAAGTGGGTGGCAAGGGAGGGAGACTGACCTGCCCGTTCTTGCAGAGGTCTGCCCACATGCTGGTACCATCCCCTCCTCGCATGAGAATGTGGTAAGTGAAGAAGTAGATCCCTCGCACTTGGCAGCTGAACTTGCCCGTAGTTGGGTCGTAATGGTTGCCCAGGTTGGTGACCACGTCGTCAAACTTGAGTACTTCATAACCCTCGTGGGGGCTCTTCAGGCCCACGTAGAAAGCTATCTTAGGGCCACTGAACGCTGCGCTCAGTGCCCCGGTCACCTCGCCCACGTCCCCGCCGCCTCCTACTCCCCCACCAATGGCCCCGACGCTACCCGCGCCTGCCCCGCCCGCAGCCAGCTGCAGCCCGGGCATCCCGGGTTTTCCTGAGTCTCCCTTCTCTCCCGGGGGTCCTCTCGGTCCAGGGGGTCCTGGCTCTCCCTGGGGACCTCGTGGGCCCGGTTTCCCCGGCCGACCGGGCTCTCCTTTGGGCCCCTGGATGAACGGGGGAGGAGGATTGGCGCTGAGGTCCTGCATGACTTCCAGGGCAGCTGTGCTGGGACCTGGGGCCGCTTTGCCGCCTGGACTCCCAGGCCCTCCCCCGGGTCCCCCGCTGTAGGGGTCACATATCATGCGGCAAGTTCCCATCATCTCGTAGTGCGCCGAACTGGGAGGTGCAGCCTGCAGCAGTAGCAGGGGCACGGCGATAAGTAGCACCAGGGCCATGGTCAGCAGTACGCCGACGGCGGCCAGGCAGGCGCGCCTCCGCCTCTGCCAAAGCCGGGAGGCGACAGCGACCAGGTCCTCTTTTCCCGGAGAAGTAATGGTGAGGCGGCGCGGGTCACCCCGCTCCCCGCAAAGAGGGGCCGGCTGAGCTGAGTCGGGGCCGCCTCCCCGACGTGCGGATTCCCACGCTCCCCCTCCAGCACCGAGCCGCCCCGCTGAACTTCAGCGGGAGCGCTCCGGCCGGGAGCAACCTGACCGGCCGCACTGGAGATGCTTCAGAGACCTTTGGAGCCCAGCGGGCATGATGAGGGCATCGTGATAGGCGGCCGCAAGCCGGAGACGCGCCCCTAGCACACAGCGATCGAGGTTCAGGCTTCAAGTGTTTGCACTGGAGTCTGACGGGTGCTCCGAGGCTCTGCTTCAGCCCCTCTGCCTCTGCCACTGTACCACTGTACCTGCTCCCGCTCCTGGTGTGTGTGTATTTCCCAGTTGCTCTCTCTCCGTTACTCCTTTTTGTGTGTGTTTCTCTGCGCGCGCTCTCTCTCTCTCTCTCTCTCTCTCTCTCTCTCTCTCTCTCTCTCTCTCTCTCTCTCTCTCTCTGTGAAAGGGGGAGGGGGGGCGGGGACGACCCAGCCAGCCTGACGTAAGGAGTCTGGAGGTAGGCAGGCTGCAGAAGCTCCAAGGCGGCAGCAGCAGCATCACAAGGGAGATGGGTGTCTCATCATCACCACCACCGTCGTCAAGAACACCATCATCCATCCTATTCATAGGAAAAGGAGCTCTGTTTCTGACTCGGTCAACTTTGCCCAGCAGTGTAGACATGCCACAAGTGAGTATACTCCGCGAATGCATAGACTTACCAAATAATGCACTAAGAAGAGTATTATTCATTCATGCTCATCCATACACATTCACATACACCCATAGACAAATAGATGATAGTAGTCATCAGACCTGGATTCAAATTTTGACTCAGCTGATGACCAGGTTGTGACCCTGAGCAAGTCACTTCACTTCCAGGTTCACAATTCAGTTTCTCCATCTGTAAATTAGGGATAATAGTACTTAGACTGCCACTAATAGAGAAAAACATCTATTATTAATAAGTACATACAGTTAGGTGGCTCATTGGATAGAGTGCTGGGCCTGAAGTCAGGAAGACTTATCTTACTGAGTTTAAATCTGGACTCAGATGTCTACTAGCTGTGTGTCCCTGGGCAAGTTGCTAAACCCTGTTTATCTCAGTTTCTTTATCTGTAAAATGAGCTGGAGAAGGAAATGGCAAACCACTCCAGTATTTGTGCAAGAAAACCCCAAATGAAATAGAAAACAGTCAGGCATCTCTGAACAATTAGAAAACAGTCAGGTATCTCTGAACAATTGTTATGTCAAATGAGTTGTTAGTAGTGGTAGTGGCAGCAACTACCTGGACCCTAATCCATTGTGCTTACACCACACTCCAGTGACTCTCATCTCCACAGGGTTATGTTTCTAATTCAGGAAGGATGAAAGTGGTCTCCTGGCTCCACCAGCTGGTCCAAAAAAAAAAAAAAAGACAAAGATTTATACATAAAATCAGACTATAAACCTTTGTCAGTCTCTCCCCTGCCACCCCCCTCCCTAAAACATAAACACATCACTAAAGCTAAGAAATTGGAATTTTTTTTCTCTATAAGACTGTCTTTGGTATTCATTTTAAACTAGGATTTGTAGTTGGAAGAGATCTTACAGGTCGTCTATTCCAACTTCTTCATTTGAAAGATGAGGAAGGCCTAGAAAAAAGGTGTGGCTTACTGGAGGTCCCACAGTTAAGGGAGCCAAGCTGGGATTTGAAGTTGGGTCTGCTCATTACCATCTCAGAATGCTCCCAGTAAGGGTAGCCTTTGAGAAGGTCCATACTTCTCCCCACATCCCCAGGATGAGTCTTCTTTTCTAACTCCAAAGCCAAGAGTGATTTGTTCCCAGGAAAACATGGGAAAGAGAGAATAAGGTGAAGAAGGTTTAATTAAAAAGTACTGCCCTTTCACAAGAGTCCCTTTCCTCAGGTGCAGTAGAATACTCAAAAGATTTGTAAACAAAATTTGAAGATTTGAATGCAAATCTTGACTCTGCGGTTTACTACCTTTGTGACTTTGAGTGAGCCCTCCCTCACTCAAAACAAAGTCAAGTGCAAGTCATGTCATTATTTCTGTGATGGCATGGTCTTCTTCGGCAACGAAGGATGAACACACACACTTTGGGTGAATCACTTGAACTCTCTGAGACTCAGTTTGATCAGCTGTAAAAAATGAAGTCATTGGACTGGATGACTGACAATCCCTCTGAATGCTGATTCTGTGATCCTATGTGAACATTGTGGTTTTGGTTTCAATTTGAGAATTAACTTTTCCAAACTAGGCTGGTGATGATTTTCTTTTTCACTCCAGCTTTAAGAGAGAAAGACTGGTAGCATCTCTGACTGAGGGGGCTTCTGAAGCACCTCCTGGGAAGCTCTTCTAGCTTCCTCTATCTGACAAACAAATGAGCAGCCACCTCTGCCGGCACAGGCTACTCATCACGCAGTTAAGCCAAAGAGAAGGAAAGTGACACACATTGAGCTCATTCCCTGAGTCATAATGTTTGTTTCCCCTGCCTCCTCCACCATGTTCTGCCAGCATGGAATGCTTGACACACACACCCATCACCAGTGAAGCCTTTACCTTCTGCTAAGTTATCCACCATGAAAATCCCCTTCCTCTCAAAGCCTAGGATATTGGGATATTGTTTTTCATCAATGGAAATAACAATAATTATACCACCCCACATGGTGCTGTATATACATATGTGTACACACACATGCACGTATAATTTTATATAACATATATATGATGACATAGGAAAGATACAAACAAAGTGATATGAGAGATTTATCCAGTTAAAAGTCATTTATAGTTGGGGTGAACAGTGAAGATTTCATAGACGAAATTATGCCTGAGCTGGCCCAAAGGGAAGAAGGAAGGAAAATAATTTAGCAGATATATCCTATATGAGAGGTATGGGGTACTCAAAGAGACTAGCCCTTCTGATGTGAGAGCCTGCAGAGTCATTTCCAGCTGCTCATCCACTTGCCACCAAGTTCCAAGAAGCTGTCGTATGGGCAGTGGCTATATACCCTAGTAAAAACCTTCTTGGCAGACAGGCTAAACCAGGTTAAGAGTAACCTCAAACCTGTTGGTGAATTAGGGGGATGTCTACCCCACACATGTGAAGACTTCCCCCAATGGAATGGGGAATGAGTAAATGAGAACAATTTGTTACAATGGCCAGAAAGGCAGTTGAAATAGATGCTGTGGAGCACTTAGAGCTTGGTCAGGCATCAGAGACACCAAGGTCATCCGCTGCATTCTGGTATATCACCAGTTGTTGTCTTCTCACTGGACTTTGATGACTCTAGAAGAGAGTGAGGCTAATGTCTTCATGCAACTCTGTCTCACTTAAATCCAATTCACTCACAAGTCAAGACATCATTTGTGATGTCCTTGGTCCTCTTCGAAGGATGAACAACACGAACAACATCTCCAGAGTACAGTATAAACTCCATGAGGACAAGGACTGGATTTCTTGCAGGGGAGGGGAGGGTTGGTTGTTTTGGTTTTGTCTTTGTATTCACAATGACTAGCACATAGCAAATGCTTAATAAATGCATACAGGATTTTATTAGACTGGTTGTGTGGGTAAGTGGTAGGTCCTTAATAAAATTTGAATGGATAAATGAAGAAATCCAGTGAAGGATCCTTCTCAATTTTGTATGTCTAATAAGCAGCATGGTGCAATAGAAAGAAATAGAAGACTTGGGTTTAACTCTGAACTCTGCCCATTGTTATACACCAGGGGCAAGTTCCTTAACTTCTCTGAGCGTCAGTTCCTTCATTTGTGAAAGAGAGATAAAAAGCATATTCTACAGGGTTGTTGTCAGAAAAGTACTTTGTAAACCTTAGAACTTTTTAGAAATACAACCTTTTAATTTAAAATTTTAACTTATTTTTCTTAATTACATGTAAATAAAAATTGTTACTTTTTAAATTTTGAGTTCCATATTCTCTCCTTCCCTCCCTTTCCCCTCCTTGAAAAGGCAAGCAATTTGATATATATTATACATATACAGTTGTGCAAAACACAGAAAGACAACCTTAATAGCTTAAAACTATACTAAGAGTTTTGAACCACTCATATATGCTGCCATTTTCTCTTTTAATCCACATTTGTGATTTAATTCAACTCCTCAGTGAGGAAATTTCCCCTACTAGTGCAAATCAACGCCTTCTCTGAAACATCAAGTTTTAGAGATTTGTCCTACGGTACTGAGAGGCTTAGAGACTTGCCTGGACACAAAGTAATAGGTGTGTGTTTGAGGCCGGACTTGAACTTGGCCCTTACAAACCATTCCACTGTTATTATTCTCTGCAAATTTGTTGAGCATGCCTATTATTTTTTTCATACAGGTCATTTAAGGCTGGACCTGGAATTAAGAAGACCTGAATTGAAATACGGCCTTAGACACTTACTAGCTGAATGACCCTGGACAAGTCACTTAACCCTACTGGCCTCAATTTCCTCATCTATCAAATGAGCTGAAGAAGGAAATGGCACACCATTCCAGTTTCTTTGCCAAGAAAATCCCAAAATGAGGTCATGAAGAGTTGAACATGACTGTAACACCTGAATAATAGCAAACAAAAGTGTTTCCATGGATAGAGCAATGGACCTGGAGTCAGGAAGACTTGAGTTCAAATTTGACTTCAAATGCTTAACTAAGTGTACAACCCTGAGCAAGACACTTAATCATTTTTACCTCAGTTTCTCTTTCAATAAAATGAGGATAATCATAACATTTATCTTTCGGGGCTATTATGGGGATAAAAATGAAATAATATTTGTAAACTTTAAAGCACTATTAGCTATTATGATGATGATGATGATAAAGATAAAGATGATGGAGATGATAATGATGATGATGTAATGAGGATATAAGACAAAAATGAAATAGTTCCTGCCCTTAAGGAGTTTAAATTCTACTGGACACACCTAAGGACTTATTAGACCACACAGGAGATTGGATAAAATTAGATGAAATTGAGCTGGCCCTCAACTAAAATCATGAAGGAGGTGAAGTTTGCCTGATGCTCAGGTCTTGCCCTTTGAGTTCAACTCACCAGACCAACAGTGCAATAGACTGACATTTTTCTCGTCTATCAAACATTGCTTTCCAAGGGGCTGATAAACTAAACTTACACTGAAGTATCAATAACTGGTAAAGTTTAGTAATATTCCTCTATAGGAAGATTGGCATTCTAACTCTGGCCAAGCCTGAAGCTAAAGGAATAAAGTGTGTTATGGTATAACTTCAGGCATGAGCTGGAGCAGGGTGGGGAAGTTACCTTTTAGAGGCAATGGATGGAACTGGTTCTTTTGGAATCATGATCACTCTGACTGGAATGGGCCCACTCCTGGATGAAACAAATGACAATGGGCAATGTCACTTTAGGAGACTCTGATAATGAAACAAACTCCTTATTACTTTGGATCTGAATAGGAACAGAGCATTATAAATATTAAGGAGGAAGAGGTCTAAAAGACAATTAAATCCAGTGCTCTCATTTTACAGATGAGGAAACTGAGGCACAAAAAGGTTAACGTGCCTATGGTCACTATTAGTCATTAGCTAGTGGATAGAATGTTGGGACTGAATTCAAGAAGACTCATCCTGAGTTCAAATCTGGCCTCAGACACTTATTTCCTATGTGAAACTGAGCAAGTTACTTAATCCCGTTGGCTTCAGTTTCCTCATCTGTCACATGAGCTGGAGAAGAAAATAGAAAACCACTACAGTATTTTTGCCAAGAAGAATCCAAATGGGGTCACAAAGAGTCTGAAAGACAACTGAACAACAACAAATAAGTATCTGAGGCAGGATTTTAACCCAGGTATTTCTGACTCCAAGTTCAGGGCCCTATCCATTTCAGAATTCTGCCTGGTACTGAGCCATGAATAGTTTTCTCCTTACTGTTAGGAGATTTATGCTTGTCCCCTAGAAGAAAAGGAAATGAAATTCTATTAGAAGAGAGGGATTCAGGTGATACCTAAGAAAGAACATCCCTTTCAAGGTGAGAGATGTGGGAATGTACCTTGCTCTGACTCTTGATGGATTATCCAAAGCCTGTAGTGGTAGGATACAAAGAGTTCAGGTCAAGCCTATTTCAGCATGCCTGCCAGAGTATTCTCATTGGCCCTTCTCCTTCCCCTCAGGATTGCCACACCCAATTGTGCTCTGGGTCCACATAGGCCTCTGACTCTCCATCATATGCTATGATGAATTAATAACCCATGATACATGAGAGAGCACCCAGTTGCCTCGAATGCTTCTTAGACTTCAGACATAGAACACTGATGTCCCAGCGTAATGAAAGAACTTTTGTAGGTGATTTTGACCCTGTTGTCAATGACCTCTGATGAACTGTGGGAACAGGAGAGTTGCCAGAAGAGAGAGTGAGAGAGAGATTCTGTCCCAATTTGCAAAAATAGGAGGAAAATGGGCTCTTAAAACTATAAACTGATGAGCTTAACATTGATTACTGGAAGAATTCTAAAAAGGATCATTAAAGGAAGAGTAAGCACTTAGAAAGGGAAATGACCACAGTAAGCCTATATGGGTTCACTAAGAATGAGTCATTCCAAATGGTTCTTTTTTCATAGTTACTAGAGTAGTAGAGACATGGACTGGACCTGAGATTTAATTAGTTGATGGAATTCCCAGGTGAAGAAACTCCCTTTTCTGATATAAGTAGGTACCTTCTCTTCAACTGATAGTCCTGAAAAAATGCCTAGAGCCTAGAAGGACTTGCCCAGGGACAAAAAACTAGTAGGTATCAGAGACAGAACCTGAAGAAGCAGGAAGGCCTCCTGAGGGAGAGACAGGAGGCAGCTTGTGCTGGGCATGGGAAACCATGACCACCACCTTTCCTCTAACCCTGAGGAAAATAACCTCAGACCTTGTACCCAACAGCCTCAGAACAGTCAAATAGTTCAATATCAGAAACTGACAGGATTTTATCAGTGGAAATGTAATTAACTCAATGCATGTGTATGTTTTACAATTGCACCCTGAAGACCATGGGATATTTCTTTCTGCCTAAAACCTAGATGAGCTGTCTCCTTTAACAGGTTGTGAGCTCCTTGAAAATGAGGACTGTCTTACTTTTCTATTTGTATCCCCACTGCTTAGCACAATACACACACTAAACACTTACTGCACACTTTTTCATTTATTCATTCCTGGCTTTGTAGCTGGATCTGTATTCACGACATCATGAGGCTTCTTAGAGTGGTTGATGTAGTATGTTTGGATTTAGTGTAGACATGGTGTAAATGTAGTGTAATTAGATTTAAGAAGGGTCTCATAAAGTCTTTTATAATATACTTGGGGACAAGACAGAGAAATATGGTATGAATCATAGTATAGTGAGGTTATCTTGTTGAGTAACTGCATGCAGCAAGTGCTGATTAATGGATCAGGATTATCATGGAAGGATATCTCCATTAGTGACATTTGATTCAATTCAACAAACCCTTTTTTAGTCCCTAAATGGCCAAAACACTACCATAAGGATCTTTTCCTAAATTATCTTGTTTAGACTTCATGTGTTTACAGGTTGTAGTATGTAACCCCCTTAAGGGTAGGGATTGTTTTCCTTCCTTCACTCCTTCTCTTTCTCCTTTTCTCTTTCTTTTTCTTTCCCTCCCTTCTTCCCTCACTTTCTTTTTTCTTCCTTCCTTTCTCCCTCCCTTTCTTTTCTTCTTTCTTTCTCCTAGGACTTAATATTGTTCCTTGCACATTTATTTTGGTTGTTCAAACATTTCAGTAATGTCTAACTCCACCCCTCCCACTCCCACTCCCACTCCCCACTCCAGTCAGAGGCTGGACAAGGTTTGGATCTTTGCTTAAAACCCAGTTGGGATTTTCTTGGCAAAAATCCTAGAGTGGTTTGTCATTTCCTTTCCTATTTCATTTGACAGATGAGGAAACTGAGGCCAACAGGGTTAAGTAACTTGCACAGGGTCACACAGATCGCAAGTATATGAGACCCGATTTGAACTCAGGTCTTCTTAATTCCAGGCCCTACACTCTATCACACTGTGCCACCTAGCTGCCCATCTTTGCACATAGTAGTCACTTAAATACTTGCTGGATTGTCCTCTCTCTGCTGATTATTTCTAATTTATTTGTTACATAGTTTTTATACGTAGATGTTTACAAATTGTCTTCCCCAACAGATTGTGATAAGACAGCCCATCAATTTGTTGTCTTCCTAAATTGTAGTTTGCCCAGTGTCCCATTGTCAGTATTTATCTGAGGCAGGCCTTGAACTCAGAGCTTACTGACTGGGAAGCTACCCCTCTGAATCCACTACAAGAAGTAGCCTAGCACATTATAGCTTAAATGCTTAGGAAACTTAGTTGAATTGTCCCAGACTAAAAAACTCCTTGCCTAACTCCTACCCCCACCCCCAAAAAGAATTCCTCTCATTTTGATATAAGTAAAAGGAAAAAAAGTGATGGAACTCAGAATATTGCTGAATTCCTTATCCCCTCCCATCTCCTCCTTCTGGTCTCCATTCAAGGACCTTATATCATGAGAAAAGGCCTTTCCTCCTTCCAAAGAGCATCCTATTAGCAAAGATCAAGCCTTGTCCAGCCTCCAACTGGAGTGGGGAGTGGGAGTGAGAGGGATGGAGAAACAGATTCTTATCCGTGTCGGCAGGGACACAGTGACCTAAGGGGCCTGGCTTGGTTTCCTGATTCACCTGAGCCACCTCCACTCTTCAGGGAAATGAGAAAGCTCAGAGCTACAGCATTAGAGGCTGAGCCAAGTGCATATTCAAATTGGCGGGCTCAATCACCAGTGGCAAGGCACCCGATCCATTAGCTAAGAACAAGCAGTAACACGTTTTAAGAAGGAACGAGGTCACGGAGCCCCTTCAGGGCTCTTCTTCTCCCTCCTCCCCTCCCCTCCTAGCATTCAGAGGCTCAGTATTATTTTACTTCTGAAGAGGTTACTTCAACCTAAGATTCTACAAAAGCAGCTTCTGTAAACTTCTGTTGCGTTCTCCAGGGACTGAATCTTCTCCCACCCTCTCCCACCCCTCCATTCCCTTTGCAATCACTCCCTCTCCTGAAGGGCCCCAGAAAGGAATGGTTTGACCTTTTCTATCTAACACTTTCTCCCATTAATCCCAAAGCTGATCTTGGTGCTTTGAAAAGAGTCATCTCCTCACTGTCACCATCATAGCGCCGTCACCCTCCCCAAGTTGTCCTTATTTCTTTCTGTATTTTCATTCATGCACATGGCATTGCCCCTCTTTCCCTCACTCTTTCAAATACCCAATCTCCCTCCTCTTCATCCATCCAAGGTTTCAAAGACCTAGTTCAAAGTCCACCATGAAGTCTTCCCTGATAATTACAGTCAACAATGATTAATCCCCTTCTAGAACAATATAAATTATATATTATCTCTTATATTTTAGCACTTGGTTATAGTCTTTTATGTCATTTTCCCCAGTAATATTGTAAACTTCTCAGAGCAGAGACCTGTTCATATACGGTGAATCTGTGCTCCAGTGACTCTGTTCCACTAGACAAAGCTCTCCATCACCCCACCCCAGGCATTTTCAGTGTCCCTCATGTGGAGAACTCTCTCTTTTCTCATCTGTTCCCCCTGGTTTCCCTGGCTTCCTTCAAGTCTCATCTCAGGTCCCATATCCTGTAAGTAGCCTTTCCTGGTCTTACTTAACTTTAGGGCCTTCTCTCTGTGGAATATCCCAAACTTATCCTCTATATATCTTGCTAGTACATAGTTATTGGTATTTTGTCTAGTTGGTTCTGTGAATAAATGGTTGGGCCTGGAGTCAGAAAGACCTGTGTTCAAATGCAGCCTCAGACTACTACTGACTATGTGATACTGGGCAAGTCATTTAACCTCTGTTCCAGGTGATTTCTTCATCTGTAAAATGGGGATAATAATAGTACCCATCTCCCAGGATTGTTGAGAGAATGAAATGATATAATTTTAAAGCATTTAGCATCGTACCTGGTAAATAGTATGTGCTATGTCAATGTTAGTTATTATTTGCTGTCTCCTCTGTGAACTGTGGACTCCCTGAGAGCAGAGACAAATCCCTTAATCTCCACTGGCTTCAGTTTCTTCAGACTAATTGCAATTTAAGGGTTCTATCTCTAAATGTCCAACCCTATCATCCTTATTCCTACTCCCTGAGGGTGACTGAGGGGCCACAAACCCATCAGTGAGTTAGAGGAGTGTCTACCCCAAGCATGTGAAAACTTCCCCCAGCAGAATGGGAGCAATTTGTTCCAATGGCCATGAAGGTGACTGAAGCAGGTGCTGTGGAGGGCTTAGAGTTTGTTCAGGCATTGAAGACCCATGGTCATCCACTGCATGCCAGTCCATCATCCCAACTTTTATCTTGCCACTGGACTTTGATGACTCTGGAAGATAGAGTGAAGCTGATAACTTTGTGAAACTCTACCTCACTTGAAGAACAAACAGCAATAACTCTTACTCCTACATTATCTATCTCTTACTCTGTCATCTCTATCATGATAGAACTAGATTTTCCCACAGGTTTTCTCTTCCTAATAATCCTTCACTCAGGTTGATAATAAGATGAGTTCATGTTTTCCCAAATATACACTAACCCCAACCATCAGAAACTGCTCATGGGATTAAAAATTCACAATGGAAAATCCCCAGTGCATAATCCCAAAAGTATAAAATGAAGATCCATATGTGACAAGAGCATCACTCATGATCTAATTGTCACTACTCTGTCAGGAAGTAGCATGCATCATTATCTATGCTCTGGAGTCATGGATGCTCATTATATTCATCATGGTTCTTACAGCTTTCCAAGTTGTTTGGTTTTTATAAATTACTCTCCTGGTTCTGCTCATTGTATTGTTCATCAGCTTATAAGAAACCTTTAAAATTGTTCATTTTTATAGTATTAATGTTATAACTCACTTCACTCTGTATCAGTTCATGTAAGTCTTTCCATGTCTCTTAGAAATCATCTATTTCCTCATTTCTTACAAGAAAAAACCATTCCAGTATATTCAAATACTACAGTTTTTTTGGCCATTCTTCAGTTGATGGGCATCTCTTTAATTTCCATGGTTTTGCCACAATAAAAAGAGCTATGATAGCTACTTTTGTACATATGAGATCTTTTTCCTGTTTCTTTGATCTTTGTGGATATAGCTGGGTCAAAGGACATCCATTGTTTAGTAACTTTTGGTATATATTCCAAATTGCTTTCCAGAAGGGTTGTATCCATTCACAGGCCCAACAGTAGCACATCAGTATACCTGTTTTCCCATATCTCCTCCAACATTTGCCATTTTCCTTTTTTGTCAGCTTTACCAGTCTGATGGATGTGGGGTAGAACCTCAGAATTGTTTTAATTTTCATATCTGATTATTAGTAATTTATAGCAGTTTTACATGGCTTCAGATAACTTGGACTTCTCTTCAGAACTGTCTGTATTCTTTGACCATTTAACAATTGGTAAATAATTCTTAGTCTTATGAATTTGAATCAATTCCTTACATATCTTGGAAAAGAGACATTTATCATAAAAATTTGCTGCAAAGTTATTCCCCAGTTAGCTGTTTCCCTTTTAACCTTAGTTTTATTAGATATGTTTATACAAAAACTTTTTAATTTTGTGCAATTATTATTATCCATTTTATCTTCTATGATCTTCTTTGTCCCTTGCTTGGTTATGAATTTTTCTTCTATCCATAGATCTAAAAGGTAATTTTTTTCAATGTTTCATAAACTTATTTATTAATGCAATTATTTGTTTAAAATCTCAAAATCCAGCGAGTAAAATAAAAAATGTCTTGGTAAGGCATATATAGCTATACACATACATGCATATATACAAATATACAAATACATGTCCATATGTATACATTTGTGTTCATATGATATGTGTGTAGGTATACACGTACACACATAAAACTTATCAAGATCAGATTTATTTGTTGAGATACTTGCTAGATGTACACATATAGTTGTGTATATATAATATAAATATATACACACATAGATATGTATTTATCTATATGATTATATATAATATATATGTATGTGTATATATATGTATATATGGATATATACATATACATAATGTCATTATCTAATTGACCTTGTCATAAGGCTGGTCCTATATGTGATTTTTAATTGGTTTTACATTTTTATTCTTTATTTATTTTTAAGATTCTTTTCTTTTTAAATTAAATCCCTCCCACTCTCCTTCCCCATTCTCCAAGAAGGCAAGCAATGTGAATCATGCATGTGAAATCAAGCAAAGTGTATTTCTATATTAGCCATATTTTTTCAAAAAGAAAAATTTTTAAAAATGAGAATATTATACTTCAACCTGCACTCAGAATTCATCAGTTCTTTTCTGGAGATGGATAGCATTTTTTCATGGTGTGTCCTTTAAAATTGTTTTGGATCATTGACTTGATCAGAGTCACCAAGTCTTTCATAGTTGATCATCACTGCTGTGCACAATGATCTCTCAGTTCTTCTCACTTCACTTTTTGTTAGTTCATATTGGTCTTGCCATGTTTTTGGTTTTTTTTTTTCTGAGGTCACCCCCCTCATCATTTCTTATAATACAACAGTACTTCATCACAATCATATGCCACAACTTCTTCAGCCATTCCCCAACTGATGAGCATCCCCTTGATTTTCAGTTCTTTGCCTGCATTGAAAGAGCTGCTATAAATGCAAGTGTACATATAAGTCCTTTTCCTTTTTTTCTCCTTGAGATACATGCTTAGTAGTAGTATTGCTGGGTCAAAGGGTATGTACAGTTTAATAGCCCTTTGAGCATATATTCAAATTGTTTTCCAGAATGGTTGGACCAGTTTACTATTCCAGCAGTAGTTCATTAGTGTACCTGTTTTTACCTCATCCCTTCCAGTATCTGCCATGTTGGTACCTCAAAGTTGTTTTCTTTCACATTTCTCTTATCAATAGTGATTTAGAGCATTTTTTTCATATGACTATACATAGCTTTAATTTCTTCCCCTGAAAACTGCCTGTTCATATCCTTTGACCATTTGTCAATTGAGGAATGGCTCTTATTTTTTTTAATTTGACTCAATTCTATACTCAGTATATATTTGAGAAATGAAATCTTTATCAGAGAAACTTGCTATAAAATTTTTTTATACTACTCAATTGTTTATGGTACCTTTTAGCAAAATGTAGCTTCCCTGATTATCTCTTTTAATTAGGTCTGTTTTAGCTTTTGCTTTGTCTGAGATCATGATTGCTACCCCTGCTTTTTGTACTTCAGCTGAAGTATGGTAGATTCTGCTCCAGCCCTTCAGTGTAACTCAGCATGTGTCTTTGGTTTCTAGTATGTCTCTTGTAATCAACATATTGTTGGGTTCTGATTTCTATTCATTTTGCTATTTGCTTCCATTTTATGGGTGAGCTCATCCCATTCACATTCACAATTATGATCATTAATTCTGTGTTTCCCTCCATACTATTTTCTTTTGCTTCTTCCACTCTCTCTCTCTTCATCCCATACTTCCTCAAAAGTCTATTTTACTTCTAACCACTTCCTCTTTTAATCTTCACTCCCTTTTATGACCCTCCCCCCTTTCTTTATCCCTTCCCCTTTCTATTTTCCTACTAAGTTACATTTCTATACACAACTGAGTGTGTATATATTCTTCCCTCTTTGAACTAATTCTGATGAGAGTGGGGTTCAAGCATTGCCTGCCCCCCTCCCAATTTTCCCCTCCATTGTGAAAGCTCTTCTTTGCTGTTTCTTTTATGTGTGAAAATTTTCCCTATTCTGCTACTCCCACCTTCTACCAGTGCATCTCTTTTTCTCACCTTTTCTTTTTTTTATTTTGGAGATCATAACAACATAATCAACCCATAATCAATCATACCCTCTATCTATGTAAACTCCTTTTAGCTGCCTAATAATGATGAATTTCTTAGGAGTTCCATATGTCATCTTCACATAAAGGAATGTAAATATTTAGTTTAATGTAAACAAGTAATTTAACTACATTAAGTCCCTTATGATTACTCTTTCATGTTTATCTATCTATACTTCTCTTGAGGTACACCTAGGTGACTCAATGGATAGAGCACTGGGGCAAGGAGTCAGGAAGACTCATCTTCCTGAGTTCAAATATGGCCTCAGACACTAGTTGTGTGACCTGGGGAAAGTTATTTAACCCTGTTTGCCTCAGTTTCCTCATCTGGAAAATAAATTGGAGAAGGAAATGGCAAACCATTCCACTATTCCAGTATGTCTCTCAAAAAAACTCCAAATGGGATGGCAAAGATTGGACACAACAAAAACAACTCAACAACAAGAAACTTCCCTTGAGTCTTCTGTTTGAATGTCAAATTTTCTATTCAGCTCTGGTCTTTTCATTGGGAATGTTTGAAAGTCCTTTATTTCATTAAATATCCATTTTCTTCCCTGAAGGAGTACACTTATTTTTGCTGGGGAGGTGATACTTAGTTGTAATTCTAGCTTCTTTGCCTTCTCAAACATCATCTATTAAAGCTTGTGTGATCCCGACTGTGATTCCATGTACCACTCTTATCTCTTTCTTTAATTCTTCCAGTAATTCTTGTTGGGCTTGGATCCAATTAACATTTTTGAGACTTTTGTTTTGGTAGTTTTTTCATATTGTTGTCTTCTGAGTTTATGTCTTGGTCTTCCCATAGTAGCTTTTTTACGGTCAAGCTCTTGTTTTGTTATTGTTTGCTCATTTTCCCAGCCTATTTCTTGATTTTGAACTTTATGTTAAAGTTGGGTTCTGCTTACCTGGGGAGTGGGGAAACACTGTCCCAGGCTTCAAGTTTTTTCATGCTGCTGTTTTCAGAGCTAGTTCTGGAGGTCTGCAAGTTTTGGCTCTTTTAAGGTGATCTAATCCTGAGACATGTATCTTCACTGTCTTCATATTCTTCCCTATCTTTGCTCTGCAGCTGTACATGTTAGCTTTCTTCTTTACCTTGAAACTGTAACCAGGGCTCCTACTCCCTTGTTAGGGAATACCAGCACTCCTCTCTGCTTTGGAACTGTGACCCATTGCTAAGATCAGGAACCTCTTCACAAAAATCATATTCCCAGTGATATGCTGTCCAGCAGTCTCTGAAGATAGATCTGAGGACATCCTTGAAGAAGGAGAACATTATGCAGGACCTGCTTATAGGAACCACAACAGCTCTCCATTTCTGGAACCTGGGAGCCCAGATCAGCTGGATATTGTTCCTGACAGATTGTGCCAGCCTCCTCCTCATTTACCTGCTTTTCTATGTCTGGGTACCTTCGTCTACATCTTCTTCATGCATCTTCTATAGTGCACACCCAGTAGCCCCCTGCTGGCACATATATCCAGGCCCCTAATAAAGACTTCTCTCTATGGTGTTAATGCCAGTGTTGCTTGGCTGTGTAAAGTCCCCTTACTAGAAAGGAGTTCAGTGTCAATAAGCCAAGATTTAGTTTATTGCCTCACACTTTAGTGTGAGCCTTGAGCTCAGGGCAGTCAGTAGACTGGAACAAGGGTAAGAACTGGTACCTCCCCTCCCCTCTTCTTTCTAGCAGGGCAGGTGGACCAGGTAGGAGATGGCAATTGGGGAAGACTAGAAAAGCTACCTTTTTCTGTATACTCTAATACCTTGCCAGCACAAAACAAGGGTGATTTTGTTTTTTTGGCTGTTTCTCCTGGCACATAATTGGCTGTTTCTCTTGACTTGCACATAGTGAGTGATTAACAATTATTTGTTGACTTGAATCTCTTTTCTGCTATTCTCCAGATCCAATCCCCTATTCTCCCTCCTCTACTCCTAATCCCACACCATGACATTGTTATAATGAGGAAGACACAGCTGATTGTGTCCAACCAGGCAAGGCCAACAGTTCCTTCCACAAAGCTAGCTAGGTTTCCTCCAACAGGGATCAATTATTATCACAGCCAGAAAGAAGAGGAATAAGCATTGGACTGAAAATATAGTCACAGAAAAGTTAAGGGGGGGGGGGAATCCCCCTAAATTTAACTGTTTGAGTCAACCAAATGAACAAGATGTAGATGGAGATCATGAAGTGAATGAACCAAACTAGGCTTGATGGGCAGGCACCTATGGGATATGATTTGAGGGGTACCAGGAAAACTTCTTTCCCCAGAATATCTCCAAAATCTCAGTACAATAATCAGTCCTGTGGATGAAGGCATCATCTCCCCCTAGGCCCTAGAAAAATGCAAATATTGAGGCAGTATGGTGTGATACAAGGAACACTGGACTTGTAACAGAACACTTAAGCTCAAGTTCCAGTTCAATCAATTGCTAGCCTCTGTAAATGTGGCAAGTTACTCATCACTTTGGGGCTCAGTTTCCTCATCTGTAATTTGAAGGATTTGGACTAATCTCTAAAGTCCTTTTCCACTCTGCTGAAAATGCTATATGTGGATCCATTAGCAAGTCTAACATTGAAATGGATTTATCAGATTAGTTTGGAAACTAAAGATCAAGGTCCCAAGTGGCCAAAGGCCATCTATTCTGATGAGTGGAGAGGGCATAGAAAGGCCTAGAGCATAGAGCATGGGAATTTATTGGGGAGACAGGAAACCTGAGGAAAGTGTCACCATATTGTAGGAGAAAGGGAGGGCTGGGGAGTCAGAAGGCATCTGGGAAGAGGGTATGGTCAGCTGGATGGTGCAGTGGATAAGAGCACTGGACCTGGAGTCAGGAAGACTTGAATTCAGATATGACCCCAGACACTTATTAGCTATGTGAGCAGGAGCAAATCATTTAACTTTTATATGCCTCAGTTTATTTAACTGTGAGATGAGGATAATAATAGCACTTACCTGCCAAGGTTGTAAGGATCAAATGAGATAATATTTTAGTTGCTTAGCAGGGTGCCTAGTACATAGTAGGAGCTTAATAAATGTTTGTTTCCTTCTGCCATCATGCTTCTGCCCTGTCTCCTCATTCACCTTCCAAATGGATAATCCCTCAAGGCTCCCCAGAAGCCCTGTCCTCTTTAAAGTCCCATCACTCTATGATTCTACTATTCTCCTCCTAGGAGGGCAACTGGGTCCTATCTGAGCCAGAAGCTGAAGATTCCATTATCACTTTCATTGAACCAACTCTAATCTAGGAGGAGGAAGAGATGGTTAGGAGTCCCCTCCCCCATGCAGGTGGCTTGGGGATTACATTTCTATTTCAGAAAATAGAAATCTGTCCAAATTCCCTGAAAGTAAAGAGGAGAAACTAGGAGACAAGATTTGGCTATAGTGACACCACAGATGTTAACAAATCAGGCTGGCACCCCTCTCCACAACTGCCTCTGTCCCAGGCACTCTATCATCCTGGCCTTGTACCTGCTGTGTTCAAAACGAACATGCATACCTCCTCCAATCCCACAGGCACTGTTATCTGCCCTGTACCACATCTGCTTAGAGCCCAGGGAATGGACTGATGACTGATTAAGCTAATCCCTGCTAATGTGTTAACAGGAAAGGGTTAGAGAACAAGACAGAGGCATTGTTTCTGGGAGAAGGCTGCAAAAGTGAGTCTTTTCTCTGGTCCCCAAGAAAGGAGTGACTGGGAGTGGAGTCAAAAAAACCTTGGTTCCAATAAAATTGTGACTCTGCTGAATACTACCACCTGAGTGACTTTGGGCAACTCTTCAATCTCTCCGGGTCCCAGTAAATTGTCTGTAGAATGAAGGGGGTGGACTATATTATCTTCCAGCTCTGCAGTTATGAAGAGACAAGAAAATGTACCTCTTTCCCTTCTTTGCAAAGGTGGGATACCATGGGTGTGGAACATTACATATACTGTCAAACTTATTTGATATGTTTATTATACAGCATCTCGCCTTTCGTTACTCCCAATTCAGCATTCAAAGGTTTCAAGTTGGGACCCCAGAAGGAACATTACTTTTAGGTTCAAGGTACTCCCAAAACTATATAGCCCATGGGTCCTTTCATTTTAATTTTAAATGCACTTTCCTTTAATAGTCAGTGGATACAATTAGGGCAGCTGGGTGATGCAGTGCTAGGCCTGGAGTCAAGAAAACTTATCTCCCTGAGTTCAAATCTGACCTCAGATACTTAGTAGCTATGTGACTGGTTAGGTCACTTAACCCTGTTAGCCTCAGTTTTTTCATCTGGAAAAATGAACTGGAGAAGGAATTGGCAAACTATTCCAATATTTTGGCCAAGAATATCCCAAATGGGGTCATGAAGAGTTGGATGTGACTAAAACAACTGAACAAAAACAGACATAATTAACTCAAAATAAAGCATTTACTCAAATCATGGTTAAAAACAGTAATTGTACAACATTTCTCTGATAAATCCGGGTTTCACTCTGCCACAAATACACAGTCAGTGGGAAGAGTAGACACAAGCATAGAATGTGTTGATACATTTAAGAAGCACATATGGCCAGGGTGCCTCATGCCCCTGGAGTTACAGGGCTCTGATGTTCTTTCTTTTGTCATGGTGTCTTCACACTGTGAGTTACAGCATCTCTGCTGGATAAACTACTCACCTGAGCTCCCTGACCCTGCTCCTCTCCACAGCTCAACTCCCTCTTGTCAACTGTAATTCCCAAAACTGGGTCCTGCTTTGTAAAGGTCATTAAGGGTGTGGCCTATCTTTGACCAGTCAAGAGCTAGTTACTTTCTAATTTACTTCTTCATACTTCATAGAGGGATAACAGAGAATAGATGTTTAACAAATTAATGTCTTGTTGTCTCTATCATCTCCCTTTTGCATATTTTCATAAATAAGGCTTGATCTGAGGTGTCTCAGTCAAGTATCTCTCATTCCCACCACCGCCATGACAGTTAATTTTGCCAAACTGCTTTTCTCCCTTCCTTTTAAAAATTTTTATTAGAAGGGATGGTGCGTGGATAGAGAAGGGGAAAAAGGAACACTTGGAAATGAAGGTTATCTTAAAAAAAGACATTACTAAAGATTCTTCTGAAGTTTGAGTTGAGTAGCAAGGTTCTGTTTCAAGTTCTAGTCTGTGTCCTATCTGGTACCTTGGACAGGGCTTTGAAGCCCCAGGTGACCATCTATGCAGTCTAACAAAGTAGGAGCTCAAGAATAGAATGTTAGGGCTGGGAAGACCCTAAAAGATCATCTAGTTCAACCTTATCATTTTACAGAGGAGTAAATTAAAATTTGAAAACAAGTGACTTGCCTAAGGTCATACAATGTGTACAGTGAAAGAACCAGGACCAGGCTCATCGATTCATGCATCTAGAGCTAGAAAGAACCTCAGAGACCATCTAGTCTAATATCTTTCATTTTGAAGAGAAGGAAACTGAGATCCAGGAAGGCCAATTTGCCCAGGGTCACACAGGTAATAAATATTATTATAGTCTAGATTTCAATCCAGACCGGAACTCAGGTCTCCTGATTCCTAGTATACCTATTTATTATTACTATCATAACACATTGAGTTTTAACTTTAATGGTGTCGATTTTAGTCACTAGTGTAGTGGCTCCTCAAATTACCAGGTAAGCTGTTCTTATTTTACCTATGCCCACAGGACCAGCCCTGGTGGCAAATAATGATAATGAACCAAAAGATGACTCAGGGGTGGAGCTGAGAAACAAAGCAGAAGATTCTGAGAGACAACACCTTGCTCAAAGAAGTGTAGGGTTGGTAGATCAAGGTCTAGAGTGAAAGATTGCTTCTAATGTTTCAGAACCCAGTCTCCTCACTCCCAGTACAGGGGGTTTTCTACTTCTTGACACTGTCTTATTGAGAAGGAAAGAGGTGCTATGAACTTAAGTTGAAGTTGGAATCATAGGAGATTGTTTTAAGACCAGAGATATCTATTGAATTTCCCACTTTCCATTGAGAACTTAGTGTAGATTCTAAACACTGTGATTATTTGCTTTTTATCTTTGTTCCTTTCTTTTTTGCTCTTCCTTCATTTTTATCCTTCTTTTCCTTTCTTCCTTCTTTTTATCTTCCTCTTGTCATCTCTTCCTTCCTTTCTCTTTCCTTCTTTTCTTTTTTCATCTTTCCTTTCTTTTTTCTTCTTTCTTTCCTTTTCTTCTTCCTTCCTTTATTTCTTTCCTTTTTCCTTCCTTTTTTCTTTTTCTTCCTTCCTTTCTTATTTTTCCTTTCTTCCTTTTCCTTCTCCCTCCCTCCCTTTCTTTCCTTCTTTCTTCCTTTCTGTATTCTTTCTTTTTTCTTTCTTTTCCTTCTTTTCTTCCTTTCTTATTCCTTGCTTCTTTCCTTCTGCCTTCCTTTTCCTCCTTTCCTTTTTCCTTCCTTCCTTAATTTCCTTCTTTTCTCCCTTTCTCTTTCTTTTTCCTTTTCTTTCTTTCTTCTTCCTTCCTTTTCCTTCTTTCCCTCTTCTTTCCTTTCTTTCCTTCCTTTCTTCTTCCTAGGTGCCTTTATTTTAATATCACTTCTAGATATAGCTGGTATTCACCCAGTGGGCCTTCAGTGAACACATCTAACAATACATGCAACATGTGCACCCACATCTCCAGCGATATGAGGAAAAATCCATCCCTGTACCTTTTCTCTGTGGCCAAGATTGGCCAATATCATTACACAGTACTCATCTTCATTTCAGTGTTCATTTACATTATTGCATTCATTGAGTATATTGTCAGGGTTTTGATTACTTTGCCTAATTTTTTTCTCTGAATTTTCTATAGTTATTGTGTCTTACAAAGTAATTTGTTCCACTATATTCATATCAGTAAATAAATATTTATTAAGGCCTACTATGTGCCAGGCACTGGGCTAAGTGCCACAATTAATTCAACTATTCTCCAATCAATGGGTAAACACTTTGCTACCATTACTGTAACCACAAAAAAAGACACTTTATTTTCAAAGGATGGGTTTTTGGACATGATAAATATGGGGGCAGTGAAGAGAAAAGAAAGTGGAGGAGACTTCTAGGGCTGAGGCAGAGAAGCACTTGGCTGAGCTCTCCCAACATTTCCCTGCACACAACTATAAAATAATGCCTCCAATTGATCCTGGAGTGGTAGAGCCAATAAAAGTTCAGTGAGACCCTCTTCTAGCCTAAGACAACGTAGAAAGTTGGCGAGAGAGTCCTGTGACATGGAAGAGAGGGCTAAGCCAGAGCCCAGGTGCATGAAACACCAATGGTGTTAGTAAGTGGTGGTGGCAGAAGTAGCAGCAGTTTTGGCAGCTTTCAAGCCAGAGATGGTAAGGGTGACTGGTCAGAAAGAGATTACATGACACCCCTGTGCTTGCAGTGGATGCAGGACCAGATGCTGTTTCTCAGCTTTGTTACCTATATCGATTTCTGGGTCATAGCTCAAGAGCAGGCAGGAGCACTTTCTCTCAAGAGAGTGGAGACCCTGAGGGGCAGTATCACTTCCAGACACACAGGGATCCTCAGGAACAGTAACAATTACAATCCTAAGGGATCAGGGGTCCTTCTTGGGTAAGAATCAGAGCACTGACCAACAGAGCAGTGACCATACCTCTTCCCAGATCACACCACATTGGAAGCACCAAAAATTTCCAAAGCCCCAGAACTAGCTCTGAAAACAGCAGCATGAAAAAGCCTAAAGCTTAAGACAGAGCTCCTTCCCACCCCACACCAGGAACAGAGACCAACATTAACATAAAGTTCTAAATCAAGAAATAGAGTGATGAAATAACAAAATTTGTCTAGAGGAATAAAAGTTCAGGAATATCAAGGAAATCAATCAAAAAAATGTTAAGGAAGGTGGCTTAGTTGTACCACATCTCATACTAAATTACAAATCAGTAATCATCAAAACTATTGTACTTGCTAAGAAATAGAGTGGTAGATCAGTGGAATAGACTGGGTATACAATACATAGTAGTAAATAACCATAGTAATCTAGTGTTTGTGTTTGATAAACACAAAGATCCAGACATTTAAAACAAGAACTCACCATCTGACAAAAACTACTGGGAAAACTGGAAAGTAGTTTGGGCAAAAACTAGGTATAGACCAACATCTCAAACTATATACCAAGACAAAGTCAAAATGGGTACATTATTTAGACATAAGGAAGCATGGAATAGTTTCTCTGACAGATCTATGGATAAGGGAAGAATTCATGATCAAAGAAAAGAGAGAGAGCATTATGGGATGTAAAAGGAATAATTTCAATTACATTAAATTAGAAAGGGTTTGCATAAACAAAACTAATGCAGCCAAAATTAGAAGGATAGCAGAAAACTGGGAGAAATGTTTTTGCATGAAGTTTCTCTGATATGGCCTCATTTCTCAAATATATAGGGAACTGAGTCAATTTTCTAAAAATAAGAGCCATTCCTCAATTGATAAATGGTCAAAGGAGAGGAACAGGCACTTTTCAGAGGAAATCAAAGCTATCAATAAATGATGAAAAATTATCTAAATCATTACTGATTAGAGAAATACAAATTTAAAAACTCTTTAAGAGACATCTCACACCTCTCAAATTGGCTAACATGACAGAAAAGGAAAATGACAAATACTGGAGGGGATATGGAAAAATGGCTTACTACTGCTCTATGGGTGGAATTGTAAACTGATTCAACCATTCCAGAAAACAATTTGAAACTATGCCCAAAGGGCTATAAAACTGGGCATGCACTGGTAAATTTGTATCCCAATGAAATCAAAGAAAAGGGAAAAGGATCTGTTTGTACAAAAATATTTATAGTGACTCTTTTCTGATGGCAAAGAATTGGATATTGAGGGGATACCCATCAGTTAGGGAATGGCTGAATAAGTTATAGTATGTGATTGTGATGGAATATCATTGTGCTGTAAGAATGATAAGCAGGATGCTGTCATAAAAACCTGGGAAGACTTTGTATGAGCTGATGCAATTTGAAGTGAACATTATACACAATAATAGCAATACTGTAATAATTATCAACTGCGAAACTTAGCTGCTCTGATCGATACAATGATCCAAGAAAGTTCCAAAGGACTCATGATGAAAATTTCTATCCACCTCCAGGGAGAGAACTCTGAATACAGACTGAAGCATACTTTTAATTTTTTCTTTATTTTTATTGTTTTATTTGGTTTTTCTTTTGCATTGTGGCTAATATGGAAATATGGTTGACATGACCTTACATGTATAATTTAAATCAAAGTGCTTCCCTTCTCAGGGAGGGAAGACAGGGTATGAAAGGAGAAGGGAGAGAATTTGGAACTCAAAATATTTTTTTAAATGGGTGTTTTTAAAAAATCATATGTAATTAAGACATATTCAACAAAATAAATATAATTTTTAAAATAAAAAAAAAAAAGATGGTTCTCCCTTTGGTGACTTTAATCTCTTGCCTTTATTTCTAACTGGGTACATGAAACTATATGGTACAGTTGAAAGAGCTAGACTTGGAGTCCAAGGATCTGTGTTCAATGTTTTCTGCATCTTACTCCCTGTATGACCTTGATAAAGTCATTTCCCCATACTGGACTTTGATTTTCTCATCTGTAAAATGAGAAAGTTGGACTAGATTATAATCTAGGAGGAGCCTCCTAGCTCAAAATTCTATGGTTCTATTTTGGTGTATATCCCCTTCTCCACCACTGCTACCATCACTTTCCCTCCCCCATGCCTTTTCCTCTAAATTTCTTTCCCTTCCTCTCTTACTTCCTCTCACTACCACTACAATCCCCCCCAAAATGAAAGAGGGAAAAAATAACCCAGTTTTTTTTTTCCCTATAGCAGTCCCTGAATAAACATGCAGTTGCACATTTGAGAAGCTAAAAGGAAACCTTTTCTGATCCTTCATGATTCCAGAAATGCTTTTAGAGCAGGGTATTTGGCATTGGTGGTTTCATGGAGCAAATGTGTTAGAGATGGGCACAGGACACAGAATCATTCATGACCTATTCACTTGGAAGTCATCATTGGCAAGAAACACATGTCTTCAAAGGAGAGTCCCAGAAGGCTGATGGGCAATAAACTCCCACAGCTTCCTTCCCTCTTCCCCCTTGCTCTGGGTATGGGATGCACTGATTCAAAGCAAGAAGGGACCAAGGGGTCACAGCTTCTCCATGATGATAGTAGGGATTTGTGGAGTCTGATCCAAAGTGAAGAATTATATCAAAAATAGGATAAACTAAGTTTACAATTAAGTTCCTTTTCTAGAGCTGGGGTACTATGGATTCTCATAATAGACTGGACAGAGTTAACTTTAGCCCTAGCAGTAGTAGATGTTTATGCAATAAGAATAACCAGAAGATTGCCCTGTCCCTAAAAATGCTCTGGTTCTCAGCTAAAATTATTGAGGACAGCAAAGTGGTACAGTGGTTACAGGTGCTGGACTTGGAGTCAGAAAAATCTGAGTTTAAGTCCTGCCTTACACATTTACTTACAGGGTGATCATGGGCAAGTCACTTACCTTGTGTCAGACTTAGTTTCCTCATCTGCAAATGAAGATAATAATAATGGCACCTACGTCACAGTTTGTTACAAGGACCAAAAGAGGTAATATATATGAAGTGCTTTGCAAACAAAGTACCACACAAATATTAGTTATTACTGATTTTGTTACTTTTCCCAGAATCCTAGCAATTAGAGATTGCTCTAGGTTAATAAGCCCTTCTTTTAAAATGAAAATGTTCATGGGAAAATTAGAAATTGTCAGCCATTCATACTCTAGAATGAATTAGCCAGAGGAGTTCAGCTTCTTCCTGACAACTAGTTGAGATCAGATGGTTACTGGGAATGTTTAGGAAAAGGGGAGGTGAAGGGAAAAGGTACTTTTGGAGCATAGGGCTAGCTTGGATGAGTTTTCGAAGGTAGGGGCAGTGGAGAGACTTTCACAAGTAATGGTGGAAAAGGCACACTGACTACCCCACCCTGCCCCAAAATAAAATTGGTTCACTCACCTATAACACTGACTCTTCGGATAGCCATGACTCACGGAAAGGTGTTCACACTCTTCCCAGAAATCAGGAAATCTCTCCCTGCTGTACCCAGACGATAAGGGGCAAGTGCAACAAAGGATAAAAAGGGAACTTGATGGAGGGAATTAGAGGAAAGGAGTAATCAGACTGGGATTGGGGTAACTAGGAAAGGCTTCTTAAATAAGATGAGTTTGGAGCTGGATTTTAGAAGGGGGAATATGGATAAGTAAATAGGAGAGTAGTTTAGGTGCAAGGGATTATATGAAACTGCTTGAGAAGAGGGCCTATTTCATCTACTGCCTCCTTTATCCTTCCCCACCTTCACTCTACATAGATATATACACACATATATGTACATACATTCATGCTTACATATGTGTGTACATATATCTCCTATCTCCTGCCTCAGGAAAGAAAGAATAATCATCTCAAGGTCACAGAGAATCCATTCTCCTTCAATGGGTAGAGGTACAGAATGACTTAATATGTAATCCCTTAGGATTCTCAGGCAGTAAATGTCTATAAGAACAGGACAAATCAGCAATGTACCTCATTATTATTGAAATAATAATAATCCACATTTATATAAGCAACTTAATATTTACAAACTCTTTTCCTTCACAACTCTATGAGGCTTACAATACAGACATTATTGCCACTTTTGCAGATGAGGAAACTCAAAGACAGAGAAGTATAAATCCCTGGCCCTAAGTCACAGAGCTGGTATGTACTGAAGCTGGGATATGAGAACCCATTGTACATCCAATGATTTCTACTATACCATTCAGCCTCTCTTTAATTCTTTCAACAAACGTTGACTTCATACTTATTAAATACTAGGAGCTGGGGACACAAAAAATAAAAACAAAACAATTCATTCCCTCAAGGAGCTTATATTCTATGGAGGGAATCCACATAAGTAAATGAGAGAAAGCCTGAGAAGACTGAGGGCAAGTTGAGATAACATAAAAGGTGCCTCCTAAGCTCTACCTGGGAGGAAAATAAGGATTCCAAGGATAAGGAGGGAATGCATTCCAGGAAGGGAGGAGAGCCTGTATAAATGCATTGAGGTCAAAAGTGACCTGTTGAATTTACAAAACAGCTAGTAGGTATTTATCTGGAAATAGTATGTGAAGGGGAGTAATATGAAATAAGTCCACAAATGGAGTTTTCCAAGGACCTTAAATGCCAAATTGAGATTTCTACATTTTATCCTAAAACCATTAGGGAGCCACTACAGGTTTTTGAACAGTGGTCTGACATGATCAGACCTGTGCCTCAGAAAGATTATTTCTGAAGCCTTGTAGAGGAGGATTAGAGAAAGGAGACATACTAAAAGCAGGGAGACCAATTAGGAGGCTTCTGCCATAGTCCAGGCAAAAGGTGAGATGTAATTAGCATCTGAACAAGGCTAGTAGCTGTATGAGTGAAAAACAAGGAAGAAAACACCAGAGATGTTGTGAAGAGTGAATCAGCAAGATTTGACACTCGCTGAAGACAGAGGATGAGATAGGGGAAAGAGTCAAAGATGATTCTCAGGTTTTAAATCTGAGGGACCAGAAGGATGATGCTGCCCTATGTGGAAACGAAGACATTTAGAGAGGGATAGTCTTCAGGGGAAGATGGTGAGTTCCAATTTGGACATGATGAGTTTCAGATGATGAGGAGACATCCAGGTGAAGATAATAATATTTTTATACTTTTTTTTATGTTTTTTTTTTTTGAGGCAATCAGGGTTAAGTGATTTGTCCAGGGTCACACAGCTAGTAAGCGTCTGAGATTACATTTGAACTCAGATCCTCCCAACACCAGGTCCAGTGCTTTGCCCACTAAGCCACCTAGCTGCCCCTCTACAGAGCTTTATGGTTTACATAGCACTTCCTATATACTATTTCATTTGAGCTTCATGAGAATGAATATTTTGAGGGAAGAAAAAGATAGACCAGGACAGAGCTCAGTTGAGAGACAACCATGCTTGCAAAATAAGGTATGGAGACTTCAAGAGGACAGCCAGGTAGGAGAGGAATCAGGAAAGGGAAGCATCACAAAACCCAAGGAAGGAGACTTCAAGACAAGAAAGTAACCAACAGTGTCAAAAGCTTCAAAGACATTGGATGTTATCAGGTTTTTAGCAGTTAGGAGAGGTCAGTGGTAATCTTAAAGAGAGCAGTTTCAGTAAAGTGATGTTGTCAGAAGCCAGAGTTGGATCAAGAGGTGAGTAGGAGATAAGGAAGCAGAGGCAATCAGTGTAAATGACTTTTCCTAGGAGTTTGCCTGTGAAAGGAAAAAGAGCAGGTGATGATACCATAAAGACATGGAAAAGTCAAAAATAGATTTTTTTTCTCACCAGTGGATATGTGAAACTTGAATGTGCTTTTTAGGCAGAAGAGAAAGAACCAATAAATAAGAAGAGATGAAAAATTGGTGCAGGAGAGTGGAAGTGATGAAAGGTACAAATACCAGTAGGAGGCAAGAGGGGACAGTATCCTGTATACATGTGGAAGGGTTGACCTTGGTACAGAGACAGGCCTCAGAAACTGAAACAAAGAAAGAAAGAATGTAGAATGTTGTTGTTTAGGAAGTTTGAGAAAAAGAAAAGGGAGAAGATAGCTCACTATAAATGTCCTTTATTTTCTCAATAGATTCTCCACAGAAAGTTATAGAGAAGGAGTAGCATAAGTGACTTGAAAAGAAAAGGGGAAGTTTTGGAACAACCACTGTGAAAAATACAATAGTCAATCAGAAAAGAATAAAAGGATCATGGTACAGCAGTGAGGACCTAGTTGAGATTGGATAACATAAAGTTGTAGTGGATCTAGTGGGTTCAATTGTTTCCCTTTCACCAGCATTGTTCAGTCACATAAGAATACCTAGGACTAGAAGAGGTAGATGGCAGAGGCAATGGAGTTTGGTTGAGGGGAGGAGGAGGTTGGCAAGGCATAAGAAACTAGGACAAAGGGCAAGGAATTCAAGGCATTTAATAGTCAAATCTAGGATAGAGACTGCAAAGGAAGAGAAGTGAAGCCAAAGCAGAAGTTTCAGAGTAGAAGAATAAGGAGATGACTGGAGGTGGTATTTAAGAGAAGTGAGGCCCAGTGACACATGGAAATGTAAAAGGTTATGATCAGAGAATTGAAGAGTTCATGATCATGGAGACAACGCAGTTTTGAGTGATGATGATCACTCAGGTGAGACCATCATTACGGGGAGCTAAGGCAGAGTGAGAAGAATTGAGAAGATTGTCACATGAACCAGATGAGTATTTTTAGGGAACAAATTTGAGCACTACTTGCCACACAGGAAAACTGAAGCAAGAGACTGAGTTGTAAGCTGTCTCTTCTCTTTAAAAGTTCACTGAATCATTAGTTCCTCTGACTTAAGCTACCAATGAGGGGCTGAATCAGTACAAGTGGTCAGCCAGAATGAAGAAGGACACCTCTGCTCATGTTCTGTGGGATGTCCCTTGTTACATGTTGAGTTTCCCAAATATGAGAATAGGGATTGAGTTCCAGAGGAAAACTGTGAACCAAGTACTTAACTCCTTGGAAAAAGAGTACTTAGAAGCTGGTTGATGACCACCAAAGGAACTGGACAGGATGCTATAAAGAAATTAATGAAGTTCAAAGGAAATGTCATAAAGTTCAAATGGTAGCAGAGGAAGGAACTAGAAGTAGCAATTTAGAGGAAGGAGTGTGCCTACATATTTTTCTGGCCCAGGATCTACAGGGAAAAAGAGGAAGGACAGGGTATCATGAGTTTAAGAAGATAGAAAGAGTATGAGTGGATGAGGTCTGGGATAGAAGGCAGTTTGCTATCCATACCACAGAATGGGTTCCAAAGAATACAAAGCAAGATTAAGGAGAAGGGGGAAGGACCTGGGTAAAGTACAGCCGAGCTAAATGGGAATGAGCACATGGGGAGAGATAGAGGTTTAGACCTTGGCAGGCAGCACAGCCCTGAATCACAGGGATTAGGGGAAGAGGTAGGAAATTTGCTATCCATGGGATAGGAAAAATGCGGGTTGAATTCCAGGGTCCTGTTCATTTCTCTCTAAATTCCAGAAAGGAAGAAGCCAAACTGGTAAGAATATTGAACTGGTTATCTGGGTCAGTACCAGAGGATCAGATCCTTACTGACCTGCCTGAATTCACTATTGACATTCATTCCTTTGTCTCAGTGAAAGATTGACAGGGAATGAGGTGAGCGGGAAAACAACATATATCCAGAAGATATTCTATCTGGTGTATGCTTTCATTCCTGGCTGGGTTTAGTGTCTGAGACCTCGGTCTTCAATAAAGTCTTGGTGGCAAAGGGCCTGGTGAATAGGGTTATTGCACACCACTGATATTATTTTCTCATATGGTGGAGAAGAACAGAGAACAGTAGGGGATGCCCTCCTACATGGCAATAGGTAACAGTTTGAGAAAGTCTCCATATCTAGAGAAGGCACAGGGCTAGATCACACCCCCTCCCTGTTGTCTGAGGGTAGCCTCAGGAAGACTTCACAGAGTGCTTATAAAGGAGCACTGGGAAGCACACTTGAATGGAAGAGCTTACTCAGTAATATTGAACAAACTAGGCCTCTCTGTCTATTGGTTTATCAATATCCTTAAGCTATTTGTATCAGTGAACAGTCTAAATTTTATACAAGTCAATTAACAAAAAAAATATGTTGCAACAGTCTAAGTTAGTTTTGGGTATATGATATAGTGACAAAGTCCATCCATAACTATCATTGTTTCTGAGTTTTTCTAGGATCTATTTCATCTACTCACCCAGAGGCCATAATATTCTTAAACCTAGAGACTTAGCATCCCCAGGTAACAGGAAGAAAGGAGCGTGGTGTAGTAGATAGAATGCTGCATCTGGAGGTGGGGAACTGGGAATTTGACTCTCCCATCAGAAATTTACTAGAAACTGACTCTGGTTAAGTCATATAACATCTCTGGGCCTCAGTTTCCTCATCTATAAAGTGAGGGTTAGACCCAATGACTTCTAAGATTCCTTCCAGTTCTAAATATGTTCCTGTAAGAATATATTCTAGACCCAGTGTCCTATAAAATTCATGAATCTGTCCTTTCTCCTTTGAGCCAAAAATTAGGAATGATCTCATTTGGAAAAATCTGGAAGATGAGGAAATAAGGGAAGAACAAAGGAGTTTGAGGTAAATTAAATACTTAGCATTACAGAAGTTAGAAGGAACCTCAGAGACCACCTAGTCCAACTCATAAAATCCAAGGAGGTTAATGACTGGCCCAAGATCATAGAGTTACCTTTGTGTAGTAAGGAAAACTCAGAGACAAAACAATTGACGGTCTATCTCAAAAGTAGCAGAGCAAAAATGAGAATCTGACTTCAGATTCAGGGTTAGGTTTTGTTTTTTGTTTTATTTTGGGGTTTTTTCCTACCATGGCAAATGGCTGTTGCCAACATAATCGGTTCAATTGACTTTGCATATTCATGCATTAGGCCCTGGATTTTAGATAGAACAGAGGGCCACTTTTATATGGTATGTGATTGAAGGGCATCAGAGACTACCCTAAATCATCTCCCTCCTGCCCTTGGAGACATAAAAGGACCACCTACCCTGGACACTCCATTGTCAGAGATTCTTCCTTTCAGTTTAAGCATTGCCCTCTCCATGGAAACTTCCTTCTAGGAAACTAATTCTTGAAAATACCTACTTGAGAGAATAATATGTTTAGTTCTCAGAATGTGAAGAGAAATGGGGAGAGAGAAAAAAAGGGAAGAAGGAAAGTACCCAAGACAAACCACAGCCTACATAAATGTTCTCAGAATTATCCCCAGGTGAACCAGGGGTTGTTTTGATTTTAAGTCATAGGCTTAAAGGTAGAAGGAAACTCAGAAGTCATCTCATTCAATCTTCTCATTTTATAGATGAAGAAAGTGAGGCCCACGAATGTTAAAGGACTTGCCAAGGTCCCCCAGGTAGTAAAGAATCAGAGAGGCAGGATTTGAACCCAGGTCCTCTGACTCCAGAGCCCATGATCCTTCTACCCTGCTAGATATTGCCAGCTCTTTTGTATGTATGCAGACCGAGTTGGATACCTCACCAGGGTTAAGACAGTGAAACACATGATGCAGAAGTGGGAAAGAGTGAAGATCCTGCCCACTTCCCCTACTCTCCCACTGCTCTCTCTCCCCTTCTCTTCCCCCAGCCTTCCATGCTGCTCTCTGAGACTTTGACTGCCATGTCTCTTTTGGTCATTGCCATGTCTCCTTCAGCTGGTAGTCAGTTCCCTGTTCCTCTGTATGTATTAACTGCAACTCTCCAGGGCTGAGAGACACAGCCTGGGTTGACATAAACATAGAGAGGGCCTCCCAGGAACATGCAGAAGGCCATGGCCTCTGTCCCAGAAAAGATGGAATGGCACACGTTCTTGTAACGTGTGAAGAATGAGAAAAGGGACCAGGAGGCTTTGGCATTAGTGGCAGAGTTGCTGCTTCTATCACTAGAAGATCCTGCCTCTGTACATTTCCTGAGGGAGAAGGGGCTGTCATTGGGTTGTTAACCCTAACATACATGATCGGCTAGTTCCTTGACAACCTGGGCGTTGGGCACATCTATTTTTTTTTTCATTTTGTTTCTTAATTCTGAACTTAAACACTCCTCCAAAAATTAGTATTTCTGTATGAAAAGCAAAATACAAAAATACTTATTGTGTATACAGTTATGAATCTCCACTTGGTTTTCAGTTGGGTAGATTTAGAAACTATCTTGGAGCTGTCCTGACATGCTAGTTCTCTTCCCTCACCTTTGTCATTCTGTGGTTCAGGAGTGTAGAGAGTGAAAATATTGACTGCTGGGAGTGAGAAGGCTAAGGGTAGTTAGTATGAGCATTCCTATGTCTTCACTGTGGGTGAGCCTGTGTATGTATGTGGGAGTGGTGTGTGCGGAGCAGGGCTGGATTATGTTTACTTTTGCAGGCCTATATATTTGTTGGGGAAAGTAAGGGAGATCATTGGTAGAGCATTTCTTTACTCTACTTAGCTAATCAATTCATTGTATCCATTCAACTAATTTGGTAAATGAACTCATTCCAAGGGGAGAGATTTACAAGGTAATATGAATATTTTAACCAAGACCTTTTGGAGAAAGCATCCCCTCTTTGTTTCCCAACAGAGAAGGAAGGCATTTCAATAGAAAGCACCATAGTTGGCCACTGGAGGAGATGTTGGGCCTTTCCAGTAACAGGGAACTTTATTCACCTAACTCTTCCCTCTTCTTAAAATGCATAAGCAGTAAGCAAGGGCAGCTAAGTGGTGCAGTGGATGGAGCACCAGTACAGGAGTCAGGAAGACCTGAGTTCAAATCTCACTTCAGACACTTAATACTCACTAGCTGTGTGACCTTGGGCAAGTCACTTAACCCCAATTGCCTCATCCTGGGTCATCTCCAGTCACCCTGATGAATATCTGGTCACTGGATTCAGATGGCTCTGGAGGAGAAGTGAGGCTGGTGACCTGCACAGCCCTCCCTCACTCAAAACAAAGTCTAGTGCAAGTCATGTCATCATTTCTCTGATGGCATGGTCTTCTTCGGCAATGAAGGACAAACACACATAAGCAGTAAGCATGTATGCACAAAGATGCATGTGTACAAAAGGGAAAGTTTACCATTTGAACAAATGTTACCCTCTGTATGCTTCTTAAATAGCATTTGACAGTCATTGACCTGGCTTCCAGAGGCTTAGGTGGGGAGGCTGTCCCCGGATTCCCTTTAGAAAGGAGACCGGCAGATAAACAAATACCTCCTGAGTCCAGGAGAGTTTTCCCAGCTCACCCAAAAGAAAACCCATAGAAGTATACCTAGGTACTTGCATAGGAAAACCATGAGAGGCAGGAGCATGTGGCAAAGAGGAAACAATACCTTTCTAACTTAATTCCTACAGATATAATAGTGGCCACAGCACAAATGGCCCTTACCGTTAATGGATGCTTCCAGCACTAGGTGATTTGTCCACAGGTCTTGGCATGCCTAGCACATAGGTGATATCAGCCAAGGTGAGCAGACTCAGAATGTGGTTTTTCAAGAGAAGAACATGAAGCAGAAAAATTAGAGCTAGGGAGAAGTGAGAGGAAAAAATGGTCTTGAAAGCAATGGCAATGCTAGACCTTATTCCATTCCTACCACTTTTAATAATAACTCTCCTTGGCCACATCAGTGTCAAGCTCCAACTGTTCTGGAGGCCAGAGCTATGAACATGAATTTTGCCCAGAAGGCTAGTGTTGAACTTTTGGGGCATTCCTATGGAGACTCTCTGCAGATTTCCAGACTTCACGCACTTCTTTGTAGGGCCCGGAGGTTTCACTAGTGCCGAGTGACACCACTTGTCCCAGGCACTGAAATATTAGCCTTTGTTCACCAGAGATGTGGTTACACCCCTGCTGGTCCCTTGTTTGGGATTTGGAATCAATGGATAGCTCAAGGAAGTGGAGACCTTGGGACTATAAGTGTAGTGTGAAAAATGAGGGATAAGAAAGTATGTCAGAAGTTTTATTCTTTGTTATTTACCTTGATTTTCTGTTATAAAAATTTTTCTATTATTTATTTTAAGTAAATTGCTATTTAAATAGTATATAATTGCCAAATTATTGTAATAATTATTATTACACTGTAATATGTGAATAATTTCTGGTTAATCATGGGAAAAAATTCAGAGGGAAACTAAATTGAGAGGATATGAAAATAAACCAGGTGTTAAGAATCTTAGAGTAGCTTCAGGAAGCTACAGAAGCATACAAAGTTGGAACTGACAAGGGTGGGGAACCTGCAGCCTCCAGCAATATATAGTTGTCCTCTAGGTCCTCAAGTGTGGCCCTGTGACTAAATCCAAACTTCACAGAACAAATCCCAAAGGGATATTGGATTCAACCCCTCCTTTTACAAAGCAACCACTAGGAGGTGATGGTGGCTGCTCCCGTGGACCTTTCTAAACATCCAGGCTTGTCTGCTGGGCCATTCTCACTCTTGCCCATGCTCCACCATACCAGACTGAAATGCTGAGGTCTGGTTAGCTTGACATCCAGGGGATGTAGATTACTGTGAAGTTACCTAACAAGAAACAGCTTTTCTTGAGTGCCAGCCTCTAGCAAACCCAACCTCTTCTATGAATTTGCTATATTTCACTGAGCCCTAATCATATGACCTTGGCATGAGTCAAGGTAGGAGAGTTCTCCCCCCTTCCCTGAAATAGACAGGATATTCTCAGCTGCATATGTTTGCTTTATTCTTGGCATAGAATCAGTGAAAGCAATAAGCAATCCATCAACAAGTGTTTATTAATTGCCTATAAAGGATTCAAAAACAAAAATGAAATGTAAGAGATGTACCTATATATAAGACTGTCCAAAAGCATAAACAAGAATGGTATGGATAGCTATGATCTAAGGCAAGAGGGTCTCAACTTTTTTATTCGTCATAGTTACCTTCTGGTAGCCTATGAACCTTTTCTCTGAAGCTTTACAAAGAAATTCAAATAGATTGAAATATAATTATCAATTGTTTTTATTTTTTTCTTAGACAATCAAGGTTAAATGACTTGCCCACAGCCACATAGATAGTAAGTGAGAAGTATCTGGGGTCATATTTGAACTCAGGTCTTCCTGACTCCAGGGCTGATGCTCTAGCCACTGTGCCACCTAGCTGCCCCTTAAAAAAAAAAAAAGTTCACAGACTTTAAGTTAGGAGCCCTCTGATCTAAGGTCTCCCTTGCCTCTCTGAAAATAGGAGAGCCAAAGGACATCTTTGCATGACCAGCCTACAAGATGAAATCAGGGAAAGGGGAGTTTCAGGACATCCAAGGCTTAGAAATCTCTTCTCAGTCCCAAAAGGGCTATCAATCTAGAAATATTTCCATCTGCCAACCTTGAAATAGAGCTAGAGGCACAACAGAGTCAGTACAAAAGCCACTTCCCTGATCACTCTTAAGGAGGAAGGTAGTACATTCTCAAATGACTCTTCACCAAATGGTAGTTACACAAAAGATCATCACAAATAACAAACAGTGAGCAAACAAAAATTAAAGAAATTCCACAGATTGGGATAAACCAAAGAACATACCAGCGAATGAGCTTTAAGAATATGCTGATGAAATTCTTCTATGCCAATAGGACTAATGTGAAAATGTGTTTAATAGGAATGTATATGTAGAGCCTACATCAGATTACATGCTGTCTTGGGTGGGGGGAGGGAAGAAGAGGGAGAAAATTTTAAACTTATGGAAATGAATGTTGAAAACAAAAAATAAATAAATTGAAAAAGAAAAGAATATGCCAGTGAATGAGATAAGATCTCAGCAAAACCAAGAAGAAAGGGAAAAGGACCAGGGAAGGTTCAATTCTCAGCAATCTCAAATCTCAAGCAAATCCTGGGATGTGAGGGGAATGACTTCCTATGCACATTGTTCGTGCTGAAGTCTTCCTCTCTCTCTCCCCTACCTCCCCAAACCTCCATAAGTGTCTGGAACCAGACACTTAGTAAGTCACTTACATAGGCATGCATTGTCATACTCCAGATTTTCTCTGCCCATTAGGAGTTGCAAGTATCTCTGCCTACCCAGCAAACTGCACTGAGCATTACTTACCCCTACCCTGTCGAGGTGAGTGCCAAGTTACAGAAACAACATATAACAAAAGATCTGCTGCACTATTCTGACCTCCCACCTTTTGCAACCACTTTCCAGACCCAGGGAGTTCCCTGATGGTATGTGAGTTGTTCAGAACATGAGAGTTTGGAAAAACACAGTTCATTATGTTAAGTGCCCAAAGTTACTTCAGATGTGACCAGGCAGAGGAGTATAAATAGCACAGAAAGTGACTCACAAACAGTAAGTAGGGTCAATCTTTAGAAAAGACTCAGGAACATAGGACCTGAGATCTGAAGGACTTAAGAGACAGAGGTTCCCACAGAGGACTTTCACGGAGACAGAACTTACCCTGGTATGTCCTTTTCCTGTTCTCAATTGTCCTGTCCCTGGCAGAGACCCCTCATAGCTTCTCAGCACTGACAGCTTGTCAGACAGGATGAGTGAGCCCAATGACTAGCCCAGATAAGTAGGAACCTGCTGATACTACACTGCCCTGGCACCAGCGTCTCTGGCCTTGGTACAGGTCACATCACTTCCTTTTATATATCTTCTCTTGCTGCCTCACCATGCCAAAATCCTACTGCATCACGCAGCAGAGGAGGGGCAGACAGGAAGAGAGGTGTTAAAATTCAAAAGAAATATATTCAGAATTGAATTAGCCTGGCATTCAAGGCCTCCATCTCGTGTTTTCACCATACCCAATCAGCCAAAGAATCATAGATGTGAGAGATGAAAGGAATCTTAAAGAGATCTTCTTTCTCAATTGATCCAGTCCCTACCCATTAGCTGAATAAGGTATAATCATCTCCCTCTTATAGATGAAGCCCTCGAGTGCTGAACAAGGCTAGTTGCTGCTCTCAAGAGATGTTTACAGAATAATACTCACAGCACAAGTAGAGAACAGTACGAGACAGAAAGTAATCAAATGTCCTAATAAGTAAATATCACAAATGTTTTCGGAGTTAAGAGCATGAAGTGAACCAGTATAGGTGGTAATAGAGAAGGAAGTCTTCATAGAGGTCAAATGAGATACGATAAGTGCTTTGAAAACTTTAAAGTATTGTATAAAGGCAAGCCATACTTAATATGATCATCTCCATTTGACATTATAATCAGCTTGTTCTTTGCTGCTTCTATGACTTAACATGTGTGATCTCCCACATGCCTTCCATAGAGGCAGCTGGTGGCACAGAAGACAGAGCGCTCAGCCCAGAGGCAGGGAGATCTGAGTTCAAATCTGGCTTCAAGACATTTACTGGCTGTGTGATCCTGGGAAAGTCACTTAACCTCTCTCTGCCTTGGTTTCCCTAACTATAAAATGGCTATAATGATAGCTATTTACCTTCCAAGGTTGTTGTGAAGATTAAGTGGGATAGTATTCATAAGGTACTTCGCAAACGATGTATACATATTCATTCTCTTCTCTCCCTCCATACCTAGAAATACAGTCTCTTGATTCCTTCACCTACTGATATCCTTCTTTTCCTTCAAGGCCCAGCTCAGGTATGAAGCCTTCCCCAAAGTTCTCCACTTACCACCTCGAATTTAGAGAGCTTTGTCCTTATCACATTCTACTGCCTCATACGTATCACCTTCCCTCACCTGCTTCTTGAAGGGGACAGTTTATCTTTGCATCCCCAGTACTTGGCACAGTGAACACCGTAGGTACTTAATAACTGTAAGTCAGTACCCCCATGGCCCCTCTGAACTTTGGGCTGGTTTCATCTACATGTGAAAGATCCAGTTAAGACGGGAGCATGAAACTTTGGCCTGGGACTTGGCAGTCTTTTTTCCACCCACTTATCCAAACAGGAGAAGAGAAGAGGCTTAGGGCTTGAAAACTGGGGATCTCTGAACCCCAGAGCTGTTAGGTAGTTACTAAGTAACAGACGTTACCTAGTTTGTAGCCTATCCTTTAAAGACTGAAAATTTTTGCTTCCTACCCTTGATCCCATCAAAATCCCATTCTCCTGAGTCTGACCTCTAATCATCCCAGTCCCATCAAGATCCTCCTTAGAGTCCTCCTCAAGACCCTCTATGGACCCTCCTTCCAGACTACTAGACCACCCCCAGAACCCTCCCACAGTTTTTCTGTATATAAGATCCTTCATGGAGACAACTCCACGAAGGTGCTCAGATTCAATCTAACTCAGATTCTATCTGGCCAGCTTGTGATACAAGTATCACAAATGATGAGGCTTCTTAAGAGTCAGCCCAATATGGTAGATCTTAAATAAACTTTGTTTTTCTTTGGCTAAAATAAAATAAAATAAAGACTGAAAATTTTGCACTCATTTGGAATACTCTGCAGAAGCTAGAAGGAGGTGTCTGAGTGGAATGCAGGTAGAGCAAGAGTAGAAGGGAAGTGTATGTCCCTGGACCAGGAAAAGGAATCTGAAAGAAAGACAACCTGTGAGCCTCAGTTACCTGGAAGGACCCTGCTCTCTGTCCTAAGCAACATGTTACCTGGTCCTCAGACTCTCCTGCTAAGGAGATGAGAGGCCACAGCAGCCAAGACTCTTAGGAAACAATTCAAGTGAGATTATTTTTGCTGACTCCCAGGCAAGTGTTTTTACCCTTTCTAAGAAAATACCTGGAACTACAAGTTGACAAGGCCTGGAAGCCTCTGCTGTTTTCTTGAGGAAGAGAAAGCCAAGGGTTTCAGCTGAGCCAGATGCTGGAGGCAACAGTCCAACAAAGCAGCATCTAGCAGAGATTGAGTCCTGTGAAGCAGCAATGGGCAGTACCTGGCCTGACATAGTGCCCAGTGGAGACTGACCAACAAGGACTGTGGACCATCAGGGAGCAGACTCCACAGGGGCATGATGATGTGATCACTAGATATCAGTGGCCCTGCAGTGTGGAAGCATGAATTTCTCCGCTTGGCCATAAATGCTCCCTATATGGCATGTGTATCTGTGGGAGATTTATGAGGGAAGTATTTCATTATAATTTTTTATACTCTACCATTTCTTTAAATATATTGCTTTTAATTAATTATGACTTCTGATATTAAAGGTTAAAAAAACAAATGGGAGAGGAGAGGAAGGTTCATGAGCTTTGGTTTTAGGGGATGTGCCCCTATCTACAAATAATCTTGAACCTGGTATAACCATGTCCTTCAGGACCCACCTGGAGAGCTGGATGGTGTCCCCAGGGAATACATAAATGTTTACTGAATTAAGTTGAACTAAGTGTAAATGAATGGAGGAGATGTGTCCTGGGTCATGAAGGCTGGCATATTTCAGTTGGCAGAGAGGAGGGTAGAAGGCATGAGCAAGTGTGTGGAAGCAGAAATAAAAATGGGGTGTAGTGTGATAGCATGGAGGAGGGACAGTGAGGAGATGGACCTGGCTGGTGCAGAGAATGAGAGAGCTGGGGTAGAGGGGACAAGGCAACAGTGAGGGGGAGAGGGCTGTCTAGGTCAAACTGTATAGGTCAGGTTGGCCTGATTGTGAGGGGCCTTGGACTAATTGCTCACTCAGTCAAGAGGAAGAAAGGAAAGAGCTACAGTGAGGCAGGCCAAGAAATGAATGAGCTCCAGTGAGCTCATTTGTCAAATCCAGAGTAAATCCTTGCCCTCATTAACAAGGAAACATGGAGATGATCCTCCACAGAGGAGAGTGGAAGATTTCATGCTCAGGGACCTCCCCCTGCATGACCTGGTAAACTTCCAGTCCCGAGAAGTATCCAATCCATACTCAGCAGGTTCAAAGAGTTCAGTTATTGTAGTTATGAGATTGGGGATAGGGGGAAAGCAAAGAGGAAACAAACATTTATTATTAAGTACCTACTATGTGCCTGGCCCAGTGGTAAGCACTTCACAAATATCATCTCTTTTGATCTTCACAACTTTGCTAGGTAGATACTATTATTATCCCTATTTTACAGTTGAAGAAACTGAGGCAGACAGCGGTTAAGTGACCTGTTTAGGTTCATACATCTAATAAGTCCAAGGCCAGATTTGGACTCAGATCTTCCTAACTCTTTGTCTACACTCTGTCCACCCTGCCATCTAGCTGATAGGGAGATGAACTGTTCAGATTCAAGGAACAAATTAGTGAGGGGATAGTGTACCCTTTCATTGGTAGCCTTTTGCTACTAATCAGAAGTTCCCAGAGGTACATGGGGTTACGTTTGAGACCCAGAGGCAAAAACATGACAAAGAATCCCAGCCTGCATTTTTGTGCTTTATACTTTCCAAAGAACATTAACTCTTACTATTGAATTTCGTCTATACAACTCATCTTTAACATAATCTAGATCAGGAATTCTTAACTGGGGGCATCTACAGATCCCCAAGGGATCTGTGGATAGACTTCAAGGGGCCCATGAACTTGGATGGGAAAAAATGACATTTTTATTTTCATTAACTTCTACAGGAAACTTAGCATCTCCTTCAATTATGATTTTAAAAGCATTCTGGGAAGGGTGAGAATAGATTGCTAAAAGGGTCTGTGGCACACAAAAAAAGATGAAGAAATGTTCTAAGATGACCTCCGCAATGGTTTTCAGCTCTGATTTTCTATCTTTAAAGGTGAGACAATCTAACAAATGAGGAAAAACTAAGTCTGAAGAAATAAATTCTATTTGGAAATCATCTAGTCCAACCTCCTTACTTAAGAGATGAGGAAACTGAGGTCCAGAGAAATTATCCATTTGCCACAGACACATGGGTCCAAAGCATCAGTGATGATTAGATCTCAGGACTTCTGATTCAAAATTTTAAGTTCTTTCCCTTATACCATGCCAGCTCCTGCCAAATTCCCAATCTTGTGCTCCTCTTGGAACATCAAAGTCTAGCTGCCCATACTCATCTTCAGTCTCGATCCTTTTTATGTCTCCCACAAGACCTCTAAAGTGCTATGAGAAAAGTTTGGATGGCTGCTCTCTGGAGTAACCTTTGGTTCTGAGACTAGGGCCTTTCAGGTCTTTTCCTCCGTGTGATACTGCTGTCACTATTTTCCTGCAACGCCTCCATGTTCCCTTAGGCCACGCCCTTTCCTCCCCTCTCTCTCCTGACCCTGACTATTTGGAGAAGGTCTCTTGGATGGAAACCCCTTCCCTGTCCCCTGAGGCCATTCCCTAATAGCCTGTTCTTACAAACTCAGCTTTGTTTCTTTCAAGATGGAGGGCCTCTGATGCACGCCATAGGTCTTTCCCCAAATTATTGCTTCTTTTGCAAGTGATCAGAGTGAGTGGGCATTGGAAGGAAATTCCAGGGAATTGTCTATTCATGTAGCCTGGAGGCTGGGAGTGGGAGGGAGGCATGGACATTGAATGGGGGACTAAGGGATCTCCTCACAGAGGTGGTGGTGGGAACATGACAGCTCAGGTTTACCTTGGTTTAAGCAGTTATGATATGAAAATACAGGTCACCTCCACAGATAAATTAGATGGGTGAGTCTTCTCTTCAGAGAAGAAGTTTTTTGCTATTCAAAGGAATTTATATCGTAATTCCTTTAAATAAAAAGCTCCTTAGTTCACTTAAAATAGAAGATGATTTCTAAAAATGTAATTGACCCAGAGATGCACCTCTCTGAAGTCATAAGTGGTTGAAACTAGAAAAGACTGCAATCCAACTACTTCACTGAATATGAGAAAATTAAAAACTAAAGTGACTTCTCCAAGATCATTTAACTATTTTGTGGCAGAATTAGCACTCAAATTAAGCATCATTAATTTCTCCTACACAATGCTTTTCCACTACACAGTTGCCCCGTTGTGGGACACAATATATTCTGTGGCTAAGCCAGTGTCATTCCCATTCCTAGATGTCCCACAGAAGTTTGGTCCAACTCTCAGACTCTCTTTTTCTCTAACTTTAAATAGGAGCCAAAATCTAATGTTATACCAATAGGAAGAAATCATCCTTTCTTGAAACATCAATGTCTCAAGCTCCCCAAAGCCTATCACAGGTCACGGGGACCAGCCTAATGGGTTACCTGTAAGAGGTCCAAGCAGGACTGTCACCCTCTCTCTTTTCCTGGTCATAGAATCAGACTTCTAGAATTGAAAAGGACCTTAGAGTTCATCTAAGTATAAGGGCTCTTAGCCTTGTTTGTGTCATGAACTTTTCTGGCAGTCTGGTGAAGCCTATGAAACCCTTTCCAGAAAAATGCTTTTAAATGCATAATATAAAATACATAGGACTGCAAAGGAAATCAATTAGATTAAAATAGCAATGTAATTTTCCCCATCCAACCCTCCCCTCAGTGTAGATTACAACATCCCAGTCACCCAGTCTCTTACTTGTACCTGTGATGAAGACGCCGCTATCTTACAAGGCAACCCTTGTCATTGTCTGAAAGATATTATTAGTTCTTCCTGACTTTGAGCTGAAATTTGCTTCCCAGTTACTTCCACGTTGCATTTGTTGCTGAGTCGTTTCCGATTCTTTGAGACCCCAGTTGTGGTTTTCTTAACAGAGATATTAGAGTAGTTTGTCATTTCCTTCTCCAGCTCATTTTACAGCTGAGGAAACTGAGGCCAACAAGCCTTAAGTGACTTGCCCAGGGTCACACAGCAAATAAACGTCTGAGGTCAACCTAGCACTCTTTCTACTGCACTACCTAGCTGCTTCCATACATTGGTCCTAATTCTGCCCTAAGAAGCTAGCCAGAATAAATCTAATTTCTTTCCTACTTTACAGTCCTTCCAACATGTGAAGACCCTCTCCCACCAAGCATGTCTTCTCTTCTCCAAATGAAACATCCCTAGTTTTTTCATTCTTCTTATAAGTGACCTACACCTTTTAATCTCCTCATCTCTCTAGTCAGACATCTGAAAGAAGGATACATGTAGAAACTGAAACCAGTTGTGGGAGTGACATTTGAAAGATACTCTCTCTAGGAACATAAGCAAAGTCAGGGTCAGAAAACATGAAGTTTACTCATTTCATCTCCTTTGTGGCTACCATATGACCAGCTCTGCAGTTGCCACATGGGAAGTAGCCAGTGGGTTTCAAAGTGTTAGGTCAAACACTTCTGTGATCCTCTAACAGTGAGTCCCCACTGGTTAGCTTGTCTTCCCTGTTAGATTGTAATCTCCTTGAGGGCTGAAACTGTCTTTTGCCTCTTTTTGTGTCGCCAGAGAGTAGCACAGTGCTTGGAACATAGTAAGCAGTAAAAAAAGCTTATTGATTGAGTGACGCTAAGATTAAGTGATCAGCCCAGAGCCCCTAAGCCATGCTTGGGCATTTTCTGCACACATGATCACTTTGGGACTGGATTCAGTCTGAAATTTTTGCAAGTAAAACAATTACTCCCTAAAGCAAAAATTCCCAGCATTTTTTTATGCCTCAAAACCCTTTAAAAAAAAAAGTGTTGTGAATCCTCATGGTAATTCATATACTATTCATAGCATTCTGTAATTATTTACTGTTTAAAGTGATATTACAGAATTTTCAGCTCAAACTCCTTGAACTATCAACATGAACCCCCAAAAGGAGTCTCACAACCACTCAGTGGGAACCACTGCTCTACATCAAAAGTCTTTCTTCAACCTTATAGGATAGACAAGACCAGTCCTCAGGAAGTTTGTGTTATATGAAGCTGGTGTTCATATAAGATTGGGATCAGTTTCTTTAAGCAGACCGTGTTACAGTGAAAAGAATATTGAATTTGGAGGAAAGCAAGAGTTATTAATCTGGAGTGAATTTCAGGGTATTCATGAATTTGAATGGGAAAAAAAAGGTTATTTTCACTTACATCTAAGGAAATTCAGCATTTCTTTCAGTTATCTGAAAAAAACATCCTTTGGAGTGGGAAAAAGTCCATAGACTTTACCATACTGCTAATGAGGTTCAGGATACATGCACAAAAAGGTTAAAAAACTTTTAGAGTAAAGGAAAATGAATTTCTTGACTGCCACCAACTCCTATGGGATGTTGGGCCAGTCACTTCACTTAACTTCTTCATTTGAAAAATAAAGGGGTTAACTGAAAACAAATAAGTTAATAATGATTTTTTAAAAAGAAAAATAAAGGGGTTCACTGAAAGCAAACAAATTAATAATAATTTTTTAAAAAAAGAAAAAGAAAGGGGTAGACAAAGTGACCTCTTCAGGTCCCTTCCAGACCTCAGTTTAAGTCTGGTCCTAGACGCTGGTGAGAAGTGGGACAAAGGGTTGAAATCAGTCCCCTCACTCCAGCCATTGCCCACTGCCTTTGCAATTTTGTAAAGTTCCCAGAAAGATTTGAAAGGATACAGAGACCACTAGGAGTGAAAATATGTTTTTGTTTGTTTGGGGTTTTGGGGGGGATGAGGGGATGTTTTGCTTTGTTTTGCATCATTGATCAAATAAGTGTTTATATTGCAAGATCCCAAGTCTGGCAAAAGAAAAAGATTTAGAAGGATAAACAACAGTCTAAGGGCTTCTCTAGCTTGCTTGACTTTTGCTCTACTTCCCACTAGGGACCAAAATCACTTTACTCCTTTCTTTTATTCCTCCAGAATGTCTTCAAGGTGCCCATATAGCTCCTACAAGAAGCAAAGGTCTCATTGATTCAATGCACCTAGGACGTAGAATCTAGGGTAGCTCATTGACGCACTGGATAGAGAACAGGGCCTGAGGTCAGAAAGACTCATCTTTCCGAGTTCAGATCTGCCCTCAGACACATACTAGCTGTGTGATCCTGGGCAAGTCACTTAACTCTGTTGACCTCAGTTTCCTCATTTGTCGCATGAGCTGGAAAAGAAAATGGCAAACTACTCTGGTATCTGCCAAGGAAAATCCCAAATGGAATTCTCACAATTCAAGGCTCCCACAATCTCTCACAGTGGATACTCCCTCAACCAGAGCAGATCCTCACCCATCCACACCATCTCATCATGCAACACGATGCTTATTCCAGAAATCCATAAACTCATAATATGAACACTAAGAATACTGTCTGTAGATGGTCTAAAAATGATATCAATCTACAAGCCTTTTGAAACTACTCTGCACCAGGTACTGTGATTCCTTTGGAAGATGCAAAGACCAAAGTGAAATAGTCCCTTCCCTAGAAGAGCTTGCATTCTAATGGGGAGATAGCCCACATGTAGCTAGGTATATATACTACACATACCAATCAATTACAAGGTAACTTTGGAGGGAAATGTACTAGCAGGTGGGGGAGGAAGCACTTAAGCACTTATTAAGTGCCTACTGTATAACAGGCACTATGCTAAACATTTTACAAATATTACCTCATATAATCCTCACAACAACCCTGATAAGTGCTTTTATTATCTCCATTTTACAGTTAAGGAAACTGAGGCAGACAGAGGAGTGATTTGTCCAATGTCCCACCGCCAGTAAATGTCTGAGGCCATATTTGAACTCAAGTCTTTCTGACCCCAGGCCCAGTGTTCTATCCATGGGTCCATCTAGGTGCCTCAGGAGTGGGTCTAGGACAAGCCTGAGGTGGAATTTGAGCTGGCCCTAAAAGGAAAAGAGGAACTGTGGGAGGCAGAGGTGAAGAGTGAAAACATTCCAGACATGGAGATCGGTGCAAAGACATGGAGTTGGGAAATGGAGGTTTGTACATGAGGAAGTACAGTTATGCCAGTATGGAGAGACAATAGAGTTCATGGAGGAGAATAAATGAATGAAGAGATAGGGAAGGTAGGAAGAGGCCAAGCTGTAAAGAGTTTTAAATACCAAACAAAGGAGGTTCTATTTAATCCTAGGTAATAGGGAACCACTGGAGTTTGTTGGTGGAGAGAGGGTGACAAGATCTGACCTGTATTTCAGAGAACCATTTTGGCAGCTGCATAGAAAATGAATCAGAGTGGGTAGAAACTTGAGACTGAGAGATCAATTAGGAGGCTATTGAAATAATCTAGGAGAGAGGGGATAAGGGTCTGAACTAACCAGCTGCATGAGTAAGTGGAGAGAAGGGGATTGTGTGCTCTAGAGACAGAAAGGACAAGATTTGCCAATTGACTATACATGTGAGGTGAGTCAGGAGGAGGGGTCAAGGATGACACCTAGATTGAGAAGCTGGGTTATTGGAAGGATGGTGGTACCCTCAACAGGGCCAGCTTGGGAAGCTTGAGGGAAGTTTGGAAAAAAGTTGGATTTGGTAAAGAGATAACAAATCCTATATTTGATGTGTTGGATTTGAAATGCTCACAGGGTGTCCCGTTCAAAACATCCAATAGGTCTGAAAATGGAGGCCTAGAGCTCGAAAGAGACTAGAGATGGATATGTAAATCTGGGAGTCATCTGCATAAAAAGAATATCTGATGAGGTCAAGCCAAGTGAGAGAGAAAAAAAGAAGAAGGGCTCCAGAACATGTGATGCTTAGCCCCCTCTGCCCCCTTTTCTGTCATTCACCCACCATCAATGCAGAAATGGAAGAGTCCCACAGAAACGAGGGACATTTTATAAGCCCTTCACAACCTGGTTCCAACCTACTTTTCCAGCCTTGTTAACCATTACTCCCCTTTCCCCATTTGAATTGGCTTCCTTGCAATTCCTCACTCAGGAATTTCTTATCTCCAAGCTTTTTTTGCAAGCTTCTTCATAGCTACACCTAGAACAGAGTTCCCCATCCACCTCTACATCTTAGTATCTTCAGTTTCCTTGAAAGTATGACTTAAATAACACCTCCTACTTGGGACCTTTCCTGATCGCCCCCTCTCCCATTAGGTATTTATTGTTCAGCAACGGCCAACTCTTGGTGACCCCATTTGTAATTTTCTGGGAAAGAATGGTTAGCCATTTCCTTCTCCAGCTCATTTTACAGATGAGGGAACTGAGGCAAATGAGGTTAAGTAACTTGCCCCTGGTCACATAGCTAGTATCTGAAGCAGAATTTGAACTCAGGTCTTGCTGATTCCAAGCTGGTGCTTTCTCAACTGTACCACCAGCTGTTGTACTTATTTTGTTTGCATTTTGTTATATTTGTATGTGTATATATTGTCTCACTGTACAGATTGTGAGGTCAGGATCAATTTCATTTTTTGTCTTTGTATCACTCCAGCACCTAACAGGATGCCTGGCATATAATAAGGATTTAATAAAAATACTTTTTGATTGCTAGATTCATGCATTTTCTTGGCCAAAAGCTCATCCAGCAGTCAGTTACTTTGCAGTGAGTCTATCCACATTTAGCTGCAGGTGTGATCTGTTGCCAAGAGAATACTCAAAGTCTTTCCAAGCTGACAAAAACTACCAGAGTTTCTATATACTCACTAGCATGAACTTAAAGAATGCAGGGTCACTTGTTGGAGATTTTTGGAGAAGTGCACTAATGTAGGGGATAGGAATTGCGCATGTGAATTCATTGGTATAGGAAACTCCCATGTGAGGAAACTCTGTTCTAAAAGATTTGAGAGAGCATTGTTAAATTTTCAGTGTGAGCATTTGAAACTCAGAAATCAGCAATCTCTATAAATCAGGGATTGGTTTATGGTTTTATTGATTATGTAAACTCAAGGAAATGTTTATAATGCAGATTAGACTCAAAAGTATTTGCATATATTCTCCTCCCCACTTAGGAAGCCTGGTTGTTAAAGATTTATCAACACATCCCTGATAAGGGCTTGAACCATTAGGCTGGATATATAAGTGGAGAGGAGGGGATTGTATACACTACAAACACTGCTTGAACTCCCCAGGAATGCATGCCATAGAAGGCTTAGGGAATGAAATCATATTCAGAGCAGGGGTCTGGTACTCTAGGCTAAAAATAATAATAACTAGTGTTTCTATAGTGCTTTAAGATTTGCAAAGTACTTTATATCCATTATCTCATTCAATCCTCACAACCCAAGGAAATTCCCTCTAGGAATGCAGGGATCCAGAGTACTAAGAGGTGAAATAATTTGCTCCTGTTCGTACTGCCAGTGTGTGTCTGAGGTGGGACTTGATCCCTAGGTCTTTCTACCCTGGAATCTGGTTCTCTATCACCCCTGAGACTTAATACATAGTGATTAAATATATTTCCCATCCCAGAAGCCTCTTGCATTTCAGAAGAAGTTCAAATGATTATATCAGCAAGGACCCTGACATACGCAGGAGTACCTGATGTGCAGGTTCTTAGATTTGCTTTTCTAAAAGGAAAGCCACTTTGATTGGGGTCAACAATTACTTTAATTAAGCACATATATCATTCACTTAGTTCAGGGGAAAAAAGTCAGCACCCTGAACTTCAGAGAAATTACAGAGAAACAAAGATCAACCAACAGACGGGGCTTCCAACTGTCTGACCGTAAGCAATACATACATCACAGATCAACAGACAGATCCAGCTGTCTGACCATATTACCAGAGAGAGAAGCACCAATATCTGGGTTTTCAAATGGGATGAGGGGGAGGGCTTCTTAGCTGAGCCTGGAGTCTCCTCTGGCCAAACAAACACTTCCAATGAGTAAGCCCCAAAGAAAAACTTCGCCTCAGAGTATTTATATATTTTTCAGAGCCAGAGGGCATCACAACCCTTGAGAACCAGTGCTTCATTAGAAAATTAACCAAAGGTGTGGGCCTCCCCTAATCAAACTTCCCATAATGGGCAGACCCATCTTCTGGGGAAGATCTTTAACTCTCATTAGCTTTACAATAATGTAGACAATTCTTAACCAAAAGGATTAAACAGCCAATAGTTCAGGAGCATCAGTAAGTGAGATTTCTGGAGAAAGACTAGAACAAAAGAATAGACTTTCCTAGCATCCCTGTCTTCACACTGTAGACAGCTGCCTACTCTATTTACACAGAAGGCTGGCTCTGTGTATACTTATAAGGATAATTCCCTTGGAGAAGGTCACAAGTATTGAGTTTCTCGAGGAACAGCTACTAGCAATCATAAGGTAAGGCACTAGCAATCATATTCACTTAAATTTTGATCAGCAAGCCTTCTTGGCAGGAGGAATGGAAAGAGAAATTCTAAGTTCATAGATGTAGAGTTGAAGGAATCTTAGTCCAAGCCCTTTATTATATAGATAGATTTTATATAGTTTATAGATAAGGATATCAAGGAACAGAGAGGTTAAATCATTTGCTGGGGTCATACAACTAGTAAGTGGCCAAGGCAGGATCTGGATCTAGGTGTTCCTGACTTCCAAGACCAGTAGCCTATCCACTATATCATGTTGTCTCTCCTTCCAGGTCATTTTTTTCTGGCCTTCATCCAGGTGCTATCCTTTAGAGACGCACTTTTCCCTTGAGTCATTAGAAACCACAAACTTCTCCCTTGAATGCTTTACTGGGTGGGATTCTCAGGGAGATTAGTGTCACACAGCCAAATTCTCAGGCCTCTAATGAAAGTTCCAGCTGATAAAAACAAGTTGACAAATGGGAATATGCATAATTCTTTGAGTGCTAGCATCAGTTTGAATTTTCCTGGGCTTGAAAACCAATAAATGTTAATGCAATAGCCCAGCCTTGTGCAAGATACTGTAGGGGATATAAGACAGACAGAAAAACAGAGTCCCTGACTTCAAGTAACTGGAGTATAATATAAATAGGTTTTGGTTCCTCATGGTTAGGGGGTTACTTGGGAAGTACCCAGGATGGAGAGACAGAACACACGATAAGCCCCAGCACCAATTCCTATTTGTTTCGGTAGGAGTATAGTCCTAATACCAAGTTCTCTTTTGCAGGTGAGGAAGCGGGGATCTAGGGAGATTGAGTCATTTAACCAGGATCACACAAGTAGCAAATCTTCATTTCCATTTCTTTTTTTTTTTTATTTAACTTTTAACATTTATTTTCACAAAATTTTGGGTTACAAATTTTCTCCCCTTTTATCCCCTCCCCCCCCAAACCCAAGCATTCTAATTGCCCCTGTGACCAATCTGCTCTCTCTTCTATCCTCCCTCTTTGCCCTTGTCTCCGTCTTCTCTTTTGTCCTGTAGGTCCAGATAGCTCTCTCTACCCCCGAACCTGTATTTCTTATTTCCTAGTGGTAAGAACATTACAGTTGATCCTAACACTTTGAGTTCCAACTTCGTTAGCTCCCTCCCTCTCCACCCCTTCCCTTTGGAAGGCAAGCAATTCAATATAGGCCAAATCTGTGTAGTTTTGCAAATGATTTCCATACTAGTTGTGTTGTATAGGACTAACTATATTTCCCTCCATCCTATCCTGTCCCCCATTACTTCTATTCTCTTATGATCCTTTCCCTCCCCATGAGTGTCAACCTCGGATTGCATTCTCCTCCCCATGCCCTCCGCTCTATCCTCCCCCCCACCCTGCTTGTGCCCTTGTCCCCCACTCTCCTGTATTGTGAGATAGGTTTTCCTATCAAAATGAGTGTGCATTTTATTCTTTCCTTTAGTGGAATGTGATGAGAGTAGACCTCATGTTTTTCTCTTGCCTCCCCTCTTTATTCCTCCACTAATAAGTCTTTTGCTTGCCTCTTTTATGAGAGATAATTTGCCCCATTCAATTTCTCCCTTTCTCCTCCCAATATTTCTCTCTCACTGCTTGAATTCATTTTTTTTTTAAGATATGATCCCATCCTCTTCAATTCACTCTGTGCACTCTGCCTCTATGTATGTGTGCGTGTGTGCATGTGTGAGTGTGTACTCCCACCCAGTACCCAGATACTGAAATGTTTCAAGAGTTACAAATATTGTCTTTCCATGTAGGAATGTAAACAGTTCAACTTTAGTAAGTCCCTTATGATTTCTCTTTGCTGTTCACCTTTTCATGCTTCTCTTCATTCTTGTGTTTCAAAGTCAAATTTTCTTTTCAGCTCTGGTCTTTTCATCAAGAAAATTTGAAAATCCTCTATTTCATTGAAAGACCATTTTTTCTCCTGAAGTATTATACTCAGTTTTGCTGGGTAGGTGATTCTTGGTTTTAGTCCTAGTTCCTTTGACTTCTGGAATATCCTATTCCATTCCCTTCGATCCCTTAATGTAGAGGGTGCTAGATCTTGTGTTATCCTGATTGTATTTCCACAATACTTGAATTGTTTCTTTTTAGCTGCTTGCAATATTTTCTCTTTGACCTGGGAATTCTGGAATTTGGCCACAATGTTCCTAGGAGTTTCTCTTTTTGGATCTCTTTCATGGGGTGTTCTGCGGATTCCTTGAATATTTATTTTGCCCTCTGGTTCTAGAATCTCAGGGCAGTTTTCCTTGATAATTTCATGGAAGATGATGTCTAGGCTCTTCTTTTGATCATGGTTTTCAGGTAGTCACAGAATTTTTACATTGTCTCTCCTGAATCTGTTTTCCAAGTCAGTTGTTTTTCCAATAAGATATTTCACATTATCTTCCATTTTTCCAATCTTCTCGCTACGTTCTGTGATATCTGTCTTTCTCACAAAGTCCTTAGCGTCCATCTGTGCCATTCCAGTTTTGAAAGAACTATTTTCTTCAGTGAGCTTTTGAATCTCCTTTTCCATTTGGCTAATTCTGCTTTTGAAAGCATTCTTCTCCTCATTGGCTTTTTGAACCTCTTTTGCCAATTGAGTTAGGCTAGTTTTCAAGGTGTTATTTTCTTCAACATTTTTTTGGTTCTCCTTTAGCAGGGAGCTGATGTGCTTTTCATGCTTTTCTTTCATCCCTCTCATTTCTCTTCCCAGTTTTTCCTCCACCTCTCTAACTTGATTTTCAAAATTCTTTGTGAGCTCTTCCATGGCCTGAGCCCATTGGGTGGGCTGGGACACAGAAGCCTTGATTTCTGTGTCTTTGCCTGATGGTAAGCATTGCTCTTCCTCATCAGAAAGGAAGGGAAGAAATGTCTGTTCTCCAAGAAAGTAGCCTTCAATAGTTTTATCTCTTTTCCCTTTTCTGGGCATTCTCCCCAGCCAGTGACTTGACCTCTGAATATTCTCCTCACACCCACCTCACCTCCTGGTCCTCTCAGCCAGCGTTTGGGGACTGAGATTCAAATGCTGCTTCCCGCCTTAAGGCTTTTGGTGGGGGCAGGGCTGCTATTCAGTGTGAGAATTAAGTTCAGGTGGTCAGGTTGGGGCAGGGCTGCCTCTCAGGCTCAGTTCCCTCAGGGGGTTTATGTACAGACCTTCCACAATGGATCCAGGCTCCCGCCCGCTTGGGGAGCCCTTGTCTGCCGCCGCCTCTCAGCTTCTATCTCCCGGGGGGGGGGCCCGAGCCATGGGGGCACCCCACTCCCCTCTCGACCTGCCAAAGAGACTCTCTCACCAACCCCCGTCACCTGTGGGTGGAGGGGCTTGTGCCGCCGCTGAAGATCCCGTCCCTGAAGCCTGCTTGGATCTGTACCTCTCAGAGCTGCGGCCGCCACAGGTCTAGGCTGGGCTCCACATCTGCAGCGCGACGGACCTTTTGCGAGAGGTTTGCAGGTCCCTCTGTGGGTGGAGGGACCCTCGTGGCCGCTGGAGATCCCGTCCCCGTAGCCCGCTCTGATCTTTTCCTCACGGTGTCATGACCACTGCAGGGCTGCCCTCTGCTCCCAGTCCCGGCGCCCAGTCCGCAGCGAAGGACCCCCCGCGAGAAGTTTGCAGGTCTCTCTGGAACAGAAATCTCCCTCGCTCCAATATTCCATGGCCTCTGGGTGCAGAATTCACCGTGAGTTGGTCCCCTCTAGCTGTTCTGTGGGTTGTGGGTTCGGAGCTATGTGTATGTCCATTTCCATTTCTACACACACACACACACACACACACACACACACACACACACATCATACCTAAATTTCTGAGGAAACAGATGTAGAATCAACAGGACTTGGCAACCAGCTGGATATGGGAAGAGAAGAAGAGGGAAGAGGCAAAGATGATTTTGATCTCCAGTAAGTGGGGCTGCCTAGCAGTTCAGAGGGTTCAGTTAAATGGATGTTATATGAAAATGCAGTCTCTCAAAAAGCCTTAAATAGTCCATGTTGGAAAATATTAAAAAAGAAAGAGGAGAAAGGGAGTCCTGCAGTATATTAAAATGTAATAATTATTCAAACTTGCTAGTACTAGATTTAAAAAATAGAAAAACTGATCTGTGAAATAGATGAAATAATCCAGAAATAGAACAAAAATTATACAGCAGCCTAGCATTTAACAAATTTAAAAATTCAAAACAATGAGAAAAAAATTGCAAGAGATAGCACATGGAGCATTGGACTTAGAATCAGAAAGTCCTGGGTTCATCTTTCACCATAGATCCTTACTACCTGTATAACCACAGGCAAGTCACTTAATTTCTCTGTACCTCAATTTCCTCTTCTGTAAAATGAGGGGAGTTGGACTTGATAGCCTCTCAAGTACCTTTGAATTCTAAATCTATGGTCTTATCAGTTATGATCCTATGAAATTTTTATTTAATAAAAATAGTTGAAAAAGTTCTATTGCAACATCATGGAGAGCTATCAGGAAGGAAAGGACTCACTATCCTAGTGAAGCCAGTCCATGACACTAGAGGGAGACCCTGCCTTCATTGAGTATGCAAAGACTCAATTCACACATATTGCTAGGACTTCCCCTTTTGCTGCTATGAGTTTTGTATTTTTGTTGCATCAGGGACAAACTGAATGTGGAAGGAGAAGGTCCTTTCCCTGGCTACCTAGGCTCAGATGTAAGGCTTGGTTCACTTCTTTGCATGCTCTGTTACACATGTGTTCTATGTTTCATTGTTTATTGGGAACAAGTTGCTTGCAGGGGGTGACTGTGTATCCCTAAAAGAGTGCTAAAATGGGCCAAATTCTGATGTTCTCAGAACTTCTAGACAGGGATAAACATGAACCATCACAATTGATTTTATAAGGAAGTTTCCTAATATTAAATTCAGTCCGTCTGCCAAGAAGAGAGGGGATCCAGGAACTCCACTTGTCATAGGAGTTATAGAACTGTGACCAAAAGAAACAAGATTAGATCCACACCTCACACCATATGCTAAAATAAATTCCAAGTGGGTTATGGATATAAATATTTTTAAAATCATAAAAAGGAGAAGGTAATGGAATGTTATCTATCACAATTTTGGGGTAAGCAATTCTCATCTATCCAACAAGGATTGTCAAACAACATGAGTGACCCTCTCTTGGCCTCAACATCATCTTATTGGTTCCCCTTTGCCAGGAGAGGCAAGTGGATGCTCAGGATAAAACTTAAGAAAGATGAGGCAGAAATCCAAATAGATTGATTATGATGATGCAGAAGCCATAGGAGCAGAAATATATAGGATGCCAGACTCTGGTCACACCTGGCTGGCACCTTTAGACACAATGTCACCTGGTTCAGAGCTGTACTATTAGGTGGGGTTCATTTTTACAGCCCAATATAAGTTATTTGGTTATTTGAAGCCTCCCTGAAACAGGACATTTCATCTTTTAAACCCTCTCATTTGAAGCCAAAAATCAATTCCCTTACAATTGTGTAACATGAACTCTCCTGACATTCTGGACTAATTCTGTTTTCTTTGTCTGAAATAATGAGCATCTCTTTTTTTAGGAGAAAAAAAAGCTATGAGAAACTAAGTAAATGAATTTCATTATAAACAAATATAGAGCTTTTATTTGACAAAATCAATGCTCCCAAGACAAAGAGAAAAGAAATAGATTGAGAAAAAGCTTTGTAATCAACATTTCTGATAAAACTTGGATATCCAAAACCTTTTAGGAACTGATATGCACTTATAAGGATAAAATCCATTTGCAAAATCTAAGTTTATAGAAGATATATTAGCAGTTTTGTTTATAATAGTAGATAAGTGTGATATAATGTTAGTTTACCTTAAGAGATGACAGAGACAAAGAATGGTTAGGAAATGCAGAAAGACTTACATGGAATGATACAGAGAGAGTAGTAGAGTCAAAAGACCAACCTATACATAGAAGTATTGTTGTTATTCAGTTGTTTGCAGTTGTGTCTGACTCTATAGATAGGCGTGGTTCGCCATTTCCGTCTCCTGATCATTTTACAAATGAGGAAACTGAGATAAATAGGGTTAAGTGACTTGCCTAAGGTTATACAACTAGTAAATGTCTGAGGCCAGATTTGAACTCAGGAAGATGTCTTAATATCACATTGCTTAAATCATTTGCATATTTTTGTTGAACAAACCATTGTGGGTTAGCACAAAGTTCTAGGTTTAGACTCAAAGGACTTGGTTCATCTGTGTGCCACTGAGCAAGTGTCTTAACCCCTCTCTTAACAGTTTCCTCATCTGTAAAACTTACAGTTTGAACTAGGTGACCTCTGAGATATCCTATCTTCTAGCTCTAAATCTATGATTCTATGATCCTAAAGATTAAAGTTTCTAATTTCACCTCAAATGTTTTTCAGTTGATTTTGTTTGTGTAATTGAAAACTGTTTTTGTTGAGGCTCAAGTTTATAATAAAATTATTTTTATTTTTAGAAATAGTAAACATCCCTTATTGAATTAGCAGAAGCTGAGAGTAGGAACCTAATGTCTTGATTTCCCGATCAATCCCTCGGGGACCTGTTTAGTCCCTGGGACCTCCACACTTTGCAATACCTGCTTGGCACTGGCTCCCATTAAGTCTTGCAGGACTCTCTCACCTGCACAAGAAGTGATGACATCACCATTCTCCAAATCACAAAGTCATCTTTGTCTCTTCCTCCATCCTTACATATATTTAATCAGCTGCCAAGTCACTTTGCTTTGTCTCCTTCCCAGGTATCTTAATGTAGTGGAATGAGCACAAAATTCAGAGGTGAAGGATTGGGTTTCAAATCCCAGCTAGGTTATTTGTTCTTTCTGTGACATGGAGCACCTCTCTGGACCTCCATTTCTTCATTTGTTAAATGAGGTAGGTGGAAGTTTGAACTAAATAATCTCCTAAATCCTTTCTATTCCTAATGCCACCACCAGAGTGCAGTCCTTCGTTACCTCTCACTCGAACCATTGCAATACTCTCCTAACTTCCCTCCTTAGTTTCTTTCTTTCCTTCCTATCCTATCAGCCACTGTCGGAGTCCAAAACCCATTGCCAATTGAGAGTAAAGTCAAAACGCATACCCTGACATTCAAGATCATCCATAAACTAGTTCTCATCTACTAACCTCACCTCACAGTATTCCCTTTCTCATTCTTTATGGTCTGACCAAACAAGAATATGTTCCCTGAACATATTCTTTGCTCACACCATGGACTATGCCTGGAAATCCTGCCCATCCTTTTAATATTCAGTACAAATGTCACCTCCTCTATGAAGTCTTTTTTAATCTCCTTCTCACTCCCAACCTGGAAATGTTCTGTCCATTCCTGGAACTCTTCTAGAACCATGGTACCCAACACTGTAATTTGTGCTCATGTCAAAGGTTGTTAAGGACAGATAGAGCAGATAGCCATGTTTAAATTTTCCTTGAATCTGCCTCAGTGCCTTGCACATAGCATGTACTAGATGTTTTTTGTTAATATAATAATAATAGCAAGCATTTGTATAATGATTTTGTTTTACAAATCATTTTACATATTGTCTCATTTAATCCTCACAATAACATTGTGAGGTAGGGGCCATTATCCCCATTTAACTGATGGAGAAACTGAGACTAAGAGAGAATAAGTGATTTGTCCAAGGTCACACAGCTATCAAGGGTTTAGAGAGGAACCATTGAGGTCTTCATGATTATAAGTCCAATATTCTATCCCCTATGACCCCTAACTGTCCAGAGGCAGAATTCTCTTCAGTAATAAAGAGGTCCTATACAGGTTGCCAGGTTATTCTGAGTATATAAGAACTATAAACATTCTTAATTATTCCTGCTTGACCTTGAACAAGTCACTTAACCAATTTGTGCCCTGTTCTCCTACTCTACAAAAAAAAATTCTACCCTATAGAGTTTGTAAGGTGAAAGTATTCTGGAAAATAAACAAAAAGCACTATACACCTAGAAATTGATGTCATTTGTTTTATCATTTTCCCAACCTCCCCCTCCTCATGTCACATGAGCATATAGATGAGCTCTCACAGTTCCCAGATGCTGGCAATCTTTCTCTCTTTTTGAACCAGTAGCTATGCTCCAGCACTGACAAGGTGTGGTTACACTTGAACATTAAACGCCTCCTGGCTATTTCCCAATTTGTACTTGAATCTGAAGCTTGAATAACCCTTTTCCTTCTAATGCTATAGCTCATGAACCCCCACTGATGTGCTTCTCTGTCACAATCAACTTGTAGATACAATTAGCTCTTAGCAAAAGCATTTATTAAAACAGTATAGTCAGAACAGTAGTTACACACACACAAAAATAAACATTATAAACCTGGGTATCATACTCCAACAAATACACAATTTCCTTGGGAAAAGTGAACTCAAGTTTATAATACAATGGTAATAGGAGCAGGTATAGGATATATATGCAACAAAGACAATTCACAAATCCAGGACCTACAGAATCTGGGGGTCCTTTATCTCTTTGTAGAGCATGAAACTCTAAACCATGATTCCTTGAGTTCCTCAGGGCTTAATTATTTAAAGCTCCCAGAGGTGGGGTTAATTTGTTTTCTCAGGCAATTGCTTTGTCACCTTTATGACTCATTCAAGGGACTAACTGATTCCTAAAAGGGAGAATTCTTGACACTTTAGAGTCAGGAAGAGGCAGAGATCCCTCTGTCACATGTTAATTCAATATCTGTACCCCACTGCCATGTGAGCCCATTTCCATCCTGTGTGACATCATGTAACTACATCTATTGAGCTGTAGGGGAAGAAAAATCACATTCCTGCTTTCTCTTACATCAGTCTTCTTCAGAAGTACCCCAAAAAAGTGAGTCTCAGATAGTGAACTGGATTTTGAATCAGAAAAACTCCCCTTCATGAGCTCAGACATTTACTAACTGTGTGATCATAGGCAAGTCAATTTAACCCTATTGGCCTCAGTTTCCTCATCTGTAAAATGAGCTGGAAAAGGAAGCAAACCACTCCAGTATCTCTGCCAAGAAAACCCCAAATGGGATCACAGAGAATCAGGTATAGCTAAAATAATCCAATAACAACAGAAATGCATAGACTTTAAAGTTGAAAAGCATTTTAGACATCAGCTAGTCCAACCCTCTTAGAATCATAGAATCATAGTTCTAGTAATAGAAGAGATTTTGGACATCTTCTAAACCTGGGCATCTTAACCCTTATTTTGTCATAGACCCCTTTGTCAAGTTGGTGAAACATATGAACAAGCCCCTTCTAAGAATAAGGTATGAAATAAAATTCTTATGATTACAAAGAAACTAAAGTTAATGAAATTAGAAATGGTTTCTTTTTTCATCCATATTTATAGATTTCTTGTTCAGAACCTCTAGTCTAGGCCAATCCCTTCATTTTATGATGGAGAAAACCAAATCTCAGAAAGAGAAAGTTCCTTGCCCAAGGTCACACAAGCAGAATATTAGATTTAGATCGGAAAGGGTTCTCAGAGGCCATCTAGCCCAAACCAGTCATTTCATGAGGAAGGTGATACCCAGAGGAATAAAATGACTTGCCCAAGGTCACAAAGGTAATCAGGCAGTCCCATCCTCCCACTGGGGAGTTCTTCTCAGAACCTCCATTTTGAACCTCCATTGTATTCTAAGTTTGAGTCCACTTTTCCCAAGGAAGCTGTGTATTTATGAAAGTGTGATCCCCAGGTTTATGAGGGAATTTTTTTTTTTTTGGTAACTACTGCTCTGACTATACTGTCTTAATAAATGCTTTTGCTAAGAGCTAATTATATCTACAGGCTGACTGTTACAGTGAAGCACATCAGTGGGGGCTCATGAGTTATAGCATTAGAAGGAAAAGGGTTATTCAAACTTCAGATTCAAGTACAAATTGGGAAATAGCCTAGAAGGGGTTTAATGTTCAAATGTAACCACACCTTGTCATTTTTGGAGCATAGCTACTGATTCAGAAAGAGACACAGATTGCCAGCATCTGTTGCCCAGAAAAGCCATTCTTTCACTCCTCTCCAAGCTCCACGCTTGACTCTCAAGACTTCGCCATCATAACTTTGTTGACTGACAACAAAACCCAAAACATCAATAATTTAGAAAGAAGTTTATGAAGTCTTCCAGAAGAGGGGAAACTTAATAGAGGGACTCTTTCCTCCTGCATGTCTATAAGTTACAAGATTCAAACAAAGGAACAAGGAAACAGTAGCTGATTGACCAGCACATAAGCAGTTTTCAGATAAAACTAGATGTATAGGGAGAGAAAACTCCTTATATTAATCTTCAGATTTGTCCCAGTTTTTAGTCAGCATAACCTAGGTCTTGCTTGAATTAAGCATTAAACAAATCTGATCTCCAAGCAACAGGTCTGGTTTCTCAGCCATGCAGCGCTACATTCAAACAATGCAATAAAGTTTTTCTACACGTTCAAGAGGGTACCTTTTCCTAACTCCTCTTCCTTTAAGCTCCCTTTTATGTCCTCTCTTCACTCATTAAAATGAAAAGCTCTTTGAGGGTAGGGACTGTCTTTTTGCTTGTATTTATATTGCCAGCTCTTGGCACAGTGCCTGGCATATAGTAAACCCTCAGGGACTTGAATTGACTAGTGATAGAACTGAGGACTCTGACCCTAAACCCAGCAGTCTTTCCACTATGCTGAGATTAGAAATCAAATCTCTCCTAACTTCAAAAGTACTGCCCATACCATGTAGCAGAAGTGCCCAGCTTCTCTCTCCAACTCATGTCATGATCCATCTCCTGCCTCCTCACCCATGCCTCCCCCACCCCTATCACACACCCATTCCAGGCAATGTGGGAGTGATGGAAAGAACACCAGCCTGAGAACCAGGACATCATGGCTAGTTTCCATTCTTCTTATTAATTGTGTAAACTTAAGGCATGTCATTTCCCCTCTTTCTCTGCAAATTTCTCTATCTGTAAAATGACCTAGATGGTTTGTTTCTAAGGTCTTTTGTAGGACTAGTAGTCCATGACTTAAGTGATCACTTCCCTCTTTGAGCCTCAGTTTCTCCAGCTGGAAAATGGCAGTGTTAAATAAGATTGAACTAGATGATTTCTAAATAACGGTCTATGGCTCTATATGACCAGAGTCTTGGCTTCTGCTTATATGGAGTTATGCTGATATACTGTGGCTATGAGGCTAATAACAGGGGCATATTTCCCAGAGTAAGTGATTTCCTCCCTCTCTTGTCCTGGTCATTCATCAGCGGAATACAGTGTTCTATCTAGCCTGAACTCTAGAGTTTCCAGTTAAGTCACCTTTCATGTTAGTCACATGTTCTTCTTAATTTCAAGGAACACTGAGTCCAGTTCTAATCTGGGAGAAAGTCTCAGCACAGGTCCAAGGAATAACAGAGGAAAGAGAGGCACCAGTTTGGCAGCCTTGGCTTGGAATCAAACCTCAAGGCATCTTCTTTCAACTGATGTCAACCTCCCCTAGCTACCCCTTATCCTGCCCCCCACCAAGGGACCAAACTGCCAGGGGATCACAAATGGCTTACTCCCACGTGGAAGCTTTTGTCCCTTTCTGGAGGGTGAGAGGTAGCAATCCCTAGCTCTTTATACTACACCTTCTCTCTGCTCTGTGGATGGCAGCTGTCTCAGCCCATCAGGGCTCCTTGCCACAAGCCTGCTTGCCTGCCCTTGGGCCACCAGGACTCCCCCAGGTGATTCGACCACAGTAGCTCACCCTCCATCTCTGAACCCACCTCCCCTCAGCGCCAGTGGCACAGCTGGGAGGAGAGGGCTGAACTGATTCTGTCAGGAAGGCTTTGTCTTGTCTCCAGGGCTCATTGGGTGAAAGGGGAAGAGATAAATGCATCTGGACAGCTTGGATTCTTAGCATTATCTGTCAGATATACTGGCCTGGGCTTGGGGAACAAATTTCCCCAGGACAATCATGCAAGCAGCTCATCCTAATTGTGGCACTGGGTTAGTCAGGAAAGGAAGGTCTCAGTGTTCTGAAGGCATTGGGGGGGGAGGGGAGAGGGGGAGTTTAGGAATAAGGAGGGGAGAGGGAGGGACGACATAGAGAGGGAGAAAGAGGAAGAAGAGGAGACTGATCTCATCTTTCTAAAATTCCAAGTTTGAGAAGCTTGAATCACATGCTTCTGAGTCTCAAGAGTTAAGGTTTTTCCCCATACTATGCTTTTAGAACTAAGCTGAAATCTTGTAGCCTGCAGCTGAACCTACATATAGACAGGACAGGCAGCTCCCCACAAGAAGTGATTGAAGGAACACTGAAATATACTGTCTGTCACCAAATCTCTCCCTAAGCAGCCCACAGTTCCAGAAATTCCTAATATTATCCACTCCTTTGATGGCCCCCATTAAAATGTAAATATTAGGTCTTTTTAACTTTAAAATCAAGAACCTTTTTCTGGGTTATTGCATTTGTTGTTTGCCTCTATGTCCCCAATGCCTAAAACAGTGCCTTGTATATGGTAGGTACTTAATAAATGTTTGTTGAAGTGAATTAGTATAGCAGATTAGGTTCCTGTCCCTGTAGCAGGGACCTGAAGGTGATGGGATGTAGAATGGGTATATGTTGATGAGGGTGGGAAGAGTGAAGAAGGAAGAAAAGGTTGAAAGTAGTATGTTTGAGGTCCAGCCTAGGTAAGTATGAGCTGGCTGGGCTGAAGGTTGAGACCTAGGGGTGGCAATAAGGCGATGTGGATATTAAGGGTTAGCAAAGCTACTCTGGGAGTTTCCCTTTCCTGAGCCTTCTGCTACAAAGATGATTCCAACTCGTTTCCCCAGTCTGTATAGACTGATCCAGCCATATTTTCTTTCTCATTCTCCCCTGTGAGTAAAGGCATGCTTCTGCTAATCAACTGACCAGAGTAAAGAGTGAAGTCTATGTCCATGAAACATAGGTAGGCTAGTATAGCTGGGCCCTGGATGTGTAGAGTATAATGTATAATGAATAATGTACAAAAAGACTGGAGAGATTGGAAGGAGACAAGTTGTAAATGACTTTTAAGTCCTAAGCAGGGAGTTTCCTTGGAACCTAGAAATAATGGGGAATGATGAGTTTAGGGAGGTGACATGGTCAGACTGGAGCTTTAGTAAAAATCACTTTGGCCATGGTGTGGAAGATAGTTGGGACTGTCAGTTGGGCAATAAATATTTATTCAGCAGATACTGTGTGCCAGACAGTGGCCTAAGCACTGGGGATGCAAATATAAAAAAGAAAGACAGTTATTACCCTCAAAGAAAGTGAAATCTAGTGGAGGAAGATGACATATAAAGGAAGCTGAAGGGGAGTGGGGAAGAAGGTACCCAGAGTAGGGGCATGATAGAGAATTCCAAAGGAATGCAGCCAGGTGGAAAATGAAGAGGTGTCGGACCTGGGCAGGCTCCTTCAACAGAGCTTTTCAGAGGAGTTCTCCATTCCACCCTCTAGGCAGAGAAATAGACAGTATGGAGGGCACTTCAGAGATGGGAGTACCAAAGCTGGTGAAATCTCAAAGTAAGACAACGTCCCTGGGAGTATGGTAGAGAAGACCAAACAAAATACCTTAGCCTGGAAGACCAATCACAATGCTATTGCGGTAATCCAGATAAGAGATGATGAAGGCATGAACTAGGGTCATGACTGTGTGATAGAAGAGGTACAGATTTGAGAGATGGGGTAATGAAAGAAAATGAAACTTTTGTTCACTGACCATATAAGGAACCACCAAAGAACTCTCCCAGTTTGATGTAAGTTCCTTGAAGCCAGAGACTGGTTTTGGCTTGGTTTGGTTTTCTCTTTGTATCCCCAGGCTTAACCCAGCGTCTTGAACTAGTAGTAGTTGATAAAAAAAATTCTTATTAGATTGGGTTGGATTGGGAGTCTCTAACCTCATTACTGCCACACTCCAGCCCATGGAGCTCCATTCCCCCTTTTCTGTCAAGGAATGGGAAGGAAGATGGTGAGGATACTTGCAAGCATAGACCAATAATGTTCACAGCACAGCACTGTAATTCTCAAGAAACCCCCTCATAATACCATGGGCTGATCACATACAGGATGGAGATGGGCAAGGCTTATCGTGGCATTAAATTACATTGGTCTAGGTTGAATCAAACGCATTTCTCAGACTAATGTATTTCCCAACTTGAGCCAAAGCAAGACCTCCTTGGAGTTCTTATTCCTGTTCTTGCTCTGTTGATTAGTGCCTAGAGACTGCACTAACTGATGATGCTGGGAGGCCCAATGCTGTAAATAAGATGTCAATACAATGCAGTTCAGTGCAAAGAAATGTAAGAAATGTAATGCAAAGTAATGTATTGTCAGGCTCAAAACCTTTGCAGCCTGCACTAATTGAGGTCAGAGGGTGGAGGTAGAGAGGCAGATTTTAAAAGCCACTAAAGGGGCAGCTAGGTAGTGCAGTGGATAGAGTGGCAGTCCTGGAGTCAGGAGTAACTGAGTTCAAATGCAGCCTCAGACACCTACTAGCTGTGTGATCCTTGGCAAGACATTTAACCCCATTGCCTGAAAAAAATAAAGCCACTAAGCCAGTCCTACCTCTATCCATTCTTCCCATGACCTGGAATTCTCTCACTCCTGGCTTCCTTCTAGTCTTACATGCCATAGCTAGTTCAGTCATTTCTCAAATGATGAGGATCCCCTCACTTTCTAATATCTTGCTACCACGACAAAAGGTGCTATAAATATTTTTGCAAATATAGGTCCTTTTCCCTTTTTTATGATCTCTGTGAGATGTAGACCTAGTGGTATTGCTGAATCAAAGGGTATGCACAGTTTTATAACCCATTGGGCATAGTTGCAAATTGCTCTCTGAAATGATTGGGCTCAGTTCACAACTCCACCAACAGTGCATTAGTGTCCCAATTTTCCCACATCTTCTCCAACATTTATCATTTTCCTTTTCTGTCATATTAGACAATCTGAGAGGTGTGAGGGGGTACCTCACAGTTATTTTAATTTGCGTTTCTCTAACTAAAAGTGATTTAGAGTACTTCTTCATGTGCCTATAGATAGTTTTGATTTCCTTATCTGAAAATTGCCTCTTCATATCCTTTGATTATCAGTTGGGGAATGACTCACATTCTTATATATTTAACAAAGTTCTTTATAAGAATATATATTTACATATATTTTACAAAGTTCTTTTTTTTTTAGATTTGAGACCTTTATCTGATATGTTGTCTATAATTTTTTCCCAAACTGCTTGCCTTTATTTTGAATAAATTTACTTATGTACCTACTGTCTCTCCTGATTGAATGTAATCTCCTTGAGGGGGGCAGCTAGGTGGTGCAGTGGATAAAGCACCAGTGTAGGAGTCAGGAGGATCTGAGTTCAAATCTCACCTCAGACACTTGACACTCACTAGCTGTGTGACCTTGGGCAGGTCATGTAACTCCAATTGCCTCATCCTGGGTCATCTCCAGATGAATATCTGGGCACTGGATTCAGATGGCTCTGGAGGAGAAGTGAGGCTGGTGACCTGCACAGCCCTCTCACTCAAAACAAAGTCAAGAGCAAGTCATGTCATCATTTCTCTGATGGCATGGTCTTCAGCAATGAAGGACGAACACACACAATATCCTACTTTCTGCAAGAAACCTTTCTTGACAGTCTGTCTCCTCTCTGACGTTGCCTCCAATTTACTTTACATTTACCTTGTTTGTACATAGTAATCTGCAAGTTGTCTCTTCCATTAGAAAATTAGCTCCTTTAGGGAAAGGATTATTTTGACCATTCTTTGTACCCCAGCACAACACAGAGTCTGGAACATAGTAGGTGATTAACAAATGTTTCCTGGTTTAATTTGGGGGGGGGGGGTCTATGTAGAGCTGGTCACATCTTAATAGCCCTTTGATTTCTCCCAGAGATCAGCAGAATCTATACTACCAAAAACAGGGTGCTACCTTCCCCAACCATCAGTGACATTTCTCTTAAAACTCTCTCCCTTGGTCCCCTTTGCTTCACTTTGGAGTTGTGTGGTTTATCCTTTATTCTCGAAGAGGACCATTATATCAGCAAGATGATGCCATGACTTGCAAGTCAATTGGATTTGTGAGGAAGGGCTGTGCAAAGTCACCAGTCTCACTTTCTCCTCCAGTGTCATCTAAGTCCAGTGGCCAGAGATGGATCAGGATGACTGGAAATGGCCCACCTCACTGTGAGGTAGGAGTAGAACAAAGGTAAGGAGACAAAGAAGATGAAGACTGAATGAGGTTTCAGAAACAGCAGAGATTTCTTTTTCTCTGGATACATTGAGTGATAAGAGGTAAGAGAACATGCCAGAGAAAGGTCTAGCTTGTCATCAAAAGACTTCAATCTAAGTCTAAGCTTGACAGATTTTGCCATCTGAGTGACCTAAAGCAAACCATTGCCCCTCTTTGGGTCTCATTTTTCTCATCTGTAAAATAAAGGATTAGACTCGATGATCTCTAGGGATCCAGCTCTGAAAATCCCATGATGTCTAGTAAGTCACAATTTCTCACTGCCCCAATTTTTTCATCTGCAAGAAAAGGGAATAATATACTATACAACTCACAAGAATTTTGTAAGAATTCAGTTAATATATGCACACATGGGAAATATGTCCCTTAGAATGACCTCTCCAGGTCTGCTCTATATTTCTCTGATAGGCACATGGGTAAGAAAATCTGCCATTGCTGCAACACTGACCCCTAACCAGACTTCCAAAGATACCATCATGAAAAAGCTAGGCACTGAAGCTATCCTGGTTGGTGAAAGCCCATTATAGTTATTGTCTTGTTTTTCTATGGGTATCCCCAAAACTTAGAACAGTGCCTGATACACTGGAAGTGCTCATTCATTCATTCATTAAAATCTGGTATGCAAACAGTGTTAGATTATCACTGCAAAGCAAGCCATGTTGGTTGGTTATACACACTTTGCTTGGTAGCATGCAGACATAGACTTCTTAGTCTTCCAAGTTTTCAGCCTCCTCTAGTCTCACAACAAAGGGGAAAGAGAGTCTGCCATTGTTTTGTGGGTGAGTTACTAGCTTCTATTAATCTTTTAGATGAAACAGGGATCAGGATCTCTGAACCTACCAATTCAAAACTCTGGCTTAGACAGGAAAGCCTAGGAAGGCATATAAAACTTCTGAGGGTGGGATGCCATCTCCCAGTCTGTTTCTCACAATCACTCTCATTCTGCCTCTCTACCGCCTTCCTCCCCGCCGCCCTCCTCACCCGTCCCCCCCAGCTCTAGGACAGACTCTGATCTCCAGAGCGATGACCCAGCCAGAGTCTGGGTCACTTCTAAGCAGAGTGCCAGGGAATAAATCTGAATGGCATCCAGGCCTCAATCTGTCCGGGCAGCAGCCAGGTGGAAAATCATTTTGCTAATCATCAGCCTTCAGAGCCAGGTTCACTGACTCAGCCTTTAGACACAAAGAATGAATGCTTCTAAGCCCAGGGGACACTTATCTTCCTACATTGGGTTCATCCCAAAAGGATCAGCAAAAATGTGTATCTAATGGTTCCTGAGATATACATTGAAAGTACCTCTAATCACTTGCCTACTTTGTGAGAGGTCAAATAGTACAAAAGGTCTGAGAAAAAAAAGATGAAAACCAGAGTAGTCTTCAGGAGACCTGGGTTCAAGAGAGTTTTGGTACATATTTAACAATCAGCTCTCTGGAAAAGAAATGAACAAAAAATGTACTTTTAAATTTAATCTGCATTTTTAACATTTTCCTCCATAATTCTTTTAAGTCTAGGTAATCAATAAAATAATAAAACAAGCCCTATTTCACAGTGTATTTCCATTTCTGAGGCATAAATGCTCACATTTGAAAATTTAACAACTGACTTTGGAACTGCTTGCAGAATACTCCTGCCTGGGTTCCAGCCCAGCTATGTCATTTACTAGCTGTGTGACTTAGGAATCATGAAACTATAGCGGAAAAAAATTGCAGGCTTTGAAGTCAGAGGACCTAGGTTGTAATTCTGCCTCTGATGACTTTGGGCAAGTAACTTCAGCACCCTGGGCCTTGGTTCTTTTATCTGTAAAATGAGGTGGGGCAGACTAACTGGTCTCTGAGGTGTCTCTAAACTCAAGATCTAGGATCCTTACAGATTTCATTTTTCTTAAGTCTTCCTCATCTTCATATGAGGATAATATAGCCTGCCCACCTTAACTGGCAGAAGGGTTTGTGGTTCCCATAGTACTTGGCACTTAATAAATGTTCATCGAATTGAGTAGATGCAAAAGCTCTTTGAAAAGTAAAAATGAGGGGGGGTGGGGTATGGAGCCAAAATGGTGAACAAGACAGACTTTCTAGGGTGCTCCCGCCAAGTCCAGCCAGATACCTGTAAAAAATGGCTCTAAATAAATTTTGGAGCTGCAAAACCCACAGAATGACAGGAATGACAACAAATCTCCAGCCCAAGACAGCCTGGAAGGTCACCAGGAAGCGTTTATCACATCAGGCTGGGAGCAGAGTGCAATCCAGGGTGGGCCACACTGGCACAGACAGAATCTGAGAAGGCCTTGGGGAGACTGAATCTCTCACACCTGTGGTGGTTTCCAGACTTCACAACCTGAAAATGCTGAGGATAAATTGGAACATCAGTGGGAAAGGCCTATGGGACCAGTGCGGGAGAGTGGAGTGGTCCTGCCCCAGCCCCAGGGCAGAAGAAGGGGGAAGGGGTGGAAGAACCTGCAGCAGCCACAGCAACAGCAGAAGCAGCTGCAGTCAGTTTGTGAAGCTCTAGATACACAGATTGCAGGGTAATGAAATGGCTGACAGTACACCCCACACCCCAACTGGAAGCAGAGAACTACCTTGACAAAGAACTCAGAAGTCAGGTAAATGACTGGGGAAATGAGCAAAAACAGAAAAAAGAATCCAACTATAGAATCTTACTTTGGTGACAAGGAAGACCAAAGCATGCAAACAGAAGAAAACAAAATAAAAGCTCCTCCATCCAAAGCCTCCAAGAAAAATATGAATTGGTCTCAGCTCATGGAAGTACTCAAAAAGGATTTTGAAAATCAAGTAAGAGAAGTAGAGCAGAAATTGGAGAGAGAAATGAGAGTGATGCAAGAAAATCATGAAAAATGAGTCAACTGTTTGCTGGAAGAAAACCAAAAAAAATACTGAAGAAAATAACACTTTAAAAAATAGACTAACCCAAATGGCAAAAGAGATCCAAAACACCAATGGGGAGAAGAATGCCCTAAAAAGCAGAACTGGCCAGATGGAAAAGGAGATCCAAAATCTTACTGAAGAAAATAATTCCTTAAAGATTAGAACAGAGCAGATAGAAGCTAATGATTTTATGTAAAATCAAGAAATTATACAAGAAAGCCAAAGGAATGAAAAAATAGCAGACAATGTGAAATATCTCATTGGAAAAACAACTGACCTGGAAAATAGAGCCAGGAGAGATAATTTAAAAATTATAGGACTACCTGAAAGTCAGGATCAAAAAAAGAGCCTAGACATTATCTTTCATGAAATTATCAAGGAAAACTACCCTGATATTCTAGAACCAGAGGGCAAAATAAATATTGAAAGAATGCACCAATCACCTCCTGAAAGAGATACAAAAGGAAAAACTCCTAGGAATATTGCAGCCAAATTCCAGAGTTCCCAGGTCAAGGAGAAAATATTGCAAGAAGCTAGAAAGAAACAATTCAAGTGTTGTGGAAATACAATCAGGATAACACAAGATCTAGCAGCTTCTACATTAAAGGACTGAAGGGATTGGAATATGATATTCCAGAAGTCAAAGGAGCTAGGATTAAAACCAAGAATCACCTACCCAGAAAAACTGAGTATAATACTTCAGGGGGGAAAATGGTCTTTCAATGAAATAATGCACTTTCAAGCATTCTTGATGAGAAGACCAGAGCTAAATAGAAAATATGACTTTCAAATACAAGAATCAAGAGAAGCATGAAAAGATCAACAGGAAAGAGAAATCATAAGGGACTTACTAAAGTTGAACTGTTTACAATCCTACATGGAAAGACAATAATTGTAACTCCTGAGACTTTTCTCAGTATTTGGGTAATTGGAGGGATTATATACATATAGATAGAGGGCACAGGATAAGTTGAATGGGAAGGGATGGTATCTAAAACAATAAAATTAAAAGGTGAGAGAGGAATATATTGGGAGGAGAAAGGGAGAGATAGAATGGGGCAAATTATCTCACATAAAAGAGGCAAGAAAAAGCCTCTTCAATGGAGGGAAAAAGTGAAGCTTACTCTCATCACATTTGGCTTAAGGAGGGAATAACATGCACACTCAATTTGGTATGAAAATCTATCTTACACTACAGGAAAGTAGGGGAGAAGGGGATAAGTGGGGTGTAGGAGGGATAATAAAAGGGAGGGCAAATGGGAGGAGGGGGTGATTAGAAGTAAACGCTTTTGGGAGGGACAAGGACAAAAGAGAGAATAGGATAAATGGGGGCCAGGATAGGATGGAGGGAAATATAGTTAGTCTTTCACAACATGACTTTTATGGAAGTCTTTTGCATAACTTCACATGTATAACCTATACTGAATTGCTTGCCTTCTCAGTGGGAATGGGCGGGGAGGGAAGAAGGGAAAGAAGTTGGAACTCAAAGTTTTAAAAATGAATGTTAAAAGTTGTTTTTACATGCCACTGGGAAATAAGAATTACAGATAATGTGGTATAGAAATCTATCTTGCCCTACAAGAAAATAGAGGAGATAGGGAAGAGAGGAGTGTGATAGAAGGGAGGGCAGACTAGGAGAAGGGGTAATCAAAATGCATGATGTCTTGGGGTGGGAGGTGGGGAAAGATGGGTCGAAAATTTGGAATTCAAAATCTTGTGGAAATGAATGCTGAAAACTAAAAATAAATAAATTTTTTTTAAAAAATAAAAATTACCACATAAGTGTAAGGTGTTATTATTGTTATGTTATTATCAGAAGTAGCATCTTCATGTCTCCAGTTCTCACTAAGTCTCTGAAGTGAATTGTTAATCTCTGGTTACAAGAAGGATGGAGAGACCAAGGATGGGCTTAGTACCCACCCATCCCCACTGCTAGAGACACAAGGGAAAGCAGGAGAGTTAGAGCAATCCTCCTCCTCCCCTAGAATCAGGTTTGTGTCTGGAGCCAGCTCTAACTGGGTAGATTGCCAAATTTTCAGTGTGAGTATTCACACCTCAGAAATCTGCAAGCATTGAAATTCAGGGCTTAATATTGTTTTGTTGGTTACATAGACTTAAGAAAGGAATGGAGAAAATGTTTAAAATGTAAATTAAACTTAAATGTGTTTTCTTCATATGCAAAAAAAAATTTTTTTTCCTTCACAAAGTTAGTTGTTAAACATTTACCAGTGTACTCTTGGCCAGAATCCAAGTAGGCTACATGAAGGGATTTTTTTGCTTCCCACCCAAGTCCAGACCTATAAATTTATTAGTGTGAGGAGCTACCAGGTTAGAAACTCTGATGCAGATGTTCTTTGTAATGTATAGTCATAGGGAGTTGCCTCTAATGTCTTGGGTCATGTGGTCAATACTTGTCAGAGGCAGGATCTGAACTCAAATCTTTCTGAGCTTAAGACCTATCCTCTGTCTTGGGCTGTTTCTCAGTGAGCTGTTGTTATTTACCATTATTATTGTTACTCATTGGATTCTTGTCATCCTTTCCAATGGAGTTCAAACAGAAATGGTCCTGAGAAAAGTCACCATCCTATTATTTATCATCATCATCATCATCATCATCTTTACTGTCATTATTATTCCTCCACTCCAGTTTATTCCTCAGAAATTGGCAGAACCCAGAACTTTCTTCCTGTGCTGCCTAGATTCACTAAGCTTCTAGGCAAAAGGTTTCCAGCAGTTTTCTTTTGAGTTCAAATACAAGGTGTCCCAAAAGTCTTAGTGTGGTTTTTAAGTTCCTAAGGCTTAAAGAGGAATTCTGAAAAGCTTTAGGAGATTAAAACTGCACAAAAACTTTTGAGACATCCTGCAGAAGTCCAACATTTCTTAATAAAATGTGGACACATCTAGCCTTCTCATACTGGGAGCAAATCCTTAGGGCATCCTACACATAAACTATGCCCTTGAGTTTTCAGCTTTAGCCTTTTCTACAATAGCATGATCAAGAATGTGTTATTAATAGACATCATAGAGAGCATTTCTACATTATGAGTGAATCCACTTATACAAGCATTCCTTAAGAGGAGCCTATTGAATGGGAGTGATGGCGAAGATAAGCCGGTGTCATAGATGATATAATGGGATGACTAGGTGTCTCAGTGGAGAGAGAACCAGGCTTGGAGTCAGAAATATCTTATTTTAAATTCAGCCTCAGATACTTTCTACCTGTGTGAGCCTGGGCAAATCACTTAACCCCATTTTTCTCAGTTTCCTCATCTGTAAAAAGAGTTGAAGAAGGAAATGGTAAACCACTCTAGTATCTTTGCCAAGAAAATCCCACATGAGCTGACAAAGAGTTGGACAGGACTAAAAAAACCTGAATAACAAGACAAGCTAAAAATCCAACATCTTGAATGCATTTAAAATTTGGGTGTTTTATATATATATATATATATGTATATATATATATATATATGTATATATGTGTGTATAATAAATTATTATTAAATATTACTATGGTTATGACTTATTAAATATTAAATAATAAATGTAAATAAATATTATTAAATAAATAAAATGTTATATATATATATATTTACTGACATTTTTTTACTTTGAGCAGGTGGGAAAGGAGGGGAGGAAATGAAATGTATCAGGCAGGTCAAACCACCACTACCATACCTCAAATGCAGGTGGAGAGAACAAAGAGCTCTAAGAATAGCAGTAACCTGTCACCCCCTCCCCCAGATCATCAGCCCTGCTTTGATGTGACCTCCACAAGCATCATGGAAGAGGAAGAGGTGGGAAGGAATGAAAAATGCTTGAGAACAAGGGGTTCAAAATCCCTGCCACTACCAACATCCACAGATGACCAAGGTAAACCTAAGATCCCCAGGCACAATAGTGCCCCACCCCAAGCCACCGACCCTACTTCCAGGATAGTCAAAGGAGCAATCCTGGTAGATATGAGGTCTGACATTTGCCTGTGGAGGTTCTGAAAGCCCACTCTTACCAGTAGTGATAACTACTAAAAATCAAGTAGAGAAAGTCCCTGGCTGTCAAATGGCTCAACGTCAGAAATCAATATGGTTTTTTATCAATGAAAAAGACACTAAAGAAGATGCATTACCATTTGCTCTGTACCCTAAGGGCTATTAGACCTTCCCATCTAACTTGCTGCTGAAATCTCCTATGTGCCTGCCATTGCAATATAAGCTGCTGGAGAACAATGACTGTCTCTTTGTATCCCCAGTTCTTAGGCTAGGGGGTAGCCAGGTAGTGCTGCGGATAGAGCACAGGGCTTGAAATCAGGAACACCTGATATCAATTCTGTCCTCAAACACTTACTAGTTGTGTGACTGTGGGCTTACCCTTGTTTGTCTCAGTTTCCTCATCTGTAAAATGAGCTAAGAAGGAAATAGCAAACCACTCCAGTATCTTTGCCAAGAAAACCCCAAAAGGGGTCACAAGGAACATGACATGACTGAACAACAAAAAACTTAGGCTAGTGCATTGTACCTGGTAAGCACTTAATACACATTTTTTTCACTCATTTCTTCTGTCTTCCTCCTTCCAGCACCCCAATTCCTTACTAACATAAACAGAGACAGAGACAGAGAGACAGAAAGAGAGAATAAGGCAAAAGGAGACAGTAGTAGAATAAAATCACAGATTTTGAGCTGAAAAGGACCTTAGAGATCAATTGCAACTCATTCATTTTAGGGATGAGTCCCAAAAAGGTTAATGATTTGCCCAAGATCTTACTGATAGGAAGCAGCCGACTTTGAATTTTCAACCCAGTGTAGGTTGTACCATGCTGAACAGAGTGATAGAGGACAAAGAAATCTTAGAGATCATCTAGTTCAACTCCCTTGCTTTATAAGAGAAGGTCAGAAAAGGGACTAGAAAAGAAGAATAAGAGGCGCAGAGGAAGGGAAATAAGAAAAGAGAAGAAAGGAGAAATACCAGAGGAAAAGGAACGGGAGATGGACGTGTGTGGTAGGACAAGGAGGGAACAGAAGAAAAGCAAAATGGGCTGGGAGAGATGGGGAAAAGAGAAGAATTAGAAAGGAGAATAGGGGACAAAAGAATAAAGGAAGGGTTCAAAGGCTTTTCTGAGCTCTGAATTAATCACTGAAAAGATTTTTTTGTTTGCTTAGTTTGGGGGTTGGGAGAGTGGAGGAGAGGAGTTGTTGGTTTTGTTTTTATTTCAACCCCATTGGGACTAATCCAGGAATGATGGTCTAACTCAGGCTCAGCCATTTAGAGCCCTCCTTCCATGGGACATCCCCTCTTGTTTGAGACAGAAGTGAGGAAACGGAGAACAACTAGCTGGACTCTTACAAAGTTAAGGAAGCTGTGGGTTAACTGGGTACATCATCTTAGTGATCCTGATCTGCTGGCTAAGACTTGACTAATGGAAACTTCTCTTGGCAACGAGGTTTTTAAAGAATTGTCCAGAGGTGGGCCACCTAACAAACAGGCATTTTACTCTGTGGTTTCCCCAAACCCAGATTTAATTAGACTCAAGATCATATGCTGTTGGCATAGAGAGGCTACTAGGGCAAATCCAAATTTTAATTAGGGGAAAACCCAATTTTAATTGGTGTTCAACTATCTACTCCCTTGGGACAAGAGATTTCTAGGCTAACAATGAGATTATTGGAAGGACAGCCTTAAGGGGAACATGAAACTACAACATACTTTTATTTGCACCAGCCTTTCCTGCTTCCAGAATCCAAGGAGATTACAAGAAAAAGCCATTGTTTCCACCTGAACAGACCAGTACCTCCTCAAGAAAAGGGTTTGTTATCCATGCAAAACATACTACCAAATGCAAAGATCATGCAGTTCCTGCTCCAGAATCACTGTTCTGCATCCAGCCTATATTGGAGATTAAGGAGAAAAACAAAAAACTCATTACAAGGAGTATTTGCAAAACTCATCTCTCAGTCATGAGGGGGAAAGAGAGGTTGGCACTGCCTTACAGAGTGATTTAGGCTCACCAAGTTGAAACTGAGTGATATCAAAGGAAGAGCCATGGTTTGGAAGCCTCCAGAAAGGCCTACATTTGAATCCCACCTCTTTAGTACTGGCATCATTTGGGGCAAGTCAAACGACCTGTCTAGGCCTCAGCCTCTTCATCTGCACAAGGAGCTAAGGTACCTTCCAGTGGTGAATCTTATACATGGAATGACCCGCTGAGCAAATCCACAGCCTAGGCCAACCTATTTATTCCTAGGTCTAAGCAAAAAAGGAGGTTGTGGCTTAGTACTTCATTTATTAATTGATTTTTAATTGATGATAAAACAATAAATAAAAACAAATTTATTGTTTATTATCCAGAAGAGAGGAATAGTCCTCAGTCAAATGGGTAGACTTGGCAAAATTTGTCCTGGGTATCCTGCACCTTCCCTGTCAGGGTCCTCATTCCCTCTCTTTTTTTCCTTAATAGTATTTTATTTTTTTCCAATTATATGTAAAACCTCGACCTCTTTTAAGTACTTACCCTGCTCTGACCAAAGCCTTACACTTCCCTAGTATAGGAGAAATAAATGACAGATACACTCACACTAAGTTGTTAATTTGCCCTCTCTATCATCAACCACATTTTATTTTAGTTTATTTTTTTACACTTGACTTCCCCTATCTCAGAACTCTGGAAGTACAGCAGCCACTCCCCTGACTCACCTGCACAAAAGTTTTGACCTGCTCCATTTCTGACCTGGGCCAGTCAGCCCCTCTGTAGGCAGCCAGTTATGGCTCCCACCAACCTCCCTCCACCTCCACCTCCACCTCCACAGCTCATCATAACTGGTCCAAGGCATACCTGATCCACATTAAGCCTACTGTAGCTCAGAACTCTCAAACTCAGTAGCAGAGACCACAAGTGTGCATCACCATGGTCATTCCCCACATTTTAAAAAGAGGATTCCAGGGAGAACACCATGCTTAATGCAAAGGAATTCATCTTGGGGAGGAAATGATGGGTGAGCTCCTTGGGAAGGAGTTTTTCCCAAGCCTCTCTAATCAGATTTTGCAATGTTCTTCCTTCTCACCTCTACCTCCATGCTTTGCTGGCTTCTTTCAAGACTAACCCACTTTCTGTAGGACATCCTCAGTCCTGCCAGCAACTAGAGCCTTCCCTTTTCAGACTGCCCTCATCGACTCTAGGTGGTGCAGTAGCTCATGCACTGGGCTTGGAATCAGGAAGATATCTTCCTGAGTTCAAATCTGGCCTCAGATACTTACTAGCTGTGTGACCCTGGGCAAGTCACTTAACCTTGTTTGTCTCAATTCTTCATCTATAAAATGAGCTGAAGAAGGAAATAGCAAACTACCCTATATCTTTGCCAAGAAAACCCCAAATGGGGTCACGAAGAGTCAGACATGACTGGAAAATGACCCCAACAACAGCAAATCTCTATATATCTTGTGTGAAGCTACTTATTTACATATCACCTCCTTCGCTGGAATACAAGCTTCTTGAAAAAAGTGAATGTTTTTGCCTTTTTTGCAAACTCTAACACATTGAGTAGTGCTTGTTTCACAAGGAGCACTTAATAAATGCTTATAAACTAACTAACATAGGTTTCTTATGTCACCTGTGGGAAGGATGGGTTTTGCCTTCAGAATCAGGGTGAATGGGAGGGACTGGGACTGGGAGGGGTCCCCCACCCTCTCTGTCCGTCAGAAGGAAAAGGGAAAGAAGCCTGAGGTAAGAGGAGAGCAGAGATGATGATCGCCATTGACTACTATCCTCTACCATACTCCAGGGTGAGAGAGGTCATATCGGGAGATGACTACTTGCCTTTACCACTCTGGAGCCCTATCAGGCACAGTGGATAGAGTGCAGGGCCTGGAGTCAAGAAGACTTTATCTTTCTGAGTTCAAATGTGACCTCAGACGCATACTAGCCATGTGACCATGAGCAAGTCACTTAAGTCTGTTTGCCTCAGTTTCCTCATTTATAAAATGAGCTGGAGAAGGAAATGGCAAGCCACTCCAGTATCTTTGCCAAGAAAAATCCCTAAATGAGGTCATGAAAAATCAGATGGAACTAAATAAGACTTAGAATGCTCCCCCAATGTCCCCTCCCAACCTCTCCTTGTAGACATCTTCCTGACCTCTGCCTCATCCCACTTCCCCTGCCCAATAAAAAATAAATGGCCTTTCCTTCCTTGCCACTCAAATGATACTTTGTCCCTCTCTTACATTTAAATCATATTCTATTCAGCATTATGGTTATTGACAGGCATATTCCCTGCCCTCAAGGAACTCAAATTCTAATGGGAAAAATAACATTTCATAAGTAGGTATACGCACATATAGCAAAGAGGGAAAATAACCTTAGAGGAGAAACCATTGACAGCTCTGGAGGAACTGGAAAAAACCTCCTGCAAGGGGAATTTGAGCTTAATCTTGAAGGAAGCCAGAGATTCTTGAAGTTGGAGGTGAGGAGGTAGAGCATATCTGGCCTAGAGAACAGTGTACTTAACTACATAAAAAACAACAAACAGGCCAATATGACTGGGAAATAACTACAGTGCATGGAGGGGAGTAGAATGTAACTTTAAATGTCAAACAGAAAAATTTATATGGGATCCTAGAGGTAATAGGGAACCACTGGAGTTTCTGGCATAGAGGGAAAACATGGTCAAAGCTACACTTTAAGAAAATCACTTTGGCATCTGGACAGAAGATGGATTGGCATGAGTAGTGACTTAAGGCATGGACATAAAACTGGGAGGTTATTGCAACAGTACAGGAAAGAGGTAATTTAGGGGTGAACTGGGGTGGTAGCTGTGTGAGAGTAGAAAAAAAAAACATACATGAGAAATAGGAATAAAAGCAAGATTATGCCGCATATATGTGGAATGAATGAGAGGAAGGAGTTAAGGAATACACCCTATTGGAGAACCTGGGTGATTGGAAGGATAGTGGTGCCTCCCAATGTAATAACAAAGGTCAGAAGAGAAAATGGGAAAAGATAAGGAATTCCATTTTGAACATGTTGAGTTTGAGATGCCTACAAGGTATTGAGTTCAAATGTCCAATAAGTACATGGTCATATGAGGCTAAAGCTAAGGAGGGAGATTAAGACTGGAAGATAAAGATTTGGAAGATTTCCTCTTGAAAATGGTCATTGCATTCATAGAAGCTGACAAGATCACCAAATGAGAGAGTACAGTTATCCTTTCCACATCACAGGAATTTAGGGACACAGTACCCTCACAATCCATATAAAACTTTTTGATCCTCAAGAAAACATCTGATTTATTTTCTTTTTCTCTTCTGGAATATTTACAGTACCTTATTATAAAAACTAAGTTAAGTATTTGGTCATAAGCTCTGTGTCCTCTGCTGGCCTTCACATGTCATCTGCAGCTTCTGCAAAACTTCCCAAAACTATTCATTTAATTTCTTATGCCAACCCTTGATACATCAAAACCATGATGTAGAAAGTCATGATGTGAAAAGGATAACTGTATAAAGAACAAAAGAGAAGAGAAATCATGAGAAAACCTTGGGGATACATCCACAGTGAGTGAATAAGTAAATCAACATTTACTAAGAATGTACTGTGTGCCAGGCACTATGCTAAGCCAAGAGGGTACAAAAAAAGGGTAAAAGACAGTCACTGCCTGTAAGGAACTCACAGCCTAACGGGAGAAGACAATACATAAAGTGAAGAGGGGAGGTGGGGAAGGGTATCTGTTGTGGTGCATGATGAAGTCCTGAAGTCCTTCAGCTAGGTGGGAAAAGATGAAATGGTTGCCTTGGGTGCCAATGGAAGATCAGGCAGGAACTCTCTCTCATCTCCACTCTCCACTCTCCCCAGCCAGAGGGCAAGAAGTAATGAGATGGTGTGAGTTTCAGAGTTGATGTGATCTTGCAGGAATGAGAGTTTCAAAAGACAGTGATGAAATCCAGAAGAGCAGCCCAGTGGGAAATGAAATAAGTGGATATGACAAGGATTAAGACCCATTAGAGGAAATGGAGAAAGAGCAATCAGACTGATTAAAGGAAAAAAGTCTCTTTGGTCCCAGCGGCAGAAGGAAGATGACGAAGGGGACTTCTTCGTTTGTTAAGCGCCAGAATAAGACGCACACTTTGTGCGGTCGTTGTGGTTCTAAGGCGTACCACCTTCAGAAGTCGACATGTGGCCAATGTGGAAATCCTGCGAAATGCAAGAGAAATTATAATTGGAGTGCAAAGGCTAAGCAACGCAACACCACTGGTACTGGTAGCATGAGGCACCTAAAAATTGTCTATCGCCGATTCAGGAATGGATTCCGTGAAGGAACAACACCTAAAGCCAAGAGATCAGCTGCTGCAGCATCTAGTTCATCTTGAGGATTCAACTGTTTGTTAAACTAAATGTCCTGAATGAAAAAAAAAAGGAAAAAAAAGAAGAGCCATCATTTGCATAAAGACTACAAAGGTTTAAGCACTATACTAAGTGCTTTACAAACATAATCTCATTTGATCCTCATAACAGCCCTCCCCATTTTACAGTTGAGGAAACTGAGACAAATGGAGGTTAAGTGACTTGGACGGCTCACACAGCTAGTAAGCATCTGAGGCCAGATTTTCACTCAGGTCTTCCTGACTCCAAATTTAGGGGTCTGTCCACTGTGCCACCTAACTAAGAACCAAGAAAGAATTGAGAAAACCCAAAAAGGAAAGAATATCCAAACAGGAGGCAAATGTGATCAACTGTATCAAATACTGCAAAGGTGTCAAGAAGGACGAGAAATGAGAAAAGGGTATTAGGTTTGGCAATTAAGAAATAATTGTTAACTTTGGAGAGATCAGTTTCAATTGAATGATGAGGGCAGAAGTAAAATTGCAGGGCCTTTCAAAGAGAGTGATGCATATTTGTACTTGTTGTGTTATGTTGGATTGGATTAGATTGGATTATACTTCAGTTAGATTGCAGATCTTTGAGACCAGGAACTCTATCCCACATTATCTTTATGTAATCCCTGGCATCTAACATAGTGTTTTACATATTCATCAAAGCCATCTGAAATTCTAAGTTAAATCATGGATTTTGATCAAAGCCAAATTAAAAGGCAGTTTTTGTAAATGTGCCAATTCTAGCTATAATGATAATCCTTTACAGGAGACAGAGCCAAGATGATGGAGTGGTAGGAAGCAATACATCAAACTCTTCTTAACAAAACTTTCCCAAACAGTTCTAGAAAAATGCACCAAATGTAATCTTGCTGAAAGAATTCAGAAAAAGTTCCAGTGAGTCATTTTTCCAGTTCAGGTTGACATAGGAAGATAGACAGTGAGATCTATGAATATTGAGGACTGGGTCAGACCAAGTGCACCTATACTGGGGTACCTCTGGTCCCATATTGGGGCACTGCAATGGGAACAGGTATGAACTGGGAGCTTTTTTAAGTCAGAGATTCAGAGCAGACTAAAAAGGGCACCTATGGATAGGAGTGATGTTCCCCAAGTAGGGAGGCCCTAGATGATAAAATAAGAAGGAAGAATTTCAGAAGTCAACAGCAACAGCTATGTGACTCAGACACTAAGCACAGAGCAAGGTCTCATTTTTAGCATCTAGCTTAGCCTCCACAAGAATAATCATGGCAGGAATCCCAGATAAAAGAGAGCCTACAATTCTATCTCCCCAAACCAACAGTGATAGGGGTTGAGTCCAGCAGCAAACTACTCTTGCTCAGATCTAAACCCAGAACAGGAACTTGCAGAGCTCAGATGGGACAAAGAGGCAGCAATCAGAGCTTTCCATGGATCAGACCCCTTTGGAAGCATTGAAGGCGTACAGGTCCCCATCCTGAGCTGTCTCTGAGATCCTTGAATAACATAGCACTGAATATCCAAAGAAAGGAGCAAGAAGATCAGCCCACATTTTCCCTCCAGAAATGCCACAGAGCCCAGGCTTAATATCAAGTCCAAAGTTAGGAAATAATCTGGGGGAATGAGTAAATAAAAGAAACACCCCACCTGAAAGAACTATTATAGTGTCAAGGAAACTCAAGACTCAAACTCAGAAAAAGAGGACAACTCCAAAGTATCTTGGAGATTTTCAACTTGTTCTTTTTCTAGCTTTTTCAGCTGCATGTCCAATTCATTGATCTCCTCTTTCTCTGTTTTATTCATGTAGGCATTCAAAAATGTAAAACATCCCCTAAGAACTGCTTTTGCAGTATTCCATAAGATTTGGTAAGTTGTTCCATTATTGTCATTCTCTTGAATGAAGTTGTTGATTGTTTCTATGATTTGTTGTTTAACCCACTCCTTCTTTAGGATTAGATTGCTTAGTTTCCAATTAATTTTTGGTTTATATTTTCATGGCCTTTGATGACATATAATTTTTATTGCATTATGATCTCAGAAGGATGCATTGACTATCTCTGCCTTTCTGCACTGGATTATGAGGTTTTTATGGTCTAGTACATGGTCAATTTTTTGTATATGTGCCATGCACTCCTGAGAAAAAAGGTACATTCCTTTCTATGCCCATTGAATTTTCTCCAGAGATCTATCATATCTACCTTATTCAGAGTTTAATTCACCTCCTTAACTTCTTTCTTGTTTATTTTGAGGTTAGATTTATCAAGTTCAGAGAGGAGGAAGTTGAGGACCCCCACTAGTATAGTTGCTGTCTATTTCTTCCTGTAACTCTCTTAACTTCTCCTCTAAGAATTTGGATGCTATGCCACTTGGAGCATATATGTTTAATAATGAAATTGCTTCATTGTCTATGGTGCTTTTAGCAAGATATAGTTTCCTTCCTTATCTCTTGAATATCTATTTCTGCTTTTGCTTTGAGATTAGGATTGCTACCACTGCTTTTTTTACATCAGCTGAAGCACCATATATTCTGCTCCAACCTTTGACTTTTACCCTGTGTGTATGCCCCCATTTCAAATGTGTTTTTTGTAAACAACATATTGCTGAATTATGGTTTTTAAGCCATTCTGCTATCCACCTCTGTTTTATGGGAAAGTTCATCCCATTCACATTCCAATTATGATTACTATATGTCTTTCCCTCTATCCACTTTCTCCTTGTTTATGCTTTTAGTTCTCCCTTCTCCTCCACAATAGAGTTTTAATTTTTGACCACCACCTCCCTCAGTCTTCCCTCCCTTCTTTCAGCCCTCCTCCCTTTTAATCGCCTTTTCCCTTACCACTTCTTCCCTCCCTTTTAGCCTCCCCTCCCTTTTCTTTCCCCCTTCCCCTCCTACTGCCGATAGAGCTAGTTGTATTTCTATACTTAACTGGGTGTTTTTCCCTCCTTGAACCCAATCAAATGAGAGTACCTCTCAAACAATGCTCATCTCCCTTCCCTTTTTCCCTCTACTGTAATATATTTTTGCACCCCTTCTTTTGATGTAATTTATTTTTTTCTGTCTCCTCCTTTTCGCATCTCTTGTTACAATCCCTTCACAACCTTAAATCACATTTGTTATCATCACATCATTTAATTTATACACACTCCCTCTATCTATGTATATCTCTTTTATATATCATAATAAATATACAATTCTCAAGATTAACAAGTATCATCTTCCATTATAGGGATGTAAACAGTTTGCCTATATTGAGAAACAAGTTGGGTTTTTTTCTCCACTGTTTATCTTTTTATGCCTCTCTTGAGACTTGAGTTTGAAGATCAAATTTTCTATTGAGTTCTGGCATTTTCATCAGGAAGGTCTGGAAATCCCTTATTTCACTGAATATCCATCTCCTTGCCTGAAATATTATGCTCAACTTTACTGGGTAATTAATCCTTGGTTGCAGTCTCAGCTCCTTTGCTTTATGGAATATCACATTCCAATTCCTTCAGTCTTTTAATGTAGAAGCTGCAAGATCCTGTGCAATTCTGACTGTAGCTCCTCAATATTTGAATTGTTTCTTTCTGGCTGCCTGCAGTATTTTCTCCTTCACTTGATAGTTCTGGAATTTGGCAACAATATTCCTTGGTGTTTTCAGTTTGGGATCCCTTTCAGGAGGTGAATGGTGGATTCTTTTGATGACTATTTTGCCCTCTGGATCTAGGACTTCTGGGCAATTTTCCTTGATGATTACTTGAATGATATTGTCCAGGCTCTTTTTTTCATCATGGCTTTCTAGTATACCAATAATCCTTAAATTTTTCTCTCCTGGATCTATTTTCCAGGTCAGTTGTTTTTCCAATTAGACATTTTACATTTTCTTCTATCTTTTCATTCTTTAGATTCTGTTTGACTGATTCTTGATGTCTCATAGATTCATTAGCTTCTACTTGCCCAATTCTAATTTTTATCAAATTGTTTTCTTCAGTTAACTTTCGCATCTCCTTTTCCATCTGTCCAATTGTTCCTTTTAAGGAGTTATTTTCTTCATTTAGGTTTTGTACTTCCTTTTCCATTTGTCCAACTGTCCTTTTAAATTTTTCTGTGATTTCTTTTTTCATATATTTAAAGTCATTGGTCAGTTTTCCTTCTATTTCTCTAATTTAGCTTTTAAAATCCTTCCTGAGCTCTTCTAAGAAGGCTCTTAGTGCTTCAGACCAGTTCATATTCCCTTCTGAAGTTTCAGATGTGAGTACAGTCTCAATGCTGACCTCTTTAGTATTTGTGTTTTGGTTCTTGTCCCCATAGAAAGATTCTATGGTCTTTTCTTTTCTGCTTTGCTTCTTACTCATGATAATTAGCCTTTTCCTGACTTTTAAAGTAGATCTCTGCATCTTGGGCACAGGAGACTCTGTCCCACAGTTCTGGTGCCAAAAACTTGAAGCTTTGTGTGTTGTGGCCTTTGGTTCTTTCAGCTAGAAGCTAAAATGCTGCAGCTTACCTGGTGCTGAGCTGGCTGGTGTTGTAATGCAGAGACCAGGCGAGTTCTTTTTGGGTTTCCCCAGAGCTACCCTGGAGCTAGCTGTATTAAGTGTGTGGGAGGGGTGGTCTGGCCACAGGAGGTCTCCCTCTGCTCAGCTGAGCATAGGCAAGTCAGTGGTTGGTGATCCCATCTGCACTAGTGTCTTCCCAATTCCCCTGGGGTGCTGAGACATGCCTGGAGTCCTGGTGTTGGCAGTTGTGGGCTCCACCCCCCTGAGGTTCAGGATCTCCTCCCAGGGTTTTCTGAGGTAGGGCTTTCTTGGACAGCTCTGGTACTGCACTAGTCCCCTTCAGCCAGAGCAAGAGGGACCCTCCTTAGTGATTTTCCTAGCCTCATAGTCTAAGAGATTGTTTATCCCCTCTGCTGCTCCCACTGTTCCAGAGATTTTCCCTGGGGGATATTCTCTGGACTCATCTAGGTCAACAAGAGGATGGAGATAGCAATTACTGATCACTCTGCCATCTTGGCTCCCTGAACTGGAAATCAACTCCAAAGTATCTACAAGCAAATCCTCAGAAAACAATATAGCTTGGGAAGAGGTGGGACTCAAATGGTGGAGAACAGGCATCTACTCACCTGAACTCTTCCCAAAATCCCTCCAAAAACCTTTAGATGATACCAAAAAACAATTCCTGGAGCAGTATAACCCACAAAAGGATGGGGTGAAATAATTTTCCAGCCAAAGACAACTTAGAAGGTTAGCAGGAAAGGTCTGTCACATCTGGATGAGAGTGGAGCACAGTCCAATGCAGGCTGTGCCAACACAGCCCCAGTTCCAACAAACCAGGAGCAGGCCCAGGGAGTCACTGAAATAGCAGCAGCAATGGCACCAGCAGGGGCTGCCTCTGGAGCTCTCAGTCCTCAGACAGCAAGGGGGTTGGTCAGAAGGAGATTACTGAGGTCTCTTTGCTAACACTGGGGTAGGACTCTGTTGTTTTGCCTATACTCAGATCCAGGCCACAGTCCTGGGTGGCAGTCCCAGGGCAAGGAAGAGCACTAGCACAGTAGAGCTTATGGTCACAGTTTATCAGGGACTCTCTCCCTAGTTCCAGGGAAGAAAAGAGTTCCTGTGGTTGCTCACACACCAGAGCACAAACCAGGAGAGGAGTGAACTTCTCTCTTTAGATCATATCACCTTGAAAAAACTGAAAACTTACAGGTCCCTAGAAGTATCTCTGAAAACAGCTGCAGAAAACTCTTGTGGCTTGTAACAGTGCTCCCTCCACCCTGGAAGCAGAGCCTCACTTTAATAAAGAGTTAAAATTCAAGAAATAATCTGGGAAAATGAGTGAATGACAGGGGAAAAAAATTCTGTTCATAGAAAGTTACTACAGGGACAAGGAAGATCAAAACACACATACTCGGAAGAAGATAACAAAATTAAAGCTACTAAATCCAAAGCCTACAATAAAAATATGAATTGGTCTCAGGCCATGGAAGATCTCAAAAAGGATTTTGAAAATCAAGTAAGAGAAATAGAGGAAAAAATGGGAAGAAAAATAAAAGTGATGCAAGAAAATCTTGAAAAAGCTTGCTAAAGGAAACACCAAAAAAAAAAAAAACTGAAGAAAATATTCCTTAACCCAATTGTATGCCCATATATTTGACAATCTTAGTGAAGTGGATGAATATTTACAAAAATATAAATTGCCCAGATTAACAGAAGAGGAAGTAAAATACTTAAATAATCCCATCTCACAAAAAGAAATCAAACAAGTCATCAATGAACTTCCCAGGAAAAAATCTCCAGTGCCAGATAGATTTACAAGTGAATACTATCAAACATTTTAAAGACAGTTAATTCAATACTATATAGACAATCTGAGAAAATTGGCAAAGAAGGAGTCCTACCAAATTCTTTTTATGATACAAATATGGTGCTGTTACCTAAACTGAGAAGATTCAAAACAGAGAAAGAAAATTATAGACCAATTTCCCTAATGAATATGTAAAAATTTTAAATAAGATATTAGCAAAAAAAATTACAGCAACTTATCACAAGATAAGATCACTTTGATCAGGTAGGATTCATACCAGGAATAGTTCAGGGCTAGTTCAATATTAGGAAAACTCTCAGTGTAATTGATCATATCAACAATGAAACTAACAGAAATCATGTGATTATCTCAGTAGATGCAGAAAAAGTTTTTGACAAAATACAACACCCATTCCTACTGAAAACACTAGAGAGCATAGGAATAAATGGAGCCTTCCTTAAAATAATAAGTAATATCTACCTAAAACCATCAATAAACATTATATGTAATGGGGATAAATAAGGTAGATGCATTTCCAGTAAGATCAGGGGTGAAACCATGATGTCCATCATCATCACTGTTATTCAATATGGTACTAGAAATGTTAGCTTTAGCAGAAAGAGAAGAAAAAGAAATAGAAGGAATTAGAATAGGCAAAGAGCAAACTAAGTTATCACTCTTTGCAGATGACATGATGATAGAATCCTAGAGAATCAAGTAAAATAACTACTTGAAATAGTAAACTTCTGCAAAGCTGAAATATATAAAATAAATCCACACAAATCATCTGCATTTCTATATTTTACTAACAAAACCCATCAGTAAGAGATATAAAGAGAAATCCCATTTAAAGTTATAATAGACACTATGAAATATTTGGGAGTCTACCAGCCAAAACAAACCCAGTGACTATCTGAACACAATTACAAAACACTTTTCACACAAATAAAGTTGGATCTAAATAATTGGGAAAACATCAGTTGCTCTTGGATAGGCTGAGCTAATACAATAAAAATGATAATTCTACCTAAATTATTTTACTTATTTAGTACCATACCAATCAAACTACCAAAAGTTATTTTTTAGGGCTAGAAAAAATAAGATCAAAATTCATCTGGAAAAACAAAAAGTCCAGAATATCAAGAGAATTAAAGAAAAGAAATGCTAGGGAAGGTAGCCTAACTATAACAGATCTTAAATTGTATTATAAAGCAGCAATCATCAAAACCACTTGGTACTGAGTAAGAAATAGAGAGGTAGATCAGTGGAATATGTTAGGTACACAAGACGCAGTAGTAAATGACTAAAGCAGTGTACTGTTTGATAAACCCAAGGACTCCAGCTTCTGGGATAAGAACTCACTGTTTGACAAAAACTGCTGGGAAAACTGGAAAACAGTGTGCCAAAAACTTGGCATAGATCAGTGCCTGACATTGTTTACCAGAATAAAATCCAAATGGGTATACAATCTAGGTATAAAGGCTGACACTATAAACAAAGTAGGGGAGCAAAGAATACTTTATTTGTCAGATTTATGGAGAGCAGAGGAACTTATGATCAAACAGGAGATAGAGAATATTATGAAACGCAAAATGAATAACTTTGATTAAATCAAATTGAAAAGGTTCTACACAAACAAAGCCAATGCAACCAAGATTAGGAGGGAAACAGAAAACTGAAAAAGAATTTTTACAACTAGTGTCTCTGATAAAGGCCTCATTTCTAAAATATATAGAGAACTAAGCCAAATGTACAAGAATACAAGTCATTCCTCAACTGATAAATGGTCAAAGGACTTGAAAAGGCAGTTTTCAGAGGAAGAAATTGAAGCTATCTATAGTCATATGAAAAAATGCTCTGACACTATGGATTAGAGAGATGCAAATCAAAACCACTCTGAGGTCTCACATCATACTTATCAGATTGGCTAACATGACAAAACAGGAAGACAATAAATGTTGGAGAAGATATGTGAGAGTTGGAACACTAATTCATTGTTGGTGGAACTGTGAACTGATCCAACCATTCTGGAGAGCAATTTGGAAGGATGCCCAAAGGGTTATAAAAATGTGCATACCCTTTGACCCAGCAATATTGCTTCTAGGGCTGTATCCCAAAGAGATTATAAAAATGGGAAAAGGTCCCACATGTACAAAAATTTTTATAGAAGCTCTTTTGGTGGTGGTCAAAAACCGAAAATCAAGGGGATGCCCATCAATTGGATAATGGCTGAACAAGTTGGGGTATATGAATGTAATGAAATACTATTGTGCTATAAGAAATGACAAACAGGCAGACTTCAGAAAAACCTGGAAGATTTATATGAACTGATGCTAAGTGAAGTGAACAGGGCCAGGAGAATATTATACTCAGTAACAGCCACAGTGTGCTGTTTCTGACAGACTTAGCCTTTCACACCAATGCAAGGACCTAAAACATTTCCAAAAGACTCATGAAGCAAAATGCCATCCACTCCCAGAGAAAGAACTGTGGAGTCAGAAAGCAGAATGAAGCAGACTATTTTCTCCTTTGTCATGTTTCTCCCATTCACTTTAATTCTTCCACACAACATGATTAATGTGAAAATGTGTTTAATAGGGATGCATGTATAGAACCCATATAAGATGGCATGCTGTCTTAGGGAGGGAGATGGGAGGGAAGGGGAGAAAATTTGGACCTTATAGAAGTAACTGCTGAAAACTGAAAACAAATTAATAAACTGTCGGGGGGAACACCTTAAAAAAAACAGACTTGGCCAAATAGTAAAAGAGATACAAAAAGACAGTGAGGAGAATGCCTTAAAGAGCAGAATTGGTGAAATGGAAAAAGAGGCATAAAAATTCATTGAAGAAAAAAAAACCCTTAAAAAGTAGAATTGCAATACTACACAGATAAGGCCTATACTGAATTGCCTGCCTTCCCCAAGGGAATGGGTGGGGAAGGAGGGATGAGGAGAAGTTGGAACTCAAAGTTTTAAGAACAACTGTTGAGTATCGTTCTTGCAACTAGGAAATAGAAATACAGGTAATGAGGTATAGAAAGTTATCTTGCCCTACAGGTCAAAGGAGAAGAGGGGGATAAGGGAAGGGAGGAATGTTAGAAGAGAGGGCAGATTGGTGATAGGGGCAATTAGAATGCTCAGCGTTTTGGGGTGGGGGGAGGGAAGAAATGGGGAGAAAATTTGGAACCCAAAATTTTGTGGAAATGAATGTTGAAAAGTTAAATAAATAAATTAAAATTAAAAAAAAAGAATTGGCCAAATGGAAAACAAAGAACAAAACCTCACAAAAGAAAATAATTCCTTAAAAATTGGAATTGAACAAATGAAAGGAAATGATTTTATGAGAAATCAAGAAAAAATAATGCAAATCTATTTCATGGGAAAAACAACTGACCTAGAAAATAGATATAGAAAAAATAATTTGAAAATTATTAAACTACCTGAAAGCCATGATCAAAAAAAGAGCCTAGATACCATCTTTCAAGAAATTATCAAGGAAAATTGCCTTGAGATTCTAGTACCAGAGAGTAAAATAGAAATTGAAAGAATCCACTAATCACCCCCTGAAAGATATCCCAAAATCCAAACTGCCATGAATATTATAACCAAATTCTAGAGCTCCCAGATCAAGGAGAAAATACTGCAAGTAGCCAAGAAGAAACAAACAGTTCAAATATTGTGGAGCCATAGTCAGGAAAACTCAAGATTTAGCAGCTTCTACATTAAAGGACTGGAGGGATTACAATATGATATTCTGGAAGGTAAGGAAGCTAAAATTACCTATCCAATGAAATTGAGTATAATACCTCAGGGGGAAAATGGTCATTCAATGAAATAGAGGACTTTCAAGCATTCTTGATGAAAAGATCAGAGCTGAATAGAAAAGCTGACTTTCAAATACAAGACTCAAGAGAAGTATAAAAAGGTAAATAGGAAAGGGAAATCATAAGGGATTGAATAAGGTTAAACTGCTTAGATTTCTACATGGTAAGATTATACTTGTAACTCATAAGAACTTTCTGATTATTAGGGTAGTTAGAAGTTAGAAGGAGTATATATATATAGACAGTTAGACAGTTAGGAGTATATGTAGACAGAGGGCACAGGTGTGAGTTGAATATGAAGGCATCATCTATAAAAAAAAATGAGTGAGAAAGGAATGCATTGGGAGAAATGGAAAAGGAAAAGTGGAGTGGGGTAAATTATCTCACATAAAGGAGGCAAGAAAAATCTTTTACAGTGGAAGGGAAGAGGAGGAAGATGAGAAGGAGTGAATGAACCTTACTCTCATCAGAACTGGCTCAAATATACACGCATAATTGGGCATAGAAATCTATCTTACCCTATAGGAAAGTAGGAGGGAAAGGGCATGAGAGGGGAAGGGATGATAGAAAGGAGGGCAGATTGGAGGAGAGGGTAATCAGAAACAAAACACTTTTGAGAAGGGACAGGGTAAAAGGAGACAAAAGATAGAATAAACAGGGTTGGGGGGAATAGGATGGAGGGAAATACAATTAGTAATAGTAACTGTGAAAAAAGTTTGAAGCAAGTTTCTCTGATAAAGGGCTCATTTCTCAAACATATAGAGAACTGAGTCAAATTTATAAAAATAAGAGCCATTTCCCCAATTGATAAGTGATCAAAAGATATAAACAGTTTTCAGATGAAGTAGTCAAAGCTATCTATAACCATATGAACAAATATTCTAACTCACTATTGACTGGAAAAATGCTAATTAAAACAATTCTGAGGTACTACCTCATAACTATTAGATTGGCTAACAGGACAGAAAAGGAAAATTGCAAATGTTGGAGGGAATGTGGGAAAAATGAGACATTAATGTACTGCTGGTGGGATTGTGAACTGATTCAACTCATTCCATAGAACAATTTGGAACTGTGCCCAAAAATCTATACCTACATACCCTTTGACCTCGTAATACCACTTCTAGATTTGTATCCAAAAAAAGATTTAAAGAAGAGAAAAGGACTTATATGTACAAAAATATTTATAGCAGCTCTTTTCTGATGGCAAAGGATTAGAAATTGAGGTGATGCCCAACAATTGGGGAATGGCTGAACAAGTTGTAGTATGTGATCGTGATGGGATACTATTGTCCTATAAGAAATGATGAGCAGGATACTCTCAGAAAACCTAGAAAGGTTTACATGAGCTGATACAAAGTGAAACGTACTGTGTACAAAGTAACAGCAATGTTGTAAGATGATCAGTTGTGAATTACTTAGCTATTCTTAGCAATATTAAACAACGCTGAAGGACTTATGATGAAAAACACTGTTTATTCCCAGAGTGAACTGATGGTGTCTGAATACAGATTGAAGGGCACTTTTAAAATTTTCTTTATTTTTGTTGAGGTTTTTTTGTCTATGTTTTCTTTCATAACATGACTAATATGGAAATGTGCATGATTACACGTATAATTTATCAAAATGTTTGCGTTCTCAATGGGGAGGCGAGAGGAAGTTGCAAAACTCAAAATTGCAAAAACAAATGTTAAAAATTGTTTATACATGTGATTAGGGAAAAGTAAAATACCAAATAATTTTTTTAAAAAAGAAAGAAAAATATTCCTTGGGTGCAAACTCAACCACAATGCCTAGAAGAGATGACACAAGAAGTTTGGGTGTTTTTAAGAGTTTTAAAATGTCTTTATAAAGGGAATGAGAGTACTTGAGGGAAAAATGTGGAAAAGAAATGAGAACTACGGAAGAGAGAATTAGAAAATAGCTTGACATGAGGTATAAAACTTTGCCCAAGCAACAAAATCCTTGAAAATAGAATAGACCAAATAGAAGCTAATGATTCCATAAGGCAATAAGAAATATAAAAAAGTCAAAAGACTGAAGAAGATCTAAGGTGTCTCATAACAAAATCAGACTGATCTTGAAAATTGAGAAAAAAAATTTAAGAATCATTGGACTATATAAATGCCAAGACCAAAAAAAAAAGAGCTTAGGCATCATATTTCAAGAAATCTTAGAAGAAAATTATTTACATCTCTTAGGACCAGAAGATGAAGTTGAAATAGAAAGAATTTACCAGTCACCCTCAAATGAAAATTTCCAGGAGGAACATCAAGGCCAAAATCCAGAGTTTCTGGATCAAAGGAAAAATATTGTAGGCAGTCAGAAAAAAAAAGAATTCAATCACTGAGAAGCCACAGACAAAATCACACATGAGCTAGCTGTCACCACTATAAGAAGCAAAGAATTTAGAATGCAATATTCCAAAAGGCAAAGGATATAGGATAAGAATAAGAATATAAGAAGAACCTATCTAGGAAAACTGAGTAATATGACAAAGGAGCAAAAATGGGTCTTTAATGAACTAGAGAACTTCCAAGTATTCCTGATGGAGAGATCAGAACTGTGAAAAAACTGAAATTCAGACACAGGATTGAAGAGAAATAGAAAGTGGTGAATATGAACAATAAAGAATAAAAAAGGAAAAACTGTTTACATTTAAATATGGAGAGATGATACATGTATGTGTCCCAGCAGAACCTTATCATCATCAGGGGTCACAGAGGGAGTTCGATTAGACAAGAACTAGGAGTACTTCTGTTACGTCTTATGTTCTTAAGACTAGAAAGAGAGAAATAGGAATGCACCAGGGGAAGGGAAAGGAAGTTTAGAGGAAATTATCTCTCATAATTAGGATGCAAAAGTAGAAATATATGCAAACAAGGAGCAGCTGACACTTGAACCTCACTCTCATCTGAATTAGTCAAAAGAAGGAAGGATTTATACACCCACATACACACACACACACACACACACACACACACACACACACACACACACACACACACACACACACACACACACACACACACACACACACACACACACACACACACACACACCACCACCACCACCACCACCACCACCACCACCACCACCACCACCACCAGCAGAGTACAGAAATATATTTCCCTCAACAGGGAAGCAGGAGGGAATGGGAATGGGAATTAAAGGGAGGGTATATTAAAGAAGGGATTAGTCCTAAGGAAAACAAACTAAAGATGTACAAAAATATTTATAGCTTCTTTTGAGGTGGCAAAGAATAGAAATCTGAGAGGATATCCATGAACTGGAGAATGAATGAACAAATTATGATAAATAAATGTGATGGGACACTATTATGCTGAACTCTTATCAGAGTGACGACCAACCAGATAGACTGACAGAAAGTGAAGGACTTCAGGCAGAATGAGACAAATTTTTTGGATGTGGCTAAGGTGGACAGCTGTTTTGACTGACTATACATGTTTGTAATGTGCTTTGTTTTTCTTGTGATCAGGAGTAGGGAGGGGGACATTGAGAGGAAGAATGTGGATTTTACTAATTAAAGCAAAAGGTTTATAAAAAGATGTTTTAAAGATGCCCTTATAATGGCATGATACTTTATAAAGCCATTTCAGAGGTTCTTTATGTATTACATATTTACATTCTTCCCCAACCTACTGCCAAACCTAGAAAAGTTTGCACAAACAGTATCACAGGTCAGTTCTTCATTAAAAAATTAAATAAATATAAATATCCATTCACTTTCCTTCTGCTTGCACTAGCTTTTCTTTCTTGAGTGTCCTATGGGTTTCATCTATGACTCATATCTTGATGCTACACTGTACTCTCCACCCCTTTAGAAATCCTAATTTCCTGCATAGTTAATCTGAAATGTCACCTCCTACAAGAAGCCTTTCCAGATTCCTTTGCCTCCACCATAGGCTGCTAGTGTCATCTCTCTCTTTCTCTCTCTCTCTCTCTCTCTCTCTCTCTCTCTCTCTCTCTCTCTCTCTCTCTCTCTCTCAGTATATATGTGTGTGTGTGTGTGTGTGTGTGTGTGTGTGTGTGTGTGTGTGTGTGTGTGTGTGTAAGCTGCATGTTGTCCCCTCCATTAGACTGTAAGTTCCTGGAGGCCAGGGACTGTCTTTTGCCTCTTTTTGTTTTCTCAGTACTTAGCACAGTCCCTATGCCCTAACACAGAGTAGGAGCTTAATAAATTTTATTAATTGATTGATTGGATTGGTACATACTACATATACACACATATGTGTATATATGTGGGTGTGTGTGGGGGGGTGACCTTTTGCTTTTTCTTTGTATAGTCAGCACTTAAAATGGTGCCTGACACAGATTAAGTGTTTGCTATGGATTCATTGATTAATTGATTGATTAGCAGAAGATACCTGATCCCAAGTCCTTGTCTGGCTCTTTCGACTCTACACCCCTCTTATCCACTTCCTAGTCCAGGCTTTCCCTGCCCCTTTGACACAACCCTGCTGCGACCTGCATTCCTACTAGCAAACAAATCTGAGGCTTCTAAGGTTTAATTTAAAGTCTTGAAAACAATCTAGTAGTCATGCACGTACAAAACAGGAAATCTTGAAAATTGGAAGTGAAATAGAGACTCTTGGGCAGTTAGGTGGCACAGTGGATAAAGCATTGAGCTTGGAATCAGGAAGACATTTTCATGAGTTCAAATATAGCCTCAGACACTTAGCAGCTGTGTGACCCTGGACAAGTCACTTAACCCTGTAGGCCTCAGCTTCTTCACCTGTAAAATGAGCTGGAAATGGAAAAATCACTGCAGTATTTTTGCCAAGAAAACCCCAAATGAGGTCATAAAGAGTCAGACACAACTGAAACACTCAACAAGAGAAACCTGAAAATGTTGCCTTTTTTCATTAACTGAGTGGGAATGGTAAGAAAGAGGAAGGAATAACCATGAGAAGCAGTGTGTTTTAGTGGCAACAACCCTGGATCTGGAACCAACTGGAATTAGGGAATCTGGGTCCAAATTCCAGGCCCCAAAACTTACTAATTAGTAAATAACCTTGGGCAAGCCTACTGTGAGTTTTCCTTCTGTGGGTCTCAGTTTCCCCTACTTATAAAATGAGGGCTTGGGGATGACCTAGATGTATCTAAGGTCCTGCCTAGCTCTGAAGTCTAATATAATTGCCTTAGGCTAACCAGAAGCTTTTGGGTTTGGGGAGTCCCTCCATCCAGCCCCAAATTCAGCTCTTTCTATCCTTTTCCCTCTCTCCTGGACCTGTGAATATTTATTCAGCTTGTTGGTTTGGTTTGTTTTTTTTTTTTTACTTCTGTTCGAAAGACAAAGCCTTTTTTACATTCAACAGTAATTTCAGATCCTTTTCAAAACGGGAGTTTTTCATCGCCTCTCTCTCTCTCAATTTCCATTTTCCCCAGCCCTTACCATTACTCAGAAGAAGGGAGCACACAACAATGGCACCCGGAACAATTCCTCATCTTCCCAGCAGGAATCCATTTTCCAATTATTTATTTATTCCATTTGCTTAATGACCAAATCCACTGCTATTCCACACTTCTCAGCAAATGGGAACAGACATACTCTGTGGGGAAATGACTTCATCCTGGTGCTTTAAATGGGGAAGGGTGGGAGCTGCCTTTATCATAGACCAAGTGTGGTCATAGAAAAGAGTTCTGAGTTCAGAGTCAGAGGACCTGGGTTCAAATCCTTGCTCTCCTATTTGTGACTTCTGACAAATCACTTAACCAATCTGGCACTCATAATCTTCATCTATAAAATGACAAGGCTAGATCTTCTAGCTCTAATTCTAGAGCCCAACTCCTTGGGCTGGGGAACCTCTCGAAGGTAATTTCATCCATCTCACCTTCCTTTAGAAGGGATCATGTAACCATTGTGGAAGCAGATCCCCACATGCTCTACCCTCCCATGCTTTACCACAGTAAATAGAGTCCTAGGCTTGAAGTCAGGAAGATCTGATCTTCAGTCCAGACTCAGATACTTACTAACTGTATGATCTTGAGAAAAAGAAATAAGAGCTGAAAAAAAAAAAAGAAAGAGAAACTCCCACACTGGGGATCCAACTAGAACTGGCCAGTTGAGCAACACAGCTCTTTTTCTTTTCTTTTCCTTTCTTTCCCTCTGTCCACATAGGGTATTGATGGAGCCTGAAAAGGAAAAGACCATGTCTTCAGAAACAATCCAGTTCCTGAATTTTCCCATACATTCCAGCAACCCGAGATCATTGGCCTATCCCAGACTACTTGATCACCTAATTGGCTTACTTAACATTCACATGTACATATATGTGTATGTATGTATATGTATATGTGTACATACATATACATATATAAATACATATATGTGCGTGTATTCATACATATATAATTTATTTGCTATCAGTTTTCAACAATCATTTCCAAAAGTTTTAAACTTTCTCCCCCTCTCTCCTCAAGACAGTATGCAATCTAATATGGGTTCTACACATACATTCTTATTAAACACATTTTCACATTAATCATGTTGCATAGAAAAATTAAAATGAATGGGAGAAACCACAAGAAAAAACAAAATAAAACACAACAAAAGACAAAATAGTCTGCTTCATTCTGCCTTCTGACTCTATAGTTCTTTCTCTGGATGTGGATGTCATTTTGCATCAAGTCCTTTGAAAATGTTTTAGGTCCTTACATTACTGAGAAGGGCTAAGTTGATGAGATACAGTTCTCACACATTGTGGCTGCTACTGAGTATAATGTTCTCCTGGTTCTGCTCATTTCACTCAGCATCAGTTCATATTAAGTATTTTAGGTTTTTCTGAAGTCCTCCTGGTCGCCATTTCTTATAACACAATAGTATTCCACTACATTCATATACCACAACTTGTTCAACCATTCCCCAGTTGATGGGCATCTCCTCGATTTCCAGTTTGGGGCCACCACAAAAAGAGCTGCTATAAATATTTTTGTACATGTGGGACCTTTTCCCATTTTTATGATTTCTTTGGGATACAGCCCTAGAAGTAGTATTGCTTGGTCAAAGGTCGACATTCCTTTCCCTGTTGCACTTGGCACCACACCAGACTACTTTCCACTCCTTAATCCCTCCTAGAACATCTAATTAGCCTACTTGATACTCTTTTCACTGTTTCATCTGGCCCACCACAGACTTTTCCTTTTAGGGATCCAGGTCCTATAACCCCATAAATACCCTATGTGGACAGAGGTAAAGAAACGAAAAGGAAGGATGGAAAGGAGAAAGGGAAGGGGAGCGGAGGAGAGGGGAGGGGAGGGGAGGAGAAGGAAAATGAAACGAAATGAAAAGAGCTGTGTTGCCCAACTGACCAATTTTGGTTGGATCCACAATGGGGGAGTTCCTCTTTCTTTCTTTTAGTCCTTCTTTCTTTTTCTGAGTCATACAGCTAGTAAGTATCTGAGTCTGGACCCAGATGGCTCCAGAAGAGAAAGTGAGGCTGGTGACTTTGCACAACCCTCCCTCACTTAAATCCATTTCACTTGTACATCATGGCATCACCTTCCTGACTTCATGGAAGAAAGGACAAATAACAACAACCCTGGGCAAGTCACTTAAACTCTGCCTGCTTCAATTTCCTCAACTGTACATAAACATAATGTGATGACTCTGGAGAAGAGAATGAGGCTAATGACTTTGAGTAGCTCTACCTCACTTAAATCCAATTCCAATGCAAATCAAGACATCACCCTTGTGATGTTATTGGTACTCTTTGAGATACAAGAACAAACAAGAACAATTGTAAATGGGCATAATAATAGCATCTATCTCCCAGAGTTGTTGCAAGGAGCAAATGAGATATTATTTTTAAAGTGCTTAGCACAATACCTGGCATATAAAAAATGTTAAATAATGCTTATTTCCTTCTTTTATCCTTTCCTTCCTTTATCCTTTCCTTCCTTCCTTCTAGGGCCTAGCAGCAATCCACACCTAGGACAAAGAATTTCACCAGTTCATCTCTTTATTGACTCAAACACTGAATGCTTAGAGCGATTCTGAGCTAAAAGCACCTGGCCTAAACTCTCAAAAGTTTCTTTTATGAATACAGTCCCTGGCTATTGGACTGGGAATCTTTGGTTTGGGAAGGAAATAGAAGAGCACCTGTTCTCCAGATGTGGAGTTCAGAAACAAGGAGGGTATGCAAACTTTTGAGAACAAAAAACAGGAGCTTTTAGCTCAGGATTGCACCAAATGATTGATCCTTTATCCAGCAGAGTCAAGGGCCAGTGGTACAATTTTCTGCAGGCCAAGATTGGACATAGAGATATAGAGCAAGGGTTTCTTAAGTTTAGTTTTCACAAAGGAAACTAATTATAATGAAAATAAAGATTTTTTTTTTGCCCAATCCAAGGTCAGGGACCCCCCACTCCCACCCCCAGGTTAAGAGTCCTTGAGAAAGAGGCTCCTAGTTCACAGTGCTAAAAAGTAGCTTGAGAAAGAGGAAGTGGTCCTTTGGGGATGGGACAGGGAAGGAATAGTCTACCATCATACCTCTTCCCCCCAAAGATCCCCAAAACACTTATTTACCTCTTCCAGAATCCAAATACCACCTCCCCATAAAGAATTACTTTCTGTCTAATCTAGATCCATCAGGCTTTAGATTATAATGTATTTCTCCTGGTTAGATCCTTTTTAGACTTAAGAATCATTGTATATATTACCACTGTATAAGAACCCTTCAGGAACTTAATGATCCCTGAAGCTTCATGTCTCATCCTCCTTTATAAGACCTATAAATAAGGAATACTTTGAGTCATTAAAGAAAAAAAAAGTTGAGAAAATTAGGAATAATATAAGGTTAGGAGACTGTCCTATTCAAATGATCCCCCCTCCCCACCACCAATATCACTGGGAATAGCTCCCTTGGGGCTGAATTTCCAGGAACTAAGGACTCAGGATCACAGGATTTAGAAGTAGAAAGGCCTTTTTACAGATATGGAAACTGAGGCCCAGAAACATTACGTGACTTGGCCCAAATCACACAGTGAGATTTGAACCCAGGTCCTTGGACTTTCAGTCTAGAGCTCTTTCCTCTGTACCCATGCTTCCTATTTGGGGGATGTCATTAGAGCTTGAGGTAATGATAAAGGAAGAGATGGTATTCAGTAGTCCAATATTGCTTTTTCCTCATATGTCTGGAAATGGATGGACAACTTCAGGGCATATAAATTCCTAGCCTGAAGGCAGAAAGAGGGGCTTAAAGAGATGAACACAGGATGCTATGTGTGAATGCAAGTTTTCAATGATCCCATCTCACGTCTCCTTTTGGTCTCTTCTTTTCTCTTCTGCTCTCCCACATTTGCTCTCTTAGTAAATTAATCCAATCCTGATCTATACTAAAGCTCTTAAAAAGAGATCCTCCAGAGCATTTTGGTTTCATTTTGCTTTCAATTTAATTACAGCTTTTAGAGACTGAAACACCACAGGCACCATAACAGAAAGTGGGAGAAATATTTTGGATAAGGGGTGCCCTTCCTAGAGTTCCTTGAGTCACAGAAGGGAGGCAAACACTGGCTCTGCTTAAGCATAATGTGGCCCTGCCAGTTAGCATTGCTTTTAGCTTGGGTAAGCTCTGAGAGGAGACTCAGCCAGAAAAAAATCCACCAGGAGATTTGTGTTCACTGTGGGAACTCTGATATTTCTCATCTGCCTTGTCCACATCCTCAGTCTCACTGGCCTAGGCAGCCCAGGCAAATGGATTGGAAGAAAAATCTTTTTGATCCTCAGATTTTTCTTTCTCACTTCTCTTTTCCCCATCTCCCAATCAAAGCCTACCTGCCTCTTTCTCATGCAGGCAAGCCCTGGTATGCAAGTCTCATTTGATTTAATCTCCTTTTTCAATTAAATTCCTTCTCCCTTGAATTTCTTCACCCACCCTGCTTGGTAACTGTCAGCTTTGTTTCCACCTGCTTTAGAGGAGATTTCTGTCCCCTACCAGGTTTTTGTTCTAATGTCTCTCAATAAAACCAATGGGCCACTCTACATTCCTTTAAGATCAGGGGAAAGCTTTGGACAAAATAGGTGAAGGAGAAGATTAGTGGGCAGAGCCTCAGTCCAGGGCTCAGCAAACCCTGGTCTCCGGTTCTTCTGCCACTAACAAGCTAAGCAACCTCTGGCAAGTCACAGCTCTACCTGGGTGATGTAGTAATGATTGAAACCTAGCAGTCAGGGAAGGCCTGAGTTCAAATCCTGCTTTGAACTTGCCCAAGTCACATAACTTCCTCATCTGTAAAATGGATATAATAATAGCCCCTACCTCGCAAGAGATACTGTCAGGATCAAGTTAGATAGCAAAGGTAAAGTGTTTTGCAAACCTAAAAGTTCTATGTAAATGCTAGCTATCATTCTTTGTTACTACTAGTATCATCACTGGTATTATGAGTAGGCAGGACACTAAACTCACTTGGGCATTTAGAGGTATGCTCAGTTTAACACAGTGCTTAACACGTGGTGGTGACAGTGGTTACAGGCCAGGCCTGGAGTAAGTCATGTAAACTTCCTGGGTTTAAATCTGGCTTCAGACACTTACTGAAGTGACCCTGGGCAACTCACTTCACCCTGTTTGCCTCAGTTTCCTCATCTGTAAAATGAGCCAGAGAAGGAAATGGCAAACCACTCCAGTATTTTTGCCAAGAAAACCTCAAATGGGCTCACGAAAAGTCAGACAGGACTGAACAACAACTAGCACAGAGTAGGAGCTTAATAGATGCTTATTGACTCAATGATTGTCATTCCATCTCCACACTGATGAAGATGTTCTCTCTCTCCTTACCTCTACGTTTTGCAATCTCTAGATACCTTCAAGTCTCAGCTCAAGGGCCATCTCCTAAAAGAAGCTTTTTCTGATTCTCCAAATGTTTGCCCACACACACACACAAACGCACACTGAAAATACTTTGTATTTAACTTGTACAGATTGTTGCTTATCTTATTCCCCATTAGAGTCTAATCTCTTTGAGGACATGGACAATTTTCCTTCTGTCTTTATGTCTAGGATGCTCTAGCATAGTGCCTGACACTTAGTGGGTGCTTAATAAGTTTGTCAATCAAATTGAGTTGAAAGCAGTGGAAAGGGCCCAGGATTTGAAGTCCAAGGAGCTGGAGTAGAATCCCAGGTTGCTACTTGTTACCCATGCAACCTTTCTTTTCCTGAACTTTATTTCTTCATCTGTAAAATAAGAAGGGTTAGATGTTATGATCACTAAAATTTCTTAGGCAACTAGGTGATAGACCACTGGGCCTGGATTCAGGAAGACCTGAATTCAAATCTGACCTCAAACATTTATTAGCTGTGTGACCCTGGGCAAGTCACTTAACCTATGTTTGCCTTAATCCACTAGAGAAGAAAGTGGCAAACCACTCCAATATCTTTACCAAGAAAACCCCATAGACAGTATGATCCACAGGGTCATGAAAATCACTTGTCCAACCTCTTCATTTTATAAATAAGGAAACTGAGGCCCAGAGAAGAGGAATGACTTGCCCAAAGTCACACAGCCAAGTGAACAGCAAAAGGACAACTGAAACCTAGGGATCTCCACTCTAAATTCACTGTACAATTAGATATGAAGGAGTCAGCATCCCTCCAAGGTGAGGGCAGGATCCTGTAGGACAAGGATGGGCAGATTGACCCGGGGGACAAAGTTCCAAAGGTTGAAGATTAAACGTAGCATTTCTGGTAAATAATAACAAAAATCCCTTCACAGACAACCCGCCCCCCCATTCCAATATTAACGCACTGCTCTGAAATGGGCTCTCCTTATTGCTTATTGGTCACAGTGCCCTAGTGTGTCTCAAACGTAATACTATAAGACTGCAGTCTTTTAGTATATCAAAGGACACAACAGCAGGGCAATTCATGGTATTATCTTTTTTCTTCATAGAGACCTATGGATTAATCTCTGTAGGCTCTGGTGTGGCTTTAGGGCAGAGGTTTAACTACTCTTTGGATAGAAGAAGCATTGATGACAGACATCTGGCTAGTGAAGCTAAAAAGGAGGCAGATGGATGGATCAGAACCAGATCTAGGATTAAGTCAATGGGCTTAAGGAACCTCTATTAGCAAACTCCTTTTTTCAATGTAGGGCAGAAGTTTTTTTGCAATTTAGTATGTAAGAGTTACCTAGACCACTGAAAGGTTAAGTGACTTGGTGAAAAGTTATCAGCCTTAAAGTAAGAAGTTCCATAGGATCTGGTGTTAGGAAGGATCTAGCTATCAGTTAGTCCAATATCTTTATTTTACAGATGTGGAGAGTGAGGCTCAGAGAAGCTTTGATTTGCCTAACGTCACTCAGAGTCTGAGTGTTATGATTATGTCACTTCAGTTTACTTGGTGAATTCATCATTGTTTTAGGTCCTATGGACAGGAGGCCTCCTGAGTTTCTCAGGCTATTTTGGTGCCATGAAGGGGAATTTTTTCATATATGTGCATGTACATACATGTGTGTATGCGTATGTACATATGTGCATATATTAAAACACACCAAGGCGTGTGTGTATATAATTATATACACATGTGTGTATATATGTATGTATACATATACACACATACATACATATGTCATGCTTCCTGTGCCAAAGCTCTCCATCTCTCTAAAGAAGGGATAAACAATTTCTTTTTCATTAAGGAAAGAAAAACTGAGGTATTTTCTTCCTCTCAAACAAAGCATTTCCCTACTGTTTCTGGCACTTGCTTGATGACAACTATCAGAGTCTGAATAGCTTGTAAAATGGTAAGTAGATGTCTTCTTTTCTCTCCCTTTTATTCGTTCTCTCCCATTCATACTCACCAAGAAAAAACTGCCCACTTGGGATTTCTACAAACTCTGATTTTAGTGAATCTGAAAGTTTTACTCAGTTCAATTCATTAAGTAAGGAAGAGATACAACCTTAGGCAAAGGACTTGTATAGAGGACCAGTAAAAAAAGCTGAGAAAGTCAGCAAGGGAGAGCCTTAAATTCAAAACCAAAGAATTTTTACTTGATGAAGGAAGCAACAGGGAGATGTTAGATTCTTGATCAATAGGAGATTAACACAATGAAAATACTTGCAGTAGCACTGTCTTCTGAATCCTGCTGGGAAGCAGGAGGCAGGAGGCTGGCAATCACCCATCATTCTACTTCTCACTGCCATGGCTTTGGACCTGCATAGAGGAACAAGTGTCAATCACAATGTGTCCCTCAAATGGCTCAACCCACAAACTGGGATGCTGAAGATATGTGGGCAGCATAGTGGGAAGGAAAATGGACTTGGAGTCAGCTGTGTGCCACCAGGCAAGTCACTTAAGCTCCCTGTGACTCAGTTTCCTCCTCTGTAAAACATCAGGGTTGGACTTGATGGCCTTTATGGCCCCTCTTAGCTCTAAATTTGTGATGTTATGATCCCTGTCTTTCTAGACTCATGATGCTATTTTAGTCACTCAGCTCCAGTCAAGGTTGTAGATGAACAAGTAGGTTAATTAATTAGACCATTATGTGAATGCACAGTTAACTTTAAAATGATAGACATGTGAACGCCAAAGTGTCTCACTTTAATCCTCCCCAGTTCCCATGCTCCAAGAAACAAATGAACAACCAGATGCAAAAAACCCCAAATCTTCTCCATCTAGAATCCAGTTGCTCTCTCTTTGGCTTCCTAAACGTAGCATAGGAGTCATTTAGAACCCCCTGAAGTTCAGGGTATTGCGTTGGACAAAAAAAATGGGAATGAAGCCCATGGAGTTGATTCATAACAGGTTGTCTCCATCAGGATTGGGAGGGTATTGCATAAAATGGTCAGGAAGATCATGGTCCCAGCTCCTCAGGTAAACAGAGTGATGAATTCTCTCCAGGTCTCTGCCTCTATTTTGCATCATTTGGCTCCTGCTCCTGTTTGTCTTTGCAGCCCTGCTCCATTGGAAAGGAGTCAGACTCTGAGATACCTAGGGTGAGTATTGCCCAGAGCACACCAAGAGAGGACTGGGTGTGACTGTACCACTGGCCCCCAGTGGCATCATTTAAAGTCTCTAGTCTTTAGCTTCAAGTGCTGTACTCCAGTCTTGTGCCAGATACCAGTCTCCTCCATCTGCACCAGGCCAAAGAGCAACTGGGACATATTAGGACATATCAGGATGCTGATTCAATTCAATGAGCATTTATTAAGTGCCTACTAGGTGCCAGGCATTGCACTGGACACCAAGGAAACAAGGACAAAAATGAAAAATCCTTACCCTCAAGAGTTCTATATAGAAAACTAAATGTAGTATAGTTTAAAAGTAAATACAAAGTAGTTGGGAGGAGGAAGAATCAACAAAGGAAAAATCAGGGAAGGTCTCTTACAGGAGGAGGAACATGTGAAGGTAAAAAGGGAGACCACTCTGGCTATCAGGGACAAGCTACTCAGCACAGAGATCAAAGATGAAATGTCATGTAATGAGAACAAGGAGACCAGTTTGACTGAAGTATACAGGTAAGAAAGAGGGGAATACATAAGAAGCCAGAAAAGACAAGCTGGAACCAGGTGGGGAAGGGCTTTAAATGGTGAACTTCAGAGAGAATAGAAGCATAACCAAGGGAAAAATGAAGCATGGCCAGGCTGGGCCTGTTGCAAAATGAAGGTTCCAGAAAGGAATTTACCAATGGGATAAAGAGGATAGCAAGGCAGAGGGATTTTCCAGGGTGCTGTTCCAGTGTGAAAAGGCAGTTGAGTCCTAGCATTGAAGTCCAGAGAGATGCAGAATCCCATCTGGGAAGGGAATGCCAATAACTGGTCCTAGATACTATAAAAAAAAGTAATTATAGTTGCTTCATTAGGAAAGTGATTAGTAAAGGACTAGAACCAGGGTAGGATTTGTTCTGTAAAATTTGGATTCAGTCAAAAGGTCGCACTTAAGAATCAAGAAGGCCACCCTCAAGGCCACAGTGTCCTCACCCCTGGACTAGAATAACTCTTTAACATCCTCCCCCAAATAAGAGATTTGCAGCCCCTGCATGGAATACACTGAAAATATACTTCACAAGGATGATACATTCACATATAACAGACAAAGATGATCCCTAACTCGGCAGTTTACTATTATAGGTCTGTATATGTGAATGCCATTCAGAAAAGAATTGTATGTGGCAAACAGAAACATAAGAAAAAACAGAATAGGTAGCATACAAAGATTTGGATATAGTTGACCAGCAACCCAAGTCTCATGCAATAATAGATGATAGCTTGGCATCTCAGGGTTGCATGCAGTAATTAGTTATCTTGGTCACATGAAGAAACATAATCCAGGAAATACAGTATTAACATGTCTAGCAAAGCATAGCAACTCAGTGCAGCCAGTAAGGGACCTGAAGTCAAGAAAACATGAGTTCAAATTCTACCCCAGACCATAACTGGCTACTTGACCCTGGACACATTGTTCTATCTCCCTTATCCTCAGATCCTACATTTATAAAATGGGGACAATGGTAGCACCATGGACAGTGGTTCACTGGACAGAACACCAAACCTGAAGTCAGGAAGACCTGAGTTCAAATGTGACCTCATACACTTACTAGCTGTGTGACCTTGGGCAAGTCATTTAACCTTGTTTGCCTCAGTTCCCTCATCTGTAAAATGAACTGGAGAAAGAAATGGTACACCACTCCAGTATCTCTGTCAAGAAAACTCATGAAGAGTCAGACATGACTGAACAACAAGGGGTGAGAACTAGATATATCTCCTTCCTCAGTTTTCTCATAGTATTTTGCCTGGATTCCTCTGCACTTACCTTACTCTCCCTTGTATCATGGCTTTGGTTTTGGTTTTTGCAGGTGCCCATCTTTTCCTTCCTGGTTGAAAGAGATTCATCAGTATGACAAAACTGAACCAATCAGCAAAATGGAGCCTTCATTTATAAATTCCGCTGCCTGTATACTCTCTACAAGACAATAACAATTGGATGAATTAGTTATCCATCCTTTTCATAAAGGTAGCTCCCTTGGGTTCCAAAATTCCCACTATGGTCCTTATATATAATATTAGAGTTGGGGATGGGCACCTGCTATTAGGCTAATGATGCTAATGCATGGAGTGGATAGGTTTAAGTGATGGGACTAGAAGCATGGAGCAGCTGTATTATGTTTATATTATTATTTATATTATGTTTCTTCATGTGACCAATATAACTAGTTACCATATGCAATCCTGAGATGGCATGCTTTCGTCTACGTATTGCAGAAGACTGAGGATACTGGTCAATGGAAAAACAGAATAAGTAGCATGCAAAGCTACCCAGTGCTTTGTATTGTACATGTTATGATGAGCCATGGTAACGTGATATGTAGCTTGATTGTTCCTTCTAATAGAACATGCACAAGATAGTAATCTTTTTCAAATAGAGGAAGAGTGTTGGTTACCCATGTACCATGTACCTCTTTTGTAGTGGGTCATGTATATTTTTATGAAACTGAAATACTCTGTGTTATCTGTTGTGTTTTTGCAGCATAATGATGATAATGATGCTAATAATAATTTGCATTTACATAGTTGTATAAAATGCTTTATATACAACATTTCCTTTGATCTTTGTAACCTTGTGAGGCTGTTTGTTGTTCAGTTGTTTTCAGTCACATCCAATTCTTTGGTGACCCCACTTGGGTTTTCTTGGCAGAGATATTGGAGTAGTTTGCCATTTCTTTCTCCAGCTCATTTTACAGATAAGGAAACAGAAGCAAACAGGGTTAAGTGACTTGACCAGGGTCACACAGCTGGTAAGAGTCTGAGGTGGAATTGAACTCAGGTCTTCCTGACTCCAGGTCCAACACTTTATTCACTACAAAACCTAACTACTCTAGTTTTTACTCCTTCGATTTCCCATGGGAAGTATTCCCAATTGACTGGAAGATAGACTATATAAGAAAGAAAAGCATGAAAGAAACCAGGTTGTAGTGGGGCCTTGGATACCAGGAACAGAAGTCTACATTTTATTTAATAGGTAACAGGAAGTCAAGGTTTTGCAGTAAAGTGGTAAGGTGATTAGGGATAGCCTAAATGTCTGTTTCCTGGGGTCTTATCAAAAACTTTTCTTTCACACAAGGATTTGCATTTTGGCAAAGAGCCTTTGACAAGACCCTAGGAAATAGATATTTAAGGCAACTCTGATTTCCTAACTCCTTAACTCAAAAAGCTTCCTGCCCAGTGAGCAATGTAAGTCATTGATAATTGGGACTAAGACCTGCAAGTTTAAAGGGACCCATTATGCTGCTTTTTCCCCTCACTGACTACTTGCCATCAGTTACAGCATGAATGAATGAAGGAAAGAAGGAAGGAATGCCCTCCTAATAAACTGTACTTCAGAAAGGAAAAATCTTGGCAAAGGAGGGAGCTGTTCAAATGCTTTGCATTCTTTGAGAAAAAAAATTAACAGTTATAATATGGGCAGTGAAATGCGAAAATATCTCCCTTCCCAACCCCAAGATCCTGCCTTATGAGTTCCATCTAAGAGGACAGAGCTTTGCAGCTGATTCCCAAACAGAAAGCTTTATATATAGTAGGTGTAGAAGGCACTTGCCTACATCATGTGATTTCACAAATGAAGCCTCTTCTCCCCCAAATAATGGTTCCCCACCCAGGAGTGTGCTAGTGAATGTTTAACAACTTGCTCTCCAAAAAATATTTCAAGTTGTACATATGACACACATTTAAGCTTAATCTATATTATTAATATTTTCCCATCACTTTCTTAAGTCCAGTAGCATTTGCAACTTCAGAGTTATAAATTCTCACACTGAAAATTTTACAATCATTTTTTCAAGAGCTTGTTGAATTTTGGTCCAGCATATCTCTGCCCCCACCCCACCCCACCCTACCCCAGCCAAGTGACTTTAACTTCTCAGTTCATTTCTCTTTTAGAATGTGGATACCTGGAGCAGTTAGGTGGTACATGGATAGAGCTGTGGAGTCTGGATGACCTAAATTCAAATTCAGTCTCAGATACTTACTGTGTGACCCTGGGCAAGTCACTTAACCCTGATTGCTTCCAGACAAAAAAAGAAAGTGTGTGTGTGTGTGTGTGTGTGTGTGTGTGTGTGTGTGTGTGTGTGTGTGTGTGTTTGTGTGTGTATGAGTAACCAATTTAGAGTCAGGACTATGGATAGGTAATGTCTGCAGGAAGGTACAAGACACACAAGAGGTTACAGGTCCAGTGCTCTATCCATTATCCCACTTGGCTGCCTGGATTCAAATTCAGCCTCTGATACTTATTAGCTATGTGATAGTAGGCAAATTAATTTTGTTGTTGTTGTTCAGTAGTGTCCAACTCTTTGTAGCCCCATTTGGGATATTTTTGGAAAAGATTCTGGAGTGGTTTTGCAAAATTAAAGTGAAGAAAATGTTGGTGCATGATTTTTTGTTTGCAGATTGGTTGTACGCTCAATGCAGCCTCTGAAGCTGACCCATACAACAAAGTACAGGTTGATTCTCTACTTCTTGCGCTAATTTTGGCCTAATAATTAACACCAAGAAAACACAGGTGCTCCATCAGCCACCACCACACCATCCATATGTGGAACCATCAGTAATAGCAAATGGAGAGGTTTTGAATATTGTGAATAAGTTCACTTACGTTGGCAGTGTACTTTCTGGGAATGTACACATTGATAATGGTGTTGACACGCTCTAGAGTAACTCGGTGTTTGGGAGGCTATGAAGGAAAGTGTGGGAGAAGAGGTATTAGACTGGCTACCAAACTGAAGACCTACAGAGCCATTGTGTTGACCTCATTGTTGTATGCCTGTGAAACCTGAACAGTATACCAGCACCATCCCTTGAAACTGAATTGCTTCCATTTGAACTGTCTTAGCAAGATTCTGAAGATCACCTGGCAGGATAAGGTACCAGACACTAAGGTCCTTTCTCAAACTAACCTGCCAAACATTCAAACTCTGCTTCAGAGAGCACAACTCTGACGGGCTGGCCCCATTGTTAGAATGCAAAATGTACACTTGCCAAAAAGACTGCTTTGTAGAGAATTCACACAGGGCAAGCACTCACATGGTGGTCAGAAAAAGCAAAACATGAACGGCCTCAAGATCTCTCTTAAAAACTTTGGAATTGATTGTGTGACATGGGAGACACTAGTACAGGACCACCTAGCATGATGTGCCCTCATCAGAAAGGTGCTGTGTTCTATGAGCCAAGTAGAATTGAAACAGCTCAAAAGAAATACAAGATGCGCAAATTTAAAGAATCCACCTCAAATGTTTACATGGACTATTTGTGTGCAACCTGTGGTAGAGCATTCCAAGCTTATATTTAAATTGACTCTAAAATAGTGATGTCAGTTTGATCTCTTCAAAAACAAAGGACAAAAGCCACCATATTAGAATGGTTTGCCATTTTCTTCTTCAGCTCATTCTACGGATGAGGAAACGGAAGCGCACAGGATTAAATGACTTGCCTAGAGTCACACAGCTAGTCAGTATCTGAGGCTAGATTTGAACTCAGGAAGATGAATCTTCCTGACTCCAGACCTGGTGCTCTATCCACTGCACAACCTAGGTGCCCAGGAAAATCATTACCCATCTCTGAACCAAAATTTCCTCATCAGTAAATTAGAGACAATAATACCTACCTGGAGCACCTATATTCCAGTGTTGGTGTGAGGTTTGAAAGAGGTAATGGATGCATAATGCTTTGCAAACTTTAGAGTGCTGTATAAATGTCAATCATTATTAAATTTTTGAAGATCCTATTTGCATGCAACATCTCAATCACTCCTCTGTTGTGTAAATAGAGGCACACCTATAGTAGGCATCCAACTGAGAACCTGTTTGGTGAGTTGAAAGCGAGAAGAGATTCTTAATGCTTTATTAACAAATTCCAGCTTTCATCTGCCAGATGCAAATGGTTTAACATCCTGCTCTTAGCAAACTATAACTGCTCTGAGAAATTTCCTAAGACAAGCAGATGTTTTTTCTCTGTCAGTTGCAAAATATATTAATTAATTAATTAATTAAAATATATTAATCTGTGAAAATTTTCATGGCCATGACCAAACACTCAAAGGAAAGACTCAGGAAAATAATGGCTGAAAGATGCTTAACATAACCTCAGAAATGCAAGAACATCATCTAGTCTAAAGTATACACCAAGATTCTCTTCTTGAATACATTGATGAGGGTCTTCAAGCCTTGCCTTACAGACCCTTAATGAGAGGAAACCCATTGTCTTGCAAGGTAGCCCCTTTCACTTTTGGAAAACATCACTGTTTGAAAGCTTTTCCTTATATCAGACCTACTCCTGCCTCTGTGAAACTTTCTGCTTGTTTCACCCAATAGGACTAGTCTACTTCCTCTTCCAAGAAACAGCATTTCAAATACTTAGAGAACTGTCATATCCCATCAAAGTTCTTTTTTTCTGGCTAAAAATCCTCAGTCCTCACATGAAAAGATCTTCTAAGGAAGGGCATTGATAATTTAGAAGATGAACAGACTGGCAAATAACCTTGAGGTCAACCAACAGACAGGGCTTCCAATTGTCTGACCATAAGCAATACATACATCAAAGATCAACAGACAGATCCAACTGTCTGACCATACATATATGGTTACCAGAGAGAGAAGCACCAACATCTAGGTTTTCAAACCTGGGGGGGGGGCTCTTTAGCAGCAACCCAGAGTCTTGTCTGGGCAAATAAACACTTCCAATGAGTAAGCCCCAAACTAAAACCTCACCTCAGAGTATTTATACACTTTTCAGAGCCAGAGAGCATCACAACCCTTGAGAACCAGTTCAGCACGCTGACCTCCAGCCCTCTCATTAAAGGAAAGAAAAGGCTAAGGGAAGTAATGTCAATCAAGATTTGAGTAAGCAGTATGGTGATGAGTTTAGAAGTGATGAACTTATCCTGGGAGGATCATTGTTCTAAGTAAACTGTATCATTTTCTTTACCAAAATGGTGACAGAAATACTAGAGGGGTCTGTGATTTTGTCACCACATAGAACACTAAATGTGGAAAACTTCCCCAAGGGAGACCATAACTTGTATATAATAAACTCTAGAAAGTTTATCAAAGGCTTGTCTAGAGCCATACAGTCATTAAGTGTCAGAAGAGGTCTTCCTGTGTCCAAGCTCAGCACACTATCCACTATCCCAACACTACTGCTAGATCAGTGTAGTTGTTCCTATTTATCCTTCATTTTCAAGGAGGACCAATGACATCTCAGTCTTGACTTGCGGGTGAATTGTATTTAAGTGAGGCAGAGTTGCACGAAGTCGTCAGTCTTATTCTGTCTTCCAGAGTTATCAAAGTCCAGTAGTAAGACAAAAGTCAAGATGACTAGCAATGCCTCAGGATGCAGTAGATGACCTTGGCATTTTCAACGTCTGACCAAGCTCTACACTCTCCAAAGCACCTGCTTCAGCTGCCTTCATGGTTGTTGGAGCAAATAGTTCTCATCCCCCCATTTCACTGGGGAAAGTCTTTATATACTTGGTGTAGACATCCTCCTAATTCACTGATGGGTTTAAGGCCTGTCGGTTACCCTCAACCTAATCTAGCCCTTCTGCTAGATGTTTACTGGAATGTGGCCACTGAACATGCTATAGTCTCTTAGAAGCACTGGTAAGAGTTGGTTGAAGATGGACACCAAAGATGGATGAGCAGCTCTGCAAAGAACTCAGTGAGCCCTCACGCTGGAGGGGCTAGTCCTCCCTGAATGCCCCATACACCCATCAGTATAGCAACCCTATCAATAAAAGAAGCAAGAATAGTCTGGCATGACCTATCCTGCTTAAAGACTGACTGGCTTTTTCCAATCACTGCTTCCTTTTCTAAGTGTTCTCAAACAGTCTCTTTAACCTTCTAACATTGTGAAATAAAAGTCAAGCTCATAGAACAATAATCTATAAAATTTACTCTTCCTTAAAAAAAATACATTTTCATCACTAATCCTGCATAACCTCTCTGTGATCTTTCAAAACTCACTAACCAGTGGCTCAGAAGTCACATCTGCTAGTTTATCCAGTAGCTTGGTATGTAGTTCATCTGAACTTGATGACTAGAATTCATCAAGGCAGCTAAGTGCTCTCTCATTATCTATTTATTTGAGGTTTCAACTCTTCAACAATCCATTTTTGCTCTTCTGTGTTATTGTTGTTGCACACATACCCCAGCAGGGGTTTTCATCTATCTTCAATTCTCTTCTCTTGTATCACTTTTTTAAAGTGATATTTTTTGTTATTGTTGATCTTAGCATTCTTGCCCAGACTCACCTCATCCTGAGACTTAGCTTACAGACTCTTGATATTAGCCTTTCCAAAACATGGTGTGTTTCTGTATCCCAGCCATCTGCAACCCAGCTCTGCTCCTTGCTACCTCTGATACCTTAGGCTATATGGCTTCAGTTCTCTCATCTGTAAAATGAGAACATTGAACTAGTTCACTTCTAAGGTTTCTTACATCTCTAAATTGTGGGAAATTCCTTATTGTTTGGAAAACTTATTCATTATTATACTGCTTAAATCTAACTAGAGATTGTTTGAACCCAGAATATCACCTCGACCTCAGTCACTCCCTTAGAGTGCCAGAGATAGCAACAAAGAATTTGAGGTTCCCCAGTTCCAGATCTACCCAAAATATTCTTGTCTGGAGTACCCACACCCAGGTGTTGTTTTGGATGCCCTCATACTTGTATTTAAGTTCCCTAGTGTTTGGGCTTCTCCCAAATTTTATTGAATGTTTACAGTTACTCGTATCCATCTCAATCTATCTTGCTTTCAATTAGTTTTCTCAGCAAAATTGCTCTAACCCTAACCCTAACGCTAAATCTATGGGTCATTTGTGGGTATCTTTGTCTAAGTCCTATGTGATATAAACCTTCCATAATATGAACAAGAGGAAGATAAACCTATCTTCTGACTTTCTACCAAATGACCTAATAAACTGCTTTCTAAAACTATTTCATATTTTGCGGGTTATTCTCACAAACAACAAAATCTAAGATACTTGCCTTTCCTTGTTTCCTTCTTATGACTTTGTATTCCTAGTACCTGGAATGGTACCTATCTCATAATTGGTTTTTAATAAGCATTTGTTGATTGATTGTACAAGTGACTTTAAAAAAATCTAAAGTGGTTGATATAAAGTCACATTGGCCTTTTTAAACAGCTTTTCCTTTTCCTCCTCACTGAGAGTGTTTCCATCTGTGTGTTCAGAGTTTCATCTTGGGATATTCCTACCTATCCTTGACTGGTTTCCCCAGTAGAATCTGGGGCTATGGGATCCAACGTCTCCTATCTTTGAACTCTCAAAAATCTTTTCACCCCAGATCTAGAAAGTGTGTCAAGCAAAGCTATGCTGAGCTTTCCTCTCCTCTATCAAAAATTTTAGAGACAGCACAGTACATCCACCTCCAGAGAGTCCAGAATCCCCTAGTTCAAATCCTTCCTTATACTCATTGTGTGAACATAACCTCTCTGAGCCTCGGATAAATCTCTCTTAAGTTACAGACTGATTGTGATCTTTATTCATGGAAGGACTTTTTGTACTAGGAGATTCCACACTGGTCAAAATCACAAATATTCAGCATACATTCTCCTCCCAATCCTGCCTCTCACACCTACACCCAATTCCCATAGTTCCTACTTCAGCAACCAGTTCTTCCATTATGGTCCAAAAAATAGCAAATTGACACATGCACAATGCAATGGAGCAGCAGTCCATCCATTCAACCCCTCCTATGCCCTCCATGAAGGTTTCCACTGACTATTTTAATTCACACATCTCATCTCTCTTTTTCCATCCTAGAGCACATAGTCTATACCACACTTGGGTATTATTCTCAGCTCTGCCACTAATTCTGTGTGACTTAAAGCAAATTTCCTCTCCTTTCTAGACTTCAGTTTTATCATTCTGAAATGCATAGCTTAAACTAGATTATCTCTAAAGTCCCTTCTAACTCTAACCTTCTAATTTTTTAATAAGCATAAGTAGTCCAGCTCTCCTCAGACATGAAATCCTCAAGGTTGCATCCATGTTCTAGGGATACTTGAGTCATGATTTATTCAAAATTACAGATCACAGCCCCCATTTTGATGATGCTCTTTAACCAGACCTAACCAAAGAAATGTTAACTCAAAGAAAAGCATTTGATTAAACAGAATATCAAAGTAAATAACATGGAAAATCTTCCCCCATACACAGATTCCTACAGTCCCTATGGGAAGGCAAACAGCTTTGGGAGAGGAACCATAGGTAGACTAAGCAAGTCCCAATGAAGTATCTTTCTATCTCCAAAACTTTTTTATTGCTTCCTTACAGATCTGCTGATGTCATCTATTAAACTTCTTTCTCTGCTTTACTACCATTGAGAATAAATCTCAGAATTTTATTCACAACACCACTCCCTGTTAGCTTTCTGCTGAGCATACTCCTGGCATTTGCTAGTTCTCCACTGAGTTGCTCCCATCATCTACTGGTTGTCCACTAAATTATAACTATGAATAGGTCTCATCTCCATAGGACAGGAGTTACAGGTCTTTGGTGATTCGGTTGGGGTTATTTTAGATCTTATGCATCAGCCCAAAAGCCATACCCAGCCAGCATGACTAGGTTACCTTCAGTAGAAACTGTAGCAGTATTTATTCAGACATGTCTAGTATTTGGGTAAATATGAGTAAATTATTTTCAACTCCTGTCAAGTTCTTGAAATCTAACATTACTGCCATGTAGATTACCCTGGAGCTTTGCTTAGCAAGATTAGAGGGTGAAAAACAATATTAGGAACCTTTATCCTACAGCTAAATTGCTATTCTCTATACCTAAGTTTATAAGAATTTTTTAAATTAATTCTATTTTGTCTTTTATTGTCCTTTAATTGTTCCACAATTATCAGGCTTTTTTTCATTTTATAGATAGTGAACTCCTTGGAGGCACAGGTCTTGTCTATTACTTCTTCATTTTCCTATGGCACTGAGAATAGCACCACAGGGACTTGAGAAATAATTGCTAATTGGTGGCTTCTTCACAAACAAGTGAAATAAAATCTTAGTTTTAAAGCTGGGAAAGATCCTAGAGATCATCTACAACATTTTATAGGTCATCCAAGGCGACAAGATCAGAATTTAAATCCAGGTCCTCTGACTCCAAATCCAGCATTTTTCCCCTGTTTCACAAAGTCACACATTTTGTTGAGTTAAAGAGGGAAAGAAAAAGAAAAGCCCTTCCCTATAAAAATGACTAAATGCAAGAGTTTTTCCTAGACAGGTTCCAAAATAGTATGGTCAGCAAGACATATTTGAACATCAAGACACTCCCAGGATATGGATGTGACAACTAGAGATGGTTCATCTTGGGTCTATCATCCCTTCATGGTCTTCTAGTCTCAAAGGGTGCAGTTGTAGAAACCTCCATCATTTTCAAATGAGGGACCTAAGAGCTAGCGATCTCTTAACATACCAGGTTGCCTCCAAAGCTGGAAAGATGTACCTCAGGATCACAATTGTACTTATATTCAAGTATCCTTAGGCATTAGTATAGGGGTACAGCCAACATCGTCACTGGTCAACTATCAGTTTAAAAATGCTCTTGAGGGGGTGGAGCCAAGATGGTGGAGTATAAGGACAGACATGCTCTAGCTCTACCTCCATTGCCCATAAAATATTTGTAAGAAATAACTAAACAAATTCTAGATAAGCAAAAGCCACAAAGCTAGAGAGTGAAGGAGACAGCCTAGAAAGCCAACAGGAAAGGTCTGTTTAGAGTGGAGTGCAGCTCAGCCTTGGCCACACCCAGCAGGACTGGTGCAGGCTTCAGGGAGTGGAATCACAAGTAGCAGCCATGGTTCCCAGATTTCTCAACTCACAAACACCAAAGACAGCTTCAAAGGTCAGTAAGAAAGCTCATTCACCTGGGTGAGAGACATGTGGAGTCTGACCCTAGACCCGACCCCAGAGCAGCAGCAGCCACTACAGCAGCAGTGTCTACTTCTGGAGCCCTGGCCTAAAGATTCTAGGGGAATCAAGCTGCTGATCTGGGTCTTGGTTCTGAGTGGTAGTCCTGGGGTGAGAAGGAGCACTAGCATGGTGGAGTTGGTGATGGATATGGAGAGGGAATCCTACCTGCAGATCCTGGGCAGAAAAGAGTGTTTGTGGTTGCTCACAGAACAGAACACAGGGCAGGAGAGGAGCAAACTCTTCTCCCTTGATTGTACCACCTTGGAGGAACTTAGAATTTACAGGTCCCTAAAGTATACCCTCCACTTAACAAAAGACTCAAAAGTCAAGTAATTGGCTAGGAAAATGCCCCAAAAGGGCAAAGGAAATAAGACTACAGAAGGTTACTTTCTCGGTGAACAGGTATTTTCTTCCATCCTTTCGAATGAGGAACAACAAAGCATACCATCAGAGGAGGATATAAAAGTCAAGGCTTCTACATCCAAAACCTCCAAAAAATATGCAGTGGTCTCAGGTCATGGAAGAGCTCAAAAAGGATTTTGAAAATCAAGTAAGAGAGGTGGAGGAAAAATTGGAAAAAGAAATGAGAATGATGCAAGAAAATCATGAAAAGCAAGTCAAAAACTTGCTAAAGGAGACCCAAAAGAATGTTGAAGAAAATAACACCTTTAAAAATAGACTAACCCAAATGGTAAAAGAGGTCCAAAAAGCCAATGAGGAGGAGAAGAATGCTTTAAAAAGTAGAATGGGCCAAATGGAAAAGGAGGTTCAAAAACTCACTGAAGAAAATAGTTCTTTAAAAATTAGAATGGAGCAGTTGGAAGCTAATGACTTTTTGAGAAACCAAGAAATTACAAAATAAAACCAAAAGAATGAAAAAATAGAAGACAATGTGAAATATCTCAATGGGAAAACAACTGACTTGGAAAACAGATCCAGGGGAGATAATTTAAAAATTACTGGTCTACCTGAAAACCATGATCAAAAAAAGAGCCTAGACATCATCTTCCAAGAAACTATCAAGGAAAACTGCCCTGATATTCTAGACCCAGAGGGTAAAATAAAAATGAAAAGAATTCACCAATCACCTCTTGAAAGAGATCCCAAAAGGAAAACTCCTAGGAATATTGTTGCCAAATTCCAGAGTTCTTGGGTCAAGGAGAAAATATTACAAGCAGCCAGAAAGAAACAATTCAAGAATTGTGGAAATACAACCAGGAAAACATGGGATTTAGCAGCTTCTACACTAAGGGATAGAAAGGTTTGGAATATGATATTGCAGAGGTCAAAGGAGATAGGATTAAAACCAAGAATCACCTACCCAGCAAAACTGAGTATAATACTTCAGGGGAAAAAATGGAATTTCAGTGAAATAGAGCACTTTCAAACAGTCTTGTTGAAAAGACCAGAGCTGAATAAAAAATTTGACTTTCAAATACAAGAATCAAGAGAAACATGGAAAGGTAAACAGGAAAGAAAAGCCTTAAGGAACTCATTAAAGTTGAACTGTTTATATTCCTACATGGAAAGATGTTATTTGTAACTCATGAGACCTTTTTCAGTATTAGGGTAGTTAGAGGGAATATATGTGTATATATATATATACACATATATATATATATACTACATATATATATATATGTAGGTGGGTACGGGTATGTATATATGTGTATATTATATATGTGTAGATATGTATATGTACATGGGTATACATGTGTATGTATATATGTATAGAGAGACAGAGACAGAGACAGAGGGCATAGGGTGAGCTGAATATGAAGGGAGAATACCTAAAAAAAATAAAATTTACTGTTCAATGGAATGTACTGGGAGTAAGAGAAAGGGAGAGGTAGAATGTAGCAAATCATCTCACATAAAAGAGAGAAGAAAGAGCTTTTACAATGGAGGGGAAGAGGGGGGGGGGAGATGAAAGGAAATAATTGAGCCTTACTCTCATGGGGTTTGACTTAAGGAGAGAATAACACACACTCAATTGGATGTGGAAATATATTTTACCCTGCAGGAAGGCAAAGGGGAAGGGGATAGGAGAGGAAAGATAATAGAAGGGACAGCAAATTGGGAAAAGGGATAATCAGAAGCAAACACTATTGTGGGAGGACAGGTCAAGGGTGAGAATGGAATAAATGGAAGGCAGGATAGGTCAGAGGGAAATGTGGTTAGTCTTTTACAACATAAATATTATGGAAGTATTTTGCATTGTTACACATGTATGACCTATATTGAATTGCTTGTTTTCTCAATGAGGGTGGGTGGGGAGGAAGGGAGAGAATATGGAGCTCAAGGCTTTAAGAATGAATGTTAACAATTTTTTTAGCATGCAACTGGAAATTAAGGTATACAGGCAATGGAGTATAGAAATCTATTCTGCCCCACAGGAAAATAGAGAGGAAGAGAGATGGAAGAAGAGTGGGCAATAGAAGGAGGACAGACTGGAGGAAGGGGTGGATGGGGTTCATGCTGTCCTGGAGGGGTGGAGATGGGAAGAAAATTTTGAATTCAAATTCTTGTGGAAGTGAATGTTAAGAACTGAAAATAAATAAAATATACATTTTTAAAAATGCTCTTGCATTTACTCATTTTTACGGGGAAATGGACTTTTGTCCTTTCCTTTTTTTTTTAATCCATCAAAACATGTGGTTTTGTGAAACAAAATGGTGGATCTAGAGTCAAAGGCCCTTGGTTTAAATCTTGATCCTGTGACCTTGGGTGATCTATAAAATGCAGTAGGTTATCTGTAATGGCCCTCCCTGTTTAAATATGACCAAGACCTTAGCCAGAGGAATGAGGATAACTTGGTATAGGAAATATTACTTTACAGAGCACACACTTTGGAGAGAGTGGTGACTTTCCTTTGTATGTTAGCAATGTGTGTGTGTGAGTGTGTGGGTATGGGTGGGTGGGTGGGAGAGAGACAGGCAGAGATACAGACAGAGAGACAGAAACAGAGAGAAGGAAGGAGAGAAGAAAGGAGGGAAAGAGGGAAGGAAGAAAATAGGGAAAGAAAGAAAGAGAGAAAGGAAGGAAGGAAGAAAGAGAGAGAGAGATAAACAAGTTTCTTTTCATTCTAATTGTTGTCATTCCCAGAGCTATGAGAAAAAAAAACTAGCAATAAGGGATGAATAATTCTGCATGTCATCTTTCTCTACCCAGCAGCTAGTCTCCCAGGACCGCATCCTCACTGGTTGACTATCAGCTTAAAAAATTTCCCTTAGAGCATGCATTAGCCCAGAAGCTCTCCTATCTTTTTCATCTTCTGATTCCCTTATTTTATAATATCTCTCTAATCCCTCCACTTTTGTCCCACATTCTCTCCCCATACACTATCTTAAAAGCAAAATCATAACAGAGTAGAACTGAGCTATTTACCCTCTCCCACTAAATAGGTCCCTAGATCTGAACCTATGCATGGTTCAATGCACAATACTGGCCAGGCTGAGATCAGGCTCTTTCTCGTTGTCTTTGACTCTTTGTGTCCTCTCCTTAGTTCAAAGAACTTAAAGTTTAAATATGACTAAAGTTTAAAGTTTTCCCAAAAGGGAATTGAAAGGTACTCAATGTGCAGTGTTATAGGACAGCTACTTATTTCCTCTACATAAAAGAATACTTAAAACCCCAAAGTCTCATAAGCAAATATTGACTGACTTAAAAGCCACAGTAACCTACAACTACTGTTATAAACTTCCATGAAGCTGATACTTTCTAAAAATGTAATTTAATTTTTTTAATAAATAAAAATCCACTTTCTCTCTCTACCACCTCTCCTTCCCCCTACTCTCACCATTGCAAAAGAAAAAAACAAAAATCCTTGTAATAAAAATACATAGTATGTATATACACATACATACATGCATGTATAAAACATAATATACCGACATATGCATAATATACATGTGTACATACACATGTGTGTGCATGGGTATATATGTATATGTATGTGCCTATACAATACATTCTCACATATGTACATGTGTGCTGTTTTATATGTGCTTATGTGTATTGCATACATATTGTGTATACATATGTTTGTGTGTGTGTCCTGGTGCCCTGATCAATAGTTCCATAGGTAGATGGCATGTAACATCATGAGTCCCAGGAGGTTGATGCTTAAAATTAAAAATTAAAACCCCGAACCTTTAGTCAGACTGCTGAACAAGCATTTCACCTTCACTTCAGTTCTGCCCCATCCAAACAACTCCCTCAAAGTCCATGCTTTCTAACCAGCCAGGTCAGGACTTGAGTCTGTCATCCCTTCATGGCCTTCTACTCCAGAAGGGTGGAGTTGCAGACACTCTCACCAGTCAGTTCCAAATAAGGGACCCAGGAGCAAACAACCTGTTAACACACCAGGATGCCTCCAAAGCTAGAAAGGTCCTTAGGATCACAATTGTATTTGTACTCAAGGAAATAAAGTGAGAAGACAAGCAAGCCAGAGGCCCAAAACCCAGGAAATACATGCTTAGCGGTAATATGTAAGTCTGAGCCTACCATAGGCTTCAGTGGGGCAAGGTGACCCTCTCCCCACATTTACAGGAAATCCCAAATAGAAGGTTCCACAAGACACAATCCAGGGATAAGAAGAGAGTGAGAGGAGAAGCTGTCTTTTCCTTTAAAATCTACTGAATGGGCAGTTTTTTCTGCTTCAGTGACCAGGGGTCTTTTGATGCATTTTCTTCCTCCTGACCTCATCAGATGGACCAAAGAACTGCTGTATCATCTTCAAAGAGCAATCCCTACATCACTGAGACCCCCCAGGAGCCCCCAAAGGGAGTCCAGGATTCTGTGAAACTTGTTTACTCCCATTACAAAAGGGGGAAAAAAAGAAAATCTGAGTTGATCTTATAGGTGCTACTACCTCCCACTCCCTACCCCCATCAGCTCTCGCAGCTTTGTGGGTCTGGTCTCCTTTTGGAGGCTACAGAATATTTCTTTTTGGAGGCTACAGAAGATTTCAAGAAGTCAGAGAACAGGAAAGATGGTAGCAGAATACTGTTTAACAATTCACAAAATGCAAGGCCATCAAATTTCACCCCTTATTTTACAGATGACAAAACCAGGGGCCAGAGAAAGGTAGTGGCTTGCCTAGTGTACTGGTAGGAAAATCTGCCTTTTTTTATTCCTCCTCTAGAGTTTTTATTGCATAAACTTCAGCCTTGGAAGGACTGAGGGAGAAACAAGAACAGTTAGAAATCCCTCATATATCTTATAGCACCAGATCTCATTCTTTCATCCGGTCAGCGTGAGAACACAGTGAGTCAGGGCAGATATCACTATCTATATTTGGCAAATCAATCAACAAGTTTCACAAATATAAATACGTGTTTACTGAAAGACAAAGAAACTGAGAGGCCTAGAAAAGTTGTCACCTTGTCCCCAAGGTCATGGTCGCCCGGCTCGCTCCTGACAAAACTAGTTCGATTTAAAATTGTTTCTTGTGTCGCCTAGTCCCGTGCTTTTCCCACCATTGTAAGGGCTTTGGCTAGTGAATGCTCTGATGAAATAAGGTCATCTGCCTTGATAAGGATCCTTTAGTTCAGAAGAGCCTTATGTGAGCCTGACTTCCAGGTTGTGAAATTCAAGTTTGTGAATGCCATTCAACATCTTTAGATTCTTCCTGTGTATAAACATTGTAAGAGGCCACCTTATGAAAGGGTCCAAATCAAGAGAGTTAGCCAAGGTGGGCTTCCTGGAGGTGGTGAGTTTCCAAGCCAGAAGTCTGAACTGGGAAGCCTTGAGACGCTGCAGCATCTCCTCAGGCTCTACAGACTCCCTCCTATTGCCCACCCCCCTCCAGGGACACCGCACAAAGGACAACATCTGTGCCAGTTTTGTATTCTGCCTGTATCCCACAACTTGTCTTTCTCTTTTTTTTTCTCGGAAAGATAAACATCTCCCCCTCTTCCCCCTCCCCAGCTTCCTCAGGTCTGCAGCTTGCTATTTGTGTACCTGATGGTGCTATCCACTCTAAAATGCATTACTGCAGGCCCATGGTTAATTTTTCAGCAGCCTCCCACCACATTAATAGTAATGGGGCTCTGGCCCATCCAGTCACCGCCTAAATGAGTTTAACTCTCCCTCTCTCGACTTCAAGCCCTCTATAGGGATGCTAACAAGTGAAAACTGATTTGGCTGTCCTCATCTGGGACCCTACCCCCTTTAGGGTCCAATCTCTGTCACTCTTTTACGTCTATTTCTGTCTCTGTGTCTCTCTCTGAGTCTCTGCGTCTCTGTCTCTGTTTCTGCTTGTCTCTGTCTCTCTGTGTGTGTCTCTGTCTCTCTGTCTCTGTCTTTCTCTGTCTGTCTGTCTGTCTGTCTGTCTGTCTCTCTCTCTCTCTCTCTCTCTGTGTCTCTCTCTCCTAACAATATCATCATGTTTTTGAATCCTCAGTTCACCTGAGCTTTTTAATTTGTTGATGGGTCTGGGCCTCAAAGAGATGGCGTCTTGCTCCACTTTTGGCTCCAATAAAATTCTCTTGCAAATACTGAGCTGAGATGACTTCATGGGATTTTTAGTGGTAGGGTTGGGAGGAGAGGAGAGAGGGAGATCAGCTACTCCATCCCCAAAGGAATATCATTTGCAATCCTAGCTTATTGTTTTGGTTTGTAGGAAACATCTGATTCAGAGAAGGTGGGAGCCATGATGAACCTCTTCCTCCAAAGGCCCTCGGGGTACAGCTGCTATTTACCCAAATTTGGATGAGATTGCTTTGGGCTCTTTCCTACTTCCTTCTGTGAACTAATCTTATCTCTTAGGAATCTTTTAACCCATCTAAGTATTTCCTAGTCCTCTTTACCTAGCTATAGTAATATTCTCCTTCAAAATGCCTCCCAAAATCACCTCCTGAAAAGAGAGGCCCTCTCCTAACTCACTGTCTCTTCCTTAATAATCAATAACATACTACTTCTACCTGAAATATGCAGTGAAGACCAGAAAACAATATTTTTTAATCTGAACAATCAACATAAAAAATGGCAATTAAATTTGTGCTTTTTCACAACCTTATTTAATTTGATCTCCAAAGCAACTTTTTGGAATAGGTGGTAGAAGTATGATTATAACCATTTTATATATAAGGAAGTGGATATTCCAGTCCTACAAAAGTCAAATGACTTTTCCCAAGGTCACAACAAAGACAAAGGCAACATTTGAACCCAAGTCTTTTGACCTCAAATGCTAAGCCTTTTTCATGATGTCATGCTATTTCTTAAATGGACATCACAAAGCTCTTTAGTCTTACTCATAGTAGAGTCTTTTGAGACCTCATTCAGAGCCTGTCGATTTTGGGGTCACACACTGTTCTAGAAAGGTTGATTATCTGTTTTCCAAACCCACAACAAATTGAATACAACTTAGGAGGAAGAGACGGATTGTAGAGACAAAAACTATTGACAATAGCAAAAAGGGATGATTGACAGCCATGACAGAGGGGCAGTCACAAGAGTGGGGGCATTGAGGACAGAAAAATAACAAAGCACATACAAGAATCCAAAAAGCACAGTATTATGGGACTGCTGAGTATAAATAGAAGTCAATAGTCTCACACACCAGAGTAAATGCAGAGGGTTTCATTGTATTATGGCACAGGCCAATCATTAATGTTCCTGATGATGATCTTTAATCAGTGAAAATAGGTTGGAATTGTTATATTTTATTATTATTTATCATGTTATTACAACATATTTTGTTTAGATAGATGTGGAAATTTTTAGAAAGATTTCTATTAACCATACTCAAGGTGAACCCTCCACCCCCACCCCCAATGGCACTTAAATGTTTCGCTTTCACTTACTCAGAAAACTCACCTGTCTAGAATGAGATTCATTCACAAGAATTCTAGGTAATCCTAGTTTTTATTAATTGATTCAAAAATATTTATTGTCTAGAATTTGAGAGACAGCATGGCATAGGGGAGTTTAATATGTATAATTCAAGAGACAGCAGAGCTTTAGAGAATTGTCTTCCTTCTGATACATACTGGTTATATGACCATAAGCAAGTAGCTTGGAGTCTCTGACAACTCTCTAAGATTCTGCATTACAAATGGACTGCCAATCTATATCAGAGAAAAGAGTTCTTACACCAGGAGTTCTCCACCCTGATGAAATCACAGATTCAGACCCCCAAGCCCATCTGCACATATACACACAAAGAGAAAAATAAAATGCATTGTGCTAGACACTGGGAGAAATATTGTATAATATTATTGGTATTTGTATATAAGGGAAGGGGATAGGACCTGTGATTTCGGCACTATAGGGAATTTCCAGGTGAAGAAACCTCTCGTCCTCCCAATCATTATACTTTTTCTGCAACTTACAGTCCTAGAGAGCTTCCTTGAACACCTAGAGGTTAAGTGATTTGCCTAGGATAACACACAAGGGTGTGCTAGTAAATGTTTAACAACCAGCTTTCAAAAACAAATGCTGGCACAACACTTTTAAATTTAATCTGTATTATTAATATTTTCTCCATCATGTTCCTAAGTCTAAACAAACAACAGAACAATAAATCAAGCCCTGATCTGTTGTGTTTGCCAATTTCCTAGGTGTAAAAGTTCATACTAAAAATTTAACAATCAGCTCTGTGTTGGAGCTGACTCCAACACACCCCTGGTTACTCAGCTACTGTGTTAGAGCTGGGACTTGAAACCAGATCCTCTGGGCTTCTAGACCAATTCTATCCATCACACGACAAGTATAGACACTATAGGTATAGACAAAAATGGCTGCATAGATATAGACGTATTTTCCAATTCATCTCATGTGTGTGTTTGCATTCTCCCTTCAATGAGATTGTAAGTTTCTCTAGGACCGAAGCCAGTTATTCTCTTTTAATTTCCCAGAACTCCTGGACAGGGCACAGAACAGATACTGAATCTGCTCCTGCTGACTACCTACCTACATTCTACAGCCAGACAAAGGCCTACTGAGGAGTCTGCCACAGCTAGGATACCCATGAGCTTCTCCTTGGAAATTCCTCCCAGAGCTCAGGGCAGGGAAGAGGTGGGAGGGCAGGCTGTGCACATGGTCCCCACCAGCTGTCTTCTATCCTAAGGTAAGCTCCTTTGCATATTATTTGCATAAATTTACATTCCACTTTCAGGAAACCCTAAAATCCAAATATGTAGAACAAGATAAAATTATTTCATTCATGCTGCCTTTCATAATTCCATTCCTAGCATATGTAAAATCAATAGATTTCCCCTCAAAGTGAGAAGGATGGGGGGAGAGGGTCTGCGTGTAGCACCAACCCTATGTGTAGGCAGAATATGTTAGGGGAAGCAAACCTCCCATTCTCAAAAATTTTCCACTAGCCTGCCAGGGTACTACTCTCTCCTTTGACTTGGCCTATAGCTCCTCATCTAGGGGTCACTCCTTTGGGTTATATAACAAAAATGGCAGGTCATTTACTCTAAAAGGTATATTAAGAAGGATAGAGGAGCAGCTACTTGGCACAGTGGATAGAGTACTGGCCCTGGAGTCTGGAGGACCTGAGTTCAAATCTGACCTCAGACACTTGACACTTACTAGCTGTGTGACCTTGGACAAGTCACTTAACCCCAACTGCCTTGCCTTCCCCCCTCTTAAAAAAAAAAGGAAGGAAATGGGCATCTATGAACCACCTATTATGTTTCAGAAACTGCTAAACACTATGCAAATATTATCTCATTTGTTCCTCACAATCCTGGGAGATAGGTGCTATTGCTAATCCCATTTTACAACCATTTTACAAGGCAAATGAGGCAGAGGTTCAGTGCCTTGTCCAGGATCACATAGCTAGTAAGAGTCTGAGGCTGGATTTGAACTCTCATCTTCTGCCTAGCATTCTATCCACTGCACCCACTAGCTACCTAATGATGGGAAGGCCCCAAGAGAGATGTCCTCTCAACCTCTCTCATCAAACATATTTCCAAGAATCAGCTATGTGTCACCTTAGAATGCAAAGAGAATCCAATCCTGAGATTCTGCAGCACAGGAAGAGGCCATTATGACGGATTTGCAAAGAGAGGGTGAAACAAAGCTGAGCAGCAAGGCCTGAGTCTGGTGACGCTGATCTGAGGGAGGGTTCAATGCCAGAGGAGATATGAGGGCAGATATCTGTTACTGTTGAAAAGGGGCAGCAACTTCCCTTGAATGGACTAAAATTGGGCATGGGGTAGGGATGAGGAAGAGGAGTGGGCAGAATCAGGGATGTAGGAATGCCCTGATCTGGACCCATCAGCCACAGGGAAGGGGAAGATGGAGGAACAATACTCCTGTGCCCCAGTGAATGATGCTTATCCTTCTCCTTGATTCCCCCTACGTCTGTCTTATTTGTTCTGCCCCCCCCCCCTTTGTCTCACCCCCAGTTCTCTTCATTTGTCTTTGAAGGCTTTTTTTTTGGTCTTTTTTTATTTTTGGTTTTATAGAGAGGGGTGAAGAAGCTTCTACTTTATTATTAATGCTGTTGCATTAATAATGTATAAATTATACATTGTACCTTCCACCAGCCTCACCTGAATGAGTACTGAGGGTTAACAACTTGCTATTTTAAAAATGTTTTGAAGACCTTGTGAGAAAAGTGAACACACCAGCCCTCCAGCCTGAGGAAAGCTTGTGTGTCTAATAGGATAAGTGCCCACTTCTCTCTCCAACAAGGTGAGGCAGTAACCCAAAAGAGACTAGAATCCATGAGATAGATCATAGAATTTGGAGGTAAAAGAGGTATCAAATATCACCTAGTCCAACTCACACATGAGAAAATGGAGGCCCAGAAAAACAACCTAGAAAGGATTTCCTAGTTCCAATACAGGTCCCCAGATTCTAAGTTTTCTGATTCCCAAATGTTACAAGAAAAAGGAAGAGAAAGGAAGGGTAATGGGATTTTTTAAGTTTGGACACATATCTCTGCAGTTTTCTCCTTATCCTGCTTCGAAAGATGTCTCATATGTTAACTGTCCAAGCAAGAGGCAAGACCTTCCACATTAGCTAGCTTTCTCTGGAGGAGCAGAGAGAAGACTCCTATCTGGTGTGACAAATGTTTCTGATTGTTTTAAATATTTTTTATAAATGCACAGCACCTGATACAATGAAGTTGCATGAAGTGAGTTCCTACATGGGCGATTTTTAGGATATTTTAAAAATATAAATAGCATGGGTCCCACTGAGGCAACTAGGTTGCAGAGTGGATAAAGCACCAGACCTGGAGTCAGGAAGACCTGAGTTCAAATCTGACCTCAGACACTTAATAGGTAGGTGACCCTGGGCAAGTCCCTTAACCTCTGTTTGCCTCAATTTCCTCATCTTTAAAATGAGAATAATAACAGTCACTACATCCCAGGGTTGTTGTGAGGATCAAATGAGACAATCGATGCAAAACCCTTAGTAGTATAGTGGCTGGCATACAGTACATGTCATATAAGTGCTGCCATTGCTGGCAGTCGTGGTGGCGGTGTTGTCAGAGCCCTTGACTACATCAGATTCAATGTGGGATGGTCTGGCTAATCATAATTATTGAAAGTATAAGTACAATTCTGGCATAATTTATCATAGACAAGATAGGAATCATATATGCAATAGCAAAGCATTTAATTAAGACATAAAGGAAGGTATATCACAAGGGGAAAAGATCAAACAATAGAACCATATTCAGAGCCTCCATACACAACCTTTGGGGGCTCAAAACGCATTATAATTGGGTCCCCTCTTTATCTTCATCAATCCCTAATACAAGGGGGAAAGAACAGTCATTTCTAAAATTGTGGGTCCAGTGGTAAAAACCTTAATCCCCCCACTTGAACTTTACCTCTAGTTTGCTTCTTGTCTCTATCAAAAACCTCCTATATCTTTAAAACCTCCTAGTTCCCAGAAGGTTTCTCACTGATCAGAATTCTTACCTCAAGATGGAAACACTCAATAATCCAGACACATAATAACCTAGGATTTTCTTCAAAGAACAATATTTTCTGTGCTTCAGACATTATACAAGATGTAGTCGGAAACAAATGTATACACATATGATGGTATAAAAATATAGTTAGCCTGCATTAAATCAGGTCTCATTAATTTGGAATTTGTGATAATTAAAGGAGAATATATGAAATGAGATTTAATTTAATACTGTCTGATTCCCTGTTTGCCTGCACGTGTGTTGATCCCCTCTCACTAACTGCAGTTTAATCTCCTGGAGAGTATGGACTTCTCCTGTCTCCCCCAAAAGATCTAGCATTCTGCTGAGCACATGGTAAGCATTTCGTGGATTATAATAAACTTGTTATTCCAAAGTGAAGCTCAATCTGTCACTTCTTCCTTTGCATTCTAATGGGCACTCAGCCTCAGAACTAAGAGTATCTTTCTGGCACAGGGATTTGGACATGACTCTTCTGAAAGCATTCAGAACTCAGGGAGGAAAAGGGGGAGGTGTTAAGGGTGGTGCTATGGCCATGTGGCTGGAGCCTGATGGGGGATCAGCATCCACCATCCCCATAGGATGCCCTCCTTACCTGCCCTTTGGTAGACTGCCTAATCTGCTATTTGCACATCCAGATACCACTGTTGACTCTGCCTCTCCCTTTAGAAAGTGTCTCCCAAACGCTGCATGGGGTTCCAGGATCAAACTGAACCTTCAGCTAGACCACAGTGAAGTATTTGAAGTTAGTCCTCTTTGCCCCCTTTCCTTTCCAATAACCCTTCCTCTCTCTCTCCATCCCCCACTGGGGCAAGTCTGTTTTCTTACTCATGGGGTTTGTCTCTGCCCTGCCTTTATTCCCTCTACCATAATTTCCTTCTCTTCAGAAACTGCAGTGAAATTGCCTCTTTCCTGTGCCTAATGCTTCAGGCTCCTACTTGTTACACAATTCATTCATTTTATTCATTCAAAATATTTATTAAGCACCAACTGTATACAGCTCTAGGCACTGGTTGAGAAATAAAGTGTAGAAACAAAGTCCTTATGGAGTTTATAATCTGATAGGAAGATAAGGAATAAATGCAGACAACGAAACTACACAACCTTACATGGAGATATTTTAAACTTCTCTAAGGTCACAATCACTCACCAGAGAATGTCCACATTATCAGCATAGGGTTTTCCATGAATAAGGATGAAGCTTAAGACTTTAATGGAAAGCTGGTCTAGGAGCCAGAAGAACTGGGATCTAATCCTGACTCTTCTACTGATTCAGGAACATAGGCAAGGAACTGAGCCCCAAGCCTCCTCTTCTGCAAAATGGGGATAATTGCTCCCTAACTAGATTGCACAGTTGTGAAGGAATTGCTTTGTAAGCCTTAAGGTGGTATAGAAATGCAATTAATATTTATAGTGAGTGAATGATCCCACACTCAGAGAACTAAGTCCCATGGGTGGATTTGGAAAAGAACCAAAATTTGAGAACAGGAAGAATGGAGAGGGAGGGATGGCTTATCCCTTTTCTCTACTGGCAAGTGGAAATCTCACTTCCTTTGCTTGGTGTTACAATGGGACTAAATATGCCTCTGTTTTGATAGAGGAAACTCTTCACTGCCTCAGTAAAAATTAATTAATTAAAGAACAAACCAATACTGAGCAGTATTGTAGAATAAAGTCAGATTATTAACCCCTTTCTAGTGTCTTTTCTTTCTGACCAAATCAAGAGTGAACTTGTGCTAGCAGCCCTCAAGTGTGCTGTGTTTATCTGTCTTACATGGGCTGACCAGAGTTTTGTCTTAGGGTCTTTCACTCCCACAGACTTGGGATTTTGAACTCCAAAATCTCTCCCCCAAATTGAATTTGTCTTAAAAAGTCAATTTAAAGTGCCTCTTATTTTTTTGGTTTTTCCATCATCTGTTGCAGGACTCTAGCTAAAGAACTGTTCAAGCCATAGAAGGAAATACTCAATTAGTGGCAGATCATAAGATAATCAGGGAAAGGGAAGACTTCATGAGAACCAATGAAATCAGGCTTCATAACCCTTGACAAATAAGGAGAATTTGAATCAATATACTACAGTAAGAAGAGCATTCCAAACAGGGAAAACAGTCAAAACAAAGAGACTAATTATTTAAAACTTGGCTAGATATGTATAGGGAAATAGCATAAGATAAGGATAGAGAATTAGAACGTCTTACATTGGGCACTGGGGAACTACTGAAGGTTTCTAATGGGGGAGGACAAGAACTAAAGCTCTTACAGCAAAGGAGGGATTTCTCAGTGCTCCCAGGTCCTCCTGGAACTCCCTTTGACCCCCTGGAATCAGCTGGTCCTAAGGCTTTAGACAGGAGACAGCTGAGCCTCTGTGGGAGGTGTCATAGTTTGATGGAAAGCAACAATAATGCAGAGCATTTGGATAGCTTTACAGTTTGTAACGCACTTTATTTACAAATATTACCTCATTTTATCCTCACAACAGTCCTGGGAGGTAGGGAATAATTATCTCCATTTTACAGATAAGAAAACTGGTTGGACAATATAATAAAAGACTGCAATGTACTGTGTAGATAACATCTCATTTGATTCTCACAAGTCCATGACGGACTCGCTATTATTATGTCCTCTTTGTAGATAAGGAAACTGAGGTCAGGAGAAAAAAAATAACTTACCTATGTTCACACAGCTAATAAATGTCAAAGGTTAAAATTGAAACCAAGACTTTCTTGACATCAAGGCTGGTATTCTGTTCACCATGCCAGTGATGTCCAAATTTTTCTGATCACCTGTCCCTAAAAGAAAAAGTTTTGAGCATACACTGATGTATGTATATAAAAGATATATTTATACATTAGATAAATATAAAATTAGATGTATATGTTTATATATTAGATATAGATGCATTTCTATATTTTAGATATATATGCTAGTGTACTAATGTATTATGTATATTACAAAACATGCACAAAAATAAAAATTTTTAAGTGGATGACATGATTAAATGAATAATACTTTAATTTTTATTTTACATGTTAACTAAGAAAAGATTCTTTTGCTTTCAAGACCAGTGTTATTGGATATGTTTTATTATGTATGCATATACTTTCCTCATACATTCTGGGGAACAGGACAAATTTGTGCATTTTTATTTTTTAGCAATTATTTGGGTAATTTGATCAATGTAGCTAGGCAAGCAGGTAAATTTCTTTTTTAAGAGACTTTTTATTAAAAATATACACTATAGCAATCAATTAATAGGTAATAATGGACAGAAAAATATAGCACCTTTTAAGTAGAAGTCATATTTCTATGCATGTAGATATTCATCATACACAATGCCAGGTCAAGCAAAAATAAATTGTATCCGATTTCAACTCAACAGAAAGTTTTCAGTATAATTTCATTCTTCTTTGTTTGCGTGGATCTGCTTAGTGTGGGGTATTGTAACTTAATTTTCTATTCGTGTCTGGATATTTTTGTGGTGCTTTTCTACAAATGTAAGAAATAGTGAAAAGACCACAATGGTCCAGTTTGGCTGGACCAGAGTGCAGGAAGAGGGTGATGGGTAGTAAGATTAGAAAGGTAGACTGAGGCCAGGAACTGAATCTGTCAATTCATTGGCATAGGAACTTCATTTGTCAAAGCATACCGGCATCTTCTCTGCAATTTATAAACTTAAAATGCTGCTTCAAGAGTAGAGAGGACAATAAAGGAAGGACACAAGCTTTGAAGTATCTATTATACAGCCAGGCGATGTACTAAGTGCTTTACATTAGTAAAGCTTTTGTTTCATTTGGTCTTCACAACAACCCTATGAAACTGATGCTTTTATGATTCTCCCATTTTACAGTTGAGGAAACTGAGCCAGACTGAAGTTAAGTAATTTGCCTAGGGTCACACAGCCAATATTTGTCAAAGGTGAGACTTGAGATTGGTCTTACTAGAGCTCTTTGTTCATTTTACCACAGTCTGTGTGAAGCCAGGAGTGGCCAGGCTATGAAGGGCTTTAGATGCCAGAGAAGTTATATTTGATTCTACAGGTAATAGGGAGTCACTGAAGCTTATTGAGTGATGGGAATGAAATGTTTAAACCTATACTTTAGGAAAATCTCTTTGGAAGATGAATTGAGAATGAAATAGAATAAAGACATGAAAGTGGAGTGACCAATTAAAAGGCCTTTGAAATCATACAGGTGAGACATGATGAGAGGTTGAATAAGAGTTTATTGATAATGCATTTTGCTTATTGCTAATGTAATTTTACTGGGACCTAGGAAAGACCTGGGAAAGACCTTAGCTTGAAAAGGCCAAGGTCTCCCACTACATTCGAAGTCATCTCCAATCATCCTGATCTATATCTGGCCACTGGACCCAGATGGCTTTGGAGGAGAGAGTGAGGCTGGTAACTTTGCACAGCCCTCCCTCACTTAAACCCAATAAATTTGCATGTCATGACATCACCTTCCTGATGTCATTGATCCTCTTCAAAAAGGAAGAATAAACAACAACAATAATAAAACAATAAGCATTTATAGGACGTTTTAAGATTTGTAATGTACTTTACAAATATTATATAATTTGATCCTTAGAACAACTCAGAAGTAGGTGCTATTATTATCCCCATTTTACAGATAAAGAAAGTTGGGTCAAACAGAAGTTAAGTCACTTGCTGGTAAAAAATAGAATTTAGGGAACAACTACTAATGCAATTTTCCTTGTACTACTACAATTTGTAGCATTCATAAAGGGAAAGTATGACATAATGCCAGAAAGGAGCCAGATCGTATGGATGCCTCTGTGTGTGTGTGTGTATGTGTATGAATACATACATATACATATACACATACATAAACACACACATATACTATAAAGTCGATATAGATATGGTCCATGTATGTATGTATGTGTGTGTGTGTGTGTGTGTGTACCTATAGGTCGAGTAGATATAGATTTAGATATGAGTCATATCTAAATCTATACCTGTTTCTTTGGATATAGATATATATAAGCAATGAAAAATTACTAAAGATTTTTTAGCGAAAGAATGATATGATCAGACCTGTGCCTCAGAAAGATTATTTTGGCAGCTATGTAGAAGAGAGATTAGCAAGGGAGAAGACTGGAAACAGGAAGACCTATTAAAAGTGCCATAACTGCAGTCCAAGAGAGAGGTGATGAGTACTTCAAATCAGCTGATGACCTTTGGAGTGGAAAGAAGAGGATGGGTGGAGGAGGTGCTGAGGGTGTTGAAATAACAAGATTTAGCATCTTAATGGGCACCATGGGGGCTGAGGGAGAGGGAGAAGCCAAGGATAATCCAAGATTGTAAACCTGGGAATATGGCTGTACCCTCAAAAGAAGGAGAGAAGTTTAAAGACGTAGTTTGACAAGAGATAAACTCTGTTTTGGACATCATGAAAGAATTAGAAAAGGCTGTTAACAGGTTTAAACAGAATTCAAGGCAGAAGATAAAAAGTTGGAAGTTAGCATCAGAGAGATGGTAATTAAACTCATGAAAACTGATGAGATCAGTGTCCAAGGGAGAGAATAGGGAGATAGGAAAGAAGAGTATTTAAGTGTTTCACCTTGGGAAACATCCATGATAATGAAGCAGGTGATGGATGGTGATTCACTAAAGAAAAGTGAGGAGAGTCGTCCAAATAGAAGAGAACTGGGAAAAGCAGGCACACAAAGGAGAACTATGTCCAGTATACTTTTTTTCATTCTTCTTTTTCTCTCCCTCTCCCTGCTTCTCTCTTTCCCTCTCACTCCCTGCAGTACTGGCAATTATGGGGCTGGTTTGAAGAAAGAGCCAGAAATGTTCTATTGTTCTTTGGATACACTGGATAACTGGTCCCTCTCATGTAGAAGTAGCAGAAGTGCATATGTACTTCTCAGATTAGCAACCATGCTGGCAACTTTCCCCACCCATACAAGATGCTTATCTTGTGCATGTATACTTGCACTTATGGTTGCTTGCCCCATTGTTGCTAGCAGATTTGAATCTCTTTACTCCTAGTCTAGTGGTCACTGCACTATTGAGTGCCTAAGTGACACTGGCACTTGTAACACTAATTCCCAAAGTGAAAGATGCAGGCACACTTTCTTGAAGCTAAACAATCTGCTAAAGACAGAAGCACTTAGATGTCAGAAGCTCAGATCACAGCTGCAGTGTCAGAAGGGGTAAAGAAGGGAGGGTATCTTGGCCATGCTCCCTGTGCCTAGGAAACTACCACTAGGAATCTGATTTCTTCAAGTTGAACATTATCTGTCTGCCTCCTCTGACTCTTCTCAAGCTGTTTCACTGATCACAGGATAAAGATGCCTTTATTTCTACCGGAAGTCAGGACTTAAAAGTCCTTTATTTTTAGGCCACAAAAATTCTTTCTTTTCAGACTGACCCTAATCCTTTTTTTAAGTTGTCTTTAAAACAAACTTTTTTTTGATATCTTTTGTCTTTATATCACTTTCTTTTCCAAATATCTCCCTCCCATTCTACTACCAAGAGAGTCCATGCCTTAGATCAAAGAAAAAAAAAAAGAATGGGAAGGGGAAAGCAAATTAGCAAAACTAACCAACGTATCATCTGAATCTGAGAGTATGTGTAATGCTCTATATGCATAGTCCCTCACCTCTCCAAAGAAGAGAGGGATGTGAATATTCTCATTCCCTCTTTGAAGCCAAGATTTTAATTTTACAGGGTTTGGTTTGTGGTTTTATTGTTTTTTTCATTTCCAATGTTTTCCTATGTATGTTGTTACCCTGGTTCTTAACTTCACTTTGTATCAGTTCATTTAAGTCCTCTTAAGCTTCTCCGTATTCTATATATTTATTATTTTTTACAGTTCAGTAATATTCTATTATGTTTATGTACCATAATTTGTTTGGCCATTCATCAATCAATGGACATCTACATTTTCTGGTTCAATTCCTAAAGTACAGAATTAGAACTTGAGGACCTTTTTATAAGACCATGAGAATTGAAAAGGCAGCTCAGAAAATTGAAAGAAAAAAAGTTTGAAGAAAAACTGGCACCTGTATTGAGTGGGATGAAAGAACCTGGAACAAATGGTATATCTTATCAGCTTGCATTATCTTATCTAGGTAGACAATTGCTGTACTTGAATATGGTCATCTTCATCACTGTCAACAAAATATATGGAGATTCTATCGCTGTGTCAAGTCTGTGAGGGGTAAATATGACACAGGCCCTGTCCATAGGGACTTTATATTGCACTGTAATAGGAGAGATCTCTACATGTTGTCTTCAACTGGTAGTAAAGGCCAAAGGAATGGTACACACTGCTGTTGGGATATATAAATAGATGATATTGCTGTGGTCTTGGATGTTCAAGAAAGCTTCATGAAGAGGGTTAGAACTTCAAGTCTGAGGAAGATTCAATTAAAGGAAGTTAAATTCAATTAACAGAGTGGAAATTCCAGGCTAAACATTCACCAAGTGACCTTTTGCTCTTTTCCCCCCCACCTATTGCTGGACTGATGTAAATATCTGTCTGCTTGGTACTTATAGTTTTTATTCTTCTCTATTGAATTGGCCCTTTTCCTCTTCCCTGAAATATTTTACCCACTCCTTTCTGCTTACCTAAATTCTACTTATTTTTCATGACCAAATTCAAGACCCAGTTCCTCCAAACAACCTTCTCAGACCACTCAGCACATAGTGATCGATCTCTCTCTCTCTCTCTCTCTCTCTCTCTCTTCCCCCTCTCTTTTCTTTCTCTTTCCTTCTGTCTCTCTGTTTCTTTCTGTCTTTGTCTGCCTCTATCTCTCTACCTCTGTCTGTCTTTGTCTGTGTTTCTCTCTGTTCCCATCTCTCTGTCTCTCTCCAGAGTTTTTTAGCACTTTATTCTCTGTTCTACTCAATGAATGGCTCATTTGGAACTTGGGATATGTTATATCATCATTTCTCATGGATATAGTTTTCATGCCTATGCAAACAACTTCCTTATCTAGCACTAATCTCTCTCTCTCTCTCTCTCTCTCTCTCTCTCTCTCTCTCTCTCTCTCTCTCTCTCTCTCTCTCTCTCTCTCTCTCCCTCTGGAAGTTCAGTTTCATATTAACACTACCTGTTGGGAAAATGATAAATGTTGGAGAAGATATGGTAAAATTGGAACATCAATGCATTGTTGGTGGAGTTGTGAACTGATCTAATCTTCTGGCAAGCAATTTGGAACTATGCCCAAAGGACTATAAAATTGTGCATACCCTTTGATCTAACAATATCACTACTAGGTCTATATCCCAAAGAGAGCATAAAAAAAGGGAAAAGTGCCCACAAATGCAAAATATTTATATTAACTCTTCTTGTGGTGGCCAAATTGAAATTGAGGGGATGCCCATCAGTTGGGGAATGGCTGAACAAGTTATGGCATATGAGTGTAATGGAATACTATTGCTTGATAAAAAATGATGAGCAAGCAGATTTCAGAAAAACCTGGAAAGGCTTATATGACCTGATGCTAAGTGAAATGAGCAGGACCAGGAGACCATTGTATGCAGTAAGAGCAACATTGTTTGATGACCAATTTTGATAGATTTAGCTCTTCTCAGCAATGCAACGATCTAGGACAATCCCAAAAGACTCATGGTGGACTCATCCAGAGAAAGAACTAAGAAGTCTAAAAGTAGATTGGAGCATACTATTTTCTCTTTCTTTTTTCTTTCTCATGGTTTTCCCCTTTTGTTCTGATTCTTCTTTCACCACACGATTAATGTAGAAATATGTTTAATACAATTGTACATGTATAGCCTGTATAAGATTGCAAGCCATCTTGGGAAAGGGGGAAGGGAAGGGGGGAGGAAGTTTATAATTCAAAATTTTATAAAAATGAATGTTGAAAACTAAAAATAAATAATAAATAAATTAAATTAAATTAATAAAAAATAAATTTAACTTAAAAAAACCTTTCTGTTGGACATCTTATTTCATCACAGCTGGAAGGGATCTTAAAGGTTTCATTTTATAGATGTGGAAAATGGAAACCCAAAAAGGTTAAGTAATTGACCAAGGTCACATAAGTGGTGGGTGACACAGTAGGGATCTGAACCTAGGTCCTCTGACTTTAGAGCTTAGAGCTCTTTCTATTATAGGATGGATGGATAGTTGGAGGATGATGAATGGTTAGAGGATGAAGGATAGATGAATAGACAGATGAAGAATGGATAGATGGTAACAACAATAAGGACAAAGGAATTAGAGAAGAGGAAGATCATTACAAGCTGGAATAGTTAGGAAAGACTTTACTCCTAGAGATAGTACTTGGGCTTGCCTTTAATGAATGAATAGTACTATTTTGAGCTCCTGAATCTCACTGATCACCCTGTAGTTGAAACAAGCAGGAAAAGTGGGGGCAGGGAGGAGAGGGGAGAGAACAAAGGTGGAATCAAGAGTTCAGTGACTTCTCTTTGGCTCCCCTCAACTTTGTACACGAGTCCTTATCTCCTTATCCCACCTATGTACTGGCAAATGACCCCATGGACAATGACACTGCTGCCGGTAACTTGTAAGGAAGATTTCCAGTTGTTTTGTTGTCTTTGCTGCCCTGAACTCAGGCAGAATCTAGCCACCCTCTATCCAGAGGAACTGGGGCCCACAACCCTCTGTCCCTCCCTGGCCCTAACCAGCAGGGTTGTTTTGGGAATTGGACTTCCCATTACCTCCTGACGCCTGCTTGATTTAGCACCCTGTGAATTCAACACCTTTTCCCCTGGCAATGAAGTCAACGGGACCCCATGACACAGGAAATGGAACCCAGCTGAGACAAAAGTGCTGCCCCACTGACAAGAGCAGTGACAGCTGCGGCGAAGTTCCTGAAACTGATGACTGTCCCTCTCAGCAGAAATCAGGTGACTAATGGTCAACATGGGTGAAGGGTCTCAGCAGGAATTACTCTCCTTTCTGCTGTACTGGTGGGATAATGGAGGGAGGCCAAGGGGGACACTGAATGGGAGTCAGGGTCACTACTTTGCAGACCTTAGAGCTTTCTAGAAATGTCAGCTATCCATTGAATTAGTGTTACTTGCTGTGAAACCTTTCTCATCATTTTCCTTTTCTTACTACCACCATACAGTATCCAAGATGGAGCTTTCTTTCTACCACCACCCCCATTCTGCAACTCTTTTTCTTCCTTCACCTTGTTCACTAAGCCTTCATTTGGCTAAGATTTGATAAAGGTGGTTAATAGGCCTATTCTGGCTATGAAAGAAAGACAAGCTTTCATCAAAAGAAAATAAGTGTTGGTGTAACTTATATAACAGTTTAAAGATGTCAGTATTTGTCCAGTTCTAGAATCAGTTCTGTTCATTGGTTTCAATCTTCTATCTTAATTAGTCTTACTCTCACAAAAGCTACTCCTTTGGTTTTCATATTCAGTCTACTTGGCTTACACTATCAAGCTACCAGGGCAAGTCTCTTGACCTCTATGGGACTCAGTTTCTTCATCTATAAACAATCATGGGAGCTCTCCTTTGACCACAACCTTTTCCTAGGTATTTAGGTTGCTAGTCCTAGAGAACAGGGTAAAAATTTCAGGAGCTTAAAAATCACTCTTTAAATTTAATTTTACTTTATTCTTGTCTAGTTATCCCTGGGCTTTGTTTCCAGGGATTGAGGAATTACCCAACCTAGTGCAAACCTAGTCATCTATTTCTGGGGGAAATTGAACACAATGCCCATCTTTTCCCCCCTTTACGTTACCCCCCCTTCTCAGTTTTGCTATCTGTCTACCCCCATGCACCCTGTCATGCACTCCTATTTTTTTTCTAAATTTATTTATTTATTCAGTTCCACAAGCTTTTGAGTTTTAGATTTTCTCCCCCTCTCTCCTGTCTCCCCTCCCCAAGACAGCATGCAATCTGATATAGGCTCTACATAAACATTCATATTAAATATGTTTTCACATTAGTCATGTTGTAAAGACAAATTATAACCAATGGAATGAACTACAAGAAAGAAGAAACAAAAGAGAGAGAGAGAGAGAAAGCAAATAGTCTGCTTCAATCTGCATTCAGACTCCCTAATTCTTTCTCTGGACATGGATAACATTTTCCATCATGAGCCTTTTGGAGTTGTCTTAGACGTATACTACTATTAACAAGTAGCATTATCACTCCCTAACTCCTTCAAAAATATCCTAGCCATAGTTGCCCCTTTACCCCCAATTGCAATGTGAGAGACATCAGGGGAGCACAAGATTGGTGGAGAGAAACATAGAACCTCTTTGTCTGGGGTAGAAGTAATCACTCTTCCAGGTTTCTCCAGTGTCCACCATGATTAATAAAGTAGCTAGGCTATGGGTCCATGCAGAACTCAACTGTTCCGTCCGTTAATATTTGGCCCTACAATTATTCTCTCCTCCTACTTCCCTGGTCCCATTTTTATTCTTCAGGAGGAAGAAACCAGAGAATAACGATGGGAGGGAAGAGGAGGATTTATCCCTCTCTCTGTCATATCCTTCTTCCAGGGACCTAGTTGAACTTACTCCCAACTCCTGCCTTTCCCCAGTCTAATGAAATAAAACTTATGATAATAACAAATGCTTTTCTCTAGAAATGGATTTTCTGACTGTAGTCATTTAATTATGGGCATGGTGGGGGCCTTTGTTGTGTTCTGTCCCCTCTTTTTTTTAGGAAATGTAATTTTGAATTTCATTCCTTACTATCTCAACATATGAATAAATTATTAAACTTGGAAAAAAGAGCTAAGAGGAAAAAGTTGACATATTATTTTATTTAAGCCTCACAACAACCCTATGAGGTAGATAAAAACCTCCATTTTATAAAGGAAAATGTGGCTCAGAAAGGCTAGGTCACTTGCCCATGGTCACACAGATGAGATGTCTGACATGGGATCTGAACTCAGGTCATCCTAGCCTAGTTTAAATACCCCTTTCATTCTACCATAATAAGAGGATTGGACAACATTACAAAAAAAGCTGTAACATTCTACCTGCTATGCTGAACTTTTCCCATGTCCTGTGTTTCTCCTCTTTTTTTGCCTTTTTCCAAATCAAGGCTGTTCCTCCTGTTTACCAGAACCTGGGCCAGACCTATTAGTTCTCTGGATACAATCAATCTTCCTTGAACTTTAGTCTCTACAAAATCAGACTCTACCATACTCTAAGGTATCCTTTTTCAACTCTGCATTTATACTATAAAACACAAACCTGTTCTAGCTAGGCATCTTATTCCAGATACCACATTTTAAGAAGTATGTTATGAATCTATAGCTCATGCAGAGGAGGGTGACTGTTGATAATGAGGGACTAGAGACTATGCCACACAATGTTTAGTTGAAGGAACTTGATGTGTGAAACCCAGAAAAGAAAAGGAGGATGAGGGCAACATTCTATCTGTCTTCAAGTATATAAAGGGCTGTTGGGAGGAAAAGAGATTAATTAGATACATCTAACTGGCTACAGAGAATACATGTAGGAGCATTAAAGTGAAAGTTACAGGGAGGGAGAGTTCAGGTTGCTGTGAAGAAGAACTTTCTAACATTTATAGTAATCACAGGGATGATAGATTTAGAACTGGAAGAGATCCTCATGGTTGTCCAGCTGTTTCAATTGTGTGTGACTCTTCATGATCCCATCTGGGGTTTTCTTGGCAATGATATTGGAGTGCTTTGCCATTGCTTTCTCCAGTTTATTTTACAGATAAGGAAACTGAGGCAAACAGGTTAAGTGACTTGTGCAGTGTCACACAGCTAGTAAGTGCTAGCCAGAGGCCAGCTTTGAACTCAGGAAGATGAGTCTTCCTAATTCCAGGCTGGACATTCTATCCACTGAGCCACCCAGCTGCCCTGGAAGGGATTCTACAGATCATCTACTCTAACAGATGAAAAAACTGAGGTCCAGAGAGATTAACAGAATGCAGACTCCCTAGCTTAAATAGAAGACTCTTTTCATTGCTCTTTGCTATATAAAAAATGAATTAACTGACATAGGAGGCATTATATTCTGTTACTGGAAGTCTTCAAACAGGGACTAAATGACCTCTGAAGAACATTCCACACTAGAATTTTGTTGATGATTCTATTTTTTGTGTGCCCCTAATCTCACCTCATATAACCTCGTTGGGAGTCTGCTTTATCTTCCTATTTTTCCACAGCAAGTAGTAAAGTACTTTGCATATAGTATGTCTTCAATAAGTTTTTGTTCAGTGAATGAATAAATGAATGGGGGGAAGAGGAAATCTTATCACAGAGAACATGTGATCAAACCTACCGCCCTCTCCTCTGAGTCTTTCATTAGAAGTCAACATAGAATGGGCTCCTCCTTTGAGATGAACACATTAAAATGGGGTAGGAAAGGAGTGGATAGATAGAAATATAAATGAAAGAGAGGACCCCTGAGACCTTAACCTCTCCTTTGGTTGACAGTTGAGGACATGGTAGCTACTCCCTCTTCTTTCCATGACCTTTCCCCCATTTTTATTGTCAATCCTCTTTACTCTCCCGCTACCTGGGGGTCAATCTTTCCCAACACTAGAAAAGTGATCTCATGTGTTAATTCACATTTGCTAAGAGATCTGAGGAAAGGGTAAAGCTGAATTCAAAAACTAATGTGGGAATGGCAGACTTTCTGACAGAATCCTCATACTATATACCACATAGAAAACTACCTATTCTGCCTCTACATAAGATCAGATCTATTTAAAAGAATCATCTCTGGCTATAAGTTTGAATTACAGGTCCCAAGAAAAACTGACAAAGTCTGCACCACATTCCTTCAACCTAGGCACCTAGAAATGTTCTCAGAATATACCATAAAATGTGTGTGTGTGTGTGTGTGTGTGTGTGTGTGTGTGTGTGTGTGTTGGGGAAATCTCTCCTTTCAAGAAAATCCTGAAAGAAGTTTCATTTCATTTGTATCCTCTGGCTTCATTTAACTAGAGGAAGCTCTCCTTCCCACTCCCTTCAAGTCTCCAAAGCAAGCTCACAACCTGTGGGCAGCTTCCTAGGCCTCTTTAGGCATATACAGTATTTCCTTGTTCTATCAAAGGATAAAATAAAAGAGCCAGACAAAATGACTTTCTTAAGGTCACATAGCAAATTAGTAGCAAAGGCAGGAATAAAGCCAGGGCGTCTTGGCTGCTGGCCAATGAAGGCAGATCATATAGCTTCTCTTTATTCTGTACTTTTAAGTTCTTAATTAAAACATTTATTTTGCTTTCCTAAAAGTGGATCCTATGTGTCTCAGCCTATAAAAGTTAAGCCAATCTGAATAGTTGAAAATGAACACCACCCCTTTTCTACTGGGCCTAATATCTTTTGCTGACTAAAGGCAAACTGATGATAATATTTTAATATTCAAATCTTCTCAACAAAGGGGCTGGGTTCTATATGGGGGAAAAAATGTCTCCATAGTTCAACATCCTCAGAAACCTTATACAGACTGCTCAGATATCACCCACCTAATCCCATAGGGAAAAAAGGGGGGGAACATTTCTATGTCAGGTCAATAAATAAAGTCAACAAATATTTACCGTTTACCTAGGATTGTTCTGAACGCTGTAGGGAAGACTAGAGATATTTTTAAAACATGGTTCTCTTTGTTAAAGGAGACTCATTTAGTTGAGTGAGCACCTGGTTTTTCACAGATATTTACTGAATAAATGAACAAATTAATGCATACATGAATGAATGAAATATAGGGTATTTCAATAAGTACATAAAACAGCTAGAGAATGAATTAAGACAGTGCCACAAACTAGCACTGTCTGTGGATGCATCTGGGTCTCATTTTCCTCATCTATAAAGTGAGAGGGATGGAGTAGATGATCTTTTAGAAAATTTTGCTTTTATTGACCTTTTTTCTTTAGATGTTGGTCTTTTTTCTTTACATCATAGTTGGTTCTCAGACCCACTCCCTTGAACCCTGTCTTGTGACACAGGGAAAAAAGGAAACACAAAATCCAATATAGAAAGCTTGTCTGACAATGTATACAACAGTCTATCCTAGTAGCCATCATCCCTTTGCTGCCAGGGAGGAGGTATGCTTCATTCTCTCTTCTCCAGGGTTTGTCATAGGTTTTTCCATTACTCAGAGTTCCATTTTTCTGGTGACCTTTAAACAAATTTGTATTGATATCTTTTTGCTATTTATATCACTCACATTCCCATCTTATCTCTTCCTATCCAGAAAGTCACCCCTTATAACAAAGAATTTTTAAAATGAGGTGAGGAAAAAACAGTTTGGCAAAATTAACCAACATATTAACAGAATCTGATTGAATATGGTAGTTTCTCCATCCCTAGTTCCGTCTCTGTACCTCTACAAAGAAGGGTGGGAGGGGTTTTTCCTTATACTGCCTAATGCAGGAGGTAGCTAGGTGGTATAGTGGGTAGACTACTAAGCCTGGTGGAGTTAGGAGTTAGGAAGACAGAGTTCAAATCTGGTCTCAGATTTGGTCTCCTAGCTGTGTGACCCTGAGCAAGTGACTTGACCCTGTTGGTCTGTTTCCTCATCTGTTAAATAAGCTGGAGAAGGAAGTGTTAAACCATTCCAGGATCTTGGCCAAGACAACCAAGTAATTGGGTAATTGGGCCTACTTACTTCACTTTGTACCAATACTGTGAGCTTTTCATGTAAACTATTGTAGCTATTGTACATGTTTTCTTAGTTCTGTTTCCTTTGCTTGGTGTGGACTAGATGATTTGAAGCTCCCTTCCAATGCTGATAGTCTATGATTCTAGGGGCTGGATTGTGTGATACCAATTCTAAATCCTACAGGAGGCCTCTGGGACTCAGTTTCCTCATCTGGAAAAGAGGGACTTGTATTAGGTGATTCCTTCAGTTTCTAGTCCTATGATTGCTTTTGGCTGCAAGAATCAGGAATGGCTTTAGAGAGTTGAGACTGGAGCTGGGTCTTGGAAGGTGTGAAAGGAACCACTCTTCCTTCCCACCCTTGGCCTGGCAAAGAGAACCAGTCCCAGTCCTTGTGGAAGAGATAGTTTAGTACTGATGAATGCTGGACTGCTGATTCTCAGGAATGTGAAGCACCTGAATTCTCTTTTTGCCAGTCCTTTTTTCCAAGACTACCTCCCCCAGTTAAATGTTTAATAACCAGTTCTCTGAAAAATTCAATGTATTTTTAAATTTAATAGCTTAATTATTAAACTTTTCTCCACTGCTTTCTTAAATCTAGACCAGGGGTAGGGAACCTGTAGCCTCCAGGCCATATGTGGCCTTCTAGGTCCTTAAGTGAAGCCCTTTAACTGAATCCGAACTTCACAGAACAAATCACCTTAATAAAAGGATTTGTTCTGTAAAACTTGGACTCAGTCAAAAGGCTGCAACCAACGACCTAGAAGGCCTTGAGGTCACAGGTTTCCCACCACTCATCTAGACAATCAATAAAACAATGAAATAAATTCTGATTTGTAGCTTTGTTGTTTTCTTCCCCCAAGTTGTAAATGATCACACTGAAAAAAAATTCAGCTTTCTAGGCTTAGAACTGGCTCTAGCACACCCCTGACCCCTACCCATCACTAGTTTACACCTTTCAGTAGACTTTTTTCAGTCTTTTCTTCCCCAGACTCACCAGTCCACAATCCTTAGTGGATTTTTTTTCAGGGGGCTCATTTTTCCTAGCCATATACTATTTATCATCCCTTTGCTCTGAACTCTCTTCCCTCCCCATCCCTAAAAGACAGAACCTCAGGGATATGATGAGCTGAGCACCCTGAGAACAAAAACTAAGGTTCCATTTCCCAGGCTTCATTGATTAATGGTAGTCCAGACTGCTGACTCATGTTAAAGACACGGAGAGAAAGCCAAAGAATTTTCATCAGCATCAACAAACATTTAATCAGAGGATCCTAGAATCTGAGCTGGCAAAGCCCCTAGACATGACCTAGCCCAAACTCCATCCAATGGCGTGCCCCTGCCAGGATTTACAGAACTTTCTTTGTGGGGAGCACTATGCTAGAACCTGGGGAGGGATCAGATCTGCCTGCCCTTTAAAGGCTTCCAATCTAGTTCAATACAGAGTTTATGTGTACAAAGATAAACAATATTAGACCAAGTGACTACTAAGTGGGGTAGGCAGTAGCTGCTCCTAAAGACGAGGAGAAGACTGTGAGCTGAGACAGTCAGGGCTTCTTGGAGGAGCTGAAACCTGAACCAGGCCTTGAAAGATTGAAACAAGCAGAGAATATGGAGCAGAGTATTTGATATGTGGAAAATAGTGTGATCACAGGTTCAGAGTTAGGAGATGGGGTTAATTCTGAGAACAAGATGGCTAAAACAGTGGATTAGGAGAAGAGTTAGAGATGAGATTGGATAGGTCCCTTCAGGAGTCTCTATGGGGTCCCACATCTACTTCTCTCCTTCCTTTAAGTGACAAGTCTCTTCCAATGTGGAATGGAAGACAAGACCAGAGGGGAACCTCTCTTGCTTGTCCTTTCTTGGGTGGGGTGTTGAGGGCTTAACACAACATGAGTTATTGGATACTGCCCAGATACCTCAATTCCTCGAAATCAGACTGATCAGGAGAGGTCAACCTGCTCTGCCACACAACTTCCAAAATGTTCAGATAAAGCCTTTCTAGCTCAACTAGCTTATCTCCCTGACACAGGTTGACCTCCTCTCTTATATGTGTTTTTTTTGGGTTGTTCTTTCTTGACTTAGAAAAAAAGGTTCATGGAAGTAATTTAGGGTACTTTTCCCCCAAGAAGAAAGTACACTTAAGGGAGAAGAAGGGGGAGGTCTTGATCTATGATTCTGTCAAAGTTGGGAAATCCTGGTGTGGAAAACTCTTGTGCCAACACAGATGGCAACTCTTTTTCATCTCAGTCTTAAAGAGATATCCTGGGTACTGAGGGTCACATAGCTAGACAGAGGGAGTAATTGTACCTCTGATATTCTACAAAAGAGCCTTAGATTCCTCCATGTTGGGGAGTTCCTTCACTGATGTAGGTCATAGCCCTTTCATGCCTTCAAAAACACTTTCCTGAGTTTCTGTGGCCAAAAGTACTAATCTAATGATGAATCCTCCAGTGAGCCTCTCCAGACTTACTCTTGGAAGACACCTAGTTCATTGCTGGGTCTGTAGTCAAAGCCCTCCCAACACAGCAAGATTCACCAAAGTTGGTACGTAGATGGCATAGCCTTAGGGATTTAGCATCAGTGGAAGACTTTAGTGGAGGAAGCTGATGGTAATAACTAAAGTGAAGCCTGGGTCAGATGCACCTGAAGCCTACTGCTATTCAGGGGTTTTCTAAAGACAACCTCTTTCAGAGAACCTGAATTCATTTAAGTGAGGAGGGTCTGGGAACTCATAACTGGGCAGTGGAAGATAGCAGGAGACAGGGTTCAGCTCCTCTTTAAGAGGACAATACAGTGGAGATACTGAATCCGGACCAGATATCCTTCCCTCCCGGTACTAAAGACTAAGGAAGACAGGAACATCTCAAGAAAACCTTGGGAGTAGAGTGGGAGTAGTGGTTTGCTTCGGGGAAAATTCTGGAGTGAAGGTATGAGGTTCCACCTACAACCTCGGAAGAATTTAAACTTGAAACACACGACTCAGAATCAAAACTATCTTCTTTATCTGTAAAAGGAAGGGGTTGAATTAGACGGCATCACGGTCTCTCTCAGCATTGGCATCCCAGAAGGGTGGGGCTGGTAGGGACCTTGGATAGCGATCTTCTCGTTCTCGTCCAACCCTTTCATTTTCCAAATGAGGAAACTGAGGTTGGGGAAAGGGAAGGGAGCTTTCCAAGGTTACAAGATGTAGAAGGGGCAGACTGCTTTCAAGGCCCGAGCTATTTCCATCACATAAGAAGGGGGCCCTCACTCTTCCCCGTCCCCATCCTGCGCCTTTATGTGGAGCGCAGCCCCAACACACTCCCGGTTCCTGGTGCTTGTAGACATCCCCCCTCTTCCCGGCCTCATCCCGGCAGTATTAAAGGGTGGTCCCCACCCCAGGCTTTAATGTTCTTTAGGAGGGGCAGGCTGCTGCTAGGCCGGGGCCGAGGAGGCGGCTGGAGCGAACAGGTGGGGGCGCTCCCTCGTCCCAGCCCCAGGCGGGGCTGCAGGTGCCAGGGAGGTGGGCACTGCTCCCAGCCCGGCCCAGCTCCAGGCGCGCCCCGATTGCGGCGGGCGGGAGGTGGCCGTCCGGGATAAGAGCGAAGTGGCCTCATCGCCCCCATCCCCCTCCCACGCTCCTTGGGGCGGGGAACACAGCGGGAGGAGGAAGAGGAGGAGGAGGAGGAGTAGCCCGGCACGCTGCAGACTTGGAGCCACCGCCGCGCGGAGGGGCCCGGGCCGCAGGAAGAGGTGAGTGACAGCCGGCGGCCGCTCCGGCTCCCGCCCCGGCCCCGCGCCGTCACACCCCAGCGCTCGGGCGCCGCAGGGAGTCGGGGCCGGGGGCCGGGGGTGGAGGAGGCTGGGTACCGATCGGCGAGCCCCCTCCCTCTGCCACCGCCTCCCCCTTCGGCTGAAGCCACGTGCGCCCTACCGAAAGTACGGGGTAGGGGCGGGGTTTTCGGAAAGCTGGCCTTGACCTTAAGGATCCTGGAAGGGTGTCGGAGATCCGCCGGGCGAAGGGAAACCCTGGGGCTGGATGGGGAAGCCGGGGTGCGCTGCCCCTGTGCCAGGCCTGAGAGCCTTGCCCTAGTCCATCTGCTGTCCTGATTCCCCACCCCCCAACCAGGAACTGCAGCCCACCCTGGCTGTGTGTGTGTGTGTGTGTGTGTGTGTGTGTGTGTGTGTGTCTCTGGGTGTGCAGGATGGTGTATGTGTGTGACTGTGGTGTGCGGGACGGTGTATGTGTGTTGCTCAGGACTGGGCTGGGTGCTGAGAGGGAGGGGCCTTCCCTTCCCTGACGGCCCTTCCAGCCCCCAGGGAGCCGCGGGCTACTTGAGGAAGTGATGGTGGGATGGCAGCTGGGGGTTCAGCCCATGGCAGCCCTGGTGGAGGAGGGTTACCTTCCCACCCTTTCCCTGAAGTTTGGCAGGAAGGCACCCAAGGGAGAAGGTTGTTGACTCTGGCTTCCCAGTGGAGTTTGGGGCTTTGAAGGGAGGAGGTTCTTTTGAGGGCCTGTGGGGTGCGTGCCAACAAGGAAATGCAGGCTCTTCCTGGCAGACATAAGGAAAATACTATACTCACAAAAGTATAGAGACCTTCCAACCTCTCCTTGGGAAAACCAGAGACATTTGTTGTGATCCTGGGTGCCCCAGCTCTCATTAAGAAGCGACTTTCAGTCAGTACGTGTTTGTTGAATATCTACAATGTACCAGCCCGTGGTGGTAACGATGGGGGTTCTAAGAGTCTAAAATGCCAGTTTTACAGTTGAGAGAATACACAAGTAAGAGGGCAAATAATGCCAGTATTTGTAGCCTAAATGCCAGATGAGGGATATAGGTTTCAAGTTCTGGAGGAGGCTGGAGGGACGGAGCACTGTGGATGATTTAGGAAACTGATTGCTAAACTTGTGCGTGACAGGAGCAAAAGAATTTAAATAGGGAAGTAGTGGGAGGAAACAAGCCTGGATGGGTAGGTTGGGTCCAGGTTGTGGAGGACCTTGAATGCCAGGCCAAAGTTTTTGAACTTGGTGTTTGGACAGGGACTTGAGTTTTCCTGTATTTCCACTTCATTTCTATCCCTTCTCTGGGTCAATGTTTAGAACCCTGGCCTCTAAGTACCCCCAGAGTGGGAGGTTCTCAAAGGAGGTTGGTGAAAGAGTTTCTAAGGACCAATGGCTAAAAAAAAAAAAGGCAGTTTGCAAACTTTTGGAAAGGGCCCCAGAACTTAAAGTATATATGTTCCACTAAAGAGTTATTGTTGGCAGCCTTCATACCTGTTTTCCGCAGTCCCTAACCTTCCATTTCTCTTTCCCTAACTGTCAATGCTAAGGAAAATCAGTTAATCCTAAAATATTAGGTGGGAAGCACTGTGCTAATAAAGACCAAAGGGGCCACAAAAACCTGTAACAATAAACATTAAGTACCTACTGTGTGTAGACCATTGACCTAAGTGTTGACTGGGAGATTTAAAGTTTATACATAGTCCCTGCCCTCATAAAGTTTATTAGGAGGAATAAATACAAACACAGATAATTGTAATAAGCACTATTACTTATGTATATCAGAAAAGCCCACAATAAAATGATAAAGTTTGAGATAGATAGAAATTACTGAAGGGAAGGAGAAAAAGTATTGAGGAAGTTTTCATAATAGAGTTATACTAAGGGTGGCATCTGATTTGATCTTTAAGAAATGGATTAGAATTCCAAAAGTAGAGGAGTGACAGCACGGCAGGCATAGGGAACATGATGAAGAAAGCAAACAGTGTTGGGGACCAGCTTGGCTGGATTATAGAGTGCATTGAAGGGAGCAATGTGAGACAGAGCTGGAAAGGTGGAGTATCACTATATTGTTGGAGGACCTTGAATGCCAGGCAAAAGACTTTGAACTTTAGGGATCAACAGGAAGCCTTTGAAGACAGGAGTGATGTGACCAGATCCCTACGTGAGAAAGATTATCCTGATGTTATAAAGAATGGATTGGAAGAAGGAGGAAGGGAAAGTAGGAAGATCTGTTAAGAGGACATTGCAATTAGGTGGTAACAAAGGCCTGTAGAAGAATAGCAATATCAAAAATAGAAATAACATATTCCCTCTTTTCAAGGAGCTTACAATGTAATTGGGAAAAAATAGTGTGGTTTGGTGTTTTTTTCCACTTAATAGTATTTTATTTTTTCCAATTACATTTAAAAATAGTTTTTCAACATTCACTTTTAAAAGATTGAGTTCCATTTTTTTCTCCCTCCCCTATCCCCTCCCCCAAAGGGCAAGCAATCTGATGTAAGCTATATACATGTACAATCATATTAAATATATTATCACACTAGTTATGTTGTGAAAGAAGAATGAGAACAAAAGGGAAAAATCAGAAGAAAGAAAAAAAGAGGGAGAGAGAAAATAGTATGCTTCCATCCACATCCATGTTGAGCTGTATATCAAACCTGCTGTTGGAGTCCTATCAGCTTCAGGTTTGAGCCACCTTTAATTGTCCCCTCCCTTTCCTTGCTGCTCCTGGCCAGCTTGGACTGGATGTGGATTTTCCATGATGAGTCCCTTGGAATTGTCTTAGATCGTTGCATTGCTGAGAAGAATTAAATCTATCAAAGTTGATCATTGAACAATGTTGCTGTTACTGTATACAATGTTTTCCTGATTCTGCTCACTTCACTCAGCATCAGTTCATGTAAGCCTTTCCAGGTTTTTCTGAAATCCACCTGCTCCTCAAAAAATAGAACTCTGTAAGTAAAAGATATCTAGGGAAATCAGTAAAACTTAAGCAGACAAAATTGGTAGACAAACATACTGTATTTTACAGCAGAGGTGTCAAACACTGGGTCAGGGTCTAAGTGCAGCCCACAACATTCCCAGGTGCTGCCCTGACAAGATTAAAATATAATTCAGAAATCAAAAATACAAAAAAAATTTTAAAATCCAATGAAAGCTAGATAATATTATAAAACTAAGTCAATATATAGCCCATAAGGATCCTTATGTGTGGATTAGTGGCTCTGGTTTCTATTTGTATTGTGTGGTATAGATAGTAAATTTGACAAGAGTTCACAAGAGGAAGAGTTCATTAAAGGCAGTAATAGCAAGAGAATGCCTCATGCAGGGGGTGGGTGATCTTTGGGTTAGCCTCTAAGTATGGGAAACAAAATGAGCCAAACTCCCCTCTTAGATCCCAAGTAAATTATTTTGACTATTATAAATACCCAAATTAACTATAAAGGACATATGAAGACTCTTCATCCAGAGAAAGAACTGATAAATAGAATATTTAGAATAAATAGAATGTATAGAATAATTATATGTATGTATATATATCTATATGTAGATATATACACATATATCTGTTTGTGTCTAATGGTAACTATCTCTTGGGGGGAGAAAAATTTACATGATAATTTTGTTGTGTATTTGGAAGGAATAGCAAATTGTGCATAGTAGATTTGCAGTTCCGTGGGAAATCATCTTTTTTATTATACTTTGTTATGGAAGTATATTTGTTATTGTTTTATTCCATAAATTAAAAATAAAATCAATTTTAATTTAAAGGTCCCCAAAAGCTTAGATATGCCTTGGCCTAGAAACTTCTTAAGGAGGAGATAGGGCTTCCTACTAAAGTGTGCATGGGATAATCCATTCTGGGTCCTAACAAGACTTGTAATGTTGACCGTAGAATGAACTGCTTTTCCTGACACCTGGCCAGACCATGCCAGCTGCAAAGAGGAACCGGACACTTGTACTGGGGAGGGGCATCCTCAACCTTCAGGACCATGGGAGCTGCCTATGGCAGAAAGTTCCAAGCTGGCCAGGAGCACCAAGGAAAGGGAAGGGACAATTAAAGGTGGCTCAAACCTGAAGCTGATAGGACTCCAACAGCAGGTTTGATATACAGCTCAACGTAAAATTTGGTTCCTTGGGGCCTGTTTAGTAAAAGGCAGAACAGCTTCCCTCCAGTAGCCTGAGTTTGTTCTGAGGAGGCCCGGCTGGGCAGAATATGCCATGGCTAGGGCCACTGCCACGCCCCTCCCCAACCTGGGAGAGTTCAAACAAAGCAAATTTCCTCTTCTAGGTCTATTTTTGGGCAGCTATTCTGTTGTCTTATCAGAGAGCCCACCTCCTTATTTATCTAAAACCTGTGAGATCAAAAGCAAGTTTCCAGGCAATTACAAAGTAAGTGTCTTTTTGAAATCCAGGGGTCTCTTGTTGAACAATATATGGAAGTTGTAGTTGTTCAGTTGTGTCAAATTCTTCCATGG